>NC_073746.1:27603148-29093148 GCF_029784135.1 Toxorhynchites rutilus septentrionalis | reverse complement strand
AATCACTCCCCGATATATCCGCCCAGGTGGAACGAGTGCCATTGGGCCACGGCTCCAAGGAAGCGAAAGAAAAGACCAAGCCGCTTTCAAATATATTCCCCATACATATATTCGTCCGGCGGGTTTTGCGTCCGTCGGCACGGAACGGATTCGAAGACCTTCGTTAGCTCATTACTCGTCCGTCGTCAGATTTCTGCCGTCATCAGCACTCGCCGGGGCCGTGTTTTTCCTTCAGTTTGGAAGGATTATCCTTATCAACTTATCAACAAATGCGTTCGGTACGGAAACTGATGGTTGCTTCCTGATCCTTGAGGGTTGGCGTTTTCGTTTTTGTTCAGCTCGGTGTGCTGGATAGAAGAGCGTTTATTAAAAATTTAGGGTGGTGGTGAGCATGGGAATCGATTCGGTTGACACAACCAGGGTACTCTGAAACATTTGTTTTTTTCTCGTAGGGGAGAGGGAGGCAAGTTGGCGACGTTAAGCTTTGGCGAGCCCTGGATCTTGGAATTACTTTTTTTTATTTTAAATGTTGATGCTGATTCATATATCCTTAAGTATTTTCTATCATATTAGTTTGGGGAAAAAGAAATGTCGAATATTGTCAATATATGGCAACACTTAAACATACCTTGTGTTGTACTTATCGCATCGGGTTATACTATACGGCAATTTAAAGACGACAATCTGTGCTACAAGTGTCGTTTTGACAGTGTTGTGATTGTCCTTTTCAGTCTCAAGTTATAGCGCGTCAAAGATGGAGTCCACCAAGCAGGAAATTCGCCATATTTAGCGTTTTTACTACCTGCGAGGTAAAACTGCAACGAAGGCGGCCGAAAAAATTCGTGTAGTTTATGGACCCGATACTGTAACGATTCGCATAGCACAGCGTTGGTTTGATCGATTTCGTTTTGGTGTAGTGGCTGTCGAAGATACACCCCGTATTGGTAGGCCAATCGTCGTGGAAACCGATGAAATCATTGAAATCATCCAAGTAGACCGGCATGTGAGCACTCGCTCGATTGGCCAGGAAATGGGTATAGACCATAAAACCGTTTGGAACCATTTTCAGAAGATTGTATTCCAAAAAAAGCTGGATGTATGTGTGCCACACGAGTTGACGCAAAAAAAATCTTTTAGACCGAATCAACGCCTGCGATGCACTGCTGAAACGGAACGAACTCGACCCATTTTTGAAGAATATGGTGACTGGTGATGATAAGTGGATCACGTACGACAATCTAAAGCACAAAAAGTCGCTCGGATTGACGGCCAGGAAGGTTTTGCTGTGTGTTTGGTGGGATTGGAAGGGAATCATCCACTATGGGCTGCTCAACTATGGCCAGACCCTCAACTCGGTTCTCTACTGTGAGCAGCTTGACCGTTTGAAGCAGGCGATTGACCAGAAGCGGCCAGAAATGATTAATAGGGATGGTGTTGTTTTCCACCAGGACAACGCTCGGTCTCACACATCTTTGATGACCCGCCAGAAGCTGCGGGAGCTCGGATGGAATGTCCTATGTTAATGGATAATGAAGTTGCCTTCTAAATGGCAACAAGTTTGCGAACCAAACTCTGCCTCTATTGAGCTGAGACTGTCTGAAAAAATAAAATAATGGTCGATGGGCAGTGTTTCAATGATCCCTAGAGCATAGTATATCGCACCCATTTCTGCGACATACACGGAACAAGGATCTTTGAGTTTGAAAGAGGCACTGGAATTTTCATTGAAGATGCCGAAGCCAGTGGACCCGTTTATGTATGAACCGTCAGTAAAGAACATTTTATCAGATCCAACTTTCCCATATTTTTCCGAAAATATCGACGGAATAACATTGGAGCGTAGGTGATCTGGTATTCCATGGATTTTTTGTCGCATGGACAGATCAAAAATGACAGAGGAATTGCAAAAGTATGCCTGGTGAAGGGTGCACGTCGTGGGTAAGGTACTCATGGTATAAAGACATAAAACTTGACTGAGGAGTCAGTTGGAGTAGATTTTCGAAGTTATCGATCACCAATGGATTCATGATCTTGCAACGGATGAGAAATCTGTAGGATAATTCTGTGAACCGAAGAGTAAGCGGGGGTACTCCTGCCAAAACTTCGAGACTCATCGTATGTGTCGAATGCAAACACCCCATGGCTATACGCAAGCAACGATATTGTATCCTCTCCAGCTTGAGAATATGAATCCTGGCAGTTGATCGGAAGCAAAAACTGCCATATTCTAACACTGATAATATCGTTGTTTTATATAACTGAATGAGGTCTCCTGGATGGGCACCCCACCATGTTCCGGTTATTGTTTGGAGAAAATTGATTCTTTGCTGGCATTTCTGTTTCAAATACGCAATGTGTCTCCCATTTAGAACCAAAATATACACCCAGGTATTTGAAAAACATAGATTGTTGGATCGTTTTGCCGGATAGGTGAAACTGGAATTGGGCGGGTTCGTGCTTCCTAGAAAAAACGACCATTTCGGTTTTCTCCGTAGAGAATTCGATACCCAGCTTGAGAGCCCACGTGAACAGATTGTTCAGGGTATCTTGCAACGACTTTTGCAGAACGACGGGATTAGTACCCGTGATGGAAATAACTCCATCGTCTGCAAGTTGTCTCAGCGTGCAGTCTCTAGTTAGACAATCCTTCATATCATTGACGTAAAAACTGTACAAGAGGGGGCTTAGGCAGGAGCCTTGTGGTAGGCCCATAAAACTGTAACGAGAAGATTTCGAGCTGTCATGAGAGAAAATCATGTGCTTTTCTGACAGTAAATTGTACAGGAAATTGTTAAGAATTGATGAAAGTCCACGATTATGAAGCTTCTCTGAGAGAATTTCCATGGAAACTGAATCAAATGCCCCTTTGATATCGAGAAAAACGGAAGCCATTTGTTCTTTGCGAGCAAATGCGATTTGGATTTCAGAAGATAGCAGCGCGAGACAATCATTTGTCCCTTTACCTCGGCGTAAGCCAAACTGCGTATTTGACAGCAAATTGTTCGTTTCGACCCACTTGTCCAAACGAAGTAGAATCATTTTCTCTAACAATTTACGAATACAGGATAACATTGCAATCGGCCTATACGAGTTGTGATCGCAAGCCGGCTTGTTGGGTTTTCGTATGGCTATCACTCTCACTTGTCTCCAGTCATGCGGGACAATATTCAGCTCCAGAAACTTGTTGAACAAGTTCAGCAAACGCTGTTTTGCCAAGTCGGGAAGATTCTTCAACAAGTTGAATTTAATCTTGTCCGACCCCGGAGCTGAATTGTTACATGAGAGGAGGGCAATTGAGAATTCTACCATCGAAAAATTCTCATAATCGCATTGGAGCGGAATATCGCGTACGACGCTTTGTGCAGGAACAGAATCGGGACAAACCTTCCTTGCAAATTTGAAAATCCAACGGTCAGAGTATTCCTCACTTTCATTGGTATGGTTCCAGCCACGCATTCTCCTAGCCGTATTCCAAAGAGTACTCATAGCGGTCTCCCTTGACAAACCATTGACGGATTTCCGCCAATATCCACGCTTTTTTGCTTTAATCAAACCTTTTAGTTTGGCTTCTAGAGCTTGGTACTTTAGAAACCATTCCACTAATCCTGTTTTCCTGAATTTTTTGAAAGCGGATGATTTTTCAAGGTAGACCTTTGAACACTCCTTGTCCCACCAAAGTGATGGAGGATGACGTCGGAAAGTGGTAGCCGGTACACGTTTCTTTTGAGCTTGAAGTGCGCTATCGTAAATCAAAATTGATATAAAATTATACTCTTCAAGGGGAGGAAGTTCATGCATCGAAATGATTGCTTCAGATATTAATTCTGCAAATTTTCTCCAGTCAATATTCTTCGTGAGGTCATACGCAATATCGACTGACTCACTAGATTTTGATTCATTGGCGATCGATAAAATTATTGGTAGGTGATCACTACCGTGGGGATCTTGGATTACCTTCCATGTGCAATCCAGGGATAATGAAGAAGAGCAGAGAGATATGTCTAGCATGCTTGCCCGTGCAGGAGGGTTGGCTATCCTAGTTGCTTCCCCAGTATTTAAAACTGTCATGTTGAAGTTGTCGCACAGATCATAAATCAACGTGGCACGGTTGTCATCGTAGAGTGACCCCCATGCTGTTCCATGGGAGTTGAAGTCACCTAAGATTAACCGCGGCTCCGGCAATGCCTCGATAATATCAAAGAACTGATGGCGGCCTACCGTAGTCCTGGGAGGAATATATATCGAAGCAATGCAGAGTTCTTTGCCATTGATTTGTATCTGGCAAGCGACAACTTCAATGCCTGTAATCGATGGGATAGTGACTCTATAGAAGGAGTGACGTTTTTTGATCCCCAATAGTACGCCACCAAACGAGTCGTTACGATCTAGGCGAATAATGTTGAAATCGTGAAAATTCAGCTCGTCGGCTGAACAAAGCCATGTTTCACAGAGAGAAAATACATCACAGTTAGAACTGTGAACTAAAAATTTAAATTGGTCTAGTTTAGGGATGATGCTTCTGCAATTCCACTGTATGACAGTGGTCAAATCCTTGACCTCTTGTGCTGAATTAGGCATCGAGGGAAATGAACGCTGCTAAAAAGCCACATTTTTCTTTCAAAAATGTTCTCACAACCGGAAGCAAACATAATACTATGCTTTTAAGAGGATCATTTATATTTAAAGCATTTAAAATGTTATCCACAAGGTCTGAAAGCGCAAGCAGGCCAGGTAGTGGCTGTTGCTTCGACCGCGAAAATGGAACAGACGTGTTCGTTGTTGTTCCGGGAAGTGCTGAGGACCCCTGGTTGGTAGCATGACCACGTAAACCGGGAAGTACTTGCTTCGGCCTATTCTCAGCACGTTCAGTTCGAGGCTTCATTCCAACTTGGGAAGTTTCGGTATTCTTTCTGGGGAGTGATGGAAAAGAAGTAATTTTTCTTTTCCTGATGGCACCCTGCGATGTACCGGAACATCCGGCATTGGGAGCGTCAGCAACAGGCTCGTCGTTCTGAAGAATGGAGTAGGGATTGTCCTGTGTCGTTGGCACGGAACTCTTAAGCATTTCTGCAAAAGTCCGCTTGGAACGTTCCTTTAAGGAACGCTTGAGTTTTTTCCCTCGTTGTTTGTACACCGGGCATTGGATAAGATCATGAGGAGTCCCGCCGCAATGAAGACACTTGTGCTCTTTTGCGCAAGAATTCTCATCATGGCTCTCTCCACAATCTGCGCAACGTTTTTTATTGCAACAATAGGCGGCCGTGTGACCGAGTTGCATAAATTTGTTGCATTTCATTACCCGGGGTACAAACAATCGAACAGGTAAACGAAGTGCCCCTATTGCAACGTAATTTGGAAGGGCGGAACCCTCAAAAGTCACACGAAAAGAGTTTGTCCGATTGAGAATTCTTTTGTCATTTTTATGTGACACAGATTTCAGTCGATCGCATGCAAGAATCTTCACAGTTTTTAGTGTGGAGTTCTTGAAGCGACCGACACCATCGATTATCTCTTTTCGGGTCAAACCCTTTTCGGTTATTACGCCGTCTATTTCGACGTTGCAACAGGGTACGTATACACGATACTCAATCGCAAAGAGGTCGCAGCGCGTTATTTTGTTCGCTTGGGTCCTGCTTGAGACAACAACTCGTAGTTTGTCTGGCCCCATCCGTGTAATTTCGGTAAAGTCAGAAAAATGTTGAGTTAGTTCCTTCGAGATGCGAATGACATTGAGAGGTTTGGATTTTCGTCTAAAGTACACAATGAATGGGCCTTTGGAGCCTTCAGGGTATTCTTTAGGACGAAAATCCTGTTTCTCGTCGATTTCCTCATCTTCGGAACTATCAACTTCGTAAACAGAATTTTCTACCTCAATTTCTGCTTCATCCTCCTGCTCTTCAGAAGGATGTTCGGTATCAGAAATATTCAATTGCGTCAACGGGGGGTCCTTTCCGCCCTCAGCCATATTAGAAAAATCGGCCAACTGTTCGATATGAACAGAATATAATAATTATCAAAATGAATAAGTAAAAAAATAAATATAAGGTTATGCTGCGGATAATATTTATATTAAGTTATTTTATTTATATAAAATTCTAAAATGAAAAAAAGTTCCAATAAAATTTCAACGGTAATGTAACCAAGAAAAAATAGACACCCCTAATGCCAACGTTTGCCGATTTGGTAAACACACAGATGAACAATGGTGTAAATCGAGCACAGATGGTAGAAGGAATGATAGGAGGACAAAAGAAAAATAAACTTATACTTGCCGCTGCTGTGTGGCGTGTGTGATGAATCTGTCTGAATTGTATCCTCTGCGTCTCGGTCGCGCACCACTTTGAGCTTCGCTCTACTCGCAAGCGCAACCGATGAAAAAAAAAACACAGTCTGATTCGATGTGGAAAAAAACACCTTTGTTGGATCGTTTCGAAAACCTGTCCGATCTACTTGCGAGTTATCGAACGAATGATTGTAACATTACACATGTTTTTTTTCTGTTTTTTCAGTGTTGCGCGGTACAATTTTTTTTATATTTCCAAAGAGTCTGGCTCGATAAGGGAGTAAAAAGTCCCCCCAAAGCAAATCACCAACTATATGGAAAATTTTGTATAGGGTACTAAATAAAACATTTTGGCAGTAGTACCATACATTTGAGTCCTTATGGTGTTCTATGGTGTACCATGATCTATGGTGAAAAATGCACCTTTTCGTTCTTTTCACGCCATTCTCAATAGCTTTGAGACAAAATTATGAAAAAAATACTGAAAGTACATCTTACTAAGGTGTATCGATAAATAATTTCGAACTGTTTCTTCATCAAAAAATCTAATAATAAAAAAAATTTAAATATGCAGAACAAAAAAAATATTTTTTGTGGGATTTCGAAATTTTGAAAAAAAATATATAACTTTGAGACCCACTTCTGCTCTAATTTTTATTGAAATGCGTTTGTTTCTTTTTGTTTCTACATGTGGCGTATTTTTTCCTGAATTTTAAAGAGCATTGCGAGACACAAGAATAATTTTCTTCATCGTCTGCATTATTATTTTTATTTTGTTGAAATCGATTATTTTATTGTAATTGCGGTTTTCAATTGTAAGATTAAAATAAAAAAATAAAAACAATTCGGATTTTTTTTAAGTGTTTTTTTATTAATCCGAATGATCTTTCCACAAGGACTTTAATTTTTTCTCACAGAGCTCTATCGTACTGCTGACTCCTATGCATTTGGTAAAGCATTTAAATCCCATATAAAGATAACCTCATATATTTTAAGATACGAGAAAAAAAATTGTACAGCGCAATGCTCTGAATATATCGACATAATTTAGACACATGAAAAACAAAATTTAAAAAAATATTAGAGCAGTAATGAGTCTCTAAGTTCAAAATAAATTAAAAATGCCCAAAGGCCAAAAAAAAACAATCTTATTTTCGCACAAAAAATAAAAATAAACTGCGCTACATTTGAAAAAAAAAACAACACATGCGAACGCATTTAAATAAAAATTAGAGTAAAATTAGGTCTCAGAGTAATATTTTTTTTCCAAAATTTCGAAATGTCTAAAAATATATACAGGTCGGACTCGATTATCTGGGATCGATTATCCGGAGTATTTTATTTTTGATTTTCGAAAATTTTGAATGATTTCTATAATAATGGGTATCAAATGAAAGGGATTGTCTAGTAGAACACAGTTATTTATGAAAATTGCAAATCCGAAATGGCCGCCACCACAAGATGGCGCCATTTAAATTTTTTTCAAAACCCCATCAGTATGGGTATAAAATAAAAGGGCTTGACTGGTAAAACACAGTAGATGATGAAAAATCCAAATCCAAGATGACCGCATTTCCAAAAAAAAAACAATTCCTTTTTAATGGTTCCATTCAGCTTGCCCTGTTTGTAAAAAGGTCACCGCCACTAAGTGGTCGACTATGTATTTTTTACAATCCTCTCAATATCGGAATTGAAATGATTTGAGTAATAGAATACAGTACATCATGAAATTATTCCGAAGAAAATAAGGTGAGAAATAAATGTTGGATTTCCATTATCCACAGTTAGTTGTTTCGTCAAATTCCCCACGATTCTATTTTAGTCTCATCATTGCCCTAGATTAATAAAGGAACGGATATGATAAGTGCTACTTGTCTAATTATTATCTAACTTTTAGTACATTAAACCGTTTTTTTCACTTATTTTTTTCTAGTTTTTAGTAAATTATTTGTTTCGTTAGTATACTTCTCTACAATTAAGCCATTCAACTTTTTTTCAATTTTTATTTCTTGACTAACTTTCTTCGGAATATTTTGATGATAAATATGATAATGTAGTGTATTTATTTATTTATTTATTTATTTATTATCACATCATCCGACTATAAGTCTTAATGAAAAAAACAGAACTAAACGTAGATTGGGAAAAGCCACCTTGAACAATAGTTAGGTAAGACTCAAATCGGCAGAAAACCCCAATATCTTTTGAAAATAACATATAAAAAAGCATACAATAAAAATGACTAGCAATTATAACAACACTATACTAAGTATACAAGTTACCGTCAATTCCAAACGGCAACACCAGCCATGCACCAGCTCGAACAACCTAAACAGCGGCATCATCACTTTTGGCCAAACGTCCCATCTTCACTGAAATAACATATTCAACGTAGACACCACAACACGAATCAGCATAACAGGCAACGGTACGCAACTCGAGAATGTAGGTATCAAATTCCCTTCGGCTCATTGAGTAGGCATAAATCATAAGTCATGTAAACTGGAAGCGATAATAAAGTTAGTCTTAATCTTACAGTGAACAAGTGTAGTTCTTTTTTTAAAAACGCTCTCCTTTAATTTAAAAACGTAAGTTACATATTAACAGTCACACGCAGAATAAACTAAAAGGGCAAGTAATTTCCACGACGATTATACTCCAACGCCATCTGACGAATAGGTTTATCAAGCCCATCATTAGTGCGATGCGAATCAACCCACAGTAAATATTGATTCCGTTGAGGCCGAAGAGGGCAGTACAGATGAAGTTGCGACAAAACAGAAGGGCAGTCAAAACCTCCAGACAGTATTTTGAGGGCGGTTTTGGCAATAATATCTTTGCGTCTTTGCTCGAGAGGAGCTGTTCCAACAAGCAGACACAGTTCCTCATAAGGCGGCAAGGTATCAGGGTTTCTCCAATGTAGCATACGGCAAATTTTACGGATGAAGAATTTTTGAATTTTTTCTAGACGAATTATCCAATAGTCATAATGCGGATTCCAAACAACGCAATTTGTCTCGAGGATGGAACGAACTAAAGAGCAATATAGAGTTCGTAATGTACCGGGATCACCAAATTCTTTGCCGATTCGAAAAAAAAGTTCCAAGCTGACGATACGCCTTAATTATGATGAATATATAGTGTTGTCTGAACGACATCGGACTGTCCAAAATGACTCCAAGATCCGTGACGCTATCACTGCGCTGGAGTAATGATCCATTAATGCAATAGTCGAAAACAATTGGCTGCTTTTTGCGGGAAAAGCTAATGGCAGTGCATTTTTGAATGTTGATTGACATGTAATTAAAGCTGCACCATTCCGCGAAAAAATCGATCAATTTTTGAAGTCTCAAACAATCTGTGGCAGTCACAATAGGCAGATAAAGTTTTACATCATCAGCATAACATAACCTTGTGCCATGAGGCAACAGACGAGTAATGTCGTTGACGAACAACGAGAAATGCAAAGGTCCTAAAATGCTACTTTACGGAACTCCGGAACCATTTTGAAACCATCTCGATTGGGAGCAGCCCACTTTAACGGAAATTTTGCTATTACGTAAATACGAGCTCAGCCAGGAAAGCAAGCTAGATGAGATACCCAATTTGTTCAGCTTGGCTATCAAAATTCCATGGTCGACACGATCGAATGCCGCCTTAAGGTCCGTGTAAATGGCGTCAATCTGATAACCTTGCTCCATAACGCGTAAACACAGCGAAGTGAACTCCAGTAAGTTTGTTGAGACTGATCGGCCAGGGTAAAATCCGTGTTGCGAAGTAGAAATGTAGTTTTTCACTCGAAGCAGAAGGTGATCATAAACGATGGTCTCAAAAATTTTAGAGCAACACACAGGGAAGTAATTCCACGGTAATTCTCCACACTGTGCTTATTTCCCTTCTTGAACGCAGGGAACATAAACGATGATTTCCAAAAATCAGGAAACTGATGCCTTCGTAGAGAGATGTTGAACATTGTAGCGATTGGCGATTTTAGTGTTTCACAACATTTTTTTAGTAAAGCAGCAGGTATGCCATCAGGCCCAGGGCAATAAGATTGCTTCATTTTGTAGGTGGCATAAGCAACGTCCTCTGCAGCCACGTCAAAAGTACCAACATAAAATTCATCATTAGAAACGAAACGTGTCTTAGTTCCTGATTACCCCATACTGGTTTACGGCGCGGCCGAACTCGGGGGACATGTTGCAAAATTAATTTCTGAATCATCGCGGTGAAGCTAGTAACTGCATTACCAGCATCAGTACAGTTCGTCAAAAAGGTCCAATCAGCATTGGAAAGTGCGGCATTCATTGCATCATAATCACCTCGTCTGAAGTCAAACGCATTTGGTGGCGCATCTTCGACGACCTCTACACCAGAACGAAAACGTTGAAACCATCGTTGTGCGGTAGAAATGGAAACTGTATCGGGTCCATAAACTGCACAAATTTTATTGGCAGCTTGAGATGCATTTTTGCCTTTGTCATAGTAGTACTGTAAAATATGTCGGATTTTCTCTTTATTTTGCTCCATATTTGCGACACTATAACTCACGAACGACTTAACCAAACAAAACACTGTCAAGGACTATATTATAACGCGCAAAAATACCTTTCCAACAAGCTATAGTATGACTCGATACAATGAATACAACTAGAACTACGCGCTTACAACGACACCTCGCGGAAATACCACAGGACTTTTTTGACAGCCTAATATAACACCGATCGCTAGCTTAGAAGTCCCATTCGAAATCGATATCCACAGTTGCTCAAGTGACTCATCGGTAGCAATGGATGATAATGCGGATGACAAACAACGTCGAACTGCTATAAGCACACAGCAATCAGTACGAAAAACGGTGTAGTCTTCGCCAAACAGCTGATTAGAGATGAACTGTGAATCTAGCCAGGTTTCCGTAAGAACAATACAATCATAAGGTGAGTCCGACACAGCCAGTCTGAATTATGATATTTTACTGCGAAGGCTCCTCGTATTTTGGTAGTAAAAAAGAGTAGGCTCCGAGTTCCGAGTACTAGTTCCAAGATAACCATGCTCAGTGCATCCTGGTTCTGACGATGAATTAGAGTACGAACTAGTCGAACTAGTCGGTATTGAAGGTTGAGAGCGATCGAGTGCATTGCGATGATGAAGCGGAGGGAAAAATTCAATTCAGAGGAAGAATGCTCAGAACCACATGTGTACGCTTCTGAAGAAAAAATCGGCGTGGAGAATAGTACGGATTAGTTGTTATGAAGCTCAAACAAAATGCTCAGCACAAGAATAATAATTAATCGCAACAGAAAAATTGGTCGAAACACAAATGAGCAGATTAAATAACGGATCACTGACATACAGTTAACACGAAAACCAAATTATAGAGCGTATGAAACACGGTAATAAACCAATAAAAAATCACGACAGAAGAAATATGCTTGTACACAAAAGCAGTGTTGCTAGAGTCATAGTGTATTCTCCAAGTCAAGCCATTCAGCCATTTTTTAGCGGCGGCCAAATTGAATTTTTCAAGGTCATAGTATACGTAGTTTTATAATGACATTAAAATTTAATATATGTTCCAAATTTCAGATCAATCAGTGATCAGGAACGGGGTCGAATTTCAATTATGTGGGACAATCCTACTCAAACATACATACAAACAGGGCAGGATGAAGGAAACCATTAAAAAATAATTGTTTATTCGGGAACTGTGGCCATCTTGGATTTTGATTTTTAATGATCTTCTGTGTTCTACCAGTCGAGCTTTCATTTGATACCCATACTGATGGGGTTTTGAAAAAAATATATATGGCGCCATCTTGTGGTGGTGGCCATCTTGGATTTGCATTTTTCATAAATAACTGTGTTCTACTAGTCAATCCCTTTCATTTGATATCCATATTAATGGGGTTCCGAGAAAATATGTAAAGCGTCATTTTGTAATGGCCGCCATCTTGGATTTGCATTTTGAACAAATAACTGTGTTCTACTAGTCGAGCTCTTTCATTTGATACCCATATTGGTGGGATTGTGAAAAAAATATATATTGCGCTCTCTTGTGGTGGCGGCCATTTTGGATTTGCATTTTTCATAAATAACTGTGTTCTACTAGCCAAGCCCTTTAGTTTATACCCATATTGATTATTATACAAATTATTCAAAATTTACGATCTAAAAATAAGAAAAAAATCAAAAATAAAATACTCCGGATAATCGAATCACGGATAATCGAGTCCGACCTGTAGCAAAATTACAGAGAAACACATGAGTTATGATTTCGCGCGCGAGTACAGGGGGGTTAAAACTTCTAGTACTAAATACTTTTACTAATGAACTTTTGATGCAGTCAAAGTTGGTAGACTGCAGCCTTACATTTGAACGATTAGTCGCCCGCAATGCCCAAAAGTTTGGCCACCTCTGATATATTGTTTACATCCTATTCTCATGCCTCATGCCTAGTTCTTTGTGCATAATTTCATGAAAATTGGTTGATCCGTTTCGGAGGAGTTCGACCGCGAACATTGTGACACGAGATTTTTATATATAGAGATATTAGATAATTATCATTGTAGGTTAGTGCTATACTGGAATATATGGGTCTGTCATCAGTGGTATGATTTATGTATGAGATTGAAGACTTATTCAGTGATGTGTTGAAAGAGCCACAGTTAAGATTAAATTATTACATTTATCTTTTTTATTTCAATCCACGTTCAATTCACTGTACACCGCCACGAACTTGACCAATCAACATAAAAACAACAATCGAAGGGAAACATTCTCCAATAAGTTTACTCAAAAAACCGACACGAAGCCTGTCTGGTGGCCGTGAACATTGAATCGACACAACACAAAATCAAGAGCCCCCCCCCCATTCCCATCTGGAGATCATGGGTTAGAGATAGGCTGCGGGAATCAGCCACCCGTGGCACCGGATGGCGTCTAACCTTCTCCCAAGGTAGGACCCTCTCAGCTCTCTTAAGCTGCTGAGGAAAAGGATGAACCCCTTAGTTGGTGCGAATAAAGTAAAAAAAAACCCTCCATTCTAAGCAACACAGTGTAAGCAAAATCTGCCCAAGTGGAACGGTGTTTTGCATAGCAAATTAAGATCGAATCGAGGAGCCTGAAAAGAATAAAAGCTAACTCCGAACGGAATCGACCGAAAATTGAATCGAAGGGAATCGAATTAATTGAGGGGTTCGTTTGGCTGATTATGGCGGAACGACAAACCCACCACACCCCGCTGAGCTTCGCTTCAGATAGCTTTGTTAGAAAGTTTTTTATGCGGCAAAAAGGATCCGACTTTTGCGCCTGAGCTTTTTTTCTCGCTCTCTCTCTCTCACGTATTGTATTAGCTTTCGCAACGAAGGGGTTGTAATTGGAAAAGTTAAAACTCTGCAGGTGCTTGTGCTTTTCGCTATTTTCATATTATTTTGTTCCATTGGAGGAAACTGGTTTTTTTTTCTCACACAAACACGTACATACGAAACATGTACATACTCTGTTAGGCATTTCCGCAATATACTGCCAGAAAAGATAATATTCAGAGGAACGAAAAGGAAAAAAAAAACAGTACACGACCGTTGCGCAGGTGTTGATAATTCTGATGAACTTTCTTTTGCGTTGGCGGAAAGTGGCATGTGTTCGTGTTCCTTGCGGTTGTAAGATATTTTGTGCTGATTATCTGTTTTGATTCCACTTTCCAATTATGTTGAGTGCAGAGAAAAGTTATATCTTTTCAAAACCAGTTTGAATCCACATTCACTTCGATGGGTTTATTTTAATTGATTACTGGCGACAATCCATTTAATTTAATGCGTGCTCAATAAACCAGTTGTTATGTGTATCATAATTTTTCAGAGTGGTACTCATATACGAACACATGTACAGAAAGGACAGAAAGAACGGGACTAAATTTTACCAATGTTCAAATAATTAGAGCTCTTCGACAATTTAACTTATTCCAATGCGAATGGTTGAATTTGAAAGGGAAATTTATTTGGTTTTATTGACCTGTTTCTGACTTTGGAGCATTTCACGGACATCGGATATATCCTGGATGATTGGGGATTTTATTTATGTTACTATGGAAATGAATTGGTTGTTTCTTAACTAATCTTGACTCTTGTGATAGCATTGAACTTGTAGATAGATCGAGTTCCTGAATTCAATGAAAATATACAGCCATTCCATGTCAAACCGATGTGGTGGTTCTCGGATTTTTGTGAAAAGTGGTATATTTGTTCTTTATCGCAAAATATTAGACCCGTATTTTTTCATTTTTTCATTACGGGTCATTTATTCTTCTTTTTCCCCAGAATGACTTTTTTCCAAAAAATTATAACTTTTGAACCACTGGACAGATTTAGACGATCGACACATCAAATTCAAGACAATTAGCTAATTTCACAAATTCAAGACAATTAGTCTTCAATTTGATATATCGATCGTCGGAATCGGTTCAGTGATTCAAAAGCTGGTGCTGGTGTTTTCAGAGCTGGAAAAAATTAAAATAAATATTTTTCGGACCATAGGTTGAATTTGAAAAATCATAACTTAAAAACGAAAGTGCAATCTGGTGAGCAAAAATATTCATTCTCCCTCATTCGGCGTATTGCATTTTTCACTACGTTTCTACATCGGAAATGAATACTTGAAAAGCAGTATATACAAGGCTTTAGAACTGTCGGTCTCATTTTTCTTACATGCTGTATAAAAAATATTCGTCATCTTTATTCATAGTAAAATTAAAACTTCAGACGGAGATATGAACAAAAAGTTAAACGACGAGCAAAACACAAACAGTATGAGTCATAAGTGAAACAGATGCACTATGACCAAATTATGCTGTGAACGATGCGTCGCTGGAATAAGAACAAAAATTGAACAAAATTTGTACTCAGAAAAATAACTTTTGAAACTTTTGTGCGGGAGCAAGACCAAATAGCACTCCGAGTAAATTTCAAAAAATTGCTGAACGCTTGTCATGTAGCCGTTGTGCGGTAGCGGATAGCATGAAAAGCTTTTGAAAGAAAAACGGCAATGCAAAATGTTTTTAACGGTGTAGGGTAACACGGGGTGAGTTGGACATATGGGGTGATTTGGACCACCCCTTTATCTCAAAAAGTACGGCTCAACTTGGATTTTTTGTAATGCCATCTCCTTCTATTGTTGAACCGAATGTACTTAACGTAAAAAAACTTTGGTAAAATTCGACAGGTAGAAGGAAACGGTAGCATAAACACAACAAACAATTTGATTGTCAAAAAATGTGAGTTTTCCGATCGTGGTTTTAAGGTTTTTCCCGCTTATTAAACAAATTTTTCGTGTATTGTGCAGTAAAGTTCTGTTGGTCTACCGAAGAGGAACAATTTGATGCAGCGAAACTGTAGTTTGATAACAATAAATGGAATTAATTGCATTTTAGTTTTTGCATGTTGTGTGGGGTAACATGGACACGTTTCTGTGGGGTGAATTGGTCCTACAGGTTAGAGGCTTTTCTTTGGTCTAGTTGATTCCAGATGCCGCTGAATTACAAAAAAAGGATGGGCAGACAACGTTGGAAGAAGGGAGAGCTTGAAAGTGCAACGCAGACCATCAAAAACGGATTTTATTTGACCAAGCATCGAAAGTGTTTGAAAATGCTCGAAAAACAGTGAAAAGATCCATGCAGAGTTCGAGATGGTCTCAATTCAATTTTTCTGGTCTGGAATCTGGCCAAGACACCTGTTATCGATCCCAGAATACTGTTACTGATTGTAACATTATCCCAAAATACTTTACATAAACATAAGTATGTTTTTTTCGATGAAACACACACTGGACCAAATCATCCCACAGACGGTCCAAATTACCCCGCATCATATTTAAATGTCCAAAAATCATCTCTTTCATTTTATGATATATTTAGTAATTTGAAGCTTGATATAATGATTAAACATTATTGATTGAGAGAAAACAAGAGGAAAGGAGAGGAAATATCAGGTGATTAGCTTAGGTGGTCCAAATTCCCCCCTTTTCCCCTACTCACAATCAACATTCACTTAATTCAATATAATTTCACTGGGTTATTTCTTTTTTCATACAGCATCAACAATACACAAACAGAAGCATTGAACACAAAGCGAAGCACAGCTGATAACAAAACAATGAACAGTTTTATGCACTAGCGAGGACAAGATTTATTTTCTTTGTTTAAATGCACTTATTCCAGCGCTACATAGCCAACATAAAACAAACTTAAGTTGTAAAACATTGTTGTAAATATACACAGAAAATACGAGTTATAGCAAAAATACGTATATATATATATATATATATATATATATATATATATATATATATATATATCTCGTGTCACGGTGTTTGTTACCGAACTCCTCCGAAACGGCTCGACCGATTTTGATGAAATTATACTCAAAATACTTGGTAGGTCTGAGAATAGGTTGTAAACTATATATGATACCGGTAGGATACCGATAACCATACATTTAATACCGAATAGGGTGGCTCTATGTTGAAAAAAATATCTGGATATATTTTTAAAAATTTGACTTCATACCATACATATAACCTAACATTTTGACCCCAATTCCCTATTTTTAATTGTGATTTTATTATTTTTGTGTCAAAAATATTCTAATAATTTAACCGTTGTTCGTTTTTTCAACAGAACGAATTTATTTAAGTTGTTCAATGACTGATGGCGTAACGCCCGCTTCATTGAACATCCATCTACAAATACACAAGTAACATCAATTCATCTGAAGCAGGGAACATCTCCGACGAGCTGGAAGCCTTTTTGAATGAGCACAATGAGTTATCGAAATTCTTCAAATCACATTTGCTCGGATTACAAAATGACAATCACGCTATTGCCATCAACCCTGATAAAACATCAGCTGGAGAGCACGTGTGTAGATCCAAAGCACAAGCGCTGCTGGAATCATGATAGCACGGTGACACGAGAAATTTAATGCGAAGAAAAAACAATAATCTGGATTTCATCGTTGACACATACCGTTCATATGACCCTCGTTATGTGTTTCTTCAATGGCACTAACGTTCCCAAGGTTTGCCTTCTCAACGTAGTACTACTTGCGTCATTCTTATTAGTAAATAGTTGAGATTTCTATGACGAATAATACGCCTCGAATGTATTCTGGAGTGGCAAGCTCAAGAATACGCGTGACTACAGTGCAAGTCAGAAGGGTTTCTTTAACGAAAAATCTCTTGCATAAACATTAGACCAACGAGACCCCGTCACAGATACTTAATTCATTATGAACATCATTTCTCATTTTGATTTAATATTTATGAACATGCGACGAAACAAACAGAGGGCACGCTCGAAGGATTTTTATGTTTATCCTATGGTGATTTGACATGGTCAAGAAACGCCAATTCTAGATATCGTAAGCTGTGCCAACAATTTATGGTCGACATATACGCGAAGGTAGAGAGTGAGCGACTGCAATTCTTACTACACAATCAACAAAAGCGGTGCGAGGAATAACACATTCACTTGCGAGACACTATCATGAGCAACGCCGACACAGCTTTAGTTATAGCCAGGCCAAAGCGCAATGCATTGTCATGAAATTGCGCATGTATTCAAACACAAAATGAAGTTCGATCGTGTTCGTCCCCACATATTGTTGATTGTATTCTGTTGAATGGAAAAAGCGCAATTTTGCATTCTGTTCAAGCTCAAGTCCAATCGAGTTGAGTAAATGTGACAACCTTGCCACGCAATTCGACGTAAACAACATTGGTCTCCATGTTCCATTTCTATGAAGCAAAACTAGTAATGGTTTTTCGGGTGGAATAAACACGCAAAATTTAGCATTCAAACACATTCAAAACAAATTTAGCATCTAAACAAAATCGAATAATAATTATCATTCAAATTTCAACAATTTGGAATTATTTCCGGAATTATGCAGATCAGATAGAGAGTAAATTGAACCACAAATACGGATGACTTATTTTGACCATTGTTTCGCGACAAGGCGAACGAATTTAAGAGTGTAAAAGTCGATTTCGATCGAATTGTAAAATCCAATCACTCATATGCATATATGAATATTGAGTTCTACAAATCGGTGAAGAGTAATAAAAACATCCATGAATAAAGGAAGCAATATGGCTGTGTTTCAAACTTAGATTACCGATGTGAATACTCCTCGATTGAATGACACCGATAAAATAACGCGATTCCAAACAGGCGGATTAATCAGCTCCATTGAAGTTAGCTGGCGTATCGCTGTTTTCCAATTTATGAACAAGACCAAACTGTTATAAACTAAGCCATGTTGAAAATCACATGCACGTATTTTCTAACAAGGAGACAGCAATAAATATTGATTTCCTATATTTCATTTTTTCTACTTTACGACAAACTTATATTACTTTTTTCAGTTGACGTTTAACTTTTAAGAGATCAAACATGTCAGTTACGTTAATGAAATACACCATATCATATAACCTTTCGTTCAAATCATTTAATTCGTTTTTTATCGGTCACATTCGATTTATTTTAAAGATCGTTAAAATATTCAAACACACTTACAATACATTAGTGTGTTTTATTCAACACCCAAAATATTCACTAGAAATAATTTATTTGGCAGAACAACGTTAGCCTGGTCAGCTAGTAAATAAATAACAATTGATACGCGGACAGTAGAAAGTATGTGCCAACCAAGAAGCTACAGTGTTGCCGTGAATGATTTAAATGTGGCAACACTGGATACAACTATTAGAGAAGTTCTGAACCCTACCTAATGTCATGACGTCTGCTTTCGAGGCCGAAGGAATACATTAATCATTGAAATAACGAGCTGGGCTGGCCATTCTCGGGTACCACACCCAGACCAACGAAAAAAAAAACCCATCTTGACCCGCCTTTTCGAGATAGTTTGTCTAGCAAGTTCGTCCAGCAGTTCCTGCTTCGTGAGGCTTTAATGTGCGCTACACCAGAAATTATAACCTGAGAGGAAACTGTAATTAGATGCTCTCCGCCTCCGTCGCCCGCTAAACCAAGCATCAAAACGTGGCGGCTCACCCATCTGTGGCGGGCCGATCCGTGGGAATGTGTCCGAAATCAATTAATGACTCCGATCCGGGGTCTATTTACCGCATCATTAGATCGGTGTTTATGGGGTCATCGAGAGAGAAAAAATTATATACAAATATATTCAACGGGTGCGAATTCCAATTTGTCCGGTGTTTGTAACGGATCTTTTGTAAACAATAGAACGTGGAATAAATGACTCGGAGGTAATGTAGTTTGTGTAGCATAAATAAGCCACTGTGTTGCTTTGTGGTCAGGAGAATAATCCAGTTATAATGGAGTATTGTGAAAAGATCCCATACCAAGTAGATGGTGTATGATTTATTTGATAATTTTGCGGTGGGAACTCACTGCGGAGTACATAACAAAGGCCTATTTTTCTCATTCATAAAAGCGATGAAATTTTACCGGTGAATATCAACAGGATATTTCCACTTGCATCAAACGCAGTGGGAGCGGTGGCGGCGGTTTTACAGCGATTCTCGGTGTACAATTCCATCACAACCAACAGCTCCATGTAATATCCACCGCTGGGAAATATGAATTGTTTTCAGACTCGTCATCTCGCCCCTCCCCGAGGTCCTGTCTCGGCGGCTGGGAACCATGTACCCACGCAGGAACAAAGCGCACTATGCCCACTCTATCCGCACGTGAATAAATCATGATTGAGTTATGCTCGTTGGGGAGTACATCAATTTGGGGCAGTTCATGAGCTGCACTGTGGTTTGCATTTTCCGACAATGCTGAGAGGTGATGCGAAACGCAATCATTTGCACTCAACAGGTCTCGCTGATTGGTTTCGACAGACGCGGTTCGAACCCATTAATAAATCGATATTTGTTTGTGCGAAATCATTTGTTTGTGTGATTCCATGCTGGAGTTTCATAAACAAACCAACATTTGATGTGTGGAACAGAAAGAAAACCATTAAAATTCATTTGATTAAAGAATTACACAATCATTCCATGTAGTCATATCTCGTAGCTAGGTATAAGACATTATTACGAATTACAGCCGCAATTCCGCGTGCCTCAGCGCCGATCCACTCCGTGAGCATCGGAATGAAAGAAACTCCCTTAATTGAGTCGCTCTGGGATAGAATTCTCGATTGCCAGACAACCATTCCGCATCTTTGTCAACGTGAAAAGGACTTCCATCTCGCTTTTCTCTCTAAGGGAAACAACTCAAGCCGACCGTGTTTCGTGCCCGCCGTCTGGCGGAAGGCGATGAAGACTCTCCCTCGAGAAGCACCTCTGCACCCGCTATCCACAGCTATAGGAAAGACAAAAGCTGGCGGAAGCGCCAGCCATCGCTAGAATGACAGTGACGTAGGTGATGACGCACATTCGGGGGACGAATATTCCGCACAGCTGTTTGAAGCATGATTAACTGCGTTACTGACGAGACGCGATGGGGGCCGGGGGTTGAAATATTCATCCGTCGTAGTCGAGGCGAACATTCTTTTCGTGTTACACGGAAATGAAGGGATCTTTTGGTTTTTCGTTACACTTTACCCGAATACACCTTCGATGGAGGTTTCATTAGCTGAGGGAATAACCCTTTTGTTTCAATGGTTCGGGAATTAACAAAGATAGGAATCTTTTATCATTCCACCGAATCTGAATACATTCTCGGAAACGGTCTTCATGGTTGGGTGGCTATGAAAACATTCGAATTGCTTAATGTAGTGCAATTTAATCACAGATTTTGCGTGCGACTAGAAATTCCACAATATGAAGCGTAAAGCAGGGAAAAACACATTAACGAATGAGGTTGGATTTGCACTACAAATAGTTAATTAT
Source organism: Toxorhynchites rutilus septentrionalis (assembly GCF_029784135.1). Classification (NCBI taxonomy): domain Eukaryota; kingdom Metazoa; phylum Arthropoda; class Insecta; order Diptera; family Culicidae; genus Toxorhynchites; species Toxorhynchites rutilus. Next base: position 29,071,991 of record NC_073746.1, on the reverse strand, counting down.
TTTTCACAAAAAAACCATCATCATAATTCGTGATAATCTCTTTGAACTAAAGTTGAAAAATGATGTATTTTATTAAGTGCATCAAATAATGGGCATCATCGTTCTTTGAATGTTTGAAAAATATATAGATGATCGAAGGAAGCCAGAACATTTGAATGCTGAGATTATATTTTTTGTATTACTATTATTTTCGAAATCACTGCAGCGCATCAAAAACTCATCAACTTCATATTTTCTAGTGTATATTGTGAATGAATTTGAACGAGTACCTTGAAATCTTGAATAAGTTCTTGCTGTTTTCCAAAAGCTGAAGTTATGAGTAATTCGTGCATGTACCATGTTGACCCAACAGCGTCAACATTGTTTTTTTTACAAAATTGAATTGAAGGAAATTGGCTAGAAATATTCTCCAGGGCATGTTTTAAAAATGCATTCTAATAACAATGCGCTGTCACCAACATACGTTTTAACACGTCGAATTGTAAAAATAGATACTTGTTATGATTATTGATTTTAGGATTTTCTAAATTCCCACTCATCACTTGTATTTTTTTATCCCGTTTGTTTATTTTAGTACATGTTAATGTTTATCATATCTATAAATAGCACATTACACGGTTGCCATTTTCAGCGTAAGAGTATTCATTCTATACCATCAGATGGTACAGGGTTTTCCATTTCGGGCTTCCGAAAGTATACAGCCCTGCCCTGACAACCGTTTGACATAGCTGTACAACGTCAGGTTGTAGTTTTTTTTTTAACAGAAATCCATTTTCTCTTGAAGTCCGCCTCCGATTTGACAACTTTTGGGTTCTTCCGGAGGGCCTGCTTCATAATCGCCCAATATTTCTCTATTGGGCGAAGCTCCGGTGCGTTGGGCGGGTTCATTTCCTTTGGCACGAAGGTGACCCCGTTGGCTTCGTACCACTCCAACACGTCCTTTGAATAGTGGCACGAAGCGAGATCCGGCCAGAAGATAGTCGGGCCCTCGTGCTGCTTCAATAGTGGTAGTAAGCGCTTCTGTTGGCACTCATTGAGGTAAACCTGCCCGTTTACCGTGCCGGTCATCACGAAGGGTGCGCTCCGCTTTCCGCAAGAGCAGATCGCTTGCCACACCATGTACTTTTTGGCAAACTTGGATAGTTTCTGCTTACGAATCTCCTCCGGAACGCTGAATTTGTCCTCTGCGGAGAAGAACAACAGGCCCGGCAGCTGACGAAAGTCCGCTTTGACGTAGGTTTCGTCGTCCATTACCAGGCAATGCGGCTTCGTCAGCATTTCGGTGTACAGCTTCCGGGCTCGCGTCTTCCCCACCATGTTTTGCCTTTCGTCGCGGTTAGGAGCCTTCTGAACCTTGTATGTACGCAGGCCCTCCCGCTACTTGGTCCGCTGGACGAATGAACTTGACAAATTCAGCTTATTGGCGACATCCCGGACCGAACTCCTCGGATCACGTCTAAACTGCTTAACTACGCGCTTGTGATCTTTTTCACTGACGGAGCATCCATTTTTGCCGTTCTTCACCTTCCGGTCGATGGTTAGGTTCTCGAAGTATCGTTTTAGTACTCTGCTGACCGTGGATTGGACGATTCCCAGCATCTTACCGATGTCCCGTTGTGACAACTCCGGATTCTCGAAATGAGCGCACAGGATTAATTCACGACGCTCTTTTTCGTTCGACATTTTTCCAAATTTACGAAAAATTGACAGTGAAGAATGGCCAACGTGATCTATACACTCTTATCTGATTATAAGCGAAAGCTGAAGATATAATTCCTAAAAATTAAATTTCTACAGCGTTTTTTCCGTGATGCAATTTGATGTGACACACCCTTTACATACCAGCAAGAAAACTAAGCAATGAATAAAGGACAAAAAACTTAATTGTTTGGACTGGTCGGTTCGCTCTCCCGACTTGAATCTTGTTGAAAATCTTAGGGGGGATCCTTGTACGCAGAATCTACACTGAGAGAAAACGGTACACCACGACTGAAGAGCTCAAGATCGCAATTTCGGAAAAAAAGAAAAAATATGGAGAAATCCGTTCAGCAGAATTAGGTAAACAGTATTCCAACACGAATTTTCGCGGTTATTAGTCGAAATGGCAAGGTTTCCAATTATTAACATGTAAATCATCCGATCGTTTTGAATTTTTCATTGATAATACTTATGAATTTTGAAGTGGTCTTATAGAAACTGGACAGCTGAAATTATCATATTGAAGCACAATAAATAAACAAACAACTCTTTTGAACGGAATTGACGTTAAATATACTTTATTTTAAGCAGTCTACAATGTATGAATGTATCTTGTTGAAATTATAACTGTTTGTGTTGCAACGAAATTGAATGAGGGTGGTCTTATAGAAGTTGGACAGAGTTTATTAGTAATATCATACACTGTATTTTTGATTGTCTCTATGAAATAGCCTAACGAACACATTCTAGAACCTGTTTCACATGCCCTTAGTTTTACATTGACAAGTGACAGAAGCGGTATGATACTGTTGTTTTCCTAATAGTAAAGTATAAGTCCAACAATCTTCATGATCAACTAATTCCATTCAGATTACCATCGATCGAGGATCGCTCCAACGATCTTCGATGAAAAGTATGGGGGTATCAATTGTGATAATATGTACTTTACTGATGGGTCCACTATAAACGAGTCCACAGGATTTGGAGTGTTCAACGAATTTTTTAGCACCTCACACAGTCTTCAGAATCCTTGCTCAGTGTATATTGCTGAATTGGCAGCAATTCATTGGGCGCTGGACAGCGTCGCCTCACGACCTGTTGAACACTATTACATTGTAACGGATAGTCTTAGCTCTGTCGAAGCTATCCGTTCAGTGAGGCCGGAAAAGCACTCGCCGTACTTCCTTGAGAGAATACGAGAAATTTTGAGTGCTTTAACCAGACGCTGTTATGTCATTACCTTTGTCTAGGTTCCTTCACATTGCTCAATTCCGGGTAATGAGAGGGCTGACTCATTAGCAAAGGTAGGTGCGATTGAGGGCGACATTTATCAGCGTCAAATCGCCTTCAATAAATTTTATTCTTTAGTCCGTAAAAATACCATCGCTAATTGGCAACGCAAATGGAATGAAGATGAATTGGGCCGGTGGTTTCACTCAATTTCCCCTAAGGTTAGCCTCAAACCATGGTTCAAAAGTCTGGACTTGAGTCGGTACTTTATTCGCACCTTCTCCCAACTGATGTCCAATCACTGTTCGTTAGATGCGCTACTCTTTCGTTTCAATCTTGCCAGTAGCAATCTCTGTGTTTGTGGCCAAGGTTACCACGACATCGAGCACGTTGTTTGGTCGTGCGAGGTGTATCTTGTTGCCAGATCGAATTTAGAAAACTCCCTTCGGACCCGAGATAGACAGCCCAATGTACCGGTGAGAGATGTGTTGGCTCGGTTAGACCTCGATTACATGTCCCTAATATATGTTTTCCTTAAAACTATCGATCTTCGTGTGTGATTGTCCGTACACCCTTATCCTCTCCTTTTTTTCCTTCGCGAGCGACTGTTTCCCTTCTGACTAACTATAGAATAAGCTGAAATGTATATACATAATAGATATAATAATAGATTTAAGAATTGAGTATGATGAGCGTGAGTGTGAATGCGAGTGTGAACATTGTACAATATCCTTATATCCCCTCCTTTTCCAAAAGAAACTATGTCACCCTTCTAATCTCGAGTCGAACGCGAGTAATCGGTTTCCTACTTTATTAACCCTAGATTTAAGGAAACATGTTGATATATACTAATAAAAGTATAGCTAAAAGTTCGGCTCCTTTAAACCTATGTAACTGAGCCTGTAAAAATAAATGACTTAAATAAAAAAAAAAAACTAATTCCATGTTAACATCAATACCACGAAAACCACTATCAACAGAGGGTAGAACCGATTGAAGATTATCATATTTCCTGCCATCTCGTATTTATCCATCTTTTCTCTCCTACTCTATTGAATAAATGGGGGAAGTTTATCGATGAGCTACGTTTACGGTGCCGAGGAAAACATATTCATAGAAGTTCTCCGATGTCGCTGCCTGACGGTGTATTATTATCCCATATCCCTGCTGTGCCAATTTCGGTATAAATATAGCCAAAAAAAAGTCTGAGATGAAGAACATGCAAGTCCTCCCCCAAGCGGGCCATTTCGGAACCGGAAAACCATAAAAAGCGGATCGTATTAGGTTCATTTTCAGAAGAGGTTACCGAAATCGGTGAGCTTCAACGCCCTGTACCAAAAAAAAAAAGCTTATATGTATATTTATATACACAAGAAGTAATACGAACAACGAGCGAAAAGCAACCGAATACGGCTTATGATATGTTTTATCACTTTTGCTTCAGCCATTCGGTGGCTGACGGGATGTTTTTCCTTCGACTCACTCCCACACTAAATGAAGCATTTTCAGCGATTATCGGGCGGGAAAAAAAGAGGTAGCAGTTTTCGTCATTCGTTTCATGTCATATAACGCGCTGGCCTCTGTCGGAGGGGATGACGTAAAAAGAAATAAACTAGAACATCGTTCAAGAAAAGAAAAAAAAACGCACATCCTTAGAATGGATGATGAGAAATCAAAAATTCATACTCGAGGCGAGTGATGTTTTCTAACGCTCGGATGAAAAACTGTCCTCATTTTTCAACATCGGCGAAGTTGCTGTCTCTAGGGCTAGAGCTGGATGAACAAACACAGCTCACTTGAATGGCTTCTAGAAGACTGAATTTCAAAAGAAAAAAACCCGACATCATCACCTAAATGACAAACTTGCAGCGTCACGATTCAATTGATGATCCGCTTCGCTGGCAAGTATTTGAACTCTGATTATCCTCATCATTGGTAATCGATCGGTTTGAAAATGAGTTGCATTAAATTTGCACGCCTCCGAGCGAGCTGGCAGCGTATGATTTGAGCGATGGCTGCCGGATCCAAACTTAGTCTACGTCCGCTGCCAGCCATAAAAATGAGCATTATGCTCAACCATGAACTGGTGCTGCACTGATCCTCAATCGATGCTCGAGAAGTGGGCCAACGCGGATGGGTGGGAAAGTTAAACGAAAATTAATTTTAATAGCAGCGCTCGTGAAATTTTATTAAAACTGTTCGCTCTCATCGTCCGGATTCTTGATTTTTGTTTAATGAAGCTGCCCTGAAGTGGCTGTGAGGGGTGTGGTTCGCCACAGAATGAGACTGGATTAACAACGGTCAACATCGGGAATTGTCTGGTTTGAAGTGTGAGAAGAACAAAAAAAAAAAACATTCAGCTATTTGTGGAAATCTCGGAACTGCGGTCCCCGATTCTTCAATGAATGCTGCGTGGAAAGATGAAAGCCGTTTCTTGAGAATGATTTTCGCTAATGAATGAAAACATATTTATCTGTTGCGGTACGTTGAACTTTGAGCTTTCGTTTTCAAAGGAAGGTTGAAAATATTAATGAGATGCAAGCTTTTTTGGCATATTTTTATCTTTAAATGATTCGTATTCTCAATCTTGGAAAATGTTTTTCGATTTGAATATTGAGCGATTCCATTTGAATTCGAAACTAGATTCTTTGTATTTTTTTTTATTTGGGTCAATTTTTGCAGATGAATTCATTATGACAAAAAAAAACAATTTGTATCATCAGTTTTCCATGTTGACTCTAACCTCTCTTTTGAGAAGGGACTAAACAGAAATTGCTTGTAAATTCAAAAAAATATGTCATAATTGGTTGGTTTGATTGATTTGGTGTCTTCCGAAATGTTTAAGGTTATTATTGGCGGTATATGGAAAAAGTATGCACTGTTAAAAAATGTTTTATTTTTATTTTATGTCGAAAATAACACTTAAAACTAAATTTTCTCAGAAGTGTGTGTTTTATTTTTTTTATTTGTTGCAGCGGATAGCTGATGAAGTTCATTGCACAGTGTGTCAAAATGGAGAAAAGTTATAATTTTTTTTCAAAGTTAGATTTTTGAAAAATGTTAAAATGATTCATTTAAATGTTTTTTGACTTGATTTCACGTAAATACGCATGATCAGCAATAAAAATGTGCACGGCTAAATTTAACTAATTGCTACCATTCTAGAGATATAGTGATTTGTAAATAAAATTTATTGAAAATCATCAACTTTCGGTCGTGTTCGAATGTTTTTCGAGCTTATTCAAATAAGAAAATTATATCCACAAAAATTTCATCATTGTAATAGAAAATCTTCCGTCTTGCACTGTGGTCACGCGTATTCTAGAGCTTGTCACTCAAAATGCATTCAGGGAGTGTTATTTGGCATAGAAATCTCAACTAAGTACAGGTCGGACTCGATTATCCGGAGACTCGATTATTCGGGATTCGATTATCCGGAATTATGGACTCGATTATCCGGAGTATTTTATTTTTGATTTTCGGAAATTTTGAATAATTTGTATAATAATTTCATATTGAATAGCTGATATGGGTAACCATTGAAAGGGCTTGACTAGTAGAATACAGTTATTTATGAAAAATGCAATTTCAAAATGGCCGCCACCTCAAAATGGCACTATATTTATTTTCAAAGTCCCATCAATATGGGTATCATAAGAAAGTTCTCGACTAGTAGAACATAGCAGATAATGAAAAATCCAATTCCAAGATGGCCGCAGTCCAAAACAACTACAGTAGAATCCTGATTATCCGCGGAATAGTCGGGCTAGCTCACCGCGGACAACGAAAATCGCGGATAACGCTGTTAATGACTAAAAATGAGTTCCAAACACGAAAAAAGATATTTCGGCATGAAAACTATGTTTTATCATTACATACATCATTAAACTATCCATCTACCAGGTCGAGTACACCAGTAATCAGATAATGTGAAAGCCATGACCGAAACAAAAGTGTATGAGTCTATCATTCACCGACAAATTCGGGGAAGGCCTGTAGATTTACTATGGAGCAAGCTTTCGCGGATAATCGAGGTTCCACTGTAATTACTTTTTAAATGGTTCAACTCAGCTTAACCTGTTTCTATGTATGTTTGAATGTTTGTAGGGTTGTCCCACATTATAGAAATATGATCCCGTTCCTTTTGAATGATCTGAAATTTGGAACATACCTTTAATTATACTGTCATTTTAAAACTGCGTATTCCATGATCTTGAAAAATTCGATTTGGCCGCCGCTAAAAATGGCTGAATGAATTAATTTGGAGGATACACTAGCATATGAACAACATAAATTCGAAAAGGTCACCGCCACAAAATGGTCGACTATATATTTTTTGCAATCCCCTCAATATTGGTATCAAATGAAGTGATTTGACTAATATAATACAGCATATCATCGAACCATTCCGAAAAAAAGTTAGGCAAGAAATAAAAATAAAAAAAAATTTTTTTTGAATGGTTTTAATGTAGAGAAGTATATTAATGAAACAGATAATTTACTAAAAATTAGAAAATAAAATAAGTAAACAAAAAAATTTTTTTTTTAAACGGTTTAATGTACTAAAAGCTAGAAAATAATTAGACAAGTAGCAATTAGTAGTTATCACATCCGTTCCTTCATTAATCCAGGGCAATGATGAGACTAAAATAAAATCGGGGGCATATGATGAAATAACTGACTGTGGATAATGGAACTCCAACGTTTATTTCTTACTTAATCTTCTTCGGAATATTTTCATGATATACTGTATTCTATTAGTCAAATCATTTCATTTGATACCGATATTGAGGGAATTGCAAAAAATACAGTCGACCATTTAGTGGCGGCGACCTTTTTGAATTTATGTTGTTCATTATGTTTCGTGTTCTTCAGGTCAAATCATTCAACCATTTTTGAACGACGGCTAAATTGAATTTTTCAAGATCATGGAATACGTAGTTTTATAATGACAGTAGGATTGAATGTATGTTCCAAATTTCTATAAATTTCTATAATATATTTCTATAACATTAGAAATAAGAATAACGCTTGCAATGTTTACTTATCGTATCTCGCTAGGGAAAGAATAAGTCATAACTCACCCATCTTCAGCTAATTCTATAAAAATACGACTCTTTCCACATCGCTAAAACATTCTTCTAAAAAGTTGTTTCAAAAATTACGATGCATTATAAAATGGTATTTGAAGTGATAAACAAGCGGATTGAATAATTCCGTAGCTCTGCGGTCGTGTCCTAGGCACAATCCCTTCCATTTTTTTTCATTTTAATCCACTTTGCAATAAGTAATATTTCTTTTGCACTGCAAAATCCAAAATAATTCAAACATCAAAAGATTATTTTCTGAGAATTTTTTCTCGAAAAATGAAAACGGAATATAAGATTTGTTGTAATGTAATTTTTTAACACAACCTCATATCATAAAAATTAACCATATCATTCTATCAGGAAAATTCACATCTAGAATATAAAGACTGGAAAAACATTCGAAACGACAAAAAAGTTGGGAGTTTTCAGTAAATTTTATTTTAAAATCATTGTATCTTTAACCAACTTTGAAAGAAAAAAACTAACTTTTCTGTTCATTATTGTTCCATTTAGGCGCACTGTGGGATAAACTTTGGTTGTCCGCTGCAATACATAAAACAAAATCAAAAACATTTTTTGAGGAAAATTGAAACTCAATTTCCTCAAAAATTATTTTCGACATAAAATAAAAATAAACCTTTTTTTTTATCAGTGCATACTTTTTCCACATAGTCCCAATAATAACCTAAAACATTGTCCTTTTTGTTGTTTTGACATTTGAATTTGAGCCAAATAAAAAAAAAAAGTCACAGGAGGGTCGTATCCGAGATACGACCGCATAGTTGACGTAGGATTCCGTGAGGCTATCTGTTGATTTTGGATATGTTTGAAGAATTATATCGTTAATCTCTTTGATAATGATTTTGTGGACCTTTGTTTGGTTGTTGGGTATTGTTTGTTCACCAGTGTTTGCCGAGTGATGACTACAGAAAGATGGTAAACAGTCGTTGGATGGTGTGTATCAGATAAAGGATACCGAAGTGGAACGAAATATGGTGAAAACCGCCCTCTGTGATCCTAGACGAGATGCCTCCTGTGATATGTATGGATGAAATAAAGAAAAAAAACTCACCAATGTAGTATAATATAATTACCAATACCGAACACATTTATCAATTTTTCTCAACAGTAAAAATGTGTTACTTTAATATACAGAAAATATATTTGAAATGGAAAAGGTAATTTTCTGTTTATTCAACCCAATGCGAATTTTAATTGTACTAACAACATCTAATACTATATGTAGAGCATATGGGAAATCACTATTTCTAATATCTCTTCACTTTTCCAAATCTTGCCGTATAAGCTTTCCTTGGGTGAAATTGAACACAACAAAACAGACAGCTTAAACCAAACGATCCGTTCTCGAGCGGGAACACACCTTGATATTTATTTGTGAAAATTGAAATAAATCGTTTCATATATCAAGTCATTTTCAACACAACTGCTACCATATATAATTTTACACTTACACTTGTTCTAAATTTTTCACAATACACGATCGGTCATTGATATGAAATTTCACGAAGCAACCAACATTAAAGTTCCAAATTTAAATTTTATTTGCTAGAATTAATCGAATACAGAGGACTGTTTTTGCTGAGTACCATGGTATTCGTTTTCAAAATAATAAATGGATTGCTGCCTCGATATTTGTGTGATCGAATTGAAAGAGGAAGTGATTTTCATCGATATAATACCAGAAACGCTGACGAAGTACGAACACCAAACTTCTTAAGTAGAGTATCACAGAACTCCCTATTTTTTAAAGGTGTTACTTATTTCAATTCGATGCCTAGACACATTAAAAGAGCAACCACATTAGCAGATTTTAAACGGCAGTGTATTTCACATGTCAAAAATATAATTTAAATGTTAAGATTGTAAGTGACGAAGTTGTTTTTAACGAATTGTGTATGTGTATACGTATATAAAAGAAGTAACTGCCATCTTCGTCTCAATGATAATGAAGGATTATTTTGTATATGTTTATAGAAATTAAAATAAAAAAATAAAATAGAAAGTAGTCTACATAAGTTTGAATACGCGCGCGTTAGTGCAGCCATGAGAAATCTGAATTGTGATAGCGATTAGAACATAGTAGAGTTTGTTTTTATTGTTGTAAGTCTTTTTTTGTTGTTTTTTTGGATATGTAAGTCTTGATAAAAAGGAACACAGCTATGATTGAGGTTTGGTCGAAGATCGAGAGAGCAAATGTTGTCGAGTAAAGAAGGTCCACGAGCGATTTCTGGAGGATCAAGCAGACAACCGTCAGAATGAATGGATAGGCTACAACCTGAAATTCATTCAACGGGTCAAATTTTTGATTAAACTGGAGATTAGAATAGTTAGTCTGACAAATTTGGCAGTCAGGTTACAGTGAATTCAGAAAATGCTACGGGATAGCTTGACGGGACAGCAAGCGTTTCTTCTTGTGACTTGGCTAAACTTTTTACAAGCATGTCCAAAGAAACTTAAGTATCGGTATCACAAAGAGGTGATTTCATATCTGTAGGTTGAATCAGTTCGTTTTTTTTTTGTTTTGTAAAACTGGTTATGTATTAATTTATTATCAATTAGATAATCGACCAACTCAAACCTATGTAGGGGAATGAGGCGGGACCTTCATTATTCTTATTATTATTAATCGTAGCACTCACCTTACTTGCAATACAAAAATGCCCCTGACTTGCATATATTCGCAATGCCGATTTCCCCCAGCCAGCCTGGTTTTGATGTCTATGTTAAGGCACACATTTCGGTAAGAACAAAAGTGTCCCCTCAAAAGCTCAAAAGAAACGTGTACCGGCTACCACTTTCCGACGTCGCTCTCCATCACTTTGGTGGGACAAGGAATGTTCAAAGGTCTACCTTGAAAAATCATCCGCTTTCAAAAAGTTCAGGAAAACTGGATTAGTGGAATGGTTTCGAAAGTACCAAGCTCTAGAAGCCAAACTAAAAGGTTTGATTAAAGCAAAAAAGCGGGGATATTGGCGGAAGTTCGTCAATGGTTTGTCAAGGGAGACCGCTATGAGCACTCTTTGGAATACGGCTAGGAAAATGCGTGGCTGGAACCATACAAACGAAAGTGAGGAATACTCTGGCCGTTGGATTTTTAACTTTGCAAGGAAGGTTTGCCCCGACACCGCTCCTGCACAAAACGTCGTACGCGACATTCCACTTCAAAGCGATTATGAGAATTTTTCGATGGTGGAATTCTCAATTGCACTTCTCTCATGTAACAATTCAGCTCCGGGGTCGGACAAGATTAAATTCAACTTGTTGAACAATCTTCCCGACTTGGCAAAACAGCGTTTGCTGAACTTGTTCAACAAGTTTCTGGAGCTGTATATTGTCCCGCATGACTGGAGACAAGTGAGAGTGATAGCCATACGGAAACCCAACAAGCCGGCTTGCGATCACAACTCGTATAGGCCGATTGCAATGTTATCCTGTATTCGCAAATTGTTAGAGAAAATGATTCTACTTCGTTTGGACAAGTGGGTTGAAGCGAACAATTTGCTGTGAAATACGCAGTTTGGCTTCCGCCGAGGTAAAGGGACAAATGATTGTCTCGCACTGCTATCTTCTGAAATCCAAATCGCATTTGCTCGCAAAGAACAAATGGCTTCCGTTATCCTCGATATCAAAGGGGCATTTGATTCAGTTTCCATGGAAATTCTCTCAGAGAAACTTCATAATCGTGGACTTTCACCAATTCTTAACAATTTCCTGTACAATTTACTGTCAGAAAAGCACATGTTTTTCAATCATGGCAGCTTGAAATCTTCTCGATACAGTTTTATGGGCCTACCACAAGGCTCCTGCCTAAGCCCCCTCTTGTACAGTTTTTACGTCAATGATATGGATGATTGTCTAACTAGAGACTGCACGCTGAGACAACTTGCAGACGATGGAGTTATTTCCATCACGGGTACTAATCCCGCCGTTCTGCAAAAATCCTTGCAAGATACCCTGAACAATCTGTTCACGTGGGCTCTCAAGCTGGGTATCGAATTCTCTACGGAGAAAACTGAAATGGTCGTTTTTTCTAGGAAGCACGAACCCGCCCAATTCCAACTTCACCTATCCGGCAAAACGATCAAGCACTCGATGTTTTTCAAATACCTTGGAGTATATTTTGATTCTAAGTGTACCTGGGGGAGACACATTGCACATTTGAAACAGAAATGCCAGCAAAGAATCAATTTTCTCCAAACAATAACCGGAACATGGTGGGGTGCCCATCCAGGAGACCTCATTCAGTTGTACAAAACAACGATATTATCAGTGTTAGAATATGGCAGTTTTTGCTTCCGATCAGCTGCCAGGATTCATATTCTCAAGCTGGAGAGAATACAATATCGTTGCTTGCGTATAGCAATGGGGTGTTTGCATTCGACACATACGATGAGTCTCGAAGTTTTGGCAGGAGTACCCCCGCTTACTCTTCGGTTCACAGAATTATCGTACAGATTTCTCATCCGTTGCAAGATCACGAATCCATTGGTGATTGATAACTTCGAAAATCTACTCCAACTGACTCCTCAGTCAAGTTTTATGTCTTTATACCATGAGTACCTTACCCATGAAGTGCACCCTTCACCGGGCATCTCCAACCAAGTTTGCTTCCCATACTTTTGCAATTCCTCTGTCATTTTTGATCTGTCCATGCGACAAAAAATCCATGGAATCCCAGATCACCTACGGTCCGATTATATTCCGCCGATATTTTCGGCAGAATATGGGAAAGTTAGATCTGATAAAATGTTCTTTACTGACGGTTCATTCATAAACGGGTCCACTGGCTTCGGCATCTTCAATGAAAATTCCAGTGCCTCTTTCAAACTCAAAAATCCTTGTTCCGTGTATGTCGCTGAACTGGGTGCGACATATTACGCATTAGGGATCAATGAAACATTGCCCATCGACCACTATTTTATTTTTTCAGAGGTGGGCGCTTTAGAAGGCACACTTTTTGAAAGGCAAATTGCTTATAATGAATTTTTCCACATTCCTCGTCAGGACACACTCGTTAGTTGGCAGCGCATGTGGAGTGGTGATGAGTTCGGTCGTTGGTTACACACGATTATCCCTAAGGTCTCGACGAGGGCATGGTTCAAGGGATTGAATGTAGGTCGTGATTTCATTCGCGTGATATCTCGGCTTATGTCCAATCACTACAACCTAAACGCGCATCTCTATCGCATTGGGCTCGCAGCAAACAATCTTTGTGATTGTGGCGATGGCTACCACGACATCGAGCATGTTGTCTGGTCGTGTATCCGGTTCCATGCTGCTCGCTCTCAGCTCTCTAGAGCACTGAGAGCACAAGGCAGACAATCGGATATCCCCGTCCGGGATATCTTAGGTAGCCGGGATCCTGATCTTCTGCTTCATCTATACATGTTCCTCAGAAACGCCAATGTCAACGTTTAATGATGTTTCCTTCGTTGTGTCCCCGTTTCATATCCCTCCTATCCGATCGATAAACTTTTACTTAGTCGCGGCAATACATACACACACTCTTTACAGATGCACGGGCCGAAGGTTGTGCAGTCCACTGATTATTCAACAAGAGCCAAAGGTTGTACCGCTCATGACAACTCTACACGAGCTGATGATTGCGCCGGCTAGTGACCATTCTATCCTGGATTCCTCGAGTCGAGAAAGACGCACCACGCTAGATATGGGGTACAGACTAGGGGGGCGTTGCTGATTAATGGCCAGCTGCATCCCAATAGCAGGTATCCCGTGTCGGGCACACATACAGAGCATCGAAGACTGCAACATACCAATTATGAGAACACTTGTAATACTAACCTCGAGTCAACCGCGAGTAATCGGTTACATATTACTAATATAGTCTAAGCAAACATTGTCAAAATTTTGAACTCCCGGCCCCGTTAGGCTGACGCCATATGAGCCTTAATAAAATATATATTTTGGATAAAAAAAAAAGTGTCCCCTACTATCATGTATTTGCAATGTCGATTTCTCCCAGGTTGGTTTTGATGTCTCTGTTGGGGAATACATTTCGGTAGGAACAAAGGCTCCCCTACTTTCATATATTTGCAATGCCGATATCCCCCAGGCAGTTTTGTTCTGATGTCTCTGTTAGGGACCCGCCGCATGTGTCGTCAAAAACGACCAATCAGAAGTGGGTATTTCAGTTAGGATAGGGGTTGAGATTTTTCAATTGTTCGATAGTTAGTCTCATGACATATATTATTTTCTTCAATATAAAAATTGTTATGGAGTGCCGAATTCGATTGACGCAAAAATTTCATCAATCCATCATGAAATGAATGAGCAATAAGCGTTTGAAATTGAACAATTTTCACGATGTACTCGATTTTCGATATTCAATTTGTACCCCAATATGTTCCCGAAAGACGTAATCCTACATCAGAAACAAAAATAAAATTTATGAAAAAAGCGTCATTTACGGTAGAACTCTATGGTAACTCATTTGCGCTCTATTGGTAACACGATGCGACAGTGAAACTGCACCCAATCCCACTCGAGACATTGTCAGAGCTACATCCTGGCCAGTATCGAGTGACCTTCGAACCGACTCTGCCTTATCCACAATATCAGTGAAGAAAGGAGCAAGATGCAGTTTTCATGTTAATTTTCTCGATAGTTCTATCAGCACTGGTGGTTTTTCACCCAGCTGAATACTACTTTAGCTGCTCTCCAGCGGGAACAAAAGGGAAACGCTGCCGACGTCGGCACGACAGGAAATTTAATTCTTCGAACCGTCGTCTTTTGTCGTTCGGATTTATTTCCTAGCGGAGAACGTGACATTCCAACAATGCTTCTCAGCAGCTGCAAGGCTCCTTATTTATCGAGAAAATTTATTTCCAATTGATCGAATCTCGGGATGTGTGTGTGAATCAAAATCCAATAGGTTTCGGATTGCGCTGTAACGCGCGCGCCAGGTCCAGCTTATCTAGGGGTCCAACGCGGCGTGATGTCCGAGATTCGATGAAGGCAAACACATAAAAATCTCCCGTCGAAGCACAGAGAAGAGGGTGTTTTTATAGCTCTCGCTGCGGGGAAACTAATAACGGTCGTAAATTTAGTGATGTAAGGAAATTTATGATCACTTCGGGTATCGATTAAACAGTAACGCCCGGTCGGGTGCTAAAGGTGCCCGAACTGATATGAAGTGACTTCTGCTCTCAAGCAGAGCTAAACAGTTTCCCGATAGGACGGGGTCAAGTGGTGAATAAATGGTAGTTTTAAGGAGGGTGTCTAAGTTACTGGCAATTGAGATACAAATAAGGCACGATTGATCGATTCGAACGAAACCTCTGGCAAAGTTGTAAATCATTTTGCCATCATTGAATTGGAAGGTTGAAATTCCAAAAAATTTCCAAGAAATACGGAAGAGAACCAGTTTCATGCAATTTTTTTCCTCCCACAAATATCCGCTTTAAATGGAGAAAACATCCACTGCGCGTTGTGTTCGCTCTTGGGTAGCACTAATATTGCGAACCAAGCGGATCATGGTTTGCACGAATATGAAAACTTCTGGAAGGGAGATAACATCGCAGCGTGTACTGGAAAAAGTACGTTTTGGCGAAAAAAAAACACACGGTAGAGCACCATGTTTTCACCCCTTCGGGCGAGAAGCTGGTCTTCAGACCCAAATTCAACAAACAAAACAACGCGAGAGCAAAAAACAGGAAGTGGGTTATATCTATGGTATAACCGCAAGGGTGACGTAGGACTATCGTTGATTTAGAGATCATTTGTTTGAAGTTGAATCTGAATTCATTCTGAATGAATGAATATTTGGAGAACTTCGAAAACGAGAGCGTTACGTTGGAGCCACAAGGTTTTATGCATCCAATATTGGATACGGAAATAGCCTACTGATGGGGAAGAATAATCTTCAGAAGCTATCCTGTTAATTGCGATTGATTGAAAAATCACAAAACCAAATGTATTTGGTCACAGTGTTTCATGGATAGAAAACATTAAAATAAACTCTTTCACATGAATGTAATTTTAAATTCCCAGAAGAACTGGCAGATTATTTTCAGTAACGATTAGTTATTTCCACATTTTCCTCGATACTGGAAGCCCACCAGTGGTTAATGCCAACTCGATAACCACCTGTTAATAGCACTTGATTGAAATATATTTGGTCACAGTGTAACATGGATAGCAAACATTCAATTAAACTCTTTCACATGAATATATTTTGAAAATTCCCAGAGGAACTGGCAGATTATTTTCCAGCAATGATTAGATCTTTCCGGAACTTTCCCGATGCTGAATGGCATCCTAACGGAAAGAGTTCTGCGCGTGTATGTGTCGATCCTTCGCCGTCCACCTCCTCCAGCACGTAAGGCAACGATGTTGTCTTGTCGATGTCCTCACGAAAAATGAATGTGTCTCACCACCAGAATATCGCTTAAGTATGCTTTTTGTGTGTGATTGAATCGAGAGAAGGTGTGGTTTACGATGGCAATTTGGAAGGCAAACTAGAGGGGAATGAACTCTCTGAGCTCGGAACTTTCGGCGACTGAGCAATAATCGATTGCGGGCGCATACAATATTGGATACGGAAATATCCTACTGATGGGGAAGAATAATCTTCTGAAGCTATCCTGTTAATTGCGATTGATTGAAAAACCACAAAACCAAATGTATTTGGTCACAGTGTTACATGGATAGAAAACATTCAATTAAACTCTTTCACATGAATATATTTTGAAAATTCCCAAAGGAACTGGCAGATTATTTTCAGTAACGATTAGATATTTCCACATTTTCCTCGATACTGGAAGCCCACCAGTGGTTAATGCCAACTCGATAACCACCTGTTAATAGCCGCGCGTGTATGTGTGTGTAGCGATGTCTTCCCAGGGAACCGTTTGTGGCATCACTCTCCTCCTGATAGATTCCCTTCTGGCCTAGGGTGCACAAACAGGCTCTTGGTGACACCGTTCATCCGCGCTTTCATGATAAATAAAGAGCTTCACCGCAACAGCGACAACATGCTCCAATCGCTGTTCAATTAGAACTGAGTGGATTTCCGAGCGCCGCTCGCTTATATACCGATTGGTGATTTCAATAGCCTGTTTTGAAAGCAATTTTAAGACTATTGAAACAAGTTTTTGGATCAAAAAGTAACAAGTATATAACGCGTAGACATTTTATCTTTCGAATGAAGTGTTTATCATACCATTTCGTTCAGTTGTTTAGGAGCTATTAACGCTCAAAATCTCGGTCTCCGGCGTAACGCTTTCGTTTTTGAAACTTTGATTTTACACCCCGGTATAGAAATGAAAGACGTAGTCCTACGTCAAAAAAGCATGGAGGAAGCTTCAGTAAAAAGCACCAACAGCAGAAACTCAGACACAATCGGCCAAAGAAATGCCAGAAGCGCCCCATCCTGTCCCGGCCGCCACGGTTGAACGAAGTGGGTGGTATGCACGAGAGTACGTATACAAAACATCCCTCGGGGGGCCAATGCCAGGAAAAGATGAAAGACCCGCAGCAATGGAAAAATCTAACTTTTTGTCCTGTGGAATACTGATAAGTTCTGTGCGCTCTTTGAACAGCATTTACAGCCTTCCCTGTTCTCTCTCTCTCTCTCTCTCTCTCTCTCTCTCTCTCTCTCTCTCTCTCGCTCATT
Organism: Toxorhynchites rutilus septentrionalis; assembly: GCF_029784135.1. Lineage (NCBI taxonomy): Eukaryota > Metazoa > Arthropoda > Insecta > Diptera > Culicidae > Toxorhynchites > Toxorhynchites rutilus. The sequence continues at coordinate 29,054,318 of NC_073746.1, read as the reverse complement.
GTGGAACTGTTGAAGAGTTTTCGACTTTTTTTGCTGGCTTTACACTGGATGGATAAAACAGTTCTCACCGCGGCTGTTACAAACAACTTGCGAACAGTTGCGGAAATAACAGAAAAAAAAACTCAAAAGCAATCAGCTGTGAAATCGGCACAATTTGCCACAAAGTGAACCAAATCCTTTGCAAAATGTTACATTTTAGTATTGACAAAATTCAATAGGTATAAATGAACGTATTTCTGAAGGAAACATAAACCGAAATCAGTATACACCTTGACTAATCGGATTCTGAGATGGTACGAACGTTACGCACATCTAAGGTCAATGAATGTCTATATTAAATTATTCATTTCAAATATGGCTTATTTCATGAAGAAATGTAACCTTTCAACGTTAAGGTGATGTTTAAGTGGCTGTTACATGTACAGTGGGGTAAAAATCGTGATTTTTGAAGATTTTGCTTGAATTTCCACCAGGAATTGTATATATCGATATTGCAGCTAAATTATAAAAAATAGAAATTGTGCGTCAAAGAACAAATTGTGGAGCGGTTAAAGAACTTCATTTTAATTGATAGAAACAATCTAGTTTAATATAAATTTTTATTAGAAAATTAATAATAACACATTAAAAATTATGAACTTTTAAGTTTTTCACTTCTAAAATGTTATGAAAATCCAAAACAAAAAAAAAGTTCTATAACTCTGTCATTGTTGAAATTCGAACATATGCGTAGGAGGATTTTTTTCATCAAATATGATCGTCTATCACCTCCTGAGAGAATCTGGATAAATTATTTTTTTTCATGTGAGAAAGGTGTTTTCTTACTTTAAGGGGATGAATCAAAAATCAAATTCCTCTTTTATTTAAAAAAAACGAAAAATACTTGCGAAAAAAAACAAATAAAGGAAAAAAATTGTTTTGACTCGATTATCCGGAGTGAAAAAAAAATCAATACTCCGGATAATCGAGTCCGACCTGTATTTTATTATATTATTGTTATTATCTATGTTGTTGTCCTCAAAAACTTTTTTGTTTTAGTTTTGAACGAAAATTATATGAGTAGTCAATACAACTACCAACAAGTCTGCCATATATTGGAAGAAGGACACTGTTACTTTTGGCAATTTTTTTTTAGATTTTTAAATTTTTGTTTTCAGTGTAATAAAAAAAATATGTATTTTTTTATGAAAATTTAATTTAATTAAAATTATAAATTTTTAAATTAAGGAACAAACTGCCCCTTTTTAAAAAAACAGTCTTATTTTGTTTTTACACTACAATTCCATAATTCCAATATGGTTGAAATTGACGATAACTGGAAGCACCATGGATTTTTTTTTGTCTATTTTTATGCTTACCTACCCATGCCGTCAACAACAGAACAAGTAATGTAAGAATGATAATATAAATTGGGGGTCTCCCTAGTCTAAACGGTTGCATGTTTACTAGCTAAGCGAACTGATTGTATTCAAACAGTTTATCATAACGGTGTTTTTTCGTCATTTCAAGAGACCAAATCTGGTGTATAACAAAGTCGATTCTAGGCCCTCTGCTGTTTTCGTTGTTTATCAACGATTTACCTTCGGTTCTTGACCATTGCTTCGTACATTTATTCGCGGACAATGTTCAGATTTACCAATGTGGTGATAAAAAATCAAGCATTGACGAGATGGCCAGAAAGCTAAACCACGATCTAAGAAAACTTCACGAATGGTTCCTTTTAAAATAAATCCGACGAAAACTTAAGCGCTCTTAATTAGTAGACTTGGGATTCCACCGAGAGCTCCTGAACTATTCATAGGCGGAGTTGTAGTACAATTTGTGGAAAAAGCATCGAACCTTGGAGTTGTTTCCACCGATAGTCTATGCTGGGATGATAATGTGAACATGCAGTGTAGGAAAATCTATGGGTCTTTGAAGCAGCTTAATCTTCTACTAGACATTCCGATGTTGGTACCAAAACTAAACTTTTCAAAACGTTGGGTTTTCCGCATTTTATCTCTTGTGATTTTATTTATAGTAACGCAACGGCAGTTTCTTTGAATAAGTTGCGAGTAGCCCTGAATGCTAGTCTGCGATATATTTATAATTTATCAAGATACAAGGATACAAAATACGATAATAGGATAGTTGGGACCTTCAGAAACTAGTTTTAGTTTCGTTTTCAATTGAATGAAATAAGCCAAATGAATTCATTTTGTGGCATTGAAACAATACATTGTCTTACGTCACAATTAATCTGAGAGAATATAAAAATCTATATATATATATATATATATATATATATATATATATATATATATATATATATATATATATATATATATATATATATATATATATATATATATATATATATATATATATATATATATATATATATATATATATATATATATATATAAATTATGCCGTGACTTAACTCGCGGTTTAAAAAAAACTTTTATTTAATTTCTAATTACCCTTTTTATTCGTTTATAACACTTTACATTCGGTTCATAAACCTTTATGCCCGTATTCAACTCGGCTACGCTCAAGACTAAATTCTATAATCGTATTACAAGGCTTAAATAGACTACATCTGCTGATCTCATTATTTCCGTCGGTGGTTCGAACCTGATCGAACCTTTGTTTGCGTCGTTCGATTGATTTCCGCGGCGTCGGCAAATGTTGGTTTACACGCGCGGTGTAACTTTGACGCCTCTGTCTGTTGCTATGGGTCTCGGCTGGGCTTTTGCTGACGTCTTGACTTCTGGGACGCCTTGGTCGGTCGGTTGTGGTGTAACGCCTCCCCCCTTAGATTCTCGTCCGTCCTCGGACGATCTTTCGAAAAGGACGAGACTCGGTAATGGTCCAAATTCTCCTTTTCCAATGGTTTGTTTAAGTTCCGTGGTGGTTCCAACATGGCTTCGAATTTCCAGAGTTGCTCTTTCCTTCGCTTTGAATCTTCTGTCGATGATATAAATGGTAAAAGAACAGATAATGATTAGCATGAGGAGGACTCCTCCTCCGATGGTTGTTGTCCTTTTTGAACGATGCAGGTCTAACTTTATGTCCTGCAGACTGTTAAGGTTTTCCAATTTGAGGTGGTTGATTTCATTATTCTCCTCTGTATAGTTTAATTGTATCAACTTATTTCCGTATATTGGGAGAAGGTATTCTTCACTATTTCCAAAAGTTACTTGGTTATTGAAGGTGATGTTCATCACTTTGATTGTACAGTTGTTTGTTTCGATGATTGTCGGGGTGTTGATCAGTCTGGAATTGTTGCATGAATCAGAGATCAATACATTTTTGTTTGTGTCAACAAGTATGACTCCTTTCTTAATTTCTTCGACACGGATGGGTTGTCTGACGGGTTTTATGATACATTTTGGTGTTTGGTGATTCAGAAGGTTATAGATGCAATCATCTTCGAGAAGGGTTGTAGCTTCGCAAATGTCGCAAAGTTCGCTTTGTCTGTAAATGATGTCTCCATGCTTTGCCACCAGTTTTACGTCTGTGCTGATTCGTGTACTGTTCATGTTGAGCGTCTGAATGTTGATCAGGTCGAACTCGTTGTCCCCGAGGATGGGTATTTTCACCAGTATTATAATTTCACCTTGGCTTACAATAACGCTTCCTGAGCTGTACTGGAATATTTGATCTAAATAGTCTAGCTTTAGCTTTTGAGCATTGAGTCTGTTGAAAATGTACTTCTTCTCTTCAAATGAAAATAAATTTCTGTTTAAAATGTTGAGTTTAGCAAACTCGATTTGTTCTTCAATATTTCCGAGAATCTGAATTATAGAGTCAAGGTTTACAATCATGTTGATATATTCCAAATCTGCTCTGGTTACCAAAGAATTGTTCCTCTGTTCCACAATCTGTTTATTGATCTTTTTGAGTACGTCTGTTATGTTATTAATTTTGTTTTGTATTTTTTCGTTAATGATTATTTGTCTTGATATAGATTTCGATAGTAAATTTTCCTGTTTCTCTAAAGTTCCCAAACTGTGGTTTATAATTTCTAAATCGTCATTATCAGGGTTTCCTGCTATTAATTTTATTGCTGTTCCTAATGCGTTTACTAATGCTCTTTTACTTCTGTGGGAATACAAGCTCATCAATTTACCTTTTGAGTTTTGTATTTTGAAATCTAAAGTACTTCTTAAGTGGTCTATAACTTTAATATTTCCTGCGATTTTTTCAATGTAATTGATATTATGTTCGATAGAGTGGATATTAATCTTTTGGATAATTCTCTCGAATCCTATCCTAATCCTGACTTGTTTTAATTTTATGGCAATTATACCATTGTTGTGAGATAGATCTTTAAGTTTTGTGCAATTTATTATGACGATGCATGAAAATCTGCAACGAGAGTTAAATAATTGATTTATCGGTTATTTCTTTATTCTATTTTTGTGGATTTTAATATTATTGACGTCTTCAAATGTTAGTTCGTTGTTGTGTTTAATCGTTGTTATTTTAAACGGATCTTTGTCCTTTGTTAAACGTTGAGAGTTTTTTATGTATTTAATTTCGCCTGGTTGAAGATCTTCAGGTTTTTCGTTATTCATATTTTGTTGTTCGTATTTATCTTTTCGTCTATTTAGTTCGATTTTAACTGCAGATTGCAGGTTTTTAGATTTTTCAGATATTTCTTCCATATTCGTAGATCCAGAGTTATTAAAAATCAAATTTCGCGGTTGGGTTTTTATTACTGAGTGGAAACTATTATTGTAAATGTCGATGGCGATATTTACTTGCTCGTTTAATGTTAAATCTTTAAATTTTGCTTTGTTTGTGCGGAAGGTTTCAATTAAAGTGGAGTGGAAACGTTCCACGATACCATTTGAATTGGATCCACTTGCGAGGTGTATCTCTATATTGAGATCATTTAGGAATCCCATAAAGTCTATGGACCTGAAAGATGGCTCTTGGTCACTCACTATAGTTTGAGGTCTTCCAAAATTTCGAATGTGTTCGGTTATTGCGGTTTTGATATCAACTATTGTTCTTGTGCTTAATGGAATCGCGTTTGCAAATTTTGAAAATGAATCAACTATGGTGAGCCACTTTTGACCTTTTAGGAAGAAAATGTCAATGTGGACTCTGTCGAAAGGTTTCTGTCCAAATGTGCTTTTTCTAATTAGTTTGGGTGGATTTCTGTCATATTTGGCTTTTTTGCAAATATCACAGGAATCGACATAAATTTTGACCTTTCGATCGAGTTGCGGGAAAAAGTGTGTTTGTAGAATCTGGTTCCGGTTTTCTTTGATTCCTCTGTGTCCGTATTGGTGAATTCTTCTTATGATCTCGTCTTGCTCGACTTCCATTCTGATGTCCTCCAACATGGTCTCTGAAATAAATACTTTGTAAATAATATTTGAGGAAAAATGTTTTTTATACGTCTCCTGCACTAGTTGTGCTAATGAGATAGGTACTTTTATACAACTCAAACCCTTCGGATTCAGGGTCCGTTTCAACGTTTCAACTATGTCTTCTTCGGTGTATGTTCTTTTTACTATTGTGTGTCTGTGATATTTTGGAAAAATTTGTTCGTAGGCTGCAAGTTCTACATTTCCTATTTTGAATATGACTTGTGTCCGAAAAACGTTGATAGGTCTCTCAGTATACCGAATAAAGTAGTCATCACTCGTATCCGCTGAGTGTACTGTCGTTCCGTCACTTTCGTCGTCTGAAGGTTCGTTTCCTCGCTCAGAAGGTTCAACATTTAGGGAAAGCGATGATTGCGAGTGTGCGTTCAGGTGTTTTTCTATGTTTACGCGCGACAGCGCGTCGGCGACAACGTTTTGTTTTCCCGGTTTGTAGATTAGTTCGTAATCGAATTCCTCTAAAGCCAGCTTTCCTCTAATTATTCTGTGGTTAGCGTTCGTGAAAGAAAATGTTAGTGGTTGGTGGTCGGTGAACATTTTAAACTTTCTACCATAGAGGTATGGTCTGAAATGTTTCACTGCCCATACTATCGCGAGAAACTCCTTTTCGGTAGTGGAATATCGTTCTTCCGTTTTATTCAAAGTACGTGAGGCGTATGCGATGGGTCGGTCGTTACCTGCTGGCCCTTGTGACAACACTGCACCAATAGCGTGGTCACTCGCATCCGTTGTTAGTGAAAATTCTTTGCTAAAATCAGGGTAAATTAATACCGGGTCGATCGTCAGAAGTTGCTTACACTTTTCGAAGCATGTTACTACTTCTGGTGTAATTTCGAATTCAATATCCTTTCGGAGAAGTGCTGTTAACGGCTTTACAATTTTTGCGAAATCCTTAATAAATCGCCTGTAGTAGCCAAGCATTCCTAGGAATTGTCTCACTTCTTTTTCGCTTTTAGGTATTGGCCATTGCCTTATTGCATCAATTTTGTCGCTGTTTGGTCGTACTCCCTCTTCAGAGACTGTATGACCTAAAAATTGCGTTTCTTTCCTAAAGAACTCGCATTTGTCCAGCTGAATTTTTAGTCTTGCTTCTTTCAATTTTGCGAAGACTTGCGACAAATTTTTCAAGTGCTCTTGAAGCGAGCTGGAGAAGATGATGATATCGTCCATATAGACGAAACAACATACTCCTACTAAATCTCTCAGAATGCAATCCATGACTCTTTGAAAAGTCGCTGGGGCATTCTTCAAGCCAAATGGCATACGAGTAAACTCATATTTGCCACCGTTTACGGAAAAAGCAGTTTTTTCTGTATCTTCCTCCGCTAATTGAATTTGGTGGAAGCCAGAAACTAAATCGATTGTTGAAAAATATTTCGCCTTTCCTAATTTATCCAGAATATCCGTAATTTCTGGTATAGGGTATTTGTCATTAATTGTTTTCTCGTTTAGTTTTCGGTAATCGATCACTAAACGGAATTTTTTTCGTCCAGATGCATCGGACTTTTTAGGAACCACCCACACAGGTGACGTGTAAGGCGAGATTGACTCTTTTATGATTCCGTCTTTCAGCATCTTTTTAACTTGCTCCTGCACCTCGCTTTCGTACACGTAGGGGTACTTATACGATTTGGAGTGTATCGGAATACTGTCCACGGTGCGTATTTTATGTTTAATTTTATGGGTGAATGATAACTTATCACTTTCCACATATAAAACGTCGTTGTATTTCCTGATCAATTTCCTGAGGGTATATTTCTCCTCCTCATTCATATGATCGTCTCTTATGGTGTAATTTTCAGAGTCAACCTTTTTCGGTAGCTCTGTCAGCTCGAATGGGTCAACCTCTGTATCCAAGTCATTGCAAAGCTTGATCTCGTTCGAATTGATTTCCATCGATTTTTTTGTATAATTTTGCACTGCTACAAAGGCTGTGTTATTAGCACTTCTGTAGAGGCCTGGCAAGATAGAAAATTTTCCGTGAGGCTTTTCTTCCTCTATAAGAAAATCTCCATTTTTCTTGGTTTTCAATTTTATGAACTGATATTCTTGTTCATTTAAATTGATTTTATGTTTCTCGGGAAATCTCTTTTTCATTGCGAAAGTTTTTCTCCCGATCCTCAATGTATTTTTACTGACGTCGATTTTAGCATTTAAATTTCTCAATGACTCGTATCCGATGAGTCCATCGAAAAATTTATGAAATTTGAAAATGAAAAATTTCAGTTTTTTATTTATAAGAAATGGGTCGAAGGAAGCGGATTTATCGATTGTAAAGGTTCCCTTAATGTTGGTTACTTTTGAAATCGGTTCTGTTTTGCAGTTTTCTATGTTTACATGCTCGGGTGATATGTAATTTTTGTTCGCTCCTGTGTCGATCAAAAATTTCATCTCGCCTTTGGATGTTGCAATGGTGATGTAGGGAATAAAGTTATTATCGTTCATTATTTTTCTTTTTGTAGCGCCTCGGCCACGTGAAAATTTAGTTCATCGTTGACGAAATAATCGTCATCTTCCGAATCGAGGACGGATTCGTCCAGCTGTTCCGAAGTGTCAGGTTCTGTTTGATGATTTTTGCTGTGTTCTGCTGTTTCGTGGCTGTTAACCTCTGCCCGCGATTTCGCTGTCCTCATCGAGACATCGTCATCTGGCGGTGGAGCTCTAGCTTTGAATTTCGCAGACCCGTATGGTTTTTGATTATGCAAGTTATTGTTAGAATTTGAGGTGGATGGCTTCGCGTTAAAGTGATTGCCATTACTATTGGGGTTGGGAGACGGTTTCGAATTATGTGAACCGTTACTATTGTTGGATCTGATATTTTTATTTGTGTCAGATGGTTTTTGGTTTAACTTCTGCCTATATGCAGCGTTGGCATATTGTATGGTGATTGCATACGCTTCCTCCAGACTTTTAGGTCTGTAGCTTCGCACGTGCATAGACAATTCCTCTGTGAGCCCATCTATGAATCTAGTGAGAGTCATAAGGCTCGCTAGATTATTTATTGCTCTTGTAGAGTTGTTATAATCATCCATTGTCGCTGCTGTGGATTTAATAGCAGTGTCTATGGTTTTGATTCGGTTGTAGTATTCAGTGATGGATTTTTTTCCTTGGTTTATATAAAACAACGATTGGATATGAGATGTCAAATCTCTCCTATCGCCATATGAATTTAGAATAATTTCTTTGATTTCTGCCCAACTGTTCGGGTTGCCGGCAGCAATCAAAATTTCTTTGGCCTCTCCCACGATTTTATTCTTTACCGCTCTGACCAATTGGCTGTAGACCGGATCATCTCTGTATCTTTCAAAAAGATGCAGGGTGTTTTCGGCGTCTTCAAGCCATGCGTTTGTTTCCCGTTTGTTTCCGGAGAATGTTGGTAAATTCTTAATAGGATCCGGAGTTCTAAACTGCATAAACGGATCCTCCGCTTTTGCTTTAAGTGTTCTCAGTTGCCCAATCAGTTCGTTCTGATTGTGAGTTAGGCTCCTTATGTGTTGGAGTAACCCTTGAATTGTTATTTCTTGTTGCGGAATTGGTGCATGATCATCCAATTCCGGGGCCAGAAGTTCCGGAGAAATCATTTGCTCCCGCTCGGCCATTTTAATAAATTTGTTTTTTCAAAAGAGTTTGTTCTTTTTTTTTTTTTTTTTTTTTTTTTTTTTTTAAAATCTTACGTACTTTATACGCGCGAGAAAATGTGTTGTTCTACACTTCACTTGTTAATGAATTAATGAATTAGTTATTCACTTTGTGATATATCAAGTGTCCGCTTACCACTGGTGGGGGCTCGCACTTCTGAATTAGTATTTTGTTGTGTTAGGTTTAGATAATTGTTCGTGTTTACTTACAGGAAGATTACTGCTTTCATCTCCTGGAGTCTGGGTAGGTTGAATCGGTTTCCTCGTAGATCGTTCGTTCCAGGTGGCGGGATTAGTTTTCCTAACGGCAGCGAGTCCTTGATTTTCGCTCAGGGGGTCCTCTCGCTTGTTCGTTTGGTTTCTTCAGTAGATGTAAACTTCTCCTCTTTAACTCGGTGGCGGTGCTTCCAGATATCCGCTCTATAAACACTACTCACTTCGTTGTACCACTTGGCCAATGACTGCGCCAATTATGCCGTGACTTAACTCGCGGTTTAAAAAAAACTTTTATTTAATTTCTAATTACCCTTTTTATTCGTTTATAACACTTTACATTCGGTTCATAAACCTTTATGCCCGTATTCAACTCGGCTACGCTCAAGACTAAATTCTATAATCGTATTACAAGGCTTAAATAGACTACATCTGCTGATCTCATTATTTCCGTCGGTGGTTCGAACCTGATCGAACCTTTGTTTGCGTCGTTCGATTGATTTCCGCGGCGTCGGCAAATGTTGGTTTACACGCGCGGTGTAACTTTGACGCCTCTGTCTGTTGCTATGGGTCTCGGCTGGGCTTTTGCTGACGTCTTGACTTCTGGGACGCCTTGGTCGGTCGGTTGTGGTGTAACGTATATATATATATATATATATATATATATATATATATATATATATATATATATATATATATATATATATATATATATATATATATATATATATATATATGTATATATATATATATATATATATATATATATATATATATATATATATATATATATATATATAAATGGATTTCTGTCTGTCAGTCTGTCTGATTCTTATGAACTCGAACACTACTGAACCGATCGACATGAAAATTTTGGTATGTAGGGTTTTTTGGGGCCGGGGAAGGTTTTCGTGATAGTTTGAGACCCCCCCCCCCTCTCTGAGGTGGGGCTGCCATAGAAATGAAACACAAATTTCTGCATTGCTCGAGAATTAATCAAGCAAATGAAACCAAATTAGGCATATGGAGGTTTTAGGGTGCAATAAATGTTTCTATGGTGGTTAAACACTTCTCCCCCCTCTTTAAGAGGGGCCATACAAATAAAACACAAATTTCTGCATTACTCGAGAATTAATCAAGAAAATGAAACCAAATTAGTTGTATGAAGGTTTTAGAATGCAATAAATGTTTCTATGGTGGTTAGATACACCTCCCCCCTATCTAAGGGGGGGGGGGGCGTCATAAAAATGAAACACAAATTTCTGCATTACTCGAGAATTATTCAAGGAAATGAAACCAAATTTGGCATGTGGAGGTTTTAGAGTGCAATAAATGTTTTTGCCGTGGTCAGACACTCCACCCCCTATCTAAGGGGGAACTGCCATACAAATGAATGACTAATTTCTGTATAATTGTAAATTTCGAAAATTAATCAAGTAAATGGAGCAAAATTTGGCATGCGAAGGTTTTAGGGGACACGCAACGTTTCTATGGTGAATAGACACGCCACCCCTCTCTCTGAGGAGAGGTGAGGGACTGCCATTCAAAAGAAAGCATACATTTCTGCATGATTCAAGAACAAATTAAGCAAACGGAACCAGATTTGGCATGTGGAGGTTCTAGGGGGGCAAGAAACATTTCTGAGGTGGTTCAACACTCCACCAATCTTTCTAATAAGGGGGGGGGGGGGTCTGCCATATAAATGAAACACAAATTTCTGCATAACTCGAGAATTAATCAAGAAAATGGAGCCAAATTTGGCATGTGAAGATTTTAGAGGGCACGAAACGTTTCTATGGTGAAGAGACACTCTACCTCCTCTTTCTGTCTTTATTCTATCATATTTTCTGTATCAAACATTTAATCCATGTAACGGAGAAACATGTTATTTGGAAGTGGTTGAAAATCTTGAACGAGAATGAGTGTCTGAAAATAATCTGATATTATAATGATGAGTTTTGGTAGAAGTACTAAGAATTTTTTTGTAAAAGGTAAATTCAACGGGGTCGATTAGAAGATCAATCGATGAACAGTTCTGCGATTTGATTCATGAACTTGCGCTTAGTAAGAAAACGTGAATGTTTGAAGGTATTGATAATAAAAACAAGTTTTGAGCGGGACGAAGTTTGCCGGGTCAGCTAGTAAATAAATAAATAAATAAATTAATAATAGTTTATCGTGGGAATCAACAGTATTAACCAAGCTCCCTTTGAAAATTCGAGATGGCCATTTTCATTGGCACTCTAGCGTACATGTTTCAACGCAATGATACATGACACGCATTTTTCAGCCTAAGTGTATTTATTTAGTTCCGTTCCACTGTTCAGTAGGACAGTTTTATTATTGTGTTATTACAACAGCATAAATAGTCCGACGTTTTTGTTTCAAGTAAAACTAAAAACATAATTGTCTTTATTGCAATTATAAATCGACTTTATTGCTGAATTATTAATTGAATAATAATAAGCTGTCCTCCTCTGGAGCATCGCATTCAAACTTAGTTGAAATTGGTAACTTGTTAAAAAACGCCAGTCATAAAAAAGTCTTATGATACTTCGTTGTAGAATGCGTTCAAGGGTTGTGTAGAATGAATGAACACATATACACATACCTTTTCCCCCATAAACTCATGAAAACCAAAATCACAAACCGTACATTCCACGAGCATTTCCTTTCTTTGTTTTTAAGAGGCTTTAAACTTTGAAGTTCATTCGCCTCTAAAACCACGAGCATTCCCAGTACAATTTGCAATGTAGTGCTCTTTTTATTTACTCAAAACATTGGTCGATCGTCCCAAAAACGTATGTATTAATATGAATTCCGGCAGAAGTTTTGGTGATACACTAGACTAAAAGTTTACTTTATTACATTAGTACTCACTTTGATATTTGAAAAATCACAATAGAGCTTTTAAACCGTTAAAAAAAAAAAGTTTATGGTACTTTCTAAAAGTCGATGTGAAAATTTAGAATTTCTTTTTCCCCGAAGCAACAATTGACCACTTAAATAGATTTTTTCCTAATTTTCAAAACAGGATTTGCCGTGTAATCGTAATTTGCCTATCATGGAATGTTTATAATTAGAGATGGAAGGCATACGAGGGCAGTCCGATAAGTAATTAGCCTACACAAAAAAACAAAGATTTTGGAAAAGTGGTGATTTATTTCTCAACATACCGTTTTGAATCATATTTCGGACACTTCTTAAAAATAACTTGAAATGCTTAATGCCCTGATGATATAACTATAAGATTAATATTACAATTGATTCTTCTTCGTAACCCTTTAGTAATATTTTTTTGGGCAGACTTATCTCACTTCTTAACTAGGCGAACCTAGCCAGCATATTCACCGAATTATGAATCTGTCCGAAACATGATTCAGAGCGGTAGACTCTTTTTAGTTCGATACACTTCACTCAGCAATGCTCCAACTTCTTTAATCCATTTGAAAAAAACGTTTTCTCCAGGTCTGCACAGTAGGCCTCCGTGGCGGCGATGACCTCCTCATTCGACTCAAATTTCTGCCCGGCGTGTGACTTTTTCATGTTTGGAAACAGAAAAAAAAATCGTACGGGGCCAAATCTGAAGAATACGGTGGATGGGACAGCAGCTCGTAGTGCAATTCGACCAATTTGGCCGTGTCGACGGCGGAATTTCCATTTTTTCCATTTTTCTAAAATACGCGGACACACCCGCTTCCACACACGGACAAAACAAAACTACGAGTCCGATTCGGCTGAAATTCTGACAGTAGCCGTTTACAAGAATGTACCACACGATAAGTAATCTCTCTTGTGATACTGACACCATCGGGTGATGAGGCTAAGTACTTATCGAACCGCCCTCGTATGTATCATTCAATCAATAGTGAAACGATTTTCATGTCGAAGAACACTCAGTCATTTGTGTTTATTACACATACACTAGGGTGGCAGCGAAAATTATCATGTCAAATTTCAAAAACCGACCATGTACATTTTGTTTATTGGCCCAAAAAATGATCTGTGTCAAGTTTCAGCTCGATCGGACATGATTTAGGGGTACCTCACAGCGCTCAAAGTTTTGATTTTTTGAACCTCGAAAAAAGAAAATTTGGGAATTCGAATTTTTTTTCAATGCCAAATGACTTCAAAATGCATGAAACGTCAAGATCTGGTGTCATCTCGAAAAAAAAATTTTGGCCGAAAATCGATCTTTTGGGACTTAGCCTGAGAGGCAATGAAGGTATGAAAAAAAAATTATTAACGGATTTAAAGAACCGACCATGTACATTTTGTTTATTTCTATCAAAAATATGACCTCTGCCAAATTTCAGCTCAATCGGACATGATTTAGGGGGGTCGCCTCAAAGTTCTCAAAGTTTTAATCTCTCGAAAATATTCCAAGGGGAGTAATCGAAAATATTCCAAGGGGAGTAAAGGAAATTTAGAAAATCGAAATTTCGTTTTCGATGGCAAATGACTTGAAAAGGCATCTGGTGTTATCATGAAAAAAACATTTGGCAGAAAATTGACTTTTTGGGACTTAGCCTGGGTAGCCAAAAAATCAAAACTCTGAGCGCTTTGAGGCTCCCTTAAATCATGTCCGATCGAGCTGAAACTTGGCAGAGATAATTCTTTTTCTCAACTCTCAATCTAAAACATCTTTAAACTGAATTATTGATAACCAATTTAAACTACTTCACAATACAAAAAATAGTACTCCGTAGAGAGAAAAGTGGGTTATATCTATGATATAACCGCAAGGTTCACGTGGAACTACCTTAGCTTAGCAATCATTCGTTTGTATTGATTAAATTCTTGATTGAATGAAACAGTTTCCAAATTCAATTTAGTTCAATATATTTGCTCTGTGATTCAAAAAAATGAACAAATGCCGTGTAAAGTCAATTCATTTATTGTGATTGATTGTTCTTCGTTACAAGTAAATTTAATGACGGACCTTTTACGTTTGGTATGATGACTAGAACAAAATATATGTACGGAAGAATTATCAAACGTTTGATGAACCAGCCTAAGGCTGAAAATCTTTCCAATAAAGACAAAAAAAAATTATCAAACGATTATTTTGTTTTACATTTCCCTCTGAAGTTTACATCCCAAAAGTGTACATACTTCTCGAATCTCGAATTTGCTTGAAACTGGGAAGTTCATTCGCTTCTAGTGGCTGCACGATTTTCCCAGGTTCCTAAGTTTAGAAGATCATGTTACGACAGACATATTCCACTCTGCACAAAGGCAAGCGAGGACAAAAGTACTCGCAGTTTGCATTTATTTGCAGAGCCGATTTCCCCAGAAACCTCGGTTTTGAAGTCTGTGTTAGGGAAACACATTTCAATCGGAACAAAAATACCCCCGATTTGTATGAATTCGCAATGCCGATTTCCCCACGCTTCATGGATTAGAAGTCTGTGTTAGGGAAACACATTCCAGTCGGAACAAAAATACCCCCGACTTGCATGAATTTGAAATACCGATTTCTCCAGGCACCTTGGTTTAGATATCTCTATTAGGGAACACATTTCGGTGGGAACAAAAGCTCCCCCTACTTTCGTGTGTTCTTTTTCTTCTTTTTGGCTTTAAGAGGGTTTAAACTTTTCAGTTCACTCGCCTCTAGGCTCTTTCGTGTGTTTACAATGCCGATTTCGCTGCTTGGTTTTAAAGTCTGTGTTAGGAAACATTTTTCGATGAGAACAAAAGTCCCCCTACTTTCATGTATTTGCAATGCCGATTTCCCCAAGGCTGCTTGGTTTTGATGGCTGTGTTAGGGAAACCGTAAATCGGGCCAATCAAAACGATGCAGTTAGGGCGTTTAGATAACGCCTAATATTTTACAGTTATTCAATTGTTTATCTAATGAAAAACAACATTTTGTTAGTTGCGATAGATGCGTAGAAATATTCCCTATCAAGTGATGCAAACATCTCTCCTATCCAGTACGAAATGTTCGAGCTATAAGCATTCGAAATCTTTCATTTTTTCCTGCATGTTCTGTGTTTAGGTTTTCATTTTACCCTCCATATATTCCGGTTAGACGTAGTCCCACGTCAAAAATATCGAACAAAAATAAATGGATTTCAAACACCTAACAAGTACACGGAAATAATTGAAATAAATTATTTGGGCCCTTTAAGGACATTTTAGCATGAACAACATCTAACACAATACATTTATTTACGCATTTTCAGTACTTTCAATAGAGCGTTGTATGGTTTTATGGTTTTCATTGATAAACACTCTAGGATCAGAATTCATGTCAATATAACTCAAACATGCTATAGATACTGAGCATAAAATAAATTAATCTCCAAGACAGACAGGCCATGGAAAATTAAGGCAATGTAAAACGCTGATCTCCATCGGATAATTTTCTGCAGCGCAGTCGCTTACAAACATCCATCCTTTTGTTTCTGCTTATGCTAATTCGAGCCGCTTGAGAAATCCATGCTATCTTAAATATGTTCCCCATCATGATCATGATTGGTATCATCCATAAACAATTAACCCTTGGCCAATCACTTAAAATGTGAGAGTGAATGCCAATGAAATTAATTTAGATGACATAGAATCGTTCGAATGAATGGGCTTGATGTAATATAAACATAGGTTTACATTATTTGGTATTAGTATATCAGATTGTTTATTCCAATATAAGCCATCTTTTTCAGAAATCCAAACCCAACCTTCAACCTTAAAAGGAAATATAAATTCAATGAAACCACTTACCTCTTATATTCGGATGACACTGGCTGCTTCGTTCATCCACTGTTAAATCGTAAAAACACAGCACAAAAAATCGATGGATGACTTTTGATTCCAACACAAAAACGTCACCTTCACTCTCCACTCACCACCCCCCGAAATGGAGAACACAGCAAACAACTGACTCGCGAAGAAAAGTTTTCTTCTTCAAATTGTTTCTTGTTACCTTTTGCCGAAAACTTTCCACAATCCGTTTTCTGGGCCCTCCGAAGAAACAATGCACACTTTTCGCTTAGAGTAAATCGGCAACGACGAAGACGCCGACGTAACTTCTGCTCAAATTTTAACGATGGAATCTAACTTTTTTACCCGAGTAAGCATTCGACACGTTTTTCACACTTTCTCGTAATTATTTCTGATATCCATATTATCCCCTCCGGCAGGGTGGAGAAGGGGGATCGAGCTGAATTCGCTTAGTATCGATTTTTCCCGCTCACAAAACTTCCCTCCCGGGCGGAACCGGAACGAGAGCACTTTTTGCAGCCTCACTTAACACAGCACCCCGAGTCGCGCATGGTGCGATGCGCGTTGTCAACATCCGTGAAGTTTTCGGTTTTTGTTCTTCTTTCCGGGCCACCGAGCAAACCTCATTAGCGGCGGAGTTACGGCCCCATTGGATTGGAAGTCACCGGCGGTGAAAGTGCATTACCTCGGAAGATTTAACGGCGGCGAACGAACGAACGAACATGTGCGCCCCGTGTGGGTGGGGGTGGGGGTGGATGGGTGTCGATGGCAATTGCAATTTGCGCTTCTGCCGAGATTGACGACGACCACCGCTCTCTCGCCGCTGCCGCTTGACAGCCTGCCGCCAGTTGTTTAACTCGTGTAAACTGAAATTAGAGAAAGTGGAATGATGTTATATTTATTTGCCCGTCCAGAGACTCGGTTTGGAGTGCGATGGGTGTTTGTGTGTTGGCGGCGGCTGCTGCTGCTGCTAGTGGTGGTAAAAATAGCAAGTGTTTGTTTATGCTACTGCGCTCACTTCGCGAGCGTTGCATTAGCGGGAGAGATAGGAAAGAGAATGGACCAAGAAATGATGTTTAATCCGATGAGATTAAACACGCATTCAGCGAAGAAGCTGGAAGGTACCCGAGCAGAGCATTTAGCCGACGACAGTTCGTTTTGGGGAAAAAAGAAAATTCTATCGTATGTTATCATCTCTCGAACCATTTACGGCCATTCTCGTTACGTTGAATTGATTCAAAAATAAGCTGTTTGAATTAATCCATAACCAGTTATGGATAGTTGTTTAGAATTTTCAGCAAGTTATTTACATTTTCCATATTGAACCATTCGTATGACCCATTCAATGATGTTATACACAGCCAAATCAAGTGTGTTGGGGCGTTGGGGAGAAAAAGTATAATATGTACTATCTGTTACTAGTCATGACATGCAAATTCAGGATCATATGAAGCATTTGTAATGAATATATTTAAAAAACTGCAACATTTCAATTTGAATGTTTAAGGGTTTCACTTTTTTATTTGCGCAATTTCTGCACTCTGTATCCGAATTGAAAATAAAGTGATAAATGGATGAAATTGCGAAAATAAAATACCATACCAAAAAAAGGGTTCGATGTGAAATTTTTTTTTTTTTATTTCGTTTATTTTTACAGGCTCAGTTACTTAAGTTTAAAGGAGCCGAATTCTTAAATATAATTTTAAAACTATATATATATAAACAATTTTCTTACATCTATGGTTAGTAAGGTGGAAAACCGATTACTCGCGGTGTACTCGAGTTTAGGAGGGTGACATATTTTTAGGAGAAGGATGGGATATAAGGAAATTGTAACAATGTTGATGAACACTCATTTCATAAATCTATTCGTATATCTATAGTGTATTTACATTTCAACTTATTCTACTATTTATAGCAAGTTGACGAATTACCCGCAAAGGAAGGAAAGGAGGGTATAAGGATGTAGGGACAATCACACACGAAGATCTATAGCTTTAAGGAAAACATATATATGGGACATGTAATCAAGGTCTAACCGAGCCAACACATCTCTCACCGGCACATTGGGCTGTCTTCCTCGGGCCCGAAGGGAGTTTTCTAAATTCGATCTGGCGACCAGATACACCTCGCACGACCAAACAATGTGCTCGATGTCGTGATAACCTTGGCCACAAACGCAGAGATTGCTGCTGGCAAGATTGAAACGGAAGAGAAGCGCATCTAACGAACAGTGATTGGACATGAGTCGGGAGAAGGTGCGAATAAAGTCCCGACTCAAGTCCAGACTTTTGAACCACGGTTTGAGGCTAACCTTAGGGATAATCGAGTGAAACCACCGGCCCAATTCATCTTCATTCCACTTGCGTTGCCAGTTAGCGATGGTATTTTTGCGAACTAAAGAATAAAATTCATTGAAGGCGATCTGACGCTGATAAATATCGCCTTCAATTGCACCTACCTTTGCTAATGAGTCAGCCCTCTCATTACCCGGAATGGAGCAATGTGAAGGGACCCAGATAAAGGTAATGACATAACAGCGTCTGGATAAAGCACTCAAAATTTCTCGTATTCTCTCAAGGAAGTACGGCGAGTGCTTTTCCGGCCTCACTGAACGGATAGCTTCGACAGAGCTAAGACTATCCGTTACAATGTAATAGTGTTCAACAGGTCGTGAGGCGACGCTGTCCAGCGCCCAATGTATTGCTGCCAATTCAGCAATATATACTGAGCAAGGATTCTGAAGACTGTGTGAGGTGCTAAAAAATTCGTTGAACACTCCAAATCCTGTGGACTCGTTTATAGTGGACCCATCAGTAAAGTACATATTATCACAATTGATACCCCCATACTTTTCATCGAAGATCGTTGGAGCGATCCTCGATCGTTGGTAATCTGAATATCCATGGATATCTTGCTTCATGGACAGATCAAAATGCACAGAGGAATTGATGTAGTCAGGGAAACAAACACGGTTGGGAATATACGAAGAAGGATGAACCTGCATGGAGATGAATTCATGATATGAACTCATGAATCCGGAGTGAAAATTTTGCTCGATCAGCTGCTCAAAATTTCCGATCACCAATGGGTTCATGACCTTACACCGGATGAAGAACCGAAGAGATAATAATTTGAAGCGATCTTTTAGTGGGAGTAGGCCTGCCAAAACCTCGAGACTCATGGTATGCGTTGAGGGCATACATCCCAACGCGATACGGAGACAAAGATACTGAATTCGCTCGAGTTTAATGAGGTGTGTTTTGGCAGCTGATTGAAAACAGAAACTGCCATACTCCATCACTGAGAGAATAGTTGTTCGATACAACAACATTTCGGTGTACAGCTTCCGGGCTCGCGTCTTCCCCACCATGTTTTGCCTTTCGTCGCGGTTAGG
Source organism: Toxorhynchites rutilus septentrionalis (assembly GCF_029784135.1). Lineage (NCBI taxonomy): Eukaryota > Metazoa > Arthropoda > Insecta > Diptera > Culicidae > Toxorhynchites > Toxorhynchites rutilus. The sequence goes on along the minus strand of NC_073746.1, from coordinate 29,034,963 downwards.
AGCCTTCTGAACCTTGTATGTACGCAGGCCCTCCCGCTGCTTGGTCCGCTGGACGAATGAACTTGACAAATTCAGCTTATTGGCGACATCCCGGACCGAACTTCTCGGATCACGTCTAAACTGCTTAACTACGCGCTTGTGATCTTTTTCACTGACGGAGCATCCATTTTTGCCGTTCTTCACCTTCCGGTCGATGGTTAGGTTCTCGAAGTATCATTTTAGTACTCTGCTGACCATGGATTGGACGATTCCCAGCATCTTACCGATGTCCCGATGGGACAACTCCGAATTCTCGAAATGAGTGCACAGGATTAATTCACGACGCTCTTTTTCGTTCGACGACATTTTTCCAAATTTACGAAAAATTGACAGTGAAGCATGGCCAACGTGATCTATACACTCTTATCTGATTTTAAAGCGAAAGCTGAAGATATAATTCCTAAAAATTAAATTTCTACAGCGTTTTTTCCGTGATGCAATTTGATGTGACACACCCTTTATCCATTGGATTTTGCAGTTTTTATACGCTTGCGCATCAATGCTGGTACGGCTGGTTTTGATGGATTTAATCTTCTTCGAAGCTTCTGCCTCGGCCAACTGTTGTCGATACGTCTCTGTTGTTATTTCTATGACATTGGTAATCTTCCGCTTGCGTTTAGAACTCGCAGCCTTCGCTTTGGGAAGTGGCAAAATCTCGGATGGCGAAACAGTGAATGATGAATTCGGATCATATTTAGAAAATTCGCCTGAGGAATCAGCATCACCCGTGGAATCGATCTCTTTACTTGTATTTGATTGAGATGAATCTAATAGAGGCTTATCGGTATCTTCAGATGGAGCGAAATCTTCTCCCGACAGACCTGTTTAGCGGGTAATCCCAACTAAAACTCATAATTTTAAAATAAAACTATACACAGATATTATTTTAGTTCAAGGTTTTTTCACCATTTGCGGAAAGCCTGTTATTCTACTACACATATTTGGTGCAAAGAAAGTGATTTTCATTTATATTATTTGATTTTAAAAGTTTGCCCATTCCACCTGAAAATCCATTATCATTTTCGCTTCACAACGATGAAGCACGAAGCATAAAATGTTAATTCGCGATGGCTACTACACAGTGTCGACATCTATTACCCAATTACGGGGGTGAAGCACACGGGTAAAATACGGTGTCGACATCTACGAAGGTATTAAGGGGCTGTCCACATACCACGTGGACAACTTTAGGGGGGGGTAGGGGATACGAAAATGTCCACGCTTGTCCACGGTCAGGAGGGTGGGGGCACAGATTATGTCCACGTGGACACGTAAAACATTTTTTTTTTAAATACATTCATATCTGTTTTTAAAAATAAATTTTCAAGAATCTCTAAGCTTTCCGCCCATTTTGAGTACTCCATATTTATCCATAAAATAGTGGTTATGTCGAATATTTTTCCATATCATCGAATTTCTGAAATATGTATTCTGCATGAAACTCACATAAACGGTGAGCGATCAAGCTTCTATTGGTAGTAGATGATCATTGTTTTCAACTTCTAAGCTACGTCATATTTGAGCATAAACTGATCTCTGTGTTCTAGGTCCAGATCTACGTGGGAGTAAATTTGACATGATGAACTGCTGATACATTTCTATCTGCAGAGTACATGTGGGATGTCGATAACATGATGAAATGAACGGAATATTTAGAGGATTTTTCAAATAATTTGAGAAGGACTTAGCGAAACGAGTGCTATACAAAATTATATAATACCTACTCAAAAATTTTTTTCAAGGATCACTTTGCCCTACGAAAGATTAGGATGTTACATGTGAGATTTCTATTAATTAGCAAATGTTATTACGACATTTGTGTTTTTTTTTCAAGGAGGCTTTGAATCCGGGATTAGATTACAACATCTGCACCATAGCCAAGAGGAAAATCCTATTAATACGATCAATGTTATGGTCGAAGTCACAAGCGATAAGTATTCCTGCTTTATATTTGTAATTATACTTGACAAATATACGTTCTATGGAATTAAACGCATTGAAAATATTTTTCTTCAAATTGGGGCATTTTAGGCACTATTGAGTATTGTTTCCTTTATTCTAATTTTCGCTTCTATATCAGAACTGGTATCTCACAGTCAAAGTTCAGTGAAGAAGTATGCCTAAATTCAGTTGTTTCTTCATTTGAATGATTTCGACACATTTTTAAAATATAACATCGAATAGCTTCAAAAAAAAACTACATTCAATTGCATTAAATAATTACAGAAGTCTTCAGAAAAACTCTTTTCGACACTCGTTTCTCGGAGATTTTCTGCAGGCGACTGATTTTATTACCAAATAATTTTTTTCAGATGTTATTTCATTCTTGACTGTAGCATTTTTTGCTTGATTGCGTAATTTTACTGTTGGAGAGTCCTTTGAAGTCACCGAAGAAATGTTTGTAATTTCAGTAGAATTTTTTAGCGTGCAACCATAATGTCGGATGGAATCAATGGCGGTTTTGTGTTTGCTTTGGAAACAATCTCCACGTTCAAATCATTAAAAAAGCAAATATGTATTTGTCGTTGATTCTTTCGAATGTACTCGAAAACCGATTTTGAAGGATTAGTATTTTTGGGCAGTTATCATACTGGGATTATTACATAAATGATAGAACAGATTTCCATACGCACTAGAACAAATGGGATGAAAAAAGAACGAATTTTTGTTTTATTTTAACCCACCATTTCATACAATTGCCATAACCGAGCGTTTCCTGAAGCCAACGATTCCACATATTTTCAAACTCTCAGATATATTGGTAGTAAGTGGTGTAATAAATACTACATAAATGAAAGAATCAAAAAATAAACAACAGCCGTTAGTACTAATAAAGTCCATTGGCATTATTTTTTTCAATTTAAGATTATCATCAGAGTAAAACGATTTCAATGTTGCAGGCCCCCAAAGTAAAGCAGTTTGCGTTGCATCAAAAGAAAGAGAATTGTCTAGTGTCATTTTGCCTCATAAGCACTCTAGAAATCATCTGGATATTCAATGCAGAATGGTTGCTGAGAATTTGTTAATAAAACATATTTTCAAAGCGCTCTTAGCCGATATATGGAATGGAACGCGTCCTCTGAAAATGTTCCCAACGATGACGGGGAAGGTTTTGTATTGGGCTGATAACGATAGTCAAGTTGAGATACTGTAGCTGAACGAAGTTGAGAAGCTTTTGAACTTTTGCCTACTTAATTTTTTGAGTATGTGATTTGCGGAGACGAATGAACAAAAAAAGAACATGTTTTTTTCTTAAATTATTTTTTATCATTCAAAAACACCAAATACAAAATAAGACTAATTTAAAATTGAATATCGTTTTGTCTCAAATTCCGAACACTTCATTTTTAAATGTAAATTTACTGAACTTTAATATTTTCCATAATTGAATAATAAATACCCTGATATTCTTTGTGGTATAGGCTTCATTTTAACATCATTCACAGGTATCGATACTGTATATAATTTAAAATATTAAGCATTTGCAAAAAAGTGACTGTCAAAACCAGCGATAAAATGTTTGCGTTAGCAAATTCGGAATTTGAATCAAGTTTCGCAGCACAATATCCAAATTTTTGGGAATGATATATTTTTCCAAAGAATAATAGCTTATTCGCCTTGATTTGATATATCGATCATCTGAATCGGTCTAGTAGCTCAAAAGTTATGATTTAAAAAAAAACAAACTTTTGGGTGTTTTTGTTGAAATGTTCAAATTGTTGAAATTATAATTAGAAATCATTATTCGAAACATGTTTCGTTTAATATTTTTTCATTGTTTGCAGCAAACCTTTCAGATTATTAACGGGGATGTTTATTTGACACAATAAATTGATTTTCATTGACAATTTTCATTTCGAAAATGTGTTGATCTCTCTTACGACTATGAAGGCCAGAGTTGCTGCATTCCTGCAAGCGATAAGAATGATCGTGTAAGGTTGAAGAATAAGCTTATTGCGGAATGGAGTGATTCTTGCCACTATTGTCGTTACTGATAATGTCAATGCTACTGATCGTGTAAGGGCCGCTTTAGATTCTATGCGCACAAAACTATGGCCGAATGGCTACCGAAAGAGCGATTTTTGTTTTTATTTTTATTTTGACATGTGGCGGCTTTACTGATGCACAGGGTGGCCCAAAAGTCTTAGAACTCTTCAGACATAAGATGAGTATCAATATGGCATCAATAGTGAATAGTTATACTACCAAACAAGCAGGTGACCACTTTGCTCCCACTGACCACTTTGCCTACACTACCCGTGCATCACTGCCGAAATCTCGCAAAGTGACTTAAACACCAGAGGGAAAAATTTTCAGTACGAGACTTTTCGTAAAATTGCATGTATAATCAGCATACGCGTACATTTCGAAAATCTGATCTGTACAAAATGTGTACACTTGATGGAAAAACATTGCCATCGGTTTGATTTAAAAACAAAAAACAGTTTTATTCAAGCTATGCCACCATCGCCAGTTTGTTGTGAAAACAGAAAATGTTAATCGCTGTTTCCACAACCGATTGGCGTACATCCATCAAAGTATGCGAGAATCTTTTTCCAATTATTGGCGATCTAACGCAAAACGTAAACGATCGGTGAGACATCTGGATTTTGTTTTTGAACTAAGAAAATGATGCTAATGTAACCTAAAACTCAAAAAAAAATCACGTATATTTTACTTCCGGACATTCCAAGGTAGTTCTCACATGCAGGAATCGTGCATTTTTCTACTTGTGTTTGATTGTGCTCTCGAATTTCCTTCTTTAATTCAACCATTGTCAACATTTTTATAGTTTTCACTACTGAAAGAGGTAAATAAATAACATGTTATATATAAAATTGCGCAGAATTAAATTTCTTACGAACTCATCGCAATCAAATAATCTTTTATGATTATAACATTGTAATTTATGGAAAGAACTACAAACCTTCCATAAGCTCAAAACATACCGCCGTTGAGCGGAGCATGAGAAAACATCAGGGAGAAGAGTACTACACATTTTTCGACTTTGTAGCATGCGTCGAGCAGGCTAACGTAGTTGAGAACCCGATTGTAATAATTATGGACAGCACCGATTTTCTCCAATTCAAATCGCAATTGAATACATCCGTGGTAAATAAGATAATACCGTCCGAAACTATCCGATGTGAAACAGATACAGTTTATGCGAGGATGTTTTGAGTTCTGTTACAAGATGCGTTTCGATAGAGAAGTTAAGCGTTAAGAATTCCAAAACGACATTAAACAAAGTATGGTTCTTATACCAGGGATAAAATCCGACGTTTACCTTTCAATCAACACTCAATTCGATCAACGCTCCAATTCATCCGAAAGAGAAATCGAGCAGGAGAGTTAAGTAAACATCGCCAAGAAGTTTCATCCCTTGATGCCTGAAAATAGAATACACTATCGAGAAATGAATTTAAATATTCGACGAGATTTTTGAACAGAGCTTCTAAGTACATGTTTTGTAGTTCTAAAACAAAATTGCTATTATAAATGTAGCACTACATGGGGATGGACTGTTTTTGATTAAAATATTTGGAATGACGAGCTTTTCGGGAAAGTGTGTTTTCATAAGAATGAAGGCATGTGACTCTCATTATGATAAACGTCCATTACGGAAGATGTTTTTTATGTGAAAGGGCCTGGCCGGGTAAGGGAGTAGAAAGTGTCCCCAAACCAAATCACCAGCTGTTTGGAAAATATTGTATAGGGTACTTAATAAAACATATTGGCAGTATTTGACTTCTTATATGGTACAACATAGGATCTATGATGATCACCAGGTCTATAGAAAATATTGTATAGGGTACTAAATATGAAATTTCCATTCAGCTCGCGCAGTCCGAAGACATCGGTCGCAAATTTGTTCGCGTCTATTATAAAGTGGAGATTATACCGTTATCAGTTCGTGGCTAGTGAAGTTATTTCGCCCTAACGGGGTTCTCTTTATTGCGCGAGTGAGGAGAGCAGCAGTCACTACCAGCGTGAGGAAGAAGTTCTCCACGGCGGACGCGGTGCGTGTGCCGTATCATCGCTGTGTGTGCTTTAGCATCGTCATCGATTCCATCATCGTGTTGTGGTGCGATATACCGTTGCATCTGTGCCGAGCGATTGCCACGCGGTTCGATTGAGACACCGCTTCATTTCATTCGCATTGGTGTGCGATTTAGGTATAATATATATTAGGTTTAGAAATACAAAAAAAATAAGAATTATATTATTTTATATCTGCCGTAATGGCAGAAGGTCATGTTGACATGGAGATTGAAACTACTGTTTCCTCCTCACTAGCTACAACGGGGGCTGGGAAGTCACTTAAACGCGTTCCCCCCTCAGAAGATGTCTCTTCAGAGAAAGAGGTAATCTACCTTAACAAGCCCCCCTCAAGAAAATTGGCAAACTTTTCCTCTTCGCCCCCTCCATCTCCCGCTCCCGCTTCCGCTCTACTACCGAACTTGCCTCCCAGCCCTACTGATACCGCTCCCGTTCAACAATCGACCTCGTCCTCCCTCTCAGTTGTTTCCTCTCCTCGTGTCAAGGTCTATCCAGACGATGCACTTGGAGCTGGTCCATGGGTTGTTTTTTTCCGGCCTAAACCAAAAGGAAAGGCAATTAATGTCATTCAGGTTTCGAAAGATCTGGCAAGATTATATTCCTCCGTGGTCGAAATCTCTAAGGTTAGACCGAACAAACTGCGTGTTGTCGTGAGTGATCGGAAACACGCGAATGCAATTGTGATCGACGAGAGATTCTCCCTAGAGTATCGCGTCTACGTGCCCTCCCATGACGTAGAAATCTCGGGGGTGGTAACTGAAACTGGTCTGACGTGCGAAATGATAAAAGAAGGAGTTGGTAAATTTAAAAGACTCCCTTTGGTGGGTGTTAAAATTTTGGACAGCCGCCAACTAGGAAAAGTATCCCAAGAAGAGGGAAAAACTAAATTCACGCCGTCAGACTCGTTTCGAGTAACTTTTGCTGGTTCCGCTCTACCTGACTACGTCATGGTGGGCAAATTGAGATTGCCTGTGCGACTCTTCGTGCCAAAGCCCATGACTTGCCAAAAATGCAAGTCAGTTGGTCACACTTCAGATTATTGTGCCAACAAGGAGCGCTGTGCCACTTGCGGAGAGCAACATGAGGGGAAATCCTGCAGTGCGACTGAGCATAAATGTCCATATTGCGGGGGATCCCCACACGAGCTCTCAGTTTGTGAAACTTATAAGAGTCGCTGGGAGAAACAGAAGCGCTCTTTGAAGGAACGCTCGAAACGCACTTTTGCGGATATTTTAAAGGGCGCTTCGCCACTGGCCCAACAACAACAACCAATCAACACACAAAATGTCTTCGCCACGTTGCCCGTTGACGAAATAGAAGCGGACACAGCTAACGGGGGCACACCGTTCATTTTCCAAGGGAATCCCCGGCGCAAAAATGTGACCACTCCCAAAGTTCAAGGACAAGCCCCTCCGGTGATACCCCCTGTTAGCATGCCTAAAAAATCGAGTGCAGCGGACAAGCAAAATCAGGTTCCTCCTGGTTTCCGTGGGAATAATTCACCTTCGAATGGCCCAGCACTCGAGGGGACATCAAAAACCCCAACTGTCCCTGTTTTTCCGTCCAGTTCAACTTCCCAATCGGGATTTATAAAGTTGTCTGACCTTTTGGACCAAATCTTCAAGTGTTTTAATGTTTCCGACTCCATCAGAACCGTTGTCATTTCAATGCTTCCAGTATTAAAGACAATTTTGCAACAATTGATGCAAACATGGCCCCTCCTTGCAATGATTATCTCTCTTGATGTCTAATTTAAATAGAGAGGTCGGAGATATCACTGTTTTACAGTGGAATTGTCGTAGTCTTATCCCTAAATTGGATACATTCAAATTTTTAATTCATAAGTTCAATTGTGATGTTTTTGCTCTGTCCGAAACTTGGCTTTCTTCGCGAGATGATCTCTCTTTCCACAATTTTAATATTATACGCTTGGACCGTGATGACAGATACGGAGGGGTGCTTTTGGGGATCAATAAGTGCCACTCATTTTTTCGAATTGACCTTCCACCTATTGGAGCTGTTGCTTGTCATGCAAACATCAGAGGCAAAGACCTCTGTATTGTCAGCTTGTATTGGCCTCCGAGAGCTGCGGTTAGCCGCAATCAACTTGTTGACATGTGCTCACTCCTTCCTGAGCCACAATTGATCTTGGGAGACTTCAACTCTCACGGAACTGCCTGGGGGGAACAGTACGACCTTTGTAACAGCTTCAATATGACCGTTTTGAACACTGGGGAAACAACACGTGTACCTAAACCTCCTGCTAACCCAAGTGCTCTTGACCTCTCGCTTTGCTCGAATTCACTATCGTTAGATTGCAAGTGGAATGTAATCCAGGACCCCAACGGCAGTGACCACTTGCCAATCAAAATTTCCATCACCATTGGTTCGAATTTTTCTGAATCTATAAACATGGCATATGACCTCACAAGACACATTGACTGGAAAAAATATGCGGACGCGATTGCTCTAGCCATCAATTCCAGAGATGGTTTGCCTCCATTGGAGGAGTATAACTTCCTTTCTCGTTTGATATATGACAGCGCGGTTCGCGCTCAAACGAAACCCATCCCAGGCTCCACTTTTCGTCAAAGGCCTCCCAATCCATGGTGGGATAGCCAATGTTTCAAGCTTTATCAGGATAAATCGAACGCATTTAAAGCTTTTCGGAAACGTGGAACCATTGAGAATTTTCAAACGTATTTGCACCTTGAAAATCAGTTAAAAAATTTGATCAAAGTGAAGAAACGTGCTTATTGGCGAAATTTCGTGGGAGGTTTGTCACGAGAAACGTCAATGAAAAAATTATGGAAAGTGGCTCGAAACATGAGAAATCGCTCTTCAACGAATGAAAGCGAAGAATATTCACATCGATGGATTTTTAATTTTGCACGGAAGGTTTGTCCCGATTCCGCTCCCGTGCAGAAAATTGTTCGAGATATACCACAAGATAGGTGCGATCTTGATTCTGAGTTTTCGATGGTAGAATTCTCTCTTGCTCTCCTTTCATGTAACAATTCTGCTCCAGGAACGGATAGAATTAAGTTCAACTTGTTAAAAAACCTCCCTGATGTGGCGAAACATCGCTTGTTGAATTTATTCAATCGGTTTCTGGAGCATAATATTGTTCCAGATGATTGGAGACAAGTGCGAATTATAGCTATTCAAAAACCCGGAAAACCCGCGTCCGACTTCAATTCGTACCGCCCAATAGCAATGCTGTCTTGTATACGGAAATTGTTGGAGAAAATGATCTTGTTTCGCCTTGATCGATGGGTTGAAACGAATGGCCTACTCTCAGATACACAATATGGGTTCCGCAGGGGCAAGGGGACGAATGATTGTCTTGCGTTGCTTTCTTCAGAAATTCAAATGGCTTACGCCGAAAAAAAACAAATGGCTTCAGTATTCTTGGACATAAAGGGGGCCTTTGATTCTGTTTCAATAGAGGTTTTGTCAGACAAATTACACTCTCGGGGTCTGCCGCCTCTGTTGAATAATATGTTATATAACTTGCTTTGTGAGAAACAGTTGAATTTTTCTCACGGGGATTCGACAGTAAATCGGGTCTCCTACATGGGCCTCCCCCAGGGCTCATGTTTAAGCCCCCTTTTGTACAACTTCTATGTAAGCGACATCGACAATTGTCTTACACAAAATTGCAGCCTAAGACAACTTGCAGATGACGGAGTGGTGTCTGTCGTAGGATCAAACGAATCCGACCTGCAAGGACCCTTACAAGATACTTTGAACAATTTTTCAACCTGGGCCATTGGGCTAGGGATCGAATTCTCCACGGAGAAAACAGAGATGGTGGTTTTTTCTAGGAAGCATAGACCAGCAAAACCAAAGCTTCAACTTTTGGGTAAACCGATCACTCATGCTATGTCATTCAAGTATCTTGGGGTCTGGTTCGACTCAAAATGTACTTGGGGGGCCCATATTAGGTATCTGAGTAAAAAATGCCAACAAAGAATAAACTTTCTCCGTACAATTACCGGCACCTGGTGGGGAGCCCATCCCGAAGATCTTATAATGTTGTATCGAACAACAATTCTCTCAGTGATGGAGTATGGCAGTTTCTGTTTTCAATCAGCTGCCAAAACACACCTCATTAAACTCGAGCGAATTCAGTATCTTTGTCTCCGTATCGCGTTGGGATGTATGCCCTCAACGCATACCATGAGTCTCGAGGTTTTGGCAGGCGTACTCCCACTAAAAGATCGCTTCAATTTATTATCTCTTCGGTTCCTCATCCGGTGTAAGGTTATGAACCCATTGGTGATCGGAAATTTTGAGCAGCTTATCGAGCTAAATTTTCATTCAGGATTCATGAGCTCATATCATGAATTCATCTCCATGCAGGTTGATCCTTCTTCGTATACTCCCAACCGTGTTTGTTTTCCTGACTACATCAATTCCTCTGTACATTTTGATCTGTTCATGAAGGAGAAAATCCATGGAATTCCAGATTATCATCGATCGGGGATCATTCCTACCATCTTCAATGCAAAGTATGGGCGTGTCAATTGTGATAATATGTACTTTACTGATGGGTCCTCTATGAATGAGTCCACAGGATTTGGAGTGTTCAACGAAATTTTTATTACCTCCCACAGTCTTCAGAATCCTTGCTCTGTGTATATTGCTGAATTGGCAGCAATACATTGGGCGCTGGACAGCGTCGCCTCACGACCTGTTGAACACTATTACATTGTAACGGATAGTCTTAGCTCTGTCGAAGCTATCCGTTCAGTGAGGCCGGAAAAGCACTCGCCGTACTTCCTTGAGAGAATACGAGAAATTTTGAGTGCTTTATCCAGACGCTGTTATGTCATTACCTTTGTCTGGGTCCCTTCACATTGCTCAATTCCGGGTAACGAGAGGGCTGACTCATTGGCAAAGGTAGGTGCAATTGAAGGCGATATTTATCAGCGTCAAATCGCTTTCAATGAATTTTATTCTTTAGTCCGTAAAAATACCATCGCTAACTGGCAACGTAAATGGAACGAAGATGAATTGGGCCGGTGGTTTCACTTGATTATCCCTAAGGTTAGCCTCAAACCATGGTTCAAAAGTCTGGACTTAAGTCGGGACTTTATTCGCACCTTCTCTCGACTCATGTCCAATCACTGTTCGTTAGACGCGCTACTCTTTCGTTTTAATCTTGCCGATGGCAATATCTGTGCTTGTGGCCAAGGTTACCACGACATCGAACACGTTGTTTGGTCGTGCGAGGAGTATCTTGTTGCCAGATCGAATTTAGAAAACTCTCTTCGGGCCAGAGGAAGCCAGCCCAATGTGCCGGTGAGAGATGTGTTAGCTGGTTTAGACCTTGATTACATGTCCCAAATATATGTCTTCCTAAAAGCTATCAATCTTCGTGTGTGATTGTCCTTATATCCTTATATTCTCCTTTTCCTTTCCCTTCGCGAGAAATCAAATCCCTTCTTACTAACAATAGAATAAGGTGAAATGTAAATACATGTTAGATATAAGATAGGCTTAAGAATTGAGTATGATGAATGTGAGTGCGAATGTGAGTGTGAACATTGTCAACATATCCTTATATCCCATCCTTTTCCTGAAACAAAATGTCACCCTTCTAAACTCGAGCAAACCGCGAGTAATCGGTTCTCTACTTCATTAACACTAGAATTAATGAAAAATGTTTATATATACTTGTAACAATACAGATAGGAGTTTGGCTCCTTTAAACTTATGTAACTGAGCCTGTAAAAATAAACGATTTAATAAAAAAAAAAAAAAATATGAAATTTTTATAGTAGTATCATATATTTGAGTTCTTATATGGTACAACATAAGAATCTATGGTGAAAAACGTACTTTTTCGCTTATTTTATGCTATCCCCAAAAACTTCGAGATAAAATTTTCAAAAAAATACTGAATGTGCATTTTACTACGGTGTATCAAGAAAAATTATCAAAAAGAAATGTTTATCCAAAATTGAAGTACTAAAAAATATTGAAATTTAAAAAAAAAAATTGAAATATTTTTGGATTTAGAGATCCGTTACTACTCGAATTCATATTTAAATCAGTTCCTACGGCTTTTCTAGATATGTGTGATTTTTTTTCAAAATTTTGTCAGTGTTGCGCGGTACAAAGAAATATTTTTGTTTTATTTTTAAAGTGTTTGGCTGGGTAAGGGAGTAGAAAGTGCCCCCAAACCAAATCTCCAGCTGTTTGGAAAATATTGTATAGGGTACTAAATGAAACATGTTGGCAGTATTTGAGTCCATATATGGTACAACATAGGATCTATGGTGAAAAATGAACCTTTTCGTTGTTTTTGTTTACATATGGCGTAATTTTTTCCTGTTTTTTCAACAACATTGCGAGACACAAAAATAAATTTGTTCATCGTCTGCATTATTATTTTTATTTTCTTGAAATCGATTATTTTATTGTATTCGTGGTTTTCGATTGTAAGATAAAAATAAAAAAAAATATATAATTTGGATTTTTTTTAAGTGTTCTTCTCATTAATTCGAATGATCTTTCCACAAGGACTTTATTTTTTCTCACAGAGATCTATCGTACTGCTAACTCCTATGAATTTGGTAAACCATCTAAATCCAATGTAAAGATAATCTCATATGTTTTGAGATACAGATCGGACTCGATTATATATGGTGGACCATTTTTTTTCAACAATTATTTTCAAATCCTGTACATAATCGAATCGCAAGAAAACAAATGTTTCATTAATGTATGAATGTCAAACATTAATAGAAAAATAGCTTTTTCGCGATTCGATTATGCATTGGATTCGAAAATTAACGTTGAAAGTGAAATTGCGATTATATATAATCGAGTCCGACCTGTACGAGAAAAAATCTTTGTACAGCGCAATGCTCTAAATATACCGACAAAATTTGGACATATAAAAACAGAATTTAAGTAAATATTAGAGCAGTACTGGGCCTCTGAATTCAAAATAAATAAAAAATACCGAAAGGCCAAAAAAGTATTTTTCTTTGCGCAATCCTCTTAAAAAAAAAATACGCTACATGTGGAAAAAACAACACATATGAATGTATTTCAATAAAAATTAGAGCAAAAGTGGGTCTCAAAGTAATATTTTATTTCAAAATTTTATATATATATATATATATATATATATATATATATATATATATATATATATATATATATATATATATTAGGCTGTCAAAAAAGTCCTGCGGTATTTCCGCGAGGTATCGTTGTAAGCGCGTAGTTCTAGTTGTATTCATTGCATCGAGTCATGCTATAGCTTGTTGGAAAGGTATTTTTGCGCGCTATAATATAGTCCTTGACAGTGTTTTGTTTGGTTAAGTCGTTCGTGAGTTTTAGTGTCGCAAATATGGAGCAAAATAAAGAGAAAATCCGACATATTTTACAGTACTACTATGACAAAGGCAAAAATGCATCTCAAGCTGCCAATAAAATTTGTGCAGTTTATGGACCCGATACAGTTTCCATTTCCACCGCACAACGATGGTTTCAACGTTTTCGTTCTGGTGTAGAGGTCGTCGAAGATGCGCCACACTCCGGAAGGCCTGTCGCCGAAAATTGCGACGAGATCGCTGAATTAGCCGAGAAAGACCGGCATAGTAGCAGCCGTTGCATCGGCCAAGAGCTGGGGATAAGTCATCAAACCGTTATTAACCATTTGAAGAAGCTTGGATTCACAAAGAAGCTCGATGTATGGGTGCCACACACGTTGATGCAAAAAAAACATCTTTGACCGTATCGACGCATGTGAATCGCTGCTGAATCGCAACAAAATCGACCCGTTTCTGAAACGGATGGTGACTGGCGATGAAAAGTGGGTCACTTACGACAACGTGAAGCGCAAACGGTCGTGGTCGAAGCCCGCTGAAGCGGCTCAGACGGTGGTCAAGCCCTCATTTTACGGCCAGGAAGCGGTTCTGCTGTGTGTTTGGTGGGATTGTCAAGGAATAATCTATTATGAGTTGCTTCTCTATGGCCAAACGCTCAATTCGGACATGTACTGCCAACAACTGGACCGCTTAAATGTAGCAATCATGAAGAAGAGGCTATCTTTGATAAACAGAGGCCACATTGTCTTCCATCAGGACAACGGCAGGCCACACACTTCTTTGGTGACGCGCCAGAAGCTCCGGGAGCTCGGATGGGAGGTTCTTTTGCATCCGCCGTATAGTCCGGACCTTGCACCAAGTGACTACCACCTGTTTTTGTCCATGGCGAACGAGCTAGGTAGTCAGAAGTTAGCCACAAAAGAGGCCTGTGAAAATTGGCTATCCGAGTTTTTTTGCCAATAAGGAAGCGAGCTTCTATATCAGGAGTATTATGAAGTTGGCATCTCGTTGGGAACAAGTCATCGAACAAAACGGCGCATATTTGCAACACGCAACAAATGAAAATTCCAAAAAAAATACCGCAGGACTTTTTTGACAGCCTAATATATATATTTATAATATATATATATATATATATATATATATATATATATATATATATATATATATATATATATATATATATATATATATATATATATATATATATATATATATATATATATATATATATATATATATATATATATATATATATATATATATATATATATATATATATATATATATAATTTTTAGTACCACGAAAAAACACTCAAAAAATTATGAAAAAAAAATCATAAATACCTAAAACAGGCGTAGAAATTTGAATACAAACTAGAGTAGTAAATATAGTACTACACTGAATATCAATATAGAAAAAATAAAAATAAAAATGTAATTTAAAGTAAAATGAAAATTAATTAAATTTTCTTTAGTATTTCATTTTTTGATGAAAATTTTTTTTTTAAATATTGATCGATACTCCTTAGCAAGATGTACTTTCAGTATTTTATTCATATTTTTGTCTTAAAGCTATCGAGAATGGCGTGAAAAAAACGAAAAAGTGCCATAGATCCTATGTTGTACCATATAAGAACTCAAATATATGGTACTACTGTCAAAATTTCATATGAAGTACCCTATACAATATTTTCCATACAGCTGGTGATTTGGATTGGGGGCTTTTTTTACTCCCGAACCCAACCAAGCCCTTCGGAAATATAAAAAAAAATTGTGCCGCGCAACACTGAAAAAAACCTGAAAAACATCACATATATCTAGGAAAGCCGTAGGAACACATTTAAAATTTCAATACTTTTTAGTACTTCAATTTTTGATGATTTTTTTTTTAATAATTTTTCTTGATACACCTTAGTGAGATGTATGTTCAGTATTTTTTCAAATTTTTAACTCGAAGCTTTCAGGATATATTGGGTACCTTAATCAGTCACAAAATAAGAAATCCAATCGAAACATAACATAAATTAAAACCAGCTAAACTGGCACAGAAGAAGAGACGGAAAGTTATAGGCGTGAAAATATGCCTCAAACGATCCTGACCAGTGTTACCCAATTTCCATATGTACTTGGAAAGCAAAAATAAATGTTGCACCTAAAAATTGTTTTATTTACATAAAAAAAAATTTTTCGTCAAAAGCTCTAAATTACTCATTTTTTTGACGATGCTTATACACGTTCTAAGGCTGCTTAGTATCAGTTGCTAAAAATTGAGCTAACTACACAGTTTAATCAATTGTTTAGAATTCATGTTGGGTTCATCGTGTCCTTACTGAGTCGATTTATAAACAAAGCGTTGTTGATGATTGTATCAGAAAACGATCGACGGTTGCCAAGGAGTGAGATATAGTAAGAATGGCATCAAAGCACCGAAATCTGCACATGTATGTTTTCAGTAACAGTTACATCATTTCTATCTGTATTCGTTTTCAAGTTCTCGCACATCCCCATCGTAGAAACCTGAAACTGCTTCCAAACCTACATTGATGTTTGTTAGATTTGATACAAATTTGGATTCAACAAACCGAGACGGCTTTCCAGTAGTCAAAAAAATACTACTTGATGAATTATCCAAATAGAAGCGACGTGCCTCGCCATACACCGCACCAGTCAGATTAGGTAAGGTAAACATAGGTAAGCACAATTAGATAATATTAACGAGACGGCATTGCGGCTCGTGGTCTTCTTTTATCGTGCTTGACTTGTGTTATCTCGTTACGTGGCACTGAATAAAGTGAATAAAAGTGTTCATATAAATAAAATACATAATTATTAATATAAATAAAATTGTAACAGTAAAAAAAATCCGTAGCTTATAAATGCTGTTATTTGAAAATATGGAAACTTTTTTTTGAAAATATTTAAAAATTGAAATCATTATCATTGACATCGACATTGATCATTGACAGTCACCACAATTAAATTCACAATATTTCGTTATTTTGGGTAAAGGTAATAAGGGTTCACACTAAAAAAGGATAACTATCAAATGGATTTTTTCACCGTTTCTATTGGGACTTTAGGTCTTTGTTTAGTTAAAAATATTGGAGTACTTAGTTCTTCAATTTAATATCATCAAAAATTACCAAACAAACCAAAAATAACACCTTATAATGTCCACAACATAATTCAGCATGTTTTCAGCAATAGAATAAACGTACAGAAATATATTATCAAGCAACTGCTTTCTATCCCTTGCTTCATTTGTCTTCTACCGGGATATTATACTGGCTCTTAAGCTTAGTGTTCTAAATGAAATTCCATAGTTATCAAAGTTCAGTGTTTCAGTGGTCACTACAATTTTTAAATTTTTATGATTCTGTGAAAAGCACAATCATAGTTTAATTTCGGACTATTTGTGATGAGGAGAATCGATCGATGACCATAACATCTTGAAATATAGCTATAAAACAATAAAAATTAATAAATATGTGCACAGGTACGGGAATCTACCCCAAGACCCACACCCACGCAGTGATATTCTAAATCTTCTCCACTCTCAACCACAGCCCTCCTTTCGGGGCTAGTATGAAACTTTTGACATCAAACTGCAAAGGCACCTCGCATTTTTCCCCGATTGAAAATTTAAAATTCTTCAACATATACGCGAGACCGATGCGAGCCTGCATCATCCCGAAACGGAGTCCTACGCAAATCCTCGGTCCCTCACCGAATGGTGTCCACGCGTAAGGGTGCCGCTTCGCTTCCTCCTCGGGAGTGTACCGTTCGGGGTCAAACTTCTCCGGCTCGGGAAACACATCCGGATCGTGATGGATTCCGTACACCGGTATGAAGATGCGAGTTCCGGCTTCGAGGGTTGATTTGGAATTGGGAACCTGGTAGTCTTTAGATGTCACCCGAAAATGAACCGGCACGGGAGGATACTTCCGGAGGGCCTCTGGAGTTGAAAAATACAGATTAATAACAGTTTTCTCTATAAGAACATAGCTATAATACCGTTCAATATTTGATCCAAATACTTCATGCTAAGTACAGATTCATATGTCATCTCTCCTTTATTGTTAGCCAAAACACTCACAACGTGCTGTCGTCCTTTTTCTTGAACGTCTTGATTTAACGCAAGTTCGTATAACGTCCAGGTCAACAGGGTTGAGCTCGTCTCAAAACCAGCCAAGAAGAATATAAACGCTTGGGCGGCAATCTCGTTAAACGACAGCAATCCCTCTCCACTTTTTTCTTCGTCTGGGTTTCTCAACTGCATCAGCAAATCCATAAAGTCGTTCCGCTTAACGTTATTCTTCAACCGATAGTCGATAGTTTCCCGAGTGACTCCAGCGAAAAAGTTCGTAACCTGTGAATCGATTCCTTTCACTCCCAAAACCTTGGCAATCTTTGGCACCGAAGACATCAAGAATCTTTTAACCCTCCCACTTGGCGTCGAGAAGATCCTCCGCCCCATCACGCGGAAGGAAGCGTTGGGATCCTTCAGAGAGTTGCATTCGATCCCGAAGGCACACGTACCAATCACGTCCGTCGTGTATCGTGCAAACAAGTCCTTCATCTCGATCTCCTTTTCGTGCTCAACCATTTCCTCTAGAAACTCGTTCAACTGCTTCCCCGCGGCCACAATCGTTGGGAACATCATTTTCATTTTACCCGAGGTGAATGTGGGTGAGAGCTTGTGCCTCAGTTCCTTCCACCTGTTTCCGGCCAGGTTGAACATATTCGCTGACAACGGATCGTGCTTTTCGTTGAAATAAGTTCCTCGGTCATGGAAATTTTCGAAATCCTTCACGAAGATACACTTCAACAGTTCCAAATCCGTCACTATCGCCACCGGTTTCATAAACATGTAAATTCCTCCGAAGGGATTCGATCCTTTCAGCTCGTTGTAGAACCGTTGCAACATAACAGCGAATTGTTCCGTGCGACCCAAGGTTCTGGAGTTACCGTAGAAGAAATCCGGACTCACATAGGGTACATCTCTGTCCGCCCAGTACGAGTGCAGCCTGTTCAGGTATAGATAGGCGGCCAAACCGATCATCACCACGGTGATGATCGCGTCCAACGGTTCCATCATCGTCGCCGCGTTTGCTTAATTGACCGGAAGTGGGAATTATGCACTCGATGCACTCGACGCGCTGAAACTAGTTAAGCGATGTGAACAACTCGGACGTATTTGAATGACTAAAGCTCCAGTGGTGGGTTGGGACAGATATGTATAATCTCGTTGCAAGAGTATCTGCGCGACAGTGTTTGAACATCCAATCTCGTTAAACGTCTGATAGTGAACTGAAGGTTTACAACCGCCGATGACATAGCGTTTTGGAGTGTTGTTTTCATCGTGATTCATCGGAATTCAACTCTAATGAGTTCTCTGGTTTTGGAAAGTGAACGGTTGAACCAGGCGCGAATGAGAGTAACCTATTTAGGGGGCCTGGAGAGAGTGAATTACTTGTGATAACATACATGCTGTATCATCACTAGATAAGAACATCAGTGGCAAGATAGAGTCGATTGATGTGTTGTTCATAATACACGACAGAATAGTTGTGCGATAATGCATTTTAAATCATGTTTAGATAAATATTCATTCTGAATCAAATCGACCAATCATCAATGACAGTTATTGGAAAAGATATATAAGTGTATTCGAATGCACCAGGTTCGAACCGCTTTCATGGCAACAATGACAACGAAACCAAAACATTCCATTAATCAGCGAATATAATGCTTATTCTAATTTAGCATAATCTAATCTACTATCATTGTGTAATGGTATACGCTGGAGCTCTATTATTAGATATACATAAAAAAGTAAAAAAAAAAACGTTAAACGGTTTATACATTAAAAGGTAGAAAATAATTAGACAAGTAGCAGTTAGTAGTTATCACATCCCTTCCTTCCCAGAATAATATCTGGGGCAACGATAAGACTAAAATAAAATCATGGACTTATGATGAAACAACTAACTGTTGATAATGAAAATCCGATGGCCCCCACTATTTTATTTTAGTCTTATCGTTGCCCCAGATTAATGAAGGAAGGGATGTGATAACTACTAACTGCTACTTGTCTAATTATTTTCTAGCTTTTAGTACATTAAACCGTTTAACTTAAAAAGTTTTTTTAATTTTTTATTTTCTAGTTTTTAGTACATTATCTGGAGTCTCGCGTGAGCAGTCATCGAGAGATGACGTGTTTTCAATTCGATTCGCTCGCTTGGTTTTGTTTCGTGTTTCTTTCTTTAAAGTTTTGTTGGAAAAGTTTTGTTTCCAAAACGTTCCGAAATAATTTTCTAAAAAATGTGTCGTGTTGTGTCTCATAGTTCTTCTGCATAATGCATCATCTATGAATTCAGGATACATGAATTGGAATATTGAATATACAATTAACGCAAACGATGGGAAATTAATTCTTCATCATGTGTCCGGTTTCAGTGTGTTGGTTTTTTCTGTTTGTGCTCTCTCATCCTGTTTACGTTGGAGAGGCTCAGTGAGAGAAGCTGAACTCTCTTGGGTGCAATGCGTTGCAGTGCTTTCATCGTAGAGAGGTTACGGTTCGTCGTCATATTTAGATGCGCGTCCGTGAGTGTTCTCTGAGCGGAGAGTAGTTGAGCGCATGCAGAAGCGGAATGATACAACAAACACGCTAAGTCTCCACTTTTTTTTTTTTATATGATTGATTTTTTTTGTGTATCGTTTTGGAGAATTATGTATATATTTTCGTAATGCCAGTACTGCTCAGATATGCATGGTTGGTGTGACCGGCGGCATCGGTTAGTTATGGAGAGCCCGTTTTTCTTATTTTTGGCTGGATAGTGGCTGTGGGCGGTTCGTGTGAGGTAATCTGTCTAAGATCGTTTTATGAGTTGTTCGCGGTTATGATTATTCGGTTGCTGATAGGAGGGACGCGTAACCCGACGCTGTGTGGTTTTGGGGGTTGCGTCGGCCATGCATGTTTGTGCAGAATTTTTGATTTTTAGCGCGTTGCTATTGGCGCATTCAAGTACTCTTGCATGTAAAATGTGACTTTATTTGTATTGTGTTTTGTATCGGCATGTTTTATACAAAAAATTGAATATTATTTAATTCTTTTTCTATCTCTAGACAGGGACGAATAAATTTCAAATTGAAGTTCATTGTAGAAAATGGAAACCTATATATTTAGAGATATGTTCTTTTTCCGTTAGTATTTTCGTAAATATACGTTTGTGAATACAATATCTGTAAAGGGGAGATATATTGGTTATTTACGTGTCATGTTTTGTTTGAATAATGTGTTTTGTGTATCTGTATTTGTATTTGTATTTGTGGTCGTGAAACAAATGTATTATCAAAATGTGTTTCAGCTGTAAAAGAAACCAACACGATATACACTGTGTTTCACAACTATAGAGCCACTCATTTTTTCTGGGTTTCCGGAGATGGGTGAGAGGTCGGTTGAATTGAGGTGTGTAGCGTGGGATGTAGCAGCTATCTTCGTTTGGGGGGCGGACCGTTTGAACTTTATTGTTGTGTTCAGGCGCGAAGCTTTCAAGAGACAAAAATTCGAATGTTTCATAGATGTGGAGCCGGATGGAGGGGCTCTCACTCCTTTGCAGGATTGGCGTCAGTTTCACATGAATGAGAATAGGTTTCTAATTCGTAGGTCATCTTTAGTCCTCAATCACTTCGGATAGCCCATTCGGGGTGGTTTTGGCCAGGCTGCGCCATGTTGTGGTGTGTATCTCTTTCTGCGCAGAGGATACTGCTCGTTTAAGCTCTTCGAGTCAACACAGCAATGAAGTTCAAATGACCAGTCTTTTGAATGAGAATGGTTGTTGTATCCTACACTGTACGCTTCAGTTTGGCCGACCTCTTGCTTATCTCTGGAGACTCGGAGGAGGTTTGTGGCTCTGTGGTTGTGAAACGCAGTGTATGTTCCGAATACACATGTTTGTGATATCAGCTTTATTTCAATGATAACACGAACTTGTACTGTACGCATATATTGGAGGTTCGTTTCATTGTAGAGGTGTTTACTGGTGACCTTCTCAGGTTTCACATGGTTAACCTCTATCGTAAGGCGGTAGAACATTCCGAATGTTAAAATGTATGCGACGAGATATTCCACGAAATATAATGTAGGTCTGTTCTATTGTAGAGGCGCTTCCCGGTGACCTTCTAAGGTTTCCCATGGATAACCTCTGTCGTCGAATGATAAAAAATTCATAAAGATAGAATGTA
This sequence comes from Toxorhynchites rutilus septentrionalis, assembly GCF_029784135.1. Lineage (NCBI taxonomy): Eukaryota > Metazoa > Arthropoda > Insecta > Diptera > Culicidae > Toxorhynchites > Toxorhynchites rutilus. The sequence goes on along the minus strand of NC_073746.1, from coordinate 29,013,265 downwards.
TGCGACGTGATAGATCACTAGATCCAATTTAGGCCTTTTCTTTTGAGACGTGTTTCTCAGTGACTTTCTTAGGTTTCCAACGATAATTTCCATCCTAGGGTGAATATTACAAAAGTTAGAAAGTATGCGACCCGATAGCTCAGATATAGTACATCCCTTATATTGTAAAGGTGTTTCCCATTCCAACCATCGTAGAGTGTCAAAATATGGTTAAAATTAGGAAGTTCGCAACGCGATAAGCCGATATATAAATTTTAGGTTCGTTTTATTGTAGATGTGTTACCGAGTTACCTTTTCAGGTTCCTCATGAATATCCTCCGTGAGCGGTTATTAAATTATGTAGAAACCAGGAAGCTCGCGATGCAATAAGCCACGATGTTTTGTAGGTCCGTTTTGTTGTGGACTTGGTTTTCTCTTCGTTAAGCAGGTTAGAGTTAGCGTTTACAGAATCACATGATAAACGCTAGGGAACCACGCTATAGAGGCGACCCTTCTGGCCTTCGGGCGGCGAATATCATACTAACATTCCCTCCCTTCCCCTGGTGACTGTAAGGACGTGGCCGGCGTCGTTATCGACCATTTAAAGCTCGAATCACCGAAAATTGCACAACGAGAATGATTTGCTAGTCCCAAGCGTCATTCTGTGTGTTCTTTGTGCAATTTGGTTGGTTCAGGTCAATCACGGAGAGCAACTACGAATTGTACAGTCTACCCAAGCTCAAGCTCAAGCTCTAGTTTTTAGTACATTATCTGTATGATTACAATAAAAACATTTAACTTTTGTTTTTAATTTTTATTTCTTACCTAATTTTCTTCGGAATATTTTGATGATGTACTGTATTCTATTAGTCAAATCATTTCATTCGATACCGATATTGAGGGGATAACAAAAAAAAAGCATACACCTTTTTGAACTTATGTTGTTCATAATGTAGTGTGTTCTCCAAGTCAAGCCATTCAGCCATTTTGTAGAGGCGACCAAATTGAATTTCTAATTTTTACTAATGTGGGATAACCCTACAAACACACAAACATACGTACAAACAGGTCAAGTTGAATGAAACCGTTTAAAAAAGTAATTAGCTATTTTGTTACAGCGGCTATCTTGGATTTGATTTTTATGTAATTCGCCATATTGTTGTCTGGCGGTCACATTTACATTTTAATTTTTTTTATAAATAACTGTGTTTTACTAGTCAAACCCATTCATTTGATACCCATATTGATGGGGTTTTGGAAAAAAAATATATATCGCCATTTTGTGGTGGTGGCCATTTTGGATTTGCATTCCTCAGGAATATCTGTGTTCTACGAGTCAAGCCCTCTGATTTGATACCCATATTGATGGGGTTTGGGAAAAACCCATATTGATTAGGTTTTGAGAAAATACGTCATCCGTAGCGGCCGCCATGTTGGATTTTTAAAATCATGAAATACGCAGTTTCGAAATGACTGCAGAGACAAATTTGTGTTCCGAATTTCAGATCAATCGGTCAACAGGAAGGGGTTCCAATTTCTATTAATGTGGTAAAGCGCTACAGACAAACATGTTACAAACATACAAACATACAAATTACAGGGCAAGCTAAATAATACCGTTTAAAAAATGACTTTGCGGATTTATAATAGTTTGCAACATTGGTTTTTGAAGAACGAGTACTTCAGATTTAGAATGTAGTACAGATCATTTGACTGAATTTCAAGCATCCAATATATATTGCATAGTAAATGTTGAATTTCGAACCGAAATAAAAGGCTTCCACGGGTAGTTTCACTTATTTTGTATTCTAAAAAACCTGATAATGATCGTTTGGTTACGCAGATTACTTGGAACATACATCATGTGTGAAAAGTGGTTCAAAGGTTTCAGGAGCAGGGATTCGTTTTTACCAAAGAATTCATATAGAACTGTTCCGCCGCAACTGACGATTTTTTTCATAAATATTTTTAATTTTTTTTTATTCGGCTCAAATATTGCAGACACATTCTTTATGACTTAAAAGGATAATATACATCATCGGCTTGCCATTTTGACTCTAGCCTTACTTTTGAGAAGGGACTAGGCAAAGATTGCTCAAAATTTTAAAAAAAATATAGAACTCAGAAACTTAGTGTCTTCCGTAACGTTTTTATTACAATCGTTACAATTATTTTTATTGAGACTATGTGGAAAACGTATACACCGCTTTCAATTTCCTCAAAAAAGGTGTTTTTGATTGTTTTTTTTTATTATTTTAACGTAGGATCACGTCTTTCGGTAACATATTGGTGGTACAAATTGAGAAATGCAATTCGGTTGCATCGTGAAAAATGTCCAATCTCAAACGCTTATTGCTCAGTCACTTCCTGATGGATTGATGAGATTTTTTCGTCAATCGATTTAGGCAATCCATTAAAATTTTTTAAATTGAATAAAAAAAAATATGTCACGAAACTAACTATCGCACAATGAAAATTTCTCAATCGTTATCCAAAACGGAAATATCTCGTTCTGATTGGTCGAAATCGAAGAAACAAACCTTTTCTTGTAGTCACAATCATTGCTCAGCCATTCTCTGATAAGTTCACGACAGTTTTGCATCAATTAGGTTGGGCACTCCATAACTATCCATTACAGCGAAAATGAATAAAATTATATATTTTACTAGCTGACCCGGCAAACTTCGTCCCGCCCAAACATTTGTTTTTTTTTGTTATCAATACTTTCAAATATTGTCGTTTTCTTACTAAGCGCAAGTTCATGAGTCCAATCGCAGATCTGTTCATCGATTGATCTTCTCATCCCCGTTGAATTTACCTTTTACTAAAAAAAATCCTAGTGCTTTTACCAAAACTCATCATTATAATATAAGGAGGAGGAGGAGTATCTAACCACCATAGAATCAATTATTGCACCCCAATGCAGAAATTTGTGTTTCATAAAAACCTTCCCCTAACCTATATATATAGACGAAACTACAGACTTCAAAACCAAGGTGCCTGGAATAATCGGCATTGCAACGACATGAAAGCAGCGAGAGCTTTTGTTCCGACAGAAATGTGTTCCCTAACCCCTCCCTGAAATCTATTTCATTCAAGAAGAAAAAGGAGAAGATTGCAAATACATGAAAGTTGGGTGAGCTTTCGTCCAGGGCCACATCATATCTTATTTAACTTCGGCATCTTCTATCTTGATACGTACCATCCAACGACTAATCACTTTCCTTTAATCATTAACACTCGGTTGTAAACATTGGTAGAGTGAACAAACAATACCTAACAACCAAACAAAACTGCCCTTCTCAGGACCACCAATTTATTATCAAAAAGCAGGGCGCGGCATAGTCATAGTCAACTGAGGATAGTCAGCTGACTATCTGACTGAATATATCCGTATTCAGTCGGAAATGACTATTGGCTTCTTCACACAATTTCTCCGCCAAAACGACTAAACAGTCAATCGGGCGTTTAGTTGCTTTCCCCCTCTACGACTCGACTATCTCATTTAATTCTTCCCAGTCAAATTGTCTTCATAGCATTTTAAAGTCACTTCCCCCAAAACATTCGTTCCACTCTCTCCCATATATCAGGTATGCATGCATCGATGTTTGAGTTCAACGTGGTTTGACATACGCTACAGGTGGGCTAGATTCTTTTGTATCGTACACGAAAATTACTCACACGTATAAAATAGCGTGCAGTATGTGTGCACTATTTTGCTCGCTATTTACTAATACTAACGCGAGGACCTTTATGTCATACATGATAAATGTCTAAGTTCGTTGGTTTGAGTTCACGATGGGTAGCCAATAAAACATCTATTGATGGGGTAACTACTTTTTGCATCAGAAATTAAATGTTCGTTCCTCTGTATATGGACGTAAAAATAAGATTGCGTACGCGAGTAACAATTTCGTACCTAGGGGGGTAGAAATGTGGATTGAAGTCAATCGGATGAAGAGGCAGATTTGTATTCATTAGTCGCGTCAGTTAAAATAACCACTGACTGGACTAGTCCATCAGTCATCCTCGCTAGTCAACGCTAGTCGACGCTAGTCAATTCATTTTTTGTTGACGGCGACAGTTCTGATCGAAGCGAACCTACTGAGAGTAGAGTCGATCTTCATTTTTCACCTTCGAAGATTTCGGGCCCTGTCAGAGTACAATTATCGCAAAACCAATTTTTCGTCCATGAACAGTTTTTTTTCTGAGTATCGACAAAATCACATCTTCCATGTCTAATGTTTTACTTTATGCAATCGAACAATTCGTTCCTAAAAAGATGATCGGTGAACTTCCTCATCCACCATGGACAAACCCTACTCTTAAACGGCTAAGGTCAACGAAAAGATACAATCTCAGAGATTTTTTTAAAAATCGCTGATTTCTGGAAAGAACGATACTCTACGGCGAACAGAAATTACAAACGTTTGAACAGAGTTATGAAGTTGAAGCAACTACGAAGGAAAGTATCTGTGAGTTGTTTCGTGAACAATTCAACAACGTTTTTGTCGTCGAGAATCTCACTAGCGATCAAGTGGATACAGTCGTTAGCAATGTACCGTTCTGAATCATATTTCGGACGCTTAAGGCATATGATGCAGAAAACAGATCTAAACTTTATGCACAGGTATTATTTGGTAGATATTTTTAAATAAATTAGTTCAATATGATTTTAAGCTTTCTACTTTGGTACCCATTTGATTGAAAACATAAAAAAATCATCGAATAAAATGCTTTTCAAATGAAGCGAATAAAAATCAAACTTCGGACACTAAATCAAATTTCGGACAGATTGAATTCAAATTTCGGACTCTTTATTTTGTAATTTTTTGGACGAAAATTACATTAAACTTGATTATATTTTATAGTCAACTACGAAACACTTACCAAGCAATCACAGAAATTTAAATATTTATGAACGGGTAAATTCTACGTGCTGACGTCAAGCAAACGTCAAACACAAACGATAATGAGTAGTGTTGTCAGATTTTTACCTATTGTGTTATAATTCAAATGTAGTTCTCATATGAAATGATAGTGAAACCAAGGGATTACTCTAAAGAAGCAATTATGATATTAATGTTATAATTATATCATCAGTGCATTAAGCATTTCAAGATATTAGAACAATGTGTCCGAAATATGATTCAGAACGGTACCCGACCTGTTTTCCACAAATGTGTCTCCTGTAATTAGTTTTTCCTGTAATACGTTTTTCCTGTTTTCGAAAAAGCAGCAAAAAATATGTCAGAAGCTACAGAGGAATCGCCTGTCTGTGTACCGTATCTAAGTTGTTCGAGATAATCATACTGGAGTTCATCTCCCATACTTGTAAACATTATATACCCGAGGAACAACATGGATTCATGCCTAAAAGGTCAACTTGCACAAACCTTGTAGTATATACATTCTACATAGCACGTATATTAGAGTCGCGTCAACAAATCGATATCGCAATAGCTAAGCTCCAACGCCTTGGATTCAATGGTCCTTTCTTAAATTGGCTACGTTCCTATCGCACTGATCACATTATGTCTGTAAAAATCGGTGACACAATATCTGGTTCCTTCTGAGTCACATCTGGTGTCCCTCAAGGCAGTCATCTTGGTCCGTACGTTTTCCTGCTATATGTCAACGATATAAACTTTAGCCTGAGATACTCCAAACTATCATATGCAGATGATTTCAAACTGTTCCACCCAGTGAACTGCATTGGTGATGCTGCAAGACTACAAGATCAACTGGATAAATATTCTTGCCGAATGGTGCATAGCTAACAGAATGAATTTGAATCCATTGAAATGTTCGGTAATCTCATTTTCACGAAAGCGAACGTCGATAAATTATGAATATAGGCTACATGGCCAAACATTCAACCGTGTTGTAACCATCAAAGATCTCGGCATCATATTGGACTCGAAATTAACATTCCGAGAGCACATATCATATCTCTGATTGAAAGCATCGAAAACTCTTGGTTTCATTTTTCGCGTGACTAAACATTTTAAAAATATAGGGGAAAAGGGGGGAAAATGAACCACCTAAGCAAATCGCCTAATATTTCCAAACCAATACGGTCTAAATAAAAAGTGTCACATTGTATACTGAGCTACACTTGTTTTCTCTCAATAAATAATGTTCAATCATTATATAAAGCTTCAATCTACCAAATATACCATAAAATAAAAGAGATGATTTTTGGACATTAAAATTGGAAAATTGGGGTGATTTGGTCCAGTGTGTGTTTCATCGAAAAAAACATACTTATGTTTATGTAAAGTATTTTGGGATAATGTTACAATCAGTAGCAATGTTTTGGGATCAATACCAGGTGTCTTGGCCAGATTCCAGACCAGAAAAGTGATGCATGAATCTTTTCACTGTTGGTCGAGCATTTTCAAACATTTGTAATGCTTAGTTAAAGAAAATCCTTTCTCGATGGCCTGTGTTGCTCTTTCAAGCTCCTCCTTCTTCCAACGTTGTCTGTCCATCTTCTTTTTGTAATACAGCGGCATCTGGAATCAATTAGACCAAAGAAAAGTCTCAAACCTGTAGGACCAATTCACCCCACGTGTCCATGTCACCCCACACAACACGCAAAAATTAAAATGCGATTAATTTAATTTATTGTTATCAAACTTACAGTTTCGCTACATCAATTTGTTCCTTTTCTGTAGGCGAACAGAACTTTACTGCACAATACACGAAAAGTTTGTTTAATTAGCGGGAAAAACCTTAAAGCCACTTTCGGAAAACTCACATTTTTTAACGATCAAAGTGCTTGCTGTGTTTATGCTACCGTTTCCCTCTACTTGTGAAGTTTTACCAAAGTTTTTTTTTACTTGTTGCCGTAATTTTGAGATAAAGGAGTGGTCCAAATCACCCCATATGACCAAATCACCCCGTGTTACCCTACACTGCATCAAGGCTCTCTTTTGTGCGCTGGTTCGTTCGACTCTCGAATATGCTTGCGTAGTGTGATCTCCGTATTACTAATATAATATTCAGCGAATTGAATCAATTCAGCGAAAATTCATTCGATTACCCCACGTAATCGTCCGTGGACTGATCCACTGAATATTCCCAGCTACGAGGACCGTTGCAAGCTGATAGGGCTAGACTTATTAGTTGCTCGAAGAGAAGTCGCATATGTGCTTTTTACATCAGATTTAATCACATCAAACATTGATCGTCCGGTTGATAAATTTCAACATCAATCACCGGTATCTGCGTTCCCAAAACTTTTTGTACCTCCCCACCAAGGATGGCTCCAATCGTATCAACGAGCGCTCGTTCAATTCTCTTATTTGATTCATTCAACGCACACAATAATATGTTTTAAATCACTCATGAAACAGAAAACTGATGTGTCAACGAAAACACTGAATGAACACAGCGTGAGAGTCATCGTTTGGTATTTGTGCGCGTATTCATCGATGCTTGCTTGTATCATTTTATGATTCGTTCGTTAGTTTCTGCCGTCGCTTTACTTTCGTTTCCTGATCCGATTGGGTGCTTAGCCTTGGAGCTTTGGATCGAATCGCTTTGTGATAGAGTGGTGTCGCTCTCAGAAAAGAATTGAATCACAAGGCAAAAATGCGATGCGATGAAAATATAACTTTTTGATGTGCTAATGCTCGCAGGTGCGCACCTAACAGTTGTGGTCTAATAACTTTTAAAAGGAAAGCCAATAGGGTTCAGTTTGCTCACTAAATAGTAACTATATATAACATTCGAAACGCAATCTATAAATGCTTCGAGTTTTGCTTGTCCAATATTTATTATAATATAAATTGTCAAAAGCGGATTTTTGTCCAATAGTGGAGGCACAAGTTAGCAGCCTATGGGGCAAACGATCGCACTTGTTGAAATAAGCTTTTGAGATAACTTATATAAAAAATCAATGATTTATCATTGGTAGCGTGTGAAAAAATCATTAATAGCGTGTGTAGGCATCATCCAAGAGGGGATGGGTAGTTGATTACTTGCTGGCTAGACTGATTTGTTGTAAATTTCGAAAAGGCATACGATGCATCCTCATGAAGCTAGATCTCGTCCCTCTAGTTTTGTAACCTGGTTGTATCCGCGCTGGACTTTGATGGCTTTCGCAAAAACACCAAAATCAAATCTTTGAAGAAATCGTTTTGTCCAATGGTCTGCAATGGATGATCAGTTTCTCAGACTGCTCTCGGTAAACGTAAAATAACTATGATTTGCACTGACTTATTTGTACAAAGCAGTATCTTAGCCACAAATTGACTAGCGCCCCATGGGGGAGGAATAATGTTATAATGTAATTCTAAAAAAAAACATTGCCTTGTTACAGCTCATGAACCAAAATATTATTCAAATGATCAAGTCCAAATACAAGCAAAAGCTTGGCATCGAGGAGCCAAGGAGAGTTCGATGAAATGGTGAGGCGAATCAACATTAGGGATGCTATGTTTTGGGTGGCCGAGGCTTGGGACGAGGTACCGAATGATTCCATTGATCCCGTTGTCGGCTGTAAAAGAACGCATGAACGCATGAACGGTGATTCTATGGTTTTCGGAAGACTCAAACTTTGGCGTCTATACGACAACAGTAAGAAAAGTCTGAATGAGCTAAAATGTTGTATAGTGTATTTTTTCGAGGTAATCATTTTTTTTTCAGGAAGTCCCATTCGTAAATTTGAGATGACCATTCTCATTGGCACTCTAATGCACTCATGAATTTATTTTTAAACCAAAATAAATAATAATTTGCAAGAAAAAAATTAAATTAATTTAAATCTATTCTGCGATACTATCGTAACATATGAAGATGCGAAATAGACATCTTTTGAGAATCCAATAAATCAAAGGACTATCCAAGCGGATTCAAAGATTAATCACTTATTTTGTATTCTTTGCAACAATCTCAACACTCCTACCCCAACTTTTCCTTTTCCTTACTACATCCATGATTATTCGAAAGATCATATGATGCACTGTTGATAACCGAATTAAAACATACTAAACAGACACTGCTCATCCTAACTACATCCATGTTTCATTAAATTATCATATTAAGTATGTTTAAATATTAAATCGATGTATTCATTTAAATTTGGAATTGCCAACGTATATAAATTTACTGCAGATAATCGAAACTAGTTGTATAGACCAACCCCTTTTCCAGCTCTCTTTTCTATCTAGCTTCGTACAAATTTGTTCAAATAATCATACTTATAAAGTATATTAACAAATTGTTCAAAACATTCGATAAAAAAAATCAAAACCAAAATACTTCGGATGATCGAGTCTAAAATTCCGGATGATCGAGCCTCCGGATAATCGGGTCCGACCTGTACTTACTCTTTCTTAACTTATATTAAAATTATTTCAATATAACCCCAAAAAATCATAATTGTAACCTTTTCTGTTATTAAGTTCTTAACAGCAGAAAAGCTGTTCAATATTCCTTGCAGCATACGTGATAATCTATTAATATGTGTTCTTCGCCTTAACTCAGTTTTTAAAGTGATTTAATTCATCCTCTTTAAAACAAAATTATTGATTGTCGGTCTGGGAGACCATTTGCGCGAGTATATTAGGGTTAAAAACAGGTTAAAAACGTTTTGTTGGAAGAAGTAATGGATACAATCTGGAACGTAACGTTATTTGATGGTGTGAAAAGTTCTTTCGGATTCACATTAGAACTTCATTTCTTTCCTGAAGAAACATTCCGCAAAAACTGAAATATGTATATTCGGAAGATTACTGTATCGTATTTATTTTCCATCGATTGGTGAAACGTTATACTCCATGCGAAAACTGGTAAATATTGACCATCCGATAACATAAAAATTCTTGCTATCAATGTCATATCAAATCTGTGTGTATATTCTCATGCACCAGCCTTTTTTATTCGATGTTTTCATCTTTACGTTACCGGTGGTCCTGTTTTTTTTTGGTCGTTAAAAGTTACTTGCTGGTGGTTTTCCAATGTCCTTTATGCTGCTATTCTTCGGAAGCAAACTACCACAAGCATTTACAAATCATAACATCTTTTATCGCATATACAATTAACCCACATTAATCTAAAATATGTATTACCCCTGATAAATTTAAAAAATAAGTAGGGGACATTCAAAAACAACTGATCGAATAAAAATCGCCGCTTTGTTCCCTGCTTATAAATATTTGTACGGTATGCATCACAATATACAGACATTTGCTGCATTGGCCCTTAAAACGCTTGCTGTCGGTATGATAATTGTTCAAATGAGTACAATCACGGGAAAATTATCGCTTGGCGAACCTTCTCTGTCTCATCCGCACACAAATCCGTTCGACGGAGAGTGAATCATTGGTCGACAGAGCTGCTGTTCTTTCTACTTACGAGACAGAATGAACTTGTCTACTACATGTTTGGATTCGCTCACTCACTGAGTGGTATCGTATGATGCGAGACGAACACATTGATTGAAGAAGTTGTTTTCACATGCTGAAAAAAGTTGGATGCTTTCGTCGATTCTCTCGTCAATCACCAACATTGCTCCCCACAGCACGAACGAATTATGGATACAACGAACCTGTAAATAGTATGTGTCGTGTTTTCAACCTGTGTAGTACTGTTTTTGACTCTCATATTTCTTGTTCACCCTCAAGAAATTGTACTGTATTGCTCTCACTCAAAGTTAATAGCACTAGACACTTCATTGTTAACATATAAGTATTTAGTTGGTAGTATTAGTATAAAAGTAGTTTAATCAGAATTAATAGTGTATTTATGTTTAGCCTGTTAACTTTCTAAATAAATATGAAAACGAAGAGTTTAACGATAAAATTGTTCAAACATATCTACGTCAACTATGCGGTCGTGTCTCGGACACAACCGTCTTGTGACTTTAATGAAGTTTATTGCACAGTACGCCAATACACCCATACTTCGCTTTAAATCAATCCTCGTTTTTTTTGCCGTTCTAACGAAATATTTTAGGCCGTAAATCGACGTGTCTGAATTGAAGACAGCCGTTATAGTGAAATGCCGTATAAAGAGCTACCGTATAGCGAGGTATGGGTGTATACAAAAATAATGAGCAGAAAAAGTTCTATATTTTTTCAAAGTTGGATTTTTGAAAATTGTTGAAATGTTTGTTATAATTGTTTTTAAACCCGATTCTAAGGTAGTACCCATAACTTCCAGTCAAAATGGTGTCCGGCAAAATTTTGCTAAATGCTACTGTTTATGAGATTGTGATTTTAAAATAAAATACTGAAATACTGAAAATTCTCAACTTTTGGTCGTTTTTGAATTAGACCAGTACTGTACGACATTATTTACAGCCTTTCAGAGATTCAGTTGACGTGATATGAACAAAGTGTTGTTTACGTTGGCATATAAAAGTTGATTGTTGTATTCAACAAAATCAAAATGGGTGGAAAGAGGATCAGCATGCAAGTCCGAAATCTTGTTGTTCGGGATCATTTGCAGCAGATTTCGCAGCGGAAGACCGCAAAGAAGTTTGGAAGAAGCTGGAGAGCAGTTCAAGAAATTGTACACAAGCACAAAGCTTACGGTTCGCTTGCAGATCTGGAAGATGCCATCGTCGGAAGATCGATAGCCGGACGCATCAACGAATCATCCGGGAAGTGAAGAAATCTCCAAAGGTGTCAGTCAAAGTAATTCAGGAAAATCTCTCGTTGGCCGTATCGGCCAGAACCGTGCAATTCAAACTAGCTGAGCATGAACTCAAGAGCAGATTCACAAAGAAAATACATTAGTTTTTCAATAATAAAAATAAACTGAAACGGTTTGAATTTTTTGGGCAAATGTTAACAAACCCACATACTTATTGCAAAGTTTGTGTTTATAATAGAAACTCATAAAATTGCAATTTTTACTTACACAAAATTGGTTTTTATTCAAACGAATCGTTATCTATTGCTGTTTTAATACAATGTAAACACCACTTTGTTTTTATCGCTTCAATATCGAATGCTAACAATACCGCACAGCTCTAACTGTCATAACATGAAGAAACGAGGTGTTACACAAAAAAAGATTTAAGTACTTTTATTATTATTTTTTGAGGATGGGTTTTTATTGTTGTCAACGCATATGTGCACACATTAAAGAAGTCGTGTAAGGGAGTAAACAAAATGTAACAAAAATTGCAGAACTTGTTAATTGCTTGAAAGAATAATAGCTAACAAACAATTCTATAACACTACGGTAACAACATTCAAGATGGGCTTTTTTGTGGCTATCACTGTACCTTAAAAATAAAATTTACTGAAAGTTATCTCGTTTACGAATATTTTTCGAGTCATTTTACCTAGAAGGGAAATTTTCCTAAAATAGTAAATAATTTTCGACAGGAATGCTTGAATTAATTATGTGATTTGGTTATTTTTTGTGGTATAAGATTGCCTAAAAATATAAATATTCAGTCATTCCATGCCAAACCGACATAGTGGTTCTCAGATTTTCGTCAAAAGTGGTAGTTTTGTTCGTTGTCGCAAATTATTAGACCAGTATTTTTTTATTTTTTTGTTAGGGTGACCATTTCCATTTCAGGGTAGTACGAAAAATCCACGTTTTCGCATTTTTGCCAATAATTACTTTTTTAAAAAATTCATAAATTTTGAACCACTGAAACAATTCAGATGTTCGACATATTAGCTAATTAGCTGATCTTTTCTGGAAAAATAATACAGTTGCAAAAAATTTGAATTATGTTTTCGTTATTACTGATTGTATTTGTTCTTTATAGTTTTCATGGTCTCGGGACCAAATGCGCTATATTTTTTATATTTTTCCAAATAACATATCTCGAAACCAGGGAAGCATTTTTTTTCGTTTTTGCGTTATGATGGTGCAAAAAAATCATTGTCCCAAAAATTACTTTTTTCAAAAATTTATTACTTTTGAACTACTGGACCGATTCAGATGATCAACGTATCAAATTAAAGCCTACTAGCTAGCCTTTTTTTTTTAAAATAACACACTTGCCAATTAACTGGATTATAGTCACATACATCCAGTCTAGTCGCATAGAAATATTGAACGAAAACCGAAAACATGTTAACTTTGAAAAATCATAACTTGAAAAGCCTCAGCTTTCAGAATAAAAATATAAAAAAATATGGCGCCCGTGGTCCCGAAACGATGTAAGCTATAAAAAAACATATATAATCAATAATTACGGAAACAAAATCCAAAAACATATCAAAATAAAGCCAATGAGCTAGTCTTGTTTCAAAAAATATTATACTCTGAATAACATAGTGTGGCTTTAATTTGATATGTTTTTTGTATTTTGTTTTCGTAATTATTACAGGATGGAGTTCAAAGTCATCGCTGGAATGCACAGCAAGCAACTATTCATCCATTTGCGATTATTTTTAAGAAAGAAAGGCAATTAATCATTTAAGTTTTGTAGTTATTTACGAAAATTTGTGTCATGATCTTATATCCGTTGACTGATTTTATACATCAAGAAAAACGCTTTAATTTGAACAAAATTTATTTCATATCCGATGGAACTGCATCACAATATAAAAAAGAAAGAACTTTTCCAGTCTTTGCTAATTTAAGAATAACTATGATATAGATGTTGAATAGCATTTTTTTTCTGCAACATCACATGGCAAAGGAACAATAAAACGCATAACTACATGGGCTAGGCAGTGTTGCCACATTTTAATTTGTACCAGTAGAGAAAAAATCTTTCTCATCTGTACTTTTTCTTCAAAAAATTGTACCCAAAATCTGTACCATTGGTATTATTCATTGTAGAGAAAAATCATGAAATATGAAAAAATACTCATTTGTTTACCAGAAAATATTATATTTACTTGCTTAGTTTATATCTAGATTTACTTATTACACTTACGTATTACGCCGCCGGCAATTTTTATTATGAATTAATTTTTCTGTAATGGAATTTATTCTGATGTCAATTGTAAGGGGGGCGAAGTGATCCTCTAACGAGGAGACGGCGCCAAGCCGCCGGGGTGACGCAATCGGAGTTGAATTCAATGTACATTTAGCATTTGCTAGCCTGGAATCACTCGTGTGTTTGATGATGCTTATACATAGTTTTCCTAAATTTAGATTGCGTATTGTCATTCAATAAAATTTTCGAGAGAAATCCCACACGCGAGAAAAAATCTGTACCAATCTGTACTTTTTGACGAAAATCTGTAATCTGTACCGTACAGAATCGCTACCAAAAATAACGAAAAAAAACAATATACCTTTCCAGACAAATCTGTACGTGTGGCAACACTGGGGCTAGGCTAGCTACAGAAATCGAACATCCCATCAAAAATGCAAAGGAACTATTCGATTTTCTATTCCTATGCAACTAAAAAGAGTTTGAAAATACTATGCAACAGCTTGATGAACAATATTCGAAAGCGATTACTGTTCAAGGAACACAATAATATAATTCATTCTTTTCGTAGTTTCCGTAGGCAATATTATAGAAGTTAGACAATTTCCAAACTGTAATTATAGTGAAACAATTGTAGGCATTATGCAGCAATAAGAAATCTGTAACGAAATGTGACTCTCGATTATTGTATAGAACTTGAAATAACAATGAGCTGTCAAAAAAGTCCTGCGGTATTTCCGCGAGGTGTCGTTGTAAGCGCGTAGTTCTAGTTGTATTCATTGTATCGAGTCATACTAAAGCTTGTTGGAAAGGTATTTTTGCGCGCTATAATATAGTCCTTGACAGTGTTTTGTTTGGTTAAGTCGTTCGTGCGTTATAGTGTCGCAAATATGGAGCAAAATAAAGAGAAAATCCGACATATTTTACAGTTCTACTATGACAAAGGCAAAAAAAAGGGGGTCTTCGTAGCCTAATTGGTTGCGTGTCCGCTACTAAGCGAACGATCATGAGCTAATAACTCAGGGCCCCTCAACTGACCATCTTTGTTTGTTATTCTAGCTACTACGTCCACGCAACAATCATCATGTGTCGGTAATCCCAGTCCCTTACCGCTCACATTACGATCTGCTGCATCGGTAATTGGTGCTAATTCTAACACAGCAATGGAAGCCTCATATCAGCAGTCCCGTTGTGAACAGTCCAACTGTGAACATTCGAACAATAGGAATATTCTAACGCCGAAAAAGGCGGCATGTGTTGTGTATCGATAGAATTGGAATATTCTTAGGCCTAAACAGCTACTGTGTTATACATAAAAAAAAAACAAATGTTTATCGATGGATAGGAATCTTAAGCCTAAATAATATACAACAATAGTTATCTTAACATAAAAATGTATACGAATAAATTCGGCTCTGTGACAGCTGAATTGCTAAACGGATGGGATAAAAAAAAAGGCAAAAATGCATCTCAAGCTGCCAATAAAATTTGTGCCGTTTATGGACCCGATACAGTTTCCATTTCCACCGCACAACGATGGTTTCAACGTTTTCGTTCTGGTGTAGAGGTCGTCGAAGATGCGCCACGCTCCGGAAGGCCTGTCGTCGAAAATTGCGACAAAATCGCTGCATTAGCCGAGAAAGACCGGCATAGTAGCAGCCGTAGCATCGGCCAAGAGCTGGGGATAAGTCATCAAACCGTTATTAACCATTTGAAGAAGCTTGGATTCACAAAGAAGCTCGATGTATGGGTGCCACACACGTTGGCGCAAAAAAAACATCTTTGACCGTATCGACGCATGTGAATCGCTGCTGAATCGCAACAAAATCGACCCGTTTCTGAAGCGGATGGTGACTGGCGATGAAAAGTGGGTCACTTACGACAACGTGAAGCGCAAACGGTCGTGGTCGAAGCCCGCTGAAGCGGCTCAGACGGTGGCCAAGCGCTCATTAACGGCCAGGAAGCGGTTCTGCTGTGTGTTTGGTGGGATTGTCAAGGAATAATCTATTATGAGCTGCTTCCCTATGGCCAAACGCTCAATTCGGACCTTTACTGCCAACAACTGGACCGCTTGAAGGTAGCACTCATGAAGAAGAGGCCATCTTCGATAAACAGAGGCCGCATTGTCTTCCATCAGGACAACGCCAGGCCACACACTTCTTTGGTGATGCGCCAGAAGCTCCGGGAGCTCGGATGGGAGGTTCTTTTGCATCCGCCGTATAGTCCGGACATTGCACCAAGTGACTACCACCTGTTTTTGTCTATGGCGAACGAACTAGGTAGTCAGAAGTTAGCCACAAAAGAGGCCTGTGAAAATTGGCTATCCGAGATTTTTGCCAATAAGGAAGCGAGCTTCCATAACAGGGGTATTATGAAGTTGGCATCTCGTTGGGAACAAGTCATCGAACAAAACGGCGCATATTTGACTTAAAACAGATGATTGTAACTAATTTTATGAACAAATGAAAATTCAAAAAAAACCGCAGGACTTTTTTGACAGCCTAATATATATTCAGAAAAATAATTGCATACTTTCCCCATATGGTTCCAATAACAACCTAAAACATTACAGAAGACTTGATACTTGAACACGTGACATGAATATTTTCACGCACAAAAAAGGTTATCGAATTAACGATAAGCTATCCAATCAATATAAACTTACATCTGCTGTCAAATTGCGGGCGACACCGATTAAAGCTTCATCCAACATGTCACGTCTCGGAAGCCTCATTAATCGCTTTAATTGACGTTTATTGCGATTGGTAACAACATACCTCTAATGGATAAAAAATAACAACATCAAATTAAAACTCGAAACGTTGATATTCACTGCCATCGACTTTCTTCCTTCTGGCACTGACCGTGACTCTCGAATGACGCCGCCAAGAGCCTGGGGTTCCCCTCCCGGTTCCCGCCACTAATGCCCGCTAACGACGTTAGCTTGCCGATTAATTTACCATCGGTGCGTAATAAAATATTCATTACGAGCACCATTGCAATCATCAGCGGCAGCATCGACGAAACAATGCCTGCCTGTCAATGCCCCGAAATGCTAAGCGAGACGTTTCCTCGGGCAAATCCACCAAAAAAGGAATAAATCCCATCCGCCCATTTCGAATCGGTTCTATTTCCGCTGTGTGTTACTTTCTTTTTTCTTCTTCTTCTGGGATTGTTCGTTCGAAAGCTTTCCTCGTTATTTTATTTTCCCCCAATGTATTCCCCATAAAAATAATCCCTGGCTTTCGAGGCGACGAGTCACCACCCCCACCCCGCGTCATCCGACAGATTTTTATTTCCAAATCAATATTCTTCTGCGGCAATGCGGCCCAATGTACGAACATTCGTTTTTTATTTGCTCTCTATTTTTTTTTTGTTTGGTGGGGTGGCGCGTAAATTTTTTCCCACCGATAAGCAGCTTATCGAAGCGCCAAAATTCTGATCATTTGGTCCTAACGAATCCCAAAATCGATTCCAATTTACTATGCGCGATTGAAAATTGCTTTGGACGGCTTCGTGCACTGTGGCTCCTCTGGCGGCTGTGGTGCCAAGTGTAAACTAATTTCCTCGTTGTGGGGTGCGATTGGTTGGTTGGTGGAAAACCGTCACCGGAATGAGGTTTTGTGTGTGTGTATGCACACGGCAGAGATAGAATCATATCGCAGGGTGGTATTCGGTGCGGTTGTGGAGTGCGGCACTCTGGAACAGAGCACAGATATTTACATAATCCATGACATAAGATCAGATAAATCAAATCAGAATCAAATTATTCACTTTAGACTATTTATAATGGTTTCGATTCACATGATTAGAATCGAACTGACAATTTAGCGCAGGCTGATTTCTAAATTTCCGTGTACTTTTTTATCAAAACTGATGACATTCTCGTTGAAATACTTATACTTATTGAATGAATGAACGACTACCCGAGGAACTCATCGATATTTTCTAACGGAGTTGCATCTTCTCAGCTGTCTGATCTTATTCCATTTAGCCACATCGATGATTGATATTTCCCTCAAATTTTATAGCTAGAAATTTGTTAAATACTTTTGGGCAATCGACCATAAAGACGTGTTTGTTGTTTGAAGCCTTGTTGGTAGCTAAAATGTGTCATATGTCATAGCCATTGATGCACATTGTAGTAAAACTACAATTTTTTCCTTTTTTTTACTGATTTATAATTTCATTCCAAACCGACTGACCATTGGCAGCACCATCCAAGATTGCAGTGAAACGTTGTGGGTGTAAAAACATTTAAGCATTTTTTTTTGCTTTTTATTGTCACCAAACTTTCACTAAAGAGATAAGATATTTCATAATGTTCGATGCATTCTAAACCAATATCCGAAATGCTAAAAATAAAATTGATTTTTATAATGTATGGTCGGGATCACACGATTCACGTAACGTCCGGGGAAATAGCTCATACGGAACCGGGGCTACCGGAAAATACCAATAGTATTGTCATCTTTTTTTTTTTTAATTCGTTTATTTTTACAGGCTCAATTACATAAGTTCAAAGTAGCCGAACTCCTGAGTGTGTTTTCACGAGTATATATAAATATTTTTCCTTAATTCTAATGTTAATGATGTAGTGTGACATATTTTCTTCAGGAAAAGTAAGGGATATAAGGATATGTTGAGTATTGTCATCTCATTAACACGTTGAGTGCCACGGTTTTATCGCGACTCTACTGAAATTATCAAACGTATTAGGGCCAACGTTTCTTATCGTAGTGAAAGGTATTTTTGTTCGAAAGGGAATGCTTATAAGCTAATATTCTTATATTAGTTACCTTTATTATCATATGCTATACTGTGAGTCACCGGTGAGTGACGTGGCAGTCAACGTGTTAATTGGAACTCCATCGTGTCGTTTTGTTGAACTATTCACTGTGCTGTTTATCAAACGTCTGCTCTACGTGGTGTTTATCTAACTATTTCCCGACCACAAACTTTATCCTACAAGCTGATTCTATCCCCACACATTTCTGGAGGAGGCGATTGGAGTTATCTTGAATCAATAATGATGAAATTGTTTCAATTGCCCGCAACATATAAACTATTATCCGACGAGTAATCAAAAACATATTTCGCGGAACTGTACGCCACGGACCGAGTGGAAACATGAGATTTGTTTCACTCGCTCAAAAATAACCATATTAAGGTCAGTTAAAAAAAGGTTAACCCAGCAACAGCACAGGCGGACGAAAAACAAATGTAATCAGAGAATTGTTTTATTTTAGACAAGGTGGATGCACTTCCGAACCTTGATGACAAAGCGCTCTAAAGTGTGCTAAAATGAAATATTAAGATTGATTTGGCGAGAAGGGATGAAGGCGCTTCAGTGTTATTGGGTTTATAGGCAACTTCCCGACCGATCATTAAACTTTCATACATTGTTTCCGGGTTAAAAGTGACGTCAAAGTGCAGCTCATTTCAGGGTGGTAATTTGTGTGGAGAGGACATTTCAAGGCGTTGAGTGATGTGTTCTTCGGTTGAAAACTGAAGGTGGACATTTCGATGCGGTTGCTTCCGTCTCCGCTACACAATCGATTCTGTTGAAGCTTTATGTTGCCGTTTTGTAAAAGTATAAGTATAATTTGTGGATTATTTCTTCGGGAATAATAGTTTTGAGAGCGTTGGAGATATAATTTTCCTAACAGTACTACTAGGATATTGAGTAATAAAGTTATCGCTCTAGACAACGAGCAATTAACAGGACATGTTAATACTGAGTATGAGTGTCATTTTTAATAATTCATTGCTTCGCTGCATCGAGAATGGCTTACGTCGCTCAGTGTAAGCATTCAGTTTGCTCATATTACATCTGCACTGTATATAAAAATGAACTATGTATTCACTGCTCGTTTTGCAGAACGCTTGTAACTCGACCATTTCTCGACATATTGCGAAGATGTTTACGTGAATCGATTGAAAATATATTTATGCAACTATTACAATAAAGAATATTGCATATTTTTGAAGCAAACTATTGAATAATCTCGCCCCCTTTTACCCACTATTACTCCACGATTAGTCACTTAATCGATTGAAAAACTCTAACAAATTAAAATAAAACAATACAATAAAATAACACCACGGGGTATTGTATAATTTCCAATAATTTTGTGATGATGTCTTCATGATAGCCCAAAATAGGTCTCTGGCGAATTAATTGGGCTCATCTCATCGCACCGGTCCAATCGAACCAAAGCGAGACTAACGCTTTTTGTTTCTTTAGAACTGGTAAGAGACGCTTCTGAAGACACCCTTCTTTCCTGTTTCACTTCCTGAAGACATTTTTCTTTTTTTTTGTGTATGCTCCGTGAACATCACATTTGGACCTGGCGACGTTTTATTCATGTCCAGGGAATCGTTGGGAGTCTTCGGTCGTTAGAGGCTTCATGAAGCTTTTCATCACACCACGATGGTATTTGCGATTCTTTGCGGGTTGAACATGTGATGCGCTTCCGGATTTTCATTGTAAATGCACAAAATTTTTTCGCGGAAGATTTGTTGTTTCGACGACATGATTGTACTGTATGTACTACACCCAAACAGAAAAGAAATGCTTTTTCGTGTACTGAATGGTGAAATGAACAAATAAAAGCCCCTTGTTTGTATGTATGGAAGCAGACATCTCTTTCTCTCAAACTGAGCGTCAGCTTGGGATTGTAAAAAAACCAACCGAAGGCTGTTTTACACGACCATGCTATCCACATGGTCATCGGAGCTGTTGCATAAATGCGTGATAATATTACACATCATTATACAACGAAGTTGGAAAGAGTTTTGTAAGAGTAAAAAGGACAGCATAAACATGAATCTATATCTTCTCGGTCTGAGCCGTGTAGATGGCAAAGCATCCGAAAAGTTTTTGATGCATGCTTATTTCCAATGTGTTATGTTGTTTCACTCGCTTATATTGCTCTTATATTGCTACTAGCTAACCCGGCAAACTTCGTCCCGCCCATTTACTTGATTAATTCTCGAGTAATGCAGAAATTTGAGTTTTATTTGTATGGCAGCCACCCCTAAGAGAGGGGGGAGGAGTATCTAACCACCATAGAAACATTCATTGCACCCTAAAGTTTCCATATGCCTAATTTGGTTTAATTTGCTTGATTAATTCTCGGGTAATGCAAAAATTTGTGTTTCATTTGTACGGCAGCCCCCTCTAAGAGAGGGGGGAGGAGTATCTTAACACCATAGAAACATTTATTGCATCCTAAAACCTCCACATGCCAAATTTGGTTTCATTTGCTTGATTAATTCTCGAGTAATGCAGAAATTTGTGTTTCATTTGTATGGCAGCCCCCCCTTTGAGTGGGGGAAGGACTGTCTAACCATCATAGAAACATTTATTGCACCCTAAAACTTTCACACGCCAACTTTGGTTTCGTTTGCTTGGTTAATTTCCGAGTAATGCTGAAATTTGTGTTTCATTTGTATGGCAGCCCCCCCTTAGAGAGGGGGGAGGAGTCTCAAAATATCACGAAAACCTTCCCCGGCCCCAAAAACCCCTACATACCAATTTTCATGTCGATCGGTTCAGTAGTTTCCGAGTCTATAAGAATCAGACAGACAGACAGACATCACTCCATTTTTATATATATAGATAGCATATCTATCTTTATATATAGTAGAGTGCCAATGTATGTGCCAATGTATGGGATGTATGGGAAAAAAGTGACCCTTGAATTTTCAAAACGAACTTGATTAAAAATGTTGTTTCGCACGAAAAACTACCCTATGCAAAATATCAGCTCAATCGGACTTCATTTACGAGTTTCGCACAGCGGTCAAAGTTTGAGTTTTTTTTAAAACCGAAAAATCACCGAAGGGAGTAAAGGAAATCGGGGTTTTCGAAAAAAAAATAAAAAAAAAAAGATAACAGTAAATCTCGACGTTTCATGCTATTTTAAAAATTTGACATCAAGATTTTTTTTTAAAAACCCCCTATTTCCTTTACTCCCTCGGTGATTTTTCGGTTTTCAAAAAACTCAAACTTTGACCGCTATGCGAAACTCATAAATGAAGTCCGATTGAGCTGATATTTTGCATAGGGTAGTTTTTCGAAACTACGAAAATTCGAGAAGGCCATTTTCATTTTCATTGTGGCAACTACATAATTTAGACAAAATTGATCTCGCGCCTGACTGATCTGAGGACTTCTGAAATTCTTCTCGGTCACTTTGTCCTGGAAGAGGCTGGACCGGCGGACATCGCCAAGAGCCTCGGAGTGATAGCGTAGGTCAGTGAGTTATTTTTTAAAGCAAGCCAGTTTTAGGAATTAGCTGATAGGTTTTTCCCCCGTAGAGAGTTTAAATAGTGGCTCAAGCAGTGGCTCACATCAGCGTATACCACTCCGTACACACAGCGGGCTTCAGCGGAATAACTCATGGCTTGATTTTGATCTCAGAAAGTCAATACTCGAACGGAATCTTGCCTACAAAGATTGGTTAAATGCACCATTAAACTCGAAATATCAAACGAGACAGCGATACAAAGCGCTGAGGAATCGTACTAACGCTTTAATCAGGAGTACCGAAGCACGTTACTTAGGTCGCAACTTGAACGACAGGTTACCAACCAAAGCTCCGTGGAAGCGCATCAATAATATTGGTGCTGGTAAGGAACAGTCAAAAACTGCCTGTCAATTCGACCCGAATGAAATAAATCGGATGTTTCCAGCTAGCTACACGAATAGTGCATCTCATAGTAGACCTATCAATATTACTCGAGCTTCTTCTCATAGTTTTTCGTTCTATCCAGTGCAAGACTGATCCTATGTGCGCTATCGAAGTTTTTTGAAAAGCTTCTGATACAACAAATGTCAGCATTCTTTTCTGAGAACCATCTACTATCCGAATGTCAAGCTGGCTTCCGCAGAGGTCACAGCATCAAGACGGCGACGTTACGTGTATATGACGATTTAGCGGCTACAATAGACAAGAAGGGATCAGCCATACTGCTATTGCTAGACTTCTTTAAAGCCTTCGATACCATTTCACATCGCAAGCTATGCTCAAAACTCAGTACAAAATTCAATTTCTCAACCGGAGCAGTAAACCTCGTCAACTCTTATCTACTGGGAAGGACACAGACAGTTTTTTGTGGTGAACAGGTTCAGGCTCTGAGGTTGGTTCTGTTACATCTGGCGTACCACAAGGGTCGGTGATTGGTCGCTTGTTGTTCTGCTGCTATATAAATGATCTCCCGACAGTGCTAAAATGGTGTTCAATTCAAATCTATGCAGACGACGTTCAACTATACATTAGACGCGTTGGTCCATGTGCACGAGAGCTAGTAAGAATGGCGAACGACGATCTTGCACGAGTTGCTGAATGGTCCGATTGTAATGACCTCCATGTAAACCAATCGAAAAGCAAAGCACTATTTGTCAAGAGACGCCGACGTAACATCGTTCGAGTTGATTCACTGCCTGTCATCATCATGAAGGGACAACCTATTGAATGGGTTGACAGAGCGGTAAATCTCGGTTTCGTGTTCCAAGCTGACTTGGAGTGGGATGGACTCGTCAACCAACAGTGCGGAAAAATCTACGGTTGCCTGCGAACACTTTATAGTACAGCTTCCGCTGCTCCAACGAATGTTAGGCTTAAAATGTTCAAGGCACTGATTCTGCCACATTTCCTGCTTGGTGAACTTCTGCATGTCTCACCTAGTGCATACTTCATGAACAAGTTACGTGTAGCACTCAACTGCTGTGTCCGTTTCGTCTATGGGCTAAACCGCTACGCAAGAGTAAGCCATCTCCAGCCGAATTTGATCGGTTGTCCAATCGAAAACTTCTATGCGTACCGCTCGTGCGTCTTCATATGGAAATTGATTAGACATCGTTCCCCACCAGCGCTCTTTCAACGACTGTTTCCGTTCCAAAGCCTTCGTTTGCAGAACTTCATCCTTCCTTCGAACAATACAGCTGCCTACGCAAGGACAATGTTCGTCAAAGGTGTGGTGAATTGGAATCTGATGCTTTCTGCGATTAATCACTCGTCTTCGGAAGCAAGTTTCAAGAGGGGCTGCCTCGACTTCTGGAACCGTAGATAAAGTGGAATAATTATTAATGTTACATTAGTTTAGTTTAGTATTTTGTGAAATTATGTACTAGCGTTTTACAACACGGAGGCAATATTTTATAAGGGATTATCCCTTACACTGCCAGATAGATAAAATGAAATAAAATGTGTGCTAACGATCCACGTGGGTGAAAATTTTTTTCCTCTGTTCATACAGTTGCGATTCCCGACACACTGAATGCCGCTAGAGTCGTTCCGGACCCCATGCTAGCAACAATTGCCACAGCAATCATTTCGTTTCCCAAAGTGCTTGGGACGGTCGAACCTGAATCCTTTCTGTATTTGGGGGTTCAAAGGAAAAAAAAAACTACCCTTTGGCAGAGTCTCAGCTGGGCACCGAAACAGTGGTGAACGGTCTCCTTCGGGAGTGGCGCATAAGCCGTTCACTTGTAACTCCCCCATTCTTTCAGGCCCGACCGTCTCGGGTTACAAAAGTGGCCATTTTCATTCTAGGATTTCTGTCTTTCTGTCGTTCTGTCTTCCTGATTCTTATAGACTTGGAAATTGCTGAACCGATCGGCGTGAAAATTTGTATGTAGGGGTATTCGGGGCCAGGGATGGTTCTTATGATGGTTCGAGACCTCTGTGCTACACAAGCACAACACAAATTTCTGCATAGCTCGAAAACTAATAGAGCAAATGGAACCGAAATTGGAATGTGAGAACTTAAAAGTACAGGAAATGTAATGTCAATTTTCTGGAAGCAGAAGGGTGTGCCTATAAAAATATTACACATATTTCACCCAACCATATTAACAACTAAACGTGACAATTCAAAATATTCGGAAATTTCTGAAGTAAGATAGGATAACTTGGAAAATTGAATTCCCAAATGTTCTACAATTACAGCTTGGTAAGCGTTTTCAGCCCATTCGATGTTTGCGCTAACGAAATTGATGTTTGTTAAAAGTAGAAAGAGATTTTCAGGTGAAAAAACGCACTCCTCTGTCTTCTAACTAATTGTAAAGGACCAATTAGAAGATCTATCAACGAATAGTGCTGCGATTGGATCCATGAACGTTCGCTTAGTAAAACGTGAATTTTTGAAAGTATAGATAACAAAAAATCAATTTTGGGCGCGACGAAGTTTGCCGAGTCAGCTAGTATATTATACAAACGATGTACCAGTATCGGGGAGTAGCGCATTTTCTGTTATTTTTAGGCTCATTTAATGTAATACAGGTCGGGCTCGATTATATACAATTTTGGACTCGATTATATAAGTTTGGATTTTTTTTTATTTCAAATATGACTTATTTCAAGAAGAAATGTAATTTTTCAACGTTAAGGTGTAATTTAAGTGGCTATTACATGTACAGTAGGGTAAAAATTTTGATTTTTAAGATTTTGCTTAAATTTTCACCAGGAATTGTTTATATCAATGTTGCAGCCTAATTAAGAAAGACAGAAGTTGGGTGTCAAAGAAAAAATTGTAGAGCGATTAGAGAGCTTCAATAACGTTGATAGAAACAATCTAGATTAATATAAATTTTTAGGATGAAATTAATAATAACACATAAAAATTATTAACTTTTAAGTTTTTCACTTCCAAAATGTTATTAAAATTCACTAATTTAGATGTTCCACTACTATATCCTGTACTAAATTTTCTCATTTTTCAAATGAAAGCAACAGAGTCCGATACAAATAAAAGTTCTATAACTCTGTCATTGTTGAAACTCGAACATATTCGTAGAAGGATTTTTTCATCAATTATTATCGTCTATCACCTCCTGAGAGAATCTGGATAAATTTATTTTTTTCATGTGAGAAAGGTGTTTTCTGACTTTAAGAGGATGAATCGAAAATCAAATTCCTCTTTTATATTCAAAAAACGAAAAACATATGTAAAAAAGCGAATAAAAAAAATGTTTCTTTGACTCGATTATATACAGGATTCGATTATATACAGTGAAAAGAAAACAGAGACTGTACATAATCGAGTCCACGCTGTAATTCGGGATGATAAAATAAAATAAATTTTGGGTGTAGTCGATTTTTTTAATCTTCATTTTATTAAGATTAAATTGAGAGAAAAGTCATTCAAACGATGCTGAGGAATGTGAAAGAATTAATGAGCATGGTATAAACTCTCCCAGAATTGCAAAAGTCAGTGTATTGTCGGATATTTTAATCGTTAATATTTTTCCTAAAATCTTCAGCACTACAGTCAATTACAGAAAGATCTATTTTCAGAATTTATCTGTATTCATCTTCCATGTTTTGGACTGAATATTCATTCGCCAAAAAAAGCAAAATTTTAATCTTATTTGGTAATCTCTTGGATATTGAATTGGTAATTTTACACTCTGAATCGTATTCCTTCATCAATAAATTTGCGGCTACTTCTGAATACACACAATCCTCACTAAGGCAATGTTTTGCCTTAAACTTAAGGGGGACCCTACTCTGGAATAATTTTCGTGATTTTTTTTCGAATGTTGGAATTAATTTTTTTTTCACTTTTATGGTGACTTTCAGCACATTTCGGTTGGCTCGTCACTGGAATTAAATTTAGTGTTGGGATATTTTTTTTGAATGGTTAAGGTATATTCGAAGATTTATTTCTCATTTTTTTTTGGGTGCCAATATAGTGATTATTATGCTGTTGGCAGCTGGGTACGAGCATGCTCTCTCTAAAACTGGTGGTATGTTTTTCTCAGAATCTAGTGAACCGATCTGGCTGAAATTTACATGTAAAAATGTAAAAATGAATTAACTAAATCCATTTTTACATTTTACATTTTTACCCTTAATCTAATCCTTTAAATTTGTCAAATATTCTGGTTTCATGAAATTATCCAGCACTGTTTTGAAAGACTTGAGTGTAGTGGATATAATTATAGTAGAATATAGCCTGAGAAATCCTGGAAAAGCTGGAAGGTTTGCATTTGTGATTGAGACGATTAATCGTATCATATTAACAAACAGCAGAAAAATGTTCAATTAGTTGATAAACGATTTATTTGAAAAATCAGTCATCACTAGCTGCGGATTTAAGCATAGTTTACCATGCATGAAGGAGAGAAAAATACAATTGCTGATGATTCCTGGATTCTGATGATTCTTATCCATTCATGGAAAAATTTCACCAATAGCTATAGGGTGTTTTCGATATTTCAAATTTTGGAGGAAAAATATATATAAAAAAAAATTAAATTCCATTTTATCATTACTTCAACGTTATGATACATGATATATGGTATTTGGTAATAAATAATGGGTTGAACCTGGATTTATACTTCAGGCGAAGCTCACCCGTCTCCGGAATCTACAAGATATGCAATATTTCATCTTAGTGACATTGAATTCCTCTTGGCGAATTGAATTCTGATAAACAGAATTATATCCCATCGCCACGTTCGGTGCAGACGATCGTCTTAAATTAATTTGCAGGAACCAATGAACGGATTTTTTTATCATACCCAGACACAGCACCTTGGTCTCGACCTCGGCCTCCCAAATACGGAGAAGCTTATTTCTGGCGTACGTGGAAAAAATAGAAATGGCCCTCAGTTGGATACGAAATACGAGATACTGCTCATCGAGCACGTGAGCCATACCCTGCCATAAAACAAGACAACTTTGTAGTAATTAAACGTACGCATTTCAGAATAAAATAACGTTGTAAAGTTTCTATATGTTCTTGTTTGGCCAAATGCTCAAACGCTATAAAGACGATTTTCACAAACTTAAGCATCAGGGCTTTTCCATGCCATTAACAGCCTCTTCGTCCCCACCTTTCCGCGTTTATTTCTGTCAAAGATGACTTTTCATCTGCCCCGGCATCGGAATGAATTTCCATGGCAATATCAGCAGACGAAGGAATGAATGCTATTTCTGGGTACCACCGCAAACAGAAAGCACAGGTTTATGACTCGCAGGAGACGCCATTGTGGGAAAAATATAAACATACATATATACCGGCGCAGGGCGATGATCATTAAAACGAGGGAAGTGGGACACAAAGAACCCCGACAATATTGTGCTAGTAAACGTGAAAAGACCATGGATGTTCTCCTCCCCGATGGAGGGGGGAGGAGTGCTGGCGAGGATAGGCGTCATTGTTATATGAAAAATTCTAGCCATTTCTGCTCGACTGCTCTCTCGCCGCGCACACACTCACACACACGCACACATGCGTCATCCACACAAATCATCCTCCGCAAAGGATGTGAAGCGGGTCATAATCGTAAAAATAAAGTTCAAATGTTGTACGCAGTTTATTCCTGATAAGGTTTTATGCTTCCGTTGTGGGGTTGCGGATGAAAAGCTGCACGTCAAAGTTGCCACAGGTGACAGTCTGTGCGATTTTGACGACGAATTTTACTGTGGTTTTTGGATATAAAAATTATCCTTCTTTGCGCTGAAGTTATGCTCAAAGCTAACATTTGTTGCTGCTGAGTGTGCGGTATCTGTAAGAGCCGTTAAAATATATCCGGATTTTTCACTGGCATTTGACTATGTAATTGCTTATTGTATATACAGAACAGCTGGAATAGCAAAGTATATTTTCGCAAGTTTGAACTAATAACATAAAATCTTCCGCAAACCATGCTCAACTTGCGTAGATAAATAAAATGAAGTACGAATGAAACCCACATACATTTCTATATTGTAAGCATAACATTCGGTAGGATAAACAGAAGCTACGGCATCGTTTAGTCACGTCATTGACGCATTTCAACGGAGCAGCTCTCCTCTCCAAACGTTGGATAAGCCAATGGAAAAGCAATGCACGTGCAGCAATTTGTGAAAAAAAAATACAAAATAAAAACAAGTATTTATGAGTGTGGGTGAGGGGCGGTCCACTCTGTTCCTCCTCATGCTCCCCCTGCCATATAAACCGATGATGAACACCGGTGACGTGTTTAGCATCACCATCGCGGCTCGCAAAACATTGGCAACAAATCACCAACGCCTCCCATCACTCCCGCGGGTATAATCCACCCCATTGTGAATGTGTACTATACCACATTTTGAGACGCTCCGTTGTGTGTCTTTATTTATTCATCTTCTG
Source organism: Toxorhynchites rutilus septentrionalis (assembly GCF_029784135.1). Classification (NCBI taxonomy): domain Eukaryota; kingdom Metazoa; phylum Arthropoda; class Insecta; order Diptera; family Culicidae; genus Toxorhynchites; species Toxorhynchites rutilus. The sequence goes on along the minus strand of NC_073746.1, from coordinate 28,984,290 downwards.
GCCAAACTCGAAGTTTAGGAATCCAGCTCGGCCAAGGACCAGGAACGATACAGAGTGCCGCGATTAGAATTATATCTTCGCTTCGCTGAAGAAACATGCTGCACATAAAAAGATTCATAAGAACCGCAGCATGATAAAAGATTCAAACATTGAGTGGCGAATATCTTTCCCTCGCAATGCCAGAGAGGAATCTAATTTAGTGTAGTTCGATCGTTTCGTGCACCGGATGGTGCCACCAGATTTATGCGTGAATGTGATCGTAAAAATGGTGGTTCCCTCTCTCTCTATTGATGGATGCGTCTTTGATGCTTTTTTATGAAAATTTTATGACTCAGATGAAGTGGCGTAGAAATAATTTGATCAACATCAGAAGCCAATTCTGGTCATTATCATCTATTTAAGATTTTTTGATTAACCGTAACAAAGTGTTAAGAAAAAATCCGCGCTGAATGTTACGCTAGGAAATGCTCTATTCAAATTGATTGGTTTAAAAATAGCTAGAAGAGTTGCATCGAATTATTATATGTAGAAAGATCCATTTTCATCTGGCCGTAAAAGACTAGAACAGGGGTTTTCAGATTTTTTTTATGGGAGAGCATTTTTATAGCAAAATAAAATTGACAGCTGCTTTTTTAGTCAATAAAAAAAGTGTCGCCGTTACACGACATCTGACCTGTAATAAACAAGATAAATCACTACATTCCCAAGAATTCACTATAGAAGAATTCGTTTTTCAAGGTGGTTTTTCAAGCGGGAGCATTTGCCATAACTTCGCGGAGCACCATTCAAAAACCCCTGGACTAGCATGGATTTTATCTAGAGGCATACAAATTTGGGTTGCCGACGATTTTTATATGTGCGCCATTGTCACTATTCCTGTAAAATAAATTGTACTTCCCGACATGACTTTCTCCTGAAATTATATTCAAACAAACAAATCCAAAGTCATGGCAATTAACACTATTCATCTCTGTTTTATGAGATGTTTTTTAGAGGAATAGTATTAAATTTCATACGCTATGGGTTAACCCATCAGTGCCCAGCGTATGAAGTTTAATGCGCAGAAATGCCCATTTTTGAAAAAATGTTTTTGACGAAGCTGAAGTATTAGGCGCATTTTAAAGGATATGGGAGTGTTTTTTTTGTGTCAGTGTCATTTTATCTGTCATTTTTGTTGTTTTGTTGTGTATTGAAGCTTGCAAAATTCGAGTTTAATGGAGTCGCTAAAGTAAACATAAATTTATTAAAGTTTCACCTTTTTATGGATTCTAAATTGCTCAAATCTGTGACACAACACTACTAGACGAGTGCAAAATATAATATCAAGCAAAAAATCCGAAGAAAATTATGAAACCGCAAAAAAAACTATGTTTACTTTTGAGCGTATGAAATTTCATGTGCAACTACGGTATATTTTTTTCTCAATAGGATATATCAGCTTCCCGATAATCCGGAGGAGCTGTACAATTATCTGATTGATTTGGACGAAGAGGCTTTCGAAAATCTAGTGTCAACAAACGATATGGACTTTGTCATCGTGCCCCCAAGCGTGCCCTCGTGCCCTCCGAGGACGGCCCTTCCGGTTTTGGCAAACAAGTGAATGTCGAGAGCAACATTGAACGAGGCCAATCACAAGAAAACTCCACGGGCAGCAGTAAGAAGCGGTGAGCCAGACACTGGTAAAAAATGACCTTAAATTCGGTTGCAGATGCAGCCGTTGTTCTTGAAGGACATTCACCTGACCTTAGTGATCTCTGCTCGAAACATAAATGGTCTGCCGTTCAAGTGTTCCATTACTGTCATTGCGTCAAATAGCAGATTTCGTCGGCCTAATCACCACAGAGACAAATAAGTACGCACTGCTAAAAGGAGATACAAGATTCCGTGTGACCGTACCGGAAATGTACAAATTTCTAGGAATTGTGCTCGTTTCCGGATACGTAAAAGTACCAAGTAAGCGGTTCTACTGGGAAGCAAAAGAAGATACGTACAATATGCTGATTGCCAACGCTTTGCCACGGAATAAATTTGAGCAAATCATGAAATATCTGCATTTCAACGACAATTTACTTAATGATGGATCCGACAAATTGTTCAAGGTTCGACCTTTGATTGAACATGTGAATGCTGAAGTTTCTGAAAATGGGACATCCATTGGGAAAACATTTCTCTATCGACAAAGCTATGGAGCCTTACTACGGCAGGAACTCTATAGAGCAATTCATCCGAGGAAAGTCAATTCGTTTTGGCTACAAATTTTGGTGCCTTTGTACTCATGACGGATATTTCATTAAGTTTATCCCGTATGAAGGTAAAACACATGTTTAGATTAATATGCATTTTATATTGTTTTATTGATATACTTTGTAGGAAAAACTGATCGTGACCCTGGAGAACTATTGGGATCGAAGGTTGTGTCCAATTTGAGCAAAAATATTGTTGCTGAAGAAAGTTACGTGTACATAGATAATTTTTTTTACCAGTTTGGCCCTTCTTGAAGATTTTGACAAGAGGGACATAAATATCATTGGAACCATCCGTAACAACCGCATTGAAAAGGCGCCGTTGGAATCCATGAAAAAGCAAGCTCGTGGATCATATGACATTCTGCGTGATACTGAAACAAACATCACCATTGTTCGTTGGAATGACAATAATGTTGTCAATATGGCAACAAATGTCAAAAACGACAACATTGTCCTACGTGGAGGTACGTGTAAGAGATATTTTAAGGCTGAGAAAAAAAAGAGGATCAATATTTCAACCCCATCTTTTCAAAGTGTACAACAAAGGAATAGGCGGAGTTGATCTCTTCGACGCTCAACTGCACCATCCGTAATAAGAAGTGGTATTGGCCCTTTTTCCGATTTGTGCTGAACGGTGGGGTTGTCAATCTTTGGCATATCTACAGAGAGAATCATTGAAATGGACCTTTGATAAATTTCGTCAGAGCTATCTGTGAAGGACTTCTAAGTACCATAAATCCAGCAAGGATCGAGTTCATGCAGATCAAGCCTAAGCACTCGAAGTCATCGGAAGTTAGGTTTGACTGAAGAAATCATTTCATTAATACGAATCCAACTGGTACCCAACGAAGGTGTGCGTATTGCAACCGATGTAAGACGATATACGCACACCAACCGATGTAAGTATATTTGCTTGAAATGTGAGGTGAGTTTGCACCCTTCGGAGTGCTTTTTCCGGTACCATACTCAGTGATACTAAATCCGATCCACTGCCTTTCTACGCATAACTGTACCATGTTCTATGCAATCCCTATGAACCGTGGGACAATAATGCGTAGAACGGCAGTACACGAAAGTGCTAATAAACCATGAAAATGATTGTTGAAGTTGAATTTAATAAAATCGGCTCAGCGTATGAAATTTCATATGTCAGATATCTCAACTTCCAAAGAACTCCAAACCAAAACATTGCGTTTCAACCCCACCCCCCCCCCCCCCCCCATTTCGGGACACACCTAGATGGACTAAAAAGTTTCATGCCATTTGGATCAAGTTTTTGTACACCTGGGTAGTAATGGGTTAAAACGAAATAAATTTACAATGAACAATCCATTGCTACCTGGAATCCGAGTAACCACACGTTCTGATCATTTTAAATATAAACTGAAGCTTTACCTAAATTCGATGATAAAAGTCTTTCTTTCGATTTATCTTTTTTACTATTTTGTATCGTATTGGATCTCTTAAAAGAAATACTATTTTTACTATTACATCATTGACAATTAGAAATTGGTCTCATATCTAGCTGACCGGTGAACTTCGTCCCACCCAAAATTGATATTTTCATTTAAATAATTTCGGTCACTCAAGTTCTCACGGAAATAATTTTTCTGTACGTGATATATATTAATGGTATATAATTTTTTGACGTCTACGGACTACATCTTGCATTTCTATACCGGGGTGTAAAACCAATGTTTCGAAAACGAAAGCGCTATGCCGGATACCGAGATTTTGAGCGTTAATATCTCTTTAAAAAAACGGAAAGAAATGGTATGATAAACACTTCATTCCAAAGATACAATGTCAACGCGTTATAAAATTGTTACTTTTTGATATATATATATATATATATATATATATATATATATATATATATATATATATAGAAAATGTTTCGCATCGCGAAAATCATATAATTTTCAATCGATTATTGCTCAGTCGCTGAAAGTTTCAAACTCAGAGAGTTCATTAGCCTCTAGTTTGCCTTCTAGATTGCCATCGTAAACCAAACCTTCTCTCGATTCAATCACGGACCAAATGCATACTTAAGCGATATTCTGGTGGTGAAACGCATTCACCATCATTCTTTGTGTGGACATCGACTAGACAACATCGTTGCTGGACGAGCTGGACGACGAGGGATCGAGTGCCTTTCTCAAGGCAATGAGGGTGGAGGTGTAATGCAGGAGTAAAGTAAAGTTTGACAAGGGCCTTTTCAAGGTTAGAGACGAGTGAACTGAAAAAAGTTTAAAGTCTCTATAATTCATTACCTTCCTGCCTGCCTGAAACGCATTCATTTTTCGTGAGGACACCGACTAGACAACATCGTTTCTGGACGAGCTGGACGGTCAAGGACCGACTGATTCATTACCTGACCTGACCTGAAACGCATTCAGTTTGTTTCGAACTGTGAGGGAACGCAGGAAAGCCGATCCATCAGGAGGAGAAGAGAAGGCGACCAAGAGAGTATCAGCATCGAAAAGCGGTTCCGCTTGAGGCATCGGAGCAACCGCCACAAACACACATACACACGCGCAACTCTTTTAATTTGGTTGTTATCCAGCATCGAGAAGAATCGTTGCTGAAAAATAATCTGCCAGTTCCCCTTTGAATTGACAATTACAATCAAGCAAAAGAGTTTATTCTAATGTTTTCTAATGTATACAGCGATCAAATGCATTTCGTTTTGTGATTTTTCAATCAAGTGCTTCTGAAGATTATTCATCCCCATCATTTCGTATTTTCATATCCAATATTGGATGCATAAAACCTTGTGCCTCCAACGTAACGCTCTCGTTTTCGAAGTCCCCCAAATATTCATTTATTCATTCATTCAGAATGGATTCAGATTCAACTTCAAACAATTGATCACTAAATCAACGATAGTCCTACGTCAACCTTGCGGTTATACCACATATATAACCCACTTCCTCTTTTTTTTGCATATAAACCTGACGCAGACTAAGACGCATCAAACTTGATACAGACCGAGTTTTAAAAGTGTGGGGTTGTTGACAAAAGTTACGATTCCTCAAACCTTAGCAAATCCGAGTTCGGGAATGGTTGAATTCTCAGCTTCCAAAAGAACCGCAGCAATATTTGTCAACTTTGACACTACTCTCGGTTCAGCTTCTTAGTTCTTTTCTTCATTGAAGATAAAGAAAAAATAGGAAACGAATAATTACGGTACCAGTTGTCTGGACTTGGTCAGAAGCGGAAATAGCAGAAACACGGAACAGTGAATCGAGCCACAACGAGCAATATGACGACACTAAGAATGATTAATGCTTTTATTTAACACCTCCTCCCAAACTATTTTCCGTGGTGAGTGCTCTGTCGACAAACTGCCAAACATGAGTGAGACAAGAGAACATGATTGATTTTATGAATTCTTTGTTAGTTGTAATTTGTCTTCTTTACAGTCATGACGGGGGGATTTTTGGGGGTTCGTTTTTTTAAATTTTAACTTTTCGGAATTGTTTAGCTTCATCAAGGAAAGACATATATACGAGGTCTGTCCAAAATGTATCGCGGCTTTCGAATTTACGCGGGTTACATATATTCGACTCTAGATTGCTTTGTGGCATTATGTTGGTACTTATGTCTCTCACTTATACTTACAAGTACGGCTATTTTGAATGTTCAGTTAATTTTTGACAACTGCTTTTCTTACACGTGTTTTCACGTTCATCTTCGATCTTCGTCTTCGAGCGCTCCCAAACTATGGTGATAAACATACTTTTCAATTTTTTGCACGCCATGCTGAATAGCTTGAGACGAAAATTTGAAAAAAAAACACGAAAAGAGCATCTGACTATGGTGTATTGGAAAAATAATTTAAAAAAAAATCAACAATAATTTAAGTACTGAAAAAATCTTGGAATATTGAATTTTTTTTGGGGTATTTAGAGATTTATTTCTGCTCTAGTTTGTATTTAAATGTGTTCCTACGATTTTTCTAGATATAAGTGATTTTTTATTAGAATTTCAACAGTGTTGCGCGGTACAAAAAATTATATTTTCAGATTATTTTTATTCAAGAATTTTGGGACCCAGCGCTGGTTTAATATATATTGAAATATGTTATATTTTCTTGCTGCAAACATTATATTTCTGCTAATCAACACGGCTTCCATCCAAAGAGATCAGTCTCAACCAATCTTGTTCCTTTCGTCTCGCTTTGCCTCAGGAATATGGAAGTTGGAGCGCAGGTGGATGTTGTGTACACAGACCTTAAGGCTACTTCCGTCGGATCGACTACACTATGGCTGGCTAAGCTTGAAAAGCTTACTCGTTGGTTCAAGTCTTACTTTACCAACCGAAATATATTCGTACGAATTGGATCTAATATTTCGGAGAATTTCACTAACAGCTCTGGAGTACCTCGAGGCGGCAACCTTGGACCGTTGCTTTTCTCTATATTCATAAACGAGATCGGATTGATCCTTCCAACTGGTAGTCGATCACTCTACGCGGATGATATTAAAATGTTCATGACAGTTCGAAACTCAGCAGATTGCATGCGACTACAGCACCTGCTAAACACCTTTGTAGAGTGGTGCTCAAGAAATTTTCTGACACCAAGTGTGCATAAATGCAGTGTCTTAACATTTCACCGAAAACTGAAGCCAATAACGTTTGCTTACACGATCGACTTTCAACCTTTGCTACGGGTTGAAAAAATAATTGATCTCGGTATTACGCTTGACCCTGCCTTAATGTTTAAGCCGCATTACTCGGACTCGGACATAAATAGGGCTAACAAGCAACTCGGATTCATCTTTAAAATCTCCGACAAGTTTCGCGATCCTACCTTTTTGAAAGCATTGTTCTGGACGCTTGTTCGATCGATTCTGAAATTCGGCATGGTGGTTTGGTGCCCTTATCATACAGTATGGATTGCAAGGATTGAAGCCGTTCAGAGGAAATTCGTCCGTTATGCCTTACGAAACCTTCCATGGAATGACCCAAACAATCTACCACCATACGAGGCCCGTTGTCAGCTGCTAGGACTGGAAACACTCGGTACTAGAAGAAAGGTTACCCAGGCAATGTTTGCAGCTAAAGTATCGGCGAAATTGATAGTCCTGGTGTTCTTGCGGAGCTTGATATTTATGCACCTGAGAGAGTACTTCGTTCAAGAAGTTTTTTTCATCTTGGATCCCGTTTTGCAAACTACAGCTTGCATGACCCAATTCGCTACATGCCAGTCCGGTTGAATGAATTTTATGGATACTTCGACTTCAACCTCTCTGCTGAAGCTTTTCGTTTTCGGATTCAACGAGGATTACTGGATCAAGAGTGAATGCCGAAAAAGACGCTTTCTGCGATAAACTATGTAAACTTTTTTTAAATTTTTTTTAAGTTGTTGATGTTTTCCTTGTTTTGACCAATGCATGTTTGAATGTGCTTTGTACAATGTATAACGTCTAAGTGTGATTTTTTACCATTTTCAATGTGACTACTTACAGCCAGATGATAGAGAAATAAATAAATAAATAAATAAATAAATAAATAAATAAATAAATAAATAAATGAATAAATAGATAAATAAATAAATAATGTATATAGATCAAGCTAAAGTTTGATAATGTATATAGGTTGGGGGTCTTCGTAGCTTAATTGGTTGCGTGTCCGCTACTAAGCGAACAATCATGAGCTGATAACTCAGGGCCCTCAACTGTCCATCTTTGTGTGTTATTCTAGCTTCTACGTCCATGCTTCATTCATCATGTGATGGTGATCCCAGCCTCTCATTCCGCATACGATCGATCTGCTACATCGCTAATTGGTGCTATTTATATACACAACAATGGAAGCCTCATATCAACAGTCCCGTTGTGTCCAACTGTGAACATTCGAACAATAGATATATTCTTACGCCGAAAAATGCGACATGTGGTGTGTATCGATAGAATAGGAATGAATACTCTTAGTGGCGAATGGCTGATGTGTAATAGAAAAAAATGTGTATAGATGAGATAGGAATACTTGTGTAATATACAACATGAGAAAAATGTACACGATAAATTCGGCTCTGTTACAGCTGAACTGCTAGATGAGCCTAGTAATAAAAATAAACAGATGGGATAAAATTAATGTATATAGGTTATGAGTACTAACTCTCGGATATTTTGCAGAAGCTCATGCTATGGATAATGGCGAAGCAATCGATGTCATATTATCATATAGTTTGTTGATATAATTGATTATGTAGGGGATTCAGTATCTGAAACGCAACATATACCACCCATCGTTCGCCTAGTAAAAAATGTAAATTACAACACTTATATCAGATCATTCTTCATATGCTATGAATTAAACAATGTAAAATGATGATTTTCTAGTCTTTTAGAGGGTAGAAAGAAGACTTGAAACCGGGAAAATCGAAGAAAATTCTGATTTTTCTAAAAAAATTCGAAGTTCGAAGTTTAAACCAAAATAACAAATCATCATCATTTTACTTGCTGCGCCATCTGGTGGTAAATCTAACGTATAGTCGTGAATTCTATCTCTTATCTTCCAAAGTACGGTGTCTTTGTCTAAAATAGTTGTGGATTGTAAGTGTGCTTCCAATCAACACGCCCAAAGGCAGTTCGAGACTGTTAATTTTCTAAAAAAATTATTGATTGATGTTGTTGCAACGCTTAGAGAACGTAGTTCCGATCCTCACTCAACTATTCATTGGAAGAATGTTTTAATATTTTCATTAAAAGTGTTCAATATTCGAAACAATTTTGCTCCTTGCTCCTTGCTATTAGATAAATAATTTCGAAGTTTCGAAAAGGACATACTATGCTGCTGCTAGATCCTAGATCTATCCTATAACAACTATATTTGAGGCGTCCTGAAAAATTTCCTAACATCTTCGTTATACAAAAGCTAAAGTTTATAACAATTGACATATGATAAATCAATCTACGTGCATATTTAGTTATCTTCATTTTGAAGAGCACAGTCGAGATGTATATATATATTTTTTTTATTAATCCGTTTATTTTTACAGGCTCAGTTACATAGGTTTAAAGGAGCCACGCTCTTAAATATATTTTTATTATAAAATATTAACATGTTTCCTTAAATCTATGGTTAATAAAATAGGAAACCGATTACTCGCGGTCGACTCGAGTTTAGAAGGGTGACACACTTTGATTGGGAAAAGGATGGGATGTAAGGATATTGTAGCAATGTTCACACTCACACTCGCATTTACATTCACATTCTCATTCACACTCACACTTCACACTCAATTCTTAAAACTATCCTTACATCTAATATGTATTCACAATTTAACTTATTCTAATGTTAGTAGGAAGGGAACCGATAGTTCACGAAGGACGAAAAGGAGGGGTAAAGGATGTAAGAACATCACACTCGAAGATCGATGACTTTAAGGAAAACATATATTTGGGACATATAATCAAGATCTAGCCGAGCCAACACATCTCTCACCGGCACATTGAGTTGCTTTCCTCGAGCCCGAAGGGAGTTTTCTAAATTCGATCTGGCGACAAGATACAACTCGCACGACCAAACAACGTGTTCGATGTCGTGGTAACCACGGCCACAAATGCAGAGATTGCTGTCGGCAAGATTAAAACGAAAAAGTAGCGCGTCTAACGAACAATGATTGGACATGAGTCGGGAGAAGGTTCGAATAAAGTCCCGACTCAAGTCCAGATTTTTGAACCATGGTTTGAGGCTAACCTTAGGGATAATTGGGTGGAGCCACCGGCCCAATTCATCTTCGTTCCATTTGCGTTGCCAGTTAGCGATTGTATTTTTACGGACTAAAGAGTAAAATTCATTGAAGGCGATTTGACGCTGATAAATATCGCCTTCAATCGCACCCACCTTTGCTAATGAGTCAGCCCTCTCATTACCCGGAATTGAGCAATGTGAAGGGACCCAGACAAAGGTGATGACATAACAGCGTCTGGATAAAGCACTCATAATTTCTCGTATTCTCTCAAGGAAGTACGGCGAGTGCTTTTCCGGCCTCACTGAACGGATAGCTTCGACAGAGCTAAGACTATCCGTTACAATGTAATAGTGTTCAACAGGTCGTGAGGCGACGCTGTCCAGCGCCCAATATATCGCTGCCAATTCAGCAATATATACCGAGCAAGGATTCTGAAGACTGTGTGAGGTGCTAAAAAATTCGTTGAACACTCCAAACCCTGTGGACTCATTTATAGTGGACCCATCAGTAAAGTACATATTATCACAATTGATACCCCTATATTTTTCGTCGAAGATCGTTGGAGCGATCCTCGATCGTTGGTAATCTGAATATCCATGGATATCTTGCTTCATGGACAGATCAAAATGCACAGAGGAATTGATGTAGTCAGGGAAACAAACACGGTTGGGAATATACGAAGAAGGATCAACCTGCATGGAGATGAATTCATGATATGAACTCATGAATCCGGAGTGAAAATTTAGCTCGATCAGCCGCTCAAAATTTCCGATCACCAATAGGTTCATGACCTTACACCGGATGAAGAACCGAAGAGATAATAAATTGAAGCGATCTTTTAGTGGGAGTAGGCCTGCCAAAACCTCGAGACTCATGGTATGCGTTGAGGGCATACATCCCAACGCGATACGGAGACAAAGATACTGAATTCGCTCGAGTTTAATGAGGTGTGTTTTGGCAGCTGATTGAAAACAGAAACTGCCATACTCCATCACTGAGAGAATTGTTGTTCGATACAACATTATAAGATCTTCGGGATGGGCTCCCCACCAGGTGCCGGTAATTGTACGGAGAAAGTTTATTCTTTGTTGGCATTTTTTACTCAGATACCTAATATGGGCCCCCCAAGTACATTTGGAGTCGAACCAGACCCCAAGATACTTGAATGACATAGCATGAGTGATCGGTTTACCCAAAAGTTGAAGCTTTGGTTTTGCTGGTCTATGCTTCCTAGAAAAAACCACCATCTCTGTTTTCTCCGTGGAGAATTCGATCCCTAGCCCAATGGCCCAGGTTGAAAAATTGTTCAAAGTATCTTGTAAGGGTAATTGCAGGTCGGATTCGTTTGATCCTACGACAGACACCACTCCATCATCTGCAAGTTGTCTTAGGCTGCAATTTTGTGTAAGGCAATTGTCGATGTCGCTTACATAGAAGTTGTACAAAAGGGGGCTTAAACATGAGCCCTGGGGGAGTCCCATGTAAGAGACCCGACTTACTGCCGAATCTCCGTGAGAAAAGTTCAAATGTTTCTCACAAAGCAAGTTATATAACATATTATTCAATAGAGGCGGCAGACCCCGAGAGTGTAATTTGTCTGACAAAACCTCTATTGAAACAGAATCAAAGGCCCCCTTTATGTCCAAGAATACTGAAGCCATTTGTTTTTTTTCGGCGTAAGCCATTTGAATTTCTGAAGAAAGCAACGCAAGACAATCATTCGTCCCCTTGCCCCTGCGGAACCCATATTGTGTATCTGAGAGTAGGCCATTCGTTTCAACCCATCGATCAAGGCGAAACAAGATCATTTTCTTCAACAATTTCCGTATACAAGACAGCATTCCTATTGGGCGGTACGAATTGAAGTCGGACGCGGGTTTTCCGGGTTTTTGAATAGCTATAACTCGTACTTGTCTCCAATCATCTGGAACAATATTATGCTCCAGAAACCGATTGAATAAGTTCAACAAGCGATGTTTCGCCACATCAGGGAGATTTTTCAGCAAGTTGAACTTAATTCTATCCGATCCCGGAGCAGAATTGTTACAAGAAAGGAGACAAGAGAGAATTCTACCATCGAAAACTCGGAATCAAGATCGCACCTATCTTGTGGTATATCTCGAACTATTTTTTGCACAGGAACGGAATCAGGACAAACCTTCCGTGCAAAATTAAAAATCCACCGATGTGAATATTCTTCGCTTTCATTCGTTGAAGAACGATTTCTCATGTTTCGAGCCACTTTCCATAATTTTTTCATTGACGTTTCTCGTGACAAACCTCCCACGAAATTTCGCCAATAAGCACGTTTTTTCCCTTTGATCAAATTTTTGAACTGATTCTCAAGGTCTAAATACGTTTGAAAATTTTCAGGGGTTCCACGTTTCCGAAAAGCTTTAAATGCATTCGATTTATCCTGATAAAGCTTGGAACACTGGCTATCCCACCATGGATTGGGAGGCCTCCGGCGAATGGTGGAACCTGAGATGGGTTTCGTTTGAGCGCGAACTGCGCTATCATGAATCAAACGAGAAAGGAAGTTATACTCCTCTAATGGAGGCAAACCATCTATGGCATTGATGGCTAGAGCAATCGCGTCCGAATATTTATTCCAGTCAATGTGTCTTGTGAGGTCATATGCCATGTTTATAGATTCAGAAGAATTCGACCCAGTGGTGATGGACATTTTGATTGGCAAGTGATCACTACCGTTGCGATCCTGTATTACATCCCACTTGCAATCTAACGATAGTGAATTCGAGCAAAGCGAGAGGTCAAGAACACTTGGTTTAGCAGGAGGTTTAGGTACACGTGTTGTTTCCCCAGTGTTCAAAACGGTCATATTGAAGCTGTTACAAAGGTCATATATCAACAATGAACGGTTGTCGTCGTACTGTTCCCCCCAGGCAGTTCCGTGAGAGTTGAAGTCTCCCAAGATCAATCGTGGCTCAGGAAGGAGAGAGCACATGTCATCAAGTTGTTTGCGGCTAACCGCAGCTCTCGGAGGCCAATACAAGCTGACAATACAGAGGTCTTTGCCTCTGATGTTTGCATGACAAGCAACAGCTTCGATCCCTCCAATAGGTGGAAGGTCAATTCGAAAAAATGAGTGGCACTTATTGATCCCCAATAGCATCACGGTCCAAGCGTATAATATTAAAATCGTGTGTTGACGCTAAAATAAAACCTGAAAAGGAGAAGAAAATATAAATATAAAATGAACTATAAAATGTACATAAGCCAAAATAACACAAATACTTACCAAACTTATACTTACCCTGATCTACACGAAAAGGCTATAAAAGCCTGCTATAATAGTCAAAATCACACTTCCGCAATACGTCAAATTGAATTGTCACAAATGTTCATTCCAATAAACCACGTCGAAGTAATCGGATGTATTTTTTTGTGTTTTCGAAAGAAGTGATCTCGAAGTGATAAAATCACACCAAGTCGTTACCATATTTGGTGCCGAAACCCGGGACCTAACCTCATCGGTCGGGACAACAGCAAACCAGAACGCTTCCAGTGAGCTAATCTCGTCATCGCCATCGCAGTTAACCTCCAACGATACCACCACGTGGTACGATTCCGTTAAAAGTATCAGTCATCGGCAACAAGCAGTCTCGGTAACACAACGCAAGCTCTCCCAGAAACAAAACCCGTTTGGAAACATCGTCGCCACGTGGATTGCAGTTTTGGTCGCAGCAGTTCTTCCAGTTCGACAATCCGACGATTCATTCGGATCTACAAATTGGTCTACCAGCAAGCCAGAAAGTCGGTCGTAAGCAGCGAGTTACAGCAGGAACTACTATTACCTCTCTTGGGTTCGTCTGAGTAAAGCAGCAATCGTTTTGTGGACCAGCAGAAACCCTCATCAGTCGCAGCAACGTGTGGGCGTTTTGCAAGCCGCATACAGCAGCGTTTATCAACAGCATCATCGTTGTCGGACCACGTCTGACGTTGACGGATTCAACCGGTGAGGTCGAAGTAGAGGTATAAGAAGCAGAACTCCAGGTAACCATTTTCCTTACTATTGATGGTAGAAAGATGGCGCCTGCGAAGAAAGTTAATAAAGTGAATAAATTGAAGACGTTACATCGCAGGCGCACGAATATATTGGGGTCAGCCCTTCTGATTAAATCATTCAACGATGAATACGATCCTGCTCAAATGGATCAGATTCCGATTCGGATTCAACGCCTTGATGAATTGTGGCACGAATTCGAATCGAATCAAGATGAGTTAGAGATTTTAGAAAATGCAGATGAGGAATTTTCTGAAACCAGACGTGAATTCCAAAATTTATATTATGAGTTAAAAAGTTCATTGCAACGAAAGCTTGCCCATTCACCGGCAAGGTCAACACCCTCTATCGAACCGTCAACGTCACATAACCTTGCACAACCGTTTACAAATATAAGACTTCCCGAAATTAAACTGAAGGATTTCTCTGGGAATATAGATGATTGGGTTTCATTTCGCGATCTTTTCGATTCTTTGATCCACTCGAATCGACAACTTAGCGCAGTGCAGAAAATGCACTACTTAAGAACTGCATTGACTGGTGAAGCGGCACGGATCATTTCCTCGCTCGATATTTCTGTCCACAATTATCAGGTTGCTTGGAACCTGTTAAAGGAAAGGTTCGAGAACCCGAATTTGCTTATCAAACGCCATATGTCGGGATTATTAGCCATCCCTAAATTGAAAAGGGAATCAGCGACGGAGCTTGCACAGTTAGCGGATGACTTCGACCGCCATGTTCAACTTCTCGATCGACTCGAAGTAGCAGAAAAACATTGGGATTCATTATTAGTCGAACGTTTGAGTAGTCGCTTGGATTCAACAACGCTTCGTGAGTGGGAAACCCAATCATACGATACTGAGCATCCAACATATAAACAACTTCTGCAGTTCATACATAAAAGATCACGCATTATACAGACTGTAAATATTTCTCAGTCGTGTAGTTCTCAAACCCAGTCGAAACCGTTGAAGAATCGTTTGACCGCCGCTCATGCAACATCTGATTCTAACCACAAATGCCCGTGCTGCAAGCTTGCACACTTCTTGTTCCAGTGTGACCAATTTAAATTGCTTTCACCAAAACAACGTTTCGAACTTACCAAGAGGAATGGATTGTGTATTAATTGTTTGAAGGGAACACATCAGGCGAAGGATTGCTCCAGCGGTTCCTGTAAAAGCTGCAATAAGAAACATCATTCTCTCTTACATTTGCCACCCTTTCCTTCGGCAAATGTGAGACAAGCCGGAGCAGTAAACGTACCCGCTGAAACAAATCGCTCGCAAGCCTGTCAATCGTCGCAAATCGTATCTAATTTCGTTCAAAACACTTTGTCGGATGAGCAATCGTTTGTCTCACCACTCACCACCGATCAGCGGAATCGGACAGTCCACAGTGAACGTACACTACGGAATCACTTTGTCGCTCTCTTCTCGTTTCGATACCTTCTCCACCAGTTTGGAATGTCTGGTATTACCGAAGCTCACCGTGTCCTTGCCTGGGCACCACATCGACGTCGTACGTTGGAACATTCCACGAAATCTTCCTCTAGCAGACCCACAGTTTAACATCAGCAAAGGTATCGACATCATCATCGGTGCTGAACTGTTCTACCATTTACTAGAACATCAGCAATTCTCGCTTGGCCTCGGATACCCTATCCTTCAGAAGACATTCCTTGGATATATTGTATGTGGCAAGCTGGAACAGCTATCCTCGGAGCCACCTATAACACAAACCAGTATGATATGTGCAGAACAGCAGCTCGACGCTCAACTTCAACGGTTTTGGGAGGTCGAAAACATCGAAGACGTCAAGGAACACAGTAACGAGGAACAAGCTTGTGAGGAGCACTTCCTACAAACAACTTCCAGGGAGGTTGATGGTCGCTTCGTCGTTCGTTTACCATTGCGAGAAGATATGATAACGTTAATGGGCGATTCGTACCAGCCCGCCCTCCGTCGATTCCTGGCAATGGAGAGAAAGCTCGCTTCCAACGAAAAACTTCGCCGGGAATACCTTAGTTTCATGGAGGACTACGAGAAATTGGGTCACATGGAGGTTTGTTCGCGCGCGTCGTGTAGCCCACAGTATTTCCTGCCCCATCATGCCATTCAACGTCCGGAGAGTTCAACTACGAAGACTCGAGTGGTATTTGATGGATCATGTCGCTTCTCCACACAACCTTCGCTCAACGACGTTTTGAAAATTGGTCCAACGGTTCAACCTGCTTTGTACTCCATCGTAATAAACTTCCGCATGCCACGTTATGCCATCACAGCCGATCTGGAGAAAATGTTCAGGCAGATCTGGATTCATCCTGAGGATCGCAGATTTCAACAAATCTTGTGGCGCCGAGATCCATCTGAACCGATTCGCACGTATTGCTTGAAAACGGTCACGTATGGCTTAGCCAGTTCTCCGTATCACGCAACCAGGGTGCTGAACCAGCTAGCATCAGAGGAAAGGAGCCGGTTTCCATTGGCGGAGCCAATAATCAGGAAAGGCACGTACGTCGACAACGTAATTGCTGGACATGATAATCATGAAACTCTCAAGGAGGCCTGCGCGCAATTGATCAAAATCTTCCAGTCTGCTGGATTTGTACTTCGCCAGTGGGCGTCAAACAGTACGACAGTTCTCTCCAACGTTCCCAAGGATCTATGGGAGAATTCTACAGAATTGGAAATAGATCAATCCCTCGCTGTGAAGACTCTAGGACTGTTGTGGTTTCCCCAGCAGGATTCGTTCAAATTTAAAGTACCTGCATTGCCTGAGCTGAATGTGGTTACCAAACGTGTCGTTGTATCAGAAATGTCACAACTATTCGATCCCCTCGGCCTTCTTGGACCCGTAGTCGTCATGGCAAAAATGTTTATACAAACCCTCTGGGCGGAGAACATGTCGTGGGACACCGAGTTATCGGACAAACATAGCACATGGTGGAGAGAGTATCGCAACGACATCACAGCACTGAGGACACTGGAGGTCCCTAGGAGGGTGCTGTGGAACATAAGCCAGGATTACACTATGCATTGCTTCTGCGATGCATCAAAAAAAGGATACGGATGTGCCGTATATGTCGTGTCACCAGATGAGACTAGCCAGCTACAATCTCATCTTCTCACCTCAAAATCTCGAGTTGCTCCTCTCCGTGGACTCACTATTCCCCGATTAGAGCTTTGTGCAGCTCTCCTCGGAAGCCAGCTTGTTAACAACCTTCGTATCAACACTGTCTTCAATGGGCCGGTTGTGTTTTGGACTGATTCAACCATCGTGTTGCACTGGATCAAATCCACGTCAAACAAGTGGAAAATCTTCGTCTCCAACCGAGTGGCAGAGATCCAACGTCTGACGAAGGATCACGAGTGGCGACATGTTACAACAGAATCAAATCCTGCAGATCTAATCTCACGAGGAATCCTTGCAACTAAAATTATAAACGAACATTTTTGGTGGCACGGTCCAGGCTTCATCAGAACCGCGAAAGAGCTCTGGCCGCAGAATATAATCCCAGCATTGAGTACCCTGGATGTTAAGGAAGAAGCTCGTCTACTCGTTTCACTTCATGTCAACGAAGTAGATTCCTCGATTTTCGAAAGATTCTCCGAGTTGGGCAAAATAATTCGAACTGTCGCTTACTGCTATCGCTTCTATACCAACTGTATGCTTCCTAGTGATAACCGTCTCACAAGAGCTCTCTCTCCAAATGAATACAACATCGCTTTGAAATGTCTAGTTCGTTTGGCTCAGCGATCAGAATTCCCAGCAGAAATTCGCATCTACGGGAGGAAAAGCAACCTTTCGAAGAGTACAGCCAAATCTCCACTCAAAAATCTAAACCTATTCATGGATGATTTTGGTCTGCTCAGGCTCGATGGCCGCCTAAGAAACCTAAATGCACCTTTTGACACACGGTTTCCTATTCTACTCCCCGTCAAACATACTATCAGCTGGATGATAGCCCGATCGATACATTTACAAACGCTCCATGGTGGTCCGAAGCTCTTACTGGCCACGATACGTCAGCGATTCTGGCCACTACAGGGTCTTCAGTTAGCTCGCAGAGTTGTGCGCAAATGCATCACTTGTTTCCGATGCCGGCCTCGACTATCGCAACAGATCATGGCACCTTTACCGTCAGTGCGCATCACTCCAGCTAGAGTATTCTCACATTCGGGTATGGATTACTGTGGGCCGTTCCTCGTTCGTCCGTTAAGTGGAAGGGGAGCGTCGGTGAAAATCTACGTTGCTTTATTCGTATGCTTGGTGGTGAAGGCCGTGCACCTTGAAGTCGTCTCCGATTTGTCGTCCGCCGCGTGCATAAACGCCGTCAAACGCTTCGTCGCTCGTCGCGGTCGCGTTCTACAGTTGCACTGCGATAATGCAACTGCGTTCGTCGGCGCGGATCGCGAATTGAAGGCTTTGCGACAGGAGTATCTAAGGCAGTTCCGGACGGAAGAATGGGACAACTATTGCTCGGAGAATAGCATCACCTTCTGCTTCATACCCGCCCGCTCTCCACATTTCGGAGGAATTTGGGAGGCAGGAATAAAATCATTCAAACATCATTTTCGTCGAATAATTGGACAGAAGTCGTTTACTATGGACCAATTGCTAACCATCGTAGTTCAAATTGAGGCTATCCTCAATTCTCGCCCACTTTCGCCGATTTCCGAATCTCCAGATGACCTCTCCGCCCTTACTCCCGGTCATTTCCTGATTGGAGAGCCCCTACTATCAATTCCAGAACCAGATCTCACCGAGTTAAACACCAATCGTCTTACTCGTTTACAGGAGATGAAGCGCTCGATACAAGACCTCTGGCGTCGATGGTCTCGTGACTACGTAAGTCAGCTACAACAACGCAGCAAGTGGAAACGTTCCTCGACAGACATTCGTAATGGTCAGCTAGTTCTTCTCCGCCAAGATAATTCTCCACCGCTACAGTGGCCCTTGGGCAGAATCGTAGAGACGACTACGGGTAATGATGGACATACACGAGTGGTTGTCGTGCAAACAGTTTCTGGTCGTTACAAACGTGCAGTCACTGAAGTTGCAGTGTTGCCAATCGATTGTCATGAAGAAGATACATCCCAGTAGTCATCAAGCCAACAGCAGAATTCCATGGAGTGAATGTTGGTTGAAACGGACTGTTTCAACTGGGGCCGGAATGTTGACGCTAAAATAAAACCTGAAAAGGAGAAGAAAATATAAATATAAAATGAACTATAAAATGTACATAAGCCAAAATAACACAAATACTTACCAAACTTATACTTACCCTGATCTACACGAAAAGGCTATAAAAGCCTGCTATAATAGTCAAAATCACACTTCCGCAATACGTCAAATTGAATTGTCACAAATGTTCATTCCAATAAACCACGTCGAAGTAATCGGATGTATTTTTTTGTGTTTTCGAAAGAAGTGATCTCGAAGTGATAAAATCACACCAAGTCGTTACCATCGTGGAAAGAGAGATCATCTCGCGAAGAAAGCCATGTTTCGGACAGAGCAAAAACATCACAATTGAACTTATGAATTAAAAATTTGAATGTATCCAGTTTAGGGATAAGACTACGACAATTCCACTGTAGAACAGTGATATCTCCGACCTCTCTATTTAAATTTTGTTTGCCATGTTTGCATCAATTGCTGCAAAATTGTCTTTAATACTGGAAGCATTGCGGTGACAATGGTTCTGATGGAGTCGGAAACATTAAAACACATGAAGATTTGATCCAAGATGTCAGTCAACTTTATAAATCCCGATTGCGAAGTTGAACTGGACGGAAAAACAGGGACATTTGGGGTTTTTGATGTCCCCTCAAGTGCTGGGTCATTCGAAGGTGAACTATTCCCACGGAAGCCAGGAGGAACCTGATTTTGCTTATCCGTTGCACTCGATTTTTTAGCCAAGCTAACAGGGGCTGTCACCGGAGGGACTTGTGCTTGAATTTTGGGAGTGGTCACATTTTCGCGCCGGGGATTCCCTTGGAAAATAAATGGTGTGCTCCCGTTAGCTGTGTCCGCTTCTATTTCGTCAACTGGCAACGTGGCGAAGACATTATGTGTGTTGATTGGTTGTTGTTCTTGAGTCAGTGGAGAAGCGCCCTTTAAAATTTCCGCAAAAGTGCGCTTTGAGCGTTCCTTCAAAGAGCGCTTCTGTTTATCCCAGCGACTCTTATAAGTTTCACAAGCTGAGAGCTCATGTGGGGATCCCCCGCAATATGGACACTTATGCTCAGTCGCACTGCAGGATTTCCCAACATGTCGCTCTCCGCAAGTGACACAGCGCTCCTTGTTGGCGCAATAATCTGCTGTATGACCAACTGATTTGCATTTGTTGCAAGTCATGGGCTTTGGCACGAAGAGTCGTACTGGAAGCCTCAATTTGTCCACCATAACGTAGTCAGGGAGGGCGGAACCAGCAAAAGTTACTCGAAACGAGTCGGACGGCGTGAATATTGTTTTTCCCTCTTCCTGGGATACTTTTCCTAATTGATGACAGTCCAAAATTTTAACTTTTGTCAAAGGAAGCTTTTTAAATCTGCCATCTCCCTGTTTTATTAATTTACTCGTCAGACCCGTTTCTGTTATCACCCCCGAAATGTCTACGATATGGCAGGGCACATATGCGCGATATTCTAGTATGAACCGGTTGTCGACAACAATCTCGTTAGCTTGCTTCCGATCAGCCACGACAACACGTAGTTTGTTCGGTCTAACTTTACAAATTTCAACCACGGAGGAATAATTTTTTGACAGATCTTTCATGATCTGAATTACATTGAGCGGTTTCCCGTTTGGTTTGGGCCGGAAGAAAACAACCCATGAGCCATTTCCAGATGCATCTTCCGGATAGATCTTGACACGGGAGCGTAGACAGCGGAGGAGGAAGACGAGGTCGATGGTTGAGTGGAAATGGTGACGATAGAGGGGGGAGAGGAGGTGGATGGTTGAGGGGGATCGGAAGCAACAGATGAGGGATGCGAGATCGGGCGTTGAGTTAAAGTGGATGGTTCAGGGGATTGAGAGGAGAGGGTTGCGAGTTTTTTCGAGGGGGGTTTTTTGAGGTGGGATGACTCTTCTTCCGAAGTGGTATTTCGCTTTAGCGATTTTCCTGCCGCCGTTTGCACAACTAAAGCGGTATTACTTTCGGAGTCAGAGGTTTCCATATTAGGAAACCCTCTTTCCCCTTCTGCCATGATTATGAGACAGTTAAAAAATACAATATTTTTCTTAAATCTTAAAACTATCAAATCTTAAAAATTATTTACTCTTAAATACCTAAACGCACCCACCGGTGCAGCTGAACTTGACGCTCGGTTGATTGCGTGCTGGGCGCTCCGCGCAAGTGAGATGGCAATCGAACACTACCACCACCAAAAAGTGCTTCTTCACGCTTTCACACTGTGTGGGATTGACCACCGATGTCTGATGCCGATAGTAATGGCGATGATATGGTGAAAACCAAAAGCCAGACGCTTTGCCAACTTTGGCTGAAGTGAACCTTTCCTCTCTGCTATCGCGAACACTGTATCCAGTTCACGCGCGACACTAATAAGCACCAATGCGGGAAAAAATAGCTTCACTAACGGTATCCGATCACACTAACGGGATGTACACAAAGCGCGTGCGACTTCTCGAAGCTGTCGGCGTGGAATGGTATATATATATATATATATATATATATATATATATATATATTTTTTTTTTTTTGTTCCATGTCTATTTGTTTTATTTATAATAATCAGCCATTCCATAGCAAACCGATATAGTGGTTATCAGATTTTCGTGAAAAGTGGTAGTTTTGTTCTTTATCGCAAAACATATCGACATTTCCCCTTTTGCCAAATCAGAAAACAGGTCACGTTTTTATGAAATAAAGTTAACGTTAATAACTATTTTTGCCTCGAACAGATTTAGGCAATTTATATACTAAACGAATCGAAAATTCCCTAAGATTTGTTTAATATGCTATAAATTATAATCTCCTGGTTTGTAAATGGTTAAAATACATGAAAACTTTAAGCGTTTCCATTTTACCATACATTTGTTCTGTCCATTTGTGTGCTTTCCCGAACACACGGCTTACAGAGACAAGGCTAGCTACTCCGGATCAGTCATTTTTTAGTGACGTCATCTGAGTCGTTGAAGTAAACAATGTGTTCTTATTTTTTATTTTTCGTGCTTTGTAAGTTTGTGCGTGGATAATATAGTTGATTAAATTTAACACCATGAATAATTTGATAAAACATTTATCCACAAAGAACATAATTTTCGGTTTTTCGGAAAGCGAAAGAATCTCTTTTTTGGCCCGATAATGTCATTTTCATAATTTATACACCCGCTCACAGCGCATTGAACCATTTTCGATTTTTCATTTCAGGAACAATTACGCGTAAGTCGGCAAACAAAATACAACTGGCGACTGTTTACTCGCTAAAGAACTAGCCTTGCCTCTGTAAGCCGTGTCCCGAACAGAGCTGTCAATAACGAGCAACTTATCGACGAGCAACGAAGGAGAAATCGTAGAATTCAAAGTCTCCGTGAACAAAGGAAAAGAAGTAGAATGAAGAGGAATATTTGCCTAGAGTGTAAACAGTGGATCTCGCTGAGGCAAACTTTCATTTGGCATCGGACTGTTGAGCAATCCAGTTCACTTTGCTTTCGCTGCGCTTCGATCCAAGATTGGACCCCACCAGTGGTAATTCAACTTGGATATCGTCGTGTGGTTTTTCCAATTCGTTTTTTTTCGCGTTATTCGTATCGTTTCTTTCCGCGTTATAAATTGGACGCTTCGGGTGTTATGTGATGAGCAAGAAGGAGAGGCAGGCTGACTCGAGCCCTGCTAAAAACGGAGGGCCATCCAATGATGCACGCCATGTTGGTGCAGTGAAAAGCGCTCGAACCGAGCCTTCGCGAGTGTGACACCGCATCGAACGACAGCGAAATAGGCGACTTAGGCGCGTCGGTCGAAAATGTAAATGCCATTACCCAGGCAGCAATCGAATTCAAGCTCCCCCCGCTGGTGGTGAAGGCGGTCGCTCTTGACAAACTCATCAGCGAATTCGCATCGATGGATGTTACAGCAGAGTACAAGCTGTGTGGCATAATTCAGACTTTTTCCAAGCAGTTAACATTGTTTGTTTTTCGTCATCATAAGGGCTTCGGTGGTGCCTTTGACATTGCATGAATGCATTAAACTGACGTTATGGTGAAGCAGGCATTAAGGTTGTGCCGTACCGTTGTGTCGTGCTGAAATGTTATATATTATTTGGGTTCGCGTGCCAGTCGCAAAACTGCCTTCAACTACGATTGCATTTGCGCTAATCTTAATCATAATGAAGCAATACTACTGTTTTCGAGGTTGTTGATATTAACAAAAAGAGTTTATTTCGCTTGTAGAGTCACCGTCGTTCTGGAATTTTGTATGTGATTAGGTTTCGCTTGCCAGTAGCGAAACTTCCTCCACTGAGGGTGACAGCTGCGCTTATCTCGAGCATGAGAAAGTAACTTTTTCGAGGCCAGTAATATAAACAGAAGCGTTTCTTTTGAGAATAGCGCAAAATGATGAGAAGTGTTTATATTCCTAGTAGTTTGAAGCCACCAATGTATGGCTATGTATGCATGCTATGGCGAACGCTTGTTTGGCGCTTGGTTTACGTTGTACGAACGATGCCTAAAAGTGAAATTCCACTGAGGCAATACTAAATAACATGTAGCATGATATTTGATACTTGCAAGTGTTTGTTGTTTGTTTGTCATTGTTGTTGTTTCCTCGCGGTGCCAAAGATATATTGATGTAGTTATGAGATGTGGAATAATGGTGCTGGTGCAACATGTATTTAATCGACTGTAGCCGAGTCTATGTCAATTGGGAAAAAGGCCACCGGAATAGCATTCGAGGAAAATTTTCAATGCATTGACATGAAATAAATTGCGACATACGATCAGCTAGTGTATTGTTCTGCGAAGACATGAATCATCAATCAATTGTCGTTAACTGATTCTACAATAAAAAAAAACATCTCAGAGAGTATTCTACTAAGCAGTTGTCTCTAAAATTTCACAGCATTATAGAATAATATCCGAATGTATAAACAAGCGACTTTTATAAAATAACAGCGAAGTTCTACGTCAACAATGCGGTCGTATCTTGGACACAACCTCCTATAATTTTTTCAAATTCATTTTTTTCAAAAAATTATGGAAAAAAGAGGTCGCGGCTAAACGAATGTCTTACATTGAATGAAAAGCATCGGGTTTACTAGCGAACCTGGCTCTATAGAGCAACATTTTGATTTTTGTCATCACATTGAAAAGCCTGCCATTCACAATAGCAGACAAATTAACCTGTCGACTGATGACTGGTCGGTGATAAATAAACACATTCGGATGATTGATACACTTCAAAAACGAAGTCGGCTTCCATTCACCAAACATCCTCCCTACCCCACCCAGGCTCATATTTATCCGGTACAATATCTAAATAATAACCACATCAAACAGCGAGGGCGGGAGGTTGTGGAAGCTGCTGATTTTATTTGTGTATGCGTTTGATTACCTTCCATTCTGTGTGTATAGGCCTGTATACTCTCGCTCTCTCAAATAAATACATATTCTGTGATGGTTCGTAAAATACACACCGGGGCTCGCTAGACTGCCGAATAGCACTCAACTAAACGTGGGTTTATTTTTTTTCCGCCCGTACTTTCCATCGCAATGAAATTTTGCTCTGTGTTACGGAGAGCCCGGCACTGGGGGAGCACTGGAGAAAAACGGGGAAAAACTCCAATGAAAAGAGGGCGGTTATCATTGGTCATTTTTCATTCGGCGCTGTCGGCCGGCTGTTCAGCTGCGCTCGAGATTGTGACCTATTTTATTTTTTTTTTCGGATCTGAGAAGAAAAATAAATCCGCTTTCCATTACTGGAATTTGATTTAGGTTTGTGCGTTTGTGTATACCAGAACGGGGTTTTAGAATTTCGTTCTACCGTTTTTTGATATTGATTTAATAAACAGCATACAGGTTGATTTCGCCACTCCATCATCAGGCGGCTATGACTAGGAATACGCTTTCCAAAAACAAAATTAAATTTGAATATTTGTGTAAATTTTCTTAAACTGGAACTGAAATTTCAGGTTCCTCGGCTGTTGCTTTGTTCTCACTCTCTCCCTCGCAGACCCTGGTCTGTTTGGTGAAAAATATTTCCCAAGCTTGAATAGTCACAGCCAAAGCATAAATTATCCTCAACGCAGTAATGAAACACAACATCTAACCCGAAGGGATAATTAACTACCCGTCCTTAATCCACTGCTCGGCAAAAGTTGTCTCATATATAGCACTAACGGCGCAATGTTAGTGCCAACTATCGTCCGCTCCTAGTAACTCGCCTTCAAACCATCCCGACAGTCGAGACGGTGGAGCACACACACACATACACACACACACACACACACCATAGCTTTGTCATGATGTGTCAACTTTGCACGCCATTGTTGTTCCTTTTGGCTCCGGAGATGGATGACGGTGGTACTGAATTAAAAAACGCTGGGGAGCGAACCATTTTCCCTATGTTCAGCGGGGGAGGAAAATGCTACGCCGGGTGGGGGAGAGAAGTAATCACTGTCTTAAATAGAGCTAGTTAGGTACATATTAGACCGGGTTTTATGGAGTGGAAATGCGAAATTGGCAGACATCCCGCGCTGTCTTCCAAGCCAGACGGATGCGGCGGCAAGTTACCGAATTCTCGAAAGGTCAAAACAAGTTTTCATGACTTTTCGCTGGAGATTGGGTGTGTGTTTGGAAAGCTGTTGCTCGACAGCACTGCCAGAATGCAACGAGAGGACCGACCCCACACATTCGCGTGCTCTGTCACACCGTGGCGAGAGCTGGTGCATGTCGAGAAACGGAGTACGCGATCCATGTGTACTGTTCATTAATCACTCCACCGTTGAGTGCAGCGAACGCCGCCAAAAGCCGCTCCGTGGGTGGGCGAAAGGCTGGCAGCTGAATTTTCTTCCCGTGTAATGGTGCGCGACATTTGGTAGTGGTAGTTGTTGAATTCTACAGTAGTGCATTTCATAAGCGCCGCGGCTAGTATCAATTTTCGGTTTGTTATTATCGGGAATTGATTTGGCTATTGAAATATTTGGGTGCGGTAAATTGATTCTCAAATACATCGAAATCGCTATCGGGGCTTGGCGCAAATAGAAAGTGTTGTCCATTAGTGACAAATAGAACTGCGCTCCATCTAGCTCTGCGGTTGGAGCTGTTGATATCATCCATCGAGTCCATCGAGTGACATATGTTCATAACCGAAATACAAAAAAAAAAAGGAACATTTGTTTTTGTGTATCTGTCGAAAAATGTTTTTTGTTCGAAAAAAAAAGACGGGTGGGTAATGTCGGGAACATAACCGGAGTGACGTAGGACTATACAAAGGGGACAGCTATTGCTAAATATATATTTTAAATATATTGTTTTATTTTTTTCTCCTACCTACCTATCTACCTGAAAAATGGATCAGTTTACTGTTTACTCTTTATGAACATGTTGGGGGTTCTTAAAAGAACCTTTAGTGTTGTGTTTTGCGTTTTTTTTTTACAAACTTGATTCTTGATTTTTTTTCTGAAGGCTTTGTACTTATTAAATGTTCAACACCGGGCATCTTTCGGCGCATGCACATATCGTACAATCAAAATGATGGCTGTGATAGGGAATGCATAGGCGGTCATCAGCTCATTCACTATCATATATTTCACTATTGAGCAAATTACCGTACCTGAAGGTAATAAACGAGCTATAAGCGTTCTGAAAAACCAACAGTAAATACAGGGACGGGTGACCTTCGGATTAAAGTCCTTTAAAATAAGAACAGGGCAGCAGGAAATACATAGCTCATCATGTTGCTCCTTAGTTATTTTTCTATACAATGCAGATGTAACGTTATCAACAAAAGAAAGCAGTTCTTGCTACCGAGAAAATTCGTTAATGCCATCCTGCATACAATGTGTTGTAATTTGAAGCCACTTTTAATTCGGAAACCATGCATGTGTTTGTGAAAACTGAATGATCAATTTAAAAGACCCCAACCACCAATAAGTTCAAGAACAAGCACAAACAAAATAAACCAGTTTATATTATATATCATATTATGTCACTTTAGAATGCATTGGTATTGTGAAAAACTTTTAACAACTCTTCTTTAAAAGGTTTGATGGCCCTGAAAAGCGCCGGGTTTTACGGTGGCTGGTTTTGCCACCAAAGCAGTCTGTATAAACAAACTATTTCCTTCTTCTACCTGCTGCCGTTTTGCGATTGCGTTTGCCACTCGCTGAAACTAGTTGTTGCCACCGAACCGAATGTGCTCTGTTCTGTAGGCGGGTTTTCTTATTGTCGTGAGCAGCTTTGCAAGCCAACTCGAGCACTCCGGCGGCCGAAATTTTATAACCGCTATTAGGTATACTCCGGCACCAATCCGTTGATGCGATGTGATGTGAAACGATGCCATACAACCACACTGATTTACGGTTTGAAAGAGAATGATATTAGGCTGTCAAAAAAGTCCTGCGGTTTTTTTTTTGAATTTTCATTTGTTCATAAAATTAGTTACAATAATCTGTTTTAAGTCAAATATGCGCCGTTTTGTTCGATGACGTGTTCCCAACGAGATGCCAACTTCATAATACCCCTGTTATGGAAGCTCGCTTCCTTATTGGCAAAAATCTCGGATAGCCAATTTTCACAGGCCTCTTTTGTGGCTAACTTCTGACTACCTAGCTCGTTCGCCATGGACAAAAACAGGTGGTAGTCACTTGGTGCAAGGTCCGGACTATACGGCGGATGCAACACCAAAGAAATGTGTGGTCTGGCGTTGTCCTGATGGAAGACAATGCGGCCTCTGTTTATCAAAGATGGCCTCTTCTTCATGAGTGCTACCTTCAAGCGGTCCAGTTGTTGGCAGTACAGGTCCAAATTGAGCGTTTGGCCATAGGGAAGCAGCTCTTAATGGATTATTCCTTGACAATCCCACCAAACACACAGCAGAACCTTCCTGGCCGTTAATGAGGGCTTGACCACCGTCTGAGCCGCTTCAGCGGGCTTCGACCACGACCGTTTGCGCTTCACGTTGTCGTAAGTGACCCACTTTTCATCGCCAGTCACCATCCGCTTCAGAAACGGGTCGATTTTGTTGCGATTCACATGCGTCGATACGGTCAAAGATGTTTTTTTGCGTCAACGTGTGTGAATCCAAGCTTCTTCAAATGGTTAACCCATTAACGACCAAGCTGTAAAAATTATTTTTTTGACGAAAGCCATTGTTGTATTTTCGATTATTAACGCTAAAGGAACTCCAATGTTCAAGAATTATGTTTTTCCCTTCTTCCATTTTCCGGGAAATGACTGTTCGAAAAATCGAACATTGGCCGAAACCCGCATTTTTTTTTGCAAGTACAAACATACTGCAAACTAAAAGTCACTTCAATTAGCAAATATACGTTATTCATAAATGCATCAATTTTGGATTCCCGGAAGAACAAGAACAGGAGAATGGAGGTCTCTAAGTATAAATCCAAATTAATCCACCTAAGGTGAGATGTGGCATTTCTTATTTCATGTAATTTTAACTTATTACTGACAGGCTTTTTCTTTCAAACGAAAGCATATGCTGTGTTATTTTTATTGTTAACTGTGGAGAAATGTCAATGCTTAAAAACTAGTCTCTCCAATTATCCATTTCCCGAAAAAATCGAACATTTTCCAAAACCTGCAAAGTACCAGAGTACTGCTAAAAAACAATGGCATAGAGGGTTGGGAGGTTATTATTCGGTCCGGCGGAAGAATATTCACCCAAACAATCTCATAAGGATCCTCGTTGCACGTATTGATCATTTACTCCAGCTCCTCCACAAAAGAAATTCTACGGG
This sequence comes from Toxorhynchites rutilus septentrionalis, assembly GCF_029784135.1. NCBI lineage: Eukaryota > Metazoa > Arthropoda > Insecta > Diptera > Culicidae > Toxorhynchites > Toxorhynchites rutilus. Next base: position 28,955,373 of record NC_073746.1, on the reverse strand, counting down.
CCGCCATCACCTAATGTTGTTACGGACAAAAAATCATACAGATTTTCGATAATATTTGCTAAATTAATCGATATTTGCAAACATTCACAACTGAAAATGCAAAAAGAAATGAAAAACCTTCCGTCTTCTAAAGTAAACAAATCAAAATGCGCAGCGGATGTTAGATGTGTTGGTGTTGATTCAGCAGAAAAAAAAATGTTCGTTATGGCCAACGTTCGATTTTTCGAACACTAAATTTCCCCGGCTGTTATTTTCCTGTATGCGGCTCAATCAAATGATTTTCGCTCTATATCACAATGTATGTTCTTTTATCAGAGCAGTACTGTAGAAAACTTCACATATTTTTGTATTTTATTGGGGTTTTTAATGGAAATTGAAAACACCTTCCAAACATACTTGCTTTAAATCGAATTTATTATCCAAAAAAGTTACTCAAAATTGTATGAAATCGATATAAGTGATAGCTAATAAATTAAGCTATCTTTTGGTGCAAAAACATTACCATAAGGTTCCTGTCCAAAGACATGAAAAATTATCAAAGTTGCTGTTCGATTTTTCGAACGCTTGGCCTAAAATGGGTTAATAACGGTTTGATGACTTATCCCCAGCTCTTGGCCGATGCTACGGCTGCTACTATGCCGGTCTTTCTCTGCTAATTCAGCGATTTTGTCGCAATTTTCGACGACAGGCCTTCCGGAGCGTGGCGCATCTTCGACGACCTCTACACCAGAACGAAAACGTTGAAACCATCGTTGTGCGGTGGAAATGGAAATTGTATCGGGTCCATAAACTGCACAAATTTTATTGGCAGCTTGAGATGCATTTTTGCCTTTGTCATAGTAGTACTGTAAAATATGTCGGATTTTCTCTTTATTTTGCTCCATATTTGCGACACTATAACTCACGAACGACTTAACCAAACAAAACACTGTCAAGGACTATATTATAGCGCGCAAAAATACCTTTCCAACAAGCTATAGTATGACTCGATGCAATGAATACAACTAGAACTACGCGCTTACAACGACACCTCGCGGAAATACCGCAGGAATTTTTTGACAGCCTAATATATTTTTTCAGCGGATCCGCGCGTTTTGTACTTTAACGGTACACGCCCACAGGATAGAGACAAATCGGCAGACTCAGCCAAAGGGGCGAGTCCAACGAGACGAACGAAAGAGCGTTAAAAGGCAGCGATGGCAAAAAAAACATTCATTACGATTTGTTCGCTCGTTGGAGTCACATGCAGGCTAAAAAGGGTCCTTGTCAGGATCACAAAATTATCTTCAATCTAAAGAGTTTATTGTTTTGTTATCACTCGATATCCCCATCTTGTTCGGCTAAACCTTCCTGTTTAACGATTGCGTTTGCCACTTGTCACAGCTTTCACAGTTGGAAAATTTCTTCCCATCCAGCTTGGGACATGTTGGGTCATAATTTGGACCCCGAACTCTATGTTTACAAAAATGTCCAACTAAATATGTCGCATTACAGGTCCGTCCAATAAGCTAAATGTCGAACTAAATGTAAATTACTGTACTTTCAATCAGGAAGCAATTTAAGAATTGATGAAAATTTAATAACCGAGAAAGTCCCCAACCATCAATAAGCTCAGCACAACTGCCAAATTCTCATACTCATCATATCCTGGCAAACAAATTATGAAAAAATCAATTTGTGTTTTATTATTATTTTGGATAATATTTTAGAATGCAATGGACTGTATTTCGTAAACTCTTTTTTGAAAGGTTTAATGGACCTGATAAGCGCCGTGTTTTATGGAATGGTTCTAATTTAGAAAACTTAGTACTCGTGGTGACTTTTTTCTTATGCTACCAGCTGCCGTTTTGCGATTGCGTTTGCCACTCGCAGCAACTGCCTGTTGTTGTCTTGATGTCCACCGAACCAAATGTGGTCTGTTCTGAATGCGGGTATTCTTATCGGCGCGAGCCGCTTTGCCAGCCAACTCGATCATTTCGGCGGCCGAAACTATATAACGCCGACTAGGTCCACTGGTACTAAAGGTGGGACCAGAATGCCGCGCTATGCGTCGCGTCGCGACAATTGTGCTTTGACACTTCATTTTAAACATGTGTGTTTCCATTTAACCACCCACAATAACGCGTTACGTCATTAGCATCGTTGTACTAAACGCTAACATTTGTTCTAAACTGCTTCCGCCGAATATGTCAATGTGTTTTTTTTAAAAACATTCAACCAATTCGTGGACACAACAAGAACAAGATTTGGATACGAACTGAAATTCATTGAAAACAAGTATAGAGAAGTTATTATGTATTCATACTTATGCAAAATTAAGCATCCGATGCAAACTGAACATCGGCTGAATTCATTATATTTGAGGTAATGATGGATAAACGGATATTGATGCGTAATCAAAAAATGAAATGACAGATCCACAAGTTGATTGAAGTTGACTGATTGAATTTTACTTTGTGTTTGTTCACATGAAAAGAGGTGACGCGAACGCTAGATTGTGATTACAAATCAGCAGACTGCGTCGGGCAAATGTTTTAGCACAAAACGCAAGCAATGACAGCTGATGAGAAGCAACACACAACGCGGCATTCTGTTTCCACCTTAACGCGCTCGGCCTAGCTACCCTTGCGGAGCAATTGGCGGATATAACTACGGGGAACTGAAGAACAACACGGTTCGAGCGGGATTTTGCCTTTCCCTTCACTTTTCCTCCTTTGCCATTTCCAGACATGGCTGCTTGTGTTGGTTTGTTGATGTGTTGTGATGCGAAACGATGTGGTGTACGGTTTGGATGAGAATGATCGTTACGGATTTTTAAGCTGACTGACTGGCTCGAGAATTACGCATGTGTGGGACTGCGACCAATGTTTCGTTCATATTTTTTCTTTTTCCTTTCCAGTCGTGCTTCATTGTATTTCGCTGCTGCTCTGGTTGCCCGTTTTGGTCGGTACGATTTGAGGAGCACAAAATGGACCAATCAAAAAAGGGCACATAGTTCATTTGGACAATGCATGATATTTCACAATTATTCAATTATTTATCTCAAGAAAAATTAAATGTCATTGGTTATGATAGATGCGTAGATATATTTCCTATCAATTGATGCAAAAACCTTTGCGATCTATCGAGAAATGCTCGAGTTATAAGTGTTCCAAATCTTGCATTTTTTCCTACTTGTTCAGTGCCTACATTTTCATTTCACCCCCTATATATTCCGGTTAGACATAGTCCTACGTCAAAAAAAGAAGAGGCAACATGTTTCAACAATGAAATCGAACGTTGGTCACGAATGGAATCAGTAGGATTTGGATTATTTACTCAAGGAAACTTTTTTCTATGTGGTCCCTATCCACCGAATATTTTTTTTCAAATTGTGTAGCGATGATTATTTTTTAGCGGTACTGGTGAAGTTTATTTCTCAAGTTATCTTGAACTTATTGAAAACTTGATTTCAAAACATAATTCTTTAAAAAAATATATACATTACTTTGACCCATTGTCACCTTCTGAGGGGTGAGATTGGGTCAATTTTCATTTAATCGCCTTTCAGTGAAAAATTAATGGTTTTCAACAATTTTCTGAACACTCGTAAGTTTATTCTTAGAGAAAGTATCTACGTAATCAAAAGTGCGTTCGACTCTAATTTACGATAGTTATTCAACAAAAAAATCGAAAACTTTCGTTTTTGACCCATTCTCACCCACAACGACGGTATTTTTACATAACATATCAAAAGATCCCAGTTTCGTTTTGTTTATTTTATTTCATCTTCGATTTGAACGTACAGACTACTAATTACTCCTAAAAATCTTAATTCTATTTTTGAACACGCATCTATTAGTTTCATAGTCAAAACAGCCATTTGTATCGTTGAAAGCACGGAGGGCTATATCAAAAGGGTTAAAGTAACCATAACCGGTCCGGTGTGCGGGGACAGCAACAATTTGTGAGTCCCTCAGTTGCCGGGGGGACACGTGCCGAGGAACGTCCTGCAGGAGTTTAGGAAAATCAATATTTCCACGTAGGATGTCGAAGATCAATAGTTGTTGAGTTGCTCTGCGCCTAGCATGTAATGTTTCTATTTTGCTTAACATACAGCGTGCAGGATAATCAGGCAGATTTGACGAGTTATTCCATGGTAGGTTTCGTAAAGCGAATCGAATAAAGCGCTTCTGTATTCGTTCAATTCTGACAATCATCGATGCGTGATAAGGTACCCAGAGGGGGCCGCCTATTCTAAGCCGCTACGAACCAGGCTGCAGAATAATGCTTTCTATGCGTAGATATCAGTAAATTGCCAAGTGAAATGTCGAATGAAACCTAGAATGGTAGAGGCTTTCGCCGTGATGAGTGCCACGTGTTGATTGAATCTTATCTTGGAGTCGATCGTGACACCAAGATCCCAGATCGTAATAACGCGCTCTAGTGGAGAAGATCTGATAGCGTATTGATGTACGATGATAGTGTTTTTTCAGGAAAATGAAATCACCTTGCATTTTTTAATGTTGACGTTCATACCGTTTTCAATACACCACGGTAGCAGTTCATCGACGTCATTCTGTAGAGCGAGGCAGTCGAGTGTAGTCATAATAACGCGGAACATCTTCATGTCGTCGGCGAACATGATAAAGATGATAAACGGGGTCACAAGTCGTTGACGAAAAGAACAAACAAAAGTGGTCCAAGCACACTTCCTTTTGGTACTCTAGATATGATTTTGAAAGTTCCAGAGCGAGTAGAGTTAACCGACACAGAGAACTGACGGTTCATCAAGTAGGATAAAAACCACTCAACCAACCAGGTTGGAAATCCCATGGCTTTTAATTTTTGGATCGCATAATGGTGTGGCATGGTGTCAAATGCTTTCGAAAAAGCGATGTCGATGGAATCGACCTGCCTACGGGATTCAACCTCACGGAATAGTATATTGGTGTAGCACATCAAATTTGTGGCAGTAGATCGCTTCTGGACGAACCCGTGTTGAAACACCGATATTACAGGATGAACCACGTTGTAAAGGGCGTTGTGGACTAGACTTTCAAAAACTTTGTTCATACTATAGAGAAGCAATATTCCACGATAATTTTCAACTTGATTCCTATTTTCTGCTTTGTGAATTGCTACGATCGTGACTATCTTCTACACGCTGAGAAAGGATCTTTCGCTTCACGAACAATTAAACAGACAGGAAATCGGTGAAGCAAGCGAAGCTGCACAATATTTCAAAGGGGACGGAGGAATGCCACCTGCTCCAGGACCTTCTGATGCATCAATGTCAACCAACGCTTTCATGACATCTTGCGGTGAGAACTGCAGCGTTGTAATATTGAAGTCATTTCCCTGTATGCGACTGAAACTCATTGGGCTAAAAGGTTTTTATGTTGTAGACCGAGTTCAAGAACTTCGCGAAAAGGTTGGCAACTTCGAGAGGGGTGCTAGCAGTGATCCCATTGAATATCACTGTTTCCGGAATACGGTTACCTGATCGCTGTGATTTTACGAACTTCCAGAATTCCAACGGATTTCGCTTCAAGTTTGCTTCCGTTCGTTTCACGTATTCCTCGTGGCAAGACTTTAGGAGTTCGTTATACTGCAGTTCGATTATTCTTAGACTGTTTTTACTGTCGGTTGTTCGGGTATTCAGATAACGTTTGCGCGACTTATGCAGTACATTCCGTAAATTGCGTATTTGAGGATTCCACCAGGGTTGCAATGAAGTACGCCACGCCACGCCACGCGTCGTTGGAGAGGGACACGTGCGTAAATGATTTCGTATAATTTGGCATAGGAACGATCAGCCAATGCATCCACGGAGTCTCCGGTTAAAATTTGTTGCCAATCAATAATAGACAAGACGTTGTTCAATGAGCCGTAGTCACACAGCCTGAAATTCGGTTGTGGAGAAGAATCGAAATCAGACGTGACGATTGGATTGCTTTGAGATTATATCAGATTATATCGAGACTCGAAGATCTATCTACGATCGTCTGTACTGCATTAATCTGAGACGTGTAGACATCGGGACTGGAGAGAGGGCGAATATAAATACCGGTGATGAAAAGCGAGCGGTGCAGCAGATTAATGCGAACAGCCATTTGTTCGAGGTGTTCGACGTTCATGAGTGCTTGGATTTTACCGCGATGAGCACACCCCCACCTCTCGAAATCACATTGGTTTCACGATTACGGTCACAGCGGAAGAGTTGATAATCCACCGATAGCTCACAGTCCCGAATGTCCGCTCGAAGTCCGGTTTCTGTTAGAACCACATTGCGTGACATTGCGCATTTCGAAACGAGTGATTTTTGTTAGTTTCGACCACTTTCGCCATTATGAATTTCGAAGCGAGCTTGAAACGAGCGAAATGAAAAAGACAGTAGTAGAGTTTCGAGCAAAGTTTGACATTACGTAACATTGTATTCGAGCATTTTTTAACTCGAAACGAGAACAAATGTCTCGACAAGAAATAGTTGATCGTCGTATGGGAAAATGCTAGTGAAACGTTGATTTTAATACTAAACCTTATATCAAAGAAAATTTCAATTGCATTTCCTTTGGTTTTGACGTCTATTTGTATAAGTATGTGAGTATAAATACAATACTTTTATTTCAGCACTATGGAATCACAAAGAAATAGAATAAGCATCACATTTGCAGTACATTTGTTCATTTTCCGTAGGCCTTAGAATGGGTATATGAGTACCATTAATACACCGGGTATCTTGAATTTGTCGAAGAAATACAGTAGAACCTCGATTATCTGCGAAATAGTCGGGCTGGGTCACCGCGGATAACGAAAATCGCGGATAATGCGATATTAGAGGTGTAAGCACGAAATAAGGATATTTCAGCCTGAAAACTATGTTTTATCGATATAGGAATCATTAAACCATCCATCTGTTAGGTCGTGTGCACAAGTGGTCAAATAACATGAAAGCTATGACCAAAACAAAAGAGCAAGTCCTTACGTCACACCGACAAATTTTAGGAAGCTCTATAGAATTACTATGGAACTCGCTTTCGCGGATAATCGGGGTTCCACTGTATTGCTTTGTTTCATTAAACGATGTTGTATCCAATTCGATCCATTTTTCGCATAAGCTTCATTCCAGAAGTGGCATAATTTCATTGAACGCTGATGAAACTGTTGGTTGCGCCATATCAAGTAAGAAGTTTTCTCCTTCATTACATTAATTTGGTACGACCAGAAGATTCAAAACGGCCGCTAATTTCAAAGCTGCAGGAATAGCAGTTAGAGACGTCGGTTAATCGTTCGATTAATTCAAATAATCGAATATCTGAAGTTTTAATCGATTAATTTTGTATCGAATAATTTGAAATCAAAATATGAATACATCGAATGATTGTCACTGTAATCGCGATTAATGAAAGAAGGAATCTTTCTCAAGGTTAATGCATTTTTATGCTATATAATTCTTTATATCCAACATTTTTTATCCAACCATCTAACACCGGCAACCTGATAAACCACGCGATCAGAATGACAACGTGATACGTGATTATTTCAAGAAATAAATATTCGTTCGATTAATCGAATGTTGAAAGACAATTATTCGAATGAATCGAATATTAAAAAATGCCCCAACGATTAATCGATAAACGAAAAAATGAAAAATTTAGACATCACTAATAGCAGTGCTTCTGAAAGTTATTTGATACACGGTTGTATCCAAAATATTTTTAAATGCTTCTCGACTTAGTCTGATATACTGCCGAAACCTTGGAAGAAAAGAATAATTATTATCATTTGTATCGGAAACGTATATAAGACAAACTCACTCATTTTCACTTAGCGAAAGAGAGTCACTATTATCCCACAACCCCCGCCTCTGTGGAATAAGCGTGCTCTCTTCTTCGCTATCACTGTCGTAAAAAAACATTTCGCGATCTTTTCTTTTTAATCACAATTCTAATATAATATCAAATTAAATTTGTTATTGGTATTGATATTTGCAATAGCCGTGAAGTTTGCTTTGTTTACAAACCCAAAAATTTGACATCTCTCTTCGAGACAAATTTTGCTCGAAATCTAGTACACTAAAAATATTAACTCGAAAAAGTTACATAATACTAAAATCAATTCGATTCGAGTTTGAATTATCTCGAAATGAGTTACTTGTTTCGAAATGCGCAATGTCACCCCAGATAATCGTAATCACACGACGAAAGCATCAAGCGTAGTTCAGTTGTCTTCGTACGTAAGCCTCTCACGTTTTGATAGTAAACGGTGAAGACAGAATCCATATCACTACGTGGTTTGCTGGTCCTACCAAGCATAGTACTGGAAATAGCGTTATTTATAGAACAGCAGCCCGATGTTGTGTTGCAGAGCAGATCAGTTGTATGGATGAATCGATCTTATTTCGACCGTGGATCGATCTCCATCGCTGATGATTGTTGCGTGGACGTATTTATTCTGAAACAACACAAATATGGTCAATGAGAGCCCTGAATTTTGAACTCACGATCGATCGCGTACTAAGCGAACGCGCAACCAATGTGCCTACGCAGACCCCCCCTTTCGATGGAGATGATGGATGGAATTTCGAAAAAGTGTCTTTCTTCATCAAGCAGTTAAATGCTCATCCTTGTACATAATGACCGAGGAGTGACCGTTCCATACTAGAAACCTCTTTGAAAATTTTTGTCCTTGTTGATACATGCACACCTGTTTTTGTGCGATCGTATTTTTTGCAATTCCTCGTTTGTGTAAATCTTTTTGTGCGATTTTATCATGAAACCGGGACTTGAGTCACATAAACCAAACAAAATAACATGGGAACAGTCACACAAATGAGGAATTGCACATAATCACAGGTTTGCTGGTCCTACCAAGCATAGTACTGGAAATCACGAGACTATCAGGGAACGAATTGGCTATTGAATCAGTGTACTTGCCTGACGACGCCATCTGGAAGACCCCCTCGCCATTTTCAACCGGATGGTCGAGGCGAGTACGATGGCGGGATACACAGGAGGATGTAGAGTGAAGTGATGTAGGCTTGACTGGGTTCTTAGTGATAATTTTTCAAAGTCGGGTCCATATACGAGGTCATTAAAAAAATGGGTGGGTTATATCTATTACATAACCGCAAGGTTGACGTGGGACTACCTTAGCTTAGCAATCATTTGTTGGGATTGGTTTACTTTTTGATTGAATGAAACAATTTCTGAATTCAATTGACGTCAATATATTTGTTTTGTGAGTAAAAAGATTGTATAATGCCATGTAAGGTCAATTCATACATTGTGATATATTATGTTCTTCGTTACAAGTAAATTTAATGACAGTCCTTTTACGTTCGGTATGATGCCTAGGACAAAATATGTGAACGGAAGAATTATCAAACGATTATTTTACGTTTCCTTCTGAAATTTGCATCTCTCAAGTGTATGTACTAGTTGTCCTTATATCCTTATATTTTCCTTTTCCTTTTCTTTCGCGAGAAATCAAATCCCTTCTTACTAAAAATAGAATGAGGTGAAATGTAAATACATATTAGATATAAGATAGGCTTAAGAATCGAGTATGATGAATGTGAACATTGTCAACATATCCTTATATCCCATCCTTTTCCTGGAAAAAAATGTCACCCTTCTAAATTCGAGCAAACCGCGAGTAATCGGTTCTCTACTTCATTAACATTAGAATTAATGAAAAATGTTTATATATACTTGTAACAATACAGATAGGAGTTTGGCTCCTTTAAACTTATGTAACTGAGCCTGTAAAAATAAACGATTTAATAAAAAAAAAAGTGTATGTACTTCTCGAACAGCGAATTTGCTTGATTTAATAAACTTCAGGCACTCAGTTTCAATTTTGACATGTGCGTCGAACACATATTGTTTAATCAACCAAATAGTTATCAACATTTTTCCTAATCATCAAATGGTATGCGTAGAAATTCAGTGAGCAGAAGATATGAAGGCATATCCTTCAATGCAATCTTGAATAACCGAGTCAAAGTGTTGTGTTCGTACCCGCTTTTGTAATCCATGTTTGGAAAACACTTTTCGGAGAGCAAAAAAGTACCCCGGCTTGCATGAATCAACAACTTCAACTTCTTTTTTTTTATACTATAGAGTATTTATACTTGAAAGTTCATTCGCCTCTAGTGTCTGCACGATTTTCCCAGGTTCCTAAGTTTAGGAGACCGTCTTGAGGAAACATTTCCTTGCCTTGTGCAAAGGCAAGCGAGTACAAAAGTACTCGCAATTTGCATTTGTTTGCAAAGCCGATTTCCCCAGACATCTTGGTTCTGAAGTCTGTGTTGGGGAAACATATTTCAATCGGAACAAAATTACCCCCGACCTGCATGTATTTGCAATGCCAATTTCCCTACGCTCCATGGATTTGAAGTCTGTGTTAGGGAAACACACTCAGTCAGAACAAAAATACCCCCAACTTTCATGTGTTTGCAATTCCGATATCCCCAAGGCTGCTTGGTTTTGATGGCTGTGTTAGAGAAATCGTAAATCTGGCCAATCAAAACGAGGCAGTTAGGGCGTTTAGATAACGCTTAACATTTTACAATTATTCAATTATTTATCTAATGAAAAATAACATTTTATTAATTGCGTTAGAAGCGTAGAAATATTCTCTATCAATTGATGCAAACAACTTTCCGATCCAGTAAGAAGTGTTCGAGTTATAAGCAATCGGAATCTTTCATTTTTTCCTGCATGTTCTGTGTTTGGGTTTTCATTTTACCCCCCATATACTCCGGTTAGACGTAGTCCCACGTCAAAATAACATCGGTTCTAATAATAGCCTAGAAAACAGACGTCATTTTTTAAAGACCTCGTATATGGGCCCAATAATTCTTCTATTTCTTCAAGCCCGTTTGTTGTGTTCTTAATTCAATGAATATTTAATGTTCATAAAGATAGATTGCTCATTTTTGCTCCCATTAGCGTTCTGCCATATGGAGTTAGAATTCTACCTCGTGTTGAAACCTGGGCCTGACAATTTCACTTCAATTAGCACATCGTCACTCAATAATGTGTCTATCGCTTCTCAGAACAGAACCAGAACCATGCAGGCTATAAATATATCTATTCTCATTTCACGAACAATAAGAAAAATATCTCGTCTCTTTCGTACATATTCCTTTCATTTCACGTTGATTCCTTTCATTCTGCAAACAAAAGCGACGTTAGAAATCGTCACTTAGAAATTAATTTGAAGCATCCATGTATTCTGGCAGTTTGTATAGAAATGAATGTTTCCTTGTTGCATTCGAAACTTATTCACTGAAACTAATGAAAACGGTGCAGTGAGTGTTGTGTAGTATGCCTGCAGGAGTAATTATTTACCGGCGCTAGTTGTCAGTGTGAAATTAGTGATGAAACGGATAGTGGTTTGGTCGGATACTGGATACCGATCAGCTTCGAGTCCGGATAGCCGAGTATTCGACAGCCCGATGTTTGTGTTTGTGCTTGTTTGTGTGCGTGCACGTGTATTTGTGTGGGTGTTTGTGTATGTTCGCGTATTTGTGCGTATTTGTGTGCGTGCTCGATTCTTTCCGCGCGTGCGTCTGGGCGTGTGCACGTTTGTGCGCGTGTATGTGCGTTTGTGCGCACCTGTGCGTCCATTTGTATGTTTGTGTGCGCTCGCGTTTTTGTGCACATGTTTGTGCATGTTTACGCGTGTGTGTGCGTGTTTGTGCACCCAATGGTATGTGCGTGCGCGTGCTTCCGGCGTTGTGTATGCGTTTGTGCGTGCGCTCACAATTCTGCGTGGGCACGCTGAAAGCGCAAACCTAGTCGAAAATCGCGTAATTTCAAGCAAATCGCATAAAAAAATAGCGTAATTTTGAGCGAATAGCGTAAAAAATATCATGCAAAAAACGCATAAAAAAGAATCCAGCGTACTTGCAAATAACATGCTTCTTCGTAACATGGAATACATGTTTGATACAGGAAATATAATAAAATGAAGACAGCTCAAATCGGACGAAAGGAATAGTCCGATCTGTGCCGTCTTTCATTTTATTATATTTTCTGTAACAAACATGTATTCCAAATAACAGAGAAACATGTTATTTACAAGTGATTGAAGAATTTTGAACACGGTCCGCGACGATCCATTTTGGTAAAATAAAACTTACGTTTGAAAGCAGCAAGCATCCTCTAACATGCGAAATGAAAATAAATATAACCCGTTCAAGCAGTTTTAATCGTCAGTGAAAGCTTCTGCTTTTATACTTGTAAGAGAACGAAAGAGGAAAGGAACGAAACAAAAGAATCAATGTTACTGTATGCGTAGAGAATATTTCGTTTCCACTTCACCCCGATACACTGAAATTAATCCACCGAAAATGACTGTAGTGGAAGTGAGAGTTGTATGAATAAAATTCAATCACATTTATTAGCTTCGAAAATAACTAGCCCTGGTTGAAACTATGTATTAACTTATGCTGCTCTGAACTTAGTTACACATGAATAATTCTTGTTATGAACCCGTATGATGGAAGTGGGACCTTTACGGGATTTTAATTGTGAATTGTGATCTTAAACTCAAATTAGCGCCATTAACGTGTTTTTGGTTTTTTTTTTCAGAGTAAAATTGTGGTAGAAGTGTTGTGTCAATAAACTAATTACAGATCGGTTTGAAATCTTTATTTTGGTTGATGAAAACAATCGAGTGAATGGGGTCCAGTTTGTATTGAAAATCCTCAGCCCACGCAATTGTCCTCACTTCAGCCAAATTTAATCAATTTAAATACGAATTACGTTGCTAATGTTACTAAATTACCATACTTCGAGGATTCATAGATGGAAATACTATTCATGATTACATATTTCCATCGAGCCTGAATATGAAAGTGTTGATATTACAGTCATTCATGGGAGATCGATCACTACAGTCATAAATAAAATCGCACGAAAAGATTCACACAAACGAGGGATTGCAAAAAATGCGATCGCAGAAAAACAGGTTTGCACGTATCAACAAGGACAAAAATTTTCAAAGAGGTTTCTAGTATGGAACGGCCACTTCTCGGTCATTATGTACAAGAAGAATGTAGAAGAAAGACACTTTCTCGAAATTCCATCCATCATCTCCATCGGAAGCTGTTCATATTTCATGGCGATTCTAAAAAGCAATGATACTATTTTTATAATTCCATACATTATGTTCTTCAAAATACTAAACAAGAGCTTTGCGGACTTTTAACGTAGGATTATGTGTCTCGGAAACATATTGAGTGTACAAATTAAAGGAAAAATATCGTTCACGTAACAAAAAAAAAAATATTTCTATTGCGAGCGTCTATTGCTCATTTCTTGATGGTTTAACGAAATTTACGAGCATCAATCGATTTGAATACATCCTAGCAATCTTTTGCAATATAGATAACAGAAAATTATAAAATTCTTTTCGCAATACAGATAATATAAAAAAAACAATCGTTAACATATTAGAACGGGTTGAAATGAGAGCTAGTATGAAAAACTTGAAGCTCTCACTTTAACCCTCTTTAGTATATTATCTATTGCAAATTACTTTTTTTTAATAATTATTATTCATAATTTTATAATTTTTGTGTGAACCGCAAGGCGTTTTCCTAACAGGTTTTTTTGAAAGGGGGCGGGGGTTGCGTATCTTGTTCAACGTTATTCAAAATGAACATAGACCAAAAAATCGTAACGTGATTCTACGTCTGCATTGCGGCCACGTCTCGGACAAAATCCCTCAATTCATATTTTCATTGTTCGAAATCAGACAAAATTACAGTAATTCTTGATCTGATTTATATAGTGGTTAAGGGATATTGTAGTCTAGAAATTGAAAAAAAAATATTTCTTTTTCATATCATATCTTTTCATATTCCTCAAATTTTCTCAAGTTACTGTTTTATTTTTCCATACCTCTTAACTTTAAACAATTAAGAATATGTCCTTGGGAAAAAAAATTCATTATTTACGGAATCAGCACCATTTTAGTGACGCGGTATCTAATCTAGTACCTCCTTGCCAAGTTCTACTGAAACGAATTATTTCAAAGGCCGGGCAAGGGAGTAAAAAGTGCCCCTAACCAAATCACCAGCTGTATGGAAAATATTGTATATGGTACTAAATACAACATTTTGGTAGTAGTACCATATATTTGAGTCCTTATATGGTACACCATAGGATTTATGGTGAAAAATGCAACTTTTCGTTTTTTTCACGCCATTCTCAATTGCTTTGAGACAAAAATATAAAAAAAATACTGAAAGTACTAAGGTACTGAGGTGTATCGACGAATATCTTCAAACAATGTTTTCATCAAAAAATCTAATAATACAAAAAAATCTAAGTACGCGGTACAAAAAAATTTTATATATTTTCTGGCATTTCGAAATTAAAAAAAAATATATAACTTTGAGATCCAATTCTGCACAAATTTTTATTTAAATGCGTTCGTATGTATCTATTTTTCTACATGTGGCGCTTTTTTTCCAAAATTTTTAAAAGCATTGCGAGACACAAAAATAATGTTTTTCATCGCCTTCATTATTATTATTATTTTTTTGAGATCGATTATTGTATTCGTGGTTTTCAATTAAATATATATATATATATATATATATATATATATATATATATATATATAAATATAATAATTTGGATTTTCTTAATGTTTTTTCTCTTTAATCCGAATGATCTTTCCAAAAGGACTTTATGTTTTCCAACAGAGCTCTATCGTACTGCTGACTTCTATAAATTTGGTAAAACATCTAAATCCAATGTAACGATAATCTCATATATTTTCAGACACGAGAAAAAAATCATTATACAGCGTTATGTTATAAATATACCGACAAAATTTAGGCATATAAAAAACAAAATTTAAATAAATATTGGAGCAGTACTGGGTCTCTAGATTCAAAATAACTTAAAATGCCCAACCCCAAAAAAATATTTTTTCTTCGCGCAATCCTCTTCAAAATTCAAGAAAAAATTACGCTACATGTGGAAAAAACAACACACACGAACGCATTTAAATAAAAATTAGAGCAAAAGTGGGTCTCAAAGTAATATTTTTTTTTTCGAAATTTCAAAATGCCTGAAAATATATATAATTTTTTTGTAACGTGAAAAACACTCGAAAAATTCTGAAAAAATCACGTATACCTAAAATAAACGCAGGAAGAAATTTGAATACAAACTAGAGTAGTACTGAATCTCAAAATAAAAAAAAGAAATTTAATTCAAAATTATAATAAAAATTAATTAAAAAAATTTTTTAGTATTTGATTTTTTTGATGAAAAAAATGTTTGAAAATATTGATCGATACAACTTATTAAGATGTACCTTAACCCTTTGCGGTCGCATTAAATTTGGGCATGAGTATCGTACTGGACGGAATTATTTTTCCTTGAAAAAGCAGTGATAAATACAAGATAATGAAAAATAAACATTGTTTTTATTTTTTTCTATACCATGTATATGTGTTTTGATGTGGTGTTTTTATATAAAGATTATATTTTATAATTCGTCTTCGTGTGAAATTTTCCGAAACCCTCTCCAAGAGTAAATCATATGAAGTATAATCAACACATTATTTTAGTTTTATTATCCGTTGAATATGAGACACTTTTGCCATTGATGTAATAAATGTGTAATTAATGCCAGCAATGTGTATCTGAAAAGATCAGTACTTTTTTCTTTTAACAAACAAAGGTTTTTTTTACAAGAGATTATTCGGATTACAATGGTCCGAGTTTATCAGAACTTTTCGTTTTAGAAGAACAAAGATTTGGTCGGTTGAGACACTTTTGCGATTATTTAAATAATATGAGACACTTATGCAAACAGTAGTTCTGACTCTTATGAATAATCTTTTTCTTTTCTACAATGGCTAAATTCTGCTGTTATGATTTATGTCCCACATTCCTATGCAATCAACACACTGTGCGTTGTCTTGTGTGAGTGACTACTATGTTTGATACTGAGTACCGTTAGCTATTACTCAAAGGAGCACCGTGTTGATCCGTGAACAGGTTCGCTTGACATCAAGTTTCGTTTAGGAAAAGTATAAACTGATACTTGGTTGAGTAAAATATAAGATTAGCATGGTTTCTTGCTGTGGTGGCTGAGAGCAAACAAACGACCACAAAGAGTTAAAATTTGAAATATATGGTACTACTGTCAACATTTAATATTTGGTACCCTATACAATATTTTCCGTACAGCTGGTTATTTGGTTTGGGGGCACTTTTTACTTCCTTACTCAGCCAGGCCCTTTGGAAATATAAAAAAATTCTTTGTACCACGCAACACTGAAAAAAATCCGAAAATAATCACACATATCTAGAAAAGCCGTAGGAACACATTTAAATATGAATTAGAGTATTACTAAATCTCTAAATCCACAAAAAACCAATTTTTCAATATTTCAAAATTTTTTTAGTACTTAAATTTCTGACGAAATTTTTTTTGATAATTTTTCTTGGTACACCGTAGTGAGATGCACATTTAGTATTTTTTCAAATTTTTATCTCGAGGCCTATGATCCTATGTTAAACCACATTTAATATTATTTATTTATATTTATTTAATATCCTATACAATATTTTCCATACAGCTGGTGATTTGGTTTTGGGCACTTTTGCACTTTTTACTCCCTTCGGTATATACATTCTTTATTTATCACTCTATCGCATGAATTTTCATTTGTTCAATTTCACAATTTCACAACGAAATCGTCATGAAAAACGGTTTAAAACTTATTCTTATTTTCAAACTCTTGCCATTTTGGCTGGAAATATTTTTTGGTTGGTCCGAGTTTCGTATCATAGCGGTGTCTGTACTGCTTAAGAATCTATTGAATGCTTTTGTTTCTGATAACCATCTGAAACACCTGAAAAATCGTATACGCCATGGCAATGGTTTTTTTGAATCCCCCTCATTTGTATGAATAATTCATTCCTTTCTATTCCACGTGGCGATTGAGATGAAATGGCACAGCACTCCTGAAGACGAATGGCGTGACTATAGTTTGTCATTAGACGAGATGTGAACACTGTTATTGAATCGCTTATAAAATTGGTGCTAAATAGTATGGTGAATTCGAGGAACTTTGTTATCTCACGGCACTCGCGGTTCTGAATAAAGAGGATTGATTTCAGATATCGAAATGGTTGAGGAATGAGAAGCTAATTTTCAATCGGCCTTTAGCGAATATGGCATTCAACGAGTACAACGCTAAATATTCATGTTAAATATGTCGTACGTGTTCGATTGATCGCTAGTAATCATCGGTACTTTTCTGAAAATGTTGAGGGTCATGGATAGCAAGCATTCGCTATCCAACTCTTGACGAGTAAAGTTCAGTGTCGTTATTGTGCGTTGCCACTTTTACTATTGTGCGATTGGTATAGTGTACGAGTGAAGGTCATTGCTGTCCGCTTTCGAATTGACCTTTTGTGAAGTGGAACAAAGGAAGCAGCGCTCTTGCAGCTTGCAGCCCTTGGCGGCTGTTGAACATTGGCATAACGGGATCGCCATCGTGTGGCTGTCGTTAACGGGAATTATCATCACGTGACCGTGTGAGCTATTCTTGCGCTATTGTGTTGATCCATAGCGCGTAGCCTCTGTCTCTCCCTGGTTAGGGCAGTAGAGCGCAGTATCGGAACAACTTTTATATTAAGGTACACATATTTAATATTAATATTATTGTTCAACTCATATGTTCATTGCTTAATATTATCATCATAATTTTTTGTTTGTTTGTTTTGTTATTTTTTTTTTGAGATTATTGTTAAAATCAATAATAGATTAGAAATAAGACAAAAATTTTTGTAAAATGGAGAATAGTGGAGGATCTCCAGAGATAGAGATCTCCGATAATGAATCCCATTCAAGATCTGGGAAAAAACATAAACGAGTCCCTCAAAAAGAAGATAATTCTTCTGGGGATGAATCTGCTCATCCTTCCAAGCCCCCCTCTAAGAAAATAGCAAGC
Source organism: Toxorhynchites rutilus septentrionalis (assembly GCF_029784135.1). Lineage (NCBI taxonomy): Eukaryota > Metazoa > Arthropoda > Insecta > Diptera > Culicidae > Toxorhynchites > Toxorhynchites rutilus. The sequence continues at coordinate 28,937,393 of NC_073746.1, read as the reverse complement.
CTCCCTTCTGAACCCACTGTTACTTCCACTCCTCCTCTCCCATCATCGATTTCGCTTCCCCCTTCTGATGTTTCCGATCCAACCCAATCCACGTCCTCGTCCTCGTCCTCGTCTTCTCCCTCTGTTGTCTCCGCTCCACGTGTCAGAGTTTATCCAGAAGATGCACCTGGAACTGGCCCGTGGGTCGTTTTCCTCCGGCCAAAACCAAAAGGAAAAAGCCTTAACGTGATTCAGATCATGAAAGATCTGGCCAGATACACTTCTGTATCTGAAATTCGCAGGGTTAGACCGAACAAATTGCGGGTTGTCGTGAATGAACGGAAACACGCAAACGAGATTGTTGCTGACCAACACTTCACTCTCGAATATAGAACATTTATACCCTCCCATAACGTAGAAATTGAGGGGGTGATAACTGAAACGGGTCTGACGAGCGAACAAATAAAAAAAGAAGGAAAAGGCAAGTTCAAGAAGCTTCCCTCAATGGAAGTAAAGATCTTGGACTGTCGCCAACTCGGGAAACTCTCCCATGATGGGGACCAAACTAAATTTACGCCGTCAGACTCGTTTCGAGTCACCTTTGCTGGTGCCGCCCTCCCTGACTACGTTATGGTGGACAAATTGAGACTACCTTTGCGACTCTTCGTGCCAAAGCCCATGACTTGCAACAAATGCAAGTCAGTTGGTCACACTTCAGATTATTGTGCCAACAAGGAGCGCTGTGCCACTTGCGGAGAGCAACATGAGGGGAAATCCTGCAGTGCGACTGAGCATAAGTGTCCATATTGCGGAGGATCCCCACACGCGCTCTCAGCTTGTGAAACTTACAAGAGTCGCTGGGAGAAACAGAAGCGCTCTTTAAACGAACGTTCGAAGCGCACTTTTGCGGAAATTTTAAAGGGCGCTTCTCCACTGGCCCAGCAGCAACAACATCCAATCTACACACACAATATCTTTTCCACGTTGCCAGTTGATGAAATGGAAGCGGACACAGCTAGCGGGGGCACACCGTTTATTTTCAAAGGGAATCCCCGGCGCAAAAATGTGACCACTCCCAAAGTTCAAGTCCCCCCGGTGATACCCCCAGTTAGCTTGCCTAAAAAATGGAGTGCAGCGGACAAGCAAAATCAGGTTCCTCCTGGCTTCCGTGGGAATAGTTCACCTTCGAACGACCCAGCACTCGAGGGGACATCAAAAACCCCAACTGTCCCTGTTTTTCCGTCCAGCTCAACTTCCCAATCGGGATTTATAAAGTTGTCTGACCTTTTGGATCAAATCTTCAAGTGTTTTAATGTTTCCGACTCCATCAGAACCCTTGTCATCTCAATGCTTCCAGTATTAAAGACAATTTTGCAGCAATTGATGCAAACATGGCCCCTCCTTGCAATGATTATCTCTCTTGATGTCTAATTTAGATAGAGAGGTCGGAGATATCACTGTTTTTCAGTGGAATTGTCGTAGTCTTATCCCTAAATTGGATACATTCAAATTTTTAATTCATAACTTCAATTGTGATGTTTTTGCTCTGTCCGAAACTTGGCTTTCTTCGATTTCTTTCCACGATTTTAATATTATACGCTTGGACCGTGATGATAGATACGGAGGGGTGCTTTTGGGGATCAATAAGTGCCACTCATTTTTTAGAATTGACCTTCCACCTATCGGAGGGATCGAAGCTGTTGCTTGTCATGCAAACATCAGAGGCAAAGACCTCTGTATTGTCAGCTTGTATTGGCCTCCGAGAGCTGCGGTTAGCCGCAAACAACTTGATGACATGTGCTCACTCCTTCCTGAGCCACGATTGATCTTGGGAGACTTCAACTCTCATGGAACTGCCTGGGGGGAACAGTACGACGACAATCGTTCATTGTTTATATATGACCTTTATAACAACTTCAATATGACCGTTTTGAACACTGGGGAAACAACACGTGTGCCTAAACCTCCTGCTAACCCAAGTGCTCTTGACCTCTCGCTTTGCTCGAATTCACTATCGTTAGATTGCAAGTGGAATGTAATCTAGGACCCCAACGGTAGTGATCACTTGCCAATCAAAATTTCCATCACCATTGGGTCGAATTCTTCTGAATCTATAAACATGGCATATGACCTCACAAGACACATTGACTGGAAATAATATACGGACGCGATTGCTCTAGCCATCAATTCCAGAGATGGTTTACCTCCATTGGAGGAGTATAACTTCATTTCTCGTTTGATCTATGACAGCGCGGTTCGCGCTCAAACGAAACCCATCCCAGGTTCCACTATTCGTCGAAGGCCTCCCAATCTATGGTGGGATAGCATATGTTCCAAGCTTTATGTAGAAAAATCGAATGCATTTAAAGCTTTTCGGAAAAGTGGAACCCCTGAAAATTTTCAGACGTATTTGGACCTTGAAAATCAATTTAAAAACTTGATCAAAGGGAAAAAACGTGCTTATTGGCGAAATTTCGTGGGAGGTTTGTCACGAGAAACGTCAATGAAAAAATTATGGAAAGTGGCTCGAAACATGAGAAATCGCTCTTCAACAAATGAAAGCGAAGAATATTCACATCGATGGATTTTTAATTTTGCACGGAAGGTTTGTCCTGATTCCGCTCCTGTGCAAAAAATTGTTCGAGATATACCACAAGATAGGTGCGATCTTGATTCCGAGTTTTCGATGGTAGAATTCTCTCTTGCTCTCCTTTCATGTAACAATTCTGCTCCGGGATCGGATAGAATTAAGTTCAACTTGCTGAAAAATCTCCCTGATGTGGCAAAACATCGCTTGTTGAACTTATTCAATCGGTTTCTGGAGCATAATATTGTTCCAGATGATTGGAGACAAGTACGAGTTATAGCTATTCAAAAACCCGGTAAACCCGCGTCCGACTTCAATTCGTACCGCCCAATAGCAATGCTGTCTTGTATACGGAAATTGTTGGAGAAAATGATCTTGTTTCGCCATGATCATTGGGTTGAAACGATTGGCTTACTCTCAGATACACAATATGGGTTCCGCAGGGGCAAGGGGACGAATGATTGTCTTGCGTTGCTTTCTTCAGAAATTCAAATGGCTTACGCCGAAAAAAAACAAATGGCTTCAGTATTCTTGGACATAAAGGGGGCCTTTGATTCTGTTTCTATAGAGGTTTTGTCAGACAAATTACACTCTCGGGGTCTGCCGCCTCTATTGAATAATATGTTATATAACTTGATTTGTGAGAAACATTTGAACTTTTCTCACGGAGATTCGGCAGTAAGTCGGGTCTCTTACATGGGCCTCCCCCAGGGCTCATGTTTAAGCCCCCTTTTGTACAACTTCTATGTAAGCGACATCGACAATTGTCTTACACAAAATTGCAGCCTAAGACAACTTGCAGATGATGGAGTGGTGTCTGTCGTAGGATCAAAAGAATCCGACCTGCAAGGACTCTTACAAGATACTTTGAACAATTTTTCAACCTGGGCCATTGGGCTAGGGATCGAATTCTCCACGGAGAAAACAGAGATGGTGGTTTTTTCTAGGAAGCATAGACCAGCAAAACCAAAGCTTCAACTTTTGGGTAAACCGATCACTCATGCTATGTCATTCAAGTATCTTGGGGTCTGGTTCGACTCCAAATGTACTTGGGGGGCCCATATTAGGTATCTGAGTAAAAAATGTCAACAAAGAATAAACTTTCTCCGTACAATTACCGGCACCTGGTGGGGAGCCCATCCCGAAGATTTTATAATGTTGTATCGAACAACTATTCTCTCAGTGATGGAGTATGGCAGTTTCTGTTTTCAATCAGCTGCCAAAACACACCTCATTAAACTCGAGCGAATTCAGTATCTTTGTCTCCGTATTGCGTTGGGATGTATGCCCTCAACGCATACCATGAGTCTCGAGGTTTTGGCAGGCGTACTCCCACTAAAAGATCGCTTCAATTTATTATCTCTTCGGTTCCTCAAACGGTGTAAGGTTATGAATTCATTGGTGATCGGAAATTTTGAGCAATTGATCGAGCTAAATTTTCATTCTGGATTCATGAATTCATATCATGAATTCACCTCTATGCAGGTTGTTCCTTCTTCGTATATTCCCAACCGTGTTTGCTTTCCTGACTACATCAATTCCTCTGTACATTTCGATCTGTTCATGAAGGAGAAAATCCATGAAAATCCAGATTATCTTAGATTGGGGTTCGTTCCTACAATCTTCAATGCAAAGTATGGGCGTATCAATTGTGATAATATATACTTTACTGATGGGTCCTCTATGAATGAGTCCACAGGATTTGGAGTGTTCAACGTATTTTTTAGCACCCCACACAGTCTTCAGAATCCTTGCTCGGTATATATTGCTGAATTGGCAGCGATATACTGGGCGCTGGACAGCGTCGCCTCACGACCTGTTGAACACTATTACATTGTAACGGATAGTCTTAGCTCTGTCGAAGCTATCCGTTCAGTGAGGCCGGAAAAGCACTCGCCGTACTTCCTTGAGAGAATACGAGAAATTTTGAGTGCTTTATCCAGACGCTGTTATGTCATTACCTTTGTCTGGGTCCCTTCACATTGCTCAATTCCGGGTAATGAGAGGGCTGACTCATTGGCAAAGGTAGGTGCAATTGAAGGCGATATTTATCAGCGTCAAATCGCCTTCAATGAATTTTATTCTTTAGTTCGCAAAAATACCATTGCTAACTGGCAACGCAAGTGGAATGAAGATGAATTGGGCCGGTGGTTTCACTCGATTATCCCTAAGGTTAGCCTCAAACCGTGGTTCAAAAGTCTGGACTTGAGTCGGGACTTTATTCGCACCTTCTCCCGACTCATGTCCAATCACTGTTCGTTAGATACACTACTCTTTCGTTTCAATCTTGCCAGCAGCAATCTCTGCGTTTGTGGCCAAGGTTATCACGATATCGAGCACATTGTTTGGTCGTGCGAGGTGTATCTGGTCGCCAGATCGAATTTAGAAAACTCCCTTCGGGCCCGAGGAAGACAGCCCAATGTGCCGGTGAGAGATGTGTTGGCTCGGTTAGACCTTGATTACATGTCCCATATATATGTTTTCCTTAAAGCTATAGATCTTCGTGTGTGATTGTCCCTACATCCTTATACCCTCCTTTCCTTCCTTTGCGGGTAATTCGTCCCCTTGCTATAAATAGTAGAATAAGTTGAAATGTAAATAAACTATAGATATACGAATAGATTTAAGAATTGAGTGCTCATCAACATTGTTACAATTTCCTTATATCCCATCCTTCTCCTAAAAATATGTCACCCTTCTAAACTCGAGTACACCGCGAGTAATCGGTTTTCCACCTTACTAACCATAGATGTAAGAATATATATATATATATATATATATATATATATATATATATATATATATATATATATATATATATATATATATATATATATATATATATATATATATATATAGTTTTAAAAATATATTTAAGAATTCGGCTCCTTTAAACTTAAGTAACTGAGCCTGTAAAAATAAACGAATTAAAAAAAAAATGGATAGCAAGCGGTTGGACAACTTGCGTACATTTTTGCTAATCCTTTTTTTTCCCCCAAAATATATATTTTATTAAGGCACATGTGGCGTTAGCCTGACGGGGCCGGGAGTCCAATATTTTGACAATTTTTGTGTTTGCTAATCCTTCAATCTAAAAGTTCTAGCGCACAAAGCGTCTTGTGTTTTAATGATTGAACTTTAGTTAAATGTGTTATATTGGAAAAAAAGTGAGGACCACACGTCGCCACACGTACAGATTTATCTGGAAAGGTACAGCATTTTTCGTCATTTTTGGTACAGATTCTGTGCGGTTCGGAGTACAAATTTTCTCCAAAAAGTACAGATTGGTTGGTACAGATTTTTACCACGGTTGAAATTTCTTACATTTGAACAAAGCTACATTAAGGTACATAATTATTTTTACGCCGCAGTACCGCTTGGTGCGGTAGCTTGAAACTTTGAATAAATGATAGTATGCAATCTAGATTCACAAAAACTATGTATAAGCGTCATCGAACACACGAATGACAAATGAAATGTAAATGTGATATTTGTAGGGAATAAACGAATATTTTTTACGCATAAAATGGATTTTTCTCTACAACGAATATTTTCGATGGTACAAATTTTTTGTTCAGATTTTTGGAAGAAAAAGTACATATGGGTAAGTTTTTTAACCCCTATGGTACAGAATTTAAATTTTAAAAAAAACCCTATGTTTCTTACAAATCACATACCTATAAACTCATGCAAAAAAGTAGAAGGGTCTGAGCCTAGGGGCACGGACGAAAGTTTGACGTAGGACTGTGATTGTTTAGAACAATTGATTATTTTAAATGTAATTGTTCTCATTGTTCAGAAATCTGCTAGTTTAACTCTTTTTAAACTCTAAATAGTAGCCCTGAAAAGAGCCGTTTGTTGTATGTACACATAACCTTCAAACGGTTGTAACCGTTCTGGCAGGAAGTTCAACTGTATAATTGAAAATTATTAATGAATATCAGTGGGACACATAACAGGGTGGGATGGTAGATGAAGTATATGTGAATCGGTAAACAAAAAATATATATATATCGTCAATATGAATATGAAATTTATTGAATATGAAATTTATGGGGAAGAAACGAAAAAAGAAGTTAGAAATACCCACGATTTCGTGATATTTTGAGGTAAAATACAAATGCAATCATAAAGTTGCTTTATTTTAAATGGATAGCTATGGTATTGCAATTTCTTTCCATTGTCTTATTCTTATTATTAGGCATCGGGAGCAGTAGCTTTTTCGGAGAAATAATGTTCGTTTGCAGATTGTCACAATCAAGTAGTATTGGTTCTACTGCTCAATCTATCATAGAAGGAATTGAGTCATTGAGAACTATGCATATGAGTCATGAAGAATATTAATATGTTAATATGAAGTTTCAGTGATGCATGAAATCTTCCATCTGATTACTTTAACATCTTGCTGATTTGTTAGATAGAAGAAATTATTGCACGCAATTTTATGTTACATACAACATTAATGGGAACGAAGTTGGAAGAAAGAATGCATAATACATGGTTTACCTCCGCATCCGCTTGCAAAACATACCAACCAACAAAACATACCTCTTTTATTTGTTAAGTTGCTCACTTGTTCTATTATTTCCACTGTTGATGTCTCAAACGAAAAAAAAGTTGGATAAATTTGTCGTCTAATCTATCTATATATATATATATATATATATATATATATATATATATATATATATATATATATATATATATATATATATATATATATATATATATATATATGTATATATATATATATATATATATATATATATATATATATATATATATATATATATATATATATATATATATATATATATAAATGGAGTGATGTCTGTCTGCCTGTCTGATTCTTATAGACTCGGAAACTACTGAACCGATCGACATGAAAATTGGTATGTAGGGGTTTTTGGGGCCGGGGAAGGTTTTCGTGATATTTTAAGACCCCTCCCCCCTCTCTAAGGGGGGGCTGCCATACAAATGAAACACAAATTTCTGCATTACTCGGAAATTAACCAAGCAAACGAAACCAAGGTTGGCATGTGGAGGTTTTAGGATGCAATAAATGTTTCTATGGTGATAAGATACTCCTTCCCCCTCTCTTAGAGGGGGCTGCCATACAAATGAAACACAATTTTTTGCATTAGTCGGAAATTATTCAATCAAACGAAACCAAAGTTGGCATGTGAAAGTTTTAGGGTGCAATAAATGTTTCTATGATGGTTAGACAGTCCTTCCCCCACTCAAAGGGGGGGCTGCCATACAAATGAAACACAAATTTCTGCATTACTCGGAAATTAACCAAGCAAACGAAACCAAGGTTGGCATGTGGAGGTTTTAGGATGCAATAAATGTTTCTATGGTGATAAGATACTCCTTCCCCCTCTCTTAGAGGGGGCTGCCATACAAATGAAACACAAATTTTTGCATTACCCGAGAATTAATCAAGCAAATTAAACCAAATTAGGCATATGGAAACTTTAGGGTGCAATGAATGTTTCTATGGTGGTTAGATACCCCTCCCCCCTCTCTTAGGGGTGGCTGCCATACAAATAAAACACAAATTTCTGCATTACTCGAGAATTAATCAAGTAAATGGGCGGGACGAAGTTTGCCGGGTTAGCTAGTGGTATATATTATAATATATATATCGTCAGAATGATTCTGCGTAATATGCATTTGAAAACTCTTAATAAACGTTACATTTTTCGTAGAGTGACCCCCCTATATAGAAATTAAAGACGTCAAAAAAAACCGCACGAACAGGTAATTTCATGAGTATTCCAGGTATCTACTGTCCAATACAATTTGCAATGAAGCACTCCTCTACCTTTTTGTTGTTGCAAATTTCCACAATCTGAATGGAAAAACGGCTGAAAATTAAAAAAAAATAGATGTGTCTAACATTCAAATTAAAAAAAAATCATATCAATTAAAACGAGCATTTAATAATGCAATTTATTAAGCTATAATTAAGATGCAAAGCATAAGCTGTTCACTCAACTTGTAAGAACTTTGTATAAAACAAAAATAAAATGAAATAAATAAATATTTATGTAAAAAAATGTAAAAACGGCTGAAAATATAAATTTTTTGCAGAGGTTTCGAGGATACATCACATACAAAATTTATCTAACCACTAAGAAGGGTAAAATAGATAACTTGTTACGATACTTGGAAAATTGATGCATTTTTTAATCGATGAGGTATTTATGGTTATCAAAATGACACGTTTTTTAAAAAAAAAACACATTTCAGAGAAAAGTACAAAAAAATCTTACGATTTGTTAGTTTTGACAAGAGAACCTAAAAAACAATGAATTTGTTTTGGTTTCAGAAATACAAAATTAGTACAAAATTTAGAGTTGATGTGGCCAATGGAACGAAAGAAAATATGCAGTGAAAGCTAGTTTTCATAGATGGCTTCCACAAATATTTATTAATGTTTTACATTTCGCTTAAAAAATTGCTTCGATTGCTACCTGTCCCTGGAGACCTCCAGCATCGCCAAATGAAAGAGCTTGCTGAGAAACGCAGAATTTGTCAAATACTATTATCTTGTAATTACAAAATTCGTAATATATGTGAAAAATGTAGAAACTTGTTTGAAGCAAGTGTACGAATAAAAAGATTTTCATTACAATTTGCCAAAAATATACAAATAGTATTGCATAAAGCACTTTTTTTCTTTTTTTTTTGTTACACAACATTAATCCATTATCAACGAATTTCAAAAAAAACATAGCACATAGCTTTAAATATTTAAAAAAGAAATCAAATTATTCGAAATACTTTATTGCACATATTAGATATTCTTTCCCAAATCTGCCAATTACCAAATTCCAAGCTCCAATTTCTCTTGTTTTAAAGAATAAATTTGGAGACCATTCAATCATCCAGCTTTGACGCTTGCCACCATCTGTCTAACAAAATATGTTCATACAAGAGACTTTTGATGCATGAAAGGCATGCACTTACAAACTGGTGCAACATCCCGAACCGTCACGGTACTTGCTTTCATCATAGGACAAAGAACCAATCGAAGGATTTCAACCAATCACCTCAAAAAACCATAACCCGAAAAACCTTCCGAACCAACGCTGCATACATTTCAATCAGTAAATGGCTCACTCTTGAAGCTGATGGAAACCATAATGAACAGTGAACGATAGTCAGCTCCGACATCGCGGGAGAAGCTTTTTCGTTCTGCCAAACCACCCTAAATCGGGATAAAACTGAGCTCCACAACCTGAGGGTTTAGTTAGCCAAAAGAGCGCTGGCGAAATGGAATCAGCGACGACAGCGCGAGCAGCACTGGAGAGACCGAAACACATCCTCCCCCTCACACATACAGCCTCGAGTTGAATCAGATTGCTTTCTGGTAAAAAGCTTTTCTGTGTAGTTTACTACTTCCCATCGACTGAGTCCTCCGTGCTTTTCATTCGAATCGTCATTACTGTAATATGAATGGAAAGCGAGTGATGGTTCACTGAAAAGTGTAGTGCCGTCGGATGATGAAAACCCAGCGCCCAGAAAGGATTCACTAATGCAGTGACTGCACGCGCACTACTAAAAGCGGAACAATCCGCCTATAAGACTCGATTTGTAGCTTGCAGAAAATAGTAGGCAAAACCACAGGATCTGGTTGCAACAGGAGGGCAGAAGAGTTATTGATTTTCATAAGCGCACTCAACACTATCAACTCCACCCGGTAGCGTTCGGCACGGCATATGAAAAAACGGGTTGTGATTCTAAGTTGGTGGTTTTTTTCGCGTGTAGAAGTTGTATGAATGAAAACATAATTACTTTATGTGCTTCATATTTACTTCCCGGGAACGAAACGGCGTTCAGTACTAGCTAGACGAAGTCGGCGCCACCTAGTTGAAGGAAAGCGCCTCGGAGGGAAAATTCGCTTGAAAAGTTTTTCCCCCGTTTTGCACTACAACTTCACTTCATTTCCCCGCACTTACATCGGCGAGGAAGTACTTTTTTCACGCGCAACCTGATTATTGAATTTTCTGCTTAGTGCACAGATAATGCTAAATACAATCTAGGGTCCCATTTATCATGCTTCTTCTTCTTCTTCTTCTTCTTCAATGGCACTAACGTTCCTAGAGGAACTTCGCCGTCTCAGCGTAGTATTACTTGCGTCATTTTTTATTAGTACTTAGTTGAGATTTCTATGCCAAATAACACGCCTTGAATGCATTCTGAATGGCAAGCTCTAGAATACGCGTGACCACAGTGCAAGTCGGAGGAAATTTCTTTGACGAAAAATTCCCCCGACCAGAACGGGAATCGAACCCGAACACCCGGCATGTTAGTTATGACGCTAACCACTCGGCCACGGGAGCACACCATTTATCATGCTACGATATTAAATAATTCCGTCGGAGAAGTGGCTTAGACTCATTCTGATAAGGAAGCAATCGGATTTGATTCTTGAATTCAATCACAGCCTGTTTACATAGCGGATGCAAAGCAGCAAAATTGACAGCGAAACCATGATAGCGAATCAAAGGTTTATTTATTCAGCGGAAAGTACAATTGAGTAGAAGATTCGGTGATTAAGCCGTGGCAAACACAAACACCGATGTTAAAATTAGCATACCCAAACAGAGCAATCCCAACGTTTATCCGTTTCAATCGCGAACACTTACCGGAGCGAATCGCGCTCCGAGCCGCTTCCATCTCGGACCGGGAATGCTGATGCAAATGTTACACAAACAGCAGAAACCACAATCGCGTAACTAAATCAATTTCACTGGAAATCCCACGAAATTAATCCTCCACCCCCTCCTCCTCCCTCACCGGAGAGAGGATCGTCAAAATCAAAAATTCATGTGCCACTCTCAAGCCGTTACATTCGCTGTAACCGCAGCGATTCCGACTGGCGGTTGGGACGCGCCATTATTTGAACAATGTGTACCCATCGAGCTTTGTTACGTCCGCATAACCTACGGATAACAGGCTAACAGGGCACGCACTTTTTCACCAATTCAAATTCCACCGCCTGCTCCCTCACATAATCTACCAGTTCACGTTTAATTTGAGATCATCCCGGCAGTCACCGGTACTCGTGAAATCCTGTCCCTCATTAGAACACGCTCGAATGGAATGTTTTTCCGGGGGCTCATCGCATGCCTCATGTGGGAAGACCTAAAAAAAAGGGTTGTTTTTGGTGAAAAAATTGGCTAATTCTAAGTGGATGTTGTTCTTAATCCACCTACCAATTTTACCTTCCGAAGGTTTATGTTGGGGTATGCTGGTTAAAGCTGGTTAAAAATGGATCATTCGTTCTTCGAGGAGTTCGTTGAAGTAATTTACTCACAACCAGGGTGGCCATAATAAAATCTGTGGTTTTGGTCTCAAAAAAACTTTTTATCTGTGTTTTTCCTCAGAAAATCTGTATCGAAATTTGTATCAACTCTTTGCGGTCGTTTGTCTGCTTTCAACCACCACAGTAAAGAAGTACATTAATGTTATAATTTATGCAACAATGTATCAGTTCACACTTTTTCCAAACGAATTTTAAGGACTTGTGAACTTATTCACGAACCAAAACGGTGCTACTATTAGCAATGTATAACGATACTCAGTATAAACAAAAGTTGTCATCCATGCTTGAGAAAAGGATTAATGGAAAACTCCATGTATAGCGGCACTGTGTGGATGTAAAGAGCATGGTTCTGTATGTTCAAACAGAAAGATAGAAGGCGAAAGTCTAATTATTTTATTGACACATGCGAAAGACATCACGCTAAGAAGAATTATAGCAAATATATTTAAAACACAAACATAAAAACATTGTTTAGTAAAAACTCATCAGAAGTTTACATAAAATAAAGGAACCTTGTTCATCTTTCATAATCTCACAAAGTTAAACATCACTGCCTCATCTCGTGAAAAATTGCGACCAGTACTACAAACATGTAGAAGTTTAATTAAGGGATTTATAAGTTCAATCCTGAAACATAATCTTAGCTTTAGTATCATGCATTGGTATAGTTATTATGAATTTGACGATGTTGATCGTATCCACCTAAAAATGAATGCCAAAATGGCTCTCATTCAGACTGATTCGAATGCTATATTATGAATAAATAAAAATGTAAGGCAAAATCTGTTGGTAAGCGGAAAACCCGAAGAAGGGATGGTCCGATTTTAGCCTCCTGTATTTTGTTGTATTCGTCTCTTCCCGTAGATCAATATAGTGGAGAGAAAATTCGGAAAATTTTCTGAAAATCCTGAAGCAAGCTCGGAAAACTCGGAAAATTGAATTCCCACATGTTCGAAAATTACATCATAATAAGCGTTGTTAATCCATTCGATGTTTGCGCTATCGAAATTGATCTTTGTTCGTAAGTGGAAATGGCGATTTTCAGGCGAAAAATACATTTCCATATCTTGTCTTATATCTATATAAATAAAAATGTAAGGCAAAATCTGTTGGTAAGCGGAAAACCCGAAGAAGGGACGGTCCAATTTTAGCCTCCTATATTTTGTTGTATTCGTCTCTTCCCGTAGATCAATATAGTGGAGAGAAAATTCGGAAAATTTTCTGAAAATCCTGAAGCAAGCTCGGAAAACTCGGAAAATTGAATTCCCACATGTTCGAAAATTACATCATAATAAGCGTTGTTAATCCATTCGATGTTTGCGCTATCGAAATTGATCTTTGTTCGTAAGTGGAAATGGCGATTTTCAGGCGAAATAATACATTTCCATATCTTGTCTTATATCTATATAAATAAAAATGTAAGGCAAAATCTATTGGTAAGCGGAAAACCCGAAGAAGGGATGGTCCGATTTTAGCCCCCTGTATATATGTTGTATTCGCCTCTTCCCGTAGATTAATATAGTGGAGAGAAAATTCAGACGGAATAACGCATTTCTATATCTTCTATCTATATAAACAAAAATGGAAGGCCAAATGTGTTGGTGTGCCCTGAACCCGAGGAAGGAGTGGTCCGATTTGAGCTGTCTTTATTCTGTAATATTCTCTGTATCAAACAGGTATTTCATGCAACGGAGAAACATGTTATTTCCAAATGCTTGAAGAATCTTGAGCGAGAATTGTGTCTGAAAATAATTTTGTATTATAAGGACGAATTTTTGTAGAAGTACTAGACAATTTATAGTAGAAGGAAATTGTAAAGGGTCAAAGGATAATCAATCAATGAAGAGTTCAGTGATTGGACTCACTAACGTTCACTTAGTAAGAAAACGTGAATGTTTGAAAGTATTCAAATCAGAAAATCTATTTTGGGCGGGATGAAGTTCGTCGGGTCAGCTAGTTATGAATAAAATTGGTGAGTTACGAAAAGATATTATTGAGATCAACCCATGACTAATATTGGATCGTTATTTTGAATAATCTGTAAATCTGTATGAAACCCAAAAAAATCTGTAATCTGGATCTGCGGAAGACGATTCGGATGCTTTCATTTGAAAGGTGAGAAAATTTGGTATAGGATGTAGTAGTGGAACAACCAAATTAGTGGATTTTAATAACATTTTGGAAATGAAAACTTAAAAGTTTGTAAATTTTATTGTGTTATTATTAGTTTTAAAAAACGGCGTTCGACGTCTCGTGGCTTCAATTCATACGGCACCCAATGTCCTATCTTTCGGATCATTCCCATTGTGCTTTAACCCTTTTTAAGGCAGAGACGATATATTTACCACCAACAAAAATGTTTATCTTTCTATGTGAGTTATCAAAGGAGTGTTGCACTGGCAACTATGGAGGTATGCCTTATTATTATAAAGAAAAAAAAATGACGTTTGTGTGACATATTTTTTCTTGGCCCCACTATCTGTCAAAAAATTGCGCCAAATTTGAAAGAAAATTTGTTACTCCGTGAATCTTCATATTTTTTATTTGAAAAGAGGTAAGAATCTGTTTTTTAATATGTATTTATGTTTATTCTTCAAGTTGTTTGCTATACCTTCGAAGTTACTATCGTATTTAGATGTGAGAGGACTTTTTACTTGGTGGGAAAAATATTCCCGCTGCCCGTGGCGTGTTATGTACCCTTGTTGAACTAGTTCCTTCTTTTTTCAGATTTTCATGAAAAATGCCGCGCTATATGAATGAAAAAGATGTTGAAAAGAGATTGGAGCAGATTTTCGGCATTCCCGATGATGGCTCAGAAGACGAATTTGAGTCTGATGAGGCAGAAGAGTTCAACTTGAATACAATACAACGGTTACTTGAATCAAATGATGATTCAAGTAACCTTTTACAGAATTCTCCTGCTCATCCAGTAGCGCATTTCAAACAGTTTTTTAGTAATCTAAGTTGATTGTTATTCAGACAAACTTGTATGCGGAGCAGCAAAATATAAAAATTGGCAGCCTGTTGAAAAACACGCATTGAGTGTCTTTTTGGGCATTCTCATTATAATGGGTTATCATATTCTTCCACATATCGATTTATATTGGTCATCGGATCCTGGATTTCTTGTGAATGAAATAGCTGAAGTTATGCCAGTAAATCGCTTCATAAAAATTTTAGAATCTTTGCATTTGAACGATAATAGTCAACAATCAAGTAAAGAAGATGTAAATTTTGATAAATTATATAAAATTCGTCATCTTATATCCTTACTGAGTCAATCATTTCAAAACAATGCCTCTAATTCCTCTTCCCAAAGTATCGATGAGAGCATGATACTATTCAAAGGAAGGTCCAGTTTGAAGAAGTACATGCCGCTGAAGCCCATAAAAAGAGGCTATAAAGTGTGGTGTTGTTGTGATAGTAGCACAGGGTAGTTATATAACTATGAAATTTATACAGGCAAAACAGACCAAGGAACAGAAGAGGGCCTAAGGGCTAATGTCGTAAAAAAATTGTCAAGTAAATTAGTAAAGAAGATTTCAAGACTCATGTTACATTCGATAACTTTTTTTTGCGACTTTTCTCTCATGCAGTACCTGTATGAAAAAAAAAATTATGCCACTGGAACAGTGAGAAGAAATAGAGCAATTTTACCAAACATAATAAAAAATAACACAAATAGAAACGGCAAAAACAAAAGTCTAGATGCATTTCATCCTAGAGTAGAAGTAACTTCTGTACAAAGAGCGCAGAAAAATGGCACCAGGGAGGCTTTACATTGTCCTAGGGTTGTGAAAAGATACACCAATAGTATGGGCGGTTTCGACCAAGTGAAGGGGACGTATGCCGTCGGAAGGAGAAGTAAACGCTGGTGGTTCTGGATATTCTACTTCTTGGGGGATGCAAGTTTGACAAACTCTTTTATTTTATATTCCTTAACATCGAGAGTAGAAAAGCTTACCAACTTAGAATTTCGGGAGGCTGTTGCCAGAGGTTTGATTGGTGTCTATAGCAGCAGAAGTCACACATAGTATGCCCAGAGGTTTATCAAAAAAGTGTAAATGCTGTACCTGAAGAACTGCGGTTTGTAAACATAGGTGATCATATGCCGGCAGAGTTGGAGCAGCACAAAGGTCAAAGATAAGCGTTCAAAAAAAAAATGCAGTAAGTGTAATGCCCCTTTTTGCATTACGCCTTGTTTTGCACAATTTCACAGAAAATAATGTCACACATTTAGCTTGCATGTGGGTCTGTTGATGGGTAGTGGGAATATTTTTACTACCTATTTTCCAAATCTTCTAAAATAATTAGTGTTTTTCTTTTAAGTTTGTTTTTGTTATATGAATAAAAACATGCCAAAAATATAAGCGCAAGTTATTTAATTCCTCTGAATCCTTCTGCCTTATAAAGGGTTAAAAACAAATAAACCACCAAATTGCGATGACTTTCCGCAGCTTTTTTCTTCATATTGAAGTGAAGTAACACTCCCCGCAAAACACTCTCGTTGGTACGAAATTCGACATGATCGAAGTGGCCAAAAACTCTGTTGTAGACGCGCAATGACAGTAGCTTTCCAAAGAATGTCCGGGAATTTGATTCAATGGAATAATAATCATGTTACGTCATCTGTTCTAAAACCGGAGAAACTTACCGGTACACCTAATAGTTTTCAAAGTCATGATTATTCACCTAAAAACAAGAAAAACGTGTTTCTCGTCACTAAGTGGTGTTGGTGGTTACTCATTTTTAATGAATAAAACATTGAAATCGTTGAATGGTACACATTTCAATCTTATTATGCGTGTGATGCAAAAACACCCAAGTGTTCTCCATAATTTGACATTGAAACAGTCAGTCACCAGCACATGGTTGTCCACAATGTGCTTCGTAAATAGCATGGCTATAATAAATCTTTCGTTGATAATCGAACCAATCTTTTTCAGCAATGATTCCGGCGGGCTTACTGACAAGGATATGTCGATGAATTGGACAACAAAATCATTTGGCGTTCGAACACGCTTTTTAACCTTTTCCCTAAATACCAAGATCATTACCTAATATTTCAGGAACGACATCGGTGCGAACTCCAGCGCCTTTTCCCCGTAATCCAAAAGATCACAGAGAAAATATCTCACAAATGTAGCCATATTTACACAAATATCAAAAGTTGCGCATAGCCAAATGTGATCGATAAGGACTCTGGTTTCAATGTTATGTCAGAGTATTCAAGTGTTTAGGAGGATTGCCTTTTATAACTAGATGTGTTTGTACTGGTGACAACAATGCACTATGGTCCAGGAGGTGCATATAAGTGGAAATTAGCATCTAGAGCTCAACAGTGATTCTCTAGACAAAAACTGTCTTCGACAAACTTGTTACATATAATAGAGCGCTTATTTTTATGTTATCAAAAATAGGGTGACCAAAATTTACGATGAAATAAAAAATCTAACTTTCTTATCTTTATAGATAGAGGTAAATATAGTTCGACAATATTGTAGCTCTGGTTATTTTAAGTAACTTTGTGGAACAATATTTCTTTCTATCTTTTCAAATAACCGATATAGCGCTTTTTCTCTAGGTCGAGTTATGGTTACCATGAAAAAAAAGGTTTTTTTTCTCTAACTTTTATATGTAAAATTCTACATCAAAACTGTCTTCGAATGATCTTTAGAGCTTTCCAATCCACGCATTTTACGGTGCAAAACTTGTATGTACCTTAATGCTACTCAAAGTTATTGATGTTTTTTTTCCCCAAAAACACGATCTTTTCATTTGCTTGTCGTTCTTTTTGGGGCGAACATAATAAAACATTATTGATGACATTTTAAAGAGCGCATTTGACTCTACATAAGGTGAAACTTTCAAAAGAGTGTTATCTACAATAAAATATATTTATTGTATAAAAAGAAAAGAGGGGACCGACAAATTATCAAATGCTTCCTGAATAGAAACCGTATAAAGAACAATTCGGGGCTCGACGTGTTATTTTTTAGTAACGTATTGACATATTTTAATGGCGGTGAGTTGATTGATGACATTATTTTACCAAACTATTGTTGTTCCTATTGTTTTATTCAAATTTATTTTTATAATCTTCCGTATGTACATATTAACCTGTTTTAGTTGTTATAATGGAAATGAAGTTCATAGTAATAATTAGAAATCATACAAATAAAAAACTACAAAATCAAATGCTTAGCATTTTCCGGAATCAGAAGATCGGAATACTCTGGTGTTTGTCTATTACTATGAGATAATACTGGATCCGAAGCTGTTACGAAGCCCAGTGCATCAGCAGAAATTTTTTCTGTAATCTCCCGAACACGGTTACACTTCATCCTTTGGCTCAGCTCAGAGCTTCCTTTCATGCCTTCTAGCAGTATTAGAAAAGGTATTTTTTTGAGAAAACCAAGACTTCTTCGAGCCACGTGGCATTTTGCCGTTCAAATCGGGAGCGTGTACGAGCACATTTCGACCACCGTGTTGAGAACTTTAACTTCTCAAATTTCAGGCACTTTCTGGCACTCAAAACACATATATCTTGGCATTTTTCTCGTAATAATTGTATAACGTCTTCTATATTCCATCCACCGAAAACGAAAACAAAAATGTGTCTTCTTTGAACCTACATGTTGAGTGGCTATAAGACTGAACTGAAGTGATGCTGCCTTAAAGTCTACGCTTACTATATGCAATTAAAAATTGCATTTATATGCAAAAACTCATAATTTCAAATTTAATTTACTCAAATACAAAAAATAACACTCTTTTGAAAGTTACACCTTATGTAGAATCAAATGTGCTCTTTAAAATGCCATCAATAATTTTTTATTATGTTTGCCCCAGAAAGAACGACTAGCAAATGAAAAAGTCGTGTTTTTGGGGAAAAAACATCAATAACTTTGAGTA
Source organism: Toxorhynchites rutilus septentrionalis (assembly GCF_029784135.1). Lineage (NCBI taxonomy): Eukaryota > Metazoa > Arthropoda > Insecta > Diptera > Culicidae > Toxorhynchites > Toxorhynchites rutilus. The sequence continues at coordinate 28,918,575 of NC_073746.1, read as the reverse complement.
GAATTAAGATACATACAAGTTATGTATCGTAAAATGCGTGGACTGGAAAGCTCTAAAAGTCATTCGAAGACAGTTTTGATGTAGAATTTTACATATAAGAGTTAGAGCAAAAAAACCGTTTTTTTCATGGTAACCCTAACTCAACCTAGAGAAAAAGCGCTATATCGGTTATTTGAAGAGATAGAAAGAAATATTGTTCCACAAAGTTACTTAAAATAACCAGAGCTACAATATTGTCGAACTATGTTTACCTCTATCTATAAAGATAAGAAAGTTAGATTTTTTATTTCATCGACAATTTTGGTCACCCTATTTTTGATAACATAAAAATGAGCGCTCTATTATATGTAACAACTTTGTCGAAGACAGTTTTTGTCTAGAGAATCACTGTCGAGCTCTAGATGCTAATTTCCACTTAAATGCACCTCCTGGGCCATAGTGCAATGGTATGTATGGTTTTGTATGAAAGCACCTGTTCTGACAAATGTTGTTGCTTTTTGCTGTGTCAAATTTGTACAAAACCAGTGGTCAGTTTCATCATTTTATGTTCTTAAAGATAAATAAGAAGTTTGGCATTTTCCGATTATCCTTTGTGACGGAAAAAGTCACAGAAATCTCGATAACCGGATTCAACGAATATTAGTGTCATTTACGGAAGAAGAAACACTTTGCTGGATTATCCTCTGCACAGAAAAAGCTTTATCAGTTTTAGAAAAATGTATGAACTTCGCTCTTTGCGGGCAGAGAAAGTCACAGATTTATGCAAGCTCCTGTAGCTGTTCTCGAAATGAAAATAATATAGAACATCTAAATAGTAGCCCTCGTCTTTGATAGTGTCACTTAAAACTCTCAGACTTCTATAACAAATGATTGGAGGACCTCATTTGTTGGAAAAATTTCTGGAGAATTTTTGTCAAAAGAAGATATGTCTATAATTTTAGTTATTATTCCGGGAAATTTTGACAATTCTTCAGGACTTCAATGAACTTCCTGAGTGTTTTTGGGCAGCAAATCTTTAACCTATAACGAGATATGTAGGTCAAGATCTAAACCACCTAACTTGTTATTTGTCTGTCTGTGTGAAATTCATATACCATTGTAAAATTGTAAGCGTCAGTAAATGCCCCAAAACGAGGGCTCATTACTTCTGCTCCGCTGATACACAATAATCGCGGAACTGATAGCATGAGAGCGGCGCATTTTGCGCCAAGTCAAGGGTAAATTGAGAACCAATTATTACAACGAGTTTTTCTAACGAACCATCTTAGCGTCCAAATTAGCATCGTTAGAACCGACACTACCACTTTCATGCGTGTGCCAATTTCCGCCCTTAATTCTAACCGAGCTCTATCATCATCATCGTCGTGGCTTTCCGATAACCGCCTGCCTTCCTCCGCGCCACACAACAGCTAGGCACGCTAGGAATAACTTGTTGAAATACCAAACGCCACACCACTTGACTTGCAACTTTATCTCTCCCCTCTCGCTAAACATAAGCACCAAACAATGGTTGCGTCGGTGGTTTACCATTTTCCGTTTACTTTCAATCACTCAGCCGAGGAGCCAGGAGACTGAACAAACTCCGACAAGAGTGTCTACTCGAAAAGTCGAATCGAGCAGGCAGAGGACGAAACAACAAAAAATCAATACTTACACACCCATCATCGCTCAGTGCCTGCGAGTGAGTGTGCCAGTACTTAGGTCCGGGTTAGGGCATTCCCAGTGCCGAAGCAAACAACAGTCAACCGGTTGTCGTATAGGGGAAGCGTATTCGGAAATAAAAATCGATTTTATCGACCCAAACCGTGGGAAAAGTAAGGATATTCCACCCAGCAGCACCCCTTCCTCCGCCGCTTGTGTTGCCCTGTAGGCAAGCGTCGACATTGAGGGAGGTCCTTCCCTCGTCGACCTTAATGGGTTATATTTTTATTATAATTAAGAGTGAATTATTGAAATCTGCAGGAGACCAACCTTTCCCTCTGTCGAATCCAATTGATGTTCGCCGAAGGCTCTCTTCTGCCGCCAGCAGTCGGCCCTCCCACTAATCAAGTCGGGGGAGGGCAGTTCAAATGCCGTTGATTGTCGACCTTCACCGACGCAATAACTTGGTTCCTTGGCCACCACCCGGCCTCAGGCGGATGCCACGTCCATTTACGGCTCACCACCAAGAGTTTTCACTTTCGCTTCCATCCACTGTGCAATTATTACTTCACTTAGCAGCAGATGGGACACTGAGAACAAGCTTCTCTTCAATAATTTCAGTAGGTCATTTCACTCTACTTTTATTGACTTTCTTCGGAACTTTCTCTCCATCAACCAACACTGTAAATGATTAGTGCAATTATTTGGTTTTCACCTCCCCCCGCTCACACATCGTCGCACTCCTTCCACTCCGAGCTACGCGTGAAGTCTAGAAACCTCAGACAGGAAAAGTTTTCTTACACCGCGCGCACCGCACTGACTGTGGGAAAATCTATAATTTTCCTTCGGCAGCTTTTCCTCTGCCAACACAAATCACCCAACAGTGGGTCACTATCACTATCACTGCCCTTATCTATGTGCACCCACCCGGCAATTTTACACGCCTCACTCCACCGCAGTGCCAACGAGAATGTCCTGCTATCGACTTCTCTCGCACTGGCCTCTCGTCCTCTCGCTTCGAACCACTCCCACCCCCTTTCGAAGCCTTACTCAGCCTCTCAAGACGACCACAAAGCAAACACCAAATATCAGATATGTACCAGCAAACGGTCACGTGTGGGCAAAACACTACTCGGCACACAGTCAGTTTCTGCGTTCGGCTTCTCCTTCGGGTTGATGGAATGGGTCCTTCCCTAAAAACAAGTTTGCACTCTGTGTGTGGGTAATGGTCCTTCCTGTCTTCTTTGTCACTATGTCACTGATCCCACCAGGTGCGGTCGCAGGCGTACGCAACGGACGACGGCTCGAAAACTACTGGAGAGAACTGGCTTGCGTTACTTTGTGTGGTGCTGCCAGTGGACTAACATCATTCTCTGTCGCGCGATGGAAAACGAGAGCAAAGGGAGCAAGAAAATCGATCAACTGCTCTCGTGAGGACGCAGTTTCATCGAGTGTAATGGGGGTGTGGATGATCCAACCGCGGGTGAGTGGGAGGGAGCCTGCAGATGCACGTGTCTTTGTTTGAGTTCAAGCACTCTACCGAAGAAATCATGAAGGAATGGTTGGAAAATGAAATCGAGAGAGATGATGCACGATAAAGGGAGTATTTATTGTACACGTCTGCCTGTAATGAATGCTTCCGTCGTTTACCAATATTTCGTTGTTTTCGTGTTTTCATTTCGTGTTCATAACAATATCATAACAAATAGTTAAGAAAAAATACTGACTGATTGTGTTAATAAAACTGTGTCAGAACAGAACGAACATCAACATAATTCCAAATTGTAGCTGGGATAAGTGCAAGTACTCTTTCTAATTTCAAAACGATTAATATCACTAGTATCTTGTGGATGAGTAAAAATCCATGTTGTTGGTTGAATAACGAGCGAAATGATTCTTTTCGCCAATGCGACCAACATAGTATTAATCGTGTACACTTATTAATCACCATTTTTACATTAGTCCATAACATCACGATATTTATTGTTGTGCGGTCACAAATGAATCCTAAATTTGTCAATTTATTCGAACATCCGTGCAGTGTATTCAAAAATGGTAATTACAAATTTCCTGAGAAATACATAAGTTACTTCAGTAATCATACTATATAAATATAAAATAGAGGGAACTCACTTTTAGTGATTCGTTACCGCACTATTCTGTACAGCCAGTTTTTACTCGCTGAGATTTTAATCAATCTTCAAATAAACTTCAAATTATAATTCAATATTTTGATTACTAATTCTGAAAATCTACCTGGTAATCGCTCTATCAATAAATGGATAGTTTTAAGTTCTATTCAGCTTCAATTTATACCAATAAGAAATACAATATAAAATAGGTTCAATTTGATCACTCTCGCTATTCACAACCATCTATCCTTTTTATTGTTTATATTTACTACTGTTGACAACTCCATGTCCGGTACGCGGTTAACAGTAGTAGTTGGGGCAGTAGTAGCAGTGATAAACAGCAATTGGGCAGTAGTGGCAACAACACCAGTAGGAGAGTTGTGGTTTGACGGGTCCGTAGACGTGGCGGGATTAACACTCCCCCCCCCCCCCCCGGGATGCGCCGTTAGTCCTTCTGAGGCGTATCCTTAGAGACGCCCACGTCTAGGACGGCTATTTTCACGGCCGGGCGTTCATATATGCCGTGTGCGGTCTGGATGGTAGCCCATCTTACTTGGCCGTCGGCTCCTGGCTTCGTAGCTATAACTCGCCCTTTCGGCCAACAATTCCGTGGAGAGTTAGGGTCCACAATTACGACGATATTCCCGACCTCGATTGGTTTCGCTGGGTCAAACCATTTGGGTCGTCGTGTGATTGACGGTAAGTAATCCCGAAGCCATTGTTTCCAAAACTGATTTGCTAAGGTTTGAGAGTGTTGCCAGCAGTTCCGGAGTGTCGCAGGATTATCGTCTAGAAGGGTCCATGGCTTCAGACCGTTTGACGAACCTAATAAAAAGTGGTTTGGGGTGAGCACCGGGGACTCGTCGTCTTCCAACGGGATGCTGGTCAGTGGTCGAGAGTTCACGATGTTTTCCACTTCTCCAGGACTTCGTAGGAAAGCGGGCCTTTTGGCAGAAGCTTATTGAGGTTTTGTTTGACTGTGCGTATGAGACGTTCCCACGCTCCTCCCATATGTGGAGAAGCTGGTGGATTGAAGTTCCAACTGGTGTGGGGTGTAGTGAATTCGGCAATCAAACGTTGTTGATCTAGATTCGCCAAAACGGCCTTCAACTCTCTGTTAGCACCACGGAAATTAGTACCTTGGTCGCTGTAAATAACTGCCGGTGCACCCCTCCTACCTATTACGTTGCGTAGAGCCATGATGCAGGAATCAGTACTGAGTGTGTGTGCAATTTGCAGATGTATGGCGCGGATGGTGAGACAGGTAGCAATTAGTACCCAACGTTTTTCCGTTTTGCGATTTGCGGAGACCATAATTGGACCGAAATAATCCACCCCCATATGTGTGAACGGACGAGAGCAGGCGGCTAGGCGCGATGGAGGCAGATCACTCATGGCTGGGGGTTGTGGGACTACCCTCTCGTTCATGCATTTCTGGCAGCCTTTGCGGATCGTAGCATATACGGATTTGAGACGAGGAATTCTATATCGCTGGCGAATCTCATTTAGAACAGTGTTGTGGTTTTGGTGGTGGTACTTGTGGTGGTAATGGAGTACTATCAGATGGGTAACGTGATGATTGCGCGGAAGGATGATAGGATTTACTGCGTCGTAGTTGATAAACGAACAGGCACCGGTCCGACCACGGACTCTCAACACGTCGGACTCATCGAGGAAAGGACAGAAGTAGACGATAGAGCTGTTTTTGGGAATCGTATTGCTTTCGGTTTCATTTAGGCGGTTGGCGAAAAGGATTGAAACTTCTTCCGCATACTCGCATTGCTGGGCTAGACGATAGAGAAATTTCTCGGCTCTTATCAACTCTTGCTGTGTTAGCGGTCCACTAGTCCGTTCACTCTTACTGACCATCTTCGAGTTGAATATATATCGAAAAACGTATGCCGTAGTACGTAGCATAGTGGCCCATTTCGAAAAGTTCTGTGGATTTATAATCGGTTCCTCCGTGGGAGCGTGCATGAACACATGCGCTCGCAATTCCGTGTCCGTCACCCCATACTGTGGGGCAGCCGGCCAATAGGCCTTAGGTTTTCGAAGGAATTCCGGTCCTTGAAACCAGCGACTGGATGCACTGAGATCCGGTTGGCGCGACCATTTGGTGCCTTCATCAGCCACGTTCTGTTTTGTTGGAACCCACCGCCACTCTTTCACGTCTGATGTTTCCAGTATCTCACTTACACGGAATGCTACGAACTGGCTGTATCGTCGATGATCGGAGTTTATCCAACAGAGAACGTCTCTCGAATCGGTCCAAAAATAACGCTAGCGGATAATGACTGTGCAACGCTGTTCGCTAAGCGAACTCCTAGAACACTGGATTGCAGCTCTGAGCGTGGTATGGAGAGGAACTTCAGTGGAGCAACCCGTGTTTGGCGCTGACAAAGGCGGTTTCAATGACGTCTCCTTCTTCGAACCTGAGATATATAACGGCGGCGAATCCGTTCTCGCTCGCATCGACGAACGTGTGCATCTGGACCTTGCTGTTTAATGACACGGATACTCTATAACACCTTGGAATTTTGACATTGTTCACCTCTGGTAAAACCTTTAACCAAATTAGCCACTTTTGGAATTGTGGTTCTTCGATGTGGGTGTCCCAGTCAATCGAGGATCTCCAAATCTCCTGCAGAAGTACTTTTAGGTACATGAGAAAGTGTGCAATAAAGCCCAATGGATCGAACATCATCATGAGTGTTCGGAGCACCTCGCGTTTAGTGGGTCGTCGGTGCCCAGAGAGCAGATCCTGGTTGTACCGTGGGGACACCTTGAAAGTGAAGCAGTCCGTAGTAGTATTCCACCAAAGTCCCAATACATTCATTCGCTATCCAACTCTTGACGAGTAAAGTTCAGTGTCGGTATTGTGCGTTGCCACTTTTGCTATTGTGCTATTGGTACGAGTGAATCGTGTACGAGTGAAGGTCATTGCTGTCCGCTTTCGACCTGACCTTTTGTGACGTGGAACGAAGGAACAAAGGAAGCAGCGCTCTTGCAGCGAGCCGGATTGCGGCTGTTGAACTGATTGGGCATAACGGGATCGCCATCGCGTGACTGTCGCAAACGGGATTCATCATCACGTGGCTGTGTAAGCTATTCTTGCGCTATTGTGTTGTCTCCGTAGCGCGTAGCCTCTGTCTCTCCCTGATTAGGGCAGTAGAGCGCATTATTGGAACAACTTATATATTAAGGTACACATATTTATTATTAATATTATTATTCAATTCATTTGTTCATTGTTTGATATTATTATCATAATTTTTTTTTTGCTATTTTTTTAAGATTATTGTTAAAATCAAAAATAATTTAGAAATAAGACAGAAATTTTTGTAAAATGGAGAATAGTGGAGGATCTCCAGAGATGGAGATCTCCGATAATGAATCTCATACAAGATCTGGGAAAAAACATAAACGAGTCCCTCATAAGGAAGATAATTCTTCTGAGGACGAATCCGCTCATCCTACCAAGCCCCCCTCTAAGAAAATTGCAAGCCTCCCTTCTCAACCCACTGTTACTTCCACTCCCCCTCTCCCATCATCGATTTCGCTTCCCCCTTCTGATGCTTCCGATCCAACCCAATCCTCGTCCTCATCCTCATCCTCGTCCTCGTCCTCGTCCTCGTCCTCGTCCTCGTCCTCGTCTTCCCCCTCTGTTGTCACCGCTCCACGTGTCAGAGTTTATCCAGAAGATGCACCTGGAACTGGCCCTTGGGTTGTTTTCCTCCGGCCAAAACCGAAAGGAAAAAACCTTAACGTGATTCAGATCATGAAAGATCTGGCCAGATACACTTCTGTATCTGAAATTCGCAGGGTTAGACCGAACAAATTGCGAGTTGTCGTGAATGAACGGAAACACGCAAACGAGATTGTTGCTGATCAACATTTCACTCTCGAATATCGAACATTTATACCCTCCCATAACGTAGAAATTGAGGGGGTGATAACTGAAACGGGTCTGACGAGCGAACAAATAAAAGCAGAAGGAAAAGGCAAGTTCAAGAAGCTCCCCTCAATGGAAGTGAAAATCTTGGACTGTCGCCAACTCGGGAAACTTTCCGATGATGGGGACCAAACTAAATTTACGCCGTCCGACTCGTTTCGAGTCACCTTTGCTGGTGCCGCCCTCCCTGACTACGTTATGGTGGACAAATTGAGACTACCTGTGCGACTCTTCGTGCCAAAGCCCATGACTTGCAACAAATGCAAGTCAGTTGGTCACACTTCGGATTATTGTGCCAACAAGGAGCGCTGTGCCACTTGCGGAGAGCAACATGAGGGGAAATCCTGCAGTGCGACTGAGCATAAATGTCCATATTGCGAGGGATCCCCACACGAGCTCTCAGTTTGTGAAAATTACAAGAGACAGAAGCGCTCTTTGAAGGAACGCTGGAAACGCACTTTTGCGGATATTTTAAAGGGCGCTTCTCCACTGGCCCAACAACAACCAATCAACACACAAAATGTCTTCGCCACGTTGCCCGTTGAGGAAATAGAAGCGGACACAGCTAACGGGGGCACACCGTTCATTTTCCAAGGGAATCCCCGGCGCAAAAATGTGACCACTCCCAAAGTTCAAGGACAAGCCCCTCCGGTGATACCCCCTGTTAGCATGCCTAAAAAATCGAGTGCAGCGGACAAGAGGACCTCCTGGTTTCCGTGGGAATAATTCACCTTCGAATGGCCCAGCACTCGAGGGGACATCAAAAACCCCAACTGTCCCTATTTTTCCGTCCAGTTCAACTTCCCAATCGGGATTTATAAAGTTGTCTGACCTTTTGGACCAAATCTTCAAGTGTTTTAATGTTTCCGACTCCATCAGAACCCTTGTCATCTCAATGCTTCCAGTATTAAAGACAATTTTGCAACAATTGATGCAAACATGGCCCCTCCTTGCAATGATTATCTCTCTTGATGTCTAATTCAAATAGAGAGGTCGGAGATATCACTGTTTTACAGTGGAATTGTCGTAGTCTTATCCCTAAATTGGATACATTCAAAATTTTAATTCATAACTACAATTGTGATGTTTTTGCTCTGTCCGAAACTTGGCTTTCTTCGCGAGATGATATCTCTTTCCACGATTTTAATATCATACGCTTGGACCGTGATGACAGATACGGAGGGGTGCTATTGGGTATCAATAAGTGCCACTCATTTTTTCGAATTGACCTTCCACCTATTGGAGGGATCGAAGCTGTTGCTTGTCATGCACACATCAGAGGCAAAGACCTCTGTATTGTCAGCTTGTATTGGCCTCCGAGAGCTGCGGTTAGCCGCAATCAACTTGTTGACATGTGCTCACTCCTTCCTGAGCCACGATTGATCTTGGGAGACTTCAACTCTCACGGAACTGCCTGGGGGGAACAGTACGACGACAATCGTTCATTGTTGATATATGACCTTTGTAACAGCTTCAATATGACCGTTTTGAACACTGGGGAAACAACACGTGTACCTAAACCTCCTGCTAACCCAAGTGCTCTTGACCTCTCGCTTTGCTCGAATTCACTATCGTTAGATTGCAAGTGGAATGTAATCCAGGACCCCAACGGCAGTGACCACTTGCCAATCAAAATTTCCATCACCATTGGGTCGAATTCTTCTGAATCTATAAACATGGCATATGTCCTCACAAGACACATTGACTGGAAAAAATATGCGGACGCGATTGCTATAGCCATCAATTCCAGAGATGGTTTACCTCCATTGGAGGAGTATAACTTCATTTCTCGTTTGATCTATGACAGCGCGGTTCGCGCTCAAACGAAACCCATCCCAGGTTCCACCATTTCCCGAAGGCGTCCCAATCTATGGTGGGATAGCCAATGTTCCAAGCTTTATGTAGAAAAATCGAATGCATTTAAAGCTTTTCGGAAACGTGGAACCCCTGAAAATTTTCAAACGTATTTAGCCCTTGAAGATCAATTTAAAAACTTAATCAAAGGGAAAAAACGTGCTTATTGGCGAAATTTCGTGGGAGGTTTGTCACGAGAAACGTCAATGAAAAAATTATGGAAAGTGGCTCGAAACATGAGAAATCGCTCTTCAACGAATGAAAGCGAAGGATATTCACATCGATGGATTTTTAATTTTGCACGGAAGGTTTGTCCTGATTCCGCTCCTGTGCAAAAAATTGTTCGAGATATACCACAAGATAGGTGCGATCTTGATTCCGAGTTTTCGATGGTAGAATTCTCTCTTGCTCTGCTTGCTCTCTCATGTAACAATTCTGCTCCGGGATCGGATAGAATTAAGTTCAACTTGCTGAAAAACCTCCCTGATGTGGCGAAACATCGCTTGTTGAATTTATTCAATCGGTTTCTGGAGAATAATATTGTTCCAGATGATTGGAGACAAGTACGAGTTATAGCTATTCAAAAACCCGGAAAACCCGCGTCCGACTTCAATTCGTACCGCCCAATAGCAATGCTGTCTTGTATACGGAAATTGTTGGAGAAAATGATCTTGTTTCGCCTTGATCGATGGGTTGAAACGAATGGCCTACTCTCAGATACACAATATGGGTTCCGCAGGGGCAAGGCGACGAATGATTGTCTTGCGTTGCTTTCTTCAGAAATTCAAATGGCTTACGCCGAAAAAAAACAAATGGCTTCAGTATTCTTGGACATAAAGGGGGCCTTCGATTCTGTTTCAATAGAGGTTTTGTCGGACAAATTACACTCTCGGGGTCTGCCGCCTCTATTGAATAATATGTTATATAACTTGCTTCGTGAGAAACATTTGAACTTTTCTCACGGAGATTCGGCAGTAAGTCGGGTCTCTTACATGGGCCTCCCCCAGGGCTCATGTTTAAGCCCCCTTTTGTACAACTTCTATGTAAGCGACATCGACAATTGCCTTACACAAAATTGCAGCCTAAGACAACTTGCAGATGATGGAGTGGTGTCTGTCGTAGGATCAAACGAATCCGACCTGCAAGGAACCTTACAAGATACTTTGAACAATTTTTCAGCCTGGGCCATTGGTCTAGGGATCGAATTCTCCACGGAGAAAACAGAGATGATGTTTTTTTCTAGGAAGCATAGACCAGCAAAACCAAAGCTTCAACTTTTGGGTAAACCGATCACTCATGCTATGTCATTCAAGTATCTTGGGGTCTGGTTCGACTCCAAATGTACTTGGGGGGCCCATATTAGGTATCTGAGTAAAAAATGCCAACAAAGAATAAACTTTCTCCGTACAATTACCGGCACCTGGTGGGGAGCCCACCCAGAAGATCTTATAATGTTGTATCGAACAACTATTCTCTCAGTGATGGAGTATGGCAGTTTCTGTTTTCAATCAGCTGCCAAAACACACCTCATTAAACTCGAGCGAATTCAGTATCTTTTTCTCCGTATTGCGTTGGGATGTATGCCCTCAACGCATACCATGAGTCTCGAGGTTTTGGCAGGCGTACTCCCACTAAAAGATCGCTTCAATTTATTATCTCTTCGGTTCTTCATCCGGTGTAAGGTCATGAACCCATTGGTGATCGGAAATTTTGAGCAGCTGATCGAGCTAAATTTTCACTCCGGATTCATGAGTTCATATCATGAATTCATCTCCATGCAGGTTGATCCTTCTTCGTATATTCCCAACCGTGTTTGTTTCCCTGACTACATCAATTCCTCTGTGCATTTTGATCTGTCCATGAAGCAAGATATCCATGGATATTCAGATTACCAACGATCGAGGATCGCTCCAACGATCTTCGATGAAAAGTATGGGGGTATCAATTGTGATAATATGTACTTTACTGATGGGTCCACTATAAACGAGTCCACAGGATTTGGAGTGTTCAACGAATTTTTTAGCACCTCACACAGTCTTCAGAATCCTTGCTCAGTGTATATTGCTTAATTGGCAGCGATATACTGGGCGCTGGACAGCGTCGCCTCACGACCTGTTGAACACTATTACATTGTAACGGATAGTCTTAGCTCTGTCGAAGCTATCCGTTCAGTGAGGCCGGAAAAGCACTCGCCGTACTTCCTTGAGAGAATACGAGAAATTTTGAGTGCTTTATCCAGACGCTGTTATGTCATTACCTTTATCTGGGTCCCTTCACATTGCTCCATTCCGGGTAATGAGAGGGCTGACTCATTAGCAAAGGTAGGTGCAATTGTAGGCGATATTTATCAGCGTCAAATCGCCTTCAATGAATTTTATTCTTTAGTTCGCAAAAATACCATCGCTAACTGGCAACGCAAGTGGAATGAAGATGAATTGGGCCGGTGGTTTCACTCGATTATCCCTAAGGTTAGCCTCAAACCGTGGTTCAAAAGTCTGGACTTGAGTCGGGACTTTATTCGCACCTTCTCCCGACTCATGTCCAATCACTGTTCGTTAGATGCACTACTCTTCCGTTTCAATCTTGCCAGCAGCAATCTCTGCGTTTGTGGCCAAGGTTATCACGACATCGAGCACATTGTTTGGTCGTGCGAGGTGTATCTGGTCGCCAGATCGAATTTAGAAAACTCCCTTCGGACCCGAGGAAGACAGCCCAATGTGCCGGTGAGAGATGTGTTGGCTCGGTTAGACCTTGATTACATGTCCCATATATATGTTTTCCTTAAAGCTATAGATCTTCGTGTGTGATTGTCTCTTCATCCTTATACCCTCCTTTCCTTCCTTCGCGGGTAATTCGTCCCCTTGCTATAAATAGTAGAATAAGTTGAAATGTAAATACACTATAGATATACGAATAGATTTAAGAAATGAGTGTTCATCAACATTGTTACAATTTCCTTATATCCCATCCTTCTCCTAAAAATATGTCACCCTCCTAAACTCGAGTACACCGCGAGTAATCGGTTTTCCACCTTACTAACCATAGATGTAAGAAAATTGTTTATATATATATAGTTTTAAAATTATATTTAAGAATCCTTTAAACTTAAGTAACTGAGCCTGTAAAAATAAACGAATTAAAAAAAAAAAAAAAGTCCCAATACTTTTTCGGTGGCGTTTTCTTCGCCAAATCCGAGGTTCTTTTCGTTAGTCACTTCTTCCTGAACGGAAGCCAGGACAGCTAATGAATTGGATAGCCAATTTCGCATCTCGAATCCTCCTGCGGCGTGGATGCGTTTGACGTCTTGTACTAGCTTAACAGCATCTTCATTTTTTTCGACGCAAGCGAGCATGTCATCAACGTAATGATTTTTCACAATCGCGTTAACAGCTTGCGGGCATTCGTGCTCAAATCGTTTGGCGTTGATGTTTATCACATACTGGGCTGTCGCGGGCGAACAGCAGGCGCCAAACGTCATCACTTTCATAATGTACACATCTGGTGGGTCATTATCCTCGTTTTCTTTCCAGAAGAATAATTGAAAATACTGATCTTCTCGCCTTATCATAATTTGGTGGAACATTTCACGAATGTCCCCGCATACTGCAACTCGAAACTCCCGAAACTGAATCAGAACTGATAAAAGCGATGCCATGTGATCGGGCCCTTTCAGCAGGACTGAGTTCAATGATATTCCTTGAACTGTTGCTGCCGCATCCCAAACCAACCTAAGTTTTCCCGGTTTGTTGGGGTTAAAGACTGGAAATACTGGCAGATACCACTCGCACAGTCGACGGGTTTTCAACTCCTTCTCTGTCAACTTTCGGACGTACCCTTTCTGAACGTACTCGGCCATTTTTTCCCGTATTGTCTTCGCCAAAACATCGTCTTTCTTCATTCGGCGCTCAAGACATTCCCATCTTTTGAGGGCCATCGCTTTGCTGTCGGGACGACGCACGGTGTCGTACTTGAAAAGTAGACCAGATTCGAAGCGGCCTTCTTTAAGAAAAGTCACCGTTTCTAGAATTTTCGTAGCACGTTGGTCATCTACAGAGAGATGTAGCTTATCAGGCTTGAAGATACCCATACTGTCAAGAGTGAAATAGGTTTTCATCGCTGCATGTAAATTTTCATCAGAGCCTTCGTTGCACTCGCACACTTGTACAGCATGGTAATTGATGTGGCTCCCGAAGAGTTGTTTGAACGAGCAGTTCCCGTACACAATCCATCCCAGACGTGTTTTGACGGCTATCGGCTCGAATGGTTTTCCTTCCCGACTCTTGAATGCATGTCCGAGCCGCGCATTATCCAAACCGATCAGAATACGCGGACTTACCTCGGTATAGGATTCGAGAGGAATGCCAGCAAGATGGGTATATCGACTCTGCACATCGGATGCTATCAGAGTTTGTGGTCGTAGTTTTAACTCCTGTATAGTTCGAACACTCGTCAGATGATACTTCTGAGATGTATTTCTCGTAGGAGATATAGCAAGTTCCACCTTGTGAGATTCATTCTCCATTCTTGTAGTTCCACCTGTCCACTTTAAGCAGAGCGTCTTCTGAGAACCTTGAAGTCCCAGCTCTTGCGCAAGAGAATGTTCTATGAGCGTCAGCTCGGAACCATCATCAATAAACGCGTAAGTATGAACCATTTTAGATGGACCATAAAGTACGACGGGTACAATCCGGAACAACACCTCATTTGTCTGGCTTTGGTGAACATTGCAACTTGTGTTCGTAGCGGCATCTGTGTGTGGGAAACTTCTATCGACTTCAATTTTCTCTGCATGGAGTAGAGGATGGTGCAGGTAGCTACACCCATTGACTCCACATTTGCCTTGTTGTCTACACGTACCGTTGTGCTTGCGCAGACATTTACGACACAATTTCGCTTCTCGTATTACTGCCCACTTCGACTCGTAGCTCAGGTCGACGAATCGTTTGCATCTTGTAAGCGATGAACATGAACCTTTGCACGCGACGCACTTGTTTGGCGTGTCTCGTCCATGTGTATGAACCTCATTTGTTGGAAACGAAGGGGATCCGTACCAATTGACGTCAGTTTCGGAATGGAAGTTGATGAATGCGTCTTTCTTGTTGCCTCGGTTACGTGAAATAAAAGTAGTGGTCTGCATAACCGCGCTTGCATCCTCCGCTATACAATATAGCCAGGAACTAAAATCCGTAAGATTCGGGGCCGGATTATCTCGAGAATACTTCGCCCAATCCAATCGCAATGTTGGTGGTAGCCTATCCACTAATTCAAACTTGAGCGAAGCGTTGTACACGAAGTCCTGTACTCCACATGCTTCTATTGTTGCTACCAAATTTTCGACGGTTAGTGCGAAGGTCACCAATGTCTCTAGTCGATCGATCTCCGGGGATGGTAGGGAGCGAATTTTTCTAATCGCTGCTTGGACGATTGTTTCTGGTCTGCCATATAGCATTTTCAATGTGGAAAGAACGCCAGATACATTCGAAGGATGGAGTAATCGACATCTGACAGCCTCCAATGCCTTTCCCTTTAGGCACTTGCGTAGTCGCAGCATGTTTTCCTCATTACTAAAACCGCACATCTGGGTAGATGACGCGTACATCGAGAAGAACAATGGCCAGTCTTCGGGGTTTCCAGCGAACTCAGGCAGGTCTTTGGAAATTGCTTGTCTCGCAGCCAGTTGGCTTCGATTGAGGATACATATTGTTTCCTCTGCAAGTGCGGTTGCTGGAGGAGGCACCAGAACACGCTCAGTCAGAAGATTTGGTATACGAGATGTCTGCGGTAGGAGAGTTGTGGTTTGACGGGTCCGTAGACGTGGCGGGATTAACATTTATATTGATAAGAAACGAGTTATTAGAAATCATGACCATTTTCATATTTTCTGTTGTTTCCTGAAATATCTACATATTCTAGAAATTTGGAAAATAAATCAAACCATTTTTTTCATTTTTCTTTCAGACATTCAAGAACATACCCCGGAAGAGACTTTTCGAAAACCCAATTATATACCGAATTAAAGCCATTTGAGCAATACGGTATCTAATCTAGTACGGCCTTGACACAATACTTCAAACGCGTTTTTCCCGAAACTAGTTTTTTTTTAAATTGGCTTACACGAAATCTCAAGTTCCCTATATCCGATTCATTCCAAATTTGATGTGAACAAATCTTTAAACATCTCTCTATCGCATAAAAATTACAATTTTTTAATTTCACTATTTAAAAAAAATAGAAATTGTTATAAGAAATGTGCAACGAGCCATTCATTTTTTCAAACGGCAGTCATTTTGTAAAAAAAATGGACTTAACCGAGGTTCATGCGATAGCGGTACCTTCACTGATTGATAATCTGTTCGATTTTATTGTCTAGGATAACCAGAAGGACTGGAATTGTGTACGCCATGGCACTACTTTTTTTAACCCCCTCACTACACAATAACTTGTAACTATTCTGATTTGGATTATTTTGTTCCCTTTAGTTCTTGTTGTATTGTTAAAAAATAAAGAAACAAGTAATGATATAATGTATAGTAAAACTATTATTTGCTTTATTTGTTCAGAACTTGTAAAAACGTTCGGAATTGGTGCATCTACACTAGAACAGACCCCTAATGGAGAAGCTTGGTAGACGAAAAACCCATCAATAGGTAACGGATGATGAATGAAATTTGTACACAAACCTACTCAAATATCCAAAACAAGCACCCAGGTATGGTTGCCAATTACCGTTTTGTCTCAAATTCCGAACACTTAAGCTTTGGAGGCCATTAAACAGTGTCTCATTATTCAAAATGGTACTTTATCGCGAAATTAATTTGATTTTTGGATACAATAGAGCCTTCTTTTTCATTTGACTTCAAAAAATTGATTCACAAATATATTTTCATGGTGAAAAACTGAAAATTACATTAATCACATTTGTCTCAAATTCCGAACACCATTTTTGTCACTGACTCATATTCCGAACACTTTTGTCTCCAACTAAGAACTGCCAAAATGCTAATGAGTCAGCCCTCTCATTACCCGGAATTGAGCAATGTGAAGGGACCCAGACAAAGGTAATGACATAACAGCGTCTGGATAAAGCACTCAAAATTTCTCGTATTCTCTCAAGGAAGTACGGCGAGTGCTTTTCCGGCCTCACTGAACGGATAGCTTCGACAGAGCTAAGACTATCCGTTGTAACCATTTTTTTTTTTTTGGCAGACTTATCTCACTTCTTAACTAGGCGAACCTAGCCAGAATTTTCACCTGCCCCCGGGCTTCTGAATGCCAAAGGGGGACTAGGCTCTGCGGAATGCACGTATCTGCATGCTCGTGCTGTTTTAGTCCTGACCGAGGAATTGTCGGACAATCGCGCAGGTGTTAAGGATGACCGACTTTTGGATGCCGGCCAATTCCTTCTCGATGTTCAACACCTTTAGCGCTTCCAGAAGTGTCTTCGGGATAATTCCAGTTCCAGAGAGAACGACTGGAACAATTCTTGGGACCTCCCTTAGCCCCCACAGTTCCTTGAGCTCCACGGCCAATGGTCGGTACTTGCAGATTTTGCGACCGTGGGTCTCCTCCAGATTCTGGTTCAGTGGAATAGCGACATCGATGATGGTGACTTTGCGGTCGCTCTTGTCGTAAACCATTATATCTGGGCGGTTGTGGTGGATCGAGAGGTCGGTCAGAACAGTGCGATCCCAGTACAGCTTGAAACGGTCATTTTCCAGGACAGGTGCAGGCAGGTACCGGTAGTTTGGTACGTTGTCTTCCAGTAGAGCACATTGGAGCGCCAGTTGTCGATGAACAATACGGGCCACGTTGTTGTGGCGCTCGGTGTAGGCTGCGTTGGCCAAAACGGGACAGCCTCCCATAATGTGCTCTATGTTTTCACCTGGTTGATGGCACATCCGTTAAATGTCATCAACGTCTTGATGCCAGACGTACCGCCTGCAGTTTCTCGTCGGCATTATCCTGTCCTGGATGGCTATCATGTCGGCTTCTACTACTGAAGAGAGTTCACCACGCGTTAGCCACAGATTAGATGCGGCCTTGTCGACGTGTGGCCGGTCCAGTTGATGGGGGTGGGCACCATGCACTGCCTTCTGCTTCCAAGCTGCAATCTTCTCCTCCACTGTCTGCAGATTGCAGTTGAGTTGGTACTCCGCTTGCGCCAAGTGCAGAGCGCTGTATCCTCTGTCGGCGGCGCAGACAGCCCGGTATAGCGCGT
The DNA here is from genome assembly GCF_029784135.1 of Toxorhynchites rutilus septentrionalis. Classification (NCBI taxonomy): domain Eukaryota; kingdom Metazoa; phylum Arthropoda; class Insecta; order Diptera; family Culicidae; genus Toxorhynchites; species Toxorhynchites rutilus. The sequence goes on along the minus strand of NC_073746.1, from coordinate 28,900,778 downwards.
TTTGGTTGGCGCGTTCTGCGAAGTACTCGCGCAGTTGTCGTACCTGGGCAACACACAGTGCAGAAATGTCGACGATTCCAAGTCCCCCTTCTTTGCGTGGTAGTGAAACTCTCTCCAGTGCCGATTGAGGATGGTGCATTCCGGCCTCTTTGAATGCTTTCCTCATCCTCCTCTCAAGGTCCTCTAGGTTAGTTTTGCTCCATTTGACTACACCAAAACTGAAGGTCAGCAGGGGAACCGCGAATGTGTTGATCGCGCGTACCTTGTTCCCCGCGTTGAGGAAAGTCCTCAGGACACAGTTCACTCGACTCAAGAACTTGTCTCGCAGCTCCGTCTTGATGTCGGAGTGGCGAATCCCGGTGAGCTGTCGGAATCCAAGATATTTATAGGATTCGCCACGAACCATGTCTCTTATAAACTCGCCGTCATAGACCTCGTAGCCTCCGGATTCGGTAAGTTGTCCTTTCAGCAGGTGGACACAGCGACACTTGTCGAGGCCGAACTCCATACAGATGTCCCTGCTTATGTCTTCGACAACCCGGATAGCTACACCTAGACGCTGACGTGAATCAGCGTAGACCTTGAGATCGTCCATGTAAAAGGTATGGGTCACTTCTTCGTGGGCGCCGTCGCCATACCTTATTTTATAGCCATGACCGTTTCTATTGAGCGTCCTACTGAGGGGGTTCAGTGCCAGACAAAACCAAAGCGGGCTGAAAGAGTCGCCTTGGAATATCCCCCTCTTTATCTGCAGCGTTCTAGACTGCAACACATTTTCCCCATCACTGAGGTGCAGAGACGTACTCCACTGCCTCATCGCATGCTGCAGGAACCTAACGACGACGGGATCAATTTTGTAGAGCTCCAATACCCGGACGAGAAACGAGTGAGGTATGGAGTCATAAGCCTTCCTGTAATCGATGTAGGCCATACTTAGGTTCCGCTGGTTATATACCGCCTGGCCGACTATGGCTGCGTCGATGATGGCCTGGTCTTTGCAGCCATGCGTATTTTTCCTGCATCCTTTCTGCTCTTCTGCGATGATGTGATGCTGTTCGCAGTGAGCAGAAACTTTGGCGGTAATTATGCTGCTCAGTATTTTGTACAGACTCGATAGGCACGTTATCGGTCTGTACTTTGATGGGTTCAATGTGTTGCTGTCTTTCGGGAGGAGGAAGGTGACGCCACGGGTGGCGAATTCAGGAAGGTTGTGTGGGTCACGTAGCACCTTGTTGAAGCACTCAGCTATCTTTGGATATGCGACGGTCAGCTTCTTGTGCCAAAAGTTCTGGACACCATCGGGGCCCGGTGCTGCCCAGTTCCTCAGGTACCGCGAGGCTTCGCGGACATCGTTCTCTCCGACGATGATAGCTGGCATCTCTCCAATTTCACCACAACTCTCCTCCTCCCGTCTTAACCACATTTGCCCGTCGCGATGTTCTACTGGGGTCTCCCAAATACCAGCCCAGAAGTTCGTCACATCGCTAATATCTGGCAAACCTTCGCGGTAGTCGGGCTTCTCGTCGCTAATGTGGTCGTAGAACGCTTTTTCGTTATCTCTGAACATCCGATTTTGTTCCTGGCGCTTTGCAGAGTCAGAGTAACGTTTCAGCCGTTTAGTTAGGACGCTCAATTGCTGTACCAGTGTGTCGAGTTTTTCCGTCAGCTGGTGAGCTCCCAGCTGGCGAAGTTCAGTAGGCCGCACGATCACAGCAACTTGGCGACATAATTTCGCCGATCTGCTGCCTCTTTTGTACGCCATCAGTCTTCCAATTGCGGCGCGCTTGTTTAGGATCCGTTGCTCCAATCTCCTTCGCCATGGAGGCTCACGCCTTTCACGGAGATGTTGGAGCAGTCCGCCTCTTGGCCTAATACGGTATCCTAAACTTTTGGCGGTCGCCACAGCAGCACAGTAAACTTTCAGTTGCAGCTCCTCCATGTTCTCAGCATCAACCAAGTGCAGTGGAAGAACGTGCTCGTTCATGAGCTTTACTGCACTTGTCAGCCTGCGGGAATGCTGCAACTTCGGGATCCTGGGGCGCGACAAAGGGTCCGTGTCGCGGAACTGTGAGATCGCCTCGTCGTAATGGAAGACCAGATCGCGTAGTAGTTGTTGATCTGGCTGTGGATCTTCCGGCTCAGGGGGTTGTTGTACTGTTGCCTCCACTGGTGCTGATTCGCGTGCCCCACTCGCGAATGAATTGCTCAGCCGTACTGAACTTCGTCTCGACACATCGCTTGCTCTGCTTGTTCTGGAGCTTAGTTCTCTCTGCACCTGCTGCTTGATCTCGTCGACTTGCGTTTGGGAGAGCATATTGTTGCGTACAATCGCTCTACGCCTCGCGTTCATCGCGTTTTGGTCAAGCCTCCCGACGAACTCTGGATACGCTTCCTCGAACATTGCGAGTATTCGAGGGCGACCGCTCATGTCCGTCTCCAAAGCAGTGCAGATGTAATAGGCGTGGATCACGAATTCATTCATTTCATGTGTCCACATGATCCGTCGCCTAGTAGTACCCACAAGTGTGGACGACTGTCGTCTGACAGTCGCAACACGCCTCGTAGGCGCAGCGTTTCGTTGGTGATGTCGATGGCTGCTGTTTCCGTGTGGCGGTAGCTCTTCGGGTTGAACCCGGCTGGTGGCCCGCTCTTGCACATCGCCCTCCAGCCGCTGGCCGCTCGCTCTTACGCCCGTTCCAGGACCAGCTCCAGTTCGGGGACCCTCCTCGGGCGATCGCATTCTGAGTATTCTTCGTGAACGTAGCTCCATTTTCTGGGTGTATCTCCTTTGCCCGGGAGACAGCGGGTTGGCAAGGCCTCCATGACCCGGGAGGCCTTCCCCGGGAGAGATATAGCGCTCTGACTCGCTCGCACCCCCTCACTTAGCCACTTTCGACACCCGTTCTCGGAGCCAAGACCAGGTGTGTGTTTCCAGTTCACGCCCGATCTAAAAATGTCGTCATATGATCTTCGTGGAGGCGTGAGATAGGAACATTTGAGACCAACAGGTAGGCTCCTACCCTAGTGTTGATCCCCATTTGAGAACCTTTTTTTTTTTTATAGCAGACTTATCTCACTTCTTAACTAGGCGAACCTAGCCAGAATTTTCACCTGCCCCCGGGCATCTGAATGCCAAAGGGGGACTAGGCTCTGCGGAATGCACGTATCTGCATGCTCGTGCTGTTTTAGTCCTGACCGAGGAATTGTCGGACAATCGCGCAGGTGCTAAGGATGACCGACTTTTGGATGCCGGCCAATTCCTTCTCGATGTTCAACACCTTTAGCGCTTCCAGAAGTGTCTTCGGGATAATTCCAGTTCCAGAGAGAACGACTGGAACAATTCTTGGGACCTCCCTTAGCCCCCACAGTTCCTTGAGCTCCACGGCCAATGGTCGGTACCTGCAGATTTTGCGACCGTGGGTCTCCTCCAGATTCTGGTTCAGTGGAATAGCGACATCGATGATGGTGACTTTGCGGTCGCTCTTGTCGTAAACCATTATATCTGGGCGGTTGTGGTGGATCGAGAGGTCGGTCAGAACAGTGCGATCCCAGTACAGCTTGAAACGGTCATTTTCCAGGACAGGTGCAGGCAGGTACCGGTAGTTTGGTACGTTGTCTTCCAGTAGAGCACATTGGAGCGCCAGTTGTCGATGAACAATACGGGCCACGTTGTTGTGGCGCTCGGTGCAGGCTGCGTTGGCCAAAACGGGACAGCCTCCCATAATGTGCTCTATGTTTTCACCTGGTTGATGGCACATCCGGCAAATGTCATCAACGTCTTGATGCCAGACGTACCGCCTGCAGTTTCTCGTCGGCATTATCCTGTCCTGGATGGCTATCATGTCGGCTTCTACTACTGAAGAGAGTTCACCACGCGTTAGCCACAGATTAGATGCGGCCTTGTCGACGTGTGGCCGGTCCAGTTGATGGGGGTGGGCACCATGCACTGCCTTCTGCTTCCAAGCTGCAATCTTCTCCTCCACTGTCTGCAGATTGCAGTTGAGTTGGTACTCCGCTTGCGCCAAGTGCAGAGCGCTGTATCCTCTGTCGGCGGCGCAGACAGCCCGGTATAGCGCGTTTTGGTTGGCGCGTTCTGCGAAGTACTCGCGCAGTTGTCGTACCTGGGCAACACACAGTGCAGAAATGTCGACGATTCCAAGTCCCCCTTCTTTGCGTGGTAGTGAAACTCTCTCCAGTGCCGATTGAGGATGGTGCATTCCGGCCTCTTTGAATGCTTTCCTCATCCTCCTCTCAAGGTCCTCTAGGTCAGTTTTGCTCCATTTGACTACACCAAAACTGAAGGTCAGCAGGGGAACCGCGAATGTGTTGATCGCGCGTACCTTGTTCCCCGCGTTGAGGAAAGTCCTCAGGACACAGTTCACTCGACTCAAGAACTTGTCTCGCAGCTCCGTCTTGATGTCGGAGTGGCGAATCCCGGTGAGCTGTCGGAATCCAAGATATTTATAGGATTCGCCACGAACCATGTCTCTTATAAACTCGCCGTCATAGACCTCGTAGCCTCCGGATTCGGAAAGTTGTCCTTTCAGCAGGTGGACACAGCGACACTTGTCGAGGCCGAACTCCATACAGATGTCCCTGCTTATGTCTTCGACAACCCGGATAGCTACACCTAGACGCTGACGTGAATCAGCGTAGACCTTGAGATCATCCATGTAGAAGGTATGGGTCACTTCTTCGTGGGCGCCGTCGCCATACCTTATTTTATAGCCATGACCGTTTCTATTGAGCGTCCTACTGAGGGGGTTCAGTGCCAGACAAAACCAAAGCGGGCTGAAAGAGTCGCCTTGGAATATCCCCCTCTTTATCTGCAGCGTTCTAGACTGCAACACATTTTCCCCATCACTGAGGTGCAGAGACGTACTCCACTGCCTCATCGCATGCTGCAGGAACCTAACGACGACGGGATCAATTTTGTAGAGCTCCAATACCCGGACGAGAAACGAGTGAGGTATGGAGTCATAAGCCTTCCTGTAATCAATATAGGCCATGCTTAGGTTCCGCTGGTTATAAACCGCCTGGCCGACTATGGCTGCGTCGATGATGGCCTGGTCTTTGCAGCCATGCGTATTTTTTCTGCATCCTTTCTGCTCTTCTGCGATGATATGGTGTTGTTCGCAGTGGGCAGAAACTTTGGCGGTTATGATGCTGCTTAATATCTTGTACAGACTCGATAGGCACGTTATCGGCCTGTACTTTGATGGGTTCAATGTGTTGCTGTCTTTCGGGAGGAGGAATGTGACGCCACGGGTGGCGAATTCAGGGAGGTTGTGTGGGTCACGTAGCACCTTGTTGAAGCACTCAGCTATCTTTGGATGTGCGACGGTCAGCTTCTTGTGCCAAAAGTTCTGGACACCATCGGGGCCCGGTGCTGCCCAGTTCCTCAGGTACCGCGAGGCTTCGCGGACATCGTTCTCTCCGACGATGATAGCTGGCATCTCTCCAATTTCACCACAACTCTCCTCCTCCCGTCTTAACCACATTTGCCCGTCGCGATGTTCTACTGGGGTCTCCCAAATACCAGCCCAGAAGTTCGTCACATCGCTAATATCTGGCAAACCTTCGCGGTAGTCGGGCTTCTCGTCGCTAATGTGGTCGTAGAACGCTTTCTCGTTATCTCTGAACATCCGATTTTGTTCCTGGCGCTTTGCAGAGTCAGAGTAACGTTTCAGCCGTTTTTTTTTTTTATAGGCAGACTTATCTCACTTCTTAACTAGGCGAACCTAGCCAGAATTTTCACCTGCCCCCGGGCTTCTGAATGCCAAAGGGGGACTAGGCTCTGCGGAATGCACGTATCTGCATGCTCGTGCTGTTTTAGTCCTGACCGAGGAATTGTCGGACAATCGCGCAGGTGCTAAGGATGACCGACTTTTGGATGCCGGCCAATTCCTTCTCGATGTTCAACACCTTTAGCGCTTCCAGAAGTGTCTTCGGGACAATTCCAGTTCCAGAGAGAACGACTGGAACAATTCTTGGGACCTCCCTTAGCCCCCACAGTTCCTTGAGCTCCACGGCCAATGGTCGGTACTTGCAGATTTTGCGACCATGGGTCTCCTCCAGATTCTGGTTCAGTGGAATAGCGACATCGATGATGGTGACTTTGCGGTCGCTCTTGTCGTAAACCATTATATCTGGGCGGTTGTGGTGGATCGAGAGGTCGGTCAGAACAGTGCGATCCCAGTACAGCTTGAAACGGTCATTTTTCAGGACAGGTGCAGGCAGGTACCGGTAGTTTGGTACGTTGTCTTCCAGTAGAGCACATTGGAGCGCCAGTTGTCGATGAACAATACGGGCCACGTTGTTGTGGCGCTCGGTGTAGGCTGCGTTGGCCAAAACGGGACAGCCTCCCATAATGTGCTCTATGTTTTCACCTGGTTGATGGCACATCCGGCAAATGTCATCAACGTCTTGATGCCAGACGTACCGCCTGCAGTTTCTCGTCGGCATTATCCTGTCCTGGATGGCTATCATGTCGGCTTCTACTACTGAAGAGAGTTCACCACGCGTTAACCACAGATTAGATGCGGCCTTGTCGACGTGTGGCCGGTCCAGTTGATGGGGGTGGGCACCATGCACTGCCTTCTGCTTCCAAGCTGCAATCTTCTCCTCCACTGTCTGCAGATTGCAGTTGAGTTGGTACTCCGCTTGCGCCAAGTGCAGAGCGCTGTATCCTCTGTCGGCGGCGCAGACAGCCCGGTATAGCGCGTTTTGGTTGGCGCGTTCTGCGAAGTACTCGCGCAGTTGTCGTACCTGGGCAACACACAGTGCAGATATGTCGACTATTCCAAGTCCCCCTTCTTTGCGTGGCAGTGAAACTCTCTCCAGTGCCGATTGAGGATGGTGCATTCCGGCCTCTTTAAATGCTTTCCTCATCCTCCTCTCAAGGTCCTCTAGGTCAGTTTTGCTCCATTTGACTACACCAAAACTGAAGGTCAGCAGGGGAACCGCGAATGTGTTGATCGCGCGTACCTTGTTCCCCGCGTTGAGGAAAGTCCTCAGGACACAGTTCACTCGACTCAAGAACTTGTCTCGCAGCTCCGTCTTGATGTCGGAGTGGCGAATCCCGGTGAGCTGTCGGAATCCAAGATATTTATAGGATTCGCCACGAACCATGTCTCTTATGAACTCGCCGTCATAGACCTCGTAACCTCCGGATTCGGTAAGCTGCCCTTTCAGCATATGGACACAGCGGCACTTGTCAAGGCCGAACTCCATGCAGATGTCCCTGCTTATGTCTTCGACAACCCGGATAGCTACACCTAGACGCTGACGTGAATCAGCGTAGACCTTGAGATCATCCATGTAGAAGGTATGGGTCACTTCTTCGTGGGCGCCGTCGCCATACCTTATTTTATAGCCATGACCGTTTCTATTGAGCGTCCTACTGAGGGGGTTCAGTGCCAGACAAAACCAAAGCGGGCTGAAAGAGTCGCCTTGGAATATCCCCCTCTTTATCTGCAGCGTTCTAGACTGCAACACATTTTCCCCATCACTGAGGTGCAGAGACGTACTCCACTGCCTCATCGCATGCTGCAGGAACCTAACGACGACGGGATCAATTTTGTAGAGCTCCAATACCCGGACGAGAAACGAGTGAGGTATGGAGTCATAAGCCTTCCTGTAATCGATGTAGGCCATACTTAGGTTCCGCTGGTTATATACCGCCTGGCCGACTATGGCTGCGTCGATGATGGCCTGGTCTTTGCAGCCATGCGTATTTTTCCTGCATCCTTTCTGCTCTTCTGCGATGATGTGATGCTGTTCGCAGTGAGCAGAAACTTTGGCGGTAATTATGCTGCTCAGTATTTTGTACAGACTCGATAGGCACGTTATCGGTCTGTACTTTGATGGGTTCAATGTGTTGCTGTCTTTCGGGAGGAGGTAGGTGACGCCACGGGTGGCGAATTCAGGAAGGTTGTGTGGGTCACGTAGCACCTTGTTGAAGCACTCAGCTATCTTTGGATGTGCGACGGTCAGCTTCTTGTGCCAAAAGTTCTGGACACCATCGGGGCCCGGTGCTGCCCAGTTCCTCAGGTACCGCGAGGCTTCGCGGACATCGTACTCTCCGACGATGATAGCTGGCATCTCTCCAATTTCACCACAACTCTCCTCCTCCCGTCTTAACCACATTTGCCCGTCGCGATGTTCTACTGGGGTCTCCCAAATACCAGCCCAGAAGTTCGTCACATCGCTAATATCTGGCAAACCTTCGCGGTAGTCGGGCTTCTCGTCGCTAATGTGGTCGTAGAACGCTTTCTCGTTATCTCTGAACATCCGATTTTGTTCCTGGCGCTTTGCAGAGTCAGAGTAACGTTTCAGCCGTTTAGTTAGGACGCTCAATTGCTGTACCAGTGTGTCGAGTTTTTCCGTCAGCTGGTGAGCTCCCAGCTGGCGAAGTTCAGTAGGCCGCACGATCACAGCAACTTGGCGACATAATTTCACCGATCTGCTGCCTCTTTTGTACGCCATCAGTCTTCCAATTGCGGCGCGCTTGTTTAGGATCCGTTGCTCCAATCTCCTTCGCCATGGAGGCTCACGCCTTTCACGGAGATGTTGGAGCAGTCCGCCTCTTGGCCTAATACGGTATCCTAAACTTTTGGCGGTCGCCACAGCAGCACAGTAAACTTTCAGTTGCAGCTCCTCCATGTTCTCAGCATCAACCAAGTGCAGCGGAAGAACGTGCTCGTTCATGAGCTTTACTGCACTTGTCAGCCTGCGGGAATGCTGCAACTTCGGGATCCTGGAGCGCAACAAAGGGTCCGTGTCGCGGAACTGTGAGATCGCCTCGTCGTAATGGAAGACCAGATCGCGTAGTAGTTGTTGATCTGGCTGTGGATCTTCCGGCTCAGAGGGTTGTTGTACTGTGGCCTCCACTGGTGCTGATTCGCGTGCCCCACTCGCGAATGAATTGCTCAGCCGTACTGAACTTCGTCTCGACACATCGCTTGCTCTGCTTGTTCTGGAGCTTAGTTCTCTCTGCACCTGCTGCTTGATCTCGTCGACTTGCGTTTGGGAGAGCATATTGTTGCGTACAATCGCTCTACGCCTCGCGTTCATCGCGTTTTGGTCAAGCCTCCCGACGAACTCTGGATACGCTTCCTCGAACATTGCGAGTATTCGAGGGCGACCGCTCATGTCCGTCTCCAAAGCAGTGCAGATGTAATAGGCGCGAATCACGAATTCATTCATTTCGTGTGTCCACATGATCCGTCGCCTAGCAGTACCCACAAGTGTGGACGACTGTCGTCTGACAGTCGCAACACGCCTCGTAGGCGCAGCGTTTCGTTGGTGATGTCGATGGCTGCTGTTTCCGTGTGGCGGTAGCTCTTCGGGTTGAACCCGGCTGGTGGCCCGCTCTTGCACATCGCCCTCCAGCCGCTGGCCGCTCGCTCTTACGCCCGTTCCAGGACCAGCTCCAGTTCGGGGACCCTCCTCGGGTGATCGCATTCGTAGTATTCGTCTTGACCTTAGCTCCATTGTCTGGGTGTATCTCCTTTGCCCGGGAGACAGCGGGTTGGCAAGGCCTCCATGACCCGGGAGGCCTTCCCCGGGAGAGATATAGCGCTCTGACTCGCTCGCACCCCCTCACTTAGCCACTTTCGACACCCGTTCTCGGAGCCAAGACCAGGTGTGTGTTTCCAGTTCACGCCCGATCTAAAAATGTCGTCATATGATCTTCGTGGAGGCGTGAGATAGGAACATTTGAGACCAACAGGTAGGCTCCTACCCTAGTGTTGATCCCCATTTGAGAACCTCCTTTTTTTTTTTTTTTTATAGAGGTGAGGAACGCTCTACCAGCCTTATCTGGGAAGGGTTAACCCAGACGTCGAGTGGGGATCGCACCCACAAAAACCAAGCCCTCTACTCGTTGCCTTATTCCCCCTGGGACCACATCTAGGCGACTACTTCAGGGGGCGGCTGTGCTCATGCACTCTTCGAGTTTTCAACGCTGACTAGCGTTGTCCTTCCCTTTTTCTCAACATTTTTTCTCTCTATTCGCTTTTCATTCCACTGCGCTTATGTCCTCTTCGCAGGCATCCATTTACCCGTCGAGACGTGTACCGATTAGGAATTGCCCTCCAACTTGACGCGCAACCCGTCACAGTCACCCTCGCGGGATTTCTCACCTGTCGAGACGTGCACCGATTAGGAAGCGCCCTCCAACTTGACGCGCGCCCCGTCACAATCACCCTCGCAGGATTTCTCTTCCCAGCGGAGTGCCGATTAGGTAGTGCCCTCCTACATGACGCGCACTCCGTCACAGCTACTCTCGTGGGGTATACACCATTTTGATCACGGCTTCATCCTTCGCGGTGTTTCTCCATCCAGGCCACGATCAGGCGTTGCCAGGCAGGCATTATTGCTCTTCTCCGTGGCAGTATCCGGTTACCTGTCGAGACGTGCACCGATTAGGAAGCGCCCTCCAACTTGACGCGCGCCCCGTCACAGTCACCCTCGCAGGATTTCTCTTCCCAGCGGAGCGCCGATTAGGTAGTGCCCTCCAACATGACGCGCACTCCGTCACGGCGGCTCTCGGGGGGGACTATCCGGTACTACAGCCGTCTCGATTATTCATCTCTTATGGTCAGGCGTTATCCGCATGCTGGTCGGTCCTCCACTTCCGCTGTAGCTCGGACATGATATGTACGATTGCACTGTTTACTGCGTTCCAGGTGCCCTCGTCACGACACATTTCCTCCACGATGTTCCCAGCATGAAGGGTAGGCAGCCCCTCACGCACTGTGGTGAATCTGGGACATTCGAATACGATGTGTTCCGGTGTTTCCTCCACATTTCCACACTCCGGACAAAGAGGCGATCTTGCGTGTCCGAACCGGTGCAGATACTGCCTGAAGCAGCCATGACCAGACAAAAACTGCGTTAGATGGAAATTTACCTCTCCGTGTTTCCTGTTCACCCAGCCCATTAGTGTCGGTATGAGCCTGTGCGTCCACCTGCCGTTTTGCGCGGCACTCCACTCTTGCTGCCACCTAGCCATCGACTCCGCCCTCATTAGCTTCCGGATTCCTCTGGTTCCCCTCCTCCTATAGCACTCGCTGTCCTCCGCCAAGATGATGTCTATGGGGACCAACCTGGCTATGACGTAGACCGCTTGTGTTGACACGGTTCTGTACGCACTCGCGACTCGCATCGCCATGAGCCGGTACGTACTATTCAGCCTCTTCGTGTTCCGCTGAGTTTCTAACGCCGCGATCCAGGCTGGACCACCGTAACGTAGTGTCGATGAGGAGACACTAGCCAAGAGGTGCCTCTTGCTGCTGCTTGGGCCAAAGTTGTTGGGCATGATTCGTGTCAGTGCATTGATTGCCTTCGTTGCTTTTTTACAAGCGTAGTCGACGTGACTGTTGAAGTTCAGTCGATCGTCGATCTGCACCCCCAGGTATTTTAGGTCTCGCTTCGAGGTTATCGAGTGCTCTCCAATTGTGATTTCTGCACGTTGCACCGCCCTGCGGTTGCTGACAATCAGCATTTCCGTCTTGTGGTGGGCTATCTGCAGTTTCACACTTTGCATCCACCTTCCGATCATGTCTATCGACTCGGTCGCGAGCATTTCGACCCGTTCCAAAGATTCCCCTGTCGCGAGAATAACGATGTCATCCGCGAAGCCAATGATCTCCACACCTCTGGGCAGATTCAGTTTTAGTACACCATCGTACATACTGTTCCAGAGCGATGGGCCCAGGATAGAGCCCTGCGGAACTCCAGCCGTAGTTTTAATCTGCGCCTGGCCCGTGTTTGTCTCGTACACCAGCACACGGTTCTCGAAGTAGCTTCTCAGTATTCTACGCAGGTAGTCTGGGACTTTCATCGTGTGGAGCGCAGTCGCGATGGCCTCCCAGCTGGCACTATTGAACGCGTTCTTAACGTCGATCGTTATCACTGCGCAGTATCGATTTCCTCTGAGCTTCTGTTTGGATGCTCTGTTGGCTCTTTCGACCACTATGCGAATGGCATCTACCGTGGATCTCCCTTTCCGAAATCCGAATTGATTATCGGACAGTCCACGAACTCCCTCCGTGCATTCCGTCAGCCTATTAAGGATGATTCTCTCCAAAAGTTTCCCAAGAGTGTCCAACAGGCATATGGGTCTATACGATGCTGGACCACCCGGCGTCTTTCCTGGCTTGGGCAGTAGTACTAGCTGTTGTACCTTCCATCGATCCGGAAAGTAGCATTCGTCTAGACACTTCTGCATGGCTGTCCTGAACATATCAGGGAATGCTAGGACTGCCGCTTTCAAAGCTACGTTGGGGATTCCATCTGGGCCAGGCGCTTTCTTCGTTTTTAGGCGTTTGATAGCTGTAACTAGCTCATCGTTCGTCACATCTCTGCGTTCGATGCTATCCTCATCCTCTCCATATGGCGTGGGTGGCCAGGTCGTTGGGTCGTGCTGCGGAAATAACCCTTCCACGATAATTTTTAATTTTTCGGGACACATTTCGGAAGGTGTCGTTGGGCCCCTGAGCTTCGCCATCACCATTCGGTAAGCATTGCCCCATGGATTGACGTCCACGTCCCGACATAACTCCCTGAAGCAATTAGATTTGCTCCGCTTAATCGCCCGTTTAAGAGTGGATCTAGCCTCTCTGAATTCCACTCTCCGCTCTTCTCTGGTGTCTATGCTTGACCGTTGGAAACGTCTTCTGGCGCTAAGGCAGTTGGCCCGAAGCACGCCAAGTGCCTCGCTCCACCAATAGGCTGGAGGTCGCTTATACCTGGGTTCCCTTTTTCTTGGCATTGTTATATCACATGCTGTTGCTAGCGTTTCCGTCAGTTCATCCGCGTTCATGTTCAAGACGTCGCTTTCCACGCGTAGTGCTTCGATGAAAAGGTCCTTGTCAAAGGTTTTTGTCTTCCACCTGCGCGGGCATGTCCTATTTATCCGTACTGCCACGGAGTTTCGTTGGCCAATGGTATAACGGATGGCTTGATGATCACTGTGGGTGTATCCTTCACATACCCTCCACCTCATTTTCGTCATTAACGAAGGACTGCAGAAAGTCAAGTCGATGATGGACTCTCGACCCTCTCGGCGGAAGGTACTAGTGGTGCCCTCGTTGCACAGGGTAACATCCAACTTGGCTAGAGCTTCTAGTAAACTAGTCCCTCTCGCGTTGGTGCATCTGCTTCCCCACTCTACTGCCCAAGCATTGAAATCCCCTCCTATAACGACTGGTTTTCGTTCGGCGAGCTCCTCGGTGAGGACATCCAGCATATAGTGGAACTGGTCCATCGTCCATCTGGGAGGTGCGTAGCAACTGCAGATAAAAATTCCGTTGATCTTTGTGATCACGAAACCCTCGCGAGACCTCGAAACTACCTCCTGAATGGGATATCGGCCCATGACCTGGATGGCGGCCATTCCTACTTTATCCGTCACCCAATTACCGTTACCGGGGGGAACGCGATACGGCTCCGCGATAATTGCAACATCACATTTTGTTTCTGTCGTTGACTGCCACAACAGTTGCTGTGCGATGTCACAATGGTTGAGATTAATTTGGGTTATCTCCATCACTGTTGGCTTGCCCTCGCCTGTTTGTACACAGGGCAATTAAAGCCTCCCGTCATATGGTCATTACTGTCCTCTTTTTCGCAGAGCATACACCTTGGTTTTCCCTTGCAGTCGCTGGCAAAGTGTCCCTCTATTCCGCATTTCCTGCACAGTTTGGATCTATCTGGCCCCAAGCAGCATTTCGCCAGGTGGCCGAAGTTTAAACACTTGAAACATCGCTCCAGTTGCTTGGGAACAGGCGGAATGATTCTAAAACGACCCACAGCCCAGCAGACGTTTATACTCTCTAACTTCAGTAACTTGTTCGCTGCGTCCGTTGAGAGACGAATCGTTGCGGTCTGCGTCCCGCGATACGCCTTTCGTAGTCGGATTTTCATCGGAACTTTGCCCAGGATGTTTTCCTCCTCCAACTTCTGACGTAGGTCTATCTCGGTGGTGAACAGACTGAGGTTCCTGCATTCTATCGATGCCTCGGAGGATAAGGCCCTTACGTTCGCTCCATCGCCGAGAACCCTTTCTACAAGATCCTTGAATGCTGAGCTCCTGATTTCTGGGTCTCTCTTCAGCTCGAACAGCATTTCGCCGTTCTGGGTGCGCCTGGACTTCACCACGCTCTCCTCCAGTTTCTTGAGGCCAGGGTCCTCTCGCATTTTTTTAAAGAGATCAGCGTATGATACGTTGCCCTTCGCTTCGACGATGAGTGCATCGCCTTTGTCTCTCGCCCGCCGAGGATTAGGCTTCTTGTCTTTTGGCCCCTGCCACTTTTCATTCTCTTTCTTATTTTTTTCCACTATTTTCACTTTTCTCTCCCTCTCTTTTTCTTCGTTCCTTTGTTTTTTCTTGTTTCTTTTCCTAACCGTGCTCCAGTCGTTTCTCTTGCTATCGGTGCTGATCTGGTCATCGCTGTCACCCAGCTCTTCGCTGTCGCCCTGGGCGGCACTATCGTCTTGATCATCGTTGTCGTGATCGTCCTTGCGTTTTTTGAACATTTCTTCTTCTGCTGGTGAATCCTTTTTTCTTTTTTCCGAACGGTTTCGACGAATCTTTGGCGTCACCTGTCCAGCTGCAGCTCTTTGCAACGCTTCTGCGAGTGCCTTCTCGGCGGTTTTCGTCCTTTCGACGAGTCCATCGTGCTCCTTCAAAGCTCGTCCCAAGAGAGATCTTATACCCGACATCCTGGTCTTGATCTCCTTATGCACGTTGGGTTTGTCCTGCACGAAGGTGTCGAGTTCTTTGACCCTCAACATGATCGTGCTCAGGATGCTATCTCCAGTCAGCCCTCCTTCCTGGGTTAAACTACCGCTGGACTTTGGCAGGAACAGGGGATTGATCCCCCGACTTTGCTGGGTCTCAGGTATTCCTCCATTACTGCCGCTAGGGCCTGGTGTTTCCACTTGTTTGAGTATTGGCGATCGCAGAAGCTTTTTACTACGAATGAACGCGTTGGCTTGGTCACCTGTATCCATCATACTCTCTCTTCGTCCTTCGTTGGTTTTGTAGGTTGTCTCCATTTTGGTTGGGTCCCAACTTCGGGCCGCTATCTCCGCTCGTTGTACATAGTCGCCTTTTTGTGATCCCATGGTTATCTATGCAAGCAGTGAGGCCATGCAGGGGTTGACACGGTCCTTCATGGGGACCGTGTTCAGAGCCGGATCAGCGCAAGTCAGGAATGTGACATCTGATGCCTAGTACCTAGTGCCAAGGCCTAGACGAGCATCGAACGTACCCGAAGACTTGCCAAGTTGTTACCGGGACGGGGGCAACCGTACTATTAACCCACACGCCATTTCAGGTAGGTGTCACCCTTCCTTACTCAGGGAGCAGAATAGCACGACTGTCGGCTTTTAGCATCGCATGTTATCCGTTTTCGTGTCTTGTCCGTTTTCCATGTCATACCAGTATGTCGTAATCAGGATCTTACTGGCTTCGATCCTGATGTGCTCGGCACTCCTCTCGTTGCTCCTGTACACGGTATTTCCCCCGTGCATTCTCCATAGGCTTTACCGCGCCCTTACTCGCGTTGTCACCCGATTAGTCGCCTTCTACGACAGGGACAGGGACGTAGACCCGAAGTGCTATTCTAGGCCGGCAGCTCCACGGCCGTTGTAACCATGTTACAGTCACTATAAATCAATGTAGACGCATGGTAGTCTAATGACACCTAGTTAACTTGGAAAAATTATATTTTGGATATGTTATGTGATAAAAACCTGAAGAAAAAATATTTCAAACAAAAAACAAACACAACCAATTGTTTTTCAAAGAAGAATTGGCCTCAATTAGATATGTCGATCATCTGAATTAGTCCTGTAGTTCAGAAGTTATATTTTTTTTCGAAAGTCATTTTTAGAAGGAAGAAGAAAAATGGCTTTTCGAACCACCCTTAAATGGAAATGGCAATATGGGAAAAAAATTAAAAAAAAATACTTTGCGATAAGGAACGAAACTACCAATTTTCACGATTTCACGAGCTGAGAACCACTAAACCGGCTTGGCATGGAACGGCTGCTGATGGAGACGCGATATTCATCAGAACCGGCCATCGACGAATAAGAGGTAGATGACTCATTTTTCTCTATTATAGTGACTTTCAACACATTTCGGCTGGTTCGTCACAATTACTTCCATTTTTGGAAGAATGTCGGGAGTGAGAATTTAACTCGAGATCTCTGCGTGAGAGGTATGGATGTTACCACTACGCCATATCGGCTCCCTTGACTCATTTTTGCACTTCATCATTTTGATAACACAACAGTGGCGACGTCTTGCGGACATGTCTTCAATGCTGTCAAAACGGGTCCCACGAAGGTAATTTGAGTTTCGAAAATAGGAAAAAGTCAGATGTGGCCATATCTGGAGAGTATGGTGTTTGTTCAATCACGTCTTCTTCTTCTTTGTGAATGGCACTAACGTTCCTAGAGGAACTTCGCTGTCTCAACGTATGTTACTTGCGTCATTTTTATTAATACTAAGTTGTGATTTCTATGCCAAATAACACGCCTTGAATGCATTAAAAGTGACAAGCTCTAGAATACGCGTGACCCCAGTGCAAGTCAGGGGAAATTTCTTTGACGAAGAATTCCCCCGACCAGAACGGGAATCAAACCCGAGCCCCCGGCATGTTAGGTTTGACACTAACCACTCGGCCACGGGAGCACCATTGTTCAATCACATTCGTGCCATTTTTGGTCGAAATTCGTTCACAATCATCGATCGATGAGTTGGTACATTGTCGTGGTGCAAAATCCAAGTGCTATTCTTTCACGGTATCTGCCCGATGGCAAGAAATTTCCTCTCTTTAACGCCTCGTAACGCCAAGATAATATTTTTTATTGACTGTTTGGCCTTCCGGAAGGAATTCCGAATGGACAACATCGTACAAAATTGTCAATGTATTTCAATACGTTGTTTCCATATAAAAAAATGTTTTAATTCTCCTTCGTGTGATATCTTCGAAACAGTCCCCAAAATGCATTTTCGAATTAGAGCAAGTTTAAGGCAATAAGATCCTAGAACAATAAAGAAGTTCAATAACTCTGTCATTGTTGAAATTCGACCATATGTCTAGAAGGAAAATATATGCATAAAAAACAAATAATAAAAAACAAATTTTTCACTCGATAATATACAGTGAAAAGAAATCAGAGACTGTATATAATCGAGTCCACCCTGTACCACAAAAATATTTGGTTTGCCATCTTCCATAGTAACAATGTGGACAAACCCACATCAGTGCATTGAACAGACCATGTTCAGAATTGAGATCATCGAGCTGTAGATGTATAAATCAAAATCCAAATGGTGTACAATATTTGTAAGCGTTGTAATCCAGAAAATGTCTGAATACGTACTAAATAATCATCTGGTGGTTGATCAAAAGTTAGATCAAATAAGGGACGCTTTGACACCAATAAAAGGTGGATTTTACAAACCTTTAAAACATGTGAATCCGTGAAAATATCCTATAAAACTACTGTTAGTCATGAAAAAGACTATTTTATTTATATGTTTGGAAACATTTGAATACCTGATTTGACACAGGTGCGCAGAACTGGAGCATTAAAAAAAGTGGACAAACCATGATCATATTTTCGACTGGACAAACCAACATTATTTACCTTACTGAGTACTCTTACCAAATTTTAGAAAAATAAAAAAGTTCAACGGGAAGATTTAAATTACAAACTATCGGTTTGCAGTTGCCTGAATGTATGAAATGGAAGGTAAAGTTTATTTTTTTTTGCATATTGCGTAAAGCGGCTCAGGGTGCTATTGAGGTAGGTAGTAGGCGGTCTTCTCTGAACTACCTTCACCTCACTCTACCAGTCACTTCATACAGTATAAAAGTTTTGAAGTAATATAGAGAAGCACTTCATCGAAAAACAATAAAATTCTATGCGTATCATCAGTGGGTATGAAGATAGCAAGGAGTGATGATACTCACACATATACATCCCCTCTCTTTTTCTTTACTTTTTTGTCGAGTGTATTGAGTTTTTTATGTATTTTATGTGATCATTGATGAGAAGTAGAACAAAGTTTAGGAACAGTCATACGATCGTTTAAATGAGTCAATATATGATTGGCGGATTGATTACGGTCACGAGAAGAATAGTTTAAGCTCTTCAAATCGCTCAATATTTCGTCTAACGACTGCCTCCAATGAAAGAGATAGTTGCGTTGCGTTAAACATTTTTATAAATCTATGCACTGTAATAAATTCAATATTTAAAACTGACTAAAAAAAAAAAATCTGAAAATCTGTTATTCCGTATATATAGATTCTGTGTCTGAAATTTGGTGAAAAATCTGTAAAATACAGAATATTTTATATATGTGACAGCCCTGTTCTTGCATATTTCTTGAAAAAAGTATACAGGAGCAGGAATCATAAACAAGTTTATTTTTAATTTTTTAGTCTCGTCATTGCCCCAGTTTAATGAAGGAAGGGATGTGATAACTACTAACTGCTGTTTGCCTTATTATTTTCTAGCTTTCAGTACATTAAACCGTATAACTTTAAGAGTATTTTTTAAATTTTTTGTTGACACTTGTGTAAAATGTATCAAGTCCTACTGAAGCCAGTCCACCTCTTTATTGCTCAGGCTTTTTGAAGCTTCGTTCCAGAATATACAAAATAATTTCTTTCGCTTTTGAATTTTTTTGATTCTTCTTCCATTTCCTGTAATTCCTTCAACGCTAAAATTTTCCAAATTAACTTTATACAAGCTACTCACATATTTTATCAACAGATTCTACATTTTCCGCAATGCAGTTTTCATTATTCAAATTTTTTGCATCTATTCAAGAAAAATGCTAAAAACCTGTCTTTCGATTTGCGATGCCATCATTATAAACGCTGGCTAAACACTTTCAGTGAATTTTACATGAGTCAAAATAATAATAAAAAACAATATTAACTTATAATGAACTTATTAAAAGCCCAAAGTTCACATAATATGTCATTTTCAGTCATATCGGGAAACAGAAAAGGCTAAAGGTATCAATATAAAGAGAGAGAATTTCCCTTACCTGGCCGGGTAAGGGAGTAAAAAGTGCCACCAAACCAAAATATTTTAGAGGATATTAAATAAGAAATTTTGGCGGTTTATTTGAACACCTACGTGGATAACGTACTTTTTCGTTAATTTCACGCCATCCTCGAAAGCTTCGAGATAAAATGTTGGAAATAATACTGACTACGCGTCTTACTACGGTGTATCAAGAAAAATTATCGAAAAAAATTTTTCATCAAAAATTGAAGTACTAAAAAAATATTGAAATTTTGAAAAAAAAAATTTTGGGATTTAGAGATTCTGTACTACTCTAATTCATATTTAAATGTGTTCTTACGACTTTTCTAGATATGTGTGATTTTTTTTAGACTTTGTTGAGAGTTGCGCGGTACAAAAAATATTTTTTTTATATTTCCAAAGGGTCTGGATGGGTAAGAGAGTAAAAAGTGCCCCCAAACTAAATCACCAGCTGTATGGAAAATATTGTAAAGGGTACTAAATAAAACATTTTGGCAGTAGTACCATATATTTGAGTGCTTATATGGTGATCCATAGGATCTATGGTGAAAAATGCACCTTTTCGTTTTTTTTCACGCCATTCTCAATAGCATTGAGACAAAAATATGAAAAAATACTGAAAGTACATAGTAATAAGGTGTATCGATAAATATCTTCAAACATTTTTTCATCAAAAAATCTAATAATAAAAAAAAATTAAATACGCGGTAGAACAAAATTTTATATATTTTCTGGCATTTCGAAATTTTGAGAAAAAAAAATATCTCTGGGACCCACTTCTGCTCTGATTTTTATTTAAATGCGTCCGTATGTGTCTTTTTTTCTACATGTGACGTAATTTTTTCCTGAATTTTAAGAGCATTGCGAGACACAAAAATAATTTTCTTCATCGTCTGCATTATTTTTTTTTATTTTCTTGAAATCGATTATTATTTTGTATTCGTGGTTTTCAATTGTGAGATTAAAATTTAAAAAATATGAATAATTTGGTTTTTTAAGTGTTCTTCTAATTAATCCGAATGATCTTTCCACAAGGACTTTAATTTTTCTATCGTACTGCTGACTCCTATGAATTTGGTAAACCATCTAAATCCAATATAAAGATAATCTCATATATTTCAAGATATGAGAAAAAAAGTCTTTGTTCAGCGCAATGCTCTAAATATACCGACAAATTTTAGACATAAAAAAAACTAAATTTAACACGTTAAGCCCCGATTTTTTCTTGCTGCGCTTCCCGTTCAGCGCGCATCAAGTACGTTTGCATAATATCAGTGTCGGTCCCAGTGCCCAAAGATATTTGTTGTATAATTTTAGAAAATTTAGAATTTTTTTTTAGAAAATAGTCAGCAATTCTACTAGTACATCTTTCATCACATTTTGTAAAACATCCGAAAACAAACCGTATATATTTTTATTTTATTATTTTAAACTTTCAGTCCCAGTCAGTCAGCACTTTCCTACCAAAAAGCTCAACGTCGGCCCCTAGGGACCGACGCTGGGCTTAACGTGTTAAATAAATATAAATTGGTCTCTAAATTCAGAATAAATTAAAAATTCCCAAAGGGCAAAACAAATTTTTTTTCGCGCAATCCTCTTAAAAGTTCAAGAAAAAATTACTCTACATGTGGAAAAATACAAGACATACGAACGCATTCAAATTAAAATTACAGTAAAAGTGGGTCTTAAAGTAATATTTATTTTTAAATTTCGAAATGGCTGAAAATTCGAATATTTTTTTTTTGTACCGCGAGAAACAATTTAAAAATTCTTAAAAAGAGCTTGAGCTTGGGTGGACTGTACAAGACGTAGTTGCTCTCCGTCATTTACCTGAACCAACCAAATTGCACAAAGAACACACAGAATGACGCTTGGGACTAGCAAATCATTCTCGTTGTGCAATGTTCGGTGATTCGAGCTTTGAATGGTCAAAAACGACGCCGGCCACGTCCTTACAGTCACCAGGGGAAGGGAAGGGATGTTAGTATGATAATCGCCGCCCGAAGGCCAGAAGGGTCGCCTCTATAGCGTGGTTCCCTAGCGATTATCATGGAAGGGATAGTTGTTAGTGGGAAAGGGTAAAAATCAGGAGGTAAGTGATGTGATTATGTAAACGCGAACTATTGCCCACTCAACAAAACGAAATGCTGAAAATCTCATATATCAACAGGCGGCAGAAATCTTTAGGTAACCTGAGAAGGTAAGCCTGTAACATTAATTAGACCGGCTGTATATTCTATAATTTCTCGCACGTATCTGTTTTCGAAATCCAAACGCAATTGCGAAGTTTTAACTGGGGGAAACCTGAGAAGGTAACCGAGAGAACTCATCAAGAAACAAACGTTCTCCATTTTAATATAAATTAACACACTAAAGCTACTAAACCTATTATGTTCATACTATTTTCATACTAGACGGCGCCAGTGGTTGTATGGTTAGCGTAACAGCCTCACAATCCGATCGGCCTGGGTTCAATCCCAGCTGGCGTCGTTGGGATTTTCTGAGGCGAAAAATCTCTGGTTACGTCTTCCTTCGGAGCGGAAGTAAAAGAAGTTGGCCCGGCTCATGAGTTGTTGAGTCTGATAGGTAGGAACAGGTGGAGTCGCCTCCCTGATGTCGGTGATTGGCACTAAAAGTGGCGGAAATAGGCCGACGAAAAATAAGCGAAGATAAAAAAAATAAAAAATATTTTCATACTAGTTCTATTTTGGTTAGATTTGATGCAGTGATAAAATCACTGCAATAATTACATACAAATGCGTCTGTGCTTCAGGCAAACACCCTTAAAGCTCACCACGACTACATATCTCACATATAATAACACTTATGACTTATCCCATTTGATAGAAACAAAACTAGAAAACACGACCGAACGTGACATGTCCGATTCGATTCGAAAACAAACCAGTTTCACATCATTGCAATAACGTCTAAGGGAAAATCATTTGATTATCCTACATACACTATACAATTATCTATTACTTCCACTCCTACAGAACTTTTAATTTCCGAATCATGGATAACCGCGTAGAAAATTTGCACACTGCTATTGCCGGACTATCAAACCGAACAGAATCTAAACAAGGTCTTTTACCTTGTTCTAAAGCACCATCAAAATCATTAACCTTTAAACCTTGAGGGGCAGTAATGAATGGCAACCAAAACATTACTGAGCACTGATTTCGTATTAACACAAATTCCGAACGAACACTCCTTACATGCAGTTTAAATCAAACACGATACAAATGTCGCCATTCAGTAAACACGATAGCAGTTTCACTGGATCTTTTTTCGGAAAAAAAATTCTACAGTTATGGCAACCTTTTTTTTACTTCGCACACAACGAGGCACAAATAATGCAGCGATTAATCTTAACATGATCACTAAACATGACTTTCACAATCACTTTTCAATATCCAGCCTGCGTGGTAGGAAAATATTAGCACAATATCTGCTATTCGTATTATCACCACAACACTAAATTTCACACAAGAACACTTCACACTCAATTCAAAATCCACTCTAAATTATTTTGAAAAGATCACATATACCTAAAATACACGTAGGAAGAAATTTGAATACAAACTAGAGTAGTACTAAATCTCAAAATAAAAATAAAATAAAATTTAATTTAAAATAAAATAAAAATCAATTTCAATTTTTTTTAGTATATTTGATTTTTTGATGAAAAAATTGTTTGAAAATATTGATATATATCATATATATCATAGCAAAATGTACTTTCAGTATTTTTTTTCTTCTTATTTTTGTCTCAAAGCTATTGAGAATGGCGTGAAAAAAACGAAAAGGTGCATTTTCCACCATAGATCCCATGTGTTACGGCCCAGACAGGCAGACAAATTAAAAACAACACACATTTTCTTCATTCATAAAAACTTTATTCAACACATAAAAAAAGCTATAAAATACTTAATACTAAACACACTAAACACACTAAACACACTAGAAACACTCATCCTGAGTCCACACCTGGAAAACGAGAATAATTAGCGCAGTTATATAGTATTATATTTATTGTCACTTACCTTTTATGTCCAGAACAATCACCTGAAAGGATAATTATTGATTGCATATAATTGTACAACACAGAGTACTTACCGCTAGCGGTGAACGACAACACAAAACAAACAATCACAACATACAAAACAATAACAAACAAATTGTCAAAAGATTGGAACGGATGGAAACGAACCCGCTATACAAGGTGTAATTGTTTATGGCGAATATTCTAGACGCAACCCATACAACAATTGCGCTATTCAAATGACTATGGGACCAATGGTATAAATAGGGCAAGAAATGTTCAGAACAGAGTCAGTCACAATAAATCCGTCGATCAGTATACATCAAGCGTCTTGATTATATTCGATCATATCTCATCACTTCTACATCGGGTAGCCAGTCTACTCTACTTCGGAACTTTGCTCAGAAACTATCTGGGCGTAGACATGGCGCTGTAGACAGGATTACTTCGTGATCCTGACGAACGAACCGCAGTCGAAACATGGATCGACTCCGCATCAGACTATTCGCTGCGGTCAGACGTTTGCAGAACATCGCTACAAGAGTCAACACACCGGATCACGATTCAACCAGCTGCGATTACCTCAACGCTGAACGAGAAAGTCTGGTTGAAGCATGGGGAGACTACTTCATCATCTTCGATGAGCTTCTTGAGCAACGTGGCGGCGATATCTTCTCCTTCGAGTTGGTGAAAAATAAGCGTGAAATGGAGAGACTGTACAAGTCTACGGAGGCTGCAATCGACGAGCGACATCGCATTACCTATCCCAGCGACAGTACAATCTTTTCTTCATCACCGGCGGGTGACTCAACCGCATCGGTAGAGGCAGCGACGGACGAGCGAAATCGCTTAGCCTCCCATCGAGACGACGCACAATCGACTACAGATCCTTACGGCGACTCTGATCAGGTGACAGTTACGACAACCTCAACAACGACCACTCAATGGTATGCAGGCCGACTCACATTGTATAGTAAAGTTTCTGATCCTGCATACATTGTGGTTGCCGAGCAATACAAGCTATCATCCACCAATCCAATCAAGTCAACGGCTGCAGCGATGGACCAGCGAAGTCGCTCATCCTACCAACACGACAGCAATTTTCACCCTACGAAATCTTCAATGCATACAAAGGCAGCGATGGACAAGCTATATCGCTTAGCTCTTCATCTAGACCACGTATCGTACACATCAGCTTACTCACAGCAGGACATCAAGCCTTCGGCATTCTGCCTAGCTGCCGCAAAAGAGAGGCCAACATCGTCTACGACGTTGGCGTTCGATCCAGGCGGACAGAACACATCGCAATGGGAAGCAACGGAACAAAATTTAACGCAAACCAATTGCATCGCATCGAACGCCACTCAAATTGACGATACGAGCACACCTGAAGGCCATGTAAGTCTACGCAGCACACGAAACCTCGAATCAATTTGCAACGCCTCGAATCAACTCAAGCTCATCAGTTCTTCACGGTGGGCGGACGAAACAAGCACACTTTTGCATGGTGGGCGGCCAACAACGAACATCGAAGATACCAAAATACTTCATTAGCGAACATCGGACGAACATCAAAGCGAACATTTAACCGGTTACGAGAACTCATCAACCTAAGACCAAAACCGAGAAAATTGATCCCCAATTTTGGTGGGCGGAATGTTACGGCCCAGACAGGCAGACAAATTAAAAACAACACACATTTTCTTCATTCATAAAAACTTTATTCAACACATAAAAAAAGCTATAAAATACTTAATACTAAACACACTAAACACACTAAACACACTAGAAACACTCATCCTGAGTCCACACCTGGAAAACGAGAATAATTAGCGCAGTTATATAGTATTATATTTATTGTCACTTACCTTTTATGTCCAGAACAATCACCTGAAAGGATAATTATTGATTGCATATAATTGTACAACACAGAGTACTTACCGCTAGCGGTGAACGACAACACAAAACAAACAATCACAACATACAAAACAATAACAAACAAATTGTCAAAAGATTGGAACGGATGGAAACGAACCCGCTATACAAGGTGTAATTGTTTATGGCGAATATTCTAGACGCAACCCATACAACAATTGCGCTATTCAAATGACTATGGGACCAATGGTATAAATAGGGCAAGAAATGTTCAGAACAGAGTCAGTCACAATAAATCCGTCGATCAGTATACATCAAGCGTCTTGATTATATTCGATCATATCTCATCACTTCTACATCGGGTAGCCAGTCTACTCTACTTCGGAACTTTGCTCAGAAACTATCTGGGCGTAGACACCATGGTTTACCATATAAGGACTCAAATATATGGTACTACTGCCAAAATGTTTTATTTAGTACCCTATACAATATTTTCTATACAGCTGGTGATTTGGTTTGGGGGCACTTTTTACTCCCTTACCCAGCCAGACCCTTTGGAAATAAAAAAAAAAAAATTTTGTACCACGCAACACTGAACAAAATCTAAAAAACAAAGATATCTAGAAAAACCGTAGGAACACATTTAAATATGAATTAGAGTAGTACTGAATCTCTAAATCACAAAAACAATTCTAAATTTCAATATTTTTTTAGTACTTAAATTTTTTATGAAATTTTGTTTTGATAATTTTCCATAATACACCGTAGTGAGATGCACATTCAGTATTTTTTTCAAATTTTTATCTCGAAGCTTTTGAGGAGAGGATGGTGTGAAATAAACGAAAAAGTACGTTCTTCACTATAGATGCTGGGATAAACCACATAGGGGTTCAAATAAACCGCCGAAATTTCTTATTCAATATCTTCTACAATATTAGCAATATTTTTCAACTTTTTCCCGTAAATGACTGTTTTCAAAAAATCAGAACTTTTGAAACACTGAACCGATTTAGGCACCTGGGGACGAAAATAGAATTTTTCCCTCTGGTTCTGGCAACGATTTAAAAAAAACCAGTTTGCCTGTTTTGACTACATTGATAACATTTATTCGCGGAGAAGTTTGATGAATTTCACTATGAACTAAAACACTCTCCAATAATTGGTGTTTGAATTTGAGAACGATCCTATACGGAAGAATCCTTAGCGGTTATTTATTTCCATTCACTATTCGGAGTCGAATATCGTCACGAACAAGCGAACTTCGATTTAGAACTTTGAACAAGATGTCGTGGAAACATGATCTCATGTTTTGATCAGTATTCCGAAGGCAACATTTATTCATCCACTTCCACAGCCACCACAGAAATGAAAGATTCAACACATACATGTTTTGATTTGTCGGATATTCGATATTCACTCGGCGTGTAGAAACCTTACACTCTTCACTCAATCCAGTAGCATTACATGTGCCTACACAAGATAAGATAATTCAATAGAGCTTCCCGAAATTCCGATTAACAATTCAAATCAGGAAGCTCACGCCTCCCTCATACGGAGGTGAGAAAAATCCTGTGGCGCTACCGGTGCGTGAAATTCAATTCACCATAAACGGACACAATGTTTCGAATAGAGGATGAGACCCAACTCTCCCAAACTAGTTTCACACTTCCGGCTCTTGGGAAAGCCGTCGTCGTCTGGACTACGACTACTTGCATATTATCTTCAGACATTGTGCCTTTTGTGTGTTGTCCAACAACGTCTGAGATTGATGGACAAATCTTTTTGCTGATGGGCAGGATGTGGTTTCCCGGAAGGATCCCTCCCCTACGGCTTTATGTGTCTTTCTTATCTGGAGGAGCATCGTAAACCACAGGCACCAACCAAGTACAATCGTTCAGCCGAACGAGTAGAGCTCTCGCCGGGAACGAGTGAATTAAGTGAGTTCACATATCTAGAATTTGTTTCCACTATGATCCACAAGACGAATAGCTAAATTCCATTCCCACATAGCATACAGCATATCAGCAATAAACCGGTGCGTATGCGCATATTCTGTTCCACGTGTGATTTCTCGAAAAAATGCTTCGGTTGCGCGAGAGCAAATGATGGAGAGAGTTTGAGAGTTTCGCGGAGCGAAGCATAATTTTATGTTTATTCTCTTTGTGCTTTGTAACCAAAGTACTCCAGGAAAAGTAAACTCTCATGTCACCAAGAACCACTCCTTTCTCGGAATGTAGAATCTCTTTCTTGTTTCGTGTAAAAGAAGCCGCGAAAACCTCGATCAAGAGAGGATGCAGTTGAGAGTGGTGATAGCGAGAGGGAAAATTTAAAAGACCGTCATGTGTCTCACTGGTTCGGATAAATTATGATTTCTACATCAACATTGGGAAAATAGCATTGTTCCGCACGCATTTCTGGGTAATTGAAAATATTCTACTCGTTCCACGATGTTCGTTCTACCGAACCTAGGCCCAAGTCTGCTTCTTCGAAGAATGCTAAGGATATAATATCTTTTATATTTCGACATACTTTGGCCTATCGAGTTTTTTACAACCACTTGCTTCCTTCTTCTCATACAACATTTATTTGTCGAAAGCTTCCATCCCATTTCTGTTTCGGATTAACGAAAAGACTAACCAAACGAGACATCCCAAATCGTTTATCCGAGTTCTAGCTTCGTGATCTACATGTTTCGAGCTTTGCACATCCCATACACACCCCCACAGGCGCACATGAGCACACGCACGCGATATTATGTTAATGTGGACCGAGTGTTTAAAGCTTCTCTGGGGATTCTTTGTGTTTTTTCGCTGCCGCCGTCGCCGCCGTTGCCGCTCCCCTTTGTGCAGGGGTGGAATTTCGCTGTTCGAGCGAGGCGGGAAATGTGGGTCGCTAGGAATCGGCAAGAAGCTTCGTCGAAAGGTCAATGTCAGAACGAACACGCTCACACTCCAGCGACCATGAAGAGCTTCCGATCGAAAGTGACACCACCAGGAAGCGGAAATGGGCGAACGTTTGGACTGTGCGCCAAATTGATTGAAAGATTTGTGTTCCCCCGCTTCCGTGAATCCTTGATCACAATTTACCACTTATCGTAAAGCACCAATTTGCCCCGCCTGCCACCGGAAGCGAAAACTGATAGCGACTTTTACAGCGGCGAAAAATCGTCAGGATTACCGATAAATAGCGATTTCCATTCTGCCGGATGTAACTCTTCCAGTCAGCCCGGTAGCGAACGAAGGAAAATCTCGGATGATGCCAACGGCGTGAGAGTTTCGCTTCCTGAATTCCGCGCACACTACCATTCATGTACTTTTTTGTGCCTTCACAAAAACCCATTACGTGTTTCGCTTGCCCTTCGATTTCGAACGATTCCATCGACGAGAAAAATAATGAATGTCACGCACGCATTGACTAGAAAGATGAATCGAAAAATTGAATATTGGATGCTACCGACGCACCATGCAGACACAGCTCAGTTCCGTCGATACCCACACATAACACACGCCAGACTCGGGATAAGGTTTACTGCCGATGGAAATTGAATCTCGCGAGCTACATCATATTTTTTTTCGTTTATTTCCCAAACCCCAAACTGATACTCCCTGATCGGTATCAGCGACGACCCAGCGGTGAACACATTTTTACTCCCGATTCCCAGCTCGCCATACTTATGGTTTCGCGCAATAAAAAACATCATGCGAATCAAACCGACAGTTTTGATCCATTTTGTACGTCATATTTTTGTGACAAATGTGTCGGAAGTTCCTTCTTTCGTACAATTTATTGTTGCGATTATGATCGTGAGCGCATACGGACTTCAATCAAAACAGATGGAACCCAAAACGAATATTATTTTTCAGTGATTTTAATGACATGAGATACCTACAATTATGATAAAATATTCAACAGCTCGAATCAACTTCAAAAGAATTAAATGATACGATCCACTTAAGAGAGTTTCTTCGACAAGAAACGTTCCATGGTGGAACAAAAGGCTCGAGCGGCTACGTAAAACAGCGCGGAAGCTGTTCAACAGAGCTAAAATTAATTCGGATTGGTCTCAATATAGGAGCGCCCTAACCGAATATAACAGAGAACTAAGACGATCTAAACGAAAATCTTGGGTAAATAACTGCGAAAGCATTGATAGTACCCCAATCGTTGCAAGACTAAGCAAGACTCTTGCAAAAGACCACTCGAACGGGCTAGGTTCCCTCAAAAAGGACGACGGTTCGTTCACAAAATCTCCCTCAGAAGTATTAGACTTACTGATGAAAACTCACTTCCCAGGATCTACATCGGTTCATTCTGATACCAGTCCTAGCTACAACCGCGACATGAAATGCTCTCGAAGGTATTCTCAAAGTGCAAAGGATATCGCAAAGATAGTTGCTGGAATGGTTTTCACGAGGGCCAGAGTAGAAAGCGCGGTGAGATCCTTTCAACCATACAAATCCGCAGGTGCAGATGGAATTTTTCCAGCCCTGATTCAAAAAGGAGAATCTAAGCTGATTCCATCTTTCATCGAGATTTTTAAGGCAATTCTGATACTAGAGCACATTCCTTCCACATGGAGACTCGTTAAAGTGGACTTCATTCCAAAAGCTGGGAAACGTGATAAATCACTCCCAAAATCATTCGGACCAATTAGTTTATCATCAATACTGCTGAAAACTATGGAAAAAGTATTATATGAATACATAAAGTCTGTATTCATGTCCAAATGCCCTTTATCTAAATACCAGTTTGCCTATCAATCAGGCAAATCCACAGTCACAGCGTTACACACGCTTGTGACTAAAATTGAAAAATCTCTTTCGTCAAAAGAAACTGCATTATGTGCGTTTCTTGATATCGAAGGGGCTTTCGACAATGCTTCTTATGTATCAATGGCACAGTCGAATGGATCAAAGGCATGCTCACAAATAAACAAATCACCTCGGAGCTGGGTGGGTCGTCGACATCTGTGATTGCAACGAAAGGTTGCCCACAAGGAGGGGTTCTATCACCTCTACTTTGGTCACTGGTGGTTGACGACCTTCTGATTAGTTTGGAGGCGAATGGTTTCGAAACCGTGGGTTTTGCTGATGATTTAGTCATAATGGTACGTGGCAAATTCGACGATGTGATATCGAGCAGGATGCAGATGGCCTTAAACCTTACATAATCATGGTGTATCAAAAAAGGTCTGAGCATAAATCCCTCAAAAACAACAATTCTCGCGTAACTTTTGAAAAGGTCCAATGTAACATTTTCGCCAACTCGAGAAAAACGAAGTTGAAGACCCGAACATTATTTCGCGAATTGTCTTAAAAGCTATCAATATTTATCACTGTTTTCACCACTAGCTGTCAAGAATAACTTCGTAAAACCAATCGTAACTATTGTTCCGTGATTTGAGATTAAGGTTGAAGCCTCGGAGCGAAAAATGTTACATTGGACGTTTTGACTGCCCGCGTTTGCACATTGGACATATTACGTTGCATTATAAAAATTTGAAACTAACTAATAAACAACAATCCAAATATCAGCATTTCGTTCTAAAGACTGATTTTTATTGTTATCACTCGTTGAATTGCACTGCAATCGATAACAACACCTGTAAGAAACAAATTCCAAAACGACCGAAGTACGACTGCGAGTTGTTTTGACTGCTTTGTTACTTCGGACGTTTCGGCCGTCGGAGGAAAGTGGCGTCCGAAGTAACAGCCGGGTGCTTAAAATTCGAATCTGTACATTGGATATTTTTTGTATCGGCGACAAAAAGATGAAGAAGATAGATACGTGAACGATTGTTTTTGTAATACATTCAATGATTGAAAACTAATAGCGTGCATCCATTAACTCGATTTGTTTACATTTGTTACATAGGACCTTTTCAAAAGTTACGCGAGAATTGTTCCTTTCACCAAAAAGAAGAAACTGCATCTGCAGACTCTAAATCTTGGAGGAGAGGAAATAAAATTCAGCGTTTCAGTGAAATATCTAGGCGTAATCCTAGATGCTAAACTAAACTGGAACGCACACTTAGATGCAATTATCAGTAAGGCCAACATTGCCCTATGGGCATGTTCTAAAATGATAGGCAGAACATGGGGCCTTAAACCAAAAATGGTTATGTGGGTCTATACAGCAATTGTAACCTACGCCTCATTAGTATGGTGGTCAAAGACTAAGGAGAATGTAGCTACAAAAAAGCTAAACAAACTCCAACGACTGGCATGCGTTGCTGTAACAGGAGCAATGCGAAGCACACCCTCAAAGGCATTGGAGGCTATCCTTCACTTGTTACCTTTGGGTCAACGTGTTCAGCTGGAGGCTAATAGAAGCGCTCAAAAGCTAAAAAGATATAAAAAAATATTAGACGGGGACAAAACTGGTCACTTGAGCATCCTGAATCTCTTACCCGTTGGACCAACCTCAGAGATGAACAGCGATTGGATGGAACCAAGGACCAATTATGACATTCCATACAGAGTGATCGAACTTTCTCGTTCAGTATGGGATGAGGGTGGTCCCGATGTTCGTAATGATTCAATCCTGTTCTATACCGATGGGTCGAAAATGAGTAATAGAACAGGTGCTGGAGTGTATGGTCCCAGAATAAAAATTTCTGTAGCTATGGGGAACTGGCCAACAGTTTTCCAGGCAGAAGTAGCTGCAATAATAGAATGTATAAATGTCTGCCTTAAAAGAAATTATAGACATGCTAACATTTGCATCTTCTCAGACAGTCAAGCAGCACTTAAAGCCCTCAATGCTTTCAAGTGCTATTCAAAAATTGTCTGGGAATGCATTTGCCTTTTACGACAACTGTGTCAGAGAAGTTCGGTACAACTGTACTGGATTCCTGGCCATTGCGGTATAGAGGGAAATGAACAAGCAGATGAACTCGCAAGACGCGGCTCAAGCTCACCCTTCACTGGTCCAGAACCATTCTGTGGAATTTCTGAATGTGTGTTGAAGAGTGAGCTGAAGAAATGGGAAGACCGGGAAGTAATGGCCAACTGGATGACTGTACAACTTAACCAGTCAAAAAAAATTATCACCCCGAATATTAAAATTACTCAACAATTGCTGAGTCTTAATAAGAAAGACTTCAGCACATTCACTGGTCTTATAACAGGACATTGTCCGAGTAAATACCATCTCAAAAACATAGGTTAAGTGCAAGATGATATTTGTCGCTTTTGTAATGCCGAAAGCGAAACCTCGGAACATTTGCTCTGCAAATGCGGAGCACTAAAAAAGACGCAGACTTCACCACCTTGATAAGGCTATTCTGGAGCCCATGGAAGTTTGGTCTGTGTCGCCGATCAGGACTATAAATTTTATCAAACAGATTATTCCTGATTGGCACCTATCTCGCAATAGCTTTCAGTCTACTTCTTCATCAATAAGCAGTAGATAAGCTTGAAGCGTAGTACAAAAAATGGGGCATACCACAATAGTTCAAACTAATGGACGCAGTGGTTCACACCCAACAAGGAAAAAAAAAGAACGACGGGAGCTTTGGTTTCAATTTACCATCTGGAGAGATTTTTTCCTTGAGAAAAAAAATAATTTAAAAAAAATTTAAGTTTAACGGTTTAATTGTGATTAAACATAATAATGTACTAAAAGCTAGAAAATAATCAGGCAAGTAGCAGTTAGCAGTTATCACACCTCTCCTTCATAAGTCTAGGGCATTGATAAGACTAAAATAAAATCGTGAGATATATCATGAAGGCGCTAATTGTGGATAATGGAAATCCAACGTGCTCCACGATTTTATTTTAGTCTTATACCCTAGACTATAAAAGAGAGGTGTGATAACTGCTAACTGCTACTTGCCTAATTATTTTCTAGCTTTTAGTACATTATTATGTTTAATCACAATTAAACCGTTTAACTTGAAAAGTTTTTTTGTTTTTTTTTTAATTTCTTGTTTTTAGTACATTATCTGTTTTATTAGAATATTTCTCTACAATAAAACCATTGTACTGTATTCTATCAGTCAAATAATTTCATTTGATACCGATATTGAGTGGATTGAGTTCGTTTGATACACATACCACATACCTCAATCTTGTGTATGCAGACGACATGAAGCTTTTCGCGGAAATTGGTAATGAAAACGACATCGAACCATTCAAAATAGAAATACATGTATTCCATACTTGGTGTAATAAAAATCTACTAAAACTGAATGTAAAAAAATGCAACTCCATTACATTTAGCAGAAAAAAATCATGTACCAAATATTGTAATCTGTCTTGGAAATCAAAATGTAGAGAAATTTATTTATTTATTTATTTATTTCTTTGAATCATCTGACTCACATTTGGTCTAAATGATTATTTAAAACTAAACGTCACAACTACATCAAAGCTTTGGTCATACGAAATAAAAACGATACAAAATACAGAATAAGTCATCTATGAATGAGTCGTCTATAAAAGGTGTCCGACGAGATATTGAAGTCAAATAAGTCGAAAACTTCGTTGAAACGGACTGACATGAAACGGACAGAATTATGCAACGCATAGTTCATGCTGCGTCCTTCGAGATACAGGAAGTTTCTGACACGAAAAGTACGTTCAGGCGCATAAATATTGATTTGTGTCAACAGTGAAATATGTGTGTGTGAAAAAATGTGAAATAAAGGGTGTGTCACATCAAATTGCATCACGGAAAAAACGCTGTAGAAATTCGCCCAGTAGACCGATCCTTTTGAAAATTTTAGACAGTAAAATAAAAACTATTAAACAACTTTTGGCATTTTTTTTTATTCATACTTCGAGCCCAAGCCCGTATGCCCGCACCTTCCTCTTTACCCCGTCCATAAGGTTCTGTACAACGTCAGGTTGTAGTTTTTTTTGAACAGAAATCCATTTTCTCTTGAAGTCCGCCTCCGATTCGACAACTTTTGGGTTCTGCCGGAGGGCTTGCTTCATAATCGCCCAATATTTCTCTATTGGGCGAAGCTCCGGCGCGTTGGGCGGGTTCATTTCCTTTGGCACGAAGGTGACCCCGTTGGCTTCGTACCACTCCAACACGTCCTTTGAATAGTGGCACGAAGCGAGATCCAGCCAGAAGATGGTCGGGCCCTCGTGCTGCTTCAATAGTGGTAGTAAGCGCTTCTGTAGACACTCCTTAAGGTAAACCTGCCCGTTTACCGTGCCGGTCATCACGAAGGGGGCGCTCCGCTTTCCGCAAGAGCAGATCGCTTGCCACACCATGTACTTTTTGGCAAACTTGGATAGTTTCTGCTTGCGAATCTCCTCCGGAACGCTGAATTTGTCCTCTGCGGAGAAGAACAACAGGCCCGGCAGCTGACGAAAGTCCGCTTTGACGTAGGTTTCGTCGTCCATTACCAGGCAATGCGGCTTCGTCAGCATTTCGGTGTACAGCTTCCGGGCTTGCGTCTTCCCTACCATGTTTTGCCTTTCGTCGCGGTTAGGAGCCTTCTGAACCTTGTATGTACGCAGGCCCTCCCACTGCTTGGTCCGCTGGACGAATGAACTTGACAAATTCAGCTTATTGGCGACATCCCGGACCGAACTTCTCGGATCACGTCTAAACTGCTTAACTACGCGCTTGTGATCTTTCTCACTGACGGAGCTTCCATTTTTGCCGTTCTTCACCTTCCGGTCGATGGTTAGGTTCTCGAAGTATCGTTTTAGTACTCTGCTGACCGTGGATTGGACGATTCTCAGCATCTTACCGATGTCCCGATGTGACAACTCCGGATTCTCGAAATGAGTGCACAGGATTAATTCACGACGCTCTTTTTCGTTCGACGACATTTTTCCAAATTTACGAAAAATTGACAGTGAAGCATGGCCAACGTGATCTATACACTCTTATCTGATTATAAGCGAAAGCTGAAGATATAATTCCTAAAAATTAAATTTCTACAGCGTTTTTTCCGTGATGCAATTTGATGTGACACACCCTTTAGTTAAAGATCTAGGCGTCGTCCTGGACTGTAAACTCACATTCATAGAACACTACAACTCTGTAATCAATAAGGCAAATAGTGTGTTAAGCTTTGTCAAACGCTTCTCACATAACTTCCAGGACCCATACACAATCAAGCTTATATATATACTTATATATATACATACGTAAGGCCCATCCTGGAATACTGTAACATCGTTTGGAATCCGTATATGGTCGTACATGAAGAACGCATTGAGGTAGTCCAGAAACAGTATCTCCTATTTGCACTCCGTAAGTTGAACTGGAAATCATTTCCACTTCCTTCATATGAAGCACGCTGCATGCTCATAAACATCCAAGCACTAAAGAAACGCCGTAAATTTGCAATGCTTTCTTTTGTTAATGATTTAATTTCGCAACGAGTACAATCAGCTGAATTACTAGAAAAATTAAATTTCTATGTACCTGGGCGTCAACTAAGAACACGCAATTATGCAAACAAATTATGCAAACAACGCTCCTATCAACCGCATGATGTGTATATACAATCAGCACTGCGAATTAATTGACACAACAATGAATAAAAAACAGCTAAAAAGAAACATGTACCGTAGGAATAATATTTAACTTAAGAAAACATTGTAACATTAATATATAAGTATGTAGTCTACATTTGTTTGACGAAAATGAATAAGCATTCCCTTTCGAACAAAATCAACCATTTTTGAGATGATATGGAATCATCTATTTTGTAGCGGCGGCCAAGTTGGATTTTTCAAGATAAGTAGTTTTAAAATTTTTATAAAAAGATGATGATGGTCCCACCTCATTCCCCTACAAAGGTTTGAGCGGGACGAGTTATCTTATTGATAATTGTTATATTACGGTATTTATGTTTTTCATCAACTAACCAGTATGCAAATTAAATTGAAAGGAAAACGGACTGGTTATCTCGCAGACATAGATTACTAATCGAAAGAGCACAATAAGCCATTATCTGATAGTATTTATTCCATGGCATGTCGGGAAGACCCTAGACCGATCGGGAATTGAACCCAATACCTATGTCAGTATTAGCCACAAATTTACAAGGGAATTCCCGCTTTATCAGATCCCCGGCCACGATTCTATCGTTTCCGAGTTCAAGCAGCTGAGCAAACCCAAGCCTAATTCTAGCCGATACTTCAGGTCCACTACTTATCCCAAGGCATGTCAAGAAAGTCTCCAACCCGAAAAAATCCTTGACCGATCAGGAATTGAACCCAATACCTATGTCAGTATTAGCCTTGAATTTACAAAGGAATTTCTGCTTTACTGGATACCCGAAAACGGTCTGTTAATCGTTTTCGAGACCAGACATCTGAGCGAACCTAAGCCTAATTCCAGCCGATACTTCAGGTCCTACATTCAACATGGAGTATAAACGTATCCACCTGAAATCTGCAATGAGATCCGCCACAACACAGAAAAATCTCGTTTTAATTATCTGTTGAAAAGATGAATCTACGAGTATTCCAGTTGAGCTAGGTCTCTGGCGAATTAATTGGGCTCATCTCATCGCACCGGTCCAATCGAACCAAAGCGAGACTAAAGCTTTTTGTTTCTTTAGAACTGGCAAGAGACGCTTCTGAAGACACCCTTCCTTCCTGTTTCACTTCCTGAAGACATTTTTCTTTTTTTTTTCGTGTATGCTCATTTGGACATGGCGACGTTTTATTCATGTCCAGGGAATCGTTGGGAGTCTTCGGTCGTTAGAGGCTTCATGAATCTTTTCATCACACCACGATGGTATTTGCGATTCTTTGCGGGTTGAACATGTGATGCGCTTCCGGATTTTCATTGTAAATGCACAAAATTTTTTCGCGGAAGATTTGTTGTTTCGACGACATGATTGTACTGTATGTACTACACCCAAACAGAAAAGAAATGCTTTTTCGTGTACTGAATGGTGAAATGAACAAATAAAAGCCCCTTGTTTGTATGTATGGAAGCAGACATCTCTTTCTCTCAAACTGAACGTCAGCTTGGGATTGTAAAAAAAAACCAACCGAAGGCTGTTTTACACGACCATGCTATCCACATGGTCATCGGAGCTGTTGCATAAATGCGTGATAATATTACACATCATTATACAACGAAGTTGGAAAGAGTTTTGTAAGAGTAAAAAGGACAGCATAAACATGAATCTATATCTTCTCGGTCTGAGCCGTGTAGATGGCAAAGCATCCGAAAAGTTTTTGATGCATGCTTATTTCCAATGTGTTATGTTGTTTCACTCGCTTATATTGCACTTATATTGCTATAGCATATCTATCTTTATATATAGTAGAGTGCCAATGTATGTGCCAATGTATGGGATGTATGGGAAAAAAGTGACCCTCGAATTTTCAAAACGAGCTTGATTAAAAATGTTGTTTCGCACGAAAAACTACCCTATGCAAAATATCAGCTCAATCGGACTTCATTTACGAGTTTCGCACAGCGGTCAAAGTTTGAGTTTTTTTTAACCGAAAAATCACCGAAGGGAGTAAAGGATATCGGGGTTTTCGAAAAAAAAATTTAAAAAAAAGATAACAGTAAATCTCGACGTTTCATGCTATTTTAAAACATTTGACATCAAGATTTTTTTTTAAAAAACCCCCGATTTCCTTTACTCCCTTGGGTGATTTTTCGGTTTTCAAAAAACTCAAACTTTGACCGCTATGCGAAACTCGTAAATGAAGTCCGATTGAGCTGATATTTTGCATAGGGTAGTTTTTCGAAACTACGAAAATTCGAGAAGGCCATTTTCATTTTCATTGTGGCAACTACATAATTTAGACAAAATTGATCTCGCGCCTGACTGATCTGATCTGAAATTCTTCTCGGTCACTTTGTCCTGGAAGAGGCTGGACCGGCGGACATCGCCAAGAGCCTCGGAGTGATAGCGCTGGTCACTGAGTTATTTTTTAAAGCAAGCCAGTTTTAGGAATTAGCTGATAGGTTTTTCCCCCGTAGAGAGTTTAAATAGTGGCTCAAGCAGTGGCTCAAATCAGCGTATACCACTCCGTACACACAGCGGGCTTCAGCGGAATAACTCATGGCTTGATTTTGATCTCAGAAAGTCAATACTCGAACGGAATCTTGCCTACAAAGATTGGTTAAATGCACCATTAAACTCGAAATATCAAACGAGACAGCGATACAAAGCGCTGAGGAATCGTACTAACGCTTTAATCAGGAGTACCGAAGCACGTTACTTAGGTCGCAACTTGAACGACAGGTTACCAACCAAAGCTCCGTGGAAGCGCATCAATAATATTGGTGCTGGTAAGGAACAGTCAAAAACTGCCTGTCAATTCGACCCGAATGAAATAAATCGGATGTTTCCAGCTAGCTACACGAATAGTGCATCTCATAGTAGACCTATCAATATTACTCGAGCTTCTTCTCATAGTTTTTCGTTCTATCCAGTGCAAGACTGATCCTATGTGCGCTATCGAAGTTTTTTGAAAAGCTTCTAATACAACAAATGTCAGCGTTCTTTTCTGAGAACCATCTACTATCCGAATATCAAGCTGGCTTCCGCAGAGGTCACAGCATCAAGACGGCGACGTTACGTGTATATGACGATTTAGCGGCCACAATAGACAAGAAGGGATCAGCCATACTGCTATTGCTAGACTTCTCTAAAGCCTTCGATACCATTTCACATCGCAAGCTATGCTCAAAACTCAGTACAAAATTCAATTTCTCAACCGGAGCAGTAAACCTCGTCAACTCTTATCTACTGGGAAGGACACAGACAGTTTTTTGTGGTGAACAGGTTCAGGCTCTGAGGTTGGTTCTGTTACATCTGGCGTACCACAAGGGTCGGTGATTGGTCGCTTGTTGTTTTGCTGCTATATAAATGATCTCCCGACAGTGCTAAAATGGTATTCAATTCAAATCTATGCAGACGACGTTCTACTATACATTAGACGCGTTGGTCCATGTGCACGAATGTGCTGAATGGTCCGATTGTAATGACCTCCATGTAAACCAATCGAAAAGCAAAGCACTATTTGTCAAGAGACGCCGACGTAACATCGTTCGAGTTGATTCACTGCCTGTCATCATCATGAAGGGACAACCTATTGAATGGGTTGACAGAGCTGCAAATCTCGGTTTCGTGTTCCAAGCTGACTTGGAGTGGGATGGACTCGTCAACCAACAGTGCGGAAAAATCTACGGTTGCCTGCGAACACTTTATAGTACAGCTTCCGCTGCTCCAACGAATGTTAGGCTTAAAATGTTCAAGGCACTGATTCTGCCACATTTCCTGCTTGGTGAACTTCTGCATGTCTCACCTAGTGCATACTTCATGAACAAGTTACGTGTAGCACTCAACTGCTGTGTCCGTTTCGTCTATGGGCTAAACCGCTACG
Source organism: Toxorhynchites rutilus septentrionalis (assembly GCF_029784135.1). NCBI lineage: Eukaryota > Metazoa > Arthropoda > Insecta > Diptera > Culicidae > Toxorhynchites > Toxorhynchites rutilus. The sequence goes on along the minus strand of NC_073746.1, from coordinate 28,861,436 downwards.
CAAGAGTAAGCCATCTCCAGCCGAATTTGATCGGTTGTCCAATCGAAAACTTCTATGCGTACCGCTCGTGCGTCTTCATATGGAAATTGATTAGACATCGTTCTCCACCAGCGCTCTTTCAACGACTGTTTCCGTTCCAAAGCCTTCGTTTGCAGAACTTCATCCTTCAATCCGGTTTCGACATTAAACCCGTTGGAACGTTTTTATCTGATTCGAGAAAAATTTGTTCATGTTCAATCTCATGCTTCTCTATGTGTGTGAACGCGCGCGGGCTCAAACTATTGTTTAAAGTTAAATTTGTATATAGGACAAAAGAAAAAAAATACGACTTAAGATCCGCAAACAATTAACGTTCCATCATCATCATAGTCATAAATTAAGAAACACAAATATCCGTTATAACTTACATGCTTACATCTTACATGCTAACATTGATTAACATTGATTCTATACTGGGTTACAAATCCAAATCATGCTTCAAAAACTCTTTACAAATACTACGGAACATTCGAAGATTTGTTGCTGTCTTTGCTTCATTTGGTAATGTATTGTAAAGTCGATATCCTCTGTAAAAAAAAAGAATTTTTGGTACAAGACATTCGAAAGTTCATGGTTCTGAGGTCACTTGTTAGTCTTGTGTTATATCGGTGCATATCTCTCCCATACGTTATCGTGTTTTGTAGATAATTCGGTGTCATACCGTTAGTCATCTTATATATGAACGTAAGCGTGCAGTACTTAATACGCTGACTCACTGACATCCATTGCAGGTATTCGAGCATAAATCTTCGTGGCGTTAGTCTATCACATCTCAAAATGACAACAGAGATAAAGGTGTTTTATAAAGTTCAATTCCTATTGATCAAATTTCTATTAATATGGGACAACCATACAGACATACAAACATACATATAAACAGTTCAAACTAAATAAAACCGTTTAATAAAATAATTTGCTATTTTGTGATTGTGGCCATCTTGGATTTGGTTTTTGCATGATCTACTGTGACCTTCTAAAGGGTGTGTCACATCAAATTGCATCACGGGAAAACGCTGTAGAAATTTAATTTTTAGGAATTATATCTTCAGCTTTCGCTTATAATCAGATAAGAGTGTATAGATCACGTTGGCCATGCTTCACTGTCAATTTTTCGTAAATTTGGAAAAATGTCGTCGAACGAAAAAGAGCGTCGTGAATTAATCCTACGCACTCATTTCGAGAATCCGGAGTTGTCACATCGGGACATCGGTAAGATGCTGGGAATCGTCCAATCCACGGTCAGCAGAGTACTAAAACGATACTTCGAGAACCTAACCATCGACCGGAAGGTGAAGAACGGCAAAAATGGATGCTCCGTCAGTGAGAAAGATCACAAGCGCGTAGTTAAGCAGTTTAGACGTGATCCGAGAAGTTCGGTCCGGGATGTCGCCAATAAGCTGAATTTGTCAAGTTCATTCGTCCAGCGGACCAAGCAGCGGGAGGGCCTGCGTACATACAAGGTTCAGAAGGCTCCTAACCGCGACGAAAGGCAAAACATGGTGGGGAAGACGCGAGCCCGGAAGCTGTACACCGAAATGCTGACGAAGCCGCATTGCCTGGTAATGGACGACGAAACCTACGTCAAAGCGGACTTTCGTCAGCTGCCGGGCCTGTTGTTCTTCTCCGCAGAGGACAAATTCAGCGTTCCGGAGGAGATTCGCAAGCAGAAACTATCCAAGTTTGCCAAAAAGTACATGGTGTGGCAAGCGATCTGCTCTTGCAGAAAGCGGAGCGCCCCCTTCGTGATGACCGGCACGGTAAACGGGCTGGTTTACCTTAAGGAGTGCCTACAGAAGCGCTTACTTCCACTATTGAAGCAGCACGAGGGCCCGACCATCTTTTGGCCAGATCTCGCTTCGTGCCACTATTCAAAGGACGTGTTGGAGTGATACGAAGCCAACGGGGTCACCTTCGTGCCAAAGGAAATGAACCCGTCCAACGCGCCGGAGCTTCGCCCAATAGAGAAATATTGGGCGATTATGAAGTAGGCCCTCCGGAAGAACCCAAAAGATGTCAAATCGGAGGCGGACTTCAAGAGAAAATGGGTTTCTGTTAAAAAAAAAACTACAACCTGACGTTGTACAGAACCTTATGGACGGGGTAAAGAGGAAGGTGCGAGCATACGGGCTTGGGCTCGAAGTATGAATAAAAAGAAAATGCCAAAAGTTGTTTAATAGTTTTTATTTTACTGTCTAAAATTTTCAAAAGGATCGGTCTACTGGGCGAATTTCTACAGCGTTTTTTCCGTGATGCAATTTGATGTGACACACCCTTTATTCAAACCCTTTCATTTGATACCCATATTGATGGGGTTTTGGAAAACCCATATTGATGAGGTTTTGAGAAAATATGTGATCCGCCATTTTGTAGCGGCCGCCATCTTGGATTTTCAAGATCATGAAATACACAGTTTCATAATGACTACAGAGATAAAGGTGTGTTCCAAATTTCAGATCAATCGGTCAACAGAAAGGGGGTCAAATTTCTATTAATGTGGGTCAGCGCTACAGACAAACATGTTACCAACATACAAACATACAGATTACAGGGCAAGCTAAATAAAACCGTTTCAAAATCACCAGACCACACATATCGACTTACTTGTAACTTTAAAATACACACAATGTAAGTTATGTGACATTAGAACAATAATTCGTCAACCCATGGAAACGTATAATTTTTCGATTGTTTCTTTTAATGTACATGAAATGTATTTTTTTGATAATAATAGTTTTTGTTTATTTCATATGTTTTTTGTTTTTGTACAAGAATTGCTTGAACTTTAAAATCCATGTAATCCCAAAACAACAACCTTCTATTTGATTATAATACTGAATGTACCGACTGGATTAATGAAAATTTTCCAGCGTAAATCCATCGAACCATTATTACCCAGAGGTTCTCATTCAAATTCAGATCTGGGGAACAAACCAGTCTGTCCGAAGAATAATTTTTTTCAGTTCTCTGCCACGACATTGCTTTAGTACTGGTGTGAATTCTTGTGTTGTCACACTGAACTATGAGCTTCATTTTATGCCTTCTGCAGATAACTGCTAACAAACTGGTTTTATGAATGAAGCACACTGGATTCGCGTAAATTCCGAAACCCGCGCTAGAAAAACCGCGTAAATTTTTAAACCGCTTAAATAGCGACTCCAGTGTAGTGCGAATTGTTCATTTTGGTGAGTTTCCACCTTAATTGAATTCCAGAATGCACACCAGGTCATAACAAATCCACTATTGAAGATTTTCTTAGAAAATGGAGGTGGTTCCTCGCGCACAATTCACCAATAGCGATCAAATCTTTCCGGATCGTCTAAGGTACAACTCGGCGACATGCGGCCGAGTATTGTCGTGCTGCAAAATAACTTTATCGTGTCTTTGCTCGTATTGTGACCGTTTTTTCTTCAGTGCACGGCTCAAACGCATCAATTGTCGTCGGTAGTGATCCCCCGTAATGGTTTCATTCAGTTTTAGCAGTTTATAGTACACCACACCCAGCTGGTAACAGCATAACCTTCTGGCCGTAAATATTACGCGCGGCCGTCGGTGTTGATGCATTGCGGGGGTATCCATACGTTTCCCGATGTTTAGGATTGTAGTAATGGACCCACTTTTCGCATGGTTTGCTGATCTACTCCAGATGTATCTGCAAATTCTTGTTGCGTTTGTGACGGATCTTGATCGAGTAAAGTCTCCAATTCTTCGTCTTCAAACTTTTTTGGCGGTCCGGAACGTTCTTCGTCTTCCAAGTCAAAATTACCACTTTAAAACCGTGCAAACCACGTCTGACATATTCGCTCAGTTGGAGCATGGTCACCATAAACTTCCACCAAAATGCGAAGACTTTCGCAGCTTTTTTCTTCATTTTTTCCCAAAATATACATTTTTTATCAAGGCTCATATGGAGTTAGCCTGACGGGGCGGGGGGTTCAATATTTTGACAATTTTTCTTATTATCTATGTTAGTAATATGTAACCGATTACTCGTGGTTGGTTCGAGGTTAGTATTACAAGTGTTCTCGTAATTGGGATGTTGCTGTCTCCAATGCTCTGTACGTGTGCCCGACACGGGATACTTCCTATTGGGATGCAGCTAACCGTTAATCAGCAACGCCCCCCTAGTCTGCACCCCATATCTAGCGTGGTGCGTCTTTCTCGACTCGAGGAATCTAGGATAGAATGGTCACTAGCCGGCGCAATCAGCAGCTCGTGTAGAGTTGTCATGAGCGGTACAACCTTTGGCTCTTGTTGAATCATCAGTGGACTGCACAACCTTCGGCCAGTGTATCTGTAAAGAGTGTGTGTATGTATTGCCGCGACTAAGTAAAAGTTTATGGATCCGACAGGAGGGATATGAAACAGGGACACAACGAAGGAAACTTCATTAAACGTTGACATCGGCGTTTCTGAGGAACAGGTATAGATGAAGCAGAAGATCAGGATCACGGCTACCTAAGATATCCCGGACGGGGATATCCGATTGTCTACCTTGTGCTCTCAGTGCGCTAGAGAGCTGAGAGCGAGCAGCATGGAACCTGATACACGACCTGACAATATGCTCGATGTCGTGGTAGCCATCGCCACAATCATAAAGATTGTTTGATGCGAACACAATGCGATAGAGATGCTCGTTTAGGTTGTAGTGATTGGACATAAGCCGAGATATCACGTGAATGAAATCACGACCTACATCCAACCGCTTGAACCCCTTGAAGAGAAAGCGGGGGTACTCCTTCCATAACTTCGAGACTCATCGTATGTGTCGAATACAAACCCTTGCTTGAGAATGTGAATCCTGGCAGCTGATCGGAAGCAAAAACTGCCATATTCTAACATTGATAATATCGTTGTTTTGTACAGCTTAATGAGGTCTCCTGGATGGGCGCCCTACCATGTTCCGGCTATTGTTTGGATAAAACTGATTCTTTGTTGGCATTTCTGTTTCAAATACGCAATGTGTATTCCCCAGGAACATTTAAAGTCAAAATATACTCCAAGGTATTTGAAAAACATCGAGTGCCTGATATTGCTGTCGATATTGAAGTAATGAAGTAACACTCCCCCCAAAAACACTCTCGTTGATACGAAATTCGACATATTCGAAGTGACAAAATCTATGTTGTTTACGCTTCATATACTGAAAAAGACGCATTCAGACTATTCCGGACATTTCTGGTCAATCGCTAGCTTCAAAATAATTTTCTCACACAACACATTAGTATTTTGTACCGGCTCTTAAGTAATTTGATAATTAGTAGTTATCATTGACTCACAAAATAATATCTTAATCAATGAAAATAAATTAAATTTAAAATGTATTGTACAGAGTTTTCCAACTTTAAATTCCGAAAGTAAATTGAAATAAAACACACTTAGAATTCGAGTTTCGATGAAACTTTTATTTCAAATTAAAAATACACCGATTTTTTTTATAAGGTCTTTTTTGCGCCGTTTTTTACGAGGTTTTCTACGCGGATTTTCAATTAACGCGGTTTTTTTAAGCGGTACCGTGAAAATGTGAAAAAATACCGGTTCACATCTCTCCCTCAGAGCTTGAGCTTGAGCTTGGGTAGACTGTACAATTCGTAGTTGCTCTCCGTGATTGACCTGAACCAACCAAATTGCACAAAGAACACACAGAATGACGCTTGGAACTAGCAAATCATTCTCGTTGTGCAATTTTCGGTGATTCGAGCTTTAAATGGTCAATAACGACGCCGGCCACGTCCTTACAGTCACCAGGGGAAGGGAAGGAATGTTAGTATGATATTCGCCGCCCGAAGGCCAGAAGGGTCACCTCTATAGCGTGGTTCTCTAGCGCTTATCATCTTCTTCTTCTTCTTCTTCTTCAATGGCACTAACGTTCCTAGAGGAACTTCGCCGTCTCAACGTAGTATTACTTGCGTCATTTATATTAGTACTTAGTTGAGATTTCTATGCCAAATAACACGCCTTGAATGCATTCTGAGTGGCAAGCTCTAGAATACGCGTGATCACAGTGCAAGTCGGAGGAAATTTCTTTGACGAAAAATTCCCCCGACCAGAACGGGAATCGAACCCGAACACCCGGCATGTTAGTTATGACGCTAACCACTCGGCCAAGGGAGCACACTAGCGCTTATCATGGGAATGGTTAAAAAAAAAATCAGGATTCACTGCGGTAAGTGATGTGATTATCTAAGCGCAAACTCTTGATCACTCGACGAAATGGAATTCCGAAAATCATCCATTAGTTTTGAGTTATCCAACGCGTGCACTCACTATATAAATCCAATCGCGACAAAGGAGAGCTATCCTTGGGCAATCTGAGAAGGTTCGAGAGGGCTTGTCTAAAATTAATCGGAGCAACGATATCTAATTCAACGCGTGTACCCCTTATATAACTCCAATTACGGCGAAAGAGGTCTATCTTTAGGCAACCTGAGAAGGTCACAGGGAGAACTCTTCTAAAATTGCCCGGTTCACATCTCTCCCTCAGCCCACATTTCTCTCTTATACTTCCATAGAGCATATTACAGTAATTAGTGCTAGTAACGGAGCTTAGCGCTTAGTGCCGCACCTTATCACGATTCTTATGTGGATTGTAGGTGTTGGGTAACGGGAAGCTTACCCGGCGGTACAATGGGACTGGGTTTTTACGGGCAGCGATTCGTGAATGTCTTTCCCTGTCTTCTTTGCTCTGGACGGTCCAACAGTGTGGAACTGCACGAGTATCGGCAGAAGAGTGTACAAATTACTAGGGAATCTTCTAGCAACAGCAGATGACCTCATTCGTGAGGAAAACCGAACTATAGCTACCAGTAAGCAAGATTTTCGGAATCGAGCAACCCTCAATTTTTTACTTCAGTTTTACGTAAGGATAGTCCCATTTGATATATATCATTAGGTGACGTGGTTTTCTTTACGCGAATTTTCCAATTTACGCGGTTTTTTTACACGGATTTTCCAATTAACGCGGTTTTTTTACGAGGTACGTATCCCCCGCGTAAGAAAACCTGGGTGTAATCATATATCCTTTATATGCTGCCATTCCATGCTTTCTTTTATTCCCGTTTTACTACTTGATCGATGCAGATATCTAACTTTCTTATATTTATAGATAGAGGTAAACATAGTTCGACGATGTTGTAGTCCCAATTATTTGAAAAATCTTTGTAGAAAAAAAGTTTTTTTCTTTCTCTTGAAATAACCGATATAGCGCGTTTTTCTAAGTTACGTTAGGGTCACCATGAAAAAACTATTTTTTGCTCGAACTTTCACATTTCAAATTCTACATACAAACTGTTCTCGAAAGACTTTTTAGAATTTAGTAATACACACATTTTGCGGTGCAGAACTTGTGAATATCCCAACTTAACTCAAAGTTATTTATATTTCTTCCCAGAAAATACGCACATTCAATTGTTTGTCATTCTTTCTGGGGCAAACATAAACAAAGTTTATTTGAAAAAGCATATTTCATTCTACATGATGTATGATCTTCAACACTATGTTATTTTTTGTGTTTGAGTAAATTAAAATTGAAATCATAAGTTTTTGGGTAAAAAAACATCAATAACTTTGAGTAGGATTGAGATATTGGCAAGTTCTGCATCGCAAAATGTTTGTATTATTAAGTTCTAAAAGTCTTCCAAAGAGAGTTTGTATGTAGAATTTGAAATATAAAAGTTAGAGCAAAAAATAGTTTTTTCATGGTGACCCTAACATAACATAGAAAAAAGGTGCTATATCGTTTATTACAACAGAAAACTACAAAGATGTTTCAAATAACTGGGACTAAAACATTGTCGAACTATGTACTGGGAATGATTACTCTCTACTCTCTACTCTCTACTCTCTACTCTCTACTCTCTACTCTCTACTCTCTACTCTCTACTCTCTACTATCTACTCTCTACTCTCTACTCTCTACTCTCTACTCTCTACTCTCTACTCTCTACTCTCTACTCTCTACTCTCTACTCTCTACTCTCTACTCTCTACTCTCTACTCTCTACTCTCTACTCTCTACTCTCTACTCTCTACTCTCTACTCTCTACTCTCTACTCTCTACTCTCTACTCTCTACTCTCTACTCTCTACTCTCTACTCTCTACTCTCTACTCTCTACTCTCTACTCTCTACTCTCTACTCTCTACTCTCTACTCTCTACTCTCTACTCTCTACTCTCTATTCTCTAATCTCTCTACTCTACTCTGTACTCACATCGCAGCTGCTCACTGCTCACTCTCTCACTCTGTTTGTGTTTACGTCGAGAACACGACCATTTACGACCGTTTACGACTGTTCACGACAATCGCGCTTTTTTTTAGGGATTTTATTTATAGTAAGACAATTTTGGTCACCCTATTTCTGATAAAATAAAATTGAACGCTTTATCATATGTAACACCTTTTTTTTTTTTTTTTTTTTATTAATTCGTTTATTTTTGCAGGCTCAGTAACTTAAGTTTAAAGGAGCCGAATTCTTAAATATAATTTTAAAACTATATATATAAACAATTTTCTTACATCCATGGTTAGTAAGGTGGAAAACCGATTACTCGCGGTGTACTCGAGTTTAGAAGGGTGACATATTTTTAGGAGAAGGATGGGGTATAAGAAAACTGTAACAATGTTGATGAACACTCAATTCTTAAATCTGTTTGTATATCTATAGTGTTTTTACATTTCAACTTATTATACTATTTATAGCAAGGGGACGAATTACCCGCAAACCACGTTTCCGAAAAGCTTTAAATGCATTCGATTTATCCTGATAAAGCTTGGAACATTGGCTATCCCACCATGGATTGGGAGGCCTTCGACGAATAGTAGAGCCTGGGATGGGTTTCGTTTGAGCGCGAACCGCGCTGTCATATATCAAACGAGAAATGAAGTTATACTCCTCCAATGGAGGCAAACCATCTCTGGAATTGATGGCTAGAGCAATCGCGTCCGCATATTTTTTCCAGTCAATGTGTCTTGTGAGGTCATATGCCATGTTTATAGATTCTGAAGAATTCGACCCAATGGTGATGAAAATTTTGATTGGCAAGTAATCACTACCGTTGGGGTCCTGGATTACATTCCACTTGCAATCTAACGATAGTGAATTCGAGCAAAGCGAGAGGTCAAGAGCACTTGGTTTAGCAGGAGGTTTAGGTACACGTGTTGTTTCCCCAGTGTTTAAAACGGTCATATTGAAGCTGTTACAAAGGTCATATATCAACAATGAACGATTGTCGTCGTACTGTTCCCCCCAGGCAGTTCCGTGAGAGTTGAAGTCTCCCAAGATCAATCGTGGCTCAGGAAGGAGTGAGCACATGTCAGCAAGTTGCTTGCGGCAAACCGCAGCTCTCGGAGGCCAATACAAGCTGACAATACAGAGGTCTTTGCCTCTGATGTTTGCATGACAAGCAACAGCTTCGATCCCTCCAATAGGTGGAAGGTCAATTCGAAAAAATGAGTGGCACTTATTGATCCCCAATAGCACCCCTCCGTATCTGTCATCGCGGTCCAAGCGTATTATATTAAAATCGTGGAAAGAGAGATCATTTTGAGAAGAGAGCCAAGTTTCGGACAGAGCAAAAACATCACAGTTGAAGTTATGAATTAAAAATTTGAACGTATCCAATTTAGGTATAAGACTACGACAATTCCACTGTAAAACAGTGATATCTCCGACCTCTCTATTTGAATTAGACATCAAGAGAGATAATCATTGCAAGGAGGGGCCATGTTTGCATCAATTGTTGCAGAATTGTCTTTAATACTGGAAGCATTGAGATGACAATGGTTCTGATGGAGTCGGAAACATTAAAACACGTGAAGATTTGATCCACAAGGTCAGTCAACTTTATAAATCCCGGTTGGGAAGTTGAGCTGGACGCAAAAAAAGGGACATTTGGGGTTTTTGATGTCCCCTCAAGTGCTGGGTCGTTCGAAGGTGAACTATTCCCACGGAAGCCAGGAGGAACCTGATTTGGCTTGTCCGCTGCACTCGATTTTTTAGGCAAGCTAACAGGGGTTTTCACCGGGGGGACTTGTTCTTGAAATTTGGGAGTGGTCACATTTTTGCGCCGGGGATTCCCTTTGAAAATACACGGTGTGCCCCCGCTAGCTGTGTCCGCTTCCATTTCGTCAACTGGCAACGTGGAAAAGGTATTGTGTGTCGATATTGATTGTTGTTGTTGTTGGGCCAGTGGAGAAGCGCCCTTCAAAATTTCCGCAAAAGTGCGCTTCGAGCGTTCCTTTAAAGAGCGCTTCTGTTTCTCCCAGCGACTCTTGTAGGTTTCACAAGCTGAGAGCACATGTGGAGTCCCCCCACAATATGGACACTTATGCTCAGTCGCACTGCAAGATTCGCCCACATGTTGCTCTCCGCAAGTTGCACAGCGCTCCTTGTTGCCACAATAAGCTGAAGTGTGGCCGACTGACTTGCATTTTTGGCAAGTCATGGGCTTTGGCACGAAGAGTCGCACCGGTAGCCTCAATTTGTCCACCATAACGTAGTCCGGGAGAGCGGAACCAGCAAAAGTTACTCTAAACGAGTCGGACGGCGTGAATTTTGTTATTTCCTTTTCTTGGGAGACTTTACCGAGTTGGCGACAGTCCAAGATTATGACTTCCGCCGAAGGGAGCTTCTTGAACTTGCCAACTCCTTCACTTCTAATTTTTTCGCACGTCAGACCCGTTTCAGTTATCACCCCCCCGATTTCTACGTCATTGGAGGGAATCCATACGCGATATTCGAGGATGAAATGCTTATCAGCAACAATCTCGTTTGCATCCTTCCGTTCAGACACGACAACTCGTAATTTGTTCGGTCTGACCTTGAAAATTTCTTCTACGGAAGTGTATCTGGTCAGATCTTTCATGATCTGAATCACGTTAAGGCCTTTTCCATTTGGTTTTGGCCGGAAAAAAACAACCCACGGGCCAGTTCCAGGTGCATCTTCTGGATAGACTCTGATACGTGGAGCGGAGACAACAGAGGGAGAAGACGAGGACGAGGATTGAGTTGTAACGGTAATATCAGAAGGAGGAAGCGAAACCGAGGGAGGGGGAGGAAGAGTGGGAGTATTGGAGGGCTGAGGAGGGAGAGTGGGAGAATCGGAAAGTTGGGGAGGGAGACTTGCGAGTTTTTTCGAGGGGGGCTTAGTAGGGTGAGTTGACTCGTCCCCGGAAGAGTTATCGCGTTTGAGTGCTCTTCCTGTTTCCTTTTTCATACATAAGGGGGAGTCACTTGTTTCCATGTCGGAGATCTCCATATAAGGAGACTCCCCACCACCCTCTGCCATTACGTGGAACTTTAATTCTAATTATGATTTTTGTATATAATATATAGAAAATAATAATGAAATAAAAATAATGAAAAAAACAAAAAAAAACTATATCTTATAATTATTTTTTTATGACTATACCTAAATTTGCACACAGTGCGTATGATTCAATGACTGCTTCCGCTGACCACGCTCTCCACACTATCGTCAGTGTATTGGTGTCGAACGGGCAATCAATGCCGATGCACGAACAAAAGATTACAGCGCTCGCTGTGGAATAATTTCTCCTCTCGTTGACTGAGATTTGCTTGCGCACTCCACTTATTCACGTATGTGGTCCGGTGCACGCAGTCGGGGCGCGTTTTCGCTTTCGTGTACGGAACGCACCACTGGCTAACTCAATTCACCAACTCAATTGTTCTAACACAGTCTGATGCGAAAGAAAAGAAACCACAACAAAAGAAACCACTTTGACTTAAGAAAGAACGATGATGAACGTTTTCGTTCTAACCACCGCAGGAGCTATCAATAAATACATCCGATACGAATGACTACCGATTACCGAATCATGTAACAACTTTGTCGAATACAGTTTTTGTCTAAAACAACTGTCAAGCTCCATATGCTAATCTCCACTTAAATACATTTCCTGGACCATTGTGCACTGGAGCAGGACAATGAAGGATAGGTAAACCTCCTCTTCACCTCCTTGTCTCTGGAAGAAAACAATAAAAATTACATATTCTTGATGCAACTGACATATTCTGTAGGTAAATATGATTATAACATCCTATCACTCTTTACTCTATGATTTTCATGCCTATGTAATTTTTTTAAATTTCCAATCACGCGTTAAATACCAGCCACGTGGTATCACCATAAAAAGTGTAGTCAAAAGTGGAAACAGATTTTTCTGTTCAATCAGTCTCTGTCCCATTTAGGGAATGCCAACGTCCCTCTCGGAGTCAGTCTACATCTGATTTCTCTGAATCCTCGCTGCAGGGGTTAGTGAAGCACTCTCATCTAGAATGGAAAAACGAGTAATGTAAAACGTATGTCATCCGTTTCGGTGGAAATCACGTCTGGACTGACAAGAATCAGCTGGAGAAGAGAAAATTCCGACAGCGGAAGAGTTCTTAATTATCAAGGGGGACGCTCTCATAAAGTGGTCTTCTATGCACACACTACTTTTTAATTGTCTAATTAACACTGTTTAAACTTCATATACACATTTAAATAAAAGTCCAGACTAACAATACTTTTCAAATAAATCGATGGTTGAGTGCTAAACGTTGGATACAGCACAAAAAACCGTTTCAGTCGAGTAACCATGTTCCAATTCATGCCCAGACACATCCCTGACCCGGGCTCAAACTTTCGGATTGCTCGATTCATTGGTCCACAAATTAAATTAGTTTTCTGTCTCTGCGGCATTTTGCATTTTTTTTGTAGACCCCCAGTTCCACAAGCCTCCCCCAGCAAACCAAACAGTGTCAGGTTCTCTTATTATTCGAAGGATTGTAATGACAGTTAGTTTGCAAATTGGAGAACCTACGCCGCTACTGCCAGCTTCGTCTTGGTCTATCACGAGTTTCACCTTTTTTGGGTACAGTCGAAGTAGGGATGGACTTTGTGACATGCACCTTCTGTGTACGTCTCATCCGAATGGGACAAATGCGGATGCGATTCAAACGAATACCGAATGGAAATGCTCGAGAGTATGTATTGCAATATTCCAATGGTGATCCTTCTGTTGAAGGAACCTTCATTCGTGAACGAATGCAATGAGATGGAAGGTTTATTCTGCTTTCCTCTTATCGATTTTAATCGAATTAGCATCGTAATGGACAAAGGACTGAAAGGGCAAAATATGCGCAGGGAACAAAGAAACTGACAATCTCAAAGCTGTATCAGTGTTGATATGTTTCACAAGGGATTTCGGAGTTGAGCTGAAAAAAATATGGTATTGTTCTATTGGATGATTACAAAATGTATTCCATTTAAATCTTTACTATACATATAACATCCTTGCGTTCAGTATTCTATTGGGTTTTCCGCTATTATAATAGTTAAAAATCTTTTAAAAACTTCCTGCGACACCGAAGGATAGGTTCATCAGTTTCAATACCTACAACGCGCATTAAAACGTCTCGTATATATCTCGATGCAACACAACTAGAATAAACCCCCTCTCTTTTTAAATTTTGGTACTATTTTGTTTTTCCTTTTAACTAGTTTCCTACGTTTGTTTCCAAAAATAAAAGTGAACTTCCTCTCGACAGCAACTTCAACATTTCGCTGTTTTACAACAAAACGCTCCCCTTCCTACGCTCGCTCCGAAGGACGAACGAAAACAAACTTTCGCTTCACCAATGTTCGTCCTAAATTCAAATTCCGACTTCTCTTTCTCTCTTACGCCTAGGTATAACATGACTTGGAAAAATACAAAATAGCTATATTCAGTTAAAACACTCTCCCGAGGACACTTTTGTATGACAAAAATCGTTTTTCCCTCATTCAACGCCGTTTACGACGCGTGCAAACACGTCCCATATCGACAGCCTCCGCTGCAGCTGCTATCTTCTACCGTCCTCCCGCTGTTCCTGGTACTGCTGCTACTATTTCCTCACCACCCCCAACCTGGGGGTGGCTGTTTTACTTTCCCTTCCCTTTCCTTTGGCTCGTCTTCCGAGAATCGACTTGTGCTCTGCCGGCGCGCACTTGGTAAGCTATTAGTTGATGGTGTGTATCTCGTTTTTCTTTCCTTTCCACTCGGGGGTCTATAGGTTATTGGTGCAAATTTGTTCGCTTCTCGAGCTTTGCACCGAGGATAATTTGTTCCGTTGAATCGATGAAAACGATAGAGTCAGCCGAAGGGATACCCAAGTTTGTCGAGATAAATCGCAGAGAAAAACTTGGCTCGCGTGTGATGGCCCGCTGGTAATTAGTGTCATTTCATATTATTTTTTGTTGTTGTTGCGGAAGACAGTGTTTTACGTGACTGTGATTTATTTATTATGTGATTTTAAACTGAGTGTTGACTAACATTTATTGCACTCAAACTGTTTAGTTGGTTGAAAATAATGCGGCAACAAAATTAGAGAGTTGAAAATATTTTTTTTATGAAATGAATCGAAAACAAAATATTCTTAGACGAAAAATTTCTTCATAATTCTAAAACTAGAAGTATTTCGACAATACTTAGCGTTGAAAAAAAACATGACTTTCACCCGATGAAGCCGGACCATCCACTGCAAAGCCAAATCTTTTTGACCGGAAGATGATGCCCTGTGCGCGTTGGGACCAGCAGTGTATCATGTATCATGAGCTTCTAAAACCCAGTGAATATAGATCGTTGCCGGTAACAAAAATGAAAAATTTAAGCTATGCATTGATGGTAAAAAGACCGGAATGGGCTCGAAGACACAGCAACTGCTTGACAACACATCGGCGCACGCCGCTAAAGTCGTGAAGGACGGAACAAAAACCCCTCACTGGGAAACGCTATCGCACCCGTCTTATTCTTCAGACCTGGCCCCGTCGCTTTTTTGCTCCAATGGGACATGTACTTGAAGATATAAAAAATTAAGAGGGATGTGTCCAAGACACCACTGCATTGTTAACGTAGGACTACTAAATTATTGAATCGAAATCGCCTTCAATTCAATTATCATTTTCGGGTTCCCGGAATAAATCGCCACAGAAAACGACTGCAACAGAAACCACCGCTTATAAAATGTGTAGTAGGCTATAAATATTGTGGCGCGGTATTGTATTTCAAAACAAGAATTAACCGGGCAAACGTATCGCCCCAGGCAAACGTAACGCCCCGGGCAGACGTATACCGTCCGACGCTCGCTAGAGCTCGGTCGGACATTGCTAAAGGATCGTATCCTATGTTTCAAACTAACCGGGCAATCAGTGGATCCCAGGTTTGCGTGCGAGACACCGCCGCTTCCGACGGCGGGTCGGCGGTGGACTCGGATTGCGTCATCTTGGCGGCATGGGCCGCCTCGATTCCTTATCCTCGCCAAATGGGGACTTCGTCCCCATTACATTGTCCTCAGAATAAATTTCGAAAAACGAGAACAAGAGAATAAATTTATAATAGAAATGTGAGGCACATGATGTTTTTCCCGCGCCAAATATTTCTAGCCTACTACACTTTTTCTAAGCGGTTGTTTCTGTTGCAGTTGTTTACTGTGGCGATTTATTCCGGTCACCCATTTTCGATAGAAACTTAGGAAGGAACGAAATTTTATAGTTAATTCCGCAATACATTTCTTTGGTGTCCCTGGTACGTGATTTCGTTGTAATTTTAGGAAAGCCTTAAAGGTATTTTAATTTTCATATTAAGTATCAGTCTCTGCGTTGGCTGATCGCTGGTTGGAGTGAAACTAGAAGTCACTGTCACTGTCAGGTACTGAGTTGAATAATTTATACCTCTCGCCTGATGCGATTTTACAAGCTTTCTACTGTTAACTTTTTTCTAGAGGCTTCAAACTCAGAAGTTCGCAAACGTGACATGTGCGGAATCGACTCCATTAGGCCGAATTAAGCAACAAATACATACTTTTCAGAAAAGAAACATCTCCTATTGGACGAATTTCATGCCAACTCGACTGGCCGTTGGCAGCACCATCTCAGATAGCAGTGAAACGTTGTGGGTGTAAAGACATGGATCATTTAAGCAACTTTGCATACTTGAAATATTCGAAAAACAATCAGACTACTTTTTGGAAAAAGCCAAATTTATTTTCTTAATTTTTTACAAAACAGCAATTCCAAATGAAATCGACAAATGACAAAACATGAGTATTTTTGATTCGAATGAAAGTGTGTATTCCGTTTGGGTTAGAGGTAATATGAGTTTTCCACAGCAATTGGGAATTTTTTGACTCAAGCGTAACTTTTGAAAAGGGCGTATCGATTTGAGTAAGAGAAATCTTTGATAATTTATATCTCAAAAACTATGAGTCGTACCGAAATAGTGTCTTAGAAAGAGTTATAGAGTATTGATGGTTGAATATGAAAAAAATGTACACTGAGAAAAAAAATTAGTACTCTTTTTTTTATTTACAAAATAAAAATTCAATTTGCAATATTCAAAATACATATTTTTTAATTTTTTTTTAAATTTTTTCATACAAAATAGAAGTCATGCAGAAAACTACAAAAATAGGCTCAAGATGGTAAAACTATTTTTGACGAACTTTGTGGAACATCGAATTTTTAGGAATTTTCGAAACTTCGAATTTTTGTATGTTTTGTATGTATGAATTCTGATGTGATTTAAAACAAAAAAGGTTGTTATTAATCTCCTTCTAAATGCAACCATTCTCGAGATATTTAAAAAAATATTTCTAATTTATAATCTTTTTTAAAATAAATAATCTCTTTTAATATGTTTGTCGTGTTATATCGTCATGTTCATGAAATTTTATGAATTTTCTTATAATTTCCAACAAATTTTTTGATTGATTGAAGTTTGTATTAAGATAAAAAAGATTTTTAGTTTCGCTACGTTTTGTATTAATCCACATGTCTTCGAATGTTTCGCAAAGTAACTCATATTTCTTTACCATATGTTTTGTCATATGACATATATCTTTAACATATGTCTTTACCATAACGATGTATTTGGAAAAGTTGTTGGAAATTATAAGCGAATTCATAAAATCTCATGAACATGATGGTAGAACACGACAAACATATTTAAAGGGCCTATTTACTATTCAAAAAGACAATAAATTACAATTTTTTTTATTAAATATCTCGAGAATGGCTACATTTAGAAGGAGATTGATAATAACCTTTTTTTGTTTTAAATCACATCAGGATTCATAATTTGTGGCTAAAAATGATTTTTAACATACAAAAAATTAAAGTTTCGAAAATTCCTAAAAATTCGATGTTCCACAAAGTTTGTCAAAAATAGTTTTACCATATTGGGCCCATTTTTTAAATTTTCTGCATGACTTCTATTTTGTATGAAAAAATTAAAAAAAAAATTAAAAATATGTATTTTGATATTGCAAATCGAATTTTTATTTTGTAAATAAAAAAAAAGAGTACTAATTTTTTTTCTCAGTGTACATTTTTTTCATATTCAACCATCAATACTCTATAACTCTTTCTAAGACACTATTTCGGTACGACTCATAGTTTTTGAGATATAAATTATCAAAGATTTCTCTTACTCAAATCGATACGCCCTTTTCAAAAGTTACGCTTGAGTCAAAAAATTCCCAATTGCTCTGGAACACTCATATTACCTCTAACCCAAACTGTAATTGCTGTTTTGTAAAAAATTAAGAAAATAAATTTGGCTTTTTCCAAAAAGTAGTTTAATTGTTTTTCGAATATTTCAAGTATGCAAAGTTGCTTAAATGACCCATGTCTTTACACCCACAACGTTTCACAACTATCTGAGATGGTGCTGCCAACTCCTAAGATGAGTTGGCATGAAATTCGTCATTGAGTTCCTGGTTATTCCGGAATTTTTGGAAGCGCAGCCAACGACAAGCCGGCTGCAAGGTGAGATAAGAAAAAGATATCAAGATATTCTGACATCATGATTGATTGCACTGAGCTAGGCGACCGTAAATTATATTATCACGTAAATTATATCTCTGTTTCATGCAACGCTACTTCATTATCGCTGCATTTCATGGTTATCTAACAACACAACTGAGAAGGCTCAAATTGCTTATGCCATTCCACCCATTAGAAAGGGAACAGTTAGTAACAGTTAGTTTCACAAAAGCTTAATTTTCTTTATTACAATAGGTGCGTAGAAATATTTCCTATCGGTTAATGCAAATATCTCTGCGATATATCAAGAAATGGTGGTCTGCATTTCTGCATCACTCGAGATTTAATTAATCAAATGAAACCAAATTTGGCATGTGGAGTTTTTAGGGTGCAATAAATGTTTTACGGTGGTAAGGGGGAGCTGCCATACAAATGAAAGTCAAATTTCTACATAATTCGAAAACTGATCAAACAAATAGAGCCAAATTTTAGAGGACAAGAAACGTTTCCATGGTGAATAGACGCTCCTCCCATCTCTCTGAGAGATAATTTAAATACAAATACAATATATAATGAAGCAATATATAACAATACAAATGAAGCATACATTTCTGCATAATTCAAGAACTAATCAAGCAAACGGAACCAAATTTGGCTAAGGTGGTTGAACTCCCACCTTTCAAAGGGGGGGAGACACTAATTTCTGCATAACTCGAGAACTAATCAAGCAAATGGAACCAAATTTGGCATATTGAGGTTTTAGGGAGCAATAAATGTTTTGACGTAGGATTACGTCTTTCGGGAACATATTGGGGTACAAATTGAAAATCGAAAACCGAGTACATCGTGAAAATTGTCCAATTTCAAACGCTTATTGCTCACTTATTTCATGATACATTGATGACATTTTTGCGTCAATCGATTTCGGCACTCCATAACAATTTTTTATATTGAAGAAAATAATATATGTCATGAAACTAACTATCGAAAAATTGAAAAATCTCAACCCTTATCCCAACGGAAATACCCACTTCTGATTGGTCGAAATTGACGACACATGCGGCGGGTCCCTTTTTTTTTCTATGATGGTATGATTCCTCCTCTGGGAAGGAGAGGGGGTCCCATAAAATAATGCACATATTTCAATCAAACATGACAATTGAAAATTTTCGGAAAAAAACGTGAAGGAGTTTTGGGAAAATTCGAAAAATTAAATTTACATGTGTTTTACAATTACATATTGACAAGCGTTGTTAGTCCATTTGATGTTCGCGGTGACAAAATTGATCTTCGTTCGAAAGTGGAAATGGATTTTAATGTGATAAAACGCACTCCTATATCGTCTTCTGCTTTTTTTTGTCATAGGTTAACGCTTTATGGGAGCTACAACTTGAAAAACTGAAAATGGGCTGCGTCTCGGAAATTATCCAATGTCGCATAATAATTCACTCAATAATCAGTACAGTAAATAAAAATGTAATGCGTTCAAAATAATGATTTTTTCACTCTATAACTTTTTTTTTCATATGTTTCTGGAAGCCGATAGTTTAGTTGAAGTTATTGTATTTTTCGTTGTGGCTTCAAATTCGGAGAGTGCATTCGCCTCTAGTTTAAGCTCTAGAGAATTTCAAATGCATTTGTGTATATCGCTAGGTGTTCAGTTGCTGGAGAGGAGCGAAAACTGCATCACAAGCCCCACCACTTAGTAGTTTATTGACCAGCCAGAAATATATAAATGAGGTGGCCTAGCGGCGAGAAGCATTCCGTATATTTCGAACCGCGAAGCAGTTTAGGCCTTTCTATGATTAGACGTATGCTCTGCCGTGCCGTGAGAGTCCAACCCAATTCCAATTAACACGTTTGTCGCCCAATGCGCCGTTTTTGAGT
Organism: Toxorhynchites rutilus septentrionalis; assembly: GCF_029784135.1. NCBI lineage: Eukaryota > Metazoa > Arthropoda > Insecta > Diptera > Culicidae > Toxorhynchites > Toxorhynchites rutilus. The sequence continues at coordinate 28,841,713 of NC_073746.1, read as the reverse complement.
TTCTTGCGGGACCCAACTTGCGGATGAATTATTAAATGAAGATCAAACTTAGTTTGTAGACAACTTTTACAAAATCTAGCGATTTTTTTTTTTCAATTTGAAAACGAATTGACAACAATAACACATGCCAAAGTCATATAATACGGATTTCGCAAAAAAGTACAGTACAAACCATCCATACTATAAATTGATGAAAAGTATAGACGAATTTCATGCGAACTCGACTGACCGTTGACAGCAACATCTCAGATAGCAGTGAAACGTTGTGGGTGTAAAGACATTGATCATTTAAGCAACTTTGCATACTTGAAATATTTAAAAAATAATTAGACTACTTTTTGGAAAAAGCCAATTTTTTTTCATATTTTTACCAACAATTTTACAATTTAAAAACTATGGTACCTACAAAATTCTTGACAAAGGATGAAATGTAGGAAATTGTTCAAATTGTCACAAAAAATTACCAAACATTTTTTGGAAAAAAAGTTCGCTGACAAAAAAGTTATATTAAAAATTAAAATTAATTTTTCCCAAAAACGTATTTTTTTTTTTTAATTCCCAAAAATATATACAGGTCGGACTCGATTATATATAATCGCAATTTCACTTTCAACATTAATTTTAGAATCCAATACATAATCGAATCACAAAAAAGCTATTTTTCTATTAAGGTTTGACATTCATACATTAATGAAAAAATTGTTTTCTTGGATTTGAAAATAATTGTTGAAAAAAAATGGTCGACTGTATACAATCGAGTCCGACCTGTGTATGAAAAGCCCCTACAATTTCCAACAAGTCGTCCATACATCGGAAGATGGGAAAAAGGGAAAGGGAAAAACAAACAACAGGGAAAAAAGTTTTTCGAACAACAACTTTTTCATGTATTCTTTGAAAAAAAAAACAACTTAGCCTAATTTTGTTTAAAGCAAAGATAGCGATATAGTGTATTCGACAAAGTTTTGGACCTTGTTAAATTATAAACTGTTGTCGAAGACATCAACATTGTATCTTTTGCAGTTTTTGGAATATTAGTCATTTTTGTATGAAGACTCCTTAAAAAAAATAATGTTTTGCTCGTAACATTTTTGTGTGTAAATTCTCACGTTTGACATGTTTTTAAATAGAGAAAAATTAGCAAAGCATGTAAATTGCGATAATTTATACATAAAAATGTTACGAATTAAGCATGAAAAAAAAAGAGAAAGTTGTTGTTCGAAAAACTTTTTCCATGTAAGATATTTGTATTTTTGGGAATTTAAAAAAATACGTTTTTGAGAAAAATGAATTTTAATTTTTAAAATAACTTTTTTGTCAGCGAAATTTTTTCCAAAAAAATTTTGGTATTATTTTGTGAAAATTTAAATTCTACATTTCGTCTTTCGACAAGAATTTTGTAGGAATCATAGTTTTTAAATTATAATTTTTTGTAAAAAATTAAGACAAAAATTTTGTTTTTTTCCAAAAAGTAGTCTGATTCTTTTTCGAATATTTCAAGTATGCAAAGTTTCTCAAATGACCCATGTCTTAACACCTACAACGTTTCACTACTATCTGAGATGGTGCTGCCAACTCCTTCCAGAGGAGGTATGGGTGACATACCATCATAGAAACATTTCTCGTACCCAAAAACTCTCACATTCCAAATTTGGTTCCATTTGCTCGAATTATGCAGAAGTTTTTGTTTCTTTCGTGTGGCAGCCTCCCCTTAGAGAGGGGGAGGAGTATCGAAGCACCATAGAATCGTTTATCGATCCTTAAAACCTCTATATACCAAGTTTGATTCCATTTTCTTGATTAGTTTTCGAGTTATGCAGAAATTTGTGTTTCATTTGTGTGGTAGCAAACCCTACTACTTTAGAAATGTCCCTTAAAACCTTCTTCTTCTTCTTCTTCAATGGCACTAACGTTCCTAGAGGAACTTCGTCGTCTCAACGTAGTATTACTTGCGTCATTTTTATTAGTACTTAGTTGAGATTTCTATGCCAAATAACACGCCTTGAATGCATTCTGAGTGGCAAGCTCTAGAATACGCGTGATCACAGTGCAAGTCGGAGGAAATTTCTTTGACGAAAAATTCCCCCGACCAGAACGGGAATCGAACCCGAACACCCAGCATGTTAGTTATGACGCTAACCACTCGGCCACGGGTGCACCCTTAAAACCTCCACATGCCAAATTTGGTTCAGTTTGCTTGATTAATTCTCGAGTAATGCAGAAATTTGTGTTTCATTTGTATGGCAGTCCTCCTTAGAAAGGGGGGAGGAATTTTTAACCACAATAGAAACATTTATTGCACCCTAAAACCTCCACATGCCAAATTTGGTTTTGTTAGCTTGATTAATTCTCGAATAATGCAGAAATCTGTGTTCCATTTGTATGGAAACCCCTCTTAGAGAGGAGGAGGGGTCTCGAACTATCATGAGAACCTTCCCCGACTCCAAAAACCCCTACATACCAATTTTCATGTCGATCGGTTCAGCAGTTTCCGAGTACATAAAAATCAGATAGACAAAAATCTAATCTTACATATATAGATAAGAAGATGCACCATCCAATTCACTCATCCACAATTGCAAAAATTGTATCACTTGAAAGAATCGGCCCTTTTTTAAGGCCGTCAAATTATTATCAAAGAGTTTAATAATGGAATTTTTCAGGAACATTCAAATAAATATGTGACAAATGGCCTGACGTAATCATACATCATATGAAAAAGTTACCTTCCTGTAACTCTTTAAATTCGAATTCAAACATACACTTGGTGCCTCGCCTCGGTGTCTTGCCTCGATTCAGATATTTAAAAATTGCACTTCCGATAACTGAATAATTTTACGCTAAACAGTACCCTGATATCTTTATCAGTAGAATAAAGTTTAGTTAATTTTTTTAACCTTTTACAAATAAAAAAATAAAGTTAATGGTCTTAAGAAGTTTTCTTAATGTATCATACAAAATCTCATAACGACCTTGTTTCTTTAATCAACCAAATTAATTCTTTCAAACTTCTCTACGACTTGTTTTTAGGTGCCAAACTGATATCTCTCCTACCTTTAATGCAATTCTGTTTAAGTGTCTTGAAAAACTACGAAAACCACAATTACAGGCCAAACTAGATGTGTTTGAAATCATTCGTAATGAGAATTGAGCATGAAAATTATATTTTAGGAGTAGCAATTGGTTGTGTCGTACGAAGCTTAGGAAGTCTGAGAAAGTCGGCTCTTACTAATTTTTTTCCCACTATTTCGGCGTGGAATTTTTCTATACAAAAAGTCGTCGAAAAAAATGGATACCAGATACATTTATGCTAGGGACATGTTACAGCGTCTTGTTCGAATTCGACAGTGCGGCCGGGTTTTTCTACAGACTAAATATTCAATATGTCTTTGATAAGTCTAATAGGTCTAATAAACCGTTGATAAGTCTAATAGGAAACCGTTTTTCTTTCGTCTTCAAAGCGAAGATAATTTCAAATATAGGTCACATGTTTTAGATCACGAAGAACCCTCGTCCGATCACATCGGTCCCGGAGCGCGAGATAACACCCAACTATAGCTAACACCATTAGCGGCCAGCCAGCCAGCGTCGTCACAATGTACCTCGCAGTGTAGCTGCAGGCCCAACATTAGAGGCAGCTAATGCCTCTGATTTATTTTCCTTCGCGTCTTGGGGTGCCTAATTCCTCCTAGACTCCTTTCTGCTAATCGCGCTCAGACCTCTTCCCCCGAGGGAGACTCCGGCTGCTCGTTGTTCGATGAATGTGAATCCTTGTGAAGGGTAACTTTCGGCTCCAGCGGGATTTCCTCCTGAAATGCAGCGGCCATTGCCGCCGCCGGCGACATTCCCATCGCGGATATTCGGTTGGAGTCTCGTCGTTCCACTGCAACGGGGGGATGGGAACGAAAATGAAGGAATGGTACAATTGGCGGCGGCTGGCGGCAGCGCCGCTCCGGGGTCTGTTGATCCCCCGGATGGAAGAATATTTTACTTACTCAAAGGAACCAACAGTTTCGGCTGTAATGGAAGCAATAAATCCACGTTTCCGGTTGTAGGTTGCCGGGGCTGGAGGGAATTCAGCTGGGGGACATTAATAAAGTCACCTGGTGGAAAATAGCGAGAGAAGAGGCAAATCTTAGGATGAAAGCGAAAGTTTATCTTCCTAATTAGGCGTGTTTAATCACAGTTTCGGGCCCGGCGTGATTATCTGTTTTCTCGAGTTCGGAGAAAATCATGCCATACCTTGCTGCATGATGGAGGGTGGCTTTAGCACAGCCAGTCCCGGAACCGATGGTCCTTGCAGACTAAGGCCTATCACGTTCACACCGTTCACGTGGCCTGTTTTGGAATTGGAAATGAAAACAAAAGAAAAACGAGAAGAAACATATAAAATGGTTTATTAATTTCGAAACAGAGAGTATAAAAACACAGAAACACACGTAAGCGATTATCAGCAAATGATCCAACTTGTTGTCATCAGGTTTTTTTTGTTTTTGGGTCGAGCACACAACACTCAACTTTGCTGCTCCCACAAGAAGTTCGTCTTAGGTTTCGCTTTCTTCGGGGCGATAGCGAAAAAAAAAATCACCAAAAGCAGCACTACTCGCCACTTAAACACATTCTCGACCATGTGTTGCTCGGTTCACACAAAAACCATCAACAGTTTGCTGTCGTCCTTGTGAACTCCGTGTTTCGCCAGAAGAAAAGATTGCGGGCTATTGGGTGGCTCTCAGTTTATTTTCTTTTTCATCTGGTAGTCTTCGCCCCCGAGGAATCGCTTCTGGAGAGGAACAGACACTTGACTTTCTTGAATTGTAGTTTTCTCTTGGTTTTTTCTCTTAACATTGCAAATGATTCTCTGATGATAATTTACCGCTAATGAGTTTGTTGGCTTTAGTAGCTCGCACAGCTGGAGCATTTATTTGATTGCTTTATCGTTATCTCACACCGCTTTGAAAACATTATCTGTTCGTTGGTAAATTTCCCAGAACTAAAAAGCCGTGTTTGGATTAACTTTTTTTTTTAATTGCAAGCATTTATCCAACATCATAAAGCTGCGACTGAAAAGTCCATTCCCAGTTCATTGTATAATTCCCAAAACACGTTTGCCATAAATCCAAAAGCTCGTCATGAAAAGCGTTTTTCCGAAAGCTATAAAAGCTTCACCACTCCCTTGTTCCGCCCGAAAGCTCAACTCACCGATTTTCGCCCCACCGAAGGCGTCCTTGAAGATGGCAGGATGGGTGGGGTGGGTGTGCTGATGCTTCATCGCGTTCATCCTGCGATGGACGACGCCGACGTCGCGCTTCCTCCGGGGCTGCTCCACAGGTAGCACCCGTCGGCGTTTCTTCGGCAGCTTGGACCGTGCCTGATGGTGTGTGAAAGGAAGAAAAGGAGAAAAAAAGGATAATAAGATGCGGTAAAACACTACTAAACCAGCCAGCGAGCTAAACAACAAATTAAAGTCCCGAAAATGTATGATCCGCATGCTTGTTTGAATTGTGTGCGAAAACAAGCGCTGCGATTAAAACGAACACCTGGATTTAATTCCAACGCGGGGGAAAATGGCGAAAAGGGAGAGGGAGCGGCAAATGGGACGCAGCAACAATGACACTGTGTATCCCCTGTTATCCGCCAGGATTTTTATGCTTCATTGTTATGCGCTATCGGTAGCGCTAAGCAAGGCCCCGCGAGTAGTCGCGCTCCCCAAATTGGATGGAAAATTTTAACGTCAAATCCGCGGAACATCTGCTTGTTTATTCTGCCCACGGAGAGGAAATAACAATTTCTTGGGGTTTTTCTTTTAATTTATGAATCGTGCTCGCGTGGGAAGATTGGTATTAGAGAGGGGGTGTTGTGGTGTGTTTAATTCATTATAATCGATTGCAATTGAAGCATTTATCTGATCTAGTTTTTCGTTACTTCGTGGTATGTTTGTGAAAATCTTTTTCTCCTCAGCCACCAGAATGAACAATAAAATTAATGAATGAATAATGACTCGAATGCCAGCCTGGTGACTATTAGATAAAGGGTGTGTCACATCAAATTACATTACGGAAAATACGCTGTAGAAATTCGCCCAGTAGACCGATCCTTTTGAAAATTTAAAGTAATTTTAATTAGTAATTGACAGTAAAATAAAAACTATTAAACAACTTTTGGCATTTTCTTTTTATTCATACTTCGAGCCCAAGCCCGTATGCTCGCACCTTCCTCTTTACCCCGTCCATAAGGTTCTGTAAAACGTCAGGTTGTAGTTTTTTTTTTTTGAATAGAAATCCATTTTCTCTTGAAGTCCGTCTCCGATTTGACAACTTTTGGGTTCTTCCGGAGGGCCTGCTTCATAATCGCCCAATATTTCTCTATTGGGCGAAGCTCCGGCGCGTTGGGCGGGTTCATTTCCTTTGGCACGAAGGTGACCCCGTTGGCTTCGTATCACTCCAACACGTCCTTTGAATAGTGGCACGAAGCGAGATCCGGCCAGAAGATGGTCGGGCCCTCGTGCTGCTTCAATAGTGGTAGTAAGCGCTTCTGTTGGCACTCATTAAGGTAAACCTGCCCGTTTACCGTGCCGGTCATCACGAAGGGGGCGCTCCGCTTTCCGCAAGAGCAGATCGCTTGCCACACCATGTACTTTTTGGCAAACTTGGATAGTTTCTGCTTGCGAATCTCCTCCGGAACGCTGAATTTGTCCTCTGCGGAGAAGAACAACAGGCCCGGCAGCTGACGAAAGTCCGCTTTGACGTAGGTTTCGTCGTCCATTACCAGGCAATGCGGCTTCGTCAGCATTTCGGTGTACAGCTTCCGGGCTCGCGTCTTCCCCACCATGTTTTGTCTTTCGTCGCGGTTAGGAGCCTTCTGAACCTTGTATGTACGCCGGGCCCTCCCGCTGCTTGGTCCGCTGGACGAATGAACTTGACAAATTCAGCTTATTGGCGACATCCCGGACCGAACTTCTCGGATCACGTCTAAACTGCTTAACTACGCGCTTGTGATCTTTTTCACTGACGGAGCATCCATTTTTGCCGTTCTTCACCTTCCGGTCGATGGTTAGGTTCTCGAAGTATCGTTTTAGTACTCTGCTGACCGTGGATTGGACGATTCCCAACATCTTACCGATGTCCCGATGTGACAACTCCGGATTCTCACAATGAGTGCGCAGGATTAATTCACGACGCTCTTTTTCGTTCGGCGACATTTTTCCAAATTTACGAAAAATTTACAGTGAAGCATGGCCAACGTGATCTATTCACTCTTATCTGATTATAAGCGAAAGCTGAAGATATAATTCCTAAAAATTAAATTTCTACCGCGTTTTTTCCGTGATGCAATTTGATGTGACACACCCTTTACTCGCATATGTGTAATGGTAAAAAGGCGAAACAACTCAACTTCTCAGTGTAGGACAAAAAGAATCTAAAACCCAACAGCATCACATTAATCATCGGGCAGTAGTCGAGGAAACGAACAAACAAAACCCAGCACAACTTATTCAACATTAACAACTCCCTCACTGTGTTAGCCCGTTTTTATAGAAGCGATTGAGTTTCTTTTTTCGTCCTCTAAAATGTCCAACCTTGTTATCCCTTACGTTTATTCCACGTGAATTTGGAGACATTCCGGCGATTAGGCTTCCATCAATCCCTTTTTTCACTTTCACGATGAATAAAGGAAAAAGGACGCTTTCCATTTCCTTACCCTTGGAGGCATTTATTTCTCTTGTTTCCAGCGAAAACAATGGGAAATCTATATCAAACCCGCCAAAGGTTAAAAGATCCCAATAAGGCTCGGATAAATCTCGTTCGAATACGGGGGAAAATTAATTGTTTTTTTTTGGAAAGTATTGTGAAAAAAAAAAGCGGAAATCGGACCAATTTGTTGCTCGACTTTTCAACAAGACTGATACATATTTTATGCACACTGTGTGTCAATTATGTTCTGGGACTAAAACTATATCATACCAACCAGGGATTCCAACTATGTACGAGGATCGTACATTTTCAGGATCACCCTGCAAAGTCAGACAGCCAAATCGGTTTGTTTCATACAAATCAAACACAAAGGGCCTGGCCGGAATACTAAATAAGAAATTTTGACTATTTTTTTGAACCCCTATGAGGTTCAACGTAGGATCTATGGTCAAAAACGTATTTTTCAATGTTTTTCATGCCATTCTCGATAGCTTCGAGATAAAAATTTGAAAAAATAAAAAAAATACTGAAAGTGCATCTTACTATGGTGTATCGAGAAATATTATTGAAAAAAAATTTCATCAAAAATTTAAGTACCAAAAAAAATCTTGAAAAATTTTTTTGGAAGATTTAGAGATTCACTACTACTCTAATTCGTATTTAAATGTGTTTCTACATGTTTTCTAAATATGTGTTCTTTTTTCAAAATTTTGAGACTACTGATATACTGGTATAATTTCTATTTAAATATGTTCGTATGTGATTTTTGATATTTGTGGTTTTTTTTTCTATATAATTTAGATAACTGTGTGGCACGAAAATATCCAATAATTTAAAAAAAATCTTTTGCTAATTTGTTAATATGTTGTTATTATCCTAAAATCTATAATAGTATTGTATTCATGTGTTCTTATCATCAACGCTATGGAAAATTTTTTGTAAGGTATCAAATTAGAAAAATTAAGTAATTTCTGAATCCCTTTATGGTTCACTATAAGAGCTGTAGTCAAAACGTAGTTTTCCTTCTTTTTTCGCGCCATGGCTTAGGCTTAGAAATGAAAATTAGAGAAAATACTCAAAGTTTGTCTATTATGGTGTACCACGACAAATCTCTATATATAAAAATGGAGTGATGTCTGTCTGTCTTTCTGTCTTTCTGTCTGTCTGATTCTTATGGACTCGGAAACTACTGAACCGATCGACATGAAAATTGGTATGTAGGGGTTTTTATGGCCGAGGAAGGTTTTCGTGATGGTTTGAGACCCCTCCCCCCTCTGTAAGAGGGGCTGCCTTACAAATGAAACAGAAATTTCTGCATTACTCGAAAATTAATCAAGCAAATGAAACGAAATTTGGCTTGTGGAGGTTTTAGGATGCAATAAATGTTTCTATGGTGGTTCGACACTCCCCCCTCTCTTAGGGTGGGATATCATACAAATGAAAAACAAATTTCTGTATAACTCGAAAACTAATCAAGCAAATGGACCCAAATCTGGCATGTGAGGAATTTAAAGGGCACGAAACGTTTCTTTGGTGAATAGACACTCCTCCCTCCTCTCTAAAGAGAGAAGAGGGGAGGGGTCTGTCTGTGTTCTATCATGTTTTCTGTATAAAACATTTATTCCATGTAACGGAGAAACATGTTATTTGCAAGTGGTTGAAAAATCTTGAACGAGAATTGTGTCTGAAAATAATCTGATATTATAATGATGAGTTTTGGTAGAAGTACTAGGAATTTTATAGTAAAAGGTAAATTCAACGGGGTCGATTAGAAGATTAATCAATGAACAGCTCTGCGATTGGACTCATGAACTGGCGGTTAGTGAGAAAACGTAAATGGATGTATTGATAACAAAAAAAACAAATTTTGGGTGGGACGATGTTTGCCGGGTCAGCTAGTTAGGAAAAATATAGATTTTTTTTTTAAATAAAAGTAATTCTTTGGTATTTCGAAATTTTTTATTTTTTTTATTTTTAGATCCATTAAAACATAATTTTCATTTGAATGTACCTGTTTTTGATGTGTTTTTTTTTCAGTAACAGTAGTTTTGCGGCACATTTTTTTAATAATTACAGTATACAAATTAAACACAAATTTCTGCATTACTCGAATATTATTCAAGTAAATGGAACCAAATTAAGCTTAAAGAGATTTTAGGGTACAATAAATGTTTCTATGATGGTTAGACTCTCAACTCTCCTCTCTAAGGGAGGGTTGCCATACAAATTAAACACTAATTTCTACATTACTCGGGAATTAATTAAGGAAATGAAACGAAATTTGGCATATGGAGGTTTTAGGGTGCAATAAATGTTTCTATGGTGGTTAGACTCTCCTCCCTCCTCTCTAAGGGGGAGCTGCCATACAAATGAAACACAAATTTCTGCATTATTCGAGAATTATTGAAGCAAATGAAACCAAATTAGGCATATCGAGGTTTTTGGGGTACAATAAATGTTTCTATGGTGGTTGGACTCTCCTCCTCCCTTCCTAAGGGGGGGGGGGGGTATACTGCCATACAAATGAAACACAAACACAATTTCTGCATTACCCAAGCTAGCGAAATTGATCTGTGTTCGAAACTGGAAATGGATTTTAATGTGATTAAACGCACTCCTATATATTCTTCTATTTATACAAAAAAAAAAAGGATGTGTTGATAAGAGCAGAACTCGAGGAAGGAATTTAACCATTTAGGGCTGTCTTTATTCTATCATATTTTCTGTATAAAACATTTATTCCATGTAACGGAGAAACATCTTATTTGCAAATGGTTGAAAAATCTTGAACGAGAACTGTATCTCAAAATAATCTGTTATTATAATGATGAGTTTTGTTAGAAATACTAGGAATTTTATAGTCAAAATTAAATTCAACGGGGTCGATTGGAAGATCAATCAATGAACAGTCCTGCGATTGGACCCATGAACTTGCTCATAGTAAGAAAACGTGGATGTTTGAAGGTATTGATAACAAAACACAAATTTTGGGCGGGACGAAGTTTGCCGGGTCAGCTAGTGATTAATAAAATCCTAAATTTAAATTCATAAGACTATACACATCAACATCTGTTTTTTTTTTCTTTATTATAGTGACTTTCAACACATTTCGGCTGGTTCGTCACTTTTACTTCCATTTTTGGAAGAATGTCGGGAGTGAGAATTGAACTCGTGATCTCTGCGTGAGAGGTATGGATGTTACCACTACGCCAGATCGCCTCCCATCAACATCTGTTCTATTTATAGAATTATCCAATTTCGTATAGAAAAATTCGAAATGCCAAAAAAATTGACTTTTCGATGGTAATTTTATCATAGTAAGATGCAATATGAGTATTTTTTCTATAATTTCTTTTCCGAACTATTGAGAGTATCGTGAAAAAAGAAAAAAAAACTACATTTTTAGCCATAGCTCTTATAGTGAACCATATTCAGAAAAATTATCTAATTTTCTAATTTTCAACAATATTTTTCATAACGCTAGTGACTAGATTTTGGGCTCTTTCTACAAATACACGAATACAATACAATAATAGATTTCGGGAAAATTTATAAAATGCTAGAAAATCACAAAAAAAAATAGAAATAAAAAAATATATTGAAAATTTATTAGATATTTTCGTACCGCGCAGTACTCTAAATATTATGAAAAAAGATCACCAATATCAACACAAATAATAAACACAAGAGCTAATAAATATGCAAATTTATATATAAACTAACCCTGTAATGGGTCTCAAAATTCTAAAAAAAAAATTAAAATTCAGATTTTTTTTTTGTATAGCGTAATACTGTTAAAATCCTGAAAAAAATCACACACATATCTAGAAAACATATTTAACTACAAACTAGAGTAGCAGTGAATCTCTTAATCTTCAAAAAAAAATTCAATTTTTCAATTTTTTTTCTTTAGGACTTAAATGTTTTGATGAAAATGTTTACAAATAATATCTCTCGATACACCAAAGTAACATGTACTTTCAGTATTTTTTTCAAATTTGTTTTTGAGTTTTGGTAGAAGTACTAGGAATTTTATAGTAAAAGGTAATTTTAAAGGGTAGATTAGAAGATCAATCAATGAACAGTTCGTGGACAGTACGTGGATTTGTTAACAAAAATTAATTTTGGGCGGGACGAAGTTTGCTGGCTCAGCTAGTAGTTCATATATTCCGCGAATTCATCGGCTATCCAAAAAACCAGCGTGCATCCAACGGCAATGCTCAAGCAACTACTTAAGGTTCTGTCTTCTGGACGGTGGAAATCCTAGGGTTGACACCATTACCAATAATCATCTATCGCGACGACATTCTGTGAATGGTGAGAAGCCTAGGGTTTCCACCAGAGGTGGGTATCTGTACCATTCACCAACTGTTCCCGCGCCTGATGATTGCTTGTTGCAGAACTCAACCAGCGAAGCTAGTCGTTTATGGATTTACTACCAAAACGTTCGAGGACTGCGGACCAAGATCGACGATTTCTACTGCAACACCCTGGATTGTAATTTTGATGTCATCATTTTAACCGAGACGGGGCTCAACGACGCCATCAATTCGACGCAGCTTTTTGGTAGCAACTATACTGTGCACCGATGCGACCGAAGCTGTAAAAATAGCAACAAATCGAGTTTTGGAGGAGTTCTAATTGCCGTACACCATCGATTCGTCAGTAACAAGATAATTGTATCCAGCGGCGAAACTTTAGAGCAGGTGTGTGCATCTATTACGATTGGCTCCAAGCGACTACTGCTGTGTGCAATTTACATTCCGCCAGACAAGAGCAAAGACCTCAACGTACTAAATGGGCATATTGCGTCCATCCACGAACTAGGGAACATTGGCTCCGATGACGATCGCTTGCTAGTATGCGGTGACTATAATCAACCTGGAATTTCCTGGAGTTGTTTTGATGGTCTCATCCAACCCGTGAATTATGTTCCTTTATCAATGGCTAGCTCCCTATTGATTGATAGCATGGATTTCCTTAATCTGCTCCAAAGGAATCTTGAGTACAACCACTTAGGGCGAATTCTCGACTTGTTTTTCTGTTCCTCTGATTTGCTTGTGGAAATCTCGAGATCGGTTTCACCACTTCTACCAGCTGACCTTCACCATCCGCCTCTTGTCATCTCCTCTCCACCTTTGGTCGATGATTGTGCACAGTCGCATAATATGAATGAGAATGTTGAGCTTGCGTTAGATTACAGGAAGATTGATTTCCTTGCTCTAGATGACTTCCTGACTGGCGTTAGTGATCTTCTTGATGGACTGAATGTTGATGAAATGGCTGAAACGTTGTGTTCCGTGCTAAATAATTGGATGAATTCGAATGTCCCAACTCGTCGACCTGCTGTTTCTCCTGCCTGGAGCACCTTGCTGTTACGAAAATTGAAACGGAAACGTAATGCCTCGCAACGCAGACTTCGACGTAACCGTTGCTTGGCAAATAAACGTATTTTCCACTTGGCGTGCAACGAGTACCGTAATCTAAACTCATCGCTCTACAAATCGTACGTATTGCGAGTCCAAACTAATCTCAGGCGAAACCCAAAGAGCTTTTGGAGCTATGTAAACTCTAAACGGAAGAACTCGACTATACCTCCCAGCATATTTTTAAATGATGTTGAATCATCGTTCGGCGAGCAGAAATGTGAACTTTTTGCCACTCATTTTTCTTCAGTGTTTACCTCGGAATCAGTTAATTCGGAGGACCTTATCTCAGCTGTTGCGGATGTTCCGGTGGATCTAGTCAACATTGATGCCTTTGAAATCACGCCCAATATGGTAAATAATGCAGTCAAGAGAATCAAATGTACCTTCGCACCTGGACCAGATGGCATTCCATCTGCTGTGTATTGCCGTACGAATGGAGTTCTCGTTGAGCCGCTGTGTAAAATATTTAACAAATCTCTCGTTGAGTCGAAATTTCCAACAATCTGGAAGCAGTCTTTTATGGTACCGGTTCACAAGAAAGGTGACAAACGAGATGTTAAAAACTATAGAGGGATAACTAATCTTTCATCTGCCTCGAAACTGTTTGAAATAGTTGTGAGCAGCATCATTCTCGAGAGCACCAAATGCTACATCTCCAGTGATCAACATGGCTTCATGCCTGGACGTTCGGTTACCACTAATTTGCTTAGTTTTACAACGATCTGTTTCGAGCAATTGGAAAATGGAGCCCAAGTAGATGTCATCTACACCGACCTCAAAGCAGCCTTCGATACCATCAACCATGATATCCTGTTGGGAAAACTTTCAAAACTTGGCGTGTCTGAAAGGTTAACGTCGTGGCTTCGCTCATATTTGACTGATAGGTGTTTGCGTGTAAAATTGGATTCTACTACTTCTTCGAGTTTTACAAATATGTCAGGTGTGCCGCAGGGTAGCAATCTTGGCCCCTTGCTGTTCAATTTGTACTTCAACGATGTATTGCTTGCACTTGGAGATGGATGTAAGCTAGCATATGCGGATGATCTGAAGTTGTATTTCATCGTGCGGACTGTTGAGGATTGTATGCGTTTTCAGTCGTTATTGAATATATTTACTGACTGGTGCCGTCGAAATAAGCTTACGGTCAGTATTCCCAAATGCTTGGCAATGTCATATTATCGCGTCGAGCAACCAATCACTTACGACTATACCATAAACGGAGAAATACTTCATAGAATCGATGAATTCAGTGATCTAGGTGTTCATATGGACCAGAAGCTAACATTCAACCTCCATCGCTCTGCTCTGATCACTAAGGCAAATCGTCAGCTTGGATTTGTGTCAAAAATCTCAAAAGATTTCTCTGATCCTCATTGCCTGAAAGCCCTCTATTGCTCTCTGGTACGCCCAATCCTGGAAAATGCTTCGACGGTTTGGTTTCCTCATCAGCTAACATGGAGTTTGAGGATCGAACGTGTTCAGCGCAAGTTCATCAGGATTGCGTTGCGAAATCTACCATGGCGCGATCCGCAAAATCTCCCACCATATTCTGATCGCTGCAATTTGCTGAGGTTGGAAACCTTAGAAAGTCGACGAAAAAATCAGCAAGCGGTTTTTGTTGCAAAGCTTCTGAATGCTGAGGTTGATTGCCCAAGGCTACTCTCGTTGTTGGATATCCGAGTGCCACCGAGGGCATTACGAGCTAGAACGCTGCTTCAACCAAGATATCATCGAACGACCTTCGGGTATAATGAACCACTCACAGCTATGATCCGTATGTTTACGACTGTCGAAGATTTGTTTCAATTTGAAGAATCTTCTGCTAAATTCCTCGCACGAATTAGAAACATTAGAAATTTATAGTATTAGGTCATTTCATGTAGACAACAGTCCGATGAATAAAAGTGAATAATAATAATAATAATAATAATATTTATTATTCAATATTTATATATTGAGTTAATAAAATCGAGAAAAAATTCAATGAATCAAACATTCTTAGATGTACCCGCTTGGCTCCCTATAACGAAGTAATATTTAGATGCTGAAGAGACTATGCGAAAAAGCTTATGATTATTGCATTTTTTTCAAAAAAATTGTCAATTTCAATCAAGCAAAATGAAATTCAATGTTCTGTTTGACAATTATCAGAACATTTATACCATTTTTTTCTGTTGTCCAAATAATCAAGTAAGCTAATCAGTAAGAATAACGAATTCTTTACAGTCTTGAAATATTTTTTTCTTTTTTGAAAATATTTGCCCACAACGATGTGCAACTGGCACGGACTATCTGCTCCACCTTTTTATCTTACTAATTATAATTTCAGCTAGTGTATTATGAATTTGGTATTGGAAAAACGTTTTCAAAATAAAATTTGTTGATACGCAAAATTACCTATGACATCTTGAATACAGTCAAGGCTAAGGCCTTGTTTTCTAAAGAAAGTATTACAATTATGTTACCTTCTTAGCAAATATATTACTTTTTGGATTTAAACAGAGAATACTGTACAAAGATAGAACATTTTTGACAGTTTTTTCATTGTTATTGCGAATATTTTTTAGAGGCGAATGAACTAAAAAGTTTAAATCCTTTTTAAAACAAAGAATGGAATGCAATATTGTGAATATATTTTTTGATGTTTGAATTGAATGCCATGAAAATAAATTGTAATATCACTGTTATCGTCATTATACAGCAACTCCATGAAGAAGAAGATCTATAAAAAAAATATCTGCTTCTTCTCGTATGTTTTTTTTTCTTTTCGAAGAACAATGACGAACGAATTTTTCAGAGCGGTCCGAAAAATCTTAAAATTTGCATAGCACCAATTTTGGAAATTTTGTAACGTTCGAAGCGCCTAATCTATTTATGATTTTATAACTTTCCGTCAACTGGAATTTAAAAAAAAAAATTCCAAAATGGGCGTGTTTGATTACGCATCCAACAAGCGAAAAAATATGTTTTTTTGGAAAAGGACGACGAAGTTCGAACAAAATAAGAGTATTTTTTTCATGAAGTTGCTCTATGAACAAAATAACAATCTGTTTCGAAATATTCTTCAATTTCATCGACAACTTCATAAGTTGGTATCCACTACACTATGTCCAACTACTATAAGACCACCCTGATTCTATTCCGTTGCAACACAAACAGTTAGAATTCCAACTAGATACATTCATACTTTGTTGAATACTTAGAATAAAGTATATTTTACGTCAATTTCGTTCAAAAGAGTTGTCTGTTTATTTATTGTGTTCAAATATGATAATTTCAGCTGTCCAGTTTCTATAAGACCATTTAAAAATTCATAAGTATTATAAATGAAAAATTCAAAACGATCGGCTAATTTACATGTCAATAATTGGAAACCTTGCCATTTCGACTAATAACCTGGAAAATTCATGTTGGAATACTATTTACCAAATACTGCTGAACGATATTCTACATATTTTTCCATTTTTCCGAAATTGCGACCTTGAGCTCTTCAGTCGTGGTGTACCGTAGATTCTACGTACATGGATCCCCCCTAAGATTTTCAACAGGTTTTAAGTCTGGAGAGCGAGCCGGCCAATCCAAAAAAAATCAGTTTTTGGTCCTTAAGCCATTGCTTAGTTTCCTTGCCTATATGAATATGATATGTGAATTTTTTATGACGATATCCACGCAAAAACGGTAGGAGAGAGGATTCTAGAACATGTATGTAATCCTTGAATGATGTGAGCTTTCCGGTTGTACAGAATCCTGCCCAAACCATGCATGAGCTTCCACCAAAATTCCTGGTTGAAAAATACTGTCATTTCTTCCATAAATCACGCCAGTACCATCTTAATTGAACTTTTTTTTTCGTCAGTGAAGATAACCTACACATTGAAGAACTTTTCGTTATGGTATATAGCAAAATATATTCTTTTGGAAACATACCATGCCCCATTGTCGGTTCATGTGAGCTTAGGCAAAACTCAGACGTCTTCCGATGTGAGATTGTGTAAGATGAGGAGCTTTAACCTTTTAAACCCTCTTTATGTGAGGATTTTTCACCAAAACTTGACGAATTGTCACCCGAGAATCTTTTGAGTTTGAATATTGCTTCATTTGCATAAGCGATTTTGAGGTATTCCAAGCTGTTCTAGCCATTCCCCGCTTATCCCGGTCAGAGAGCTTCGATTTACGTGGAGCTCTCTCCTTCTTACCGCTTACCGTTGGGGATTCGTCAAAAAATTGAGCAATTCCTGATGGGATCGTCCAATCCGACGAGAAATTTCTCTGACACCAACATTTTCTTGGTGAAATGCATCGATTTGTCTTTCTTTTCTCTCCGTGAGCAATTTTCCCTGCGGCATTTTTCAGATTTATTGATCTTGAAACAACTAAAACAACGGAAAATGTAACTGGTCTTATAGAAACACTTAAAAAATACAAAAGCTTTGGTTCACGCTCAGCGCTTGCACACAGCCATACGAAAGTCATGCAGTGTATCGTAGTCACCAATACCAATAAACTAGAATATAAGTTAAAGCATTGTTTGTTTACAATGGCACAAAGCAGCAAGATCATCACCTGATCTTATAGAAGTTGGACAGAGTGTATTGAGCAGTTTTTTCAAATCTTCAAATATACAAAAAGCCTAAATACGAAATTCTTTCGGTCCCACAGACCGAAAAAACAATAATTCTGTTTTGAATCAAATGACTATCAAAACTGGAACGCTTATAACTCGAGCATTTCTCAATAGATCGCAAAGGTTTTTGCATCAATTGATAGGAAATATATCTACGCATCTATCATTACGAATAACATTTCATTTTTCTTGAGATAAATAATTGAATAATTGTGAAATATCAAGCATTGTCAAAATGCACTATGTGCCCATTTTTGATTGGTCCATTTTGTGCTCCTCAAATCGTACCGACCAAAACGGGCAACCAGAGCAGTAGCGAAATAGAATGAAGCACGATTGGAAAGGAAAAAGAAAAAAATGAACGAAACATTGGTCGTAGTCTCACACATGCGTAATTCTCGAGCCAGCCAGTCAGCTTAAAAATACCCGCTCCGCTGCCGTAACGATCATTCTTTGTGTGGACACCGACTGGACAACATCGTTGCTGGACGGGCTGGACGGCGAGGGATCGAGTGCCTTTCTCAAGGCAAGAGGGCGGAGGTGGTAGCGCTGGAGTAGAATAGAGTAGAGTTTTCAAAGGGCCTTTCTCAAGGCTAGAGGCGAATGAACTGCAAAAGTTTAAAGTCTCTATAATACAATACCTTCCTTCCTTCCGTAACGATCATTCTCATTCAAACCGTACACCACATCGGTTCGCATCACAACACATCAACAAACCAACCCAAGCAGCCATGTCTGGACATGGTAAAGCAGGAAAAGTGAAGGGAAAGGCAAAATCCCGCTCGAACCGTGTTGATCTGGAGTTCCCCGCAAGGGTAGCTAGGCCGAGCGCGTTAGTACCAGTGCACCAGTCCAACTAGCCGGCGTTATATAGTCGGCCGCCGAAGTGATCGAGTTAGCTGGCAAAGCTGCTCGCGACGATAAGAAAACCCGCATTCGGAACAGAACACATTCGGTTCGGTGGACATCAAGACAACAGGCAGTTGCAGCGAGTGGCGAGTGGCAAACGCAATCGCAAAACGGCATTAGGTAGCAGAAGAAATAAGTTTGTTCTTTATACAAACTGCTTTGGTGGCAAATCCAGAACAAGGCGGCATCAAGGGCGTTCGAAATGTTTTTTTTTTCAAAACCACGAGTACTAAGTTTTCTAAATTGGAACCATTCCATAAAACAAGGCGCTTTTCAGGGCCATCAAACCTTTTAAAAAAGAGTTTAGGAGATACAGTTCAATGCTTTCTAAAACATTATCCAAAATAATAATAAAACACAAATTGATTTTTTCATAATTTGTTTGCCAGGATCTGATGAGTATGTGAATTTGGCAGTTGTTCTGAGCTTATTGATAGTTGGGGACTTTCCTGATTATTCAATTTTCACCAATTCTTAAATTGTTTTCAGATTGAAGGTACAGTAATTTACAATTAGTTCGACATTTAGCTAATTGGACGGACATGTAATGCGACATATTTAGTTGGACATTTTTCTAAACATAGAGATCCAAATTATGACCCCACATTGAAAGTCGACACTGTACCACTGTCATCGCAAATGTTCAATTACAGGATAAAATTACCTCCAATCCGACACTGAGTGGTGGTAATGCGACGTGCCATTGAATGTAATTTACTGTACAATATGTCACAAGCTGGATGGGAAAAATTTTTCCAACTGTGAAAGCTGTGGCGAGTGGCAAATGCAATCGCTAAACAGAAAGGTTTAGCCGAACAAGATGGGGATATCGAGTGATAACAAAAAACACAACACCAAAGGTTCTTTTCAGAACCATCAACATGTTCATAAGGAGTAAACAGTAAACTAATCCATTTTTCAGGTAGATAGGTTGGTATTCACGTAGGAGAAGAAAATAAAGCAATATATTTAATATATATATATTTAACAAAAGCTGTCCCCTTTGTATAGTCCTACGTCACTCCGGTTATGTCCCCGACATTACCCACCCGTCTTTTTTGTTTTCTCAGCATTTCAGCTTAGCAAAAGAAAAACGAACTGATTTTATTTACAGATATGAGTTAAAAAAAATTAAATGTAAAAAGACAAGCCAATACTCAGTCTTGTCCGCTACAGAGCCGATACGGTCCCGACAAGGCCCTTGCAGCCAAATGGTCCACCAAGGCACAAGTCCAAGCGCCAGCCTTGTTTTGGATTGACTTTAAATTTCCCCATTCAGAGAAATCGAGAAATTTTTCTTTACGAACAATTTCTAGACCGGCTCTTACAAAACTTTTGAATTCTTATCCTTTATATCTGTACAACGCGCGCGACGCTCAAACTTCTGTAGACTACTTTTATTTATTTTTTTTTCAACTACTACAATATAAAAACAACAAAATAAAAATAAAAATAGTCCATCATCACCAAGATCATGACAGACATAATAGAGACGAATACAAATTAAAATGCATTGAGAATAATAAAAACAAAAAAAATCAAAAAACTGTTCACTTTAAGATATCCGTTCGTATAAAATTTCGTCAGTCAAAATCGTTATCAAAATAAACAAAAAATGGCTGTTTGGAAAATACACCTTTAACGTGTAAAATACAGTTTCTCTTCAAATTTTCTTAGTGTTGTTGCACGTTTAATATGTCTAGGCATCGAATTGAAAACATTTACTCCTTTAAAATATAGAGAATTTTGTGAAGCACATGTTTAAGAAATATGGAGTTCTTATTTCATTCGCGTTTCTAGTATTATATCTATGAAAGTCACTTCCCCTTTCAAATCAATCACACAAATATCGAGGCAGCAAACCGTTGACTACCTTAAAAATGAACACCATAGTGCAATACACAATTCTTTGCTTCACAGATAACCATTGCAGAGCGTCCAGCATCAAATATGAGGAAGTGAACCTGCTACATTGTAAAATCAAACGCATTATTTTATTCTGCAAGCGCTGTAATCTCGATATTTGCGTTTCATTGATAACGCCTGAAAGGTACGCAATACCAATATAATAGAGACACATACAGTCTGTGACACGGCATGATTTTGATTTAAAATATTAAATATTAAATATTAAAATACGAATTAAAATATCATGTATGCTATCTAGCCTTTCTAGCATGATGGTTTCGATATGAACATTCCCTGTGGACATTCTGTTACCTCTTCTTCTTATGTAATGGCATAGTAACAGTATTTTTGAAGTCAACCAAAACTTTTTTTTTCTATGTTACAATGTGCATAAGTTCCAGCTCTAACTGTCATCATTTCATTTTCATTTGACTCAAACTTTTCAAAAAATTGTAAAAAAATATAATTATCTATAAACCACATATTTTGAGCATATAAAAAAAAACTCATATCACATATCACAAATACCTTAACCATTCGTTTTTTTTAATTTCTCAGTTGCATATTAAAATTAATAATTGTGTACATATGTTTTCTGATTTTTGTCCGCCGAATATCCCATAGTACATTGTTACGAATAGCACTAGTGTCCCGGTGATTTAGATATTCACCAAACATCATAAAATATAATGTTGAACAAAATAATCAAGAAAATAAAAACGTCTGTATTACTTTAGATGTAATGATCACTCTGCACTGAAAAAAATCATTGTGATATAAATGAAAGTTTAATTCCCCGTTTGAAAGGTTAAGAAATGCTGGTAGACTCTGAAGTTTCTCATCACACATTACCAAACAAGCCGCCCCCGCCGATGCTCGTTTTGACATTTACTCGTTGCGTCCTCTCAACAACATTGTCGACGCTCGTACGCAAGTGGCTCGTTCAGAAAATATTCTTTTGAGATGCTGTCGCTTCCGCCGTCAGAGATCTTGCTTCATTAAGACACCAATTGTAGCTACTTTTCATCCGCTCGTTATCCCACCACCGCAACTCTGCCCTCCTCTCTTTGTAGCTCGTATTTCATCCGCGCCCTTCGCGCTGTTGGCATCTAATTAATGCGAATCTCTAACGAGTGGAAATGAAAACATTTCCTCACCCTCACTCGAAGCCACCCGCCTTGGGATGCCGATAGTAGCAGCAGTACTCGAACCCCTCCCCCCCCCCCTCGCCCCCCCTTCGATGCAATAATTTCCAGTGGCGAAAGCGAAACCCAACGAACCCACGCGCGCTGACGTATATTTTCACCGGGATCGACGTAAGATGAACTCCACTTAAAACATATTTCATCTTCCGCCCGATCGGAGATATTGATTGTTGTTTTTCCTGCGGGCGAGTTTGCCTCTTGCTGCCGTTTCGCTACCTTTGGGAAACCGGAGGGTAAACTGTAAATGGTAAATCGAAGAAAATGTTTTCCGTTTGGCGAAATTCGGACCGGATGTTGGATCCGGAAATGGGGGAACCGGAATGGGGGGGTTTGTTTTCTCAAATGCGAAAGCATTTATCGGAGGTCCACGTTGTTGGAATGAATTGAACAGATTCGAAAGGTCGCTTTGATGTGATAAATAGGAAGGAAGGAAGAGATGGAAACTTCGTCATTGCTGCTAATGCTACAACTGACGGTGAGATTTGAGAAACAGGACAGGGATTTACAGTCAGAAGGTTCTTTGTTTTTGGAAGCGGATTATTAATCACTTATCGCTCTCTTCATTCCGGGTTGGAAGCTGGAAGGATTTATGAATAAATTTCTGACGTCTGATTAACACCGATATTGGCAGCTGATTGAAATTCACAGTTCGAAATCAATTTGCAAACTAGTATCAATCAACCTTCAAAATGAAGGATTTTATTTTCTTTTTTGTGATTTTCTTGTTTTAATAACTCTTGGTTGACCGAATTATCGGAGAAGATATAATCTCTCGTATTCTTTATAAACTGGACTTGTGTTTCACCAGAAATTAATGATATTAAATACCCTGAATTTGTGGTATTCGAAGGTTTCTACTCTCTCCAAGAATGAATGCTTCACAATCCCAAAATAATTAGAATGAAAACCCATCAGATTTGTTTTTCACCCATTACTGAGTCGATATTCCTCCCATATGTTTTAAAATGAATTACTCGGTTGTGCGCTTTCACGTACCGGCATATCTGTTCTATATCAATATAAACGCATTCTGACTATTCGAATCTTTTTTACTCGTGTTTTGAAACTCTCAACACGAATATTTCATTCAAATCCATCAATTTACTATCAGTTCTGTTATTCCGGCATTCTCTCCTTCCGAAATATGCCGCCAGAAACAAAAAACAAACATCGTCGCCTGCGGTTTTTTTCCAGGATGAAGGCTGACGGACAGATTACTCTCTTTGATACAATTCGTTTTTTTGCGAATAAATTCAGCCCGAATACATGATATGAAACTAACTGTCAGCCAAAATGGACTGAAAAGAGCTCTTGATAGGAAACCGCAAACAAGTCGTCAATATTTGCAGTATCGCTATTGACGTTATGATTGAAGGAGCAGCATGATATTTTTCGTTAATTCACCTCCATTGTTTCATTTACTCGTTAGATTGCTTTTTTGACGTGGGACTACGTCTAACCGGAATATATGGAGGGTAAAATGAAAACCTAAACACAGAACATGCAGGAAAAAATGAAAGATTTCGAATGCTTATAGCTCGAACATTTCGTACTGGATAGAAGAGATGTTTGCATCACTTGATAGGGAATATTTCTACGCATCTATCGCAACTAACAAAATGTTGTTTTTCATTAGATAAACAATTGAATAACTGTAAAATATTAGGCGTTATCCAAACGCCCTAACTGCATCGTTTTGATTGGCCCGATTTACGGTTTCCCTAACACAGCCATCAAAACCAAGCAGCCTTGGGGAAATCGGCATTGCAAATACATGAAAGTAGGGGGACTTTTGTTCTCATCGAAAAATGTTCCCTAACACAGACTTTAAAACCAAGCAGCGAAATCGGCATTGCAAGCACACGAAAGAGCCTAGAGGCGAGTGAACTGAAAAGTTTAAACTCTCTTAAAGCCAAAAAGAAGAAAAAGAACACACGAAAGTAGGGGGAGCTTTTGTTGCCACCGAAATGTGTTCCCTAATAGAGATTTCTAAACCAAGGTGCCTGGAGAAATCGGTATTTCAAATTCATGCAAATCCGGGGTATTTTTGTTCCGACTGGAATGTGTTTCCCTAACACAGACTTCAAATCCATGAAGCGTGGGGAAATCGGCATTGCGAATTCATACAAATCGGGGGTATTTTTGTTTCGATTGAAATGTGTTTCCCTAACACAGACTTCAAAACCGAGGTTTCTGGGGAAATCGGCTCTGCAAATAAATGCAAACTGCGAGTACTTTTGTCCTCGCTTGCCTTTGTGCAGAGTGGAATATGTCTGTTCTAACATGATCTTCTAAACTTAGGAACCTGGGAAAATCGTGCATGAACTTCCCAGTTTCAAGCAAATTCGAGATTCGAGAAGTATGTACACTTATGGGATGTAAACTTCAGAGGGAAATGTAAAATAAAATAATCGTTTGATAATTTTTTTTTTGTCATTATTGGAAAGATTTTCAGCCTTAGGCTGGTTCATCAAACGTTTGATAATTCTTCCGTACATATATTTTGTTCTAGTCATCATACCAAACGTAAAAGGTCCGTCATTAAATTTACTTGTAACGAAGAACAATCAATCACAATAATTGAATTGACTTTACACGGCATTTGTTCATTTTTTTCACTCACAGAGCAAATATATTGAACTCAATTGAATTTGGAAACTGTTTCATTCTATCAAGAATTTAATCAATACAAACGAATGATTGCTCAGCTAAGGTAGTTCCACGTGAACCTTGCGGTTATATCATAGATATAACCCACTAATTTTTTTTCATTAGCGCTTTTTCCATGTTCGTACACTGTGTGATCTCTTATGCTAATTCGTTGCTATGATTTAAAATACAGCACTTCCTGATAGAGATAATGTGGTTTTGGGCTGTTCCATACAATCAATGATTGTACAATATCGCTCTCATAACCGAGATCATGTGACTATTCAGCCATTCCATCCCAAACCGATATAACGGTTCTCAGATTTTCGTCAAAAGTGGTAATTTTGTTCTTTATCCCAAAACATTAGACCCGTATTTTTTTTGTCGTTAGGGTGAGCATTTCAATTTTAGGGTAGTCCGAAAAATAAATTTTTCCCACTATTCCCCAAAAATGACTTTTTTCAAAAATTCATAACCATTTAACTACTGAACCGACTCGAATGATCAGCATATCAAACTGAAGTAATCGAGCTAGCCTTTTACTGAATAATATTGAACTTGCAAAAAAATGTTTTTTTTCGTAATTATTGATTGTAGTGGTTTTTTGATGTATTCATGGCTTTGGACTAGAGGGCGCTATATGTTTTTATATTTTTTCTTGAAAGCTGAGGATTTTTTACATAACATATCTCGATATCAGTGATGCTATTTTTTTCGTTTTTGAGATATGATGTTTCAAAGTTAACCGGTGGCCCAAAAAAATCGTTTTTTTCCCTTTACCCAAAAATGCATTTTTTCAAAAATTCATAACATTTGAACTACTGAACCGATTTAGTTGGTCGACATATTCAATTGAAGCCAGTAAACTAACCTTCTTTGAAGAAATATCACTCTTCCGGGTAGATTGGATTCTAGCCGCATAGGTCTAGTCTAGTCACATAGGAATATTGAACGAAGGCTTAAAGCATGTTAAATTTGCAAAATAATAACTCAAAAACGAAAAATAACACCACTCTGATTTTCAGATATGTTATGTAAAAAATCACTCAGCTTTCCAGAAAAAATATAAAAAAATATAGCGTCCTCAATCTTTAACCGAGAAAACTAAGAAAAACTGACTCACTTAATAATTACAAAAACGAAAACCCAAATTTTTCTCAAAAGTAATATTTTTCCAAATAGAAGTAATTCATAAGGTTCAATTTGATATGTCGATCATCTGAATCAGTTATAACAGTTGAATAGTTCAAAAGTTATGAATTTTCGTAGTGGAAAAAGGGGGAGAAAATGTTTTTTTTTTTCGAACAATCAGTTAACTCTGAAAAATCATATCTCAAAAACGAAAAAAAAATAGCATCTTTGATATCAAGATATGTTATGTGAATAGCTTTGAAGAAAAAATATTTAAAAAATAAAGCGCCCTCTAGTCCAAAGCCATGAAAACAATAAAAAACGACTGCAATCAATAGCTGCAAAGCTCAAAAGGGCTGTGGCAAAAGAGACCCCTAATCCTGGAGCACAAGAGAACCCTTGTGCAATTCTGCCAACCGATGATTGTGAAAATTTTACTTCCATTGAAGAAGCATTCATGTCAATACCGGGAGGCTCAAGAAAAAGAAAAATTTCTGCTCCTCTTACTCCTCCGACTCCTCGTAAGAAGCAAGAAAACTTTAAACCAACTGAGAAATCCTCTGGAAGTGATAAAACTCCAAAACAAACATCTCCAAAGCAAACACCTCCTGGTTTTACTTCCCCGAGAACACAAAAAGACGTGAACACTCCGTCCGTGTCTTCCAAAGCTGGGTTATTTTCCCTTCCAAGTATTGCGAGTCACATTCTAGATGCTTTAAACATTCCCGAGCCCCTCAAAAGTATTATCATTAGTTTGGTTCCTGCATTATTTGCATTCTTGACAGAAAAATGGCCCCTCCTCGCAACCATTTTCTCTCTCGATGCCTAGTTGTTCTATAGGCGATATAGATACAATTAAAGTTATTCAATGGAACTGCAGAAGTATTAAACCCAAAATCGAATCGTTAAAATTTTTAGTCAAAAATATAAATTCTGACGTATTTGCTCTTTGTGAAACATGGCTTACCCCTGATGAGGACTTGAATTTACATGATTTTAACATTATCCGTTTAGACCGAAGAGACTCACACGGTGGCGTTCTTTTGGGGATCAAAAAATGCCATTCCTTCTATAAAATCCCATTACCATCGCTTCTAGGAATCGAGGTAGTTGCTTGTCAAACCAAGATAAGGGGAAAAGACCTATGCATTGCTTCTGTATATATTCCTCCCAGAGTTGGAATTTCACGCAACCAACTCGATGGAATTATCGAGATTTTACCTGAACCCAAGTTAATATTGGGTGATTTCAATTCACATGGTGTGGCCTGGGGGGCACTATATGATGATAACCGTTCCTCAATCATCTACGATCTATGCGATAATTTCAATTTATCAATTTTGAACACTGGCGAAGCTACAAGAGTACCCAAGCCCCCCTGCAAGAGAAAGTACACTAGACTTGTCACTCTGTTCGTTTACTTTATCGTTAGATTGTACGTGGGAAGTAATCCAAGATCCTCACGGTAGCGATCACTTACCAATCCTTGTTTCTATTGCCAATGAGATGTGTCCACAGAAATTGGTCGAAGTTGTATAATATTGACTGGGAGAAATTTGCTAGTATTATATCAGAGAGCATCAATTCGACTCCTGAACTTCCACCTCTAGAAGAATATGATTTCATTGCTAGTTTGATTTACCACACTGCCATTCAAGTTCAAACGAAACGTTTCCCTGGTGCAAAACTTCGCCGACCCCTTGTTCTCCTTGGTGGGACGAAGAGTGCTCGGATGCTTATTTCAATAAATCCTCTGCTTTCAAAATTTTTCGCAAAAATGGCTCAATGGAAAATTTTGATAAGTATGAACTTTTGGAGACCAAATTCAAAAATCTTATTGGAGCGAAAAAACGCAGTTATTGGCGACGATATGTCAATGGTTTGTCAAGGGAAACATCTATGAGTACCCTGTGGAACACAGCCAGGTGTTTGCGAAACAAAAACCATACAAACGAAAACAAAGAGTATTCAGACCGATGGATTCTTGATTTTTTCCAAAAAAAAGTATGTCCAGATTTTGTCCCTGCAGAAGACATATCTCGTAATACATCGTCTTCCAATAGTAATAACGAGACATTGTTTTCTATGACTGAATTCTCACTTGCACTTCTTTCGTGCAATAATTCAGCTCCTGGTTCCGATGGAATCCAATTTAATCTTTTGAAGAACCTTCCAAACGTCGCTAAGAAACGTTTATTAAGGTTATTTAATAAGTTTATTGAGCAAAATATTGTCCCTATCGAGTGGAAACAAGTGAGAGTAATATCCATTCAAAAACCGAATAAGCCAGCTTCCCACCATAACTCATACAGACCAATAGCCATGCTATCTTGCATCCGTAAGTTATTGGAAAAAAATGATACTCCGACGTTTAGACGAATGGGTTGAAGAGAATAACTTTTTATCAGATACGCAGTTCGGTTTCCGCAAGGGCAAAGGGACAAATGATTGTCTTGCGTTATTTGCTTCCGAAATTCAGACGACCTTTGGTAATAAAAAACAAATGGCTTCTGTTTTCTTAGACATTAAAGGGGCGTTTGACTTAGTATCAATAAGAATTTTATCCGATAAACTTCACAACCATGGATTTTCACTAATTTTAAACAACTTTTTGTTTAATCTGTTATCCGAAAAGCACATGCACTTTTCTCATGGAAATTGTGCCGTTTCTAGGACTAGCTACATAGGTCTCCCTCAAGGTTCTTGCTTAAGTCCTGTTCTGTATAATTTCTATATCAATGATATAGATGATCATCTTGCAGATGGATGTACTTTGAGGCAACTGGCAGATGATAGTTTGGATCCGTATCAGGTACTAGAACAATTGATTTGCAAAGACCGCTGCAAATTTCCTTAAATAATTTATCTACATGGGCTGTGAATCTAGGTATTGAATTCTCAACTGAGAAAACAGAAATGGTTGTATTTTCTAGGAAGCACCAACCTCCCGAACTTCTGCTTCAATTGTTCAACAAAACCATCGTCCAATCCACAAGCTTCAAATATCTTGGAGTTTGGTTTGATGCTAAATGTACATGGGGAAAACATATTGCGTATCTGAATAAAAAATGTCAACAGAGAACAAATTTTCTCCGGACAGTTACTGGAACATGGTGGGGTGCTCATCCAGAAGACCTAATACGGCTGTACAAAACTACAATACTGTCAGTCATGGAATATGGTTCGTTTTGTTTCCGTTCGGCTGCTAAAACCCACATCATTAAACTGGAGAGGATACAGTATCGTTGCTTGCGTTTAGCCTTAGGGTGCATGCAATCAACACACAACATGAGCCTTGAAGTCTTGGCAGGTGTTTTACCATTGCAGGTTCGGTTTTGGGAACTGTCCTATCGCTTCTTAATCAGAAGCGAAATCATGAACCCATTAGTAATTGAGAATTGTAAGAAGCTTCTCGAGTTGAACCAACGGTCGAGATCCATGGATCGTATTCTCATTACATTTCTCAAGAAATAAAACCTTCAGCAGTCAATAATGTTAGCTTTCCGAAATTTTCAGATCTTCCGTTGATTTCGATCTTTCTATGAAGGACGAAGCTCGAGACATTTCAGATCATCTTCGATCATCGTTAATCCCTAATATTTTCGCTTCAAAATATAACCATATCAATTCTTCAAGAATGTTTTTCACTGATGGTTCAAGAATCAACGGATCCACTGGTTTTGGTATCTTTAATAAACATTACACTAGCTTTCATAAACTTGAAGACCCTTGTTCAGTGTATGTTGCCGAACTGGCTGCAATATATCATGCAATTGAGACCATTGAGTCCTTACCACCTGATCACTATTTTATTTTCTCGGAATGGTTTTAGCAGTATACAAGCCATTCAATCCTTGAAACAACAGACGAAAGCATCATATTTTCTTATCGAAATTAGGAATGCATTGAATTCTCTTGTTGATAAAAGTATTCGAATCACTTTCATTTGGATTCCTTCCCATTGCTCTATTCCTGGTAATGAGAAAGCGGATACACTCGCAAAGATGGGTTGTATGCAGGGCACAGTTTTTGAAAGATAAATAGCGTATCGGGAATTCTTCTCCATTTCCCGACAGCAGTCACTCACCAGTTGGCAAAACCAATGGAACAGAGATGAGCTTAGGAGATGGCTATACTCTATTATCCCCAAAGTTTCAACGAAGGCCTGGTTTAAAGGGTTAGATCTTGACAGAAATTTTATTAGAACTATGTCCAGATTGATGTCCAATCTTTCCGCGCTAAATGCGCATCTCTTCCGCATAGGTCTTGCTACTAACAATTTATGCAATTGTGGTCAAGGATATCATGACATCGAACACGTTGTTTGGTCATGTAATGAATTTTGCAGTGAAAGAATTAAACTGGTTGCCGATTTAGAGGCTCAAGGAGTACACTCACGCATGACAGTTCGCAATATCTTAGCTACTCGCGACCCTAATTTTATGTTCCCCATATATGTCTTCCTAAGAAGCGCTAATGTTATTATTTAGGTCACATCTCCTACTCCCACTGTCCATTCTCGCTTCCTTTCCTATTACACAAGCAGAACTTAGTACCCGTTGAGATAAGATCATTACAGGAGCTATTAACATAACAAGGAGGCACTCACTACCAAAGGATACCGTTGCTACATCAACTGACGATGTAGTTGTTACGACCCACCACAGGCACTGTTCAAGACAAGGATAATACCGACGAGGCAACGAAGGAATAAATTATATTTTTTTATATTGCACTGTAGTTTTAGCTAATTAGACTTAAGTTAATAATTATGTAGTTATAATATATTCAAATAGTTTTAAAATGTATTGCTTGATGGTGGCTCTTTATCCACTTGAGCCTAATTAAATCAATAAAGGAAAAAAAATAGCTGCAAAAATAAAATCCATTTGTTTTGCAAGTTCAATATTTTTTATTAGAAGGCTAGCTCATTGGCTTCAATTTAATATGCTGTTCGTTCGAATCGGTTCAGTAGTTCGAATGTTATGAATTTAAAAAAAAAAGTCATTTTTGGGAAAATGGGAAAAAATATTTCGGCCCACCCTTAGATGGAAATGGGCACCCTAATGAAAAAATAAAAAAAAATACGGGTCTAATATTTGGCGATAAAAAAAAAATATACTATTTTTCACGAAAAACTGAGAGCCACTTTATCGGTTTGACATGGAATGCCTGTATTGGTATGAACTTAATCGATTCGACCCTATCTCAGGGTTTTTGAAGGTTTTTGTAAAATAATAATAGCTACAGCTACAGAGAATATTTAGATTTTCGAACTTGCAACATGATCTTAAAAAACTAAAGAATGTCCCAACATTATTGGAAAATGGATTCAAAAAGAAACGTGGTGGAGCAGCTCAAACGTTGGCCAAACCAGGACTAACGGCCAGGAAGGTTCTACTGTATATTTGGTAAGACTTGAAAAGAATCATTCATAACGAGGTGCTTCCGTATGGTCAAAACTAAATTTAGATATCCACACTGAAAGAATGAATTTCTTTTTCCCCAACCTAATATGTTGTTTTCAATAACATTTTGTGAACTATTTTTTCAAATGACTTTACTTTTATGTTTAGATGAGATGAGAACAACATGTAAATGATTAGATCTTGAACTTTGGTGTCAGCAAAACACGTGTGAATTTTATAAACACAACACCACCATTAGAAGAAATGGTAGAAAAAAGGCCACAGATGCAGTTAAAACCATCGATACCATCATGCTAGAAACAGTCGACAGTTAGAATGATGTTTTCATTCGTATCGTGAATTAATTGTTCAATGTGGAGGCATAAAAACGACAGCAGAGTTCATCTCTGGATTTTTTTTCTATGGTCCCTCCTTATTCCCTTTACAAAGGTTTGAGCAGGACGAGTTATCTTATTGATAATAATTAAATTATTATATTTCTTTATTACATCATACTAACCAGTGAGACACCGAATTAAGACAAACGGACTTGTTATCCCGCAGACATAGATTACTAATCGAAAGAACAATTCAAGCCTTTATCTAGTATTTATTCTATGGCATGTCGAGAAAATTTCCAACCCGGGAAGACCCTTGACCGATCGGGAATTAAACCCAATACCTATGTCAATGTTAGCCATGAATTTACAACGAAATATCCTCAGACTATCCACCATTTCCATATTCGCTAACATTTCTAAAATTATTTCTAAAATTACTTTTCAATCTTTAAAATATCCAAAGCAATAATAAAAATCGTATTAAATACAATAATTTCGTAGTTCAACGCCAACAATGCGGTCTTTTTTTGGACATCACCCTTTTATTTTTTTAGAGTGAATGAAATAAATAAGATCTGCGGAAAAACTTTGACGAACAACTGCAGCTTCTCAATGCCGTGAAAGATACATTCTTGTGCAACAAAATAATCATTCATTTCATTTTCAATTAATTTTCTTTTTTTTCTGGGTGAACTCAAAAACTGAACAACTTCGAAAATTTCGTCACTTT
Source organism: Toxorhynchites rutilus septentrionalis (assembly GCF_029784135.1). Lineage (NCBI taxonomy): Eukaryota > Metazoa > Arthropoda > Insecta > Diptera > Culicidae > Toxorhynchites > Toxorhynchites rutilus. The sequence continues at coordinate 28,809,691 of NC_073746.1, read as the reverse complement.
GAATGTTTTTAAAAGTAATAATGATGACTAAGTCGAAACGCTATGCAATTCATTTGTGCTTTGATGTCCGTTTGTTGTTCGAAAAATTAGCTTTATTCCATTTTGCGAGTATCCACACATTATTGTTCCCTAAAAACTATATTTATCCAAAAGAACGTGCTCTCTCGTGCACTACCATTGTTGGGAAGTATCTGATTTTTTTATATATTGTTACCTGTGATACTCCACTAATCTTTTTTAATTTTGCTTTGTAGGTACTTCTTGGGTCCCAAACGGAGTCGGAAACAACTACCTGCTAGGTCGTGCGGGTTCTTCTTCAGGGGAATCGCGACAGGCAACATTCCATCTAGAGGTCGGTCAAGTGCAGTAGGAATTAGAGATGGGCAAACCGTTCACGAACGGTACGAGAGAACTAGTTCGCCGAAAAGAGTGAACGAATGGTCTTTCTTTTTCAAAGAACGGTAGTTCTCTCCATGAACTGATTGCGAGCGAACGGTTTATGAACGAACTGATTCCGAAAGAACGGTTTGCGAGTGATCTGTTTGTGAGTGAGCTGATGGAGAGTGAACTGTTTGTGAACGAACTGGTTCAGAACGAACTGTTTGCGAGTGAACTGTATGGGAAAGAACTTATTGAGAGTGAACTGTTTGGGAACGAACTGTTTGAGAACGAAGTGTTTGTGGGCGAACTGTTTGCGAACGAACTAGTGCAGCTGAACTGATTTGCGCTTATAAGGAAAATAAAACGATATTGTCATTTATGAGCAAAATGCATTTTACGCAGGGTTTATTTTGTTAATGAATACTCAATTTTGGGTTAAAAATTAAATTAGATATTCGTAGTTTTAAAAGCAAAACTATATATTTTCAATTTCATGTATTCTTTCAATTCCGCATCACATTCATATATTTCCTGATCATCACAAAAAAAATCTGGGGCAAGCTGGGACGATACATGGATTAGGTAAACATAAAATCTTCTAGTGAGGGCATGTTGAGAAAAAAGTTTTTTCGTTGCTTTCAATTCATTGTTTGGCCTATTGCGTGTACGTGTTATCGTGATTGTTTGTATGATTGATTGTTAGTGAAAATCGCTGCTGATTTTTTGACAGAGGATTACGTCTTTCGGGAACATATTGGGGTACAAATTGAAAAACGAATATCGATCGCATCGTGAAAAATGTCCAATTCCAAACGCTTATTGCTCAGTCATTTCATGACGGATTGATGAGATTTTTACATCAAAACATTGCGGCACTCTATAACAATTTTTCACATTGAATAAAATAATATATATCATGTAATTAATTATTGACCAATTGAAAAATCTCAACCCCTATCCAAACTGTACTGATTGGTCGAAATTGACGTAATTTCTTTTTCGCCTGCTTCGCTTCTTTCGTTCCCCGATAAGTCAAATATTGGCATGTCGAGCGAGTGGGGGCGCCTATTTCTCACATACCAACTGATATAAAAGGACGGTAGCATTTTTTGCAAAAGTTTAAAGTCTCTATAATACAAGACCTTCCTTCCTTCCTTCGATTTCTCCACATTCTTTGTGTAGATACCGACTGGACAACATCGTTGCTGGACGAGCTAGACGGCGAGGAATCGAGTGCCTTTCTCAAGGCAAGAGGGTGGAGGTGGTAGTGCTGGAGTAGAGTAGAGTAGAGTTTTCAAAGGCCCTTTCTCAAGGCTAGAGACGAATGAACTGCAAAAGTTTAAAGTCTCTATAATACAATACCTTCCTTTCTATCGATTTCTGATTCTCGTTCAACGCCCAGATCGGCAAACATCTGGGTTCCCAGTGTGCAGTGCTCTACAAATCAACCAACACCATACGGTGCGGCAAAGGAGAGGAAGCCATCGACAACCAACGATGGATGCGGTGCGGCGAAGGGAGCAAAGAAGGAGAAGCAGCGGAGAGCATCGAATGAAATCTAGTGTGCATTGCTGGTGCGCTCCTCTTCACATCAACAATTGGATGCGGCAAAGGAGGCAGAGGAGCGAAGTGCATTGCATCGCATCGTATCACACCCGCTATCCGTCGTTTAGCTCGTCGTGGTGGTGCCAATCAAACCCTCGCAAATCGACGCACAGAAGCCGATGGCGCCAAAGTCAAGGAAAGCATCAGCGAATCCGTAAAAGCTACCGCTCCCAAAACTAAACTGCACATCTGACTGAAACGCAGCAGATTCCGTACAACCCATTAAACCATTCCAGTCCTTCTCAGGACTATCAATTTGTTTTGAAACAAACGAGTTTATTTTACTGTTTTCCACTTACCACAGAAACTATATAAAACTATGATCAAAAATACTGTTTATTTTACATTTTCTACTAACAACTAACAGGGAACCATCATATCACGTCTAGAAATGTCTAAAATTTTCGTAGGGACATATTGCAATAACCGATTCATTCGAAGAAATGTCTATAAGTATTCGATTAATCGAGCGAATATTCGTTGACCAGACATCGATAGAAGTTACGTCAAATATAATTTTAAATAAACATCGAAGTGCTAAATAATGTTTTTTGACGTAGAATTACGTCTTTCGGGAACATATTGAGGTACAACTCCGTAACAATTTTTTATATTGTAAAAAATAATACAAATGAAACTGACTATCGAACAATTGAAAAATCTCAACCCCTATCCTAACGGAAATACCCACTTCTGATTGGTCGAAATTGACGACACATGCGGCGGGTTCCTAACAGAGACATCAAAACCAAGCTGCCTGGGGGAAATCGGCATTGCAAATACATGAAAGTAGGAGGAGTTTTCGTTCTTGCCGAAATGTATTCCCTAACAGAGATATCAAAACCAAGGTGCCCGAGGGAATTCGACATTGCAAATATATGCAAGTCGGGGGTATTTTTATATTGCAAGTAAGGTGTGTGATACGATTAATTCTAGCAAATAAAATTAAAATTTGGAAATTAAATGTGGGTTGCTTCGTGAAATTTCATATCAATGCCCAATCGTGTATTGTGAAAAATTTAGCACAAGTGTAAGTGTAAAATTGTATATGGTAGCAGTTAAAAATGATTGATATATGAAACGATTCATTTCAATTTACATAAATAAAAACCAAGGTATGTTCCCGCTCGAGAACGGGTCGTTTGGTTTAAGCTCTCTGTTTCGTTGTGTTAATTTTCACATTGGTGAGTTTTTTTTCATTTTATCCATACATAACACAGAAGGCATCTCGTCCAAAATCACAGAGAGCGGTTTTTATCATATCTCGTCCCACTTCTGTGTCTTTAATCTGATACGCACCATCCAACGACTGTTTACCATCCTTCTGTCATCATCACTCGGTAAACCCTGGTGGAGTGAACAAACAACACCCAACAACCAAAAAAATGGCCCAAATCATAGTCAAAGAGATTCAAACATCCAAAATCAACAGAAAGCCTAACGGAATCCTACGTCAACTATGCGCTCGTGTCTCGGACACAACCCTCCTTTGACTTTTTTTTCTGAATGAACATTATGAAATATGATCTTACATGGAACCTGTGTGTTGTCCAAAAAGAGGATATGAGAATTGCACATATTTTGTGCGCATCAAATTAATCTTTTGTCGACCGATAAACATATTTTCACATACAGTTTGCGACTTTTAAAAAAGAAGCAGCTTATCTTTCCCCACTAAATTTCAAAATTATGAATCCCATATGTACACTATCCAATCCAACGGTATCAATTAATAGTTGTCTATTGATGTTGGGTTCTAGCTAACATTCTATGTTTACGCTGAACGGAAGAGCGAAAGAACGGTTCAAAAGAACTGATTCACTTAGATGAACCGTTCATCAAAGTGAACTGTTTTGCCCATCTCTAGTAGGAATTGCACTTTCGTATAAACTCGGAGCAGCATCATCAATTATCTTGGACTCGATAAAGGACATAATAAGGTCAAGTAGGTTTAAATAGTTATAATTTTCTAACAATGGACGGGGACGAGAATATTCCTCTTGACCCGTCTATTGAAATGATAAATCCCCCATGGCAAGACAAGGCCATAGATATTTTGACGTAGGACTACGTCTTTCATTTCTATACCGGGGTGTAAAATCAAAGTTTCGAAAACGAAAGCGTTACGCCGGAGACCGAGATTTTGAGCGTTAATAGCTCTTAAACAACTGAACGAAATGGTATGATAAACATTTCATTCGAAAGATAAAATGTCTACGCGTTCTATACTTGTTACTTTTTTAACCAAAAACTTGTTTCAATAGTCTTAAAATTGCTTTCAAAACAAGCTATTGAAATCACCAATCGGTATATAAGCGAGCGCCGCTCGGAAATCCACTCAGTTCTAATTGAACAGCGATTGGAGCATGTTGTCGCTGTTGTGGTGAAGCTCTCCATTTATCATGAAAGCGCGGATGAACGGTGTCACCTGTTTGTGCACCCTAGGCCAGAAGGGAATCCATCAGGAGGAGAGTGATGCCACAAACGGTTCCCCGGGAAGACATCGCTACACACACATACACGCGCGGAATTCTTTCCGTTTGGCTTTCCATTCAGCATCGAGAAAGTTCCGGAAAGATCTAATCATTTCTGGAAAATAATCTGCCATTTCCTCTGGGAATTTATAAATACATTCATGTCTTCTTCTTCTTCAATGGCACTAACGTTCCTAGAGGAACTTCGCCGTCTCAACGTAGTATTACTTGCGTCATTTTTATTAGTACTTAGTTGAGATTTCTATGCCAAATAACACGCCTTGAATGCATTCTGAGTGGCAAGCTCTAGAATACGCGTGATCACAGTGCAAGTCGGAGGAAATTTCTTTGACGAAAAATTCCCCCGACCAGAACGGGAATCGAACCCGAACACCCGGCATGTTAGTTATGACGCTAACCACTCGGCCAAGGGAGCACATAAATACATTCATGTGAAAGAGTTTATTTTAATGTTTTCTATCCATAAAATATCCATATAATACATTTGGGTTTGTGATTTGTCAATCAAGTACAGTTAGCAGGAAAACTTCTGAAGATTATTCTTCAGAACAAGGTTTTTCGTATCCTATATTGGATGCATAAAACCTTGTGCCTCCAACGTAACGCTCTCGTTTACGAAGTCCCTCAAATATTCATTTATTCATTCATTCAGAATGGATTTAGATTCAACTTCAAACAAATGATTTCTAAAGCAACGATAGTCCTACGTCACCCTTGCGGTTATACCATAGATATAACCCTCTTCCTGTTTTTTTTAGACGTAAGTCTAAGCCGACGAAAAATAGCGAAAATCTTGAAAAAAATTCTGCAGTAACTGCGAGTAGTTGTATTGAGCCTTGCCCAAGCAAATGATATTGTTAGGAATGAAGGCTTCAAAAATGACAACGGAGTGATCATTGAACCGGGTCTCACGGAGGAATGTATTATGCAAGGAGAAGGTCGCTTCAAAGACTCCTTCATTAAGTCGGTGAAGATTCTGGAATGCAAGAAATTGCATTCCGTAGCTATCAAAGACTCGAAGGAAGTGTATACTCCGTCGGACTCGTTTCGGGTCACTTTTGTCGGTTCAACTGTTCCCGATATTGTAGCCATTTGTAAAATTCGTTTACCAGTGCACCTTTTTATCCCGCGCCCCATGAACTGTCTTAAATGTAAGCAATTTGGATACACGATGTCCTTTTGCTGTAATAAATTTCGTTGTGGTAAACGCGGACAGATGCCGATGTATTCATTGCGGCGAAGCTCCACAGGAACTATACAGCATACAAACACCGTGCGGAACATATCAAGCGTTCTTTGAAAGAACGCTCTAAGCAGTCCTACGCTGATATTTTGAAAAAGTCTCTACCTAAGACACAGGGAAACTATTTTGCTATTTTGCGCAATGACGAACCTGTTGCAAACGCTCCTAATGCAGGAAGCTTTTGGGCTTCACAAGGACACCCTGGGAAAAGACAAAGACAGTCCATCCCATCTGAGTCCTAAAACACATTAGTGACCCTCCAAACTAGAACGCCAATTTCGAAGAAACCCGTGGCAATTGAACAGAGGCCAGTACCTCCTGGTCTACGCGCTTTCTCTATTAACCAGAGGCCATCAGTACCCCCTACGATCCAAAGTCCTGAATTGAACCAACCTGCCCAAACTAATTCCAGCAGTAATACCCATTCTTCGCAATCTGATCAACATCCTCAAACTGGGATGTTGGCGTTTTCAGTTCTTGTAGATAGCATTTTGAATGCTCTAAACGTTAGCCTCTTAAGAACCTCATTGTATGCCTACTCCCGGCAGTAAAGACCTGCTTGAAAGAAAAATTAGCTTTTCTTGCTGCGTTCTTATCTTTCGATGGATAATTCAGCACAACAGGCCAAGGATTCAATCACTGTTATACAGTGGAATTGCAGAAGCCTGTTAACTAAATTAGACACATTCAAATTCTTAATTCATAGTTTCAAGTGTGATGTATTCGCCCTTTGTGAGACGTGGCTCTCTCCAGAGAACGAATTGAACTTCTTCGTTTTCTACATAATTCGTCTAGATCGTAATGACACGTATGGTGGTGTATTATCGGGGATCCGAAAATGCCACTCCTTTTATAGAGTCCATCTCCCTCCGATGACAGGAATTGAGGTTGTTGCATGTCAGACAAAAACCAATGGCAGAGACATCTGTATTCCTTCAATTTATATTCTTCCTAGAACTGCGGTTTACCGTCAACAGTTCAGAGATATTGTCGAACTTACATTGCCCTGGAACGCATACTTCAGAATTTGACTAGAGCAAAGAAACGTGGTTACTGGCGAGAGGATGGCCTATCGAGACAGACCGCTATGAGCACTCTTTGGGAAACGGCTAGCAGAATGCGGGGTCGGAGCCACAATAACGAAAGTGAGGAAAACTCTGATCGTTGGATCTACAGTTTTGCGGGGATGGTTTGCCCAGATTCCGTTCCAACACAAAATATCGTACGTGACATTCCGCTTCAAAGCGATTATGAAAAATTTACAATGATAGAATTCTCATTTGCCCTTCTTTCGTGTAACAACTCGGCTCCTGGGGTAGATAAGATAAAGTATTGAGGAGTCTTCCCGATTCCGTCAAAAGACGTATGCTGAACTCGTTTAAAAAAATTCTAGAGCTAAACATTATTCCGCGCGACTGGAGACAAGTTAGAGTTATAGCCATACGAAAACCCAACAAGCCTGCCTGCAACCACAATTCATATAGGCCAATCGCAATGCTATCCTGCACTCGTAAATTGCTGGAGAAAATGATTCTATTTCATATAGACAAATGGGTTGAAACGAACAATTTGCTTTCAGATACGCAGTTTGCGTTCAGAAGAGGTAAATGATCGAATGATTGTCTAGTGTTGCTCTCGACTGAAATTCAAATAGCATTTGCTCGTAAAGAACAAATGGCTTCGGTTTTTCTTGATATTAAAGGGGCTTTTGATTCTGTTTCTATTGATATATTATCAGATAAACTTCATAATTGTGGACTCCCGCCAACTTTAAATAATTATTTGTATAATTTGCTGTCAGAAAAACACATGAATTTTGCTCATGGAAATTTGGTAGTCTCCCGACTAAGCTATATGGGCCTTCCACAAGGTTCATGTTTGAGTCCACTGTTATATAACTTTTATGTTAATGACATCGGGAATTGCCTTTCGAGACAATGCGCACTACGTCAACTTGCAGATGATGGAGTGGTTTCCATCAGGGGATGGTTGGTCTTTGCAGATCGGAGGAGGAGCTTTGGACAATTTGTCCACATGGGCTATCAAGCTGGGTATCGAATTCTCTACGGAGAAAACAGAGATGGTAGTTTTGACGTAGAACTACGTTTCATTAAGGGTGCCAAATCAGAAAACAGGTCACGTTTTTATGAAATAAAGTTAACGTTAATAACTATTTTTGCCGCGAACGGATTTTGGAGATTCACATACTAAACGAATCGGAAATTCTGTAAGATTTGTTTAATATGCTATACATTAGAATCCCCTGGTTTGTAAATGGTTAAAATTCATGAAAACTTGAGGCGTTTCCATTTTCCCATACATTTGTTCTGTCCATTTGTGTGCTTTCCCGAACAGACCTGTCAATAACGAGCAACTTATCGACGACCAACGGAGGGGAAATCGTAGGATTCAAAATTCCCATGAACAATCAAAAAGTAGAAGAATGAAGGGGAATACTTGCCTAGAGTATAAACAGTGGATCTCGCTGAGGCAAACTTTCATGCGGCATCGGACTATTGAGCAATCCAGTTCACTTTGCTTTCGCTACGCTTCGATCTAAGATTGGACCCCACCAGTGGTAATCCAACTTGGATATCGTCGTTTGGTTTTTCTGTTCGTTTTACGCGTTAAGTGCGATTCACATACAACATCCACGTCACGTTCACGTACCGTCACGTCACGTTACGTCAGTTATTCTACCATGCAATTATTATGAAAACATTCACATAGACCGGCAACGTAACGACCCGTCAGCATACGTTCAACGAAAACGACCGGTACGATTTGTAGAAAAGAATAATTGACGGAGAGGGACGGTTCCTTGGGTTTTTGTCTGGGATTTGTGTCTCGGCTTTTGTTTTGATTTTGCTTGTACAGTAATTTAAATCTAATTCGACATTTAACTAATTGGATAAACCTGTGATGCAACACGTTGAATTGGACATTTTTACCTCTAATTGGACGTTTTTGTAAACATTGAGCTTGGGGCCCAAATTATGACCCCACATTGAAAGTCGCCACCAGTGGCGAATGTCCAATTACTGGTCAAAATCGCCTCCAATGCGACACTGAGTGGTGCTTCGGCATGTCGCATTATAAGTAACTTACTGTACTTTTTATGCCAACATATCTCTTAGTTCCAAATTTCAGAGTGAAAATCAGTCGCGACTAGCTGAGAGATATAGTCTATATATTATTATTGTTGAATAATGGTCGGGACTAGGGGGTTTAAGCATTTAAATAATTGAATTCAATGATTTTCATTGATTTTTTCAAAATTTAGAACTGATTCTAGGCATGCTGATTTGAAAGAGGACATTGCAATTTAAAATTGTTGTAGGTGGCGACACCATGAGTAACATTAAATAAATCATTCGTTTGACATATGACGTGACGGTGCTGGTGCAGGCATTGACTGCATGTGTAAATTGGTGAAGACGTTGACGGAACGTAGACGTTCTTCTCCGTAACGTTCTATGTGAATCGCACATTATTCGTATCGTGTGTTTTTCTTTCCGCGTCATAAATTGGACGCTTCGCGTAAAGTATGATGAGCAAGAAGAAGAGGAAGGCAGGCTCGAGCCCTGCAAAAAACGAACGCATTGCCAGGGGCAATAATATTTCGAGGCAAGCGTCATCCAATGATGCACGCGATATTGGTGCAGTGAAAAGCGCTCGCACTGAACCGAGCCTTCGCGAGTGTGACACCGCACCGAACAACAGCGAAGTAGGCGATTTCGGCGCGTCGGTCGAAAATGTAAACGCCGTTACCCAGGCAGCAACCAAAATCAAGCTCCCCCCGCTAGTGGTGGAGGCGGTCGCTCTTGACAAACTCATCAGCGAATTCGCATCGATGGGTGTTACAGCAGAGTACAAGCTGTGTGGCATAATTCAGTCTTTTTCCAAGCAGTTAACATTGTTTGTTTTCCGACATCATAAGGTTGTGCGTCAAAAAAATATTTGGGGAATACCAAGCATCTTGAATGTCTTACTGGAATGTTATAAGTTATTTGGGTTCGCGTGCCAGTTGCAAAAGTGCCTTCAGCTAGGATTGCATTAGCGCTATGAAGGATTGCTACTGTTTTCGAGGTTGTTATTAACAAAAAGAGTTTATTTCGCTTGTTTAGTCACCGAGGAAGTAAATGTCGTTCTGGAATTTTGTATGTGGTTTCGCTTGCCAGTAGCAAAACTTCCTCCACTAAGAGTGATAGCTGCGCTTCTCTCGAGCATGGGAAAGAAATACAACTTTTTTTCGAGGCCAGTAATATTAACAGAAGCGTTTCTTTTGAGAATAGCGCAAAATGATTAGAAGTGTTTTATATTCCTAGTAGTTTCAAGCCACTAATGTATGGCTCTGTATACATGCTATGGCGAACGCTTGTTTGGCGCTTGGTTTACGTTGTACGTTAAGGCAATACTAAATAACATGTAGCATGATATTTGATACTTGCAAGTGTTGTCATTGTTGTTGTTCCCATGCGGTGCCAAAGATATGTTGATGTAGTTATGAGATGTGGAAAAATGGTGCTGGTGCAACATGTATATAATCGAGTCTAGCCGAGTCTATGTCAATTGCGAAAAAGGCCAAAAAAAGAAAAGCATTCGAGGTAAATTTTCATTGCATTGACATGAAATAAATTGCGACTTACGATCAGCTAGTGTATTGTTTTGCGAGGGCAAGAATGAATCATCAATCAATTATCGGCAATAAATTCCACAATGAAAAAACCATTTCAGAGATTATTCTACTAAGCAGTTGTTTCTAAAATTTCACAGCATTATAGAATAATATCCGAAGGTATGAATAAGCGACTTATATAGAATAACAGCGTAGTTCTACATCAACAATGCGATCGTATCTTGGACACAACCTCCTATAATTTTTTTCTGAAAAGCTCAAATCCGCAAAATTTCCGCTTCATTTATTCGTAAAACAATAACCCACTCTATGACTTTCAAATATCTTGGTGTCTATTTCGATTCTAGATGTACCTGGGGGAGACATATTGCGTATCTGAAACAGAAATGTTTACAGAGAATCAACTTCCTCAAGACAATAACTGGAACATGGTGGGGTGCCCTTCCAGGAGACCTTGTAAGTTTATACAAAACAACGATATTATCGGTGTACGTAAGTTTTTGCTGCCGAACGGCAGCTAAGACTCATATTCTTCAAATGGAGCGAATACAATATCGTTACTTGCGTATTGCTTTAGGTTACATGCAATCGACTCATACGATGAGTCTTGAAGTTCTGGCTGGAGTACTTCCTCTACCTCTTCGATTTATAGAACTATCATACAGATATCTCATTCGCTGTAAGATTATGAATCCATTGGTAATTGATAATTTCGAAGAACTTGTTCAATGGAATCCATAGTCAAGGTTCACCACCTTATATGTTGAGTTCCGTACACAAGAATTGCAACCTTCGCCAAGCATCATAAACCAAGACTGTCTATCGTACTTCTGTGATTCCGCTGTAAATTTCAATTCAACCATGCATCAATAAATACGCGATATTCCAGAACATACACGTTTTGTGATTATCCCACGGATGTTTTCTTCGAAATTTGGCGAAGTAAGTTCTGATAGAATGTTTTTTTACTAATGGATCATGCATTAATGGCTCCACTGGTTTTGGCATATTTAACGAAAACTTCAGTGCCTATTATAGGTTGATAAATCCCTGCTCGGTGTACGTTGCGGAACTGGCTGCAATCTTTCACGCTTTGGAGAAAATTGAATCCTTGTCGATTGATGACTATTTTAACTATTCAAAAAGCCTCAGCTCAATAGAAGCTATCCGTTCGATAAAACCTATAAGAGCCTCATGTTATTTTCTTATGAGAATAAGACAGCTCTTGGGTAGACTAGTGGAAAAATCTTATAGGATTACATTTGCCTGGGTTCCAGCCCATTGCTTCATTACAGGACAGGACGAGAAAGCGGACTCGTTAGCTAAGCCGGGCCTTGGAAGGCATAATTTTTTAGCGACAAATAACCTATCACGAATTTTTGTGTACTCCTCGTAGTTATGTACTCTCCAATTGGCAACACAATTTGAATGAAGATAATATGGGTCGCTGGTTACATACAATTATTCCCAGGGTATCCACGAACGCATGGTTCAAGGGATTGAATGTAGGTCGGAACTTCATTCGCGTGATGTCTCGCCTCATGTCCAATCATTACTTGTTAGATGCACATCTGTATCGTATTGGGATCGTTGATAGTAATATTTGCGTTTGTGGTGATGGTTATCATGACATCGAGCATGTAGTCTGGTCCTGTATAAGCTTTCATTCTGCCAGGGTTCATCTAGGGCTATAACTAAGGGTGGGTTTAGACTAGGGATATATTCATGTGAAGAAATATGATGAGATTTATAGAAATCGCATCAACCGTTTACACTAGCGTGAACTTCTATAATGAATATATTCATATCTTCGGTGAATTTATTCACCTGAAGTAGAACTGCATCTAACTTTAGTGATTTCTCACCAGTGAGAAATTCACAAGCGTTTACATATGCTGAACTTATTCAAGTTATATATACCTCGAATAAGTGTATCATATTTATTCTCACCCGTTTACACCTATTTTCACGTGAATAAATCCATCTATAGCTATAGATCTCCCTAATGTAAACCCGCCATAACATGCCGGGTGTTCGGGTTCGATTCCCGTTCTGGTCGGGGGAATTTTTCGTCAAAGAAATTTCCTCCGACTTGCACTGTGATCACGCGTATTCTAGAGCTTGCCACTCAGAATGCATTCAAGGCGTGTTTATTTGGCATAGAAATCTCAACTAAGTACTAATAAAAATGACGCAAGTAATACTACGTTGAGACGGCGAAGTTCCTCTAGGAACGTTAGTGCCATTGAAGAAGAAGAAGAAGAAGAAGAAGAAGACTAGGAAGGCAATCTGACTTATCGGTTAGAGACATCTTAGCTAGTCGCGACCTCAACCTTATGCTTTCCCTTTACCAATTTCTCAAAATAAATGATACCTCTGTTTGATTTCTTCCTTCCTCATCAAAATAAACTACCCTACTCGCTCTGTCCTAGCTCTGAATCCTAATCCTGTCCAATTAATCTAGTGTTAGATTTAGTTATTACTGAATTGTTAGTCTTAATTATATAGAAATAAAGGTATATTTTAGGGTGAAATTTGACTCTGTAAACGTTATATAATAAGTAATTGAGTCTGAGTAATAAACGTTTTTGGAAAAAAAAAAAAAAGAACGCTCCCGAAACGTAACACCCGAACACCCTACTGTCAATCAAACACATCATATCGATACTAGGCAAGCTTATTTAGTGATCATAAGAAACAATATCCACGAATACATTCCATCAATATCCAATAACATTTTTGTTATGATTATGACCCTCATCAAGTCTGGCATTCTGGCAATTTCCTTAGGATATACTCGCATGATTTCCTTCATTTGTTTCTGTTTTTGTGTGCGGATACGGTCTTAATGGTACCCTTCATCCGTCCTATCGCCTCAGGGCACATTCTTTTTGTTTTGCGTGCACACAACGGTTTAACGCCGAGCAGAATATAATCTGCTTCCCCCCATTTTTTTACCTTCATGAGCACAACAAACCCACTCCCCACCCACACGCATCATATGTGATTGTCTTCCGCTGTTTGCTTTATGTTTTGAGTGTAGACAATACGTCCTAAACAAACATAATATTCGTGTTGAAAGGTAAAAGTAAGTTCTCAAGTTCCCCATTCTTCAATGTCTGACGACGGGGCTCGGACGGATGTCCACTCCTTCTTGAGTGGCCGCCCTCTGATGTAACCCAACCCCACCCAAGTGCTGCTGCCATGGAAATACCCATGGACCAGAATGACAATCGTAAAAGAAAAAGTGTCTGCAGTGTTTGTGGTATTATGTTCGGGTCCTTCTCGACGCAATGGTACCTCATCAACAGCAAACAATCTCGGCTCTACTCTTTATTGAAGGCCACGCAATAAATTTTGGCTGGAATCAGCTTCCGTTCCGTCCCAAAACAAGCCCGAAGGATTGAAACTAATTCCAATTTCGTTGTTTGCATCGAAGCCTCGGCAATGGAAGGCCGAGTCCGCCCCTCCCCCCTATTTTCGAACTCCCGTCCAGTTAATTCTGCTGTAAATTTTCGCTGAATTAGAAACAAATTTCGTGGCCTTTCCGAAGCGAACCCGGCGGCAACTAACCCAAGGAAGGAAATGCACATCCTCTAAACAAGAATCGCATCGTCTCTGGTGTGTATCGAACTGGAATCTAACATCGCTCTGCTGCATCGCCAAGCATCGTAATCTGGGAACCGAAGGAAACCAGAACGCAATCGGGTCGAGCAGACGAGCTGGCAATATAAATCACTCGCCAAACCAAAACCCAACCACTTCACTGAATCGGCAGCGGGAGTAACACCAGCAGCAACAGGACAAACTGCAGCGCCTAGGGAAAGAGTTTTCCCCCCTTTTGTAAAGCTCGAACTTTACGACCCTAAAGTTAACGGCGCTGGATGGGATCGAGAAGCAGCAGCAGCACCACCTGGGGATGGAATTTGAACGATCTTATTTCGTTTCTTCCCCACTTCGGTCCTGGAGAGGCAGGAAGAGTAATCGGGGCGAAGTTTAATGTTTGGGTTGATTGATGAAAAACACGTGTTCTGAGTTTTGACGGTACGATAAAGTGATTTAGTGGGTCTTGCGGCAGAAGATAACTTCATGACTTTGCGGATTGCAGATGTGGGTTGATTCTTTCTTTCTTGGGGAATTTTGTGGGGTTATTTTTCGGGTGTGTGCAGAGGGAATGAAAAGTTTGATGGAACGAGTTGAAAGCGATGATTGTTTCGTTATTGAGTGTTACATCCTATTCCATCCTACCCATTTCTATTTGTTTTGTTCTGCAAGACGAAATATAGTTGGTGTCGTTTTGAGGAATTCGAAATTAAATCAAAAAATGACAAAACATGAGTATTTTTGATTCGAATGAAAGTTTTTATTCCGCTTGGGTTGAAGGAAATATGAGTTTTCCAAAGGATTTAGGAATTTTTTGGCTCAAGTGTAACTTTTGGAAAGGGCGTATCGATTTTAGTAAGAGAAATCTTTGATAATGTACATCTCAAAAACTATGAGTCGTACCGAAATAGTGTCTTAGAAAGAGTTATAGAGTATTGATGTCCAAACGTGAAAAAAATATACACTGAGAAAAAAATTAGTACTTTTTTTATTTACAAAAAAAAATTGCAATATCTAAAATACATATTTTTTAATTTATTTTATATTCTTTCATATAAAATAGAAAATTTAAAAAATAGGTACAAGATGATAAAACTATTTTTGACAAACTTTGTGGAACATCAAATTTTGATGAATTTTCAAAACTTCGAATTTTTGTGTGTCAACAACCATTTTTAGTCACAAATCATGAATTCTGATGTGATTTAAAATAAAAAAGCTCCTCATCAATCTCCTTCTAAATCAAACCATTCTCGAGATATTTGAAGAAACATTTCTGCTGTCATAGAAATGAAACACAAATTTCTGCATGACTCGAGCACTAATCAAGCAAATGGAACCAAATTTGGCATATGAAGGTTTTAGGGAGTAATAAATGTGTTTTATGGTGGTTTGACACTCCTTTCCCCTCTCTAAAGAGAGGGGGAGGGTGCTGAACAACTCGATAACTAATCAAACAAATGGAATCAAACTTAGCATACAGAGGTTTATGAGATTGATAAACGTTTCTCCTACCCCTCTCTAAAAGGGGGATCCCATACAAATGAAACACAATTTTCTGCATAACTCTAGAACTAATCAAACAGATTGAGCCAAATTTGGGATGAGAGGGTTTTTGGGTACGAGAATGTTTCTATGGTATGACACCCCTTCCACCTGTGGAAAGGAGAGGGGGTCCTATAAAAACAATACACATATTCCAACCAAACCTGACAAGAGAAAATTTTAGCAAAACTCTGAAGTAATATGAGAAAATTCGAAAAATTCAGTTCGCATGTGTTCTACAATTACATATTGAAAAGCGTTGTTAGTCCATCTGAAGTTTGCGGTAACGAAATTGATCTTCATTCGAAAGTGGAAATGGATTTTAATGTAATAAAACGCACTCGTATATCTTCTCCTATCTATATAAATAAAAATGGATCGTCGAATGTGTTGATAAGAGCAAAACTCGAGAAAGGAATTGTCCGATTTAGGGCTGTCTTTATTCTATCATATTTTCTGTATAATTTTTTCATATAACGGAGAAACATGTTATTTGCAAGTGGATGAAAAATCTTGCACGAGAATTGTGTCTGAATATAATCTGATATTATAATGTCGAGTTTTGGTAGAAGTACTGAAATTTTATAGTAAAAATAATATTAAAGAGTAGATTAGAAGATCAATCAATGAACAGTTCTGATAACAAAAATAAATTTTGAGCGGGACGAAGTTTGCCGTAGCTGACCCGGTTTACTATAATAAAGACAATAAAATGGTTGCATTTATGAGCAGACTAGCTGACACGGCAAACGTGTTCTGCCATATAAATTAATTCTAGTGAATATTTTGGATGTTAAATAAAAAATAACTAATTTTGAATGTTTTAACGATCAATAGAATGTGATAGATAAAATAGAACGAATGAAACGATTTGAATGAAAGTGTGTTTGCTGTTTATGCTGCCGGAAATGACGGTGCACATTGTTATTCGATAAACAGATACGAAACGCTCGTGATTCATATATTCTATCATCTGCTATTGTGTTCTATTAAGAATAAAAATGTTACAGCGTTGTTGCATGTTGCATATCGTTGCAGAGTAATTAAAAAGTATCAGTGCAACCAAGCATTTCATGGGATATTTTCCCGAGTATGATTACGGTGAAATGCTAAAGATTTGTAAAAAATGAAAATTTTTATTCGATGTTATTTGAATACTCGAGAGACATAGTCCGGACCCTAACTTAACCATTTTTCTAAACAACCTTGCATTTCAATCAAAATTTTGTCCATGATATAAAATTATTATCAGACACAACTATCGTTCAAGATTTTTTTCAATTGCAAATTATGTGTTACTGTGTTACATAGTACACATATTTGATACGGGAGAGCTAGTTTCCATTTATAATTTTTGTTTTAAAAGCGTGTTTGTTACACCCGAAAATCTATTATCATTTTCGCTTCACAGAAATGGAACACGAAGCTATGTTTGCACATCTCGTTTCTACTTGAGTCGGACAGATCTGGAATTGTCAAGGAAAGTACACTATTGATTCCTCAGGGCGTATTTTGTCCACCACCACCATACTAAAAATATGTATATGGGGCGTTTCTGTAATTTAACTGAATGCATCTATCACATGTGGGACCGGATACGTTAAATGTTGTAATAAAGACCATGGAAGACATCATTTTTGTTTGAACACGTGCTGTAATGTTATGAAAATACATTGCGTTTTGGTCCGGCAATAGCAAAGGCTGTGTCGGTATTGCTCATGACAGCTGTGGCATCTGATTAAGAACGATTGAGAAACACAAATTGTTACAAGCAAAATCCTCACAATCGAAGAGATCTTTTTGTTGAATCTAGTACTTATTTTGTGCCAATGCCATAGCCCGTGCTAGCGGGCGCGGTTTAGACGAGATTTTTATCTCGCTTTTCTGGCAGCCCGATTTGTATGACTGATAACGATTGTGGTTAATACCGAGTCAACCGAACCGTATCAAGTCAGTTCCACTTTGTAAGCAGATCAGAGCAGTGATAAAGCTCGATAGGGAATTTTGTATCCTGTGAAAAAGTTATATGTAGAGAAATAAAATACTTACCTGTTTGTACATACTCACCTGGAAGTTGCTGGAATTCGACATTCGTGCGCTGCTGCTTATCTCCCTCGCTCTTCACCGTCCTGCTGCTGCTGAAGAACCTGGAAAGAAAAACGTTTTACTTACCTGCGTCGTCTGCTGCTTCTGCTGCTACGGAGTGAGCTGTAAAAAATAACACAACGTAGGACTACATTGGCAAGCGCCAACACTATTTTTTTCAAAAATCTCTGAGAAACCAAGGAATTGCCAACGATCTTCCTGACGAAGCGCTTGATTTAGTTACTCCGAAAACTGCAGTCAATAGTGAAAATCTGTTAAACATTCTACAAATCCCACAACTTCAAGGACGAATCAACAACGATCCGGATTTGTTCGATGAATATAAACAAAGTCATCAAAGATGCTTTCTGAATCAATCGAAAAACTATTTATACACTACTGATCGACCGTATGATCATGTTCAGCGGAACATTCACATTATTCCGATGATTGTATAGAACCCCATTGAAAATTGTGTTTTCAAAAAAAAATCTTTGATGCCTCATGTTTCCATAAATAGAGTTTTTTTATGAACAGTAAGTGAATAAAACCATGATTCAATATTTCATTGAAATTTCACCTGAATTTTGCAAAACTAATTGAATAGGATTTCAGTCCTATAGCAATTATTCAACAACAACCAGCTTTCGCACTTCAATCGTCTAATGAGATAATAATCGATACTGTACCCCACCTCGAATACGGAAGACAACAACACAAATTCAATTTCAATTGAATGCCTTATAAGCACTGCACTGAATGTTTCTTGGTTCCCGAAGCAGAATTGCTCCGTTTAGATCTACTTCTATTCTTCCTACGGAAGAAAAGGTGACAGCTTCTTGTACACTTTCCACCCCTACAGCAGATGAATGTTCGAACGATTCTCAAAGCATAAACTTGTTTTTCTCCACCTTCATCCCCAGCCGATTTTCCACCAATTCACGTTTCCCCCACATGTATTTTGCAATTTTAATTTAGACAATTGAGTTTTTACATAATCCTCCTGACTTCCTCCCGCACCTTCCACTGCTGGATCGACAATTCGAAATGGCAACAAATGCATCCCATGTCTGTTGTTGTTGTTGTTGTGTTTTCCCATTCACTTCATCCTCGAACGATCATTTGCCAGCATTGTGTAGTAATGCTTTCCTGTTTTATCCTGGCGACGGCCTCCCCTTCCACGTGCGTTCGTTTCTAACGGTATGAAATGAAATTTTAATACCGCAGCTTTGTTGAAGCTAAATGGAAGAAGTTGGTTTGCCATTGTTGTGTAGATTCGGGACGGGAAAACAGTCTTGATAGCGTTTATGCAACGCGCGAAGAGAATTAGTGGAATACACCGAATGTGTTTTTGAAACAAGGTAAATACGTTAAGACAATTTTCTATTATTGTAATTGCTGGTGGGTAGAATGAATCTCTTTCATGGAAATCTTCTGAAATAATGAAATTCCTCAACGGGATACAGCATGCGTGGTGGTAGTTATTTCACACAACCAAATCAACCGTCTTACCTGAGTGTGGGAGTAGAACATCGAGAAGTTGCTCACGATGACGGGGACGGGCAGTGCGATGGTCAACACGCCAGCCAGCGCGCACAACGCGCCCACGAACATTCCCACGTACGTCTTGGGTGCCATGTCCCCATAGCCCACCGTGGTCATAGTGACAATCGCCCACCAAAGCCCAAGAGGTATGCTCTTGAACTGATTGTCCGGATTATCCTGTTGGGGGGAAAAGAACACGAAAAGTCAGCAATATCAAGCGGCTGCTGCTACTGTCTGAGAAGTTGAGCCGTACAAGACAGCTACAAACGTGAGGATAAGATTAATGGGAGCCAGGTCGGGTGTGATGGCACGCAATCGATATTAAAGCTCGGCTTTGGTTCCGACCGAGAGAGGAGAGGCGTGCCGCCTTCCGCATAGCTCCCGGCGAGCTGAACGACTGATTGATTTTGGGATTAATACATTGCGGCAATAATATTGAGGGAAAATGGGCTATAAATTAGGGAAATGTGGGAAGTGTTGTAGTCCCAAGTGGTTGTGGCTTACCTGCAATTTTTCCGCATAATAAACCAAACTGGCGAAGACCACTATCCCGAGCACTAGAAAAAACACCAACAGCGTCAACTCTCGGGCCGACGCTTTGAAGGTGTGGATTAGGATTCGCAGCCCAGGGGAGTGTCTGGTCAGCTTGAACAGCCGCAGTATCCGCACGATGGAGAATGCCTCCAGCAGACCGGTTTGTTCGCCCATCCGTTGGCAAACATCGGTGTAGAAGCTGAGAGTGGCCGCCAGATCGATGATGTTGACTGGTGACTTGATGAACTCCACTATATTTGGGGTGACCTGAAAAGTTTGAATAATGGAAATTCAATTTCTGAAATTTCTCCCCGGTTTCGTATATTTCGAAGTGATATGTTATTTTGGAAAGTGCAGATATCCATTCGAACATTGTACAGTGCTTTTCACAATGATACGACCTTTCTCGGTTATTCGTTTGCCACAACGTTCCAAATAGAATCACCCGAAACGAATGATGAATATAGATGAATTGTGACACAAATACAAGCAAAAGATCCAAATAGAACGCTTCTGTTGACACTCGCGGTGGATTCGGGATAAAGTAAGTAAGTAAGTAAGTATTTTACGACCACTTGATTCACTTATTCTATTATTGAGAGATTCTTTAATGATATCACAGTTATCATTCAGTTCATTGCTAATACGAGTAAGCAGAAAAGACTAAATGATCGAAAATAAGGACAAATTATGGCCTTCCAGAATACATAATGGGGAATAAGATAAATTGCAAGAGAAATAGAACGCACTCAGGGCCTATTTCTCTAAGGTAAGGAAAAAAAAAGTACCCTCAAATCCTCAGAAAATATTGTGTAGGGTGCTAAATAAGAAATTTTGACTATTTTTTGAACCTCTACGTGTGTCACCATGGGATCTATGGTGAAAAACGTACTTTTCAATTTATTGCGCACCATCTATATAAATAAAAATAATTTGGTGTCCGTTCCTCACCATTTAACTCATGAACGGAGCAACGGATTTGAACAGTCAGTATCAGGATTGAAGTGTATCAGCCCGCGTCTTGTGTAAATGCCAAGGAAGAAATTATATACAGGTGGGACGCGATTACATACAGACTCGATCATATGTGATTCGATTATATACAATTTTGGACTCGATTATATACAGTTTGGAAAAAATATATGTTTTAAAATTTCAAATATGACTTATTTCAAGAAGAAATTTAACCTTTCAACGTCAAGGTGTAATTTAAGTGGCTATTACATATACAGTGGGGTAAAAATTGTGATTTTTGAAGATTTTGTTTGAATTTTCACCAGGAATTGTTTATATCCATATTGCAGCCAAATTAAGATAGATAGAAGTTGGGTACAAAAGAACAAATTGAAAACAAATTGTACAAAGAACAAATTGTAGAGCGGTTAGAAAAAAAATTATCAACTTTTAAGTTTTTCACTTCAAAAATGTTATTAAAATCCACCAATTTAGATGTTCCACTACTATATCCTGTACTAAATTTTCTCATCTTTCACATGAAAGCAACAGAATCGACTTCCGTAGCGTATTTTGTAATGTAGAGCCTGTTTGAGGCAACAGAGTCCGAAAGCCAAAAAAATTAAAGTTCTATAGCTCTGTCATTGTTGAAATTCGAACATATGTGTAGAATGATTTTTTTCATCAAATATGATCGTCTATCACCTCCTGAGCGAATCTGGATAATTTTTTTTTCATGTGAGAAAGGTGTTTTCTGACTTTAAGGGTTGACTATTCAAAAATCAAATTCCTCTTTTATATTCAAAAAATGAAAAACATATGCGAAAACGAACGAATAAATTTTTTTTTCACTCGATTATATACAGGATTCGATTATATACAGTGAAAAGAAAACAGAAACTGTATATAATCGAGTCCGCGCTGTGCTGCGAATATAGATCGCGCACAGGAAAATGATTTTCGGGGAACGTGAGTGTTCGAAATTATTTGAATCAGAAAAGCAATTGTGGGCGGAACGAAGTTTGCCGGGTCAGCTAGTTCTTAATAGATTCCGATAAAAATTTGAAAAAAATACTGAAAATTATAAAAAAAACATCATCAAACATTTTAGTACTAACAAATTTTGGAATAGTGGATTTTTTTTTTTGATTTAGAGATTATATTCATATTCTTATTTAATCCTTTGCGGTCGTATAAAATTTGGACATGGGTGTTTTACTGCTCGGAATTATTTTTGCTTGAAATATACTTGATTATATGCAGTATATGTATAGCTTGTGAGATTATGAAAGATGATCAAGATTCATTTATTTTCGTATATGTTTTCACCAAACAATGTGTTTTAATGTGTTATTTTCATATAAAAATATGCTATTATTTTCCTTCGTGTGATAGCTTTCGAAACAGTCCCCAAAATGTAGTCCCGGTTTTTGCATGTATCCCAAAAATAATTAGTTGGACGTCTTCCACCTTTTATCTTTCTGTTTGAACATACAGTGACATGGGTGACAGCATGGATACTGAGTACCGTTATCTATTATTCATAGGAGCATCGTTTTGATTCGCGAACAAGTTCATTAGGCATTCAAATTCTTTCAGAAAAGTGTGGACTGATATATTGTTGCATAAAGTATAAGATTAGTATATTTCCTTACTATGGTGGCTGAGAGTAGTAAAACGACCGCAAAGGGTTGAATATGTTCCTATATGCATATACAGCCACTACATGCCAAACCGATATAGTGGTTCTCAGATTTTCGTCAAAATTGGTAGTTTTGCTCATTATCGCAAATTATTAGACCCATATATTTTTTATTTTTTGTTAGGGAGACCATTTCCATTTTAGGGTGGTCCGAAAAATTACTTTTTTTCGCATTTTTGCTAAAAATCACTTTTTTCTAAAATTCATAACTTTCGATCCACTGGACCAATTCAGATGTTCGATATATTGAATTAAAGCCTAATTGGCTGGTCTTTTTTGGAAAAATACTACAGCCTCAGAAACTTTGAATTAGGTTTTCGTTATTATTAATTGTATTTGTTTTTTATAGTTTTCATGGTCTTGGGACCAA
Organism: Toxorhynchites rutilus septentrionalis; assembly: GCF_029784135.1. Lineage (NCBI taxonomy): Eukaryota > Metazoa > Arthropoda > Insecta > Diptera > Culicidae > Toxorhynchites > Toxorhynchites rutilus. The sequence goes on along the minus strand of NC_073746.1, from coordinate 28,786,990 downwards.
AAACACTATATTTTTTTATATTTTTCTGGGAAGCTGAGGATTTTACACATAACATATCTCGAAACCAGGGAGGCGTTTGTTTTCGTTTTTAAGTTATGATTTTTCAAAGTTAATCAATGGTCCGAAAAATATTTTTTTTACATTTTTTCTACTACAAAAAATCATAACTTTTGATCTACTAGACCGATTCAAATATATCGAATTAAAGCCAATGAGCTAGAATTCTATGAAAAATATAACACTCTGAATTAAAATGGATTTTTCTTCCGTAATTATTTATTATATTTGCTAATTATAGCTAACATCGTTTCGGGACCAAGGGCGCCATACTTTTTCATATTTTTTTCTGAAAGCTGAGAAAATCTGAAAGCTTTCCACTTAATATATCCGAATACCAGAGAGGTGTTGTTTTTCGTTTTTAAGTTATGATTTCTCAAAGCTAACATGTTTTCAGTTTTCGTTCAATATTTCTGTGCGATTTGGCTGGATGTATGTTTATTCCAATTAATTGGCTAGTTTGCTATTTTTTCAAAAAAAAAAAAAAAAAAGGCTAGCTAGTATGCTAGTAGGCGAGACCATGAAAACTACAAACAACCAATACAATCAATAACGATATCGAACACGTTGTTTGGTCGTGCGAGATGTATCTGGTCGCCAGATCGAATTTAGAAAGCTCCCTTCGGGCTCGAGGAAGACAACCCAATGTGCTGATGAGAGATGTGTTGGCTCGGTTAGACCTTGATTACATGTCCCAAATATATGTTTTCCTTAGAGCAATTGAGCTTCGTGTGTGATTGTCCCTATATCCTTAATACCTCCTTTTCTTCCTTTGCGAGTAATTGGTCCCCTCGCTATAAACAGTATAATAAGTTGAAATGTAAATACAATATAGATATACGAATAGATTTCAGAATTGTGTTTGATCATCAACATCTTTATAATTTCCTTATATCCCATCCCTTTCCTGAAAAATATGTTACCCTTCTAAATTCGAGTCAACCGCGAGTAATCGATTTTCTACCTTACTAACCATGGCAAGAATTCGGCTCCTTAAAACTTATGTTACTGAGCCTGTAAAAATAAACAAATTAATAAAAAAAAGTGAAACCTCAAATTCTTGCAAGTGCAGCATTTTTTCTAAGAATGCTAATATAGCTAATTAGCTTTAATTTGATATGTCGACCGTCTAAATCGATTCAGTAGTTCACAAGTCATGAATTTTTGAAAAATGTCAGTTTTTGAAAAAAAAGAGGAAAAAGTCACGGTGTCACGGTCACGGTGTTTGTGATCGGACTCCTCCAAAACGGCTCGACCCATTTTGATGAAATTATACACAAAAAATTGGGTAGCCATGAGAATAGGTCGTAAACTATGTATAATACCGCTAGAGTTACCATATATTAAATACTGATTAGGGTGGAAAAAACTGAATAATTATTTTTTTATAGTTGGCCCTAAACCATACATATAAGCCCAATGTGAATCCCCATCACCTATTTCTAAACACGATTTTAGTATTTTATTTAAAAACAATATACAAATAATATAACCGTTCATTTTTCAAGGTTTTTCAAGGATTTTCATGGTTTATTTACAGATAACATTTAACAGACAGATGGCGCTATGTCCGCTTCATCGCACGTCCATTCATACATGCGCAAGAAAAAACAATAATCTGAAATCGTTAACACACACACATTACCTTGCGACACGCTATCATGAGCAATGCCGACACAGTCTTTGCTATTGTCAGGTCAAAACGCAGTTCATTGGCATGATATTACAGCGTGTCTGTTCAAACAAACAAAAAATAAGTCACGTCGGAATCGGTACCACCTGTTTCCACCTATACCTCATACACGTATTTTTAGTTTGGTTAATCCTCAAAATACGCCCTGAGGGAATCTATAGTGTAATTTCCTAAAAAAATCCAAATCTATCTACTGATCAACTCCTCACATATTAAATATGAGTTGTATGTAAAAAAATAACACATTCTCAGCAAGTAGCAAATTTGGAACAAAAAGTGTGTCAAATGATGTTATGGATAAACTTTTGGCGGAAATACGAGGAAATTTATTCAAAAAAAAGTTAAGTTAGGGTCAGGGCTTTGTCTTCTATGTGTTTCAACGTCATCGAGTGATAATTTTCATTCAAGTTTCAACAATTCAAAATTGCTCTCGGGTCTGTCAAACGATATAGAGTAAATTGCTCCACGTACAGTAATTCTTTTGTATCCGGACGCTTTTTAATCCGGACACTTTGCATTACATTCAATATAATACCACAGCCACAGCAAAAATGAGCAATTTACTCTATAGCATTACTACATACGGATGAATCATTTCGACGTTTATTTTTCGACGAGGCAAGGTTGCCTAATTTGCATAGAACGACTGAATTTGGGTCGAAGGGATTAAAGAATGCAAAAGTCAATTTAGATCACTTGAGTAAGTGATCCATTTTTCGTTATCAGTCACCATCAGAAATAACTTGATTTTTTTTGCGATTCAGCAGCGATTCGTAGATGGATGTTCAGTAGGGTGCCAATGAAAATTGTCATCTCTAATTTCAAAAAGTTACCTCATAAAAAATGTTCACCGCGTCGAAAAAACACCCTATGCCAAATATCTGCTCAATCGGACTTAAGGGAGAGTGTCGCAAAGCGGTCAAAGTTTGAGTTTTTTGAATATGGAATAATCACCCAAGGGGGTAGTAAAGGAAATCGGGGTTTTCGAATTTTTTTTTTATACCAAATGTCTTAAAATGGCATGAAACGTCGAGATCTAGTGTCATCTTGAATTTTTCTTTTGTCAAAAATCGGCACTCTGGGACTTTCTGGGATTTTTTGTTTTTCAAAAAACTAAAATTTTAACGTCTGCAACACCAGTAAATGAAGTCCGAATGAGCTAATATTTTGCATTGGGTATGTTATCGTGCAAATCAACATTTCGTAGCAAGTTCCGAATGAAAAATCGAGATAACTATTTTTATTGGCACCCTAAACCATACTTTTAGTTTCGCATACCGAAAAAAACTAAGTCCCAGAGTGGCGATTTTTGACAAAAAAAAATTTCGAGATGACACTAGATCTCAACGTTTCATGCAGTTTTAAGACATTTGGTATGAAAAACCGCTTTGCGCCACTCTTCCTCAAGTCCGATTGAGCTGAAATTTGGCATAGGGTGTTTTTTCGAGGTGGTATACATTTTGTATAGGGTATTTTAGGGTCGATTTTTTTCCCATACATTCATTGGCACCCTAATGTTCAGCCTATGATGATTTTGTTTGCTTCGTATTGCACCTATACACCGAGCTCAAATTTGTATTCAGCCCTATTGAAGAGGGTTCCAAACAATTTATTGTGGAATGTTTAGCTTCTAGACAATTGAAATTGTGCTTACATTATGGTCACATATAACGATTTCTATTATCTTCTCCTCAATTATCAAAGACCGACCATAGTTCATACTTGACATCAACATTGTCGAAACGGAATCGACGAACTCCAAATTACGCGTAATTAACTTTTACTGTACTGCCCATGATTGCATAGGAGACGTAATCGACAACACCATTAGTGTTGGGAAAACGCATTTTTGTTGTTTTTTGGCCTTTAAATTTCCGATGAAATTATCTGTCCAGTTGAAGGATATTATAGGCAAAAAGAGGGCCTAGGTGATTTTGCGGATTATAACATTTCTTTTTCTATTTGGAAAACGCTTGCGTCTATTTATGCGGACAATCAATCGTTTCAATGAACATTTGTCCGCATAGCTAGACGTAATCATTAGGTTGTTCTGTTTGTAGCGTTAGTATTTACAATTCCGATAATAGTCAAAACGTCTCCGTCGGTAGTTTCAGTTGTTATAGTATAAAATCAAAAAGGTTTGGAAGAAATTTAGTGAAATGTCTGGAAAAGGTGCTCTTGATTTGTTGCGAGTCTATGATAGTTTTTTTTTTCCTGAAGAATGCTCTGGGATATGATAAGAACAGCAGGTTTGTGTTTTTTCAATTAATTGAATTTGTAAAAGCAATCTGCAATGTTGATAATTTTAGCAATATGATTTACCGATATCACGATCAATCGCATAAAGATGATGGAGTGACTTACTCCAATGGTACCAATAAATGCTGAGTATGTGGAATAATTCAATGTTGAATCCGAGGAGTTATAATGCTAAGAACCAATATTATTTTAATTTTACTACTGATCTGATTGTTTCTTTATCTACTTGAAGATTCAAATGCAGAAATTTAGGTAATTACAACATTAAAAAACACAATTGCTTCTCTTTGTTCATCGTGTGCAGAAAATAATAATTATATGAGCAGCGTTTCAATGGTTTCTTATATTCATCTATTAGGAAAGACTAAGTGATAATACACTATCGTGACAGACATGTTTGGATTCTACAAAGAATGTGATTAAAATTTAGATTTAGCTTATAGCACATTATACTGATAATTGTTGATTCTCGAATGATGTTTGAAAGCTGTATGGAGCTACGTCTGTTATGCGGACAAACAGTGATTTTTCGGAAACGTTTTTTCAAAATTTCACAAATGTTTCCGAACAAAAAATGTTTGTTTGCATGTTGAACAAACGTATTACATTGTGTAGAATGCGAAACAGCGAAAAAGTCGATTTTGTTCATTTTGTCGTTTACGTCTCCTATACTAACATGGGCAGTGTACCAGGACCTCAAACATTGTTCACATCTGCGCTTCCGCCTTTATCGTAGAAAATCGTATGATGTATTCGACGAGCCATTTTTGACTACTCACGGTAGCATTTGGCATAAATAAAATGACGGTTCACCATTAAAACGAATTCATCATAGTTCACAACATATGGAAAACGTCACATAGTATCAGATCAGACGAATGTGGATTTTGTTTTGATTGTATTCGTGTTATTTTTGACATGGAACTCACATTCAACTTAACACATTGCGGACCGCTCACGAGTTTTCTCGTACAAGTTTTTTTTCTCGTTTTCATGTATAAATCACACGATTTCCAAATAGTAAACGATGTCAAAGTAAAATTGAGTAAAACATTCCTACAAGAATTTTTGGCTTTTTGCGGTTTCCGACTTTTGAATATTAATATTGTATTTTCAGTTCCGTTTTAAAACATATACAAATTAACTTTGCTCTATGATTTATCATCAAAAGATGAAAGTGGATTCACGTATAATCAGTTTTTCAAAAACTCACAAGAACTTTGCAAAAATCGGCAGGCATAGGGTGACTTGACAACGCGCTCTGTACGAAAAAAAAACAGTCTCAACAAAATGTTGTCACGTCACCCAATCAATTAATTGTATCAAATAAAAATTTCACTTAGTGGAGGCGATCTGACGTAGTGGTAACATCCGTACCTCTCACGCTAAAGATCACGAGTTCAGTACTCACTCCCAACATTCTTCCAAAACTGGAAGAAAAGAAAGCAGCCAAAAGTGTCGAAAGTCACTAAATACAAACAAAAAGAATATCACCGTATTGTAGTAAGCTATATACTATTGTTACTGTTTTCTGAATACTTCCCCTTCCTCTTCCAAAAGTCCATCCTATAGGGGAAGGTGGTCCTAACACAACCGATGGTCCGGAACCTACCTCCCTTTGTATCTCAGGAACGGTGACTTTTTTCTGGCTCTCTCTTCATTCTAGCGTTTTAGCGCTATTTTGCGTTTTCATTGCTTCAAAAACAGAGAAGAAATATGTTTGGCATGTATGGAAAATGATTTCAATGTTCTTTCATATTGTGAAAGATTACAAAACTAGACAATTTTAAATGCTTATGTTATGTTCATCAAAATAAGCTATATAGATTGAATCTACCTACTACCTGTAGTACACGACATGCCGTCATTTGGGAAAAGTCGAGGTGGTTCTAAACTGATCGTGATTATTTAACACGTTCACTCTAGCGCTGGCCATCAATGACATGCCTGGTTCATCGAGTGGCGCTCACTACCGAGGGGAACGCATTTGATTTTGCTACCAGAAACTTTCGATAAACATTCACATTCACGCTAACACGCAATGATCCTCATATTCGACGATCCGAATATCATGACCAAAATGAAGATGCAAATGAAAAATGAACTTCATGGCAAGCTGACGTTGATGTTCAGTCCACTGGTGTTCATTGATAGTGTTGTTTCATGTTTATCGACTCTCGCTTGAGCAGTAAGTTATCAATACAAGGCAGGCTGAAATTCGCCGTATTTGAATGTCGTGAACGTGAATATTTTCGGCACTGCTGCTCACTATCAAACTTTATTCTCTTTTTTCATTCTTTTTCGTGTACTCTTGGATATTGCCGATCGTATTGTGGGTTTCCATCCGGTCTTTTAGTTTTTAACGAACCGTAAGTCACCATCCTCGATTCCAGCATGGCATCAGAATACGATATTCGATTTCCGCTGGTAAGACACCCAATAGCCATATGGTATAGGTTTTTCATATTTTTTGTCATACCATACTATTATCAACAAACCGGAAGTCGAAATAAGTTAATATTCTATATTCTGGAATTGAAGTTCAATTATTGTTGACAAAAAATAGAAGAAATATTATTTGTATGCTTGATTATTTATCAATAATGTTCAACAGTCCGAAACAGCAAAAAGCCCGGTGTTGTCAATGTTTTTGACTGACAACAAGCCAATCCAACTATAAAATGCATGTGGGCCGATCTTAACCAAATTTTGTGGGTTGTTGACATTCATTGTTTGCAAAGAGAAACCCAAGTATCTCCATTTCCTGCCATTTTCTATGATGATGACCGCTGATGATGATTTTGTTTATTGTTTTGTAGGTTGTTAAAAAAAACCAGCGTTGTCTACGAAAGATTGAACCTTGAACGCGTTTGGGGTTCCTGGACTAACCATTGTAGGGGTATGCGGTGAGCCATCACCGTCATCATCATCATCAACATTTCACAGCGTGTTTTCTATCATCTGACCGGAGCTTATCGGCACAACTAACATAAGGGAATAAATAAAGGTTCTTGTGGACGATTGAGCTTCAAACTAAAGGATGCTACGATGAAAGAGGCTACAAGATATTTACATGTGGTTAAATGTGAACTAGTCCGGATGATTTATTGCCCTTTCTTGTTTTGGGGGCCTAATCTCTTGATTTTTCGTACTTCCTGTATTGACACGAGATTAATGAGAGGATTTTTTTGTGTAGCTATCAATACGGATTAAGATTTGTTCTATTCAAATACGTACAATGATTAATTAGAATTGAAATGAAATGGTTCTTGTAAAACTAATTTAATTTAATACAGGGCGGACTCGATTATATAGAGTTTCTGATTCCTTTTTACTGTATATAATTGAATCATGTATAATCGAGTTGAGAAAATTTTATCCAGGTTCTCTTAGGAGGTGATAGACGATAATATTTGATGAAAAAAATCCTTCCACGCATATGTTCGAATTTCAACAATGACAGAGTTATAGGACTTTTTTTTTGTTTCGGACTCTCTGGCCTCAAACTAGCTCTACATCAAAATGTACGCTAAGGAAGACGATTCTGATGCTTTCATTTAAAATATGAGAAAATTTAGTACAGGTTATAGTAGTGGAACAACTCAATTAGTGGGTTTTAATAACATTTTGGAAGTGAAAAACTTAAAACTTAAATAATTTTTAAAGTGTTATTATTAATTTTATCCTCAAAATTTATATAAAAAACTAGATTGTTTCTATCAATTAAATTGAAGCTTCCTAACCGCTCTACAATTTGTTCTGTGACACCTAACTTTTATTCTTCTTAATTTGGCTGGAATATCGATATAAACAATTCCTGGTGAAAATTCAAGTAATATCTTCAAAAATCACGATTTTTACCCTACTGTACATGTTACAGCCACTTAAAATTCAACTTAACGTTGAAAGCTTACATTTCTCCTTGAAATAAGTTGTATTTGAAATATATAAAAAAAGAATTTTCAAACTGGATATAATCGAGTCCAAAATTGTATATAATCGAATCACATATAATCGAGTCTGTATATAATCGCGTCCGACCTGTATATGCATTTGAACCATTCGGTGGTTGGTCTTAGGCAAAAGGAGTATATTTCAGCATGTCCGATAAATGGATCATTACCTATAAATAAGCTCTTCATGATTCATTAGTCATTACCTTTGATGATAATTTTCTTATGATGAAATATTCTCCAACAACGTAACAATTCAACGAAAATGCCCTGAATCGAAATGTGCTTAATTTGATAAAATGTGGTAAGTGTAACTAAGCTTATGGTCTGTTGGCTTCGTCTTTCGTCCCACTGAACCACTTGTTCAGTATAATGAAAAAAATCAACGTGTAATATATAATCTGTTCCGAATGCGACAAATTAATCGATAACTGGCATGACATTCTAAATTGACTACTGTCAGCCGTAACATCGTTTCTAAATCTCAGCCTCAATCGTGAGAATCCCATGTGGTTTCCAGTGAATGGAACCTAACGAATACTCATGAAATGTACACTTGAAGAGATGCTGTCCTCCAACCAAACACGCATAAACTTCAGTTGACCAGCATTGACAACAAGTCCTCTTCGGGACAAGGACATCATCTGAACCATTACACCCCATTATTGCACCACAAATACGAGAAGAATCATTGCTTGGGTGCGACAAGGCTCCCCTGGTTATGTGCTGACGGAGACACACGAAGCACTTGGTGTGAAAACATGCCACTTTACCCTTGTCAACCGTCGGAAGCAAAACACTGCTGACGGTGCAAATTGAACCGAGTGTAATCACCAGCTCGTACCCTTGTAGCTTGCCACACAAATCTAACAGCCTCCTCCGGATGCTGTCCTGGTGGTCAGCATGAATCTCGAAGCTGTAGGGCTATAAATTTAAATACACAATTTTTACAAACCAAACGGCACGAACGAACGGTCTCCCATTTCTAGCCGAATCCACAACGAATCGGCACTCACGTACAGCGATGACGTATTATCATAGCCGAAAGTGAAAAATCCTTGCCGCCGCCAGGATCAGATTCATGAAATAAATTACCAAGTACTCATTGAAATAGATGATTCGACCGTGTACCCACCCAGCAGCCGGGATGGACGTTTGCTGTGAGCGCTCTCCCATCGAACCAGGACCAACTTTCGAGGATTAATGCGCCGAACGTGCCACTCGCCAGTGCTCCGGAAATATTACTCCGGGGAGTATCGTCTACCGCATAAAGCCTCGCTTTTACACCGGCCCACCAAGAACACACGTTCCGAGGCTTCAAGGTCGACACCGACGGAATGGCTCGCTCGGCTGCTAAAATATCTGTATGTAAGTGGGAAGATACGGGAAATATCGATAAAGTGTCCAAACACTTGTACACTTTGGTGATAAAATAGGATCCTGACGGGATCAACTCGATTTCAATCATTATGGAAGCGTAGGAAGAAACGTTTGTTGCGTCAGGGCGCCGTCCCCCCGGGCCTGGGGAGTCGTAATGTTTTATATGCGTCGTTTATTTCAATGACTTGCGAATGATTTATGGCCGTTTTACAGCACTTTTAGCTGATCCTAGACACATACGAACGGAGTTGAATCGTTTGCATTGGTGGGTTTATTTGTACGAGCATTGAGCTAATATTAACACTTCATTGTAATTTTACAATGTATTTGGTTTCATTAAGGGTGAATAATTATGCAGAAACTGCTGTTTCATACTTGAATTCCGGTTCCATGTTGTGGAAGACTTCTTTTTTGAAAGAGAAAGAGGTCATTCGGATATTAATTCCGAAAAACCACACACCATTTAGGGAGAAAATTGCAAAATGCGACACTTTATATTCGCATGATCTTATGACATATCGTCTCTTTTTTCATTCAATTTCCATATGTTCCACATCCAAGAAAAAAGTCAAGAAATTCGTTTGCGAAGAACAAGTATCAAGCGGGCAAAAGAAGAAAGTTGTTCACAAAAACTGCGACATGTTCTCAGATGGCAAACGAATTGGAAAATTGAACAGTTCGCTCGCTGTGGCACTTTCCCATTTCCGCTCCCCATGCATCGGAAGTGAGCGCATGCGACGAAGAACAGAAAACGCGTTATGCACATAGTTATGTATAAGGGGGGATGAACAATGTGGTTATGAATTATTCCTCGAGTGAGAAAATACTCGGTATCATCACACGACTTCGAATGTTGCTCTGCTTGCGCTGTACAATGCAAAGACACAGCATCCAAAGGCGTCGTGAGGTGGTCGCAAATAATGTCTCGGTTTGAAGCACTCGCCCCGAGCACTAATCTAAACTCTAGCTGATGCTGTTTTCGCAGCTGCCATATATATATTTGTGCACTTACCACAAGCCTAACCGTCAGCTCGATGATGAACCAAACGTTACAGACCAGTTCCACGTAGAAAAACGCTTCGTGCGGTTGACCGTAAGTCTCCTGCCAATTATCGACGATGTTTGCCCCCTTGCCGGACTGCATCCGATAAGCGGAGGATATGAAACGGCCCGGGCGCTGGTACAAACCACTGGTGGCGCCATTGCTGTCATCACTGGAACCGGTCGGACTATCCGGTCGGGTGCTGGGCTCGGATTGGGTGACCGCGAGCGGTGGTATCCGCTCCGTTGGTGGGTCCGTTCCACTACCACCAGTACCACCGCCAATACCGCCAACACCACCACCACAACTGATGCTACTGTCGAGCAGACCAACAGGCAGGAAGCCCCCGATGCCTGTGGTATTCGCTAGGATTGCGCTAGCGTTGGTCGAGATGTTTAGGATGGCCGGGATTTCCACGCGGAGTCCCGGGTGTGTCTTAAGACAGAACGATATCACAGAAATGCAGATGAAGAAGACCGATATTCCGGCGACGATCTGTGGAGAAGAGGTGTGAAAATATTTATTTCATTTGACGAGATTTGAAACATGTGATTGATAATAACAGTTTTCTCAATAAATGACCCATTTGGACGGTTCTCAGGAGAGTAAATGGAATGTTCAAACATCATCATCGTATAGCTACTCTTCTCTAGTTCATGATTCAAGCGATTCGGAATGAAACGTAACGCTGCCATGAAAGTCTTACCTGTTGCATTTGATAATTTTAGTGTGGGTGAAGTATTAGGTTTAGGGGAAATGGGGTTAAGACAGACATGTTAGAAGAATATCAATTGTATCTTTGGATCTCATGTTTTCCAAAACTTAAAAGCAGTTTCTTACAGTTTCTTACAGTTTCTTACTGGTTTTCGAAATAATTGGCCGAACTATATATCTATATATATAAAAATGGATTTCTGTCTGTCTGTCTGTCTGCCTGATTCTTATGGACTCGAGAACTACTGAACCGATCGACATGAAAATTGGTATGTAGGGGGTTTTGGGGCCGGGGAAGGTTTTCATGATAGTTTGAGACCCCTCCCCCTCTCTAAGGGGGGGCTGCCATACAAATGAAATACAAATTTATGCATTACTGGAGAATTAATCGAACAAAAGAAATGAAATTTGCCATTTGGAGGTTTTAGGGTGCAATAAATGAATCAATGGTGGTTAGATACTCCTCCCCCCTCTCTCAAGGGGAAAGGGATGGGGGGGGGCATTTATGTCTGATGTGATTGTTGGAGCCGAGCGATGCATTCTCAGTCACGTTCACAGTACATATTGATCCGTAACATTTTCGCAAGGGCAGTATGTGATGGCCGCCAAAAATGTCGACCGTTTACAACACTCCCGACGAGTTCCTCTTCCGACATTATCAACCCTTCGAAGCGAATATGCTTTCACACTTCGTGTCAAGCAAAACCATTAAGGAAGACTATTGACTACTCGCTGGTTGGAGTGAGATTGTGTAATAGAAATCGTAAATGGCGGAATTTATCCAGCATTTTTTTTGCTTAAGACACGAACAGTGAATAAAGTAAAAATAAGTTAACAATTTGACGTTTAACATGGGTATGTTATTTCGATTCTACTAACCACTCGTTTTCCCCCACAACGCAACGAGCAATCTTTTTGCCTACACTTCGGCGTCAGTTCAGAATTCGATTACATACGTATTATGAAATATTCTCAATTTGTCTTAATAGGCATTTATCAGTTGGCAGAATCAATGGAGGGATGATCTAGGAATGATCTTGAAGATGATACTGGATGGTTTCACTCTATTCTCCCCAAATATTTGACGAGAGTTTGGCCCAAAAGGTTAAACGTTGACAAATGTTTTATTAGTTTGAAGTTTAGGTTGTTGTGCAACCAATTTGTGCTCAATTCACGTTTTATCGTGTACGTCTTGCTACTAACAATTCATGTAATTGTGGATATCATTATATCGAGCATGTTGTTTGGTTATGTAAAAATGCAATTAGTTAATTCAAAATAAAAATTAAGAAAGGATATATTTCAGGGCTCCATTTGATGAATCCAAAGAGAAAAAAAGTTGATGGGTCTGGGCGTAGGGCCACGGACGGAATCTTGACATAGGACTGTGATTGTATGTAGTATTTTCATTTGAATTGAGTTTTTTCATTGTCCAAAATCTGTAACTTTTCTTCTCATTTAATCCATTAACCGGTAAGATGAGATAACGTGGTAGAATCTGGAACCACATTCTGTTCAAAAATGTACACAAAAATACCATGAAAGCCGCCACTATCTTTTCTTCAATTATGCAGAAGAAGTCAGACAGTATTCTATCATTTATCATTTTTAAACACAAGCCTAAATAGTTGAGATCTACATAAGTATAAGCCTAAGTCAATTAAATTTATGACTACAGAAATATATGATAGATAAAAATAGCATTTTCTCCTTCGTCGTCATGTTGTGCGGAACATTATTTGTAATAACTTATTAGCCAAGTGCTCTCTTGGGAAGTTCGTGTAGCTGCTGTAGTGAATTGATCTCATTTGGGTGCTAAGTTCTTCTTATGTATAGGAAAGGAAAAAGAGAATGGACAAGTGCATTCGAGGAAGTGAAGCGGGCTTCTGAGGACGACATATATGGGGAACATAATATTAGGACCGCGACTACTCAAGTTATCATAATCTGAAATGCGTGAGTATACCCTTTCTATCTTTCAAATCAACAGCCAGTTAAATTCATTAATTGCATTTTTACATAACCAAACAACGTGCTCGATATTATGACATCCTGGACCACATTTACATAAATTGTTTGTAGCAAGACCTATACGATAAAACGTGATTTCAGCACGAATTGATTGACAATATAATAAATGCATATTATCGGTAAATGGAGAATAATTCATTATACGCACACATTGTGAGCTAACGCCCAAATTTAGGCAAAAAAATGCTCGTTGCGTCGGAGAGGAAAGCGAATAGTTAGTGCAATCGGAAGAAAACATAACCGTTTAAATCGTCAAATTGTTAACTTTTCGTCACTATATTCACTGTTCATGTTTTAAACAAAAAAATTGTGGATAAATTTCCTGTCTAATGGTATATAACACAACATATGTCGCAATAACGATTTTGCGTAATATGCGTTTGAAAACTCTTAATGAATCGTTACATTTTTCGTAGAGTGACCCCCTTATATAGAAATCAAAGACATAGTCCTATGTCAAAATACAGATTTTGAACAACGAAAAAACTCAAATCAATTAGAGATGAACCAGTCTTTGGCTGAAAATCTCTTTAATAAAGAAAGGAAAAAAAAACTCAAATCAAATACAATTACTACACACAATCATAGTCCTATGTCGAAATCCCGTCCGTGCCCCTAGGCCCAGACCCATCAACTTTTATTTAATGATAGATTTCTCATGCGACACAAATAGAAAAACGTGCTTCGAGTTGGCACTTATCTCTAAATCACATAACAAGAGTTTGATTACCAATGAATAATAAACAAACTTAATATCAATAACGAACGCCGATCGAACAGCAGTCATTATGTTTAACTTTTAAGGCCTTATGCAATAGTATTCTAATGTGTTTCGATGGATTGTCGTGATCCCTTTTGCAATATTTCAAGTGTGTCGTCAAACTTAATTTATTTTTTACCAAAATTTCACTGCTTAGAATATTAATGAGTGTAATCTAACCACCACTAGCCAAATTTGAAACTAGATTTGATTAACCATCGACAAACAAAAAAATTAATAAACCGATGAAAATTTGAATTAAAACCTGATTTCATGTTATTTTTTGACGTACCACTACGTCTTTCATTAGGGGTGCCAAATCAGAAAACAGGTCACGTTTTTATGAAATAAAGTTAACGCTAATAACTATTTTTGCCGCGAACGGATTTTGGCGATTTACATACAAAACAAATCGGAGATTCCCTAAGATTTGTTTGATATGCTATACATTACAATCCCATGGTGTGTAAATAGTTAAAATTCATGAAAACTTTAAGCGTTTCCATTTTCTTATACAGGGTTTTCCAACTTTAAATTCCGAAAGTAAATTGAAATAAAACACACTTAGAATTCGAATTTCGATGAAACTTTTATTTCAAATTAAAGTTTGGTTTATGCCATTATGTGTGAAATACAGCATCATTCAAATGTCCACCTAGTCCACCTTCCTCGCACACCTTGATCCGGAACAGGTAATTTTCGATGACTTTTCGGCACATATGGGGCGGTATCTCGGTCATAACTTCACGAATGTTGTCTTTCAAATGTTCAAGAGTTTGCGGAGAGTTGGCATAGACACGGTCTTTCGAATAACCCCACAAAAAAAGTCTAGCGGGTTCAAATCGCATGATCTGGACGGCCAATTGGCATCACCAAAACGCGAAATTATGCGTCCCTCAAATTTCGTTCGCAATATGGCCATTTTCGGTCGTGTTGTGTGGTACGTGGCGCCGTCCTGCTGAAACCACATGTCATCCGTATCCATATCTTCAATTTGTGGCAAAAGAAAAGCGGTTAACATGCGGCCATAGCGCCGTCCTCATTTTCAAAGAAATACGGCCCGATGACTCCACCAGACCATAATGCGCACCAAACAGTGACTTTTGGCGGATGCAATGGCCTCTCAACAATCACGTGTGGATTTTTTGAGCCCCATATACGGAAATTTTGGGTGTTCACATAGCCACCGAGCTCGAAATGTGTCTCATCGCTGAAGAAAATTTGATGCGAAAATTCAGCATTTTGCTGCTGTTGTTCGTTCACCCAATCGACGTATGCCCGACACATTTCATGGTCACCACGCTCTAATTTTTGTACCAGTTGGACTTTATATGGATGTAGGTGCAAGTCCAAATGCAAAATTCGCCACAATGATGTGTTTGACAAGCCCAATTGCTGAGCACGCCGTGGAATCGAAACATTCGGGTCATCCTCCACACTGGCAGCAACAGCAGCAATATTTTCGGCCGAACGCACATTACGATGATACACAGGTTTCACAATAACCACTACGGATCCAGTTTGTTCGAATTTACGCACCACATTAGCGATTGTGTGCTCTGTAGGCCGTCCATGACGACCAAAATCCTTCCGTAATGCTCGAAAAACATTTGCCGGTTTTTCATCATTTTTTCAGTATAATTTAACAAAATTAACACGTTGTGCGATGCTAAAACGATCCATATTGTAAAATGACAGACATTCAACTAACGATATGACGCTTTGGTTGACAGCTATGTCAAACGGTTGTCAGCGCAGGGCTGTATACTTTCGGAAGCCCGAAATGGAAAAACCCTGTACATTTATTCTGTCCATTTGTGTGCTTTCCCGAACAGAGCTGTCAATAACTGGCAACTTATCGACGAGAAACGAAGGAGAAATCGTAAGATTTAAAGTCTACGTGAATAAAGGAAATGAAGAAGAATGAAGGGGAATATTTGCCTAGAGTATAAACAGTGAATCTCGCTGAGGCAAACTTTCGTTCTTCGTGAGGACACCGACTGCTCAACATCGTTGCTGGGCGAGCTGGACGGTGAGGGATCGAATGCCTTTCTCAGGATAATTAGGGTGGAGGAATACTACGAGGAAAAACTAAAGTTTCCCAAGGGCCTTTTTGAAGGTTAAAGACGAATTAACTGAAGAAGTTTAAAGTCTCACATGTCTTGGTTTCGGATTGAGCTGTGGACGCGACCAAATTACTGACTCGTTGATGTCTCTAGCATTGCAATCATTACATCAAACTGACGCCATTGCATTGAGGTTGTGAGCTACACAATTGTATGGGGAATCATCAAGCTAAGCTATCGTCAGCTCACCAAGAAAATAAATGTTCTGGAATGTTGTCTGTGATTTGGTTTCGCATGACGGTAGCAAAACTCGCTCCACAAAAGATGACAGCTAAGCTGACCTAGACCGGCAATATTAACAAAAAGGGCAAAAAGTCATGAAGGGAAGATAGCGGGAGGGAAATATTTGCGCTAGGGTATGAATCTCTGCTGAGGCAAATATTCAGCCTTTTTCCAAGCAGTTGACATTGTTTGTTTTCCGTCATCATAAAGATTTCGTTGGTGCCTTTAACATTGCATCAATGTATTGAACTGAAGCTATGGTGAAGTAGGAGTCAAACAAAAAATTTCAAAATAAAATATTTCAGAACGACCAAACTGGTAGAATGTTTATTTCTAAAATTTCGTAGCATTATGAAATAATATTCGCAGTTATAAACAAGCGACTTGAATTAAACTACAGCCTAGTTCTAAGTCAACAATGCGGTCGTGTCTTGGACACAACCTCCAATATTTTTTTTTCAAATGTCAATGTATATCAGAATATACTCGATATAAAAACAATATAATTGAACAGAGTCGAAAACATATCTATACTGTTAGATCTGTTCTATAAACTATGAAAAGAAATGTACACTATCAAAAAAAATATCACCAGCACAAATTGTTGGCATCATTCGTTCCACTGCTTGTACTTGTGAACTTGTAGCCCTGAGGCGATGATAATTTTTTGCCAATATCATCAATCAAATCAATATGTTTGATCCGCGATAACACATTCTATAAACAAGCAAACCGTTTATAGAATTATGATCGATTTTTGTATTCTATTTTGATTCGAATCTGTTGCAGCATTCTTTTTTTGCACGGTTCACAATACAGGGAAACTTCGATATAATGTACATTTTGCTTTCAAAATTGTACGTTGTGTCGAATTGTACGTTATATCGAAGTATAATAAAGAACCTAAAAACGTAGCCTATAATACATTATTGTGTTGCTGTTTTAGTAAAAATAATGAATAAATTTAATTAGAAGACGAAGCCAGCCTTTCTCATGATGTTTCCCTTCGTACTGTTGATTGAAGCTTGACTCATTAAGAATCCGGAATCACAAAACCAGCTGTATTTTGGGAATGCTTAAAGGTACAAAACATTTTTGAGCGTCACAATATAGATAATTCATTGTCCTTTCAGAAAAAAATTATAAATAAAATAATATTTCAAAAAAATTTCCTTTACCCTTTGGAAATGTGTACGTTATAACGAGGGTACGTTATATCGAAGTTTCCCTGTAATAACAAAAGCCAGCGAATCTGAACTGTTTTTATTTTCACTCGCGAGCTTGTGTTAGATTAGCCTTTTGATCTATTTCGTCGGTCTGTTTGAAACTAATTGATAGGTTGGACAATATGTTCGTTTCAATCAGACTAAACATGTTCCTGAAGAAGATAGTCACAATACGTATTTTCAATAATAACGTCGTTGGCAGTATGTCATAGTTTTTCTGAAGTACGTCACGGTACCTGCAGTCATCGAACAATATTTTTTAGAAACACGTTTAACAATCTCATCACGTAGAGACTCCATTTTCCACTTAATCATTTCTCTACGCGTTCAGAAAGTAGCAAACAAGCGCCCCATTCATCAAGATGCCCCGCGCGCTCGCCAGGCTCCATAAATCTTCCATCAAAGCAAGACAACGGCCGAAATTGAATGCTAATAAAGTAATAGGCAATAATTCTCTCTCACCTTGGCGCCGGTCGAACTCGACGGTTCGTCGAAAAGGGCCCAAATCTTGGGCTTGGTCCGCTGCCAGCAAGTCAGCTCTCCGTTGAGAAGCGCCTCCTCGAAACCGAAGAGCCGCGCAATCGCTTCCTCCGACGGCTGCTCGTCGTCCAGCTCCAGTTTGTCCAATATCGCCAAAGTGCTCTGGTGGGAGAGAAGACCAGCATAAATGGAGTAACTTTGCGAAGAATAGAAAACTGCATTATTATTAAAACTCTCCAAGGGGAAATAGGTTTCACCCATTCCCTTCACTTTCTTAGGGTTGAATCCAACATAACCCAATTTACGGAGCTGTGGAAATCTCGCGATATACTCGCTAACTTGCTACCGGATTTTCATAAAACGCTAATGCTTAAATAACTCCTCCCTCCATAAACTGAAATCAACTGAGCGTAGCGAAATAAAACTAATAACGTTTTACGATCAGCAATGGGATGAAAATGCACCATAAAACAAGGCTGCCCTCGAGTGTCAGAAGTTAATGCTCTCGACTCTATGTCTTAAACAATCTCTTCAACATTTATCCAAATTTATAAGAGAAGTTAACTTTCTCTTTCCGTTTGGTGCGTTAACTTCTGCGGAGGAAATGTTTCTCCTCGCTAATTGAATAGTGAGAACTTGCAACGGAATATTAAATAAGGTTGAAAGCATTGTGTGAATCTATCCTTTCCATCCTTGGTGAAATATGACGCCCGGATTAAAGCTCGCGGGCTGTGCATAATTAAACGCCAACGTTCGGTTCTCTCTTTCATCACATTCTCAAGAAAATCTCGCAGCCATACCAGGCTTCATGACAGCCAATCTCAGCGTAGCGAACAACTTCTAGTCCATATCTGTTCGACGGAAATTTCCCAACATTTCGGCACTGAATTCCCACCACCAGTAGCAGATTCCCGTTTTTTGTGTTCGTGCGCTTCGTGATTCTTTTCAACGCTCCATCAAACACGCATCAAACTCCTCCGCCTCATCCCAGTCCAGGGCTTAATGTGCTCAACAAATTACCCCATGAGGCTGGAGGCGTGCAACGTGACCGCTTTGTTTGCTCACAGCTATTTAGCAGTAATTACGAGCGAAGCAAAATGTTTTTCTTTCCAAACCGAGAGCTGAAAGTGAAAGAATCAACATTTCTTATCTCGTATTTTGGGTATCCGAAAGAGGTAAAGTTCATATGTTGTTTCACATAAAACATGACGGCAACAGTGTGGGGTATAAAAAGAAAGATAAGCCAGGCCAAGTGTCATTAACAATAATTCCAATTTGATTCAGATGGTCGACTTTTAAAGCAATTTACACATGAACGGTTCTGCTTAAGGTAACGCTGCTCGCTGGCGCTCTTCTCAATCGAGAATCAGCACTATACATAATTCAATTTAGGCACCCCACTTTCATCACTGAACCAAGATGGACAGGGGAATTGAGTTATTCCTAGCTCTTAACTCCTCCCCTCATTTCGCTGTGTTTCGCTTTGAATGAACGCAAGCAGAGACCTTACCTGGGTGTCACGATGCACACTGTACGTTGACCAGCAGCACGGTTCAACCTGGTTCGAGTCGAGGCCCCAGAACTCCAGCTCCTCCTCGAACAGTGGCCCACAAACGTCCGTCGGGTAGTGCAGCTTGCCGGTGCTTTGGAAAAATTCAAAAGCAGAACAAAAATGAATACTATAAGTAAACGGAAAAATGGAAGCGAGTGATGCATTACAATACTCTGAATCATGTTGGGTGGGTGGATCCAAGGGAAAACGGTTCTGGTTGGAAGGATAATGAAACATGTGCGCGTGGGCGTTGAAATAGGCTCTGTACCCTACCAAATCCCTTTACAGCTACACATCAGCAACTCGTGGGGTGGAAGAATGCAAACAAAATATTACACGAGTCTGTCTAACGGAATCATGGTTTCGGCTTTAAGGATTAACATTACATGAAGATTGTTAAAGAGTGAAATAATTCCTTCTAGATAGATTCTTAATTTTTTAATTCCATTTGATTTGTTTTAATAATGATGGTCCTACCTCATTCCTACCATTTGCGGTAGACGAATTATTCTGAAAATAATTAAATGTTAAGATTTTCTTTCATAGCATCAAACTGAACCAGTAAGCGAGGTAATAAAAAAATTAAAAAACGGACTAGTTTTGTCATAGACAGTCATAGACAGACATAGGAATTTTACCAAATGATATTGATATTGAGGCATTATGTTAGCGCATTTCGTCCATGGCATGTCAAGAAAATTTCCTATCAGAAAAAGTCTTGGGGGATTGAACCCGTATCAGTCGTGAATTTACAAGAGTCTTCCTGTTTTATTAGATTCCCGATAAAGGGAATGCGACAACTAATATTACTGTGTCGTCAGCAAACAAGCTCACGTCGCTATAGTTAAACACCTGTTTAATATCATTTATGTACAACAAGAACAATGATGGCCCGGAACACTTCCTTCCAGTCTCTGTACCTAGTGATCTATGTTCGCCCGTAGAGGTAACTCTCAAACCAATTTAATGCAGATCCTGCTACAAAATATCTGAAAAGCAAATCTATTAATTTTGACGATCAATTATTTTGAATGCTGCTTTTAAATAAATAAATACGGCCAAAACAACTTTCTTTTTCTCGATAGCTTGCTTTCATTTAAATAGCGACAAATTCTGAATCCAGATTGTTTATCCACAAAAATACCGTTTTTAGTTATATGCTCCAAGGTCTGTTCTTTAAATACTATTTCTAGAATTTTCTAACATGTGAACTGGTCCACGGTCTTCTAGCTCAGACGAATTTGAGGTTTTAGGAATAGGTATGACGACAGAATTTTTCCGACATTCGCCATGGAAGGTTGATTCATTTTCTATGTAAAGAAGATGTTCCTTGATAACATAAAAATCATCTAGGGAAAGTGGGGGCATAGTGGTCACCCTAAGGAATATGCCCATTACCGGCGTCCACATACCGCTTCAGTTCGCGTTTTTCGAAGAATATTATAGTTCAACTCATTGTTGTTCACGATAGTAAACGGCTTTTACTATAAACATTCAAAATAGTACATTTTTCATCCTTAGAAAGAAAGGTGAAAAATCGAGCATTTATTTTGCTTGGAGGTAACGTGGTCACTCTTACATATCAAGCTAAATGGGATAGATTTATATGTTTTTTTCGTCCAAATTTGTTCAAATCATATTTGATATAGTAGCTACATGTATGAAATAAGCTTGACCTTCACCTATAGCCCCAATTCAAATTTTCTCATGCATACAAAAACGTAGTAAGAAACACATATCGTTCCGATAAAGAGGCTTGATTTAGTTGGAGTGGCATATTTTCCTAAAGCCACAAAAGAGACCTCTTCAAGAGCAGAATGTGATGAAGTAAATCAGCTTTGGTAAACAGAACATTATAAGTCGTTATGCAACTATGACCACTTTGCCCCCAAACATTCAAGTGATTTCTGTGCTAATTATTCGCTGAGATTGAACAAAATATCTGTTCACCTCCCCTAGAGTATGTGAACAGTCGTCCAAACTAATGATTTGTCCAACACATCAGATTGAATAAACTAAATTTCACGAGAAATTCCTTAGATACCATGCGGACAGAACTACGGCCGAATTGCTATCGAGAAAGTAATTTCTGTTTTTATTTATATTTTGACATGCGACAGCTCTACTGAAGTACAGGGTGACTCAAAAGTCATTAAATGCTTCAAACATAAGGTGATTATCAATACGGCATCAATAGTCAATAATTTTACTACCAAACAAGCTGGTGACCAATTTGCCCCCACTACCCCTATCAACACTCTTTAGCTGACATCTTGTAACGAGAGCCAGTCGCGACCGGGGCTCTGTGCGTACCTATATGAAAAGTTCACATATATTCAGGGAATCCAATAGGCTAAAAATTTGCCTGCAAACATTAGAACTTACTGAGATATTTGTAGAATTACAGTAGATTTAGTAAAGCACTATAAAAATCCTGTTTTTGGCACTATTTTAAAATCGATGCGAAAAATTTGGATACATTTTTTATCAAAGTAATAAATTATCCTTGTGCAGAATTTATTGGAGTCAAATTTCTGACTTCGCACTCTATTCCAATTTTTTTGTTTTGCCGAATGTTTGTTGCTCACCCGACAATAATATGATTCGCGCAATTTATCATAATTTTCTGTAGGGGCTCAACGTAGGTGTTTCATCAAAGACCATATTTAGTACTAGTTCAATCAGATAAAAAAATCAGTAACGACATTTTTCAATTCACAATGAATTAAAAACAACGAAAAAACATTTTTTTAAATTAATTTCCCACTAAAAGATTATTTGTTTATCCCATTCATAATTTTTTTTCAGCTTCCTCTGGATTTTTTCTAATAAACAGAAAGTATATGAATATTAAACATGAGTGAAATAAGATGCATTGGATTGAAAATTTACAGCTTGAATGATAATATCGAATGGTATACTACCGTTTATTAAAAAAGAACGATCGTTTGTTCAATATTTTCGCAGACTTTTAGTTTTTTTAGTGACACTTTTGGTTGGTTCGCCCCTTTGCTTCTATTTTGGGGGAATGTTGGGAGTGACCTTCAGCGTGAGAGGTACGGATGTTACCACTACGTCAGATCACATCCATTTTGACAGACAAGTTGTTCCGTACCGTTCGTAAACGGTGAAAATGAAATGCGTGAAATGCGAATATTTCCGATTTTTTTTTGATAGATTTAAACTCACTTATTTTTTAAATCAGTACTGGGGCTAAGGCCACAAAACCTTATGGTAAGTTTTGTCAAAAAAATCCTTAAGCGTGGGAAATTTTTAGCAAAAAATTTTAATTTTATTTATTTACTATAGAGCTGTTGTTCCCACGTCGGTGCCGAGATTGAAAGTAGTGGGCATTAGCGATAAGTATTCCTCCGATGTCTTCATTGACTATTTAAAAAGTCAAAATGAAGACATCACAATAAAAATGTACGAAAATCCACGCTTCACATTCAACAAGTTTAATGTCGTAATTGAAGTAGATCTTGACACATACAACAATTTGTTAGTTGCAAAGAAAGTAAATGTGGGGTTCGATCGGTGCTCAGTTGCTCCCGCGATTAACGTTTTAAGATGTTTCAAATGTGGAGAATTTGCAATAATGGTGAAACGTGCTCTAAGTGTAGTCAGAAACACAAGACATCTGAGTGCAAGTCAACTGTGTTGAAATGTGTTAATTGTTTAAAAATGAATAAAGAACGGAAAATGAATTTGGACGTCAACCATGCCACATTTAGTTCTGAATGCTCAGTTTACAAGAGATTTTATGATTTGAAAAAAGGAAACTTGCGTTTCAATAAATAGCAACCATGTTCCAGCAGAATTGTGAATCAATTTCATATTCTGTATTTGAATATTGCGGGGTTATCAGCAAACTATGTAGCATTACGTCAGATTGTTGAGGAAAAGCGTCCATTTTTAGTTTTATTAGCTGAGACACACATTGTTGAAATTGAATCATTTGGACAATATAGTACTCCGGGATATAATGTTGCTGCTTGCTTATCACATTCTAGACACACTGGCGGTGTTGCTATTTATGTCAAAGAATCAGTTCAATTCAATGTTCGCCTAAACGAAGTAATTGATGGCAACTGGTTCTTAGGCATTACAGTTGAACATGGCACGAAGATAGGTAATTATGGTGTTTTATATCACTCTCCCAGCTTCAGTGACCAGCGTTTTGTTGAAAATTTAGAGAATTGGCTCGAAATGTTCATTGATCATGGTAAATTAAATATACTGGCTGGTGATTTTAATATAAATTGGTGTGACAGCTATAATTCGAATCATTTGAAGCGTTTGGCTGATTTCTTCAATTTAAAACAAACGGTGAATGAATTTACGCGTATTTCCCGGCACAGTAAAACTTTAATTGACCATGTGTATTCTAATTTCGATAGTATTTGTTCATCAACTGATATTAATTTTAAAATAACCGATCATAATTATAATTATTAACGTTTTGGACAATTTGAATAACAATGAAGATTTAGTAAAATTTAAGTGCTGGAGGAAGTATTCGAAACAGGCTGTTTCGAACCTTGTCGTGGGAAGCCTGGATTTTCCGTTCCATTCGGGTAACTTAGATGAA
Source organism: Toxorhynchites rutilus septentrionalis (assembly GCF_029784135.1). Classification (NCBI taxonomy): domain Eukaryota; kingdom Metazoa; phylum Arthropoda; class Insecta; order Diptera; family Culicidae; genus Toxorhynchites; species Toxorhynchites rutilus. The sequence continues at coordinate 28,762,904 of NC_073746.1, read as the reverse complement.
TCTACAGCTGTTTCGACTAATGTTCTGAAAATGTGTACAAATCAACTAGTTGATCAAAAGTATGTATCTATAAAAACTCAAACAGCTGGTACAATTTGGATCTTTTACGTCTAAAACGAAAAAGGGACAAATGGTACAAAAGGTTTTGTAGAACAAATAGGAATCATCATTGGAACATGTACACGAAGAAAACTCGTTGTGAATATTTTCAGCGGAAAATTGATCAGCATCAAAATAACAGCAAAGAGTTATGGAGAATTTTAAAATCATTGTTAAGACCTAGCAAACCGCGGTCCATAACTTTTAATGGCACATTAGAACAATCTGAGCAAGTAATAGCATCCAAATTCAACTATTATGTTGTCAACAGCGTTTCATTGATCAATCAATCCATTGAATTGGTCGATGAACCCGATGAAATAAAACAGCCGGTTAATAGTAGTTGTAAATTTGAAGATTTTCACCCAATTACTTTGAATGAACTTAGAAATATTTGTTTCTCATTAGAAAAAACGGCTGGTATAGATAATGTTAATGCTAGAGTTGTTCAAAATTGCTTTCATGTAATTTGTCACATCTTGCTGGACCTCATTAATACATCATTGCTAACTGGTTATGTACCACAAGTGTGGAAGTAATCCTTAGTAGTTCCCATTCAAAAGGTTGCAGGGACGATTAAAGCCGAAGAGTTTCGTCCCATCAACATGTTGCACACGTTAGAGAAAATTTTGGAACTTGTTGTTAAAGGCCAGCTGTTAGAATATTTGAATCGTAACTCTTTACTAATACCAGAACAATCGGGATATCGGGAAGGTCATTCCTGTGAAACTGCATTGAACTTGGTGTTAGCAAAATGGAACGAAAAACTAGAAGGTAAAGACACGATTGTTGCTGTTTTCCTGGATCTAAAGCGCGCTTTCGAGACAATTTCTAGGCCCTTGTTGTTGAACACGATTAAGCGCTTTGGAACTACGAGTACTGCATATAAATGGTTTGAAAGCTATTTATATGACAGAACTCAACGGACTGCTTTCAACGATTTCTTTTCCAGTCCCGTAGGGAATAATCTTGGAGTACCTCAGGGAAGTGTATTAGGGCCCATTTTATTTATTATGTACATCAATGACATGCGACGAGTTTTACGATATTGCGATATTAATCTTTTTGCTGATGATACTGTGTTATTCATTGCAGCTAAGAATGTACATGAGGTCGTTTTACACTTGAATGGAGATTTGCGTTCTTTAGCTCATGCGAATTGTAAGTACCTACGATAAAATTACTTAGGTACTAAATTACTCGAAACTTAACCTAACCTTTCATAATTATATAGAAAGTGAAATTGAAGTTTGCTGTTTGCGAAAGAATTATTTGTCTAATACTACACCGGCAAACCGAATTTTGTAAGTCTAATTAATATATTCTTATGAATTATTGTAAAACTAAATTAAAAATAAACTTACAGCTAAATCTACGTTACAACGAAACGAGATTTGTGACTGGCCAGAAGTAATCGGTCCGAAAGACAATTTCGGAAAACATAACCCAACAGAGCCCGTATTAAATGAACTTTGGAGATAATAAACTAAAACAATCTTTCAAGATCATCCCTCCATTGATACTGCCTACATATAAATGCCTGTTTGTCCGAAAAATGGAGGATAACATCTACTCATTGTGACACCGAATTGTAGGCAAAAAGGTTGCTTGTTGCGTCGGGGAGGAAAGCGAGTGGTTAGTGCAATCGAAAAAACATACCCACTTAAATCGTCAACTGTCGTTTTTCAAGCAAAGAATTGCTGGATAAATTTCCTGTCTAATGGTATATAACACAACATATGTCGCAATAACGATTTTGAGTAATATGCGTTTGAAAACTCTTAATGACTCGTTACATTTTTCGTAGGGTGACCCCCCTATATAGAAATCCAATACATAGTCCTATGCCAAAAGTCTTAAAGTCTTAAACCAACAAACTAGTAGGTATCATTCTCCAAAATTTTATTCTCAAATTCATCTAATTTGAAATTTTTGCATACACGTAGTTCAATTTAATAGCCAGTTCCAAAATCACGCCTATTATTTTTATTCGTCCTTATATCAGAAATAAATTTGGCAGGCAATCTGGCGTAGTGGAAACATCAGTACCTAACTCGCTAAAAGTCACGAGTTCAATTCTCACTCACGACATTCTTCTAAAAATGGAAGTAAAAAGTGATGAACCAGCCAAAATTGTTGAAAAGTCACTATAATATAGAAAAAAAAGAAATAAATTTTGATTCACCCAATCTGAAAACATTCAAAATAGAATTGAAAACTCCCAAATTTTGTACACTTTCGAGTGTAAGACTTCTTCGTTTCTTTATTTATTTTTGATGATAGAAATATATTTTCATGCAGCTACTATTGAGAGTAAGACGGACAGTGAAAAGTGAGCGATACAAAAAGCATTTAACTCGCGTTCTTTGTCATCCTCTGTGATTATTCAAGTCTCAGTTGCTGGACAGATGAACGATGGAAGAAACAGTAAAATGATTCCTCTCACGAGTGAAAACTTCTACGCCTCGCACATTACATTGGGCCTGATCATGAACCAACTGTCCGTTTTACACTTCTCAATCTGTAAAACATTTGATAGATTATTCCGAAAAACAAAATATTGAACTGCAAAAACATGCACTCAAGTTTTGAAAAATTAGTTTTCGAAGACAATTTTTCTTAATATGTCCGCCTCGTTCCCCTAAAATGCCAACAAATATATCAGGTGTACACCCAGGTTTTTTTACGCGTTTTTTTTTGCGCGGCTTTTTTACGAGGTTTTTTTACGCGGATTTTCCAATTAACGCGGGTTTTCCAATTAACGTGTTTTTTTTACGCGGATTTTTCAATTAACGCTTTTTTTTACGCGGATTTTCAAATCAACGCCGTTTTTTTTTACGCGGATTTTCTAATTAACGTGGTTTTTTTCACGCGGATTTTCCAACTAACGCAGTTTTCTTTACGCGGATTTTTTTTCACGCGGATTGTCCAACTAACGCAGTTTTCTTTACGTGGATTTTCCAATTAACGCGGTTGTTTTTACGCGGATTTTCTAATTAACGTGGATTTTCCAATTAACGCGGTTTTTTTCACGCGGATTTTCCAACTAACGCGGATTTTTTACGCGGATTTTCCAATTAACGCTTTTTTTTTTACGCGGATTTTCTAATCAACGCGGTTTTTTTGCGCGGATTTTCTAATTAACGCTGTTTTTTTTACGCGGATTTTCCAATTAACGCGGTTTTTGTACGCGGATTTTCCAATCAACGCTTTTTTTACGCGGATTTTCTAATTAACGCGGTTTTTTTCACGCGGATTTTCCAACTAACGCAGTTTTCTTTACGCGGATTTTCCAATTAACGCGTTTTTTTTACGCGGATTTTCCAATTAACGCGTTTTTTTTACGCGGATTTTCCAATTAACGCGGTTGTTTTTACGCGGATTTTCTAATTAACGCGGATTTTCCAATTAACGTGTTTTTTTTACGCGGATTTTTCAATTAACGCTTTTTTTTACGCGGATTTTCAAATCAACGCCGTTTTTTTTACGCGGATTTTCTAATTAACGTGGTTTTTTTCACGCGGATTTTCCAACTAACGCAGTTTTCTTTACGCGGATTTTCCAATTAACGCGGTTTTTTTACGCGGATTTCCAAATTAACGCGGTTTTTTTCACGCGGATTGTCCAACTAACGCAGTTTTCTTTACGTGGATTTTCCAATTAACGCGGTTGTTTTTACGCGGATTTTCTAATTAACGTGGATTTTCCAATTAACGCGGTTTTTTTCACGCGGATTTTCCAACAAACGCGGTTTTTTTACGCGGATTTTCCAATTAGCGCTTTTCTTTTACGCGGATTTTCTAATCAACGCGGTTTTTTTGCGCGGATTTTCCAACTAACGCAGTTTTCTTTACGCGGATTTTCCAATTAACGCGGATTTTCGTATTAACGCGGTTGTTTTTACGCGGATTTTCTAATTAACGCGGATTTTCCAATTAACGCGGTTTTTTTCACGCGGATTTTCCAATTAACGCGGTTTTTTTCACGCGGATTTTCCAACTAACGCGGTTTTTTTACGCGGATTTTCCAATTAACGCGTTTTTTTTCACGCGGATTTTCCAACTAACGCGGATTTTTTACGCGGATTTTCCAATTAACGCTTTTTTTTTACGCGGATTTTCTAATCAACGCGGTTTTTTTGCGCGGATTTTCTAATTAACGCTGTTTTTTTTACGCGGATTTTCCAATTAACGCGGTTTTTGTACGCGGATTTTCCAATCAACGCTTTTTTTACGCGGATTTTCTAATTAACGCGGTTTTTTTCACGCGGATTTTCCAACTAACGCAGTTTTCTTTACGCGGATTTTCCAATTAACGCGTTTTTTTTACGCGGATTTTCCAATTAACGCGTTTTTTTTACGCGGATTTTCCAATTAACGCGGTTGTTTTTACGCGGATTTTCTAATTAACGCGGATTTTCCAATTAACGTGTTTTTTTTACGCGGATTTTTCAATTAACGCTTTTTTTTACGCGGATTTTCAAATCAACGCCGTTTTTTTTACGCGGATTTTCTAATTAACGTGGTTTTTTTCACGCGTTTTTACGCGGATTTTCTAATTAACGCGGATTTTCCAATTAACGCGGTTTTTTTCACGCGGATTTTCCAACTAACGCGGTTTTTTTACGCGGATTTTCCAATTAACGCGTTTTTTTTCACGCGGATTTTCCAACTAACGCGGATTTTTTACGCGGATTTTCCAATTAACGCTTTTTTTTTCTAATTAACGCGGTTTTTTTCACGCGGATTTTCCAACTAACGCAGTTTTCTTTACGCGGATTTTCCAATTAACGCGTTTTTTTTACGCGGATTTTCCAATTAACGCGTTTTTTTTACGCGGATTTTCCAATTAACGCGGTTGTTTTTACGCGGATTTTCTAATTAACGCGGATTTTCCAATTAACGTGTTTTTTTTACGCGGATTTTTCAATTAACGCTTTTTTTTACGCGGATTTTCAAATCAACGCCGTTTTTTTTACGCGGATTTTCTAATTAACGTGGTTTTTTTCACGCGGATTTTCCAACTAACGCAGTTTTCTTTACGCGGATTTTCCAATTAACGCGGTTTTTTTACGCGGATTTCCAAATTAACGCGGTTTTTTTCACGCGGATTGTCCAACTAACGCAGTTTTCTTTACGTGGATTTTCCAATTAACGCGGTTGTTTTTACGCGGATTTTCTAATTAACGTGGATTTTCCAATTAACGCGGTTTTTTTCACGCGGATTTTCCAACAAACGCGGTTTTTTTACGCGGATTTTCCAATTAGCGCTTTTCTTTTACGCGGATTTTCTAATCAACGCGGTTTTTTTGCGCGGATTTTCCAACTTACGCAGTTTTTTTACGCGGATTTTCAAATGAACGCCGTTTTTTTTACGCGGATTTTCCAATTAACGCGGTTTTTTTACGCGGATTTTCCAATTAACGCTTTTTTTTTTCTAATTAACGCGGTTTTTTTCACGCGGATTTTCCAACTAACGCAGTTTTCTTTACGCGGATTTTCCAATTAACGCGTTTTTTTTACGCGGATTTTCCAATTAACGCGTTTTTTTTACGCGGATTTTCCAATTAACGCGGTTGTTTTTACGCGGATTTTCTAATTAACGCGGATTTTCCAATTAACGCGGTTTTTTTCACGCGGATTTTCCAACTAACGCAGTTTTCTTTACGCGGATTTTCCAATTAACGCGGTTTTTTTTACGCGGATTTTCTAATTAACGCGGTTTTTCCAATTAACGCGGTTTTTTTCACGCGGATTTTCCAACTAACGCAGTTTTTTTACGCGGATTTTCCAATTAACGCGGTTTTTTTCACGCGGATTTTCCAACTTACGCAGTTTTTTTACGCGGATTTTCAAATGAACGCCGTTTTTTTTACGCGGATTTTCCAATTAACGCGGTTTTTTTACGCGGATTTTCCAATCAACGCGTTTTTTTTTACGCGGATTTTCTAATCAACGCGTTTTTTTACGCGGATTTTCCAATTAACGCGGTTTTTTTCACGCGGATTTTCCAACTAACGCAGTTTTTTTACGCGGATTTTCAAATGAACGCCGTTTTTTTTTTTACGCGGATTTTCCAATTAACGCGGACCAGTGCAATATCACATCTCCCCCTCAGCTCACATTTTTCTCTTATGTTCCCTCAGAGCAAATTACGGTAGGTAGTGCTTGTAACGGAGTTTAGCGCTTAGTGCTGCACCTTATCACTATTCTTATGTGGATTTTAGGTGTTGGGTAACGGGAAGCTCGCCGGGCGGTACAACGGAACGGGGTTTTCACGGGCAGCTATTCATGAATGTCTTTCCCTGTCTACTGAGCTCTGGACGGTCCAACAGTGCTCTGCACGTGCATCGGCAGTAGATTGTACAAATTACTAAGGAATCTTCTAGCAACAGCAGATGACCTCATTCGTGAGGAAAACCGAACTGTAGCTACCAGTAACCAGTGAAATTGCAGGAAAAAACTGCGGGTTTTCGGAAGCGAGCAACACTCAACTTTTTACTTCCGTTCTACGTAAAGATAGTCCCATTGGAGATCTATCATTAGGTGACATGGTTTTTTTTACGCGGATTTTCCAATTAACGCGGATTTTTGAATTAACGCGGTTTTTTTACGCGGATTTTTCAATTAACGCGGTTTTTTTACGCGATTTTTTTTTACGAGGTACGTATCCCTCGCGTAAAAAAAAACCTGGATGTACAAGTATGACTAAACGGATCTTTTGTTAAAAAATGGCATTCGTTCGGAACATAAAACATACTCTGACGTTATTCAACGTATGCACTATCGTGAGCCCACAACCATGGTACACAAATTCCACACTGTTGAAATTCTGGTTGTTTGTCAACCAGAATTCAAGCCAATTTTAGTTTTCCCAATGAATTCATCATATGTGTTGAAAAAATCGCGTAATTTCGAGAGAACCACGTAAAAAATCACGTAAAATAAAATCACGAAAAAAATGGCGTAAATCAGAACGATGAAGTGTACTGCTTTTGTGATGTTTTTCGATCGATCATTTAATTTCGTGAATTCCAGCATTGTTTCAGGGTTAAAAGAGGCGTCAAAGTGTAGTCCATCGCGTGAGTTTTATTGGGAATTTGGTCGAGGGGTCTCAGTGCTTTCGGTGGAACTTTTCGCTCCAGACGTATTACGTGCTAAGTTGAAGGGAAATATTGCTTTGAGATTTGTCCGGTTGGCTGTCAGATACGATACCGCAATTATATTCAATTACAATCATTTCAAAACTGGAACCATTTATAGCAGGGATTCTCAAACTATTTTGGCCAGAGACCCCTTTTCCAGATTGAAGTGACACCATCGACCCCTATTGCCACTTTACGTAATCTTCTTATCAATAAATAGACATAAAATTCAGTAAATATCAGATGTAATTAATAATTGTTAATACAAATTACAGAAATAATTATTATATTAGTCATTATTATAACAAGTTGGTTCACGGTTCAGATATCAACTTGTGTTAATAAATAGGGGTCGATCTTTAGATCTCGTCGACCCCTGGGAAACCGATATTGACCTCAAGGGGTCGATATTGACCACTTTGAGAACCCCTGATTTATAGTTTTCCATGTATTCGTTCTGTTCTTCTCTGGCATACGTAGCACCAAGCGGAACATTTTTGTTTTCACTCACACGCTGCATACACACAAATCGGAAGATAATTTCGTGGTGTGCGTGCTGAATACGTTCTCCGGTTCGCTATTGATTTATTTGTCAATTCAGCTAATAGCAGTTAATAGCACTGTAACCATAATCTTCGCCCTTGCATCAGACTCGAAAATGTTATTTACAGTTTCATTCTCAGAGATAAATTACTTTAAAGTTGATGTTGCTTATCAAAAAAAAACTGAAACAGATTTTTGTCTCACTACACCCATCGAGTAGTAGCAATTCGTTTGGACTGAGAGTAAACTTAAAAATAATGTATTGAATTATAGAGGCTTTATAAAATCATTCATCTTAATTGGATTGAAATCAATGTACTGGGAAAAAGGTAATGAAGATGGTCGAATTTCGAGCATGCGCTGCCATAACTTTTTCGCTAATAGTGACGTCAGTCGTTGTGTTTATCTTTGATTGCTCACCGCATCCATGTGAAAAGGCTATTTTCAGGAAGTTTTTTATCAATGAAAAACGTACATTTTTGTAGAGCTCCCGCTGAATATGATGCTAATGTGATAGGGTGGAGTGAATATTTGTGAAATCACGTCGACGTGTATGTTGTGTCGGTGTGTATGTTGTGAGATAATAATCGCTAATTAATCAAAAATTCACCGAAAATGTTACTGCTTTCGAGAACTAAGTATACAACTGCTCTCTGGACCTTTTTACAACATGATTATCGAAATAAGCCACGATATAATTATCATCTGTTCAAAAACAACCAGTTGAATGATTTCATGAGAAATTTGGCTCAAATTATCATGCAATCGTGAGTACTTTCAACATTGTTTTGTATTTCCATATACATTCCATATTGAATGCAAATAATTACGACACGATATTTTGCTTGCCAATACAGATACACTTCGCCTACTGCTCCACCTTTATATGTACCTCATTGGATTGAAATTATATAAGCTCCCATATTGAAGACAATGAGAGAGTTGGTTTTGAATTCTTTGTGTATTTGTGCTCGTGTTGGGTCCAATTTTTCTTTCATTTATTACGTTGAATACATATTAGATACGAAAAAGATGATTTAAGGTGAAGGTGGAAGCTAGCCATTGTAGTACTATAGGTAAACCCACGTGTAGAAATGGTGTAATAGTGTTTGTGAGAGAAGAGCAAAGCACACATAAATATATCAATTCACTTATCAGACTGTGTGGCGCTTCATTGACACGAGTCTTTGAATACATTTGAAAAAAAATAACAATTTAATACTAAAGTAAAATGTATGAACGATATGTTCCGATGAACAATTGCAAATATAAATATATACAGAAGGTGCATTTGCATATGAAGTAAAATTCTGATTATACGCGAGCGTAACATGAGCCAATTTTGAACACATGCGAATTGGGGATCTTTTGGTATTAACAAGTTCTTCCGCATAGTAACTTTATGTTGATAATTCCTTAATATTTTCCTTCGTTGATCGTATTGTTTTCACATATTCACGTTGGAGAGCCTTAACCCTTCTCTTCGTTGGCCGAGGCATTTTGATTGAATGTAATACTTTTCCGTTTACTGTTTTTGAAAGCATAGGCAGCCGTGGCAGTGTTCCGAGCTCTGCAATACAATTTTCTTACCCAATGTTAATGTTGCTAAAACTAACATTATAGACCCATTAAACGTAAAAATAATAATTGTATTGATATCAACACAACTTTATTCTATTGATTTTCGTGACATGAAACGCTATGACTCAGGAATAACATTTTATTGAGTGGTTTTTATAGCTGTTTAGATAATGTTGTCTGGCATCAGCGTCGAAAAAATTACGATGCTTTCACCAATACAAACAAAACCATTGTCGAAGATTGAAAAATGAAAATTTATCTTTCAGAGCATTTGCCAGAGTTTTTCGAAGTTTTTCACTATACAGTGCGACAGCAGATGAAATTTTAATATCTTGTGAGTAATCGATTAGAGTTTGGTTGATATTACTTGATGGGAAGTGTGCAAAAGCGATCATTTTCTTCACACTGTCTCGCAAAATTATTGATTTCCGGGCGAGGGGTGAGGGAGGGAGATGAAAGAAATGAGCGCCATAGTGGCAGCCATTTGTGGCTAGCTTCCACCTTCACCTTAACATAAGATTATGTTTTTTAAACGGTTTTATTTAGCTTGCCCTGTAACATGTTTGTATGTTTGTAACATGTTTGTCTGTAGCGCATCATGTGGTACATGATTAGAAATTTGATCCCCTTCCTGTTGACCGATTGATCTGACATTTGGAACACAGCTTTATCTTTGCAGTCATTATAAAACTGCGTGTTCCATGATCTTGAAAATCCAAGATGGCGACTGCTACAAAATGGCGAATTACGCATTTTCCCAAAAGCTCATCAATTTGGGTATCAAATGAAAGGGCTTGACTAGAAGAACAAATAAAATCGTGGGGCACGTTGGATTTCCGTTATCTATAGTTAATAGTTTCATCATATTTAGTTTTAGTTATCACGATTTAGTTTTAGTCTCATGAAGACCCTAGATTAAAGGAAAGGGTGTAATAACTACTAACTGCTACTTGCCTAATTATTTTTTAGCTTTTAGTACATTTTCTGTATCATTATTATGCTTTATCACAATGAAACCGTTCAACTTAAAAAGTAATTTTTTAACTTTTTTTTTATTTCAAAATGATCTTTTTCCATCTGAAAATCACACGAAATGAGGTCAATGCGGATTCACTGCGTGATAAATCAATTCTTTCAGAGTTTATTCATAAATTTCGTCTCATCCTGGAATAGTATACAAATAAATCATTTCAAAATCCTACCCCAATAATTTTTTTGAGAATATTACACATTTTCTATGTTAATATTTTCTTATAACACGCTACAAAAAATTGTGTAGTACAGGTCAAAATGGGGAACGGAAATGCTGAAAATCTCTGCATGGATCAAAATGTTCGACACGATTTAGAACTTGATGGTGTAGTTATCGATGCAACTTATATTCGCGAACAACATTGAATGCAGAATGGCGTTCTGTCTGGTCTGTCCATTGCTGTTATTTACTTCGAATAAATATTCGCGTAAACAAACACAGCTGTTCAGAGGCACGTCTCGGATCGATAATACTTTTTTTTATAAATATTAGCATCAAGAATTTACATATACACTTTTTCCTTTTTTTCACTTAAAACTTTTTCAAGTCTTTGTAATTTGGTCGAAACCAAGATTTCCACTAGATCGATTCTTCGGGAATTTGATCAATGTTTGACTGTTTATTAAAAGATTTCTTATTTTTGAATATGGATGAGTTCCAACAATGTAATTTAGTTATGATCTTTGCTATATATCATTTGGCAATAACTCTTTGACCTTTTGCTAGCACTAACAGAGAGAACCAAAATGCGTTCGCTATCGCAACCCAGAAAGCCAAACAACTGCAAGCTATCACATCATCCACAAAACTTTGTGTGCAAGGAACAGCAGTACATACTCACCGGTAATAGTTGAGCACTTGGGCAAACACTCCGGGATGTCTGTCAAAAAAGTATTCGTTCAGTACAGGATCGTAGTTCGCCAGTGCCTCGGTCAGTCGAGACAGCCGGGTTGCAGGGATTTTCTTGAGCGTCGCTTTGTACGTTTCATATCTTCTCGTTCCGACCGGCGATTGTTTGCAGAGATGGTGTTCCAGGTTCGGTCCACGTGGAAGCGGCGTGAGCGGAGAGAGAAAAATAAAAACTAACTTTTAATAATCCGACAGAAGTATAGAAGAATAAACACAGCTAGTCTGGGAAACGGACAACAGCAAACATCGTTAAAAATTCATAATCTTCACAACCCAGGGTTTACACCCAATCATCCTTTTACTCGATGTTACGATGGCCAAAGTTTATGAAAACTTATGCTTACTTTCCCTTGCCATCGGTACATTCTATTCTATCTTACACGGAGTTCATCACGTTCGTTTCGGTAACTACACTCGATGCATAGGAGCAGAAACGATTGAAGCTGTTATCCTGAGAGCTTTTATCAAGTTTGGACTTGTTTCGAGTCCTGTTGGCGACAAGAGACACATTCGCTGAATGGAACTCACAGTCTTTCCACAAAGGCAGCAGCAGCAGCAGCATAACATGGCGTAACTTGTGTCAAAATGACAGCAGCTTCTTACGATAAGGGTACACCGTTATCATCGTCATTACGAAGTGTGTGAAACTGGCTCGACACGTTCGCCACCACTCTTTCGCTTGTTTGGGGTTAATTTGAGTTGCTGTCAACTCATTTACAACCGTAGGCTTTTCGAGGATTTTGCCTGTAAGAGAATAGCTCCTTCGAAAGACGCCTTTCAAAACATAACAAATTATGACAGACGATTCCAAATAAGCCATTTGTCATTCACAGCTCTCAGTCATGCCTTTTCATCGGAACTAGTTGATTTTTTCTCCAACACCCCTTATATTCACTGTGATAAGATCAATGCCCCCTCAAAAGCAAACCCAAGAAACATGATAAATTACTACACTGTCACCATTTCACCGGCGAATCAACGTCGGCAAATAAACGACAGCTACTAGACAAGCATCACCTGTTCACAGCGTTCAGTGTCAATTGGTTCTTTCCATTCTGCGCCCGAACCTCGCCAGCATTTCATAACGAGCATAAATTGATCAATTTTCTATTTCCTCCGGTGTGAGCCAAGCAAGAGACACACTCTGTACAACACTTCACAGTTGCAAGAAGCAAAGCGATAATGGGTTCTCCGGGGAGGCACTCAGCCGTTAAGGGGTGCTTCAATTGACAGGCCAAACCGATGATGAACAGCAATCTATTTACCACAGCGCTCCACAAGTATTCCTCCGCGGGCAATTTCTTACAGACGTTATTTCCGGCAGAGTCTGTTTGTAAGGTATTGTTCCGGAACACCGGCCCTATGCTCCACGGTTTCCCGAGCCACGACCCACGGGAAGAGTCCTCGGTGAGAAGCGCAGACAATTAGGTCGCAATTAGGGGCACTTATTTTGCTTCGATAGATGAAATGCTACCTAATGACACCGCTGCGCTGGAGGGTAGATGCTCAAAGAGGGTGGAAATTTTTGCTGAGGCAGTGAATGATGACGTACACTTGTTAGTTTCAGACTGACTTGAATAATAATGCAGCCAAAACAGAAAAGAATGGTGCGATAATATTTGAAATTCGATGCTATGCTTGAAATTCTCTAATGATATGGTTTCGAGACAGCAGATCCAAATGAAATCGTCCTGAAAATGCTAATTAGAGAAGCATACATTCTTGATTTCAATAAAAGTTTGTTTTTGTTTTGGACTTGAGGAAATATGAGTTTTCCACAGAAATCGGGACCGTTTGGAGTCGAAGTAACTTTTACAAAGGGCAGACGATTTTAGTAAGAGAAATCTTTCATTAATTCTATCTCAAAAATTATGAATCTTAACAATGAGATATCATTTCGATCTTATTGTTTTGATGCTGGCTTGGGTTCTGGGTAAGTAGCCATCGTAGGTGGAAAATAACACTACAATTCAAGATATCCACGAGAATTCGTGCGGAAGTGCGGATTGTTGATCGTTTTTTTGGTGAATAGTCATTGGGCACTGAATAAAGTTTATCGTTGAATGTTGCAACTATTCCATCCACAGGCTCAGTTGGTAGAAATGAATTCAAATCAATGGCCTCCAATCCACTAGAATTTAACCAACAATTAAAATCGTAAGATCAATAGTCGTCTACTATCGTCGATTCGGTTTAAAAATCATTGCTGCCTTCATCCAAAAGCAACACCAAAGCCACATGATGATCCATAAACGGTTTAAATTAACGAAAATTGGTAGTATTCCCATTTTCCCTTACACTTGTTTTGAATATTGGTGTGCTTACCTACCCGTGTTGTCAATAAGGTTCAACTTATGCATGAGGTACAATATCACATGCAATCTGCAGGCACTTTTCTACTCGCTTGAAGTGGAGGCGATCTGGCGTAGTGGTAACATCCGTACCTCTCACGCTAAAGGCCACGAGTTCAATTCTCACTCCCGACATTCTTCCGAAGTGGATGTAAAGTGACGAACTAGCCAAAAGTGTTGAAAGTCACTATAACACAGAAAGAAAGAAGTACTCGCTTGAATTTTCGCAAACCGGAATGTGTTTCTATATCACGGACTATAAAACCGACGAGCCTGGGGAAATAGTCATAGCAGATACATATTTACAACTCAACAGCCATCCAGCTAGCGACCGGAAGGTAGCGACGACGAGACGAGGAAATATAACGCCGCGATGATTGTTATAGTTACAACACCACGATGAAGATTAACGCTTGCGATGCATGATTAGTGCATCGCCAGCTTGTGTAATTTTCTCAAGAAGGGAAGAATGAAGCATGAATCAATCATTCTTTACTGATTCTACAAAATGACACAAATCATCGGCTCTTTTCAGGACCACTAAAATTTCTGCTAGAGTTATTTGACTCAGTAAATTTAGGCACTCCGTAATAATTCAATACAATAAAGTCAAGCATTTTCTATACGATTATCCCGCGTTCTGATTGGTTAACTGGCACGAGCAATCTGTGCTCTCCCAATTGCTCATTCAATACGAATACGGGACTATGCGATGAATTAGGGGAAGTGGGGGCATAGTGGCCACCCTAAGGTCACCCATTTTCAGCGTCCACATGCCGCTTCAATTCCCGTTCCTCGAAGAATATTGTAGTTCAACTCATTGTTGTTCTAGATAGCAAACGGCTTTTACTATAAAAATTCAAAATAGTACGCTTTTCATCATTAGAAAAAAGTTGAAAAATCGAATATTTTTTTGCTTTGAGGTCACCCAATGCTTTTTTCCGTCCAAATTTGATATAGTAAGTACATTAGGATGCCAATGCATTTATGGGAAAAAATCGACCCTAAAATTTCAAAAAGTTACCCCATAAAAAATGTTCACCACCTCGAAAAAACACCATATACCGAATTTCAGCTCAATCGGACTTAAGGGAGAGTGGTGCAAAGCGGTCAAAGTTTGAGTTTTTTGAAAATCGAAAAGTCACCCAGGGGGGAAAAAGGAATTCGGGGTTTCGATTTTTTTTTATGCCAAATGTCTTAAAATCATTCGCTATCCAACTCTTGACGAGTAAAGTTCAGTGTCGGTATTGTGCGTTGCCACTTTTGCTATTGTGCTATTGGTACGAGTGAAGGTCATTGCTGTCCGCTTTCGGCCTGACCTTTTGTGAAGTGGACGAAAGGAACAAAGGAAGCAGCGCTCTTGCAGCGAGCCGGATTGCGGCTGTTGAACTGATTCGGCATAACGGGATCGCCATCGCGTGACTGTCGCAAACGGGATTCATCATCACGTGGCTGCGTAAGCTATTCTTGCGCTATTGTGTTGTCTCCGTAGCGCGTAGCCTCTGTCTCTCCCTGATTAGGGCAGTAGAGCGCATTATTGGAACAACTTATATATTAAGGTACACATACTTATTATTAATATTATTATTCAATTCATTTGTTCATTGTTTGATATTATTATCATAATTTTTTTTTTGCTATTTTTTTTAAGATTATTGTTAAAATCAATAATAATTTAGAAATAAGACAGAAATTTTTGTAAAATGGAGAATAGTGGAGGATCTCCAGAGATGGAGATCTCCGATAATGAATCTCATACAAGATCTGGGAAAAAACATAAACGAGTCCCTCATAAGGAAGATAATTCTTCTGGGGACGAATCCGCTCATCCTACCAAGCCCCCCTCTAAGAAAATTGCAAGCCTCCCTTCTCAACCCACTGTTACTTCCACTCCCCCTCTCCCATCATCTATTTCGCTTCCCCCTTCTGATGCTTCCGATCCAACCCAATCCTCGTCCTCGTCCTCATCCTCATCCTCATCCTCGTCCTCGCCCTCGTCCTCGTCTTCCCCCTCTGTTGTCTCCGCTCCACGTGTCAGAGTTTATCCAGAAGATGCACCTGGAACTGGCCCTTGGGTTGTTTTCCTCCGGCCAAAACCGAAAGGAAAAAACCTTAACGTGATTCAGATCATGGAAGATCTGGCCAGATACACTTCTGTATCTGAAATTCGCAGGGTTAGACCGAACAAATTGCGAGTTGTCGTGAATGAACGGAAACACGCAAACGAGATTGTTGCTGATCAACATTTCACTCTCGAATATCGAACATTTATACCCTCCCATAACGTAGAAATTGAGGGGGTGATAACTGAAACGGGTCTGACGAGCGAACAAATAAAAGCAGAAGGAAAAGGCAAGTTCAAGAAGCTCCCCTCAATGGAAGTGAAAATCTTGGACTGTCGCCAACTCCGGAAACTTTCCCATGATGGGGACCAAACTAAATTTACGCCGTCAGACTCGTTTCGAGTCATCTTTGCTGGTGCCGCCCTCCCTGACTACGTTATGGTGGACAAATTGAGACTACCTTTGCGACTCTTCGTGCCAAAGCCCATGACTTGCAACAAATGCAAGTCAGTTGGTCACACTTCGGATTATTGTGCCAACAAGGAGCGCTGTGCCACTTGCGGAGAGCAACATGAGGGGAAATCTTGCAGTGCGACTGAGCATAAATGTCCATATTGCGGGGGATCCCCACACGAGCTCTCAGTTTGTGAAAATTACAAGAGTCGCTGGGAGAAACAGAAGCGCTCTTTGAAGGAACGCTCGAAACGCACTTTTGCGGATATTTTAAAGGGCGCTTCTCCACTGGCCCAACAACAACAACCAATCAACACACAAAATGTCTTCGCCACGTTGCCCGTTGACGAAATAGAAGCGGACACAGCTAACGGGGGCACACCGTTCATTTTCCAAGGGAATCCCCGGCGCAAAAATGTGATCACTCCCAAAGTTCAAGGACAAGCCCCTCCGGTGATACCCCCTGTTAGCATGCCTAAAAAATCGAGTGCAGCGGACAAGCAAAATCAGGTTCCTCCTGGTTTCCGTGGGAATAATTCACCTTCGAATGGCCCAGCACTCGAGGGGACATCAAAAACCCCAACTGTCCCTGTTATTCCGTCCAGTTCAACTTCCCAATCGGGATTTATAAAGTTGTCTGACCTTTTGGACCAAATCTTCAAGTGTTTTAATGTTTCTGACTCCATCAGAACCCTTGTCATCTCAATGCTTCCAGTATTAAAGACAATTTTGCAACAATTGATGCATACATGGCCCCTCCTTGCAATGATTATCTCTCTTGATGTCTAATTCAAATAGAGAGGTCGGAGATATCACTGTTTTACAGTGGAATTGTCGTAGTCTTACCCCTAAATTGGATACATTCAAAATTTTAATTCATAACTACAATTGTGATGTTTTTGCTCTGTCCGAAACTTGGCTTTCTTCGCGAGATGATCTCTCTTTCCACGATTTTAATATTATACGCTTGGACCGTGATGATAGATACGGAGGGGTGCTTTTGGGGATCAATAAGTGCCACTCATTTTTTAGAATTGACCTTCCACCTATTGGAGGGATCGAAGCTGTTGCTTGTCATGCAAACATCAGAGGCAAAGACCTCTGTATTGTCAGCTTGTATTGGCCTCCGAGAGCTGCGGTTAGCCGCAAACAACTTGATGACATGTGCTCACTCCTTCCTGAGCCACGATTGATCTTGGGAGACTTCAACTCTCACGGAACTGCCTGGGGGGAAGAGTACGACGACAATCGTTCATTGTTGATATATGACCTTTGTAACAGCTTCAATATGACCGTTTTGAACACTGGGGAAACAACACGTGTACCTAAACCTCCTGCTAACCCAAGTGCTCTTGACCTCTCGCTTTGCTCGAATTCACTATCGTTAGATTGCAAGTGGAATGTAATCCAGAACCCCAACGGTAGTGATCACTTGCCAATCAAAATTTCCATCACCATTGGGTTGAATTCTTCTGAATCTATAAACATGGCATATGACCTCACAAGACACATTGACTGGAAAAAATATGCGGACGCGATTGCTCTAGCCATCAATTCCAGAGATGGTTTACCTCCATTGGAGGAGTATAACTTCCTTTCTCGTTTGATCTATGACAGCGCGGTTCGCGCTCAAACGAAACCCATCCCAGGTTCCATCATTTCCCGAAGGCCTCCCAATCTATGGTGGGATAGCCAATGTTCCAAGCTTTATGTAGAAAAATCGAATGCATTTAAAGCTTTTCGGAAACGTGGAACCCCTGAAAATTTTCAGACGTATTTGGACCTTGAAAATCAATTTAAAAACTTGATCAAAGGGAAAAAACGTGCTTATTGGCGAAATTTCGTGGGAGGTTTGTCACGAGAAACGTCAATGAAAAAATTATGGAAAGTGGCTCGAAACATGAGAAATCGCTCTTCAACGAATGAAAGCGAAGAATATTCACATCGATGGATTTTTAATTTTGCACGGAAGGTTTGTCCTGATTCCGCTCCTGTGCAAAACATTGTTCGAGATATACCACAAGGTAGGTGCGATCTTGATTCCGAGTTTTCGATGGTAGAATTCTCTCTTGCTCTGCTCTCATGTAACAATTCTGCTCCGGGATCGGATAGAATTAAGTTCAACTTGCTGAAAAACCTCCCTGATGTGGCGAAACATCGCTTGTTGAATTTATTCAATCGGTTTCTGGAAAATAATATTGTTCCAGATGATTGGAGACAAGTACGAGTTATAGCTATTCAAAAACCCGGAAAACCCGCGTCCGACTTCAATTCGTACCGCCCAATAGCAATGCTGTCTTGTATACGGAAATTGTTGGAGAAAATGATCTTGTTTCGCCTTGATCGATGGGTTGAAACGAATGGCCTACTCTCAGATACACAATATGGGTTCCGCAGGGGCAAGGGGACGAATGATTGTCTTGCGTTGCTTTCTTCAGAAATTCAAATGGCTTACGCCGAAAAAAAAACAAATGGCTTCAGTATTCTTGGACATAAAGGGGGCCTTCGATTCTGTTTCAATAGAGGTTTTGTCGGACAAATTACACTCTCGGGGTCTGCCGCCTCTATTGAATAATATGTTATATAACTTGCTTTGTGAGAAACATTTGAACTTTTCTCACGGAGATTCGGCAGTAAGTCGGGTCTCTTACATGGGCCTCCCCCAGGGCTCATGTTTAAGCCCCCTTTTGTACAACTTCTATGTAAGCGACATCGACAATTGCCTTACACAAAATTGCAGCCTAAGACAACTTGCAGATGATGGAGTGGTGTCTGTCGTAGGACCAAACGAATCCGACCTGCAAGGAACCTTACAAGATACTTTGAACAATTTTTCAACCTGGGCCATTGGGCTAGGGATCGAATTCTCCACGGAGAAAACAGAGATGGTGGTTTTTTTCTAGGAAGCATAGACCAGCAAAACCAAAGCTTCAACTTTTGGGTAAACCGATCACTCATGCTATGTCATTCAAGTATCTTGGGGTCTGGTTCGACTCCAAATGTACTTGGGGGGCCCATATTAGGTATCTGAGTAAAAAATGCCAACAAAGAATAAACTTTCTCCGTACAATTACCGGCACCGGAAGATCTTATAATGTTGTATCGAACAACTATTCTCTCAGTGATGGAGTATGGCAGTTTCTGTTTTCAATCAGCTGCCAAAACACACCTCATTAAACTCGAGCGAATTCAGTATCTTTGTCTCCGTATCGCGTTGGGATGTATGCCCTCAACGCATACCATGAGTCTCGAGGTTTTGGCAGGCCTACTCCCACTAAAAGATCGCTTCAATTTATTATCTCTTCGGTTCTTCATCCGGTGTAAGGTCATGAATCTATTGGTGATCGGAAATTTTGAGCGGCTGATCGAGCTAAATTTTCTCTCCGGATTCATGAGTTCATATCATGAATTCATCTCCATGCAGGTTGATCCTTCTTCGTATATTCCCAACCGTGTTTGTTTCCCTGACTACATCAATTCCTCTGTGCATTTTGATCTGTCCATGAAGCAAGATATCCATGGATATTCAGATTACCAACGATCGAGGATCGCTCCAACGATCTTCGATGAAAAGTATGGGGGTATCAATTGCGATAATATGTACTTTACTGATGGGTCCACTATAAACGAGTCCACAGGATTTGGAGTGTTCAACGAATTTTTTAGCACCTCACACAGTCTTCAGAATCCTTGCTCAGTGTATATTGCTGAATTGGCAGCAATTCATTGGGCGCTGGACAGCGTCGTCTCACGACCTGTTGAACACTATTACATTGTAACGGATAGTCTTAGCTCTGTCGAAGCTATCCGTTCAGTGAGGCCGGAAAAGCACTCACCGTACTTCCTTGAGAGAATACGAGAAATTTTGAGTGCTTTATCCAGACGCTGTTATGTCATTACCTTTGTCTGGGTCCCTTCACATTGCTCAATTCCGGGTAATGAGAGGGCTGACTCATTGGCAAAGGTAGGTGCAATTGAAGGCGACATTTATCAGCGTCAAATCGCCTTCAATGAATTTTATTCTTTAGTCCGTAAAAATACCATCGCTAACTGGCAACGCAAGTGGAATGAAGATGAATTGGGCCGGTGGTTTCACTCGATTATCCCTAAGGTTAGCCTCAAACCGTGGTTCAAAAGTCTAGACTTGAGTCGGGACTTTATTCGCACCTTCTCCCGACTCATGTCCAATCACTGTTCGTTAGATGCACTACTCTTCCGTTTCAATCTTGCCAGCAGCAATCTCTGCGTTTGTGGCCAAGGTTATCACGACATCGAGCACATTGTTTGGTCGTGCGAGGTGTATCTGGTCGCCAGATCGAATTTAAAAAACTCCCTTCGGGCCCGAGGAAGACAGCCCAATGTGCCGGTGAGAGATGTGTTGGCTCGGTTAGACCTTGATTACATGTCCCAAATATATGTTTTCCTTAAAGCTATAGATCTTCGTGTGTGATTGCCCCTACATCCTTATACCCTCCTTTCCTTCCTTTGCGGGTAATTCGTTCCCTTGCTATAAATAGTAGAATAAGTTGAAATGTAAATACACTATAGATATACGAATAGATTTATGAAATGAGTGTTCATCAACATTGTTACAATTTCCTTATATTCCATCCTTCTCCTATAAATATGTCACCCTCCTAAACTCGAGTACACCGCGAGTAATCGGTTTTCCACCTTACTAACCATAGATGTAAGAAAATTGTTTATATATATAGTTTTAAAATTATATTTAAGAATTCGGCTCCTTTAAACTTAAGTAACTGAGCCTGTAAAAATAAACGAATTAAAAAAAAAAAATGTCTTAAAATTGCATGAAACGTCAAGATCTAGTGTCATCTCGAAAAAAATCTTTTGTCAAAAATCGACATTCTGGGACTTGGTTTTTATTCCGAGTACGAAATGAAAAATATGGTTTTGGTTGCCAATAAAAATAGTTATCTCGATTTTTCATTCGAAAGTTGCTAAGAAATGTTGATTTATACGATAATATACCCTATGCAAAATATTAGATCATTCGGGCTTCATTTACTGGTGTCACAAACGTTAAAATTTGAGTTTTTTGAAAACCGAAAAATCACCGGAAATCGGGGTTTTAAAAAAATAATTTTGGTGCCAAATGTCTTAAAATTACATGACAAGTTGAGATTGAAGCCCGAATGAGCTAATTTTTTGCATAGGGTATATTATCGTGCAAATCAACATTTCGTAGCAAGTTCCAAATGAAAAATCGAAATAACTATTTTTTTGGCAACCAAAACCATACTTTTCGTTTCGTTCTCCGAAAAAAAGTCCCAGAACGCCGATTTTTCACAAAAAAAACTTTCCAGATGAAACTAGATCTCGACGTTTCATGTAATTTCAAGACATTTGGCATCAAAAAAAAAAAAAATTCGAAAATCCCGAATTCCTCTTTCCCCCCTGGGTGACTTTTCGATTTTCAAAAAACTCAAACTTTGACCGCTTTGCACCACTCTCCCTTAAGTCCGATTGAGCTGAAATTCGGTATAGGGTGTTTTTTCGAGGTGGTGAACATTTTTTATGGGATAACTTTTTGAAATTAGAGATGACCATTTTCATTGACACCCTAAGGAACATGTATGCAATAACCTTGGCCTATTCACCTAGAGTCTTAATTTAAATTTCCTCATGCATTCAAAAAACGTAGTAAGAAACACATAACGTTCCACACAATGAGGCTTGTTTTAGTTGGAGTGGCATATTTATGCAGGGTCAAAGCCACGAAAAGATCCTGTCCAAGAGCAGAATGTGATAAGGTATATAAGTTTTGGTAAGCAGAACATTGTAAGTCGTTATTCACCTATGACCTCTTTGCCCCCAAACATCAAAGTAATTTCTATGCTAATTAATCGCTGAGATCAAACAAAATATCTGTTCACCTCCCCTAAAATATGTGAACAGTCGTCCAAACTGATGATTTGACCAACATATCAGATTGAATAAACTAAATTTCATGAGAAATTCCTTCGATACTACGCGCACAGAACTACGGCCGAATGGCTATCGAGAGAGCAATTTCTGTTTTTATTTATATTTTGACATGCGTCAGCTCTACTGAAGTACAGAGTGACTCACAAGTTATCAAATTCTTCAAACAATACCGCACCTATAGTCAATAGTTACACAAGCAGGTGACCGCTTTGCCCCCCATGGCTAATTTGCCCCCACTACCCCTAAAAAAAATTTGAAAAAAGGAAAGTCTATTGTGTTTTTAATTGCTGATTCCTTGATTTGTGCACGGATAATAAGTAATAAGCCGAACTTGAGCCTTCGTGTTTCAAGCTCGAGCTAGCCAGCGAAAAGAGGGCCTGAGAGTCAGTGGCCTCCGTGGCTTGGACCAGGGATCAAGGCGAGTTGGAATTAGCCCGTCTGACTGATCAGTTTAGAGAGAGGTAACAAAGCTTTATAATGTTTGGATTTTCTGAGAACGTTATTGCTATTTCATGAAGCATTAATGACGCATATCTGCCATGTGCGTTTTACAATCAATTGAAGTAGATGATAACACTATTGTTTCCTCCAAACATTTATTTTATTTTGAAAATTAATTAAAACTCAAATTATTAAAAAAAAAACTAAAAATAATGATTATAGAAAGTTAAACTGGTTAAATTGCATGGTTAAATGCGCCAACAGGTATTTTAAAAAAGGAAATATGAGTCGCATCATTTACATGAAATTATTGTAAAATGTAAAGGAGAAGGTAACGTCGTTAATGCAGCCAATAGACTAAGAAACATCACTAATGGAATATAGGACTGAATTATCATATTTGGCTTTTTTCCAACTCTATCCTGTTGTATTTCATCAATGTCTATAGTTCTCGGTCATATTTTGATACAAATATCTGGAAAAGAAACCATGAAATCAATCACACAATTAAGATAACGAAGACAACAATGCTTACTCGATTGTGTACAGATCACACGCTACCCGCATATCGGTACTTGCTCGACAGATCCTCCGAATAACCTGTGATACAGTAGACGATTGAACGTAAAGCATTTTGTCGAAGGACCTGGGTAAGAATACGAACGTAGGAGTACCGGATTGCGAGCAAAGCTTCCCAAAATTTGTCAGTGAGACGATGGCGCTTGCTCTTTTGTTTTGGTCATAGCCAGTGGTGGTAAAAAATCACATCAATGAATCAATGAATGATCAATGAATAAGTATATACCTCTGGTCGGATGATTTTAAATCACCCCCAGCAGGCGATGTTCTTTTATTCTTCATATGAACACAGAGAGAATGCTTGGAACGGTGAGCTACCAAGATCTCAAAAAAGCAATATGAAAGCGGAATCTCCACTGTATGCACTCTCGAAGTATTACTTCTACTACTCAAGATTTATCGTGAGTGCAAGCCACAAACGATTAATCCCTCCCATAGAGCGGATGATGAGTTCTCGATCGGAAAGTGTACAAGAGACGATCAACTGAAATCTTACGACACTCGTCGAGGGATTTTTAATTCTCGATCGATCGAACGATCGATATTGCAGAAAATGATTATCAACATCCTACCTAATCATTAAACGGTAGGCGAAGAATTTAAGTGAACTGACGGCATTGGAATATATGCTTTGTGAGCACAACACAATTATTATCAGAGCGGATAATCGTCCGACTGGAAGTCATGAACATCAAAACATCAATTTAATGTTCCTAAGATAAATTTATCCTTTGAAGGTCGTTAACCTTCCTAAAGATGATCAGATGGATTATATTCCAATGTCGTCTGGAATAACCGAACCAACACCTAATGATCGCGATGTTGTTTTTGCTATTGTTCTGATGTTTCATAACACGGCTCTCTATTGGATAAAAAAAAAATATCCTTGAGGTTAGCCTACGGTTTTAGTAGTAGTGCAATATGGTGAGCCAGTCTCAGGATAAGAAAACATTTTGAAATAAAGCTTAATTTTTTTTTTAAAGAATCATTAGTAAAACAAAACGTCAAAAAATTTCTCAGCTTTGTGTTAGCAGATAATCATTACCCATTTGAGTTGTATGAGTATTCCCCCCGCAAACTGTGGATAGTCTATCTGCATACAAATTATGTAAAGTTCCACAATCCTAAAATTTTATGAGTAAATATTTACGTGCTCACACAAAAAACACATGTTGATATATTTGCGCTAATTTATGTTTTTGATTAATTCAAGGTAATTAAGGTCTTTTCTAGCCACAAGTTTACTCGGGCCCGAAAGGAGTGTTCTGTATTTGTGCTGGCGGAAAAATATATCTCGCAAGGCCACGTGTTCGATATCGTAATAGCCTTGGCCAATAACGCATTTACATTAACTCATAAAATTAGTGATTTGAGGGGGATTACTGTTTGTAGTCTCTTGTAGATGAATTTAAACACCATCTGAGAAATCCTCTGTGGAACATTAAACATTAATGTCGTCCTATCTGCTGTAGCGCATTTTTTCCTCACATAGTTTCATCGAAGTAAACGCGCTCGGAGAGGAAAATTGAACGCCCGGACGAGAGAGCGATAATCGTAAAGCGTACGTCATAGAGATACTCATTCCCATGGAGCAAATTCTTGTTAGGAGTTGTAAACAGAACGAGGAAAGAGAGTAACTCAATTATTTGGACTAGTTTCAGTCTAGCAATGCTTTGGTCAACTCAGAGTTACCAAGAGAAAATCATTTGGTTATGATGGGAGAGGATTAATAGTTAGTCGCAGTTTGCACAGATTACGATCTGTGCAGTTTGCGATCAATCGTAAATCGCATCATGCTCCCTTGTTTTCCATCCTTGGTCACAGCTTTTAAATTATCTAACCACTGGTGCTCACGACGTTACAGATTGATAGTTTAATGATTTCTGCATTGATAAAACATAGTTTGCATGCTGAGATATCTTTATTTCACGTTTACACCTCATTTTTACTCGCATATTGCGTTATCCGCGATTTTCGTTATTCGCGTTGGCCTAGCCAGATTATTTCGCGGATAATCGGGGTTCTACTGTACATATAAACATAATAATAAAATAACGAAAGAGACACGATAAGAACGAAACGAGGTAATGTTTAAAAATAAGATAATGCTAGAGTCAGATAGGCTTTGTGAAATTCTAGCATATACATAATGTTTAGTCCCTTTTTAGTGTTAAATAAACAAGGAGCTTCGCTCTCATCTAAATAAATTCACCTTTATTTTAAGGCAGTATTCTAGTGTAGAATTTTGAAAAAAATAAAAAAAAAATTCCTTCATATTTCTGTAGTTTAGTCATTCAAGAATATACCATAGAAAGGACATATCGAAAATCCTGTTATTTACCAAGTTAGAGCCATATTAGTGATGCGGTATCTAACCTGATGCGGCAATAACAATGAACTTCTAACGCATTTTTCGCAAACCACTCGGCCACGAGTGCACATCTCTCTATCGCATGAACCTCTAAAAAATTATATTTTCTAATTTTTACTATTTGAAAAAATCGGAAAACGTAAGAAAAAGCGTTTTAAACCGCATTTTGTTTTTCATACGGTCGCCATTTTGTCAAAAAAGATGTTTTTGACTTTTCCGAAGTTCACGATAGCGGCATCTTTACTGATTCAGAATTTGTTCCATTTTTTTGTTTCAGATAACCAGAAGAACTGGAATCGTGTACGCCATGGCACAACATTTTTCTGATCGCCCTCACTTCATCAGCTCTTAACTATTCTCTTTATGAATATACAGTCAACTTTCCCTTACTCGATGTTCTGTAACTCGATATTTTCCCTAACTCGATGAATTTCATGGCACCTTTGATTTTACATGCATTCTTCATTCCCTAACTCGATACCTCCCTTACTCGATGCCTCTCTTACTCGATGGGCTTTGTTTCATTTTTCCATGGATTTTTACCTCGCTAACTCGACTGATTTTCGCGTACTTGTTTTTGTGCGTTTCTAGCTGTCATTTCAATTGCTCTTGAAAGTGAAGACGAAGTGTTCGTATTATCAAGGATTTTTTTTTCAAGTATGGAAAACCAGGGAAAACCTTTCAAGCGAACGATTAAAACGCTAACCATAGCGCAACGTTTGAGCATCATCGAGCAGGTCGAAAAGTATGGGCGAAAGGTGTCTGAAGTTGCAAAAGATTTCAGTATTGCACAAAGTACGGTGTCAACACTATTCAAGCAAAAGGAAAAATGGCATCGGATGGTAAAATTGAATGTGGACAAAAAGCGTATAAGGTTGGTTGGGAACGAGAAGCTGGAACGGTCAATGGAAATTTTTGTCAATCAAGCCAGAGAGAATAATTTACCTCTCTCAGGTTCTATTCTTCGGGAGAAGGCTTGCGAATTTGCCCAGAAACTGGGAATTCCCATTTTTAAAGGAAGTTCTGGATGGCTAAGTAAATTTTTAAAACGGCAAAAGATGACATTTCGGAAGCTATATGGCGAGAATGCCAGTGTAGATCTCAGTGTAACGGACAACTGGATTTCGCAAACCCTACCCAGTATAATCGCCGAGTATGATGCACGTGATATCTACAATGCAGACGAAACAGGACTTTTCTACAAATGTTTGCCAGACAAAACATTTGCATTTCGATCACAAACTTGCCACGGAGGAAAATATTCGAAACAACGTCTGACAGTCATGTGTGCAACCAACATGGACGGAAGCGATAAACTACCATTGCTGGTCATTGGAAAGAGTAAAAACCCACGGTGTTTCAAAAAGAAGAAATCATTACCAGTGATATACGAGAGTAACACCAAGGCCTGGATGACCTCTATTCTTTTTGAGAAATGGATTATGCAACTTGACGAAAGATTTTCCAAAGAAAATAGAAAGGTTTTGATTCGGGAATTATGTGTAATGGGAATGTATCATACTTATATCTCTTTCTCCTCAAAGGTGGTCATATTCGTTGATAATTGTACAGCGCACCCAAAATCTCTCCAACCAAAGCTTAAATCGATAAATTTGCAGTTTTTTGCACCAAACTCTACTTCAGTAGTTCAGCCGCTGGACTTGGGCATAATCAAGAACCTGTAACAGTACTATCGCCATGAATTAGTAAAACGAAGACTGCTAGAAATGGAGGATACATTCAGCACTCATACTGTATTCAAATATACTCTAGGACCCTTCAGATATATCGGTATTGGATGCAATTGAATTACTTTCACGCTCTTGGATAAATAAGGTTAAATCTGAGACTGTTCAAAATTGCTTCAGGAAAGCCGGATTTTCCATAAATGATGATGATGATATTCCGCTGGCAGAATGAATGCGTCGTGAGCTTACTGCTGTCGACAGTGCAGTACCATTCGATTGTTCATCGTTATTTGATGAATATTGCGAAATGGATCAAAACGTGATTTGCTGTGATCTAATGACTGATACCGATATACTGGAAAGTGTTGAAGAAGCTGAAAAAAACGTTGAAAATAGTAGTCCTATGGAGTTAGAGGAGGTTCAGGAAGTTTCAGCTGATTGTTTTGAAATTACACCTTCAAACGTTAAATCGAACCTAAAGAATATATCCGAAATATTGCAATCAACTGAAAATGTTCCCGTGAAACTATTTGAACATTTCTTTGTGATTGAACAGTTCCTGCGTGATCGTTACAATTTAGTTTGAATTACATACATAATTAATATTTTCTTTGTTAACCTAGTTCCTTTACCATTTCCAATTCCTTTTTACAATAAAATTTGCCTACTAAACAAACATCCTATGTATTTAAAATTTATATTAAAATTTGAGAAAAGAATGTATAATAGTACATGCGCATTAGTACATATAGGGTAAATATACTAATGCACAAAAACAAATCAATTATAGTATATCCTGTATACGCAATGGTACCAATTATAGTAAACCCCATGTACCATAGTTGGTTTATTCCTAATTGGGTCATATTTTTAAGTCCTAATATTGGGACACTTACCCTAACATCATATATTTGCAATTTGTGGCATAAAAAAAAATATGAAAAAATGTTCTGTATCTCGATACCTCCCTAACTCGATGGTCCCTTGGATATCGAGTTAGGGAGAGTTGACTGTATTTTCTCCAATCAATTTTTGTTTTATTGTTAAAAGATAGATGAACCAATAATGATGTAATGGATAGTTAAAATATTCTTTGTTTTATTTTTACGGAGCTCGAAAAAACATCCGAAATTCGTGTCGCTACACTAGAATACCCCCTTAAACTAAAGTAATATTTGGACTTAAAATATCCAAATAACATATCGGAAAAGGGTTAAATGGAGTAAGTTTCATTTAATATTGGAGTAGCCAGAGCCCAAAAAAAAAAGACGGAAAACCCGGGAAAATGCGATCGGTAAGACGAATGAAACAACACGCTTGCGACTTAGTTCACGGTTAAATTCAATAAAATGTAATGCATTGATATGAGACAATAGCTGGTACATGGAATGCTGCGTGGTACAACTGTCCGACAGTTAGTCGAAAAGGGGACGTCCAGAGATGTCGCTCGAACAAATTTTTTCATGTATTTTTTGCTTCAACGAAAGCGAACACCATAAAAAATACCCAATCATATGATATCATTAAATAGCTTAAGTCAGTGTTCTAGTATAGAAATTTAAAAGAAATCAAAATGTTTCCTCTTCATATTTCTGAAGTTTAGGCAATCAAGAATAGACGCTAGATAGGACATTTCGGAAATCGTATTATTTACAGAGCTATTTCCATTTTAGTGATACGGTATCTAATCTGGTACGGCCATAACAATTACCTTCAAACGTGTTTTTTCTCGAAACTAGTTTTTTTAAAAACTTGCGCACACGTGAGATATTCCGATTCATGTCGAATTTATATAAATACAATCTGTAAGCATCTCTCTGTCGCGTGAACCAATAAAATCATAATCATAATTCTTAATTTTACTATTCTTAAAAGATCGGTAAACGTAAAAAAACGTTTTAAACAGCATTCTTTCCTTTGAACGGCCGCCAACGCCAACGGCCAAAAAAACATGTTTTAACATGTCCGAAATTCATGCGACAGCGGCATCTTTACTGATTCAGCATCTGTTCGATTTTGTTTGTTTCAGATAACCAGAACCCTTTCATTTCATCAACTTGTAACTATTTTAATTATGAATATATTTTGTTGTTCAATTTTTGTTTCATTGTATAAAGATAGATGAACAAATAATGATGTAATGTATGGTAAAAGTATTGTTTGTATTATTTTTTCGAAGTTCGAAAAAAAGTCCGA
Source organism: Toxorhynchites rutilus septentrionalis (assembly GCF_029784135.1). Classification (NCBI taxonomy): domain Eukaryota; kingdom Metazoa; phylum Arthropoda; class Insecta; order Diptera; family Culicidae; genus Toxorhynchites; species Toxorhynchites rutilus. The sequence goes on along the minus strand of NC_073746.1, from coordinate 28,733,504 downwards.
AATTCGTGCCTGTAGACTAGAATACCCACTTAAACACTAACTGAAACTAGCTTGAATGAACTGGCCGATATTTTGTTGAAGAGAGTATGGCATTTACGAAGAAACAGCTTTTTTCGCTAATGTATTATATCAAAGATAATCAAGGAGAAGTATGTTTAGGCAGCACAAACACAAAAGCGAGAATTTAATCGCAAGAAGCTGCCACATGAACGCAAGCCAATTTATCATAATTTCTGACCATATAGATGGAAAACAGCCGAAATCAGGAGTATTTCGCCTTCTCCTATGATTCAATAGTATCAATTAAGAAGACCACCAGTCTCCAGTCCGTCGTCAAGCGACAAAATATATAACCACCGCTCGAGCATGTTTGCTAATTCATGACATCATGTTCAGGTTATGAGAAAAAAGCAGTAACAGAATCAGAGAGATAAATGGCATCAAATAAAAGTTGCTTCCTTCCAGTAATACACGTTCGCAAACAATGGCCTCGCTTGGTCTCTGCGTACATCTTCTCATTCATCTTGATAAAACAAAAGACAAACACGACTCCTCCGCAAGGATTCACCGAAACGAGGCATTTTTCATATCTCTCTCGGTGGCATTTCCAAAAGCGCACCACCGAAGGAAGAACTTATTCCTGGAATGACCCAAACGGACAGGGGGAATCTCCGGGCGAGAAGATAGAGAAGACCGACTAAACTTTTCCTTGTCAGGGAGTGAGTTTCACTCGGTTCCGAATCGGAAGCAAATTCCACCAGAAGGAACAGCAGATGAGGTAAACTTTATCTACTCACCTGATGCCTCCCACGTTGAGAATGATGCGGTTTTCTCCATCCATCGCGCGCTGCTGCTGCTTGTCCTGCTTGGCTTCAGCGTTAAATCATTTTCATAATTCATGACAGTTCATTTGGGGGCGGCGTTCGGTGGGAGGATGATACGCTCCACACGCTTTCGCTTTTTTTCTCTTGACTCGTTCACAAACTCATTTCGATGTCTGCTGGCTGCAGTCCTGTTGTTTTTGTGTCACTGAACGGGACTGTTTTCTTGTTTTTTTTCTCTCTGTTCAGCTGTTCCACTGATGATGACCACTGTGGAAAAGTTACACAAACTCCATTACGATTAACCCGAGGCCCTTTGGATTCGGATTTCTCGCCCGAAAAATCAGCTTGATTGGGATTTGTATGGAAAATTGATGATTTTGGGAAATGAATTCGGTCTATATATAACTAAATAACAACTGAACACTGAATCAAACATTGCACAAATTCTCTTCAAGTTTAGGATTATATCTCATTTGCATTATTTATAGATTTTTTTCCAGCTAGCTTTTTCAAAAATGTAGATCCGTTTGCAAAGTCCTTTTTTCTGCATCCGACTGCTATTTATAGCATGCCACTACACACAGGTAACTATTCCACGAATCGCAACGATTTCAAAGCGCATTTTCCTCCCATCCCATAATTTCCTCCGCCGACGAACGTCATCAAACTTTCCACAATCAAATTTACATCATTTTCCGAGGCACACTTTCCAACCTAACGAACTGGCACAACACGGCTGCACATACAGAGAGAGAGCATTTACAAGTACACACAAACCACCGCACGGAACGTGGAGTGTAATTCCTTCCCGCGATGGGGACGACGATGACAATAATTCCGGAGAAAAAAAAATTGGTTTTTTTTAACTACACGGGCTTCGAAGCTCGCAACAAACCGTCGTTCCAACCAGGGTTTATGATTTATGTTTTATTCAGGTATGCATTCATTTTGTAGAGTGCATTTTTCATACTCTCTCTCATCGTTTCCCGGTCGATGCGATGACTAGCTTCCACCGATTCACCACCGATGGGACCTCGCATCCAGTTTCCCGCAGAGGTCCATTTGCCTGTTTTGGTTGGATTCTTGCGAGGAAAAAAAATCTAAATAAAAAGAGAAAGAGAGAAAAAAACAAAACACATGTCAGACTTGTCAGGATTAAAACGAAATAATTTATATATCTATCAATTTACGAACGGAAATCATTCCGTTCCATTTCCATTTCTAATTCAGGAAAAACTGGTGATATTCTGATGTTGACTGATGGAATCAATCACGTGACAACCGGGACAGCTGAAAGTTTGAACGACGGTATTGCGTCGGAATGTTCAATCTATCTCGATAATTGAACGAGATGGCTGTCGGAAGCGATTCATCTGTGAATTGTGCATTTGTTTTCATAGGCTATCAATTTTTCTATGTCTATTACGAAATATTAAGCAATATGGAGTTATACTATTTTCGGAAGGGGAAATTTTGCTTTAATATCGGAATAAAAAATCTGACAAATCAATCAATTTTTCAACATGTTGTTGACAGGCTTCCAGTTTGAGTTGATATCATTGGGAAATCGCACGATAGATATACAGGGTGGGCCATTTAAAGTGGAAGCATCTGGCAACCCCATAACTTTTGACAGAGATGTCAGATTAACAAATGTCATACCGCGTTGGAAGCGTCATTTGTTGGTAGTGTTGGTAATGCCAGTCATCTGTCCAGACAACGACCAAGACGTTTCGACGAGAATATTGATGCCGTTCGAGCCAGTGTTGCAGAGACTCCATCGACATCAGGTCGCCATCGTTCGCAAGAGTTAGGCATCGCTAGAACCACTCTCCGACGCATAATTCGTGTTGATTTGAAAATGTTTCCGTATAAAATTCAAATGGCTCAACAACTTAACCCATCGGACTTACCACGTCGACTTGATTTTGCGAAATGGACCATCGAAATGGCCAAAATGAACGTGGCTTTTTGCAAAAAATCATAATGTCTGATGAAGCGCATTTCAACTTGAATGGAGGAGTGAATAAACAAAATTGTCGGTTTTATGCTACTGAAAACCCTCAATTCATCGAAACGCAACCTCTTTACGACCAAAAAGTTACTGTGTGGTGTGGCATTTATGTCGATAAAGTTATCGTCCCGTACTTCTTTGAAAACGAAAATGGAGCAACGGTAACCGTGAATGGGGAGGCACATTTTGCGGTGAAGGCCAGAGGCGGTCATTTACGAGATATCATAATCAAAAAGTAGTTAGAACAAATCTCCTTGGACCAAAATAAATGAATTTCTAAAATTTTTTTTTTAAATTCCACATCTTTACTTTGCTATTGCAAAAACAAATCCTTCCACTTTAAATGGCCCACCCTGTAGTAGTTGAATTATTTCGATAGTTCAAAAAATCTATGGTTGATCGCGAAAATATTCGGATACACGAAAAATGCTGCCATTTATTTATTTTTCGAGTAAAAATAAAAACTTAAAAATAAATAATAAATTATGCTGATAGTCTATAGCATCAAGTATTCGTTGTCAAGATAATTTCATTTTTTTACTTATCGGCATCATTGAGGAAAAAAATGCAAATCGAACCTGCACGCTCGCAATGAAAATATCGGACTATCCGCGTGTGACTCAACTTCACTGCTGAAATATCCCGAATACACGATGTTCGATGTCATGAAACGGAATGGTCAGCAAGAATGCCGGATGTGGCAGAAAATCAAAGGCAGCTGAAAACTCATTCGAATTTGGTGACTCTTTTCAAACGGATCCCGGAGTGGTTATTGAGAGACGGCTTCGCAAAGCAAAGAGGTCGATTGAGAAATACTGGTTGATTGGGAAGGGCAAGCTGAAATAGAAAAATGAGACTGCAAGCAACGAAGAGGAGATCAATCGAAAATGAAATTTTACTGCCAAACCGAAGACAGCTGATACTAAGGATATCGGCCTGTGTTCGGTTACACAGGTATACCCTTTTTTTAGGCTCAATAGTCAACAATTCAAATTATTTTCACATCGGTAAAAAATTAAATAGAGGGGCTCAGAATGCAAGGGGTGTAAGTGACTTGTGACGATTTCTCTTCATCAACTTTTTATTTAGTTAATAACTCAACTGCAAAAACGTTCCAATTGAGGTTTGCTATACAATCCGATAGATGAGGTTCTGACCTATCTTCCACATTGTGGTGCCGTGGCGGACTCATCAAAATATAGATGTGTTTTTAAAAATTCATCGAATTACTTTGCGAAATCGTCGATGGTAACACTTCATTCCCCACTTCGGGACGACAATATCCGGCTACTCGTTCAGTCTAACCGAATGGTTTTTTATAGTGTCAAGATGTACAAATTACAAGAACGAGTGTTTTTAGTGCTTACTCGAGCAACCGAAGCCTTAATTAAACTTTGTCCTTTTATGGTAAAAATTTCTCGTCGGTTCACTTTTGTAGAAGTTAATAAAATTTGTTGCGTGAACGTTTAATCTGAAATACCCTGTATTTCAAGTTATTATCGGGTTTTTCAATAAGAGCGCTCCCAAAGTTTTTCTTAAATAGAACAAAAACGGTTTTGGGCATCACTGAAATTCTTCATTCAGGAGAAAGTACATTCGATGCCATTATGTATGAAACTCGATTTCTTTTGCATGGCCACCACGGGCACGCTTGTGTAAGGAACCGATTTGGGTCTTCCTCAATTGATGCGCTAGTGGCAGCAATACTCTCGACACTACGGACACCTCTTTGTCTCAGTGGCACGGGAACATTTTGTACTGTGCCTGTGGATTCAAAATTTTCCACTAGACGCTCAATTGTTGATCTGGCAGGACGATTATGACGACCATAGATTGGACGTAGCGCTCTTAAAGTTGAGGTCATTGACTCCGAATTTCGGTAGAAAATTTTAATAATCTCGACTCTTTGCTAGATCGTATATCTTTCCATTATGAAATGGCAAACCTTACTGAAGAGAAATGTCAAGAGAGCGGGAAAAAATATAGCGTCGTTTGGTGTCCCTATCGGTCTACTTTCGTAACGTCCTTTTTGAAATACCTTTTATAACTCAAAATGACATAAATCACATCTCTGTTTTTTGGATATGTTATGTAAACTTCAGCTTTCAAGAAAAAATGTCCAAAAATATAGCGCCCTCTAGTCCAAATGCATATAAACAATCAACATCAAATACAATCAATAATTACGAAAATCAAATCCATTTTTTTTCAAAATAGACTAGCTAAATGATTTTAATTTGATATATCGATAGTTTTTGTATCGTATCATTCAGGAAATGGACACCCATCCATTGCGCTTGCATCGTCTCTAGTTGTCAGAATTGGAACCTATTAGAAATGTTGTTCAAACATAACAAAAGTTATGGTACTCCCTCCGCATCGAAAGCAGTGAGCTTTATCTTTTTTAGTCATTTTCTTATAATTGGAAGTTGTGAGTGTCACATATTTCGAAACAGGAATCTACGTGTTCGCTTCCATGATACTCATTGTCGTCCGTTTTGAACAGTTAGCTCTCTCCAACTCAAAAACCTCACAATTTAAATTTCAACAAGCCACTTGTCATTGCCATACAGATCCAAGCAACATCAAGAATTACCGATACACCCATACCTCGCTTTATGGCCAAGATGCTTTCGTTGGGCGCTAAGAAATAAGCCGTATTACGAATCAATTATTTTAATACAAACTCAAACAAATTCTATCAGTTCCAAATTTGTATAACGAAATGCCGTATAAAGAGTGGTCGTATAACGAGGTATGGGTGAAGTTATGCTTTGTTATCAACAGCTTGTGAAGGTTTCTGATCCTTCTGCACTACACGTAGTCACACACACTCTTTCAAATCCAGAAGTTAAACCGCAAACGAATTAAGAAATTTATTTCAATTTTCGCTGTTGGTATAGCATCAATACTTTCGAGGAGCACGTTTCACATCCAAATCCCTCGCGCTGAAGCTTATTGGAAGTTCCAAATTCATTCAAAAATCACCCCAGAGTCACCTCCATAAGCAGTCGATGTTTCTCATTTTAGCATGCCTTCGGTTATCGTACAATCCAGCCCACCCTTCGATGAAATCTAGTACAATCGATTTCATAATTGGTGTTGAAGGTTTCTATGACCCCTTGAAATAAGGCTAAACCAGAATGGGAACTGGACAGTCTGTTTAATTTCTGGAAGGTTTCGCGTAGAAAAAAAAAACTAACAAAAAAACCATTTCAACATTTCAACGTTTAACAATAATAAACAATAATATTCGTATATAAGGAGGTCTTCGTCACCTAATTGGTTACATGTCCGCTACTAAGCGAACAATCATGAGCTCAGAACACAGGGCCCTCAACTGATCATCTGTATGTCTTATTCTAGCTACTACGTCCATGCAACAATCATCATGTGATGGTGATCCCAGCATCTCACTCCACATACGATCTGCTGCATCGGTAATTGGTGCTATTTATAACACAACAATGGAAGCCTCATATCAACAGCCTCGCTGTATATATAGTCCAACCGTGAACTTTCGAACAATAGGGATATTCATACGCTGAAAACGGCGACATGTGTTGTGTATCCATAGAATAGGAATACTCTTACGCCTGAATGGCTACTGTGTAATATACAACACGAGAAAAAATATACACGATAAATTAGGTTCTGTTACAGCTGAATTGCTAAATGAGCAAATAAAAATAAACAGATGGAATAAAAAAATATTCGTATATAGGGCTATCCTGAACTCAAGTTTGATTATTCAATATGACTTTTTATTCGATGCATTGCAAATATAAAAAATGATATTTGCGGTGATATTACTAGGTGTGCCAGTTGCATTTGTCCGGTGTACATAGATCGCTACCGACAACAAAGGATCAATTCAAACTTTGAATTGGTGGACAAAGGCTTGAATAGGTACCGTTTAATTATACTACAACATGACAACATACCAAAGCTGCAATAAAAACCTTCAACTAGGAAACGTTATCACACCCGTTGTTTCTCCAGATCTAGCCCCATCAGATTATCACCTTTTTGCTTCAATAAGAAATCCACTTGCAGAGCAGCACTTCACGGGATATAAAAATATCGAAAAATCAATCGGCGAATAGTTTCTGTCGAAAAAAAAAGTTTTATTGGTAAGGAATCCAAATAATCCGAATAAAATAGAAATATTCTGTGGTGCTCTTGAAGATGATGTGTTTTTTTTTCATTGAAAAATCGAACAATTTCAACTTGCACACCTGATCATTGTTGATTTTCCGCAGAATCATGTGGACCACAATCAAGAAAAGGCAATATTTTGAATCCACAGCATCAACAGCCCTTACATTTATTATCGGGATTATTGCGAACATATTCCTGATGGATAGTAGTGAAGGGAACATTAAACGGCTATGTTCCAATAGCAAACTCGCAAGCAATTGTTGAAAAAAACATCGTTTCTAACCGTTTCATCATAGTATTTGCAATATTTTCCCGCGTATCCAATCACCTGCCGGTAATTAATCACACATAAAATCAATTCCAGTTCCCGAACAGTGCTTCCTATTGAAGACCCTCCTCCATTTACATTCGTATACGTAAAAATAACTTTGATTACACTGCGCAATGAAGCGTTCCACATACCAGAAAAATAAGAGTTCCGCTCGATTTGATCCCTTTCCTGTCACCTCCAGAAGGACGAAACGGTTGGGGCTAGGCCGCACCTAACCCCGAGTATGTGTTGTAATTGGAATATGAGTGATTTTGCACGCAACATTGGCTGTTGGGATGATCAGCAGGGAAAATGTTGCCTATCATCACGTTCAAGACTGCGGATTCGGTTGGGTTCATTCGAAACCACGTTCCTGCATAATGTGTGAGTATGTGTGTGTTTGTGGCTTTTCGTAAATCACCTGGGAGGGATTCAACCTATTGAATCGCCGGCACTGCGCTCGGTAATTTCTTCCCACCAGTCATCGGTTTCTGTGGGATTAACAGAGTATGTAGGTAGGTACATAGCGGTGACTGATATCAAAAGCGCGTATCCAGAGAATTTAATTCCCCGCATTGACTAATCGGTTATCCTAGCAATGCCTATTGATTTTTTTTTTCGTTTGATTTTTTTTATTCCCAGCATAACCTGAATCAGGTTATAGTAATTTCCTGGGAGAAACTCCAACTATATTGAACGAGCTGCACAGAAAAACGCCCCACATTCCGATCCTCCCAATCTCAACATCGAACCAACCGAGCAGCACAATAAGATGATCATAAATATTTAGTCGATTCAGCACCCAAACACCCCTCCGTCTGAGTTGGAAAGAAGACTATCTACTTTCGACCCACTACTGGGGTGTAATTGAATCAGGCAGCTTCCCTGAATCGGAACCAACCGACCGACCGACCGCGGCAGTGCTCCTTCCAGATGAATGTCTTCCGAGTGGGTTCGGTCCAGTTCCAGCACGCACCCCGATTTCGTGCGTTCCGAAGCATTCGGAGGCAATATTTATGAACTGTGAGAGAATTTATTGTTTATCGAATTGCTTTTGGCACACAAAAAGAGTTTTCCGTTCAGGAGGCTGGAGGACCCGTAAAGGTGGGAACAATTTTGTTGGTTTTCCTACCAATATAAATGGTCGGGGCGGATCGGGTTCGGGGTTTGCAGCTGCTGTCGTGGATGGACGATCCTGTTTTGCAGGCAATCCTAATTTATGGAAGTTGGATAAGAAACCAATTAAATTTTAATGTTTGCGCAATGTTTGGAAAATGTTGCTTTGATTGGAATCCGAGTAAATTTATAAACTTGATGCGAAACGTTCCAAGCAGGATGGCAGCAGCGCGCGTTCGTTGAGCGGGGTGACGAAGCAAGTCGCTCTCAAATTTAATTTACAAGTTTAATTCGTCGTTAATCCACTTCTGACATGTCGAGAGCGAACAATTTAAAAGTTTCTGGGCCTAACAGGTGGTAGCTGAAAGTTGTGCATCACTCATCATATCACTCGCAGGATATTTGCCAATCAATTATTCCATTTTAAAGTGGAAAAAAATAGATACAAAATTTGATACAATATGAATCATAGTTTATTTATAAATGGGACAGATTCGAATGTGTTTATTATTATGATTCAATGAACTGAAAGCTTCCCGATTTATTAAAATTGATAATAATTTTTTTTTGTTTTTTTTTTAAATTCATATCTTTTTAACTACTACACCCATTCAGATGATCGACATATCAAATTAAAGCCAATTAATAGCCTTATTTGAAAAAAAAGTACACTTGCTGAAAAATTCGATTGTATTTTAGTAATTATTGATTGTATTGGTTTTAATAGTTTACATGGTTTCGGGACCAACAGCGCTATATTTTTTATATTTTTTTTCTTGAAAGCTGAGGTTTTTTTTACATAACATATCCAAAACCATAGATCTGATTTTTATCGTTTTTGAGTTAGGGTTTTTCAAAGCTAAATGTTTTGGTTGCGGTAGTTTAACGGACAGAAAAAAAAAGAAAATGGAAAGTCCTAATTTATTGTGTTCTATTTTTCAAAGACTAGTTAATTGACTTTAATTTTAAATGTCGATCATCTGAATCGGTGTAGTAGTTCAAAAGCTATGTAGTTTTGAAAATAGTCATTTTTGGAAAAAAGAGGCTCATTTGATTTCTCGGACCATCGGTTAACTTTATGACGTTTGTTGGTTACTGAACAAGTAGACAAAATTTCACTTCTATCAACCCCTCACTTATATGATTTGTGGCATGGGTTTCAATCGCTTCAATACAGATCACAAACACAATAAAAACAATAATACAAAACAAAATAGCAAGAAAGAGATAGGAGAAAGGGAGACAAAACAAGAAATCATAAGAATACAATGGTCGACAAAATAGAAAAAGGTTTATAGAAGAGTTAGAAGGAATACGAACCATTGGACCGGTCGAATAAATTAAAGTGTCTTTTTTTTATCTTCGCTTGTTTTACGTCGGCATATTTCCGCCACTTTAGTGCCAATCACCGACATCAGGGAGGCGACTCCACCTGTTCCTACCTATCAGACTCAACAACTCATGAGCCGGGCCAACTTCTTTTACTTCCCTTCCGAAGGAAGACGTAACCAGAGATTTTTCGCCTCAGAAAATCCCAACGACGCCAGCTGGGATTGAACCCAGGCCGATCGGATTGTGAGGCTGTTACGCTAACCACACAACCACTGGCGCCGTCATTAAAGTGTCTTGTAAAATATTATATGTAAAGTTGAAATGTAATAAATTGTAAGTACCGTTCTTAATCATATTTCGGACAACATCATATTTCGGACACTTTGTTCTTTGTTCTTTGTTCTAGGTGTGCCAGTTGCATTTGTCCGGTGTACATAGATCGCTACCGACAACAAAGGATCAATTCAAACTTTGAATTGGTGGACAAAGGCTTGAATAGGTACCGTTTAATTATACTACAACATGACAACATACCAAAGCTGCAATAAAAACCTTCAACTAGGAAACGTTATCACACCCGTTGTTTCTCCAGATCTAGCCCCATCAGATTATCACCTTTTTGCTTCAATAAGAAATCCACTTGCAGAGCAGCACTTCACGGGATATAAAAATATCGAAAAATCAATCGGCGAATAGTTTCTGTCGAAAAAAAAAGTTTTATTGGTAAGGAATCCAAATAATCCGAATAAAATAGAAATATTCTGTGGTGCTCTTGAAGATGATGTGTTTTTTTTTCATTGAAAAATCGAACAATTTCAACTTGCACACCTGATCATTGTTGATTTTCCGCAGAATCATGTGGACCACAATCAAGAAAAGGCAATATTTTGAATCCACAGCATCAACAGCCCTTACATTTATTATCGGGATTATTGCGAACATATTCCTGATGGATAGTAGTGAAGGGAACATTAAACGGCTATGTTCCAATAGCAAACTCGCAAGCAATTGTTGAAAAAAACATCGTTTCTAACCGTTTCATCATAGTATTTGCAATATTTTCCCGCGTATCCAATCACCTGCCGGTAATTAATCACACATAAAATCAATTCCAGTTCCCGAACAGTGCTTCCTATTGAAGACCCTCCTCCATTTACATTCGTATACGTAAAAATAACTTTGATTACACTGCGCAATGAAGCGTTCCACATACCAGAAAAATAAGAGTTCCGCTCGATTTGATCCCTTTCCTGTCACCTCCAGAAGGACGAAACGGTTGGGGCTAGGCCGCACCTAACCCCGAGTATGTGTTGTAATTGGAATATGAGTGATTTTGCACGCAACATTGGCTGTTGGGATGATCAGCAGGGAAAATGTTGCCTATCATCACGTTCAAGACTGCGGATTCGGTTGGGTTCATTCGAAACCACGTTCCTGCATAATGTGTGAGTATGTGTGTGTTTGTGGCTTTTCGTAAATCACCTGGGAGGGATTCAACCTATTGAATCGCCGGCACTGCGCTCGGTAATTTCTTCCCACCAGTCATCGGTTTCTGTGGGATTAACAGAGTATGTAGGTAGGTACATAGCGGTGACTGATATCAAAAGCGCGTATCCAGAGAATTTAATTCCCCGCATTGACTAATCGGTTATCCTAGCAATGCCTATTGATTTTTTTTTTCGTTTGATTTTTTTTATTCCCAGCATAACCTGAATCAGGTTATAGTAATTTCCTGGGAGAAACTCCAACTATATTGAACGAGCTGCACAGAAAAACGCCCCACATTCCGATCCTCCCAATCTCAACATCGAACCAACCGAGCAGCACAATAAGATGATCATAAATATTTAGTCGATTCAGCACCCAAACACCCCTCCGTCTGAGTTGGAAAGAAGACTATCTACTTTCGACCCACTACTGGGGTGTAATTGAATCAGGCAGCTTCCCTGAATCGGAACCAACCGACCGACCGACCGCGGCAGTGCTCCTTCCAGATGAATGTCTTCCGAGTGGGTTCGGTCCAGTTCCAGCACGCACCCCGATTTCGTGCGTTCCGAAGCATTCGGAGGCAATATTTATGAACTGTGAGAGAATTTATTGTTTATCGAATTGCTTTTGGCACACAAAAAGAGTTTTCCGTTCAGGAGGCTGGAGGACCCGTAAAGGTGGGAACAATTTTGTTGGTTTTCCTACCAATATAAATGGTCGGGGCGGATCGGGTTCGGGGTTTGCAGCTGCTGTCGTGGATGGACGATCCTGTTTTGCAGGCAATCCTAATTTATGGAAGTTGGATAAGAAACCAATTAAATTTTAATGTTTGCGCAATGTTTGGAAAATGTTGCTTTGATTGGAATCCGAGTAAATTTATAAACTTGATGCGAAACGTTCCAAGCAGGATGGCAGCAGCGCGCGTTCGTTGAGCGGGGTGACGAAGCAAGTCGCTCTCAAATTTAATTTACAAGTTTAATTCGTCGTTAATCCACTTCTGACATGTCGAGAGCGAACAATTTAAAAGTTTCTGGGCCTAACAGGTGGTAGCTGAAAGTTGTGCATCACTCATCATATCACTCGCAGGATATTTGCCAATCAATTATTCCATTTTAAAGTGGAAAAAAATAGATACAAAATTTGATACAATATGAATCATAGTTTATTTATAAATGGGACAGATTCGAATGTGTTTATTATTATGATTCAATGAACTGAAAGCTTCCCGATTTATTAAAATTGATAATAATTTTTTTTTGTTTTTTTTTTAAATTCATATCTTTTTAACTACTACACCCATTCAGATGATCGACATATCAAATTAAAGCCAATTAATAGCCTTATTTGAAAAAAAAGTACACTTGCTGAAAAATTCGATTGTATTTTAGTAATTATTGATTGTATTGGTTTTAATAGTTTACATGGTTTCGGGACCAACAGCGCTATATTTTTTATATTTTTTTTCTTGAAAGCTGAGGTTTTTTTTACATAACATATCCAAAACCATAGATCTGATTTTTATCGTTTTTGAGTTAGGGTTTTTCAAAGCTAAATGTTTTGGTTGCGGTAGTTTAACGGACAGAAAAAAAAAGAAAATGGAAAGTCCTAATTTATTGTGTTCTATTTTTCAAAGACTAGTTAATTGACTTTAATTTTAAATGTCGATCATCTGAATCGGTGTAGTAGTTCAAAAGCTATGTAGTTTTGAAAATAGTCATTTTTGGAAAAAAGAGGCTCATTTGATTTCTCGGACCATCGGTTAACTTTATGACGTTTGTTGGTTACTGAACAAGTAGACAAAATTTCACTTCTATCAACCCCTCACTTATATGATTTGTGGCATGGGTTTCAATCGCTTCAATACAGATCACAAACACAATAAAAACAATAATACAAAACAAAATAGCAAGAAAGAGATAGGAGAAAGGGAGACAAAACAAGAAATCATAAGAATACAATGGTCGACAAAATAGAAAAAGGTTTATAGAAGAGTTAGAAGGAATACGAACCATTGGACCGGTCGAATAAATTAAAGTGTCTTTTTTTTATCTTCGCTTGTTTTACGTCGGCATATTTCCGCCACTTTAGTGCCAATCACCGACATCAGGGAGGCGACTCCACCTGTTCCTACCTATCAGACTCAACAACTCATGAGCCGGGCCAACTTCTTTTACTTCCCTTCCGAAGGAAGACGTAACCAGAGATTTTTCGCCTCAGAAAATCCCAACGACGCCAGCTGGGATTGAACCCAGGCCGATCGGATTGTGAGGCTGTTACGCTAACCACACAACCACTGGCGCCGTCATTAAAGTGTCTTGTAAAATATTATATGTAAAGTTGAAATGTAATAAATTGTAAGTACCGTTCTTAATCATATTTCGGACAACATCATATTTCGGACACTTTGTTCTAATATGCTTAATGCTTAATGCTTAATGAACTGATGATATAACTATCAAATTGATATCGCAATTGCTTCTTTAGAGTAATCCCTTGGTCTCACTATCTTTCCACATGAGAACTACATTTGAATTATAACATAATCGGCAGAAATCTTACAACACTACTCATTGTCGTTTGTGTTTGATGTTTCCTTAGCGTGAGCACGTATAATTTACCCGTCCATAAATATTTAAATGTCTCCCGTGTTTCACTAATTCTCATCACCGTTAACAGTTTACTGTGATTGCTTGGTAAGTGTGTCGCAGTTGACTATAAAATATAATCAAGTGTAATGTAATTTTCGCCCAAAAAATTACAAAATAAAGTGTCCGAAATTTGAATTCAATCTGTCCGAAATTTGATTTAGTGTCCGAAGTTTGATTCTTCATTTTGAAAAGCATTTTCTTTCATTTGAAAAGCATTTTATTCGATGATTTTTTGATGTTTTCAATCAAATAGGTACCAAAGTAGGAAGCTTAAAAGCATATTGAACTAATTTATTAAAAATATCAACCAAATAATACCTGTGCATAAAGTTTAGATCTGTTTTCTGCATCATATGCCTTGAGCGTCCGAAATATGATTCAGAACGGTATACGAGTTGTAAATTATAAAATAAACGATATGTAGTGCACAAGTTCCAGTTCGAAGAAACGCAGGATAGGGTCCTGCGTATTGGCATCGAACCAGCTACCCAACAACGTTAATGCAGATAAAGTAAAAATGTACAGAATGATCGACGTTGATCCCCAGGATCAACCCCTACAACAAATTCTTTAGAAAGAATCCAGCGATCAGCCACTGGAAATTATTGAACTCTCTACTGAAACTTTCGGAACATCTAGTATTTCATATATTCGGCAACGAAATGTATATAACAGTTGTTCGATGAGGGCAAGAATGACCATCCTTTTGCATCACGGATTTTTTCTCGATAATCTGCTGTATGGAGCGCAAGACAATGCTGAAAGATTGAGTCTTTGCGTGGAATTTTGTGTTTTTTTTAATCTGCTTGTTTCAATCACAGAAAATGGAATTTTGGATCCCCGACACTTCTTCCGTCAATCCCAAATATACTGCGAGAAAATAGTACGAAGTGATTTCACCAACCAACATAAAGAAAACACTTGGACTAATCTGGAAGATTTATACCGAATGTTGCGGTCAAAACAGCAGGGCTAATAATGATGTCCCCGTCGCAAAGTGAGGAAGTCATTCTACCAACATGACAGACAGCGAGAGAACAGAAAAAAGAGTAAACAAAAACATAATGGGAATATACAAGATCTGGAAAATGAATTCCGTACCCTAAAGGTGAAATTACTTCGCAAGGAAATCACAGTATCAAAAAACGAGTGTATGCAGGATTTGTAGACAAAAATAGGATGTCCAAAAAGAAATGACGGTTCACTCGCGTTTTCGACGCTTCGATGCCTTGTTTGTAACGTTTTCACTATACCTCACTCCCCGGCAATTTTTTTTCTGAATATAATCAGAACGAAAAAAGCTTCGAAATCGGCTCAGTAACGATACGATGAACGCTATTTTGCGATCAAAAGATTTGATTAAACATAGTGGCTACAAGATCAAACACACAAATAACTTGCAAATGTAAATGTAATACTTGTAGTAAATAAATGAGTATTTTTTTCATTTCAATAGAATAGATTTTTTCTGCAACAAATATTTTCGATGGTACAGATTTTTCAAAGAAAAAGTACAGATGAGAGAAAATTTTAACCCCTCTGTTACAGATTAAAACGTGGCAACACTGCTTTCTACCCATTCATCTTGAAACGGGTTGCACTTTGACGCCACTCTCAACCCTGAAACAAGGCTCGAATTCATGAAAATTAAGAGATCGTCATTCACGATTCAACAGTCTTCCAGCTAGCGGCCAGACGTCAGCGTCTGTATTGCTTTATTGAAGCAATATAGAATTGAGAAGAATGAACTGAGAAAGTCCAAAGCCTGTGTAATACACAACATCATCCTCATTACCGCCGATAAGCCCGAACACACTCCTAAATTCACAAAAGCTCTCCTCCGGCAAAAAAATAATAATAAAAAAATCAAAATGTCAAATCAAAAAAATCAAATGCAATCGTCCTAAAAATGCAGATTTTAGAAACATGTATTCGCGATTCGAATCAAAGTTTGTATTCCGTTTGGATTGGAGGAAATATGAGTTTTCCACAGCAATTGGGATTTGTTTGACTCAAATATAACTTTTGAAAAGGGCGTATGGATTTTAGTGAGAGAAATCCTTGGTATTTGAAATCTCAGAAACTATGAGTCGTACTGAAATAGTGTCTTATTAAGAGTTATAGAGTATTGATGTTAAAATGTGTAAAAATATACACTCAGAAAAAAAATTAGTACCCTTTTTTATTTGCAAAAAAAAACTTGAATTTGCAATATCTAAAATATGTATTTTTTCATATAGATCTAACTAACCCGGCAAACTTCGTCCCGCCCAAAATTTGTTTTTTTGTTATCAGTACCTTGAAACATTCACGTTTTGACGTAGAACTACGTCTTTCAGGAAGGGTGCCAAAACAGAAAACAGGTCACGTTTTTATGAAATAAAGTTAACGTTAATAACTATCTTCACTATGAACGAATTCTCATGATCTGCATACCAATAGAATCGGGAATTCTCTAAGATTTGTTCGATATGCTATTCATTACAATTTTCTAGTCTCTAAACGGTTTAAATTCATGAAAACTGGAAGAACTTCCTTTTTTTCCCATACATTTGTTCTGCCGATATGTGTGCTAGCCCTTCCCGTACTTCGAATGCTTATAACTCGAACATTTGTTAACAGATCGGAAAGATGTTTGCATCAATTGATAGGAAATATTTTTACGCGTATATCACAATTAATAAAATGTTATTTTTTGTGAGATGAACAATTGAATAACTGTAGAATGTGAAGCGTTATCTAAACGCCCTAACTGCCAAGGGTTAATTGGCCCGATTTACGGTTTCCCCAACACAGACTTCATAATTGATGTACCTGTGGAAATCCGCTTTGCAAATATACATGCAAGTCGGAGGTATTTTTGTTCCCACTGAGCTGTGTTTCCCTGACACGGACTTCAAAATCAATGTGCCTGGGGGAATTTGCTTTACAAAAACATGCAAGTCGGGGTCATTTTTTGGTGTTGAGTACTTTTGTACTCGCTTGTCGTTGTGCAGACCGGAATATGTTTCCCTAAAACGTACTTTTAAACTGAGAAGCCTGGGAAAATCGTCATTCCATATACTAGGGGTGAATGAACTTTCGCGGTTCGAGTACTACGTAAACATGAGATGTGCAATAAATTCAGAGGGAAATGTAAAATACAATGATCGTTTGACAATTTTTTCGTTCACATATTTTGATAGTCCTAGGCATCATATCAAACGTAAAAGGACGTGCGTCAAATTCATTTGTAACGAGGAATATGATTTATTACAAAAATTTCGATGCATTCTAAAATAATGTTCGAAGTGGTAAATAAGTGGATTGAATAATATAATTGCGTAGTTCTACGTCGAAAATATGCGGTCGTGTCCTTGATACAACCCCTTACAATTTTTTACAAAGCGCAAGTTCATGGGTCCAATCGCAGAACTGTTCATTGATTGATCTTCTAATCGACCCCGTTGAATTAACCTTTTACTAAAAAAAAATTAGTACTTCTACCAAAACTCATCATTATAATATCACATTATTTTCAGACACAATTGTCGTTCAACATTTTTCAACCACTTGCAAATAACATGTTTCTTCGTTACATGGAATAAACGTCTGATCTAGAAAATATGATAGAATAAGGACAGACCCCTCCCCTCTTCTCCCCTTAGAGAGGGGGAAGGATTGTCTACCATAGAAACGTTTCGTGTCCCCTAAAATCTTCACATGCCAAATTTGGCTCCATTTGCTTGATTAGTTTTCGAGTTATGCAGAAATTTGTTTTTCATTTGTATGACAGCCCACCCTTAGAGAGGGAGGGAGGAGTGTCGAACCACCTTAGAAATGTTTCTTGCCCATAAAACCTCCACATGCCAAATTTAGTTCCGTTTACTTGATTAGTTCTTGAATTATGCGGAAATGTATGCTTAATTTGTATGGCAGCCCCCCTCCACCCTCAGAGAGACGGGTGGAGTGTCTATTCGCAATAGAAACATTTTTTGCACCCTAAAACCTTCATATGTCTTATTTGGTTTCATTTGCTTGAATAATTCTCGAACAATGCAGAAATTTGTGTTTAATTTGTAGGGCAGCCCCTCTTAGAGAGAGGGGAGGGATCTCTAACTATCATGAAAACCTTCCCCGGCCCCAAAAACCCCTACATACCAATTTTCATGTCGAATAGAAGTCATGTAAAAAATTCGAAAAATGTGTCCAAGATGGTAAAACTATTCTTGACAAAATTTGTGGAACATCGAATTTTTATAAATTTTCGAAACTTAGAATTTTTATATGTTAACATTCAATTGCAGCCACAAATTATGGTTCCTGATGTGATTTAAAACAAACAAAAAGCTCATTATTAATGTCCTTCTAAATTCAGCCATTCTTGAGATATTTAAAACATATTTCTAATTTATTGTCTTGTTTGTAGTAAATAGGCCCTTTTAATATGTTCGTCATGTTCATGATTTTTTTTTTTGAATTTGCTTATAATGTCCAACAACTTTTACAAATACATCATTTTTTAGTAATTACGTTGAAAAACATTTGAAGACATGTGGGTTAATAAAAAACGTAGTGATATTAAAAAAGTCTTTTTTTATGTTAATATACAATTTTAACATATTATTCGTGTTTTACAATCAGAACACGAACAGATTTTAAAGTAGAATTGAAATCCCAACAACACAAATACACCTCGTTGATTCAACCGGACGTTATGGGTACAAAAATAATTAACTTGTTTACGTTATGCCTAGATTGTACCTGAAGTCAGGTATTTTCAAGGTACCTCTTTATATGTATATAAAGTTACTCAGATTCAAACATTGTTCAACAGTCGAACAATCTTCCTTATAGAGTATAGTATAGCATAGTGGCTCTCATGGCCGAGTGGTTATCGTCACACCTAACATGCCGGGGGTTCGTGTTCGATTCCTGTTCTGATCGGGGGAATTTCCGTCAAAGAAATTTCTTCCGATTTGCACTGTGGTCACGCGTATTCACTCAGAACGCATTCTAGGTGTGAATCTCAACTAAGTACTAATTGAAATGACGAAAGTAATACTACGTTGAGACGGCGAAGTTCCTTTAGGAATGTTAGTGCCATTTAAGAAGAAGAAGAACTGGATATACCCCACAGTTCATAGCAAGTCACGTCCGAGAGCTGACGTAACTATTTCTGCTCCCGAAATAATTTTCAAGCTCATATAAAAGAATTTCAAAGAAAATCAATTTGCTATTGTGCATAAGTGTAGATCATTGTTCATCAATTCTGAAGCTAAGTATCATTTTTTTTTTCTCTTTTGAGTTCTGGTTTCGGTTGGTTGGTGAGTGATGGAAGGGATCGAGTCCGCTGATGATCCTAACCCTACATCCTCAGAAAATAGGGCTAAGTTACCTCCGGATAAAAAAATTCGAATCCGCTGCTACCCCGACACGGCAAAGGGGCCGTTTGAAGTCTTTATTCGCCAGAAAGAGAAGCCGATTAATGTACTTCTTGTTTCGGCTGAGCTTAAGAAAAACTTTAAATCCGTTAAGGAAATAAAAAAGATAAACTTTAGTAAGTTAAGGGTTATGTTTGCCAATCGGGAGGAGGCAAATGAAGTCGTTTCAAATGAGCTTCTATCTCGCCTTTACCGGGTTTACGTACCGAGCGACCGTGTTGAGATCGATGGAGTAATTAATCAGGCTGATCTAGAGATAGAATATGTTGTTAAACATGGCAAAGGAAAGTTTAAAGATCCTCGGCTCCCTTCGGTGCCGGTTCTAGAGTGTAATCGCTTAGGTGTGACTGCCATTTTGGATGGAAAGAAGAGTTTTATTCCATCACACGAAGTTCGAGTTACATTCAGTGGTTCTTCGATGCCAGACTATCTTTGTATTCATAATGTTCTGATTCCAGTTCGATTTTTTTCTCCGAAGTTGATGCTCTGCCAGAAGTGCAAACGATTTGGTCACACAGAACAGTTTTGTGCTAATAAAGCTCGCTGTGGCAAATGCGGACAGTCTCATTCAGATGGGCAGTGCACCATCTTGGAAGCCATATGTCTACATTGTAATGGTGTTCATATTGATGTAAAGAATTGTCCCTTATATAAGGAACGGGCATGGTTTGCTCGTGACAGAGTGATTCATAAGTCAAAATTGAGTTACGCCGAGATGCTTCGGCAGGTCGCCCCTGCTGTCAACGATGACAATCCGTACGATTCCCTCAGCGAACTTACGGACTTGGATGAAGAGGTTCCACATTGTAGTCAGAATGCGGCACCAAAACGAAAAAATGTTTCCATGCCAAAACACGCCAAAAAACCGAAGCAGTCCTCGCCTGTCATTCACATAGAAGACTTTCCCCCGTTAAGCCCTACGGTCTCTACTCCCAAACCCATGATTTCACCAACGAAAGCTCCCCGTCTTCATGGATTTTCACAGCAGTATGAACGAAATAATAAAGATCAAACTTCAGGTAAACTGAACATCACAGGTCTGATTCAACTAATTGCTGATATTTTTGTATTAAATCCTGTATGGACAGATACACTGATGAAGTTATATCCTCTCTTGAACACCATTCTCGCGAAAATCATCGTTTCTTGGCCCCTCCTTGGTTTGTTCTTGACTATCGATGGCTAATTCCGGTCGGCCGAGAAAATTTTTTTCCTTGTTCCAGTGGAACTGCAGAAGCGTTTTGCCGAAACAGGCAAATCTTAGAAACTTTTTGAATTGTGTCGATGCTGATTGTTTTGCATTATCCGAAACTTTTCTGGTCGAGGAGTTGAACTTTGTTGTTCCGAGGTTTAAGATCATTCGTGCCGATCGCGATAGTCGGACTGGTGGGGTTCTGTTGGGTATCAAAAACAATTATTCATACAACCGTGTTCGGTTGGTGAACTTGGGTCCAATTGAAGCAGTGGCGTGCTCTATTGATGTCTGTGGCCAGTGGATTACTGTTGCTTCGATATATATTCCTCCGTCACGCCCATTGAGTTTTCCGATTCTAAGAAATGTGATCAACCAACTTCCTCGCCCGATGTTTTTACTCGGGGACTTCAATTACCACGGTTGTGCTTGGGGTGAAGCTTACGATGATAGTAGAGCAAACTTTATATACGATCTGTTGGATGAGTTTGATCTCTCCATTTTAAACACAGGTGAGATAACCCGTTTGGCTTGCCCACCGGTTAGGTGTAGTCGAGTTGATCTTTCAATTTGTACTTCAAGCTTTGCGCTGAATTGCTCCTGGTCCGTGTTGGATGATTCAGCAGGAAGCGATCATCTACCGATTCATGTCAAATTTTCCGAAAGGGGTTCATTTGAAGCTACAGTACCTTTTGATATCACCAAAAATATTGATTGGGTACAATATTCATCGCATATTTCCAGAGCCACGGACTGCTGCGAGGTGGCCATACCAGATCTCCATAATTATATTTCTAATTTAATGGTTGAGTCTGCTCATCGTGCACAAACGAAACCCGCCCCTGCCTCTTCTTCAGTTAGTAGGTCTCCTACAATTTGGTGGGACAAAGAGTGTTCTGATATAGTAAAGAAACGTTCTAAGGCATTAAGAGAATTCAAAAAACGTGGTGCGATGCCTTTATTCCTGGAATATAAACGGCTTGAGGCCAGTAGCAAAAAACTGTTCAAATCGAAAAAGCGTAATTATTGGAAAAACTTCATAGACTGTTTGACAAGAGAGACAGTCATGCGTACATTGTGGAACACAGCTCGTAAACTGCGTAATTACTATCCTCCTCCGTCGTGCGTTGACAATTATGATGCAGAATGGATACAGGAGTTTACTAACAAGACTTGTCCGTCGTTTGTCCATTGTGCATGTCCTGAGTTCAGAGAATTACCTACCACCGAAAATGATCTGATTAAAGTCTTCGATTTGTTCGAAATTAACCTTGCTTTAACCCAGAGTAATAATTCTTCGCCTGGTACAGATGGTATAAAGTTTTCTCTCATTAAAAATCTACCGTTGTCCACAATGCGTCTCCTATTAAAATCTCTAAATTGGATTTTCCAAAGTTTCACTGTTCCGTACTCGTGGAAGGAGGTGAAGGTAGTAGCCGTTCCCAAACCTGGAAAAGAACCAGGACTTGCTGATTCATACCGCCCCATAGGTCTATTGTCGTGTGTCCGGAAACTATTGGAAAAAATGATTTTACATCGGCTAGAATTTTGGGTGGAGAAGAATAATCTTCTATCCGCAACCCAGTACGGATTCCGTCAGGCGCGTAGTACGAGAGACTGTCAAATACTTTTAGCGACAGATATTCAGAATGCTTTCGAGTCGAAGGAGGAGCTAGTCTCTGTGTTCCTAGACATTAAGGGAGCCTACGACTCGGTTTTGATTGATATTTTGTGCCACAAACTGTGTCAAATTGGAGTTCCCGTTCAACTGTCCCTATTTATGTTTCACCTTCTATCGTCAAAAATAATGAAGTTTTTCCACAACAATGAGGTCAAATCAGTGCGCACTAGCTACCTTGGTCTAACTCAAGGTTCTGCTCTCAGTCCTTTGTTGTATAACATTTATGTCAGGGATATCGATAGTTGTGTTTCGATCGGCTGTACACTGGTACAGTTTGCCGATGATAGTGCTTTATGGCGCCGTGGAAAGGAGTCTATGTTTATAGAAAGTGCTTTGCAATCATCCTTGAATAATCTGGAGCAATGGGCTGCGAATATTGGCTTTGAATTCTCTGTCGCCAAAACTGTGGTTGTTATGTTTTCTAGAAGAAGACCACCTTCATCTCTGCAGCTAACTCTCTATACACAGTTAATTTCTCAGTCAAACAGCTTCAAATACCTCGGAGTGTGGTTTGACACCAAATGCATTTGGAAAGTCCACATAGAATATTTGGTACAAAAATGCCAGAGAAGGATCAACTTTTTGCGAACTATATCGAGTTCTTGGTGGGGAGCCCAGCCCGCTGACATGATCAAACTGTACAAGACCACTATTCGTTCAGTGATGGAATATGGTTGTTTAGTTTTTAGTATGACCGCAAATTCGCACTTTATCAAACTTGAACGCATTCAATTCAGGTGTCTCAGGATTTGCTTGGGTTTGATGACGTCGACTCATACAAAAAGTGTTGAGGTTTTAGCTGGCGTTTTGCCCCTCAGAAATCGTTTTAACGAATTGAACTGTAGATACCTTGTCAGTTGTCATATTGCTTCCAGTGACGTTAGGATTGGCTTGGATCTTCTTTTCGACAGGAATCCACAATCAAGGTTTCTTATTTCATATCGAGAATGTCTCACCCTGCCTCCAACTGAAGCATCGATGAAATGTTACTTTGATTACGATTTTTCCTCTACGATATCTTGTGTCTCGGTTGATACTTCATTGCAAAGAAATATGCTTAGCGGAAGATCTTCAATTTCCGTAAAGAGCTTGTTTCAAGAAAAGTTGTCAACATATTTTGCGGACGTTGTATTTTACACAGATGGTTCCCTGAAGGATGAGTGTGCGGGTTTTGGAGTGTTTGGCACTGAACTAGAGGTTAGTAGGCGGTTGATTGACCCCTGTTCAATATTCTCGGCGGAATTATCAGCGATTTTATTCGTGGTAGATTACATCAAAGGTATCCCTCCTGGTAAATACCTTATTTGTTCTGACAGCTTTAGTGTTTTGAACGCTATAAAGAATACAAAAACATCAAAAAAGACAAATCGATTGGTGTTGTACATAAGAGATACCGTTGCATATCTCTTATCGTGCAACTACTTTGTACTATTTTTATGGGTTCCATCTCATTCTGGGATCGCCGGAAATGAGATGGCTGATACATTGGCGAAGTGCGGTTGTGATACTAACGAGATCTTCTTCAGAGAAATTCAGTCACACGATTTTCTTCCGATTCTCCGTAGGAGAGCACTCGAGTCATGGCAGCAAGGGTGGTCTGCAAGTGATCTTGGTAGATACTGCTACAGTATTCTTCCTTCCGTTAAAACAAAACCTTGGTTCGATCAGATCGTTTCTTCACGGATGTTCATAAAAAATATGAGTCGTCTAATGGCAAATCATTATACTCAAAACGGTCATCTTTTCAGAATCAACATCACCGATTCGAATCTCTGCGACTGCGGCAAGGGATACACCATCATTGACCATCTCGTCTGGGAGTGCGAACGTTACGGGGCATATCGAACCAATATTCTGACCGGAATTCCTGTTCAACCAATTCGAGATATTCTTGGAAACAAGGACATTCAAACCATGAAGCTCTTACACGAATTCATCATGAAATCTAAAATTCAATTATAATTTGGTACACTGTTCGCTTCGCTTTTCTAGACCAACACATAGTATTAGTTAGTATAAGGTAGTTCCCTTCCCTTGTCCATCCTTTTGTATGCGAGAATGAAAGCTATTGAATGTTTGGAAAGTATGTGTGTGAGTGTGTTTGGAACTAACCCCGAGTAAGCCGCGGGTAATCGTTTCCTCATAGCTAATTGTTTTATTATTCAGTTTATGTTATGTATATTCTATAATGGTTGATTGGCCAAAATTTGCCCTATGGGACAGCTGTGCCTAATTAATTTTAATAAAGGAAAAAAAAGGATAAAAAAAACTGGATATACCCCCACCCAACAGGTCACGGGTTCGGAAAAGAAGCAAATTGTCTTTAGAATTTTGCATGACTAGGATGTAAAAGTCGTGTAATGGCTCACACCGACATTCACTTTCGATTTAAAGTATTATTTTTTATATTAATCAACATAATCGAAATGCTAGGCTCGTCGCTTTCCATCATCGCACTCGACTTTACCGCGATACATCAACTCCCGAATTACAGGGTCATAATTCTGTACTTCCTTTCAAATTTAAACGTTACATCGTATGGCATGGTCTACTGAAGCTTGTGACCACATACCGCGTCTCTTTTGTAACGTTTTACAATCTCCCCAACGCAGCTTCGCAGATATTATGTTATGTTCAAAAACATCCCCTCTGTTCGTCTAAAGCCACCCCGCCACCCCATCCCACCCTGGATTCGATGACACAAAAGAAGCGGTATCGCTTTCACGATACGGAAAACCGAGAAACACATAACCATAAAAATATATCGTACTACAAATTTGACGGTACTTCCCAATTCCACGGATCCACGCCGCGAGACTTTGTATTGAAACGAATGAAGTAAAAAATGAACAAAGGCAACAACAACAAAAAATCACATCCGCGACTTTTACTGCTTACTGTCCCTCCAGAGTGTGGTGTGAAATTTCTGAAGCCCATGCTTTTCACTTACAACAGGACGGAGCAGGACAGACAAAGTCGCTCACAGAATTATTAAAAATTTATCACTTCCGAAAAGGAGCGACATAATCACGAGAAAAAACCGTAAATAATAATCTGGTATTGTCAGCTGCAGAATATTACGGGGTTTGTTTTCATGGGCATTTAAATTCGATACTCTCATCGTCGAAAGTCGCTCGATGAGCATCACCCCGAATCTTTAACCCCTCTTCAAACGAAGCTTTTCTGTTTTCAGTCTGACAGGTAATCAAGAGCGATTTGGGGGCTGAACCTGTTCACCGTTGTTCGCTTATTCCGCTTTCCGAGCCATTTGAGTCAATAATCCGGTAGAAGTCATAAAGGAAGAGAGGGTGGTATTAGAGTGTCTTGCCATGTTTGGAATTTGCCGAACGTTTGTTCAAATGGCACATCCAAGCTGACAAAGTGAAACCGGGGAATATTGCGAACATTAAAAAGGTGGGAATTCAAGTAATAAAATTCAACTCCAACTAGCTTTCCACTTTTTCGTTGAATAGTAGTTCATCCTCAGGAATCAATCTGCTGAAATAATTGAGTTTAAAGTAAAACAAATCCTGGCTTTTCCGTCTGCGGAAAAATTAATTAGACTAACTTTGAGGTCGGTGCCACATCAATCTTCCCTCGCTGTATTTAAGTTTCCGCCAACCGAAAGCGGAAAAAGTCAACTAAATTACGTCTAGATAAATTCAATTGGTATACTTGTTTGCTTAAGGGCAACAAAGAGGAACTTCTGCGCGAACCTTTCTTCCTATCGAAGTTTATCTGCTTGCTAACATCCCGAGCTTCTTCCACCCCCCGAGGTTCAATTGTATCGCTCGTTAGGTTGCTCCAGCTTCGCCAGACCTTGGCTGGGGAACAGACCCACAACGGTATAATGGGCGTTTAATTGCATTGGTTACTATTCCTGTTTCCACTGACAATTTTGCGCAATTACTTTCCGGAAAGTTTCATGAAACTTAACCTGTTTTCTTAGCTGAAACAAGACACGATTATTTGCTCTCGATACCAATCGTGTCTTTGAAGGGCTGTGAGCGACAGCTCCGGAAACATTCCCTCAAGCGATTTATTTACAACTATTTTCCACATTCACTCTTACACGTTTAATCCTAAACTCTCGAGAGGAGCACATCATCAACACAGTCTTTTATTATTATAGTCCCGCTTGTTTTTCGTTCGTTTTCCGAAACTTTTCAACCATTCCAAAAACCAGCGTGATAGATAAAGAAGAGCAGAAATAGTTTCCACTTTACAAACTTTTTTTTTTTTGGGGAAACTTTTTTCTCTATCGATCTAACCATACAACCATCAGATGCGAGAGTGGATGCTGCGCCAGCCTCGGGGTCGATTCGGCTCGGGTTACACAAATCCAGCGCTATTTGATAAGATGAGGCAAAACTTGCCTCCGTCGTCTGATGACTCTGCCGTTGATTGGTGTGCTGTTTTTCACTCCGGATAAACGTAAATGTGGTGGGGGAGGGAGAGGAGCGATGGGTCTTGGGGCGGTATGTAAAGCCGTTCGAAGTGGGACATTTATCAAAGTGGCAGCGCTGCAGAAGGCAAACGTCCCGAGAGAGAGAACAATGTAGGCCCCTCTTTGGGGTTAGAGCTTGGGTCGGGGAAGTCGGACCGGTTTTTGGCAAAATGCCCTGCAGCATCCGCGTCGAGAAATGTTATGCATCAGAAAGTTCTTATCGATGTATGGAATTCAAGCCCCGTGCCGGGGGAATGCGGCTTGACGTACAGATTTGATGGGTGTGGATAAAATTTGGTACAAGTCGTTCACTTTTCCCTCTAAACAGAAGTGTGTCGGCTTGAGAGTGATTCACAAAAAGTATGCATGAGGGAGTTGTGAAACACTTATGCATACGCGAGTTGTACAGAACATCGAAACAAATAATGAAAATGCCTGATTGAGTGCCGTAAAGCTTCAGTTTGGATTGGAAAACAACCGAAATATTTGCACCCGTATCGTCTTGAACAATCCAAATAAAGGAAATTCTGAATGGTGTGATGTCATGATGTAACCATGAGAGAATCATTTTATACATTCAACGGAAATGATGTTTCAGCCAATGAAACAACCTATTACGGATTGAATTTCATTTATTTCGTTTGCCTAATCTTTATTCGACTTCTGACGCTTCTTTGAATACGTACAATATCGAACTGTAATTATTTCCTTATCTCAAGACGGATTTTATCTGAACGCCACAACGGTTCAGTTTCGAAACGATGTTCATTGATGTGCCTGCGGGACTCAGGTAGAAATATTCTGCTTTACTCTGCACAGCGAATGACATGAGAAGTCCTGAAAGTCCTGTGTAATTGTTACGGTTACAGAAGAAAATTCGAGAACATCACAATTCCAGAAAATTCTAGAGAGCACATATTTTACTGTCGAGAGTTTTCCTTTTCTTTCGAGTGATTCTTTGGTTCGCGATGAGTCATACAAAAGATATATATTATAACACATAATGCATGATGCAATCTCAATAGAACGTGATGCAATTCTCCAGCACACAGCGCGAAGGAAATTTCTAGAAACAGGCTTCAATAGAAAGCAACCTTATATGTGTATAATGTGTACATAATGTAAATAGAAAACATATTGCATCGCGATGGTCAATAGGCTTATATGCATCGTTAAGAGAGAAAGGGAAGGAAGATAGCAAAAAAAAAATTTACACTCATGTGTGTATAAATACTCGATGAATTTTGAAATAAAAATCAGTCAATCAGTTACTCTCGGAAAGTCTAAAAGTGTATCAGTTACTTTCGGAAATCCTTAGAGTGCACTTCTTCTGTGTATATTTCCAGTTCAGCAATAAGCATAGGCCTTTTATGGTACTAACTTGTGCTCGACTAATATTCGCAGAATCATAAACACGCTTCCACAAAGTGAATTAATCGTACGTGGGGTTAGCGCCACGAGTTCAACGCTAACAGTAATAAAGAAACTGAGATATTTGATACACCTTGGAATATTTCAGAATAAAACGATATGCGTGCGATCTGGTTAGGAATCAGATTCGATTCTGATTGCAAATTGTATTCAAGCTCACCAGTCTTATATTGTTAATTCTTATGACCCAAACTCAGACCATTACAGATGTTAACAAAATAAGTTCATGTCAACCAGGTCTTTTAAGTGCCACTCATTTTTTCGAATTGACCTTCCACCTATTGGAGGGATCGAAGCTGTTGCTTGTCATGTAAACGTCAGAGGCAAAGACCTCTGTATAGTCAGCTTGTATTGGCCTCCGAGAGCTGCGGTTAGCCGCAAGCAACTTGTTGACATGTGCTCACTCCTTCCTGAGCCACGATTGATCTTGGGAGACTTCAACTCTCACGGAACTGCCTGGGGGGAACAGTACGACGACAATCGTTCATTGTTGATATATGACCTTTGTAACAGCTTCAATATGACCGTTTTGAACACTGGGGAAACAACACGTGTGCCTAAACCTCCTGCTAACCCAAGTGCTCTTGACCTCTCGCTTTGCTCGAATTCACTATCGTTAGATTGCAAGTGGAATGTAATCCAGGATCCCAACGGTAGTGATCACTTGCCAATCAAAATTTCCATCACCATTGGGTCGAATTCTTCTGAATCTATAAACATGGCATATGACCTCACAAGACACATTGACTGGAAAAAATATGCGGACGCGATTACTCTAGCCATCAATTCCAGAGATGGTTTACCTCCATTGGAGGAGTATAACATCCTCTCTCGTTTGATCCATGACAGCGTGGTTCACGCTCAAACGAAACCCATCCCAGGTTCCACCATTCACCGAAGGCCTCCCAATCCATGGTGGGATAGCCAATGTTCAAAGCTTTATGTAGAAAAATCGAATGCATTTAAAGCTTTTCGGAAACGAGGAACCATTGACAATTTTCAAACGTATTTAGACCTTGAAAATCAATTTAAAAACTTGATCAAAGGTAAAAAACGTGCTTATTGGCGAAATTTCGTGGGAGGTTTGTCACGAGAAACGTCAATGAAAAAATTATGGAAAGTGGCTCGAAACATGAGAAATCGCTCTTCAACGAATGAAAGCGAAGAATATTCACACCGATGGATTTTGAATTTTGCACGGAAGGTTTGTCCTGATTCCGCTCCTGTGCAAAAAATTGTTCGAGATATACCACAAGATAGGTGCGATCTTGATTCCGAGTTTTCGATGGTAGAATTCTCTCTTACTCTCCTTTCATGTAACAATTCTGCTCCGGGATCGGATAGAATTAAGTTCAACTTGCTGAAAAATCTCCCTGATGTGGCGAAACATCGCTTGTTGAACTTATTCAATCGGTTTCTGGAGCATAATATTGTTCCAGATGATTGGAGACAAGTACGAGTTATAGCTATTCAAAAACCCGGAAAACCCGCGTCCGACTTCAATTCTTACCGCCCAATAGCAATGCTGTCTTGTATACGGAAATTGTTGGAGAAAATTATCTTGTTTCGCCTTGATCGATGGGTTGAAACGAATGGCCTACTCTCAGATACACAATATGGGTTCCGCAGGGGCAAGGGGACGAATGATTGTCTTGCGTTGCTTTCTTCAGAAATTCAAATGGCTTACACCGGAAAAAAACAAATGGCTTCAGTATTCTTGGACATAAAGGGGGCCTTTGATTCTGTTTCAATAGAGGTTTTGTCAGACAAATTACACTCTCGGGGTCTGCCGCCTCTATTGAATAATATGTTATATAACTTGCTTTGTGAGAAACATTTGAATTTTTCTCACGGGGATTCGACAGTAAGTCGGGTCTCCTACATGGGCCTCCCCCAGGGCTCATGTTTAAGCCCCCTTTTGTACAACTTCTATGTAAGCGACATCGACAATTGTCTTACACAAAATTGCAGCCTAAGACAACTTGCAGATGATGGAGTGGTGTATGTCGTAGGATCAAACGAATCCGACCTGCAAGGACCCTTACAAGATACTTTGAACAATTTTTCAACCTGGGCCATTGGGCTAGGGATCGAATTCTCCACGGAGAAAACAGAGATGGTGGTTTATTCTAGGAAGCATAGACCAGCAAAACCAAAGCTTCAACTTTTGGGTAAACCGATCACTCATGCTATGTCATTCAAGTATCTTGGGGTCTGGTTTGACTCCAAATGTACTTGGGGGGCCCATATTAGGTATCTGAGTAAAAAATGTCAACAAAGAATAAACTTTCTCCGTACAATTATCGGCACCTGGTGGGGAGCCCATCCAGAAGATCTTATAATGTTGTATCGAACAACTATTCTCTCAGTGATGGAGTATGGCAGTTTCTGTTTTCAATCAGCTGCCAAAACACACCTCATTAAACTCGAGCGAATTCAGTATCTTTGTCTCCGTATCGCGTTGGGATGTATGCCCTCAACGCATACCATGAGTCTCGAGGTTTTGGCAGGCCTACTCCCACTAAAAGATCGCTTCAAATTATTATCTCTTCGGTTCTTCATCCGGTGTAAGGTCATGAACCCATTGGTGATCGGAAATTTTGAGCAGCTGATCGAGCTAAATTTTCACTCCGGATTCATGAGTTCATATCATGAATTCATCTCCATGCAGGTTGATCCTTCTTCGTATATTCCCAACCGTGTTTGTTTTCCTGACTACATCAATTCCTCTGTGCATTTTGATCTGTCCATGAAGCAGGATATCCATGGATATTCAGATTATCAACGATCGAGGATCGCTCCAACGATCTTCGATTCAAAGTATGGGGGTATCAATTGTGATAATATGTACTTTACTGATGGGTCCACTATAAACGAGTCCACAGGATTTGGAGTGTTCAACGAAATTTTTAGCACCTCACACAGTCTTCAGAATCCTTGCTCAGTGTATATTGCTGAATTGGCAGCGATATACTGGGCGCTGGACAGCGTCGCCTCACGACCTGTTGAACACTATTACATTGTAACGGATAGTCTTAGCTCTGTCGAAGCTATCCGTTCAGTGAGGCCGGAAAAGCACTCGTCGTACTTCCTTGAGAGAATACGAGAAATTTTGAGTGCTTTATCCAGACGCTGTTATGTCATTACCTTTGTCTGGGTCCCTTCTCATTGCTCCATTCCGGGTAATGAGAGGGCTGACTCATTAGCAAAGGTAGGTGCGATTGAAGGCGACATTTACCAGCGTCAAATCGCCTTCAATGAATTTTTTTCTTCAGTCCGTAAAAATACCATCGCTAACTGGCAACGCAAATGGAACGAAGATGAATTGGGCCGGTGGTTTCACTCGATTATCCCTAAGGTTAGCCTCAAACCGTGGTTCAAAAGTCTGGACTTGAGTCGGGACTTTATTCGCACCTTCTCCCGACTCATGTCCAATCACTGTTCGTTAGATGCGCTTCTCTTTCGTTTCAATCTTGCCAGCAACAATCTCTGCGTCTGTGGTCAAGGTTATCACGACATCGAGCATGTTGTTTGGTCGTGCGAGGTGTATCTTATCGCCAGATCGAATTTAGAAAACTCCCTTCGGGCCCGAGGAAGACAGCCCAATGTGTCGGTGAGAGATGTGTTGGCTCGGTTAGACCTTGATTACATGACCCAAATATATGTTTTCCTTAAAGCTATCGATCTTCGTGTGTGATTGTACCTATGTCCTTATACCCTCCTTTTCATCCATTGCGAGCGATTGGCCCCCTTGGTATAAAAGGCAAAATAAGTTGAAATGTAAATATACAATAGATATACGAATAGATTTAAGAATCGAGTGTGATCATCAACATTGAAGAAGAAGAAGATAGCAGTGCCGATGCGGTTCGCTATTCTCCAAGTCAGGTGTACGAACTCTCCTATCAGTCGAATAAGCGTACAGATCATCATATTGAAATCGTCTTTCCGAAATGCAGTCAGCAAGTGCTTCAAAAAGCAGACATAAGATCGATGTGTTCTGCTTATCCAAATGACCGAACATAAATTGAAGGCCAATATCTGTGTCGCATAGATTTACATTCTTACGGCAAACATATTCAACAGCTGTTTCAATAGGCTCCAGTGCATCAACAACATATTGAATCTGCTGCATGTTCGATACATCCAGATCAAATTTGTCACAGGTATCCAAGAGCGTCTTTTGAGCTGCTTCACTTAGTTCATGGAATCGTTTCAGTTCAATCCAAGATGAGCTGAATTTCTCTTCCAAACTCTGCTTCAACGTATCGCTGTAGTATATCATTTTTTTTTGGGATCTTCTGAAAAAACTAACTATGTCACTAACTTTTCTAATGAAACCGGCACAAAGTCTTGAATATGATCAAATTCCTTGTTATCATTCTCTTCCACGGAATACCAGTTATTATCTTCATCACTGAATTCATCGTCTAAGTCATATACTAAGTTGAGTTCTAAGAGAAAATATTTTTTTGTAAAGAACTTAATTAAATTAATTGCACATTTTCATACGAACCTGTTCCTACATGTTCATCAACATGAGGTTGGTTCTTCTTATATTAGGCTGTCAAAAAAGTCCTGCGGTATTTCCGCGAGGTGTCGTTGTAAGCGCGTAGTTCTAGTTGTATTCATTGTATCGAGTCATACTATAGCTTGTTGGAAAGGTATTTTTGCGCGTTATAATACAGTCCTTGACAGTGTTTTGTTTGGTTAGGCCGTTCGTGAGTTATAGTGTCGCAAATATGGAGCAAAATAAAGAGAAAATCCGATATATTTTACAGTACTACTATGACAAAGGCAAAAATGCATCTCAAGCTGCCAATAAAATTTGTGCAGTTTATGGACCCGATACAGTTTCCATTTCCACCGCACAACGATGGTTTCAACGTTTTCGTTCTGGTGTAGAGGTCGTCGAAGATGCGCCACGCTTCGGAAGGCCTGTCGTCGAAAATTGCGACAAAATCGCTGAATTAGCCGAGACAGACCGGCATAGTAGCAGCCGTAGCATCGGCCAAGAGCTGGGGATAAGTCATCAAACCGTTATTAACCATTTGAAGAAGCTTGGATTCACAAAGAAGCTCGATGTATGGGTGCCACACACGTTGACGCAAAAAACATCTTTGACCGTATCGACGCATGTGAATCGCTGCTGAATCGCAACAAAATCGACCCGTTTCTGAAGCGGATGGCGATGAAAAGTGGGTCACTTACGACAACGTGAAGCGCAAACGGTCGTGGTCGAAGCCCGCTGAAGCGGCTCAGACGGTGCCCAAGCCCTCATTAACGGCCAGGAAGGTTCTGCTGTGTGTTTGGTGGGATTGTCAAGGAATAATCTATTATGATGAAAATTCAAAAAAATACCACAGGACTTTTTTGACAGCCTAATATATTCCCTAAATACTATTCCATTTAGAGAGGCATATTATTCTCTATCAGTTAACCTGACCCGAAGGCAGTTTTAAATTGTTCAAATTTCCAATGAGCTTGAGCTTGGGTAGACTGTACAATTCGTAGTTGCTCTCCGTGATTGACCTGAACCAACCAAATTGCACAAAGAACACACAGAATGACGCTTGGGACTAGCAAATCATTCTCGTTGTGCAATTTTCGGTGATTCGAGCTTTAAATTGTCAATAACGACGCCGGCCATGTCCTTACAGTCACCAGGGGAAGGAAAGGAATGTTAGTATGATATTCGCCGCCCGAAGGCCAGAAGGGTCGCCTCTATATCGTGGTTCCCTAGCGCTTATCATGGAAGGGATAGTTGTTAGTGGGAATGGTTAAAAAAAATCAGGATTCACTGCGGTAAGTGATGTGATTATCTAAGCGCAAACTCTTGATCACTCGACGAATTGGAATTCCGAAAATCATCCATTAGTTTTGAGTTATCCAACGCGTGCATTCTCTATATAAATCCAATCGCGACAAAGGAGAGCTATCCTTGAGCAATCTGAGAAGGTCCGAGAGGGCTTGTCTAAAATTAATCGGAGCAACGATATCTTATTCAACGCGTGTACCCCTTATATAACTCCAATCACGGCGAAAGAGGTCTATCTTTAGCCAACCTGAGAAGGTCACAGGGAGAACTCTTCTAAAATTGGTCGGATTTCAACGCGCGTACTCCTTATATGAATACAATTGTGACGACAGACAGTCATCTTCGGGAAATCTGAAAAAGTCACCGAGAGAACCCGTCCCAAAAAAACAGGAGCGGCGACCCATCTGCCATTCAACGCGCACTCCCCGCACACATCCAATCGTGGGGAAGATGGACCATCCCTGGGTAATCAAAGAAGGACAGACACACAAAATTTAAAAGTTGAATATCCAAAGCATCGACAAATTGAAGAATGAAAGGACCCAACAACAGAAGAATCAAAAATTGAAGAACTAAGGAACCAAGGAACCAAAGCCACTCAAATCCAACTACCCTCCCAAATACAACAGACAACCAAGTCAAACACGGAAACAGAACCGCACCCCCCAAAACACGACAGTGAAAGACATCACTAGACAACCAAAAGGACCAAAAGCCCCCCGATCTCCCGGAAATGCACAAAGACACACAACAAACCAACGGGCAGTCTCCAGGCCACACCCAACCCCCGCACCGCACACACTTAACAGTTAAGTTCTTTATTTCCACAATCCGCGCAACACGAAAACCGAGTGCAATCCAAAAACCATCCGTTGGCCCACTGTACATCTGTATGCACCCCCAAAAGACCGAAAAACCACCAATCCCTCCGGCCATACAGCGACATCCCTCACAATCGTGCCCCGAAAAACACCGCTCCACCTCCATGACCATCCCAACCATCCGCTGCACCTGAGAAAATAACCGCGCGGGAATACACTAGTACTAGATCAAGCCCTCAACTAGACCTGAGCAGTGTCGGCTCTCCAACTCCCCAACTCCCACTCAACCCCTCCCCACTCTTCAACCCATTAGCTCTTCAACCACTCAACCCCTAAACACCACATATCATCGGTCCCTCCCAAAACACCCAAAGACAGTCCTCCTCTCCCTCGACCAGACACATTCAAAGAGCACGCACTAAGCAACAGAAAACCATCGCCTCTACCTATAGAAGACGAGTTCCCTCGGTGGCCCCCCAGGTCCCCCAAAGACAACCACCCGTTGTCACAATTGGATTAGTTAAAGTTATTAATACATTCAAGAATTAAAGAACTAATTTATCAAAGGATTAAAGAAGGAAGCATTAAAAATTTAAATTATTAATGAAACACGACGTACATTACAATGACGTCACATATCTACACACAAAATACCTGATCATAATCGAGTGAACATTGTCTTGTTTTGTTGCAGTGTGAACAAGATAACGCGGCGCGAAGATGGAACGTAAACGACATGCTCTCTTTCTTCTTTATAACGCCCGTCACTCACTCAGAGAACTGTGCAGCAACAAGCACATACACACTGATGTATCTACGAGTGTCCCGAAACAGGAGCAAACATGAAACGCGCGGAATGGAAACCTATGAGTGAATGATTTTGTATACGTTATAAAAAAATTTAGCACACCTGTCTTCAATTTCAAACAACTTCAGTTGCTCCCCAGAGAGATAATATATGAGAAAGAAGAAAGAGAGAACTTAGCTTGCACTGCTTTTCACTCAGCCATGCCGACGGTCCTACTATGGTGATACACACACTACGACATAGAAACTTCGAACTCGATATGAAGAAAAAAACACACACTCACACCCATTCACGAAACATCGATTGAATGAAAATTTCGCTCATACACGCGAAGAAAAAATGGCTTCGCTCGATTTATGGATTTATTTCCAATTTCACAATTTATCCATATTTCAGTGGAATGTAGTTCGGTCAGAACACTGGGTAATATAACACAAGACGTTATTATCATACACACTTGCACTAGAAACACCAGATGAAAAAAAGCTTATCGCAACACAATCGACGCGGCCACACTTTTATATTTTAAAACAAATTTTCTCAGCCAAACATTCTTTTAAACCACAATTGTGCGTAACTTATTCAAGGAAAATCAACTGTATTCATCTTTTCGGAGCTTGAAAGCATAGTTTCCAATCGAAACACCAAATACACCGACAAAACTTGAAGACGAAGACAGAGCACAAACAAGCACGTCTTGTTCGCTCCGTCGTTCAACCCAACTCCCTTTGTTTTTGAATTGATCTTTTTGTACACAAATGCGATACAGCGCACCAAATCTAAACAGTGCCCTTTAGGAATTTAGTAAATCTTAAATTGTTCAAATTTCCAATGATAGTTTTACTACAGAAGTAGTCAAAATAACTAAATAACTAAAAAGTTATTTTAAAAAATTCGATGCATTCTATAATAATATCCGAAGCGATACACAAGCGGGTTGAATAATATAATTCCGTAGTTCTACGTTGAAAATGCGGTCGTGTCCTAGATACGAGGGTCACTATTTATATTTCGGGAATTGGCAACACTGATGTCATGTGAGTCCATCTGACGGTTCCATCGTAAAGTTTGACATTTTTGACGATATACGTACTCAGAACATTTTGTCATACGGACGCTATTTGTTTATTTTATATTTAGTTGAAAGTTTGGTCTCGGCAAAAAAATGGAACATTTTCGTGCGATGATTTTTTACGACTTTCGACGTGGATTATCACAACAAGAGTGCGTCAATCAACTTAATTTGACTTTTGGCGATGAAGGTCCATCAAAAACCACTGTGTATCGCTGGTATAGTGAATTCAATCGTGGTCGTAGTTCGCTGTCCGACGAGTTTCGTGAAGGTCGTCCAAAATCGACTGTAGTGCCAGATAACATCGATGCTGTGCACGAAATGATTAAGCAAGTTCGTCATGTAACCTATTGTGAGATTGAGGCATCCCTAAGCATTAGTTCCACCAGCATATATGTATGCGATTTTACATGAACACTTAGTTATGCGAAAATTATGTTCACGTTGGATCCCACATAATTTGACAATCGCTCAAAAAAAAGGCTCGTGTCGATTGGAATAAATGCTTTGAAAATTGGTTTAAGCGCATGCAAAAGTGTATCGATCATCATGGCGAGTACTTTGAAAAACAATAAAAATATATTCGCAGCTTAACTATTTGTTTTTGTTCCTATTCCCGAAATATAAATAGTGACCCTCGTATAACCCCTTACACTTTAACCTACTAAATAAGGACTGGGGTAAAAAAATGCATAAATTCAAACGGTTCTATCTCGGAAAATATGAGAGCAAATTGAGAGCGGAAACGGATTGAAACGTTCAAACATAACTCAAATGTTGGAACTGTGAAAAAAGTAAAAGCTTTCTTACAGGGAAATCCTGGACTCTCTAATCGTGAAGAGACGATCCGCAAACATTGCAGAATTTCGTAGTGACTGGAACATCGCAGTCAGGAAGGTATCCGAAACTAAAGTAAAGCCCCTAATGGAAGGCATACCTTTGAATATAGAAGAATTCTGCGAAAACTAAAATATGTGAATTGTATTACTATCAATTTAATCAGAAGATATATTTCCTTTTCAGTTTTGTTTAGCTTTGTCATAATAGTGCCATTGGTTTGGGAGTTACAGCTGTTCTATGTAATGCTTTTTTAGCCTCAGTCCTCAATGAATTTTTCTTTTTTTTTCTCTCTATTATAGTGACTTTCAACACATTTCGGCTGGTTCGTCACTTTTACTTCCATTTTTGGAAGAATGTCGGGAGTGAGAATTGAACTCGTGATCTCTGCGTGAGAGATATGGATGTTACCACTACGCCAGATCGCTTCCTCCTCAATGAATTAAATTATTTAACTAATTTAGATTCTTGTAAGAATTTCAATGATGGACTTAATCCAATAGCGAGAAAGTGTAGGAATGCTACACCATTCCTCTTTAGAAAGGAATGCTCATAGCATTCACATGGAAAATCGATTGGCTTGAAGTTGAATGGACATTAATATTACATTTTCTTTCTATATTTTGGTTTCAATGTACCTAACTTTAATTTTTTTTTTCGGAAAACAATAGATTAGTTCTCTATATTTTCACAAATCTATTTCAATGCAGTATTTGTATTTTGTAATTTTCAACAATATTTATAATATACTAATCCAACTTTTTAGTGCTGTAACCTCGTGTGTTGCAATTACTGGAGCAATGCGAAGTACACCCTCAAAGGCATTGGAGGCTATCCTTCACCTGGTACCTTCGAACCAATATGTTCAGCTAGAGGCTAAAAAAAGCGCTCTAAAGCTTAAAAGATGGAAAAAAAATACTAGACGGGGACAAAACTGGTCACTTGAGCATCTTGAATCTTTTACCCATTGGACCAGCCTCAGATATGAACAATGATTGGATGGAACCTAGGACCAATTATGACATTCCATACAGAGTGATCGAACATTCTCGCTCAGTATGGGATGACGGTGGCCCCAACGTTCGTAATGGTTCAATCATGTTCTACACTGATGGGTCGAAAATGGGAATCAGAACAGGTGCTGGAGTGTATGGTCCCATAACAAAAATCTCTGTGGCTATGTGAAACTGGCCAACAGTTTTTTAGGCAGAAATAGCTGCAATAATAGAATGTCTAAATGTCTGCCTCAAAAGAAAGTATAGACATGCTAACATCTTCATATTCTCTGACAGTCAAGCGGTACTTAAAGCTCTAAATGCCTTCAAGTGCTCTTCAAAAATTGTCTGGGAGTGCATTTCCCTTTTACGGCAATTATGTCAGATAAGTTCGGTACAATTGTACTGGATTCCTGGCCATTGCGGTATAGAGGACAACGAGCGAGCAGATGAACTTGCCAGGAACGACTCAAACTTACCATTCACTGGTCCAGAACCATTTTGTGGACTCTTCGACTGTGTGTTGAAAAGGGAGCTGAAAAAAATTGGAAGACCGGGAAGTGACAGCCAATGGCTGCAAAATTTAAACAGGCGAAAAAATTTATTACGCCGAGTATTAAAATTACTCAACAGCTGCTAAGCCTTAATAAGAAAGACTTAAGCACATTCACTGGTCTTGCAATAGTCACACTGTCAGAGTAAATACCATCTTAATAACATAGGTTTAGCACAATATGATGTTTGTCGCTTTTGTAATGCCGAAAGCGAAACCTCGGAACATTTGCTCTGTAACTGCGGAGCTCTTGCTAGACGCAGACTTCAACACCTCGATATAGCTATTCTGAGGCCAAGGAAATTTGGTCTGCTTCGCCGATCAGGATTATAAATTTTATCAAACTGATTATTCCTGATTCGCACCTATCACGCTGTAGCTTTCAGTCTACTCCTTCATCAATAAGTAGTAGATAAGCTTGAAGTGTAGTATAAAAAAGGGGTATACCACAATAGTTCAAAATAATAGACGCAGTGGCTCACACCCAACAGAGAAAAAAAAGTGCTGTAACATGATAAATATAATGATATTTATATTTATTTTGTTTATATACTTGGGTATCATGGAAAGGATCATGGAACATGTTTGCATTTTTGTATGCTCTACAATTTTCTGTAATATTCATCTATGTTTCAGGAATTGTAGTTTGAGATATATTTTCAATTATTTGGAAATTTTGAAGTTTATTCAATGTGGATACCACCTTCCCCTCTACGGAAGGTTGAGTTACTTAGATAAATATATTCGAATTATTAATTGACTCCAACGCGCATAAATTCCTTAGTTTCTCGTCTCAGCTCTGCTTAGGAGAGTGGATACAGACACTTATCGGTAGAATGCGCTAAAGCTATTGTTTTTAGTTCGTTCATTGGCCCATTTTCTATGTGTGGGAGCCAGCTTTTGCGCCGCTGCTCAATAATTTCCGACATTTCCATTATTTATTTTGATCCGCTTGTAGGACATTTCATGAAACTTGTGTGGGAATCCAACTCGTGTTTCACCTGTAATGAAAAATTTCATTTCGCTCCATATCATCAGTCAAAATATAAATTCTTTCCAAATTGTTCTGCAATTTGAATTGTATGACTTAAAGTTTGTCAGATTTTTGACACAAGTTTACTAAATTACTCGTAATTTTATGGGATCGCCATTAAAATATGCGAGAAATGGGAAATATTAAATAGTTTCCAAAAAGACGATAGAAATGAAATTTCATATTTTAAAAGTATCGTACATTTTACATATCAGTTTTCGTTGGTATTTCAACCGAAATTCATCATTTTCCTCCATTCAAAATTTTAATTACTAAAATGATGATAAAATAAACTTTTATTTCCATATATCTTTTATTTCGTTATCCATTAATGTAATAATGTTTTTGTTAAATTGAAGATTTAATGCATTTTCGTAAAGTATTATTTCGATTAGAAAAAAAAAACTTAGTGTATTTATATTTTAAACTAGCTAACCCGGCAAACATCGTCCCGCCCATTTACTTGATTAATTCTCGAGTAAGGGGGGAGGGGTAACTTAACACCATAGAAACATTTATTGCATCCTAAAACCTCCACATGCCAAATTTGGTTTCATTTGCTTGATTAATTCTCGAGTAATGCAGAAATTTGTGTTTCATTTGTATGGCAGCCCCCCCTTTGAGTGGGGGAAGGACTGTCTAACCATCATAGAAACATTTATTGCACCCTCAAACTTTCACATGCCAACTTTGGTTTCGTTTGCTTGGTTAATTTCCGAGTAATGCAGAAATTTGTGTTTCATTTGTATGTAGCCCCCCCCTTAGAGAGGGGGGAGGGGTCTCAAAATATCACGAAAACCTTCCCCGGCCCCAAAAACCCCTACATACCAATTTTCATGTCGATCGGTTCAGTAGTTTCCGAGTCTATAAGAATCAGACAGACAGACAGACATCACTCCATTTTTATATATATATATATATATATATATATATATATATATATATATATATATATATATATATATATATATATATATATATATATATATATATATATATATAGATAGATAGATAAGGAGCAATTCAGAGCAAATGTTAAATAACGTAAACGTAAACGTAAAGGTGTTGCTTTTCACACGCGTCCGCATGCTTACGTTCATGTACGTCGGCACATTGACAATTGTGGTGAAGGACACGGTTTCATTTAAGGTAGTAGTCCGGTGTGACGGATTCAAAAAATCGTTTTTTTACATTTTTCGAAAAAAAAACATCTGAAAAAAATATACTCAAAAAGTTTCAGACCGAAATTTCAAATATTTTTAAGTTATAGCTAACATAAGAAAGCGCGCCGTAATGTGTATGGAAGCGTGTGACAAAACTTTAAACGCGTTTTTCTCAAAACCATGTTTTCGAAATTTCGGGAAAGCACTAACTCAAAACTAATAAACCGATATGGCCAAAAAATTTACCCGTCATTCTAGACACACATATCTAAATAAGTAACCTTTAAAACGTTTAATTTTTTAATAATAAACTATTTTATTTAAACAATTTATCAAGAAAAAAAATTAGATTTTGAGAACTTTTTTCACGAGTCCGCCATTTTGTTTTGGTTTTTTTATATATATATATTATAGGTTAGTTCACTTTATTTAAAAATCTGCAGAATAATAATCTTTTTGAATTTTTCATTTCAGATGACTTCGGAAGGCTGTGTGCTTCCCCGAACCAGCTCATCTTCTTTTCGAGGACTGCACTCTGACGTTAAATATTAAAAACAGATTTATGTAAAATAAACTGAACATTTTTTCTTCTATGTTTTAAAACAATAATAAAAAACATGTAAAAATTTTAAAACGATCGCGTTTTAATTTCTGGTTAAAAAAAAATATGAAAAAACGTCGAAATTTTGGTCGTCACACCGGGCTACTACCTTAACACGTTAAGCCCAGCGTCGGTCCCTAGGGGCCGACGTTGAGCTTTTTGGTAGGGAAATAATAAAATAAAAATATATACGGTTTGTTTTCGGATGTTTTACAAAATGTGACTCCTTTCTAGTCGAATTACTGACTATTTTCTATCTGTACAATAAGTATCTTTGGGAACTGGGACCGACACGAATATCGTGCAAACGCTGTTGATGCGCGCTGAATGGAAAGCGCATAAAAAAAAATGGGACTTAACGTGTTAATTATGCCGCTTCCTAAGTTGCGTATTCTCTATACTGTTATTCAATTTATATCTACCGACACATTGACGTTAGAATCAATTGTTACACCTCTGTTCATTAAGTTAGTTCATGAAGTCATTAAGTTATTAAACAAATTAAGTTACAAATTCATGGTTAAGTGACGATTAGTGGCTTTATGTTTAAATTATATTGAATTGCTTGAAAACAATAATGAGTAAATCTATATGAATAAAAATGGAAGGCCAATTGTGTTGGTAAGCGCAAAACCCGAGGAAGGATTGGTCAAATTTGAGCCGGTTTCGTTTTATTGTATTCGTCTCTGCCCGTACCGTTTTTCATCACTCAACATGGTACTTCTTCGCGAAATTTATTTGATTTTGTAATACAATAAAGTTTTTTTCTTCATTTATTAATTTTTGTCACTGACTCACATTCCGAACATATTTGTCTCAAATTCCGAACAGCAGCAATGAAATTTATTTAAAAAATCATAACTTTTGAACTACTGGACCGATTCAGATGAACGACATATCAAAAAAAGCTTTTCTTGGAAAAATATTATAGTTGAAAAAATTTTGATTTTGTTTTCGTTATTATTCATTTCATTTGTTTTTTTTTATAGTATACCTGGTTTCGGAACCAAGGTCGCTATATTATTTTATATTTTTTCTTGAAAGCTGAGATTCTTGTTTGAGTTATAATTTTTCAGAGTGAAGATGTTTTGGTTGCGGTAGCACATTAGACAGAAAATAGGAACATGTGAAATCCAATTTCTCTGCGAGTGTGATGCTATGTCGATCATCTAAATCGGTCCAGTAGTTCAAAATTCATTTCTGGAAAGAAGTGGAAAAAAATATTTTTTCGGACCACCCTAAAACAAAAATGGGCACCCAAATGAAGAAAATAGAAAATACGGGTCTAATACTTTGCGATAAAAAACAAAACCACAAATTTTCATTGTGCCATACAAATGAAACACAAATTTCTGCATTACTCGAGAATTAATCAAGCAAATGGAACCAAATTTTGAATGTTGAGGTTTTAGGGTGCAATAAATGTTTTTACGGTGGTTAGACACTC
This sequence comes from Toxorhynchites rutilus septentrionalis, assembly GCF_029784135.1. Classification (NCBI taxonomy): domain Eukaryota; kingdom Metazoa; phylum Arthropoda; class Insecta; order Diptera; family Culicidae; genus Toxorhynchites; species Toxorhynchites rutilus. Next base: position 28,690,289 of record NC_073746.1, on the reverse strand, counting down.
CACCCACCTCTCTAAGGAGCAGCTGCCATACGAATGAAACACAGACTTCTGCATTACTCGAGAATTAATCAAGCAAATGGAACAAAATTTTGCATGTGGAGGTTTTAGGGTGCAGTAAATGATTCTATGGTGGTTGAATATTCCTCCCCCTCTCTTAGGTGGGGCTGCCATACAAATGAAACACAAGTTTCTGTATAACTCGAGAATTAATCAAGCTAATGAAACCAAATTTGGCATGCGGAGGTTTTTAGGGTGCAATAAATGTTTTTACGGTGGTTAGACACTCCACCCCCCTCTCCAAGGGGGAGCTGCCATACAAAATTAAACGGGGTCGATTAGAAGATCGATCAATGAACAGTTCTACGATTGGACCCATGAACTTGCTCATAGTAAGAAAACGTGAATGTTCGAAAGTATTGATAACAAAAAACTAATTTTGGGCGGAACGAAGTTTGCCGGGTCAGCTAGTTATGAATAATTATCGAGCAAAATAGTGCAATTCCAAATGAAATCGAACTAAACATGCAGATTTTAAAAACTTGTATTTTTAATTCGAACGAAAGTTTGTATTCCGTTTGGGTTGGAGGGAATATAAATTTTCTACAGTATTTGGGAATTATTTGACTCAATTGTGAATTTTGAAAAGGGCGTATTGATTTTAGTAAGAGAAATCTTCGATAATTTATATCTCAAAAACTATTAATCCTGCCGAAATAGTGTCGTAGAAAGAGTTAAAGAGTAATGATGTTCAAACGTGAAAAAAAAAACACTGAGAAAAGAAATAGTACTTTTTTTAATTTACAAAAAAAATTAATTCTCAATATCGGAGGCGATCTGGCGTGGTGGTAACATCCATGCCTCTCACGCTAAAGGTCACGAGTTCAATTCTCACTCCCGACATTCTTCCAAAAATGGAAGTAAAAGTGACGAACCAGCCAATGAGTTTAAAGTCACTATAATACAGATAAAAAAAAAAATAAAAAATTAGCAATATATATATATATATCTCGAAACTTCAAATTTTTGTAATGTTAACAAATTATGAATTCTGATGTGATTTAAAACAAAAATTTCTTTCTAAATGCAGTCATTCTCGAGATATTTAAAAAAATGTTTCTAATTTATTATATTTTTTTGTAAATTAAAAAAAAAGTTCTAATTTTTTTTCTTAGTGTTCATTTTTTTCACGTCAATTTCATTTGGAATTGCTCAATATTTAATAAAAACGAAATGATTTTTGGAAAGGATGGCGTTACCCAACATGTAACATACCCAAGATATTCAGTGACAATGATTGTGAAATGTGACATTTTGGGCGCTTCGTGAATCTGCCAAATCCATCTCTTCTGGCTATTCATCTTGAAACGATTTCAATTTCTTGTCATTCTCGAAATTCTTGTTGTTTGTTCTCCGATCTCCATCTCACTGCACTTCAGCCATGCCAGCCATGCCTTCATGAATTTGTCACTGTTTTCCTCCTCTAACAAATCAATAGGGACTCTGACACCGCTGTATTCATTAGAAGTATCATCCAACAATTTCAAAAGTTTTCTCATGTGCATGGCGTTTCTCATATCCTCGTATATTCTGACGAATATGTATCGGAAATTTAAATTTTAAATCTTCCTACTGAACATTTTTCAATATTTTTTTTTTAATTGGTACTAGTGTCAGTGGTCCTAATGTCAATGTTCAAGGGATGTGTCTGTCATTTGGTTTGCTTACAGCGTCATTTATAACAAGTTGTCCAAAAAAAGGCTCGGTGATTTTTGATACGGATAATTCTTTTGGTGAAAGACATCGTGTGTAATTTTGTATTGCAAAAAAAATCCTAGTACCGAAACGTTGAAAATGTTCCAAATTTCATTTGGTGACTGTCGGAAACTCGGGTGTAAGAATGGTATAAGGAGATGAACGATTTGCCGCATCAAGGACTACCATCCACCTCTTCATCTGAAGAAAACATCCTCAAAATAAAAGGAATGGTATTCGGAAATCGTCTTCTAAGTCCGTGAATTAGATATGTCGCACTAAACCGTTCATTATATTCTGGATGAGGTTTTGGGCTTAAGAAAAGCCGCAACTAGTGCCAAAAAAGCTCAAATTTCTTCAAAAATTTAATCATAATTAGGAGACTGAATACATGCTGTAACGATCAAATTCCTACAATTTTACAATTTTCTAAAGACGCCGCCCAAATTATTTTTTTCTAAGCGATTCTTGATCGTTATTCTGTGATACTGTCCTGTTCGAAAACTTGTGGAGTTTGATATTATGTTTCAGCTATAAAAGCGTTCATACCACTTGATTTCAAGATATTTTAGAATAGCACTAATTATTCTGTATAGCTAAAAACCATCCACTCCAAATCCTTCAGTTTCTCACGAGTAACGCAAACAATTTTCCCAACAATATTTCATCTGAATAATTAACCATTGACCCCGACGGCCAGAAATCACGCTTGTCACGCTTTATTAGATCTCGAAATCCCATAGAAAAGTTTCCCGTAAGTACCCGAGCATTGAAGACGATGGGTAAGCGAGTAAGCATGAATCTCATTTTGGCTCGAACGTCTCTCGACGCGCCACTCCACAGGAAAGCACTCCGACCGACCGAAATAAACAACGGAGAGCGAGAAGCATCTCATCACCCATCATCTCATGCTGCGAGACGTGGTCCCAGCACCACCGATGGCGTTGTCCTGATAGCGGTCGGACCGGACGACCCGTCAGCGATAAGAAGTTCTCCGCTGGACCGCGGCTCATTCCACGTTCAACGCGGAAGTGCGGAAACGTTGGGGGCATTGCTTGGATGGGTGTTTCCGCTGGAAGTTGGTGGGTTACTGAATGGCTTGGCTCGAATAACGATTATGATGTGTTTTTTTGCCACGCGAAAACTAAAAATGTCATAGAGCAACCATAAAAGAGTCAAGCTGAATGACTTACCGCCCATCTTCGTACCATATCCGCGGTTATAATCTCTTCCGCTTCAATTTTGATTTCTTAAGTACCTCATTGTGAAACTGTTATTAAGCGTCGAAAAGTTCAAGGCAATTTTTTTACGAACGCCGACGGAACCGTTGGAAAATTGTGTGATATTAATATGGTTTATTGCGATACAAAAAAACTTTATTAAAACAAATAAATCACCTGACAAAACCAAGATACAGCGAACCTATCGATTTATTATTTTTTCGGAAATTCATTTCGTTTCCTATCTTTTGAATGCAGTTTTTATAGGTACATTGAATGGTTGAAATCGATAACTGCGAGAGCACCGTTGCAAGCGTGGAACGGTATCAATTAGGACAACACCACAGTTGTGAGGACTCAATTCCAATTTCCATGGCCGTAATGTCGCGGAAAATTGTAGGCCAACACACAAAGAGCAAGCTAATTTCATTAATTATATCGAACGGGTCTCGTAATGGCCGGAGGTCAGCGGGGTAATACTTGGTTTCCCGTATCTTTCGTCCGGCCAACGGATGCGTATCGAAATCGCTAATTTGCTGTGATTTTCCACAATGTGGGCAGGATGAATGAGGATGGCATGCGATCTCTCAGCTTCTCAGCCCAACTCCGGTGTCGTGGGCGAACGAACCACCCACCTGGAACACTCACTGGTGGCTGATTTACGGTGCGAATCGCGCTTCCTTGCCTTGGTTCGTACTGTTTTTGTGGGGTACCCCGATTGCTGCTTGAATATTCATAGCTAGTGCTGAGGAAGTGCTTCTCATCGCCAGGAAGTGGCGCTATGTTTGGTGTGTGTATGTTAACATCGCACAGTGCTTTCTGGCAAGCGTTCATTGGAAGTCATTTGAATGGGAATAAGAGCCCCACGGAGAGACCGTGGATAGCTGTTGGTAATTTGGCATGTCAAGATTTATTAGAGTCGTCCACTTTATAGCACCGTCACAATCGGTGATTAGAAATACATTCAGGATTAGCTCACAAACAAAGGGATAATGGAGAAATATCTCACACCTGATTTGCTCACTTCATAGACATGAACTGTGTGTTTTGAATTTATATTCGTTTGTAAACAACATGAGTTGACAAATTATAAATATGCTATGCAATCCTAATGTTATGAACTTTCTATTAAGTTCGAATAACGGATCAGACAAATGTTGTCTTTTGATCTGAATTTTGATTTTCAACTAGTTATTTTGATACCTAAGCTGCCGTTTTACGCATAATTGTCCCATGTTACTTTTTGACAATTTTGCTTTAGCAGGGCTAATGCACTCATTTCTGACTTGGAAAAACGAACTAATTCTCAAACAAATAAAAAAAAGTTTAACAGAACATGTGTACACCTTGTTAGCGAATGTCTAATAACAAGAGATGAACATTCTGCAAAGGTGTTGTAGATCACTCACTTCTTCATAAAATGATGTTTAAACGTAGGACTACGTCTTTCATTTCTATACCGGGGTGTAAAATCAAAGTTTCGAAAACGAAAGCGTTACGCCGGTGACCGAGATTTTGAGCGTTAATAGTTCCTAAGCAACCGAACGAAATTATATGATAAACACTTCATTCGAAAGATAAAATGTCTACGCGTTATATACTTGTTACTTTTTCATCCAAAAACTTGTTTCAATAGCCTCAAAATTGCTTCAAAACAGGCTGTTGAAATCACCAATCGGTATATAAGCAAGGACCGCTCGGAAATCCACTCAGTTATAATTGAACAGCATTTGGAGCATGTTGTTAGAGGCGAACGAACTGCAAAGTTTAAAGCCTCTTGAAAACAAAGAAAGAAAGAAAAAGCATGTTGTCGCTGTTGTGGTGAAGCTAACTTCGTTCATCATGAAAGCGCTGATGAACGATGTCACCAAGAGCCTGTTTGTGCACCTTAGGCCAGAAGGGAATCCATCAGGAGGAGAGTGATGCCACAAACCGTTCCGCTTGAGACATCGGAGCAGCCACCACACACACACATACACGCGTGGAACTATTTTCGTTTGGTTGCCATCAAGGATCGAGAAGATTCCGGAAAGATGTCATCGTTGCTGAAAAAGCAATCTACCAGTTCCCCTTGGAACTGAAAAATACATTTATGCGAAAGAGTTTATTTTAATGTTTTCTATCCATATAACACTGCAACCAAATACGTTTGGTTTTGTGATTTTTCAATCAAGTGCAATGAACAGGTGGTTATCGAGTTAGTATTAACCACTGGTAGGCTTCGAGTATCGAGGAGAATCTGAAAAGATGTTATCGTTATCGTCAAGTGCAATTAGCAGGAAAGCTTCTGAAGATTATTCTTCCCCATCAGTAGGATATTTTCGTATCCAATATCGGATGCGCGCGCAACGGAAAACGTTTCGCATCGCGAAAATCATTAATTTTCAATCGATTATTGCTCAGTCACTGAAAGTTTCAAACTAAGAGCGTTCATTCGCCTCTAGTTTGCCTTCCAAATTGGTATCGCAAACCACACCTTCTCTCGATTCAATTACGGCAAAAACATACTTAAGCGATACTCGGTGGTGCAACGCATTCATTTTTCGTGAGGACATCGACAAGAGAACATCGTTACTGAACGAGCTGAACGGCGAGGGATCGAGGGATTCATTACCTTGCCTGACCTGACCTGAAACGCATTCAGTTTTTTTGGAACTGTGAGGGAGCGCAGAAAAGCCGATCCATCAGGAGGTGAAGAGAAGGCGACCAAGAGAGAGTATCAGCATCGAAAAACATCGGAGACATCGGATACATCGGAGCAGCCCATGTTCCCCTGGGAATTGAAAAAAAAAATTCAAGCGAAAGAGTTTATTTTAATGTTTTCTATCCATATAACATTGCGACCAAATACATTTGGTATTGTGATTTTACAATCAAGTGCGATCATCGTAAGACCACGTCTTTCGGCAATTTATTAGAGGTGCAATGAATCTTAAGAAGGAATTCCCGCTCTACGCGCACTGGCAAACGATGTTTACTTAACAATTTCTCAAACGAGAAATGGGTGTTATGTGAAAGGATGAGCGAACGCAAAAATTATGTAGTCTGATTTGATGCAACATATATTTTATCTATTGGAAGCGGAATACAAATCATATCACAATACAAGCAATGTATTATGTGTTATACAACTTTCGTGTGATTGCTTCTTTTGCTGAATATTGTGCCTTCAACGTAACGCTCTCGTTTCCGAAGTCCCCCAAATATTGATTTATTCATTCATTCAGATTTGATTCAGATGCAACTAAAAACAAATGATCACTAAATCAACGATAGTCCTACGTCACCCTTGCGGTTATAACACAGATATAACCCACTTCCTGTTTTTATGCATAATTCTAAGGAAAAACACAAAAAACTTCTTGTTCGTTCCCAGTATTTAGAAAAGCAACATCGAGTTCAATTGTCCCATGTCCCACCATAATTTTTTAAGCCCGTAATTAAGCTTGATTTATTCAAGAGAGGGGAGCTTATCACATTTGATTAGACAACAGGTTACTGCTGTTGAAAAAAAATAGAAGGAAAAACTCTTACGCCTAAATGGCTACTTTGTAAATGTGTACCATATGCAATGGTATTGAAGGGAATACTCTAACGCCGAAAAATGGCAACTGTGCTAATTTATAGATATGAAAGCATGTGACATGTACACGATTAAAATTCGGCTCTGTTACAGCTAAAATGCTAATGAGCTTGAAACAAACAAAAAACAGAAAGTGGTTTATATCTGTGGTATAACCGCAAGGTTGACGTAGGACTATCGTTGATTTAGTGATCATTTGTTTTAAGTTGAATCTGAATCCATTCCGAATGAATGAATAAAGGGATATTTGGGGAACTTCGAAAACGAGAGCGTTACGTTGAAGGCACAAGGTTTTATGCATCCAATATTGGATACGAAAATATTCTACTGATGGGGAAGAATAATCTTCAGAAGCTTTCCTGTTATTTGCACTTGATTGAATAATCACTAAACGAAATGCATTTGATCGCAGTATTATATGGATGGAAAACATTCAAATAAACTCTTTAGCTTGAATGTATTTTTAAATTCCAAGGGGAACTGGCAGATTATTTTTTTAGCAACGATGACATCTTTCCGGAATCTTCTCGATGCTGGATAACAATCGAACGAAAAGAGTTGCGCGCGTGTATGTGTGTATGGCGGCTGTTCCGATGCCTCAAGCCGAACCTTTTTTCGGTGCTGGTACTTTGTTGGTCGCTTTTTCAGTGGCATCACTCTCCTCCTGATGGATTCCCTTCTGACCTAAGATGCACACATAGTCTCTTGGTGACACCGTTCATCAGCGCTTTTCATGGTTATTAAACTATTAAACAACTTTTGGAATTTTCTTTTTATTCATACTTAGAGCCCAAGCCCGTATACTCGCACCTTCCCATTTACCCCGTCCATAAGGTTCTGTAAATCCATTTTCTCTTGAAGTCCGCCTCCGATTTGACAACTTTTGGGTTCTTCCGGAGGGCCTGCTTCATAATCGCCCAATATTTCTCTATTGGGAGAAGCTCCGGCGCGTTGGGCGGGTTCATTTCCTTTGGCACGAAGGTGACCCCGTTGGCTTGGTACCACTCCAACACGTCCTTTGAATAGTGGCACGAAGCGAGATCCGGCCAGAAGATGGTCGGGCCCTCGTGCTGCTTCAATAGTGGTAGTAAGCGCTTCTGTAGGCACTCCTTAAGGTAAACCTGCCCTTTTACCGTGCCGGTCATCACGAAGGGGGCGCTCCGCTTTCCGCAAGAGCAGATCGCTGGCCACACCATGTACTTTTTGGCAAACTTGGATAGTTTCTGCTTGCGAATCTCCTCCGGAACGCTCAATTTGTCCTCTGCGGAGAAGAACAACAGGCCCGGCAGCTGACGAAAGTCCGCTTTGACGTAGCTTACGTCGTCCATTACCCGGCAATGCGGCTTCGTTAGCATTTCGGTGTACAGCTTCCGGGCTCGCGTCTTCCCCACCATGTTTTGCCTTTCGTCGCGGTTAGGAGCCTTCTGAACCTTGTATGTACGCAGGCCCTCCCGCTGCTTGGTCCGCTGGACGAATGAACTTGACAAATTCAGCTTATTGGCGACATCCCGGACCGAACTTCTCGGATCACGTCTAAACTGCTTAACTACGCGCTTGTGATCTTTTTCACTGACGGAGCATCCATTTTTGCCGTTCTTCACCTTCCGGTCGATGGTTAGGTTCTCGAACTATCATTTTAGTACTCTGCTGACCGTGGATTGGACGATTCCCAGCATCTTACCGATGTCCCGATGGGACAACTCCGGATTCTCGAAATGAGTGCGCAGGATTAATTCACGACGCTCTTTTTCGTTCGACGACATTTTTCCAAATTTACAAAAAATTGACAGTGAAGCATGGCCAACGTGATCTATACACTCTTATCTGATTATAAGCGAAAGCTGAAGATATAATTCCTAAAAATTAAATTTCTACAGCGTTTTTTCCGTGATGCAATTTGATGTGACACACCCTTTAAGCGTAAAATCACACGTATGCATATAAACATCCGCAGCAGCAGATCAGGGTTAACCTTTTTCGCACCCCCTTTTTTCCGAACCCCACCACAACCAGGTGTCATATCGGCGGTTTCGTTTTGTTCACCATCCCAAACCACACGGGGGAAAAAAAAGTTCCGTTGCGGTCATGAATCTGCTTTCCATCGCTGTCATCAATCTGCTGCGCCACTTTGGGCACGGTATGGAACGACACGTTTGGACACATATCCTCGTTGGCTGACCTCTATTAAAGGTAGATTATTCACACAATTTGGCAATGATGAAATCGACTTGTTTTAGTGTGGCATGGCTGAGATAGTGGAAGAGTGATTGACGTTTAGTAGCGAATCAATCACTTGCGGGAGTGATGCCAAGCTCTGGCACCGTCAAACAACTTGACGATTTCCTCGAGCAAGAAATGATACAAACGAATCGTGTCTATCTCATCCGGAAAATGTTGATAACTTTTCGTTCGTGTTTCGATACCCATGGGGTACCGATCCCGCAAAACAAACATCACCATTACAAGCCATGTCATGAAATCAACTTTTTCTCGTTTTGCAAGTCCCATCGGTATCAAATGGAATTTAATGTTTGCTTTTGATAAACATAATTCCATGAACTATTTTTTTTTGCATCTGTCTCCCTGTCTCCCCGTGCAAATGTTTGTTGAGAAAGTCTAAATATTTGTACGACATGAATGTGATAAACGAATTATTTTCTACATGCGACTGACTGCAGTAATATTGATTATGGAAAGAGACACAGTTTTCATTAGGAATGTCATGCAAATAAAGCATATATTTCAGCATCACAGTTTTTTTTCGTAAAAGCAAAAAAAATCACAGCAACTCTTTCACTTCGTTGAATACTGGATGGTGCAAACAAAAACTAAAGCAAAACATCACAAAAAGGCTTAGCTTCATAAATAAGATGAAAGCTCATAAGACAGCAATCCCTCCATTTTTTTTCATCAGATGACGGTTGCGGTCTGTGTGTGTGTGTATATGAGTGAGAGGTCGCTTTCGGGTGACGAGTGAAACTTCAAGGGAAACCGACAGACGGAGACCTGTGAAATAGGATGGTACCTTTGTGCAGTTAAGTGGATTCCATCAAAATGAGACTCATTTCATATTCCATTGGCTCGTGCTGTGCCGGAAAACGCCCTTCATTCCGCATGGGCCGCATATGTTTGGGGTCGGAGGGGCCTGACTGGTGATATATAATCTTTTTACCGAAACTGACTGAAAGCTTGACTGATAAGCTAGTTTTGTGTTTCGCCGGGAATCACAAATTTTCCGCGCATGAAGTGGCTCTCCGCCACTTTTCTTCATCTGCTTTCGCGGTGAAATCGCTCTGAGATTAAAAACAATACTTTCCAGTTTGGACCGGTATAGTGAAGGGTCCAACCCACCCATTTTGCTCCCACTAAAGCCGCTTAGTCCCGGCGGTTGACTGGTTTTGTCTCCCAGATAGGATTAATTTTGGCACCCGGATTCCAGCTGTTCCCCGCTTAGAGGAAGAATTAGCTTGGTAACACATACCCTATGGGACCGCGATTACGGCTACTGCAGCGAGTGTTCTGGGATGTCCACTCGCGTTCTCATCGTTATGTTTGTGGCCGCAGTTCAGACGGCGATAAAAATCCTAAAGTAAACACTGCACAATGGAGCAAAAAGCAATTCAGATAAGTGTAACGACTCGGAAACAAGTTTTACTGAAGAAAGAAACGCTTCGGATCGGCAATTGTCGCGACGGAAAACGATTATGGTTATCGCGACCAAGCAATGGAAGCAAGCGCACATAAAAGTTTATGTAGGTTTAATTTTACGAGAGTAGCTGCAGGGGATAATTTGTATTTTTAACTGGCGCTTCGAGCGAAAACCGCCAGATAAACATTTCCTGTTTGATTATTGAAATTGCATTTTCCATGTTCGCACAGGTGTTTCGAACATTCTGTATCGTCGTTGGACCTCAATATTCTTGCAAATTCAGCAACATTATTTTTAATTTTTTATTTAATTGATTCTCGTGTACCATAAAAGGAAGCAATGGTGAGAACATATAAATTACATCCCTATTAAAGACTCCGAAGGTAAAGTGAAAGTGAACGAGATTTTTTAGTAGAGCTTTGAACTGCAGCTCTACTAAAAAATCTCGTTTTAATGTTTATTTTAATTGCTTATTTATTCATTATCAATAACATAAAACATTACTATTTTATCCGTGTTTTACGTATAATTGATTCAAGATAATTCAAGATGAATCTAGCTCAATATATCATTTTTTAATATATCATTTGATCCTACATTTTGTTTAGTTAAAGTATTCACTACATCACCTCCAAAAGCCCCGGATTTACGGATTTGTTTGACTTTTACATAAATACGAATTCCAAGAAGAAATCCACTAAAACTTAACAGAAACTAAACGAATTTATATTTTCGATGTTTGGTGTTGATTCAGAATACTTTTTGATCTGAACTTCAGAACGGTTTGAAAAATCTATAAAGTCTATGTGACAATGGATTGAATTTTGTGTGTTAGAACACTATAATTCTAATGAAATTTACAACAAAAAATTATAATAGTATTTATAGATTCATGATTCATATCCACAGAATGTCTTCTAGAAATGGTGAATCTTTTCTGCAGTATTTACATTAATCGATATAGCTCAAAAATGGCAACATAACTGTGTCTTGTTGAAAACCTTGTCTTAGAATTCAGACAACAAAATAAAAAAATCATAATTGTAATCCTTTACTGAAAAATATTTATTTTAGGAACAGAATTTATATTTTCTCAAAAGAATTACTACGGCTCTAATGTTTGAAAAAATGTTACAAGACAAGCAACGTACAATCTTGAACAAATGATAAACAACTAGACTGGATATGAAACATGTCTAAAAACATCGAGTTCAATTGCATTCATGGTTTTCGGGTCTGAACAATAAAAAAATAACTAACGTCTGTCCAGAGCGATTTAGCTTATTTATTTATATTCAAATGTTATGTACACGTAAGGATATTACAAAATGCTCACTTTCGAAGTGACAAAAGACAAGCAACTGGATGTTGTTACAGATCGGACTCGATTATATATTTACAGTCTGAAAAAATATATGACTTGTTTCAAGAAAAAATGTAAAAAATGTAAATGTAAATGTAATGGGATAAAATTAATAAGTACACATTAAAAATTACTTTGAAATTCTCACTGCCAAAAACTTATTCAAATCAATTAATTTAGATGTTCCACAAATCTTTCAAATGAAGGCAACAGAATTGGATTACGCAGCTTACTTTTTTGTGTAGAACCAGTTTGAGGTAACAGAGTTCGAAACAAAACAAAAGTTCATTAACTTGTTGAAATTCGAACATATGCGTAGAAGGGTTTTTTCATCAAATATGATCATCTATCGCATTCTGAGAGATTCTGGAAAAATAAATATTTTTTTTCTTGTGAGAAAGGTATTTTCTGGCTTTAATGGGAATCAAAAATTAAATTCTTCTGTTATATTCAATAAACGAAAAAATATGCATAAAAAACGAATAAAAAAATTGAACAAAAAAATTTTTTGACTCGTTTATATAAAGTCTGCTTCATTTAATATTGGAACACAAACAATTGCGTGTAGTTCAGTCATTTATTAACGAATTCATAATTTGTTTTTCATATAAATGTAGCATTTTCTTTACTCTTTCATAAAATTAAAAAAATTATTCATTGCTGTTTCGAAGAAATTCTCGTACTTTTCCCGTAATACGGCACATTAGGCGGCGCACACCCTTTTCGTCCACCGTTTTGGCGATTTGATTCCACCAGTTCTTCATTTGAGTCATGTTCCTAACAAGTTTTCCCTTTGCCTTAAGCCTCCGCTTCGTGATTGCCCAGTATTTCTCTATCGGCCGGAACTGGGGGCAGTTGGGGGGGTTGAGGTCCTTCGGTATTACGCTGACCCCGTTCGTTGCGTACCATTCCATAACCGTTTTGCTGTAATGGCAGCTTGCGAGGTCCGGCCAAAACATTACTGGACGGTCGTGGGCACGAATAAACGGCAGAATCCGTTTCTGTAGGCACTCTTTTTTGTAGACTTCTGATGTCATTGTCTTGTCAGTGAGAAAGACTTTGGTTTTCTGTCCACAACTGCATATCCCCTGCCAAATCATGTACTTGCGGGCGAATTTATCCGCAAACACGAACTTAAATTTTGCAGGTACATCCCCCCGAGCCATCGCCAAATAAAATTTTTGACCTGGGATTTGCCCAAAGTCCGCCTTCACGTAGGTCTCATCGTCCATCAGAATACATCCGTCGAACTTGGTCAGCACATGGTCGTACAGCTTTCGAGCACGGATTCTGGCCACATTGTTCTGCTTCAGCGTCCGATTTGGCTGTTTGCTGGCTCGGAATGACCTTATTCCTTCCCGGAGACGAATTCGTCGCACCGTACTGTGAGCGGCCTGGAACTTATTGGCCAAATCGCGGTCTGAAAGATTGGGATTCCTCTTGACGGCCTTGATGACTTTCCCACGCAGTTTCCGGTCGACAGTTCCACTCCGACGCTTCGAATGTGGCTTCCGAGCCGTCGTCAATGTTTCCTTGTACTGCTTGATAACACGCCATACGGTATTTCTGGGCATTTTAAGCTGTTTAGCTAGCTTAGATGCCGACAACAATGGATTTTCAAGAAAACTGTGCACAATTTTATTTCTCCGTTCGGCTTCCATGGCGGTTGTTTACAAAATGCTATCGTTTGGTGTTATGACATAAATACATGGTGAAAGGTAATGAATTTCCCCACACGTGGGTGAAAAAAGTTTCCAAATCCGTCCACTAGGAGCGCCACAATGAGCAAAAGAATTTGTTCCAATATTAAATGAAGCAGACTTTACAGGATTCGATTATATACAGTGAAAAGAAATCGGAGACTGTATATAATCGAGTCCGCGCTGTACTTGATTCATGAAGAATTTGTTAAAATTTCGCTGCATGACCTTCATTATTAAAAACATCAGAAGATTTTGGGGCACACATACATTGAAGTTGTCAATTCTTTCCTTTGTAATTTCTGCTCGAACTTGAGAGGGTATTTGAAACAGTTCGTTTGTGTTTCTATATAAATCATCCGTTCTTACTGAGCGATTCACGATTTTTCAAGGGTTTTCAATAGGATTTAAATGAGGTAAGTTAGAAGATAACGGTAGCACTTTGTTATCATGGAGCTATTTTTTCACAATTTTTCAAGTGTGTTTGCCATTGCCTCACTAATACCACCAAACCAGCAGCTTTCTATCTTCTGCTAGTGGTCACGTAACTTTTACCGTAGTCTCTCTAAACGTTATTCTGTAACACCGTGCAATGGCTGGCAGGAAAGATGCTTTTCCTTGTTTCAGTGATAAATTGCACATACAGGCAAACCTTTTTTTTGTGCGGGGAACAGGGACCGCACAAAAAAAAATCACACAAAAAACCGCACGAAAACAGGGTTTCCTATATAAAGGCACCATTTTTTTTAATATTTGTATGTATGGAGCAGACCTTTCATTCTCTCAAACTGGATGTCAGCTTGGAATTGTACCCAAAGAAAAACCAAAACGACCAGGGATAGAACCAACGCCGGCTGAGTTGTAGGGGAAACCGGGGCAAGAGTCCCACCTTAAGCTAATACGTGTTTTTGAATGCTCTTTTGATATATTTTTTCCATTTGGCGTGGGACTACGTCTATCCGGAATATATGGGGGGTAAAATGGAAACATAAACACTGGACATGCAGGAATAATGCAAGATTTCGAATACTTATAACTCGAACATTTTCTACTGGATCGGAAAGATGTTTGCATCAATTGATAGGGAATATTTCTACGCATCTATCGCAATTAATAAAATGTTATTTTTCATTAGATAAATAACTGAATAACTGTAAAATGTTAAGCGTTATCTAAACGCCTTAACTGCCTTTTGTTTCGATTGGCCCGCTGTACGGTTTCCCTAACACAGACTTCAAAACCAAGCAGTCTTTGGGGGAATCGGAATTGTAAATACACGAAAGTAGGGAGACTTTCGTTCTCTCCGAAATGTGTTCCCTAACACAGACTTCAAAACCAAGTAGCGTTGGAAAAATTTACATTGCAAATACATGAACGTAGGGGGAGCTTTTGTGCCCACCGAAATGTGTTTCCCTAACACAAATTTCAAATCCCTGGAGCCAGAGGAAGTTGGAATTGCAAATTCATGCAAGTCGGGGGCATTTTTTTTGCTGATTTGTTCATTTACACTCCTGTTTAGGTGTAGCTATGCATCAAATTGTTCAAAAGTTATGTTTACTTTGAAAATTTTTCATTTACAAAAATGATGTTTTTGGCTTGTATTTTTCCAGTACGGGGCAAGAGTGCCAATCTTATAAAAATATAATTTTTGATGAAAAAAGAACTGTGAAATTTACGGTGGTTCCAAAGAACATAAACTCAAGTTCTGGTGGCGTTCACGAAAACCGGCAAGCCAATCTTCTCCGGCCAATTTGGATGTTTTGTCGAAAGAGTGATATAAATTATTTCACTCTGCGATTTTATACCCTAGGTTCGGGATGTCGTGTGTTGTCAGCCCATAAAATAACTTCTGAATATTAAGGATGTGGCTCACGATTTATTCCTCCTGTTGTTTATAAAACACAGTTTTAAAACTCCCTAACTTCTGCACATATTTGGCCCATGTTCTTTTGGGCAAACTATATTCCTCCACAGCTCATCTCCATCATTTACAGAATGTACGGCAACAACCATAGTTTCCATCTGCCACTGGTTTCGGATCGAAATCCGTTCATATTTACCATATTTACCAAACCATGACCACAACAAACACAACAACGATTACACTATTTGCGTTTGACAGATCGAATTCAAGGTTACGACTATGGCATTTTTACTCCGGTAATAATGGCTCCTTTTGCCCCGGAAGTTGAGAGATAACAAATTTATTTTTATTGAAATAAACGCGTACGATTTAAATTAGTTCATACAGTAAATTGAAGAAAACTTATTATTCTATTTGTATTTATGGGTGGAGTCATGCAAACATATAGAAACTGAGGGTATTTCGTTAATTTGCGCCTGTGCGTTCCTATATAGATTGCAGTTGTAAGATGCTCAGTTAGTATTTATCTGTTTTCCAATAAAAAATATTTACAGTTCTGGCTGATAATATGTGAGACATATGCAGTATATTTATAAAACAAAGTTCTGTATTGTAAAAGATGGAAATAGGCAAAATAATCAGATGGGCACTCTTACCCCGTATGGTACTCTTGCCCCGGGTTCCCCAAAGGCTGTTCTACACAACCATGTTATCCACAGAAACACTAGTACAGGTCGGACTCGATCATCCGGGATTCGAATAACCGGAATTTTAGACTCAATTATCCGGAGCATTTTATTTTTGATTTTCGGAAATTTTGAATAATTTTATTTGTATTATAATTCCATATTGAATAGCTACTATGGATATCAAACGAAAGGGCTTGACTAGCAGAATGCAGTTATTTATGAAAAATGCAAATCCAAGATGTCGGCCACTACAAAATGGCGGATTTCATATTTTCTCAGAACCCCATCAATATGGGTATCAAATGTATGTGCTCGACTGGTAGAACACAGTAGATCATGAAAAATCCAAATCCAAGATGACCGCAGTTCCCAAATAAACCATTACTTTTTAATGGTTCCGTTCAGCTTAACCTGTTTGTATGCATGTTTGAGTGTTTGTAGGGTTGTCCCACATTAATAGAAAACGACGGATTGATCTGAAATTTGGAACATATTGGGTTGGGGAAAAAGAAATGTCGTATATTGTGAATATATAGCAACACTTAAACATATCTTGTGTTGTACTTATCGCATCGGGTCATACTACACGGCTATTTAAAGAAGACAATCTGTGCAACAAGTGTCGTTTTGACAGTGTTGTGATTGCCCTTTTCAGTCTCAAGTTATAGCGCGTCAAAGATGGAGTCCACCAAGCAAGAAATTCGCCATATTTTACGTTTTTCCTACCGGCGAGGTAAAACTGCAACGAAGGCGACGAAGGTAGTTTATGGACCCGATACTGTAACGATTCGCACAGCAAAGCGTTGGTTTGTCGATTTCGTTCTGGTGTAGTGGTAGGCCAATCGTCGTGGAAACCGATAAAATCGTTGAAATCATCCAAGTAGATCGGCAAGTGAGCACTCGCTCGATTGTCCAGGAACTGGGTATAGACCATAAAACCGTTTGGAATCATTTGCAGATGATGCCACACGAGTTGACGCAAAAAAATATTTTAGACCGAATCAACGCTTGCGATGCACTGCTGAATCGGACCGAACTCGACCCATTTTTGAAGATGATGACTGGTGATGAAAAGTGGATCACGTACGACAACCTAAAGCGAAAACAGTCGTGGTCGAAGCGCGGTGAGCCGGCCCAAACCATCGCCAAGCCCGAATTGACGGTCAGGAAGGTTTTGCTGTGTGTTTGGTGAGATTGGAAGGGAATCATCCACTATGAGCTGCTCAACTATGACCAGACTCTTAACTCGGTTCTCTACTGTGAGCAGCTTGACCGTTTGAAGCAGGCGATTGACCAGAAGCGGCCTGAAATGATCAATAGGAATGGTGTGTTTTCCACCAGGACAACGCTCGGCCTCACACATCACATGACCCGCCAGAAGCTACGGGAGCTCGGATGGGATGTCCTATTGCACCCACCGTATGGTCCGGACATGGCTCCAAGTGATTATCATCTCTTCCGGTCCATGCAAAACGCTAAGGTGATACTAAGTTGGCCTCAAAAGAGGCTTGCGAAAACTGGCTGTCTGAGTTTTTTGCAAATAAGGAGGGGGGAGGGGGGAGGGTTTATAAGAGGGGATAATGAAGTTGCCTTCTAAATGGCAACAAATTTGCGAACAAAACGGCGCATATTTGACTTAAATTGGATAATTTTAAGTATTTTCAATAAAGCGTCAAATTTCG
Organism: Toxorhynchites rutilus septentrionalis; assembly: GCF_029784135.1. Taxonomy (NCBI): domain Eukaryota; kingdom Metazoa; phylum Arthropoda; class Insecta; order Diptera; family Culicidae; genus Toxorhynchites; species Toxorhynchites rutilus. Next base: position 28,672,787 of record NC_073746.1, on the reverse strand, counting down.
ATCAGAAATACGACATTTCTTTTTCAACCATTTCATATCAACCAAACTCTAATCGATTATTCGAAAGATATTAAATTTTCATCTGCCGTCGCACTGTATAGTGAAAAACGTCGGAAAACTAGAGCTAGTGCTCTGATAGTTTAATTTTCATTTTTCAATTTTCCGCAATGGTTTCGTTTGTGTTGGTGAGAGCATCGTTATTTTTTCGACACTGATGGCAGACAACATCATCGAAACAGCTATAAAAACCACTCAATAAAATGAGATTCCTGAGTCATAGCGTTTCATGTCATGAAAATCAATAGAATAAAATTTTGTTGATATCAATACAATTATTATTTCTACGTTTAATGGGTATATAATGTTAGCTTTAGAAAATTTAACATTGGTTAAGCAAATTGTTTTGCAGAACTAGGAACACTGCCACGGCTGCCTGTGCTTTCAATAATAGTAAACGGAAAAGTATTACATTCAATCAAAATGCCTCAGCCAACGAAGAGAAGGGTTAAGGCTCTCGAACGTGAATATGTGAAAACAATACGATCAACGAAGGAAAATATTAAGGAATTTTCAATATCGAGTCACTATGCAGAAGAATTTGTTAATACCAAAAGAGCCCCAATTCGCATGCATTATAAATTTGCTAGCGTATGATCAGAATTTTACTTCATATGCAAATCAGTGCTGAAAATATTCACGTTCACAACATTCAAATTCGGCGAATTTCTGCCTTCCTTGTATTGATAACCTACTGCTCAAGCGAGAGTCGATAAATATGAAACAACACTGTCAATGAACCCCAGTGGAATGAACATCAACATCAGCTTGCCATGAAGTTCATATTTCATTTGCACCTTCTTTTTCGTCATGGTATTCGTAATATCGAAAATGAAGATCATTGCGTGTTAGTGAAAATCAAAACATAAAATTCAACGTCACCAATTGAGAGTAAAATCGATTAATGGTAAAGGATGGCAATTTATCACACAAAATTCTTGTTTTTGGCGAGTTCAGCAATGGAATGTATAGAATAACTCTTGCTACGTTTTATGAATCTACTCACGATTGCCCGGAAATGACATACACCACCATTTATATGTCCAATGGATGACACATTTTCAATAAAAATTCACTGCAAGCGATGAAGATCAACTTAACGTTCGTGATAATCATCTGAAATTATTGACAGTAATGGAAGTGCCTGAATGCAGGCTTTTCGAAATTCGTTCATGCTGTTTTCGATCAATATACCAGACAAAGCTTTTGCGTCTCGACTCTAGTGTTATACTCATTATGACAGATATGGTGTTGAGTTTCAACAGAAGAGAATTCATCCAATACTGGGAAAAATCTAATTTCTTCATTCGTTAATAAATTTTGATAATTTGTGGCACTGATGCAAATACACGTCTATATATCTATATATAAATGGATTTATGTCTGTCTGTCTGTCTGTCTGATTCTTATGGACTCGGAAACTACTAAACCGATTGACATGAAAATTGGTGTGTAGGGGTTTTTGGGGTCGGGGAAGGTTCTTATGATAGTTCCAGACCCCTCCCCCCTCTCCAAGGGGGGGAGGGGGTTTTCATACAAATGAAACACAAATTTCTTCATTACTCGAGAGTTAAACAAGCAAACGAAACCAAATTGGGCATGTGGAAGTTTTAGGATGCAATAAATGTTTTTACGGTGGTTAGATACTCTTCCCTCCTCTCTAAGGGGGGGCTGCCATAGAAATGAAACACAAATTCAACGGGGTCGAATAGAAGATCAATCAATGAACAGTTCTGCGATTGGACCCATGAACATGCTCAGAGTAAGAAAACGTGAATGTTTGAAGGTATTGATAACAAAAAGCAAATGTCGGGCGGGACGAAGTTTGCCGGGTCAGCTAGTTCTATATATATATATATATATATATATATATATATATATATATATATATATATATATATATATATATATATATATATATATATATATATATATATATATATTTATATATGCAATTGTTCATCGGAACACATCGTTCATACATTTTACTTTAGTATTGAATTGTTATTTTTTTTTTTCAAATGTATTCTATGACTTGTGTCAGTGAAGCGCCACACAGTTTGATAAGTGAATCGATCTATTCACGTGTGCTTTGCTCTTTTCTCACAAACACTATTACCCCATTTTACACGTGGTTTTACCTATACTACTATAATGGATTCCTTCCACCTTCACCTTAAGATTTCAAATAACGCCTAGAGTCATATTATAGCATCGGAAGTTGTGATTGTGAAAACGCACTTAAAAACTGATTTATAGCTTTTTAACTAAAGTTGATACTAAAATGCATACGTTCTTTCAAAAATTTCACTTTTCAGTTGAAATATTCGTGAGAATGCCAGAGAATGTCTGTAAGCCAAATTCGTGTGCAAAGCAGTGCCGAAAATATTCACGTTCACGGCATTCAAATACGGAGAATTTCAGCCTGTCTTGTATTGACAACCTACTGTTCAAAGAGAGAGTCAGTAAATATGGAACAACACTATCAATGAACACCAGTGCAATGAACATCAACATCAGCTTGCCATTAGGTTCCATTTTTCATTTGCATATTCATTTTCGCCATGATATTCGTAACGTCGAAATTGAATATCATTGCGTGTTAGTGAAAATCAAAGCATAAAATTCAACGTCAACTAATTGAGAGTGAAATCGATTAATGGTAAAGGATAGCCATTTATTATACAAAATTCTTGTTTTTGGCGACATTGGCAATGGAATGTATGGTATAACTCTAGCTATATTTTATGAATCTACTCCCGATTGGCCAGAAATGGCGAACACCCCAATTATATGGGCAATGTGTGACAATAACAGACGAGCGAAAAACGAACATAATCTTGTTTTGATTTTCGGTTTAATGATACTGGCTATAAATGACTAGCAATCATATGAAACCCCTACGATATGGGTATTGGAGGGAAGGGCTTAAACAGTGGAAGTCGAATGTCGTATTCCGGTGGTTTCCGGTTCATTGAAAACCGCCCTAGGAGACCGAAGATGGAGTTAGTGAAGTGGAGTTAGATAAAGAAAGTATTTGAAACTAAGATCGTGTTAGAGCGAAATGGCGATAGTAAAAGATCATATAAAGTGGAAACGGAAACGGGAACGGACCGTACCCTTCACGCCAAAGATCGCGAGTTCAATTCTCACTCCCGACATTCTTCCAAAAATGGAAGTGACAAGTCAGCCAAAAAGTGCTGAAAGTCATTATAATACAGAATAAAAAATAAAAAGAAACGGAAACGGAAACGGAACGCTCAACGCCGTTCAACGCTAGACGTCGCTTTACCGCTCAACACCGCACAACGGTCAACGCTCAACGAAAGCTAATGTCGCCTTCTCCGGATTCCTTTGTTTCCAAATATGGAAATCAAACACGTTTTCAATAGAAATTCACTGCAAGCGTTGAAGATCAACTTAACGTTCGTGATAATCACCTGAAATTATTGACAGTAATGGAAGTGCCTGAATGCAGGCTTTCCGAAATTCGTTCATGCTCTATTCGCTCAATATACCAGACAAAGTTCACGCGCCTCGACTCTTGTGTTATACTCATTATGACAGATATGGCGTTGAGTTTCGACAGAAGAGAATTCATCCGACACTGGGAAAAAGCTAATGTCTTCATTCGTGAACAGATTTTGATAATTTGTGGCACTGGTGCAGAGTTTCATGCAAATCAAATAAAAAAGTTTTTTAACTTTTCGCATAGTTTCAGTCCATTCTGGTTTGAAGTAATCCGTGTGGCAATAATTTCGCACTAAACCTTTATTTATGACACACTCACACAGCGAATCAAAAACAGCGTTCCGGGAATCGCTCAAGCCGAGTTGGTAACCCGACTAATTCGTCAGACGATGAAATTCGTAATAATTCTGGCTCCAGTACTCAGTTCAGACTCACCGAATAATCCCATTAACCGGTAAAAGTAATACCCCAACACAGCTGTTTTTTATTCACTCTGTTTGCTTTCAACAGCCGGACTTGTAATCAACAAAAAAAATAACTCTCGCACCTACCATCATCATGGTATCAAAAACCTGTAACACGTTGCGATGCTGAAAGCTACGGTCACCTTTTTTCCATACATCACATATTCTGACCGGAAACTCAGGTTCAGGAAGTGTAAAATTACCGTCCGTGTGGGAACGGTGTGCATCACCGTCTGTTACTGCATTGTTCGTCACATCCAGATGCGGGTCCGTCCACCCATCTGACAAATCGCAGCCTCTCACAGCAGTAGCAGTTCAACTTTTTCAATTTGCCAAGTTTACTCCCGCCTGCGGTGCCGGGAAGTACCGGCGACCGGCACTTTATGTCTTTGAGAGTACCTGCAGCTGCATCAGCGGACAAAACTCATCCGGTAAGCAATATTTTCCCGCAGGAAACCAACGCGCTACGGTAGGTGAGGCGTGCATGCAAGGACGAAAGGAACGGTGATGACGACAATGGTGGGATCCACGCGAAAGCTTCTGTGGGACGATGAATAATTCACGATTTCTATCGACCATCCATCTCCGGCGGAGAAGGTGCAGAGGTTACCTACATGCGTATGTGGGTATCCTTGTTCGGTACATGTTACATTTTGCTTCGAAGAATGGACCATCACCATGCTGCAGCCGGAACTGAGATGATGTACGATCTCGATCGCCGGTGACAGGTCGAAAAGGCGATTCAACGCGCGAATAAATAATCGCTTCCGGCCACAGAGGTGACCGTTCCGTCAAAATTGATCTCCCACAGTCTGATTTATCATCCACCGTTTCATCGTATTTTTCGGGTGAAGCCTCTTTTTATCACGATACAATACCAATCCATCATTCGCGAACTGCGGTTATAATAAAATTAGTCAATGTGTTTCGGTCGGAGAACATATTGCTCCGTTTTATCTCGACCGATTGATTGATTCACGTTCGAAAGCATAACCATAAAAATTGAAATATTGCTCTTCGAGTTTGAGTTTTATGAAGAGTGGGTTGCAGCGAAAATGGACAATAAAGTAAAGCCAAGTATATTTTCTCGGTGAAACTGCAATAAAAGCGAGGTAAAAAAAAACTTTAAATTGGGTGATTGATTCCCGCTTATGGGCTCTATTTCATTTATTAGTAAACACATAAAATTCATTGTTCGCGCGCTTTATTCGATACCCTTCATGAGGACAGCTCAGACAGCACCGAAAAATCGACGTTTTCCCTTGCTTTTACTTTTGCTCGGTGATGATTTTTCCCGAGCTTCCCCCTAACCCCTAGCCCCACCTTCCATGTGGTTGCTTTCTTTTCACGATTCAATGGTAGCACTGAAAGCTGATTACAGAAGAAATAGAAAACAGAAAGGACCAGAGGTTGGGGATGAATTCTCTTTGATTCAGTAGTGGAGAATGCGGTGTGTTTGTGTCCGCTTACAAATGTTCTGATTGATGGAGGTCGTCCCATCAAGCGAAATGAAGCACTCTTATCGAAATGTTTTCTCAGTACTCGGGGAATGGGGCGTGGGAAGGTGAAAACGAAAGGTAGGAATTTTTGGAAGACGTAAGAGGGATTGAATGAACTTTAATACACCGAGGATGCTTGTTGTTGATTCGAGTGCAATTCGGAACATGGAATGTTCAAAGAGAAACAGCAAACATATGCACAGAATCATCTGTGCCCGATGTTGTACTGGTTCTGTATTGAAATGAACTTGGAATTTAAAATGGACTCAAGGGAATCCGTTTGGTGAACGCTGAAAATTGGCAGGCATGAATGGTGGCAAAGTGACGAAGAGACAGAAGGGGACAGTCAAAAATCGACAACCGAGTCGGTACGAATCAGCGAAAGCGCTCAATCGTTGTGGAATTTCGAAGGTTTTTATTGCGATGTGAGAGCACTTTTGACTCAGATATGTAAACGGAATGAAACATGATGCATGTCGAGTTCAGTTCCCTCGATGATATCACAGATTAAGCTTCTGAATATATTTTTTTATCTTCAGCAGAACATCCATCCATCTCTACAGTTCAAGTATAAGTTTATATAGCTATCTTTCTTTGGCGATATTATCCTTGTCTGAAAGATTACCTGATGGATTGTAATAGGATGATGCAGATTTGATGTCCTATGACCATGAGTGCTCCCTTGTGAAATTTGTGTGGCTCCTGAAGTAAACTGATCCAAATTGCTTATTTATAAGGAAGGAAAAGGGGAATAGACATGTGACAAGTAGGGAAGTGTAGTTGACTAAACAAAACCATTAGTATGCGCGAGCTGGTATGCGTAAGTACACCATTTGAAGCCTCTCAAACGGCAGCCAGTTATTTCATTGCAAAATTTTCGACCTTACCAAAACACACAATTTCATCATTCTTCGCCGATTGCCCGAAGTAACCAGACGAAGGAAAGTCGCGTCCAAGTTCCGTTATCGGATCGGTTATCGCGTGATTGTTGTTTTTATGCCGCTGAAGAGTTCATTTCGCTATCTGGATAGTGAGTGAAGTACCCTGCCTGAAAGTGGATAGAGGCTTTCATCCTCGGAAAGCCAAGCATTGGTTTTTATGTTGTCGCTGCTTCGCCGACATTGGGGATTTCGCCGAGTCATCGTGCGGGTAAGCTTTTACCGATGACTGTGTGTAGTGGTCCCATTCCCACCACCAACGAGCTTTCAGCACGCTCCCGTTCATCTGCACTGGAGTGCGTTCATAGGTGAATAACATTAAATATATTGAGAGAAAATATTCAATAATTATAAGTTTTTTTTTGTTTTTGTGAATTATTTTATTGTGAAATATTGTTTAAAAAATACTTAGAATATAAGTGCAAATTTTAAAATGGCAGAGAGTGGGGAACCTTCGGATATAGAGGTCTCTGACTCTAGTTCCCTCCTAACTGATAAAAAAAAAGTCACTCAAACGTGTTCCAAATACGGAAGATACTTCTTCTGGGGACGAGTCAGCTAACCCTACCAAGCCTCCCTCCAAAAAACTAGCAAATCTTCCATCTGCCCTTAACGATCCCACTCTCCCTTCAACCTCGTCTTCTCCCTCTGTTCTTCCAGCTCCTTCTCAACCTTCGCCTTCCCACCCTACTGTCCCCGATCCCTCTCAATCCCCGTCCTCGCCTTCCCCCCTGTTATTCCCACTCCCCGTGTAAAGGTCTATCCAGAAGATGCGCCCGGAATTGGTCCCTGGGTTGTTTTCTTCAGGCCTAAGCCAAATGGAAAGGCGTTGAGAGTCATGCAGATCGCGAAAGATCTGGCAAGGTATACCTCCGTTTCGGAAATTTCGAAGGTTAGACCAAACAAATTGCGAGTTGTCGTGACTGATCGGAAAGACGCAAACAAGATTGTTGTCGATCAGCATTTTACAATTGAGTATCGGGTTTACATTCCCTCTCACATAGTCGAAATTGAGGGTGCGATAACCGAAACGGGCTTGACGTGCGAATACATTACGAGTGAAGGTACTGGACGTTTCAAAAAACTGCCCTCGACGACTGTTAAGATCTTGGGTTGCCGCCAGCTCGGAACAGTCTCCCATGAAGGAAATGAAACTAAATTTACGCCGTCCAACTCGTTTCGAGTCACCTTCGCTGGTTCAGCTCTCCCTGACTACGTGATGGTAGATAAATTGAGGTTAGCCGTGCGACTTTTTATTCCAATGCCAATGACTTGTTTAAAGTGCAAGTCAGTTGGTCACACGGCTGCTTATTGTGCCAATAAAGAACGATGTGCCACTTGCGGAGAACAACATGAGGGGAAATCCTGCAGTGCGACTGAGCATAAGTGTCCATATTGCGGGGGATCCCCACACGTGCTCTCAGCTTGTGAAACATACAAGACTCGCTGGGAGAAACAGAAGCGCTCTTTGAGGGAACGCTCTAAACGCACTTTCGCAGAAATTTTGAAGGGCGCTTCTCCACTGGCTCAAGAACAACAACCAATCAATACACACAATGTCTTCGCTACGTTGCCAGTTGACGAAATGGAAGCGGATACAGCTAACGGGGGCACGCCGTTTATTTCTCAAGGGAATCCCCGGCGCAAAAATGTGACCACTCCCAAAGTTCAAGGACAAGTCCCTCCAGTGATACCCCCTGTTAGTTTGCCTAAAAAAACGAGTGTAGCGGACAAGCAAAATCAGGTTCCTCCTGGCTTCCGTGGGAATGATTCACCTTCGAACGACCCAGCACTAGAGGGAACATCAAAAACCCCAAACGTCCCTGTTTTTCCGTCAAGTTCAACTTCCAGATCGGGATTTATAAAGTTGTCTGACCTTGTGGATCAAATCTTCACGTGTTTTAATGTTTCCGACTCCATCAGAACCATTGTCACTGCAATGCTTCCAGTACTAAAGACAATTTTGCAGCAATTGATGCAAACATGGCCCCTCCTTGCAATGATTATCTCTCTTGATGTCTAATGGAATTGTCGTAGTCTTATGCCTAAATTGGATACATTCAAATTTCTAATTCATAAACTCAATTGTGATGTTTTTGTGATGTCCGAAACCTGGCTCTCTTCTCAAAATGATCTCTCTTTCCACGATTTTAATATAATACGCTTGGACCGCGATGACAGATACGGAGGGGTACTATTGAGGATCAATATGTGTCACTCATTTTTTAGAATTGACCTTCCACCTATTGGAGGGATCGAAGCTGTTGCTTGTCATGCAAACATCAGAGGCAAAGACCTCTGTATAGTCAGCTTGTATTGGCCTCCGAGAGCTGCGGTTAGCCGCAAGCAACTTGTTGACATGTGCTCACTCCTTCCTGAGCCACGATTGATCTTGGGAGACTTCAACTCTCACGGAACTGCCTGGGGGGAACAGTACGACGACAATCGTTCATCGTTGATATATGACCTTTGTAACAGCTTCAATATGACCGTTTTGATCACTGGGGAAACAACACGTGTACCTAAACCTCCTGCTAACCCCATTGACTGGAAAAAATATGCGGACGCGATTGCTCTAGCCATCAATTCCAGAGATGGTTTGCCTCCATTGGAGGAGTATAACTTCATTTCTCGTTTGATCTATGACAGCGCGGTTCGCGCTCAAACGAAACCCATCCCAGGTTCCACTATTCGTCGAAGGCCTCTCAATTCATGGTGGGATAGCCAGTGTTCCAAGCTTTATGGAAATAAATCGAATGCATTTAAAGCTTTTCGGAAACGTGGAACCATTGAGAATTTTTAAAACGTATTTGAACCATGAAAATCAATTTAAAAACTTGATGAAAAGGAAAAAAAACGTGCTTATTGGCGAAATTTCGTGGGAGGTTTGTCACGAGAAACGTCAATGAAAAAATTATGGAAAGTGGCTCGAAACATGAGAAATCGCTCTTCATCCAATGGAAGCGAGGAATATTCACATCGATGGATTTTTAATTTTGCACGAAAGGTTTGTCCCGATTCCGCTCCAGTGCAAAGAATTATTCGAGATATACCACAAGATAGGTGCGATCTTGATTTCGAATTTTCGATGGTAGAATTCTCTCTTGCTCTTCTTTCATGTAACAATTCTGCTCCAGGATCTGATAAAATAATATTCAACTTGCTAAAAAACCTCCCTGATGTAGCGAAACATCGCTTGTTGAATTTATTTAATCAGTTTCTGGCTCCACTCGATTATCCCTAAGGTTAGCCTCAAACCATGGTTCAAAAGTCTGGACTTTATTCGCACCTTCTCCCGACTCATGTCCAATCACTGTTCGTTAGACGCGCTACTCTTTCGTATTACTCTTGCCGACAACAATCTTTGTGTTTGTGGCCAAGGTTACCACGACATCGAGCACGTTGTTTGGTCGTGCGAGCTGTATCTTGTCACCAGATCGAATTTAGAAGGTCCTCATATCCCCTCCTTTTCCTGAAGAAAATATGTCACCCTTCTAAACTCGAGTCGACCGCGAGTAATCGGTTTCCTATATTATTAACATCAGAATTAAGGAAAAAGGTATACATACTAGTAACAATACAGTAAGGAGTTCGGCTCCTTTAAACCTATGTAACTGAGCCTGTAAAAATAAACGATTTAAAAAAAAAGCACTAAATTTCATATCCTACATGATAGAGGCGTGCATTGAGCACAATATGATTGGACAGCAACCTTTCTAATTAAATCGCTTTCAACGTTCAATTCTTTAAACCAGGCTTTCGTCAAAACTTTGGGGATGATAGAGTCTGGCCATTTTCCAAGTCATCTCCTCTCCTTTGATTGTGATAAGTGCTCGCTATCGGCAAATGTAGAAAAATTCTTAATACGCATAGACTTACCTTGCAAAATATTGTAAAATATGTTTGCGACTATTCAAATACGTCAATGCCGTATGAAATAATTTTATTTGCACTACTTTTCTCATCAATATTTCTGAAGTACGAATGAGAAAATTCACCGAAGATTCGATAAACTAGAAGAAAAGTGATGATAAACGAAGAATTCCCCAAAAAATTACTTGATAAAAATGAGAACCTTATTTTCTGCAGACGAAAATTTACATCAAATTTCTCTTTATAGTTTTTTTTGTTTTTATTCACAATTGTAACAGAAGGCCAGCTAGGTGTACACAGTAAGTATTAAAGGTATTAATACACTATATTGCAATTTTGTACATCAATAAAATTTGAAATAAAAATGTAATTTATCGATCATACATAGGTGTCCATCTTTCCCACCCTGGCCGTTTTTCTCGACCTTCCCCTATCATTCGTTTGATTTCAGGACAAAACATAGGCAAGTGTACTCAAAGATGCACAGTAAGCGAAAATATAACACATTTTTACATCAGCACTTCCAGTCAGTGTTGTCTCATGTACAATTTTATCTGGAAAGGAAAGAATTGTTTGAAACAGACTACAGATCTTTGTTATAAAGTGTAACTTTTTTTTGCTCAGTATTATTGCATTAAACAACTTGAGAATCTCCTTTTGGCATGAATGAAAACAGATTTGTTCTATCCAGATCCAAAAACTTCCAAATTCAAACAAGCATCTATGTAGTATTGCGGAGCTGGGCGGGTCGTCAACATATGTGATTGCAACGAAAGGTTGCCCACAAGGAGGGGTTTTATCATCCCTCCTTTGGTCACTTGTAGTTGACGACCTTCTGATAAGTTTAGAGGTAAAAGGATTCGAAGTTGTGGGCTTTGCCGATGATCTTGTCATAATGGTACGAGGCAAGTTTGACGACGTGTTATCGAGCAGAATGCAGATGGCCTTAAACTTTACACAATCTTGGTGTATCACAGAAGGTCTGAGCATAAATCCCTCGAAAACAACAATTATTCCGTTCACCAAAAAGAAAAAACTGCATCTACAGTTTCTATATCTTGGGGGAGAGGAAATAAAAAGCGGTGTAATCTTACATGCTAAATTAAACTGAAACGCACACTTAGATTCAATAATCAGCAAGGCCAACTCAGCTCTATGGGCATGCTCTAAAATGATAGGAAGAACATGGGGCCTTAAACCAAAAATGGTTATGTGGATTTACACTGCAATTGTGCGGCCTAGGATAACCTATGCCTCACTTGTATGGTGGCCAAAGACTAAGGAGACTGTAGCTACAAAAAAGCTAAACAAACTCCAACGACTGGCATGCGTTGCAATTACTGGAGCAATGCGAAGTACACCCTCAAAAACATTGGAGGCTATCCTTCACCTGGTACCTTTGAACCAATATGTTCAGCTAGAGGCTAAAAAAACGCTCTAAAGCTTAAAAGATGGAAAAAAAAATACTAGACGGGGACAAAACTGGTTACTTGAGCATCTTGAATCTTTTACCCATTGGACCAGCCTCAGAGATGAACAATGATTGGATGGAACCTAGGACCAATTATGACATTCCATACAGAGTGATCGAACATTCTCGCTCAGTATGGGATGACGGTGGCCCCAACGTTCGTAATGGTTCAATCATGTTCTACACTGATGGGTCGAAAATAAGAATCAGAACAGGTGCTGGAGCGTATGGTCCCAGAACAAAAATCTCTGTGGCTATGGGAAACTGGCCAACAGTTTTTCAGGCAATAATAGAATGTATAAATGTCTGCCTCAAAAGAAAGTATAGACATGCTAACATCTGCATATTCGCTGACAGTCAAGCGGTACTTAAAGCTCTAAATGCCTTCAAGTGCTCTTCAAAAATTGTCTGGGAGTGCGTTTCCCTTTTACGGCAATTATGTCAGATAAGTTCGGTACAATTGTACTGGATTCCTGGCCATTGCGATATAGAGGGCAACGAGCGAGCAGATGAACTTGCCAGGAACGGCTCAAACTCACCATTCACTGGTCCAGAACCATTCTGTGGACTCTCCGACTGTGCGTTGAAAAGCGAGCTGAAAAAATGGGAAGACCGGGAAGTGACAGCCAATTGGATGGCTGCAAAACTTAAACAGGCGAAAAAATTTATTACGCTGAGTATTAAAATTACTCAACAGCTGCTAAGCCTTAATAAGAAAGACTTAAGCACATTCACCGGTCTTATAACAGGACACTGCCCGAGTAAATACCATCTTAAGAACATAGGTTTAGCACAAGATGATATTTGTCGCTTTTGTAATGCCGAAAGCGAAACCTCGGAACATTTGCTCTGTAACTGCGGAGCTCTAGCTAGACGCAGACTGACATTCTGGAGCCCAAGGAAATTTGGTCTGCGTCGCCGATCAGGATTGTAAATTTTATCAAGCATTATTCCTGATTGGCACCTATCACGCTATAGCTTACGCTAAGCTTGAAGTGAAGTATAAAAAAAGGGGTATACCACAATAGTTCAAAATAATGGACGCAGTGGTTCGCACCCAACAGGGGAAAAAATGTAGTATTGCAGATATTTTCAGGTTTCTGTGATAGGGATTTACAGGAACAAGAGCGTTATTTTCCGTTCCATAAAAGTGAAGCTACTCGCTATTGCGAAAAACGAACAAATGCGGAATTAGAAAAAAAAAACGGATGCCTGATAAGAATTGATAGTTCGCTCAAAATAGTGGCGCTATAGTCCCCACTATAACGCGAACTTTACTGAATTTCAAGAGTTTAATTTTTTTTAATATTCGAAAAACATACAAAAGGATAATAATATGCCCTACGCCATATTTTTATCAGTAATCAGGATTTTAGGTGAAACAAAAAAAGAAAAAAATTATGGGTGCGCTTTTATAAAAAAATCAATCGTAAAACATTGGTCATATGATAATGAAGATTACGGTTTTGACGGTTACGGTTGGTGACTGCTACTCAAAATCATTATTCTCATTTTCGTATGTCCTTTTTTTAAGTGTGATTTTTTCTGAGCACGCATCCGGATTTTTTTTTTATTTGTTTATGTACAAGCCTTAAAAAGAACAATAGAGGGTCAAGGCAGCCCGGTTAATTTGGCGTGAAATTACCTTGTCATCAATTTCAACATTCTATAAGCAGTTTTCAATATATTTCGAATAAAGGAAGCTCGAACGAGTCTTTTTTGATCAAAATCTACTATTCACAGTGTGTTAAAAACATTTTTTTAAAGTTTGACTATCGAGAGGAATCCAAGATGGGACAAAAATATTGGACGTGTGGATCATATGGATTGAAGGGGAAAATGCTGGAAAGAGACCCGAACATCTCGATTCGTACTGTAGCTTGGGGAATAGGAATGTCGCTAGGATTCGTCCAGAAGTCAAGAAAAAAAAAAGTTCTGGATTGAAGTCCTACAATGTCAAAAAAGACTCCAACGATAAAAAAAATGTTCGATGAAATCATGTGCTCATGAACTGAATTGCGTTTATTTGATGAAATTTTCTTGTGTCATTTTGGACGATGAAATTGGTTTCGCAAATGCAATAGGCAACACAAATTTCTCCATAAAATATCTCGTTTGGAAAGTAATAAGCTCTTGTGGCAGAAAAAATTCGTTAAACCATTGTTAATATGGGTGTGCCTCAAGGAAGTGTCCTGGGGTTCTATTCCAGATCGGTCAAGGTCGGTTAGGATTGTGTTTACTAAGCTGCTAGAGCTCGGAAACGATCGCACTTTGGCTGGGGATCTGATAAAGCATGAATTCCCTTGTAAATTATTGGCTAATACTGACATAGGTATTGTGTTCAATTCCCGATCGGTCTAGGGTCTTCCCGGACTGGAGATTCTTTCGACATGGAATAAATACGTTCAGATAATGGCTTGAATTGTTCTTTCGATTAGTAATCTATGTCTGCGAGATAAACAGTCCGTTTTGTTTTCAATTTGATTCCCTTGCTGGTTAGTTGATGAAAAATATGTAAATACTGTAATATAATTATTATCAATAAGATAACTCGTCCCGCTCAAACCTTTGCAGTGCAACGAGGTGGGACCATCATCATTAAAAAAACAAGGATTTTTGAAAGCGCCTGCAAAAATGGTTGCTGACTCTGTGAAAAACCACGATGAAAATCCTTTGTTTTGGCTCAATCCGATATCATATTACCAAAAAAAAACAAAAAAACCGCTGCTCAAACCGTGATGGAGAGGTATGAAACCGATAATGTCAATGTTATATCTAAACTTTCCAGTCCTCCCAAGTGTCCAATTGAATTGCACTCAATCGATAGATATAGGGCTCTAATGAAGCGAACGCATTATAGACAGAAGCAAGAGGTTTAAAATTCCAAACATATCCAACCAATCAGGGCAAGAGCCACCGGTAACATCACTGAGGTGTCTGACTCTTATGACGAGTGGAGAGAAAAGTGCGAGATTTTTATAAGAATGCATAATGAATCATGTTTTGAACGTGTGAATTTGTGACCCATATTTCATACTTATAATAGGTTATGTAGACTATTATGGATACATGTCTCAATCATCATAAAAAAATGTAATTTAACACGTTGAATCCCGAAATATTCTTGTTACGTTTTTCATTCAGCCCGCATCAAGAGCGCTTGCACAATATCAATGTCGATCCCAGCTCCCGTAGATATTTATTGTGTAGAAAGAAAAAAGTCAGACTAGAAAGTAAACACATTTTGTAACAGGTCTGAAAACAAAGCTATATATATTTTTTTTATTTTCTTATTCTGTAACTGTCAGTCCCAGAGATCAACGCTCTTCTAAAAAAAAGGCTAAATATTGATCCGTCATTCCGATCCATAACTTAGTGTAAAATTGATAGTCACACTAAGACTTTGCCAGTATGTTTTACCAAACCATACAAAACAACTTTGTAAATTTATTTATTTTAGAATAGCACGTATTTCTGCTTGAAAAACCGTAGGCCATTGGAATAGACATGTCGATTCCTGGCTCAATAATACCTGTAGATACCTGTAGATTTACCAAGTCACGCTGGTAACTCTAAACATCTCTGCCAGAAGAGGAATAGTGATATGATTGCTTTTTTGTAACAGCACTGGATTGATCCCATCTGGTCCTGGAGTTTTAAAGGGCTTCATTTCAGCCCTTGACTTCGTAAAGATAACCCTGACCATTTCTTTAGCTCCAATCTCGTTTCTAATCGAACAGCATTAAGCAGTATTGAGAAACTGTGAGTTCCAGAAGTCGCTTGGACTGAGCGTGGGAAAAGTGAATCCATCTTGATACAATAGTACTCCTGAGAATCAGTTCTGAATTGTCCGTTTTCATTTTTTAGGCAACAAATCCCATTGGTATGATCTTTTTAAGGGGTTTGCGATGTTTTGCTGCAGCAGATATATTTTCAACTTGCTCACAAGTTAGTTTACAAGCCCTTCTCTTAGGTTTACAAATTTCTTTGCTATATTCTATTAGACAGTTTCTTCATTCTATCGAATTATATGTAATTTTAGCTTTGTTCAAAATGTTTCTAGATAGTTTCCTATGCTTTTCAATTTTTTTGTTCCACCAAGATACATTTTTGCTAGAATTTTTCCCCATCATTGGACAGTTTTCTTCGACGATTTATGAAATACTAGCTGAACCGGGAAACTTCGTCCCGCCCAAAATGTGTTTTTTGTTGTCAATACCTTCATACATTCACGTTTTCTTACTATGAGCAAGTTCATGGGTCTAATCGCAGAACTGTTCATTGATTGATCTTTCAATCGACCCCGTTTAATTTTCCTTTTACTGTAAAATTCCTAGTATTTCTTACAAAACTCAACATTATAATATCAGATTATTTTCAGACACAATTCTTGTTCAAGATTTTTCAACCAGTTGCAGATAACATATTTCTCCGTTACATGGAATAAATGTTTTATACAGAAAATATGATAGAATAAAGACAGCCCTAAATCAGACAACACCTTCCCCGAGTTCTGCTCTTATTAACACATCCGGCGATCCTTTTTTTTTTGGTATAGATAAAAGAAGATATAGGAGTGCTTTTCATCACATTAAAATTCCATCACATTCCTAACAAAACTAACCCAAGCTGCTCAGTGGAAGAAATAGCTTTCAACGATATGAAATTCTCGACTGACCTTTTGAAATGATGCATATCTCAATTTGTTTCTTTCGGTTCGCTGAATTCTTCAATCATAATACAGGTCGGACTCGATAATATACAGACTCGATTATATGTGATTCGATTATATACAATTTTGGACTCGATTATATACAGTTTGAAAAAAAAAAATTTTTTACTTTTCGAATATGACTTGTTTCAAGAAAAAATGTAACCTTTGAACATTAAGGTGGAATTTAAGTGGCTATTTTATGTACGGTGGGGTAAAAATCGTGAATTTTGATGATTTTGCTTGAATTTTCACCAGTAATTATGTATATCAATATTGCAGTGAAATTAAGAGAGATAGAAGTTAGGTGCCAAAGAACCAAAGATTGTAAAGTGGCTTGAGAACTTCAATTTGATTGATAGAAACTTTCAAGTTCAATATGAATTTTTGGGATAAAATTAATAATTACATATTAAAAATTACTAACTTTGGAATTTTCACTTTCAAAAAGTGATTTAAATCAATTAATTTAGATGTTTCAATACTATATCCTGTAATAAATTCTCTCGCCTTTCAAATGAAGGCAACAGAATTGGTTTACGCAGCGTACTTTTTAGTGTAGAACCAGTTTGAGGTAACAGAGTCCGAAACAAAAAAAAAGTTCTATAACTCTGTCATTGTTGATATTCGAACATATGCGTAAAACGATTTTTTCATCAAATATTATCATCTATCACATTCTGAGAGATTCTGGAAAAAAAATATTTTTTTCATGTGAGAATGGTATTTTCTGACTTCAAGGGGATGAATCAAAAATTAAATTCTTCTTTTATTTACAATAAACGAAAAAAATATGCATAAAAAACGAATAAGAAAAAACATTTTTTTGACTCGATTATATACAGGATTCGATAA
The DNA here is from genome assembly GCF_029784135.1 of Toxorhynchites rutilus septentrionalis. Classification (NCBI taxonomy): domain Eukaryota; kingdom Metazoa; phylum Arthropoda; class Insecta; order Diptera; family Culicidae; genus Toxorhynchites; species Toxorhynchites rutilus. The sequence goes on along the minus strand of NC_073746.1, from coordinate 28,655,448 downwards.
TATACAGTGAAAAGAAATCGGAGACTGTATATACTCGAGTCTGCGCTGTATCCCCAGAATTATAATTAAACATTATATGTTTAATTTCAAATAGCGATATGTCATTTGACACATCCCAATTCTTTAACAAACCTGATTATATAGAGCTAAAGATTGTTAGATCAAGAACATTCTGTCTAATTGAGTTAACTAATGTCGTTTCCTTGATTACAAATACGGCATTAAATATTCAAGCAAACACTCTAGCATTGATGTCGCTACTGCCCCAGAACATGTGGTAGGCATTAGCGTCACATCCTATGAATCCTATGATTAATTATGTTCATCAATTTACAGCGCTTTGATTTACATCTTCTAATGGGGAAACTTCAACGCTGTCTCCTGGGAAATAAACCAAGACGAGGATAATAAAGGTTTTTCTCATGATTGTTGGTTCCTTCAAATGCAGTTCGAAGATGTCTCTATTGATGCATTCTGTAATGGGTACACCCAGGTTTTTTTACGCGGGGGATACGTACCTCGTAAAAAAAACCGCGTTAATTGGAAAATCCGCGTAAAAAAAACAGCGTTAATTGGAAAACCTAGTAAAAACAACCGCGCCAAAAAACCGCGTAAAAAAAACCTGGGTGTACATGCTTAAAGTTATCCCATATAAGACTCGCTGCTCTTGGTGCAGTTTATGTGCCATCGTAAAGCTCGTTACATTTTTTTGTAGAAATTCCTCCGATTCTACGATTTTCGAACTCTTGAATAAGGGCCACGTCTGGTTATCGTGAATGAACCTTCTGAATAAGACACTGTTTGCTGCTTTGGCGCGGTAGCAAGAGCTTTTTTTTTGTTCTGGATTGGCTTAGACTTCTGTAAGGTTTTCTGAATGAAATTTGTCCAAATTAATAATTGATGATCATACCCGGTCAACAGTCATCTTTATTGAGGCAAACTCAATGTGAAAACTGTTGATCACTGAGCGGTTTAGGGTTCTGTCTGATTCTTTGATTGAACGTCAAACTTATTGTTTGACGAATATCCTTGATGTAGACATTTATTGTATCCTCCTCACCAGGGCTCGGCTCAGTCATATTCAACTGAGGATTGAAGCGGACTATGAAGAAATTCCCCTTCGCATTCAATTAGAAATGACTTTTCGCAGTTTCTCCGTCAACATGACTCAATAGTCAGTCGGGCGTCTAGTCGCTATCTGCCTCTGCGACATTTTGAAATGACTCCCATCAAAGGGTATTCGTTTCTATCTCTCATGTATCCCGTATGCATGTATCGATATTTGAGTTCAGCGTGGCCTGACATATACTACAAGTGAGCTAGATTTTTTTGTATCGTACACGAAAATTACTCACACATAGAAAATAGCGTGCAGTGTTGTGTTCAGAACCACTGACTAATTTGTGAATTTTGTTTATATATCCCCGATTTTCTGTAGGTTTTTTTTTCTCACAAATTAAACTCGGAGACAAAGTGAATTAAAATTTTGTTCAGAATTCCTCCCAAACTGCACGCTATTTACTAATACTAACGCGAGGACCTTTATAGCATACCTGATAACTGTCCAAGTTCGTTGCTCTGAGTTCATTATGGGTAAACAATAAACCGTCCATTAATTTTTGCGTTAGAAATCATGTTTTCGTTTCACTTTATATGGACGTAAAAATAAGATTGTTTTAATATGCATATTGATGGAATTTACGTCGGTAGTATTGGACGATTCCATAATTATGTCACATTTGATGGACAATGGAACATGTGTAAAAAAGGACTTTGTTGGACAAACACTCTGTCAAATATATACCGGGAATAATTCAAGTTTGTGTTTTTGAAAAAAAAAATCTTTGTTTATCATCAACGCCTCTATTATCGGTAATTTCAGTTTCAGAAATAGAAAAAAAAGTCACGCGGGGCTATATCTGGAGTATTTATACGGTGTTTGTTCAATAACATTCGTGCCATTTTCGATCAAGAATTCGTTCACAATGATCGATCGATGAGCTGGTACGAATTTTCTTTCTCGAACGCCTCATTTTCTTCGACCAATTAAATTATCCATATTAAGAATGGCCGAGCAAATAAAAAGTTAAGTTGTTCTTGATGGCGTAAACAACTGAATGACAGCTCGTGCTCAAAATTAACATTTAAACAACGACAGTAGTAGCAACTTGAAAAAATTAAATAAAAATTATGTTATGTAAAATTAAACCAGATTACAGCAAGGATGTCGTAGAATGGTATAAGTGGGATAATATGGAATTTATTGAAAAAAGTATGAAACTACCAGATTTTCGACTTTTCGAAAAATATTGGGCAGTTGTCAAGTGTAAAATTAAAAAGTGTGACAAAACAATCTAAACACTATCCGACATGGAAAAGTGGTGGAAAAAGATAGCAGATACGGTTTACAATGTCACTGTACAGAAAATTATGGGAAGTATTCTGCGGAAAGCGGAAGCAGATAAATATGTTTTCCTTGTACTTTATCCCTAAATCCTGCTGAAAAAGAATCTCCACAAACATTTTTTCACCGACTATGTACTTTATATCATTATGAAGAAAGTGGACATTTTGTGCAGCCAAATTCTAAACAGAAAAGATGCTAGACCAGTTATTTTCAGGCTTATTTTTGATAGTGAATATATGTTTCCTTCAAACTGAATTGATTTTTCATGGTGATCTTGGAGAAGTTAGAGTGCGTACATATAGAACTTGGTGGAATGTTTTCATAGAGCAATTCCAAATGAAATCGTCCTAAAATGCAAATTTTAAAAACATGCATTTTTGATTCGAATGAAAGTTTGTATTCCATTTAGGTTGGAGGAAATATGAGTTTTCCACAGCAATTGGGAAGACTCAAAGGTAACTTTTCAATATGGCGTATCGATTTAAGTAAGTGAAATCTTTGATTATTTATATCTCAAAAACTATTAGTCGTACCGAAATAATGTCTTAGAAAAAATTATAGAGTATTTACGTTTAAACGTGAAAAAATATACATTGGAAAAAAACAGTACTCTTTTCTTTTACTTCTAGAAAAAAAACTTTAATTTGCAATATGTAAAATACAGGCAAACCTTTTTTTGTGTGGGGGATAGCACTCAATAACTCAAATCCACGCACTCAATAACTCAAATCCACGTTTGATTTCCTTTTGTTTCCCTGCTTTGCGATGGTTGTGTAGTGCTTTTAGTTGCATGTCAAAACTTGTTGCTATTAGAAATCATGTCTTACGCAACTTGAAGCATTTGATGGGACAATGGGAATGATTTGAGAAATGAATAATTTTTACGCAGATATGCTTTTTTCTAATTAAAACTAAATGGACTATAACTTTGTTAAATATGCTTCTTTTCATATACCACATAAAAAATCGCACAAATTTCAATTCTGTTCATATAAAATAGAAGTCTTGTAGAAAATTTAAAAATGGGTACAAGATGGTCAAACTATTTTTGACGAACTATATGAATTTTCGAAACTTCGAATTTTTGAATGTCAACAATCATTTTTAGCCACAAATCATGAATCCTGATGTGATTTAAAACAAAAAATCTCATTATTAATCTCCTTCTAAATGCAGCCATTCTCGAGATATTTAAGAAAATATTTCTAACTTCTCCTATTAATATCATTAATATCATCAATATCATAACGATATAGTGTAGAAAATATTAAGTTGAAATATGAATTAGTCAACAATATGTCGATACCAATCATGTTTATTGGTGTGAAAAATTCACTGCCTATAATATGGAACAACAATAATCTTCGTTGTAAACTTCCACCTGACGTCGAAAACTTCTCGAACCAAATTACGTTGAATTACACACCTTATGCACCAAACTCAAGACGACTCAGCATCGACAGCTGCCAAGTGACAATCGGTTTTATCCCAATTTGCAAGAGAAGCCTTACTTCCACGAAACAGTACAACTCGAATATAATTTCCCAAAGTCAAACGGATATGACACTCTAATTGTGGAACTTCTCCACGGCCTCCACAGCGCATTAGGCAAGGTATTGACGTAGAGCGGAGCGGATCCATTCTCTCACCCCCTCCTGGGCACGTGCACACCATTACGGCAAAGATACCGTATCTTCAGCAAACGTCAATTTCACCGCGCTGCCGTATTTACACGGAACCCTCGTTACCGCAGTTCATCATCTCAAGTATGATATCGGGGAGCAGAGTAGTATACCCGGGGGAAGCACAGTCAAAAGTTCACCAGCGGAAGCCACGCGAAGTGTATAATTGAAACGATAAACCCCCATTCCCCCTCTGACGTGAGATTGAGCGCTTCCCGTCTTTGCGAACAGAAGCGCCATTCCCCCAGACCAGACAATCGAGATCCGACCTTCCGGAAGCCATTAAGGTGAGAAATTTCGCAGCTTCGCAGTGGCAATAAAGCGGATAAGTAATTGTTGCCCCTAATTAAGCAGTACGCAGAAACTTTTCGGCTAATTGAGGAGACGCTCTGTAGGTTGACAGAAAGTTATTCAGCGGTCTCAGCGATGGGAAGGGTGATCCGAAGGACACATTTTATTTTCGCGTTGATGAAAATATAGCGCTTTCTTTTTCGTTCATAATCTCTAATTGAAATTCTGGCGAAATAGAATCGGTGGAAGCATGAAGAAAAATGGAATTACGTTTATCTTCTCGTTGATTAATATAAAATAATACCGCCTTCAACTGTCATTTTACCACACTAATGACCGTAGGTATTTAATGTAATTAATTCAACCTACAATTCACCTAGATTAAAAAGGATATTCCGTACCAAATGATTATTCCTGACATGCTTGAAGATAAGAACACAGGAAACACCACAAATAGGTGATCACTAGGTTAAGAAAATCTTATTCCTCCGATAAACGACAGTCAAAGAACCAAGCATATAATATAATCCCGACACCGACGATGCGATTCGACTCAATGCCAAGAAAATCCCCTCCCGGACAGATACAGTAGTGTTCACGACAAACATTCGATGCGAGAAAGTTTCCAATGCTGATCGCCAGGAAATGCGGATCCAATAAATAGCTCCCGGGATTTTACGTGTACAGTGTATATGGAAGTAGGTCGCCACTATCTCGAAGCACAAATTATTTATGCGAAATTGTATATTTTTCTGCTCACTCTCTCCGGAAGTATTTCGATTAAATTTTCCTGGGGCAAATTATTCCAAGCTTAGCTTATCGCATGAAGCCGTTGGTTATCTTTGAACATTTTTTAGGAATAAACTTTATTTATTCTACAAACATTTCAAACATTTTCAAACAATCTTGGTTTTTCAAAGATCAATGTTGATAAACAAGGGAATAAAAAGACTAAGTATAAAAACGTTTGTTACGTACGTTATAGATAAAAGACGGGTGGGTAATGTCGGGGACATAACCGGAGTGACGTAGGACTATACAAAGGGGACAGCTTTTGTTAAATATATTTTAAATATATTGTTTTATTTTCTTCTCCTACGTGAATACCTACCTATCTACCTGAAAAATGGATTAGTTTACTGTTTACTCTTTATGAATATGTTGATGGTTCTGAAAAGAACCTTTGGTGTTGTGTTTTTGTTATCACTCGATATTCCCATCTTGTTCGGTTAAACCTTCCTGTTTAGCTATTGCGTTTGCCACTCGCCACAGCTTTCACAGTTGGAAAATTTCTTCCCATCCAGCTTGTGACATGTTGTTCAGTAAATTACATTTAATGCGACGTGCCGGAGAAACACTTTGCCACTCACTGAAACTAATTGTTGCCTTGATGAGCGCCGAACCGAAGCTGCTCTGTTCTTGATACGGGTTTTCTGATTGTCGTGAGCAGCTTTGGAAGCCAACTCGAGCACTCCGACGGCCGAAACTCTATAATCGCTGTTAGGTATACTGGTGCTCCGGCACCAATCCGTTCGACCTAGTTACCCTTGCGGAGCAATCAGTGAATGCGACCAACAGGGAACTGGAGACCTGCACGGTTCGAGTGAGACTTTGCCTTTCCCTTAACTTGTCCTCCTTTGTTACGTCCACGATGCCGATGCCGTACAACCACACGGGTTTACGGTTTGAAAGAAAATAAGATTTTTTTTTTGGGTCCGCGTGTTTTATACTCTAGCGGTACACACTCACAGGATAGAGACAAATCGGCAGACTCAGCCAGAGGGGCGAGTTCAACGAGACGAATGAATGAGCGTTAAAAGGGAGCGATGGCAAAAAAATACATTCATTACGATTTGTTCGCTCGTTGGATTCACATGCAGGCTAAAAAGGGTCCTTTTCAGGATCACAAAATTATCTTCAATCTAAAGAGTTTATTTTTTTGTTATCACTCGATATCCCCATCTTGTTCGGCTAAACCTTTCTGTTTAGCGATTGCATTTGCCACTCGCCACAGCTTTCACAGTTGGAAAACTTCTTCCCATTCAGCTTGTGACATATTGTACAGTAAATTACATTCAATGGCATGTCGCATTACCACCACTCAGTATCGGATTGGAGGCAATTTTAGTCTATAATTGAACATTTGCGATGACAGTGGTACAGTGTCGACTTTCAATGTGGGGTCATAATTTGGACCCCGCACTCTATGTTTACAAAAATGTCCATCTAAATATGTCGCATTACAGGTCCGTCCAATTAGCTAAATGTCTAGATAAGTGTAAATTACTGTACTTTCAATCTAGAAGCAATTTAAGAATTGGTGAAAATCAATACGCTCAGAACAACTGCCAAATTCACATACTCATCATATCCTGGCAAACAAATTATGAAAAAATCAATGTGTTTTATTATTATTTTGGATATTATTTTAGAAAGCATTGAACTGTATTTCCTAAACTCTTTTTTGGATGGTTTAATGGCCCTGAAAAGCGCCTCGTTTTATGGAATGGTTCCAATTTAGAAAACTTAGTACTCGTGGTTTTGAAAAAAACCATCTCGAACGCCCTCGATGCCGCCTTGTTCTGGATTGGCCACCAAAGCAGTTTGTATAAAGAACAAACTTTTTTCTTCTGCTACCTGATGCCGTTTTGCGATTGCGTTTGCCACTCGCCACTCGCTGCAACTGCCTGTTGTCTTGATGTCCACCGAACCAAATGTGTTCTGTTCCGAATGCGGGTTTTCTTATCGTCGCGAGTAGCTTTGCCAGCTAACTCGATCACTTCGGCGGCCGAAACTATATAACGGCGGCTAGGTGGACTGCTGCACTGGTACTAACGCGCTAGGCCTAGCTACCCTTGCGGGGAACTCCAGATCAACACGGTTCGAGCGGGATTTTGCCTTTCCCTTCACTTTTCCTCCTTTACCATGTCCAGACATGGCTGCTTGGGTTGGTTTGTTGATGTGTTGTGATGGGAACCGATGTGGTGTACGGTTTGAATGAGAATGATCGTTACGGAAGGAAGGAAGGTATTGTATTATAGAGACTTTAAACTTTTGCAGTTCATTCGTCTCTAGCCTTGAGAAAGGCCCTTTGAAAACTCTACTCTATTCTACTCCAGCGCTACCACCTCCGCCCTCTTGCCTTGAGAAAGGCACTCGAACCCTCGCCGTCCAGCCCGTCCAGCAACGATGTTGTCCAGTCGGTGTCCACACAAAGAATGATCGTTACGGCAGCGGAGCGGGGATTTTTAAGCTGACTGGCTGGCTCGAGAATTACGCATGTGTGAGACTGCGACCAATGTTTCGTTCATTTTTTTCTTTTTCCTTCCCAATCGTGCTTCATTCTATTTCGCTGCTGCTCTGGTTGCCCGTTTTGGTCGGTACGATTTGAGGAGCACAAAATGGACCAATCAAAAATGGGCACATAGGGCATTTTGACAATGCTTGATATTTCACAATTATTCAATTATTTATCTCATGAAAAATGAAATGTTATTCGTTATGATAGATGCGTAGATATATTTCCTATCAATTGATGCAAAAACCTTTGCGATCTATTGAGAAATGCTCGAGTTATAAGCGTTCCAAATCTTGCATTTTTTCCTACTTGTTCAGTGTCTAGATTTCCATTTCACCCCCTATATCTTCCGGTTAGACGTAGTCCTACGTCAAAATTCGAACAAATACTCCAAACAATAATGTGAAAAGTCGGATACCGCTCGAAGTTGCTAAGTTGAAGATAACAGCTTCAAACCAAACCAAGCTGCTCATTTTTCCACCCGTCCAAGTGAAGGCTCTCGCCGGAAGCCGAGGACACATTGTGTATGCGCCACCCGTATCAACCGGAGTTTGTGATCTTTCAAAATGAGCTATCATGTAAATGAGAGAGTGCATAAATTGCGTTTCCTTTTCGTTTTCATTGTCACTGAGTGAACTAGGAAGAACATTGAAAGCTCAAGCGAGGGCGACTTTCCCGGGCAACCAACAGAAGCTCTATAATAAGCACTGATTAAAGTTTCCCCCGGCCGTATGCTTGTTGCATGTTGAATGTTAAGTTCTGATTGCAGATGTTGACCATACTTGAATTAGAGTTTGTTTGTGATACGGAAACAGACACGATTCGATTAGCATGCGATGTAATATGTGAGTATGGAGTTTGTATTATTTAGGGCTTCGGTAAAACGCCTTCTGACTCCGCAAGAAACTACAGGGAGTATTATTTGGCGAAGTTGTGGGTGTCCTTGGAGCAAAGCCAATAAATAGTAAATTCAATCCCACCGAAAACGAGAGAATTCATTTTCCGATGCATCCATCTTCTCAAACGGCTGACTGTATTGGGAAAACGCGCAAAGGATGCACCTCCGATAATGTGTACAATTTATTGCACTGTGGCTTTGGGGCTCCTGAATTCTTTTTCGATAACAATATTTTGGGTTATGTAAACTGCAACTTTTTATGTTGTAATGTTTTAGCTAACGATTGCTAGTGAAACATTGATTGCCAGTTGAGGATGGATACACCTTAATGTGAAGAAAACATCAAAAATGACATCTTACATCTTACAACGAAAACTAAAAAGCTAAGCTAAATTTTTGAATTCAATATTCAATATTCAGTTCTACGCAAAATTGCGGAAAATTATGGATTCCATCTCCGTCCTTTCCGAATGTTCGTGAAACTTTCTCCACATAGTATTCACAATTTTTTCTCGTTCTTATGATTTTTTTTTAATTTCTTATGAAAAAAAAGGTATGGAGGCGATCTGGCGTAGTGGCAACATCCATACCTCTCACGCAGAGATCACGAGTTCAATTCTCACTCCCGACATTCTTCCAAAAATGGAAGTAAAAAGTGACGAACCAGGAAATCAAAATTGGGGATCTTTTCTCATAAAATCTTCACCTGAGAGCTAGTCGTCTGATAGAAATCTGATTTTCGATAAAGGTCCTAGATGGGTAATGGAGTAAAAAGTGCCCCCAAACCAAATCACCAGCGAATCAACCATAATTCGGTTAATTCGGTTAATCGAACGAATATTTATTTCTTGAAATAATCACGTATCACGTTGTCATTCTGGTTGCGTGGTCTATCGGGTTGTCGATGTTAGATTTTTTTTTCCCAAAATATATATTTTATTAAGGCACATGTGGCGTTAGCCTGACGGGGCCGGGAGTCCAATATTTTGACAATTTTTGTCTTACAACTATGTTAGTAATATGTAACCGATTACTCGCGGTTGGCTCGAGGTTAGTATTACAAGTGTTCTCATAATTGGTATATTGCAGTCTTCGATGCTCTGTACGTGTGCCCGACACGGGATACTTTCTATTGGGATGCAGCTGACCATTAATCAGCAACGCCCCCCTAGTCTGTACTCCATATCTAGTGTGGTGCGTCTTTCTCGACTCGAGGAATCCAGGATAGAATGGTCACTAGCCGGCGCAATCATCAGTTCGTGTAGAGTTGTCATGAGCGGTACAACCTTTGGCTCTTGTTGAATGATCAGTGGACTGCACAACCTTTGGCCCGTGCATCTGTAAAGAGTGTGTGTATGTATTGCCGCGACTAAGTAAAAGTTTATCGATCGAATAGGAGGGATATGAAACGGGGACACAACGAAGGAAACATCATTAAACGTTGACATCGGCGTTTCTGAGGAACAGGTATAGATGAAGCAGAAGATCAGGATCCCGGCTACCTAAGATATCCCGGACGGGGATATCCGATTGTCTGCCTTGTGCTCTCAGTGCTCTAGAGAGCTGAGAGCGAGCAGCATGGAACCGGATACACGACCAGACAACATGCTCGATGTCGTGGTAGCCATCGCCACAATCACAAAGATTGTTTGCTGCGAGCCCAATGCGATAGAGATGCGCGTTTAGGTTGTAGTGATTGGACATAAGCCGAGATATCACGCGAATGAAATCACGACCTACATTCAATCCCTTGAACCATGCACTCGTCGAGACCTCAGGGATAATCGTGTGTAACCAACGACCGAACTCATCACCACTCCACATGCGCTGCCAACTTACGAGCGTGTACTGACGAGGAATGTGGAAAAAATCATTATGAGCAATTTGCCTTTCAAAAAGAGTGCCTTCTAAAGCGCCCACCTTAGCTAGCGAGTCCGCTTTCTCATTCCCCGGAATCGAGCAATGAGAGGGAACCCATGCTAAGGTAATCTTGAATAATTTTTCGACCAAAACACTCAATAGTTGTCTTATTCTTGTTAGGAAATAAGATGAGCGTTTATCAACTTTCATTGAGAGGATTGCCTCTATTGAGCTGAGACTGTCTGAAAAAATAAAATAGTGGTCGATGGGCAATGTTTCAATGATCCCTAATGCGTAATATATCGCACCCAGTTCAGCGACATACACGGAACAAGGATCTTTGAGTTTCAAAGAGGCACTGGAATTTTCATTGAAGATGCCGAAGCCAGTGGACCCGTTTATGAATGAACCGTCAGTAAAGAACATTTTATCAGATCTAACTATGCCCCCATATTCTGCCGAAAATATCGGCGGAATAGAATCGGAGCGTAGGTGATCTGGGATTCCATGGATTTTTGGTCGCATGGACAGATCAAAAATGACAGAGGAATTGCAAAAGTATGGGAAGCAAACTTGGTTGGAGATGCCTGGTGAAGGGTGCACGTCGTGGGTAAGGTACTCATGGTATAAAGACATAAAACTTGACTGAGGAGTCAGTTGGAGTAGATTTTCGAAGTTATCAATCACCAATGGATTCATGATCTTGCAACGGATGAGAAATCTGTAGGATAATTCTGTGAACCGAAGAGTAAGCGGGGGTACTCCTGCCAAAACTTCGAGACTCATCGTATGTGTCGAATGCAAACACCCCATGGCTATACGCAAGCAACGATATTGTATCCTCTCCAGCTTGAGAATATGAATCCTGGCAGCTGATCGGAAGCAAAACTGCCATATTCTAACACTGACAATATCGTTGTTTTGTACAACTGAATGAGGTCTCCTGGATGGGCACCCCACCATGTTCCGGTTATTGTTTGGAGAAAATTTATTCTTTGTTGGCATTTCTGTTTCAAATACGCAATGTGTCTCCCCCAGGTACACTTAGAATCAAAATATACACCCAGGTATTTGAAAAACATAGAGTGTTGGATCGTTTTGCCGGATAGGTAAAGCTGGAATTGGGCGGGTTCGTGCTTCCTAGAAAAAACGACCATTTCAGTTTTCTCCGTAGAGAATTCGATACCCAGCTTGAGGGACCACGTGAACAGATTGTTCAGGGTATCTTGCAACGACTTTTGCAGAACGACGGGATTTGTACCCGTGATGGAAATAACTCCATCGTCTGCAAGTTGTCTCAGCGTGCAGTCTCTAGTTAGACAATCATCCATATCATTGACGTAAAAACTGTACAAGAGGGGGCTTAGGCAGAAGCCTTGCGGTAGGCCCATAAAACTGTATCGAGAAGATTTCGAGCTGCCATGAGAGAAAATCATGTGCTTTTCTGACAGTAAATTGTACAGGAAATTGTTGAGAATTGGTGAAAGTCCACGATTATGAAGCTTCTCTGAGAGAATTTCCATGGAAACTGAATCAAATGCCCCTTTGATATCGAGAAAAACGGAAGCCATTTGTTCTTTGCGAGCAAATGCGATTTGGATTTCAGAAGATAGCAGCGCGAGACAATCATTTGTCCCTTTACCTCGGCGGAAGCCAAACTGCGTATTTGACAGCAAATTGTTCGTTTCAACCCACTTGTCCAAACGAAGTAGAATCATTTTCTCTAACAATTTACGAATACAGGATAACATTGCAATCGGCCTATACGAGTTGTGATGCTGTTCCATGGGAGTTGAAATCACCTAAGATTAACCGCGGCTCCGGCATTGCCTCGATAGTATCAAAGAACTGATGGCGGCCTACCGTAGTTCTGGGATTGTTAGATGGTTGGATTAAAAATGTTGGATAAAAAAAATTATAAAGCCTAATTCTTAGCCTAAAAATGCATTAACCTTGGGAAGATTCCTTCTTTAATTAATCGCGATTACAGTGGCAATTATTCAATGTATTCATATTTTGATTTCAAATTAATCGATTATAATTTCGAACGATTTACCGACGTCTCTACATGCAAGTCGGGGGTAATTTTTGGTGTTGAGTACTTTTGTACTCGCTTGGTACAGAGAAGCCTTGGAAAATCGTCATTTCAGATACTAGAGGTGAATGAACTTTCGCGGTTCGAGAACAACGTAAACATGAGATAATGCAATAATCTCAGAGGGAAATGTAAAATACAATGATCGTTTGACAATTCTTCCGTTCACATATTTTGGCAGTCCTAGGCATCATAACAAACATAATAGGACGTTCATAAAATGTATTTGTAATGAAGAACATAATCTATTACAAAATTTTCGATGCATTCTAAAATAATATTTGAAGTGGTAAACAAGTGGATTGCATAATATAATTTCGTAGTTCTACGTCGAAAATATGCAGTCGTGTCCTAGATCCAGCCCCTTACATTTTTTTTTTTAATTTTAGAGACCCACTACTGGTCTAGTTTATACTTAAATGTGTTCGTAGTTGTATTTTTTTCAGGAAATTTTGTGCATCGTGCGGTACGAAAATATATTTATTCATTCATATTTAACTATATGTAACATAAAAAAAAACCTTTTTTGTAAACGTTACACTGTGGTGTGATCTTCTGGTATAAATTTACCAAATTATCCTAACAAAATCCGGTAAAGGAAATTGGGGTTTTAAATTTTTTTATGGCAAATGTCTTAAAATTGCATGCAACGTCGAGATCTACATCTTGAAAAAAATCGTTTTTGTAAAAAATCGACACTCTGGGTATTTTTCGGAATACAAAGCAAAACGTATGGTTTAGGGTGCCAAAAAAAAAGTTATCTCCAGGGTTTAAAAAAATTATGCCAAATGTCTAAATATTGCATGACACGTCGACTTTAAATTTATCTCAAAAATTTTTTGTTGTTGTCAAAAAACGACTTTTCAGTTGAAAAAAAAACCGAGCAAAAAACATTTTTTTTTTGACAAACATTTTTCTCCGAATTAAACGGTAAATGAGACATTGAGCATCAATTTTTCTTTTAACCCCGATTTCCGATGATTTTCCGGATTTCAAAAAGCTCAAATTTTAACGTCTGCGACACTAGCAAATGATGTTCGATTGAGCTAATGCAAAACGGGTATATTATCGTGCAAATCAATATTTCGCAGTAAGTTCCGAATGAAAAATCGAGATAACTATTTTTATTGGCACTCAAACCTATACATTTTGCTTCACATTCCGAAAAAAAAAAATTAGCCCCAGAGTGTCAATTTTCGAGATCTAACTACATATCTAACGCATGAGCATAGCATCTTTTGAGCGCTGCTGCAGGAGCATTGGTGTAGATAAAGTCTCCGTACCAAAATATGGAGAAATCAACGACTTGAATAATTTTATTTTCGTAGATGCTTCAACTAGTGACTAAATGCAGGCGATCAAAGGCGTTATGGATTTTACCACATTGAGAGTTAATGAATGTATCATATGACAAATTAGATGTGAATATGACTCCAACCAAAAAAATAAACAAACGACTCTTTTGAATGAAATTTGCGTTAAATATACTTTATTCTAAGCATTCAACAATGTATGAAAATATGTTGTTCAAATTCTAACTGTTTGCGCTACAACGAAATATATTCGAGGTGGTCTTGTAGAAGTTGGACAGAGTTTGTAAGAGCTATGGCTATGGCGTAGTCACGTCATTCTCTACTACTCAAAATACTCGAACAAATGAAGAAAAATCTATTCAAATTTATTATTTATTATTTTTTTGATTATTCGGAATTTTGGATTTTTTTTTAATTTTTAGATTCTTAAAAACATAATTTTCATTGAAATGTACGTGTTTATGGTGTGTGTGTTTTTTTTAGAATTTTATAGCATTGTGCGGTACATTTTGGTAATTCGAAATTCAAGATTTTTTTTAAATTAGGATTTGCGAACCAGTACTGTTGCGAGATGTGTTCGTATGTGTTTTTTGTATGTGATATGTGCGATTTTGTTTTCCTGATGTTTCGAGGAAGTACTTCTGTTTGCTATTTTTCACCATCTGCATTTTTTAAATTTTCATGTTATCGATCATGTGTTTGTGGAAATAAATTTCTAAGACAAAACATTTCGACATCTGATCTTTTTGTAGAATTATCCAATTTGGTTTTTTTTTGTGTTTTTTTCTGATTGAATAGTTTTTCTCTTTAAATTAAGCTGCCAATTGTTCATTTTGACACTCTTCCCAAATGTGTAAGGAAGAAAGTTGAATTTTCGATGGTAAATTAATTTAACGATATCTTGTGTTACAGCTCTTACTGTGCTGTAACACAAAACTACAAAACTACAAAAAAATAGAAATTTAAAAACAAAAAAAAATTGTCCGCAACACTATTAATTTCGGGGAAAAATATCTTATTTATCTAGAAAAGGCGTAGGAATACACCTAATTACGAATAAGACTGAATTCCTAAATTTAAAAAAATCACATCTCATAATTTTTGTTTTGTTCCTAAATCTTTGATGAAAAAATGTTTCGAAAACATTTCTCGATATTCAGTATTTTTCAAATTTTTATCTCGAAGGTATTGAGAAAAGCGTGCAAAAGTATCCCTAGGTTCCGAGCTTATTCCACTTAAAACCGAAAATGGCGTCAGATCTAAGTGAATCTGTTTTGAGCTACAAACCCATTAAATCAATTCTTCACTGAAGTAGCCTTCAATCTTTTGCGTTTATATTCTGTTCGGTGTACTGACCCGTAGTAATAAGAATATTTCTCTTGCTTTTTTTTGCACAGATCTCACTTTGATTCCACCCACGGGAAGTTTACATTGCTGGTTTTGTTTTATTATTTCCTTCTGCAAGGTGTTTGGCACATTGGCACAATTGAATAATCCACAGTGGCGAGAAGTTAATATGGATTCATTATGTTTTAAGGTTCTATTTTCTTTTTCTAGCAAGCCAATATAATCCTGATTAGTCCACTGGAGATATCACAGCATTCTTTTCCCCATTCAGTTCAATTTCATTAGCTATCTTCTGCCCAAACTTTTCTCATTGACTGTTGTTCGTGGGGAGTATGAATTTTTAAAACAGTGAAAACAAAACTCGACCGAAGCATGATCGCAGCGGGAGGAAGGTCAAGCATTTAAGCCAGTTTTCTTCAGATGATTATCAGATTTGCCTGATTCCACGAATAGAGAAACCGAATGGCTCCCGAATAAAACAATAAACTTGAAGAAAAGCAGGGCAAGGAGCATCGACCTGTCGAAAATTGCAAAGTTTTGCCAATTAAAAAAAAATTCAAATCGTACGCTAGCGAAAACTTTCCACGTAAATCAGATGAAACGTCAAATGCATTGCGGAAGTGGAATGGTTCATCCCCCATCTCGGCTCTACCCCCCATGGATGCTGTTATGGTGATGAAAAGCGATTTAGCAAACCCATCGGATATTTCCATCGAAAAGGGAAATGATTGCAATTTAGTAGCTACTAATTTTGAAGCCAAATCTCGCTTCCTGCAGTTGATGGAAGTATTTGTGTTTATTTGTACGATTTGATGGTGTCATGTGTGTGTATGCTCTACGATGGCAACCAACGATTTCTGTTTCAATCTATGGCCAAAAGTAATCAACCACTCATTGTGGGGGAAAGGATCACTAGTGAAGGAAGCGACACCCACATCCAGAGAGAGAAATCTGGAACAAGAAAGACTTTTGATGGCACAGAGTTTATGTGTCTTTCGGAAAGCAATTTCGTCGAGCATCATGATTTAGTGGGGATTTTTGGCGCTCTGCCTACGAGAATCACGTAACTCTTGGCGTTGGCGAATGGGCCGTAAAGTCTTTTGAAGACTAAGCGCTGTGGTAAACAAATTCTGGCGGATGGCAATAATCGCAGATTCAATGCTAGTACTCTCCGACTGATGATTCGCCCGAAACGTCTGAACATATTTTAATAATCTGACAATACGAATGTTTATTCCATAAAGATTTTCGACTTACGCCGGGCGAACAACTTCCTAGAATTCGGGCTGTTTGTTAAATAAACAACATTTGCGCTAGTCACATCCATTTCGGCTTTTGGAATTTCCATTCGTGAAAAGAGAAAATGCATCGTTTGATGTTTGGCGCTGTCGGAGTTGGCGCGAGACCTAATGATGATTTACCTCACAAGCGTCCTTGGCAGTGAAGTGAAACTTGTCAATCATTTCGAGCGAACTCATCGCCGGTTGGGAACCGGCTTTCGGGGTACAGATTTTTGATACCATTCCACTAATTTCAATTGGTGAATATAAATGATGTGATCTAAGAAGAAACTTTAAGAGATAATCCTATAACCAAAATAAAATAACCAAATTGATAAACGTAAATTTTTAAAACAGAATGTCATGGAAATTTAGAAAAATTGAAACATATTATGTATTCAAATTTCCTAGTATGTGAAGTACATTGATTTCTAACTAGTCCATGTCTACTATGGATTTTTGTAGCGATTTGGTGTTGCGATCAGGGCCCGAAATCTTCGAAGATGAAAAATTAAAATCGACTCTCCTCTCAGTAGCTTCGCTTAAACGAGGACTAAAGGGAGTGTCACATCAAATTGCATCACGGAAAAAACGCTGTAGAAATTTAATTTTTAGGAATTATATCTTCAGCTTTCGTTTATATTCAGATAAGAGTGTATAGATCTCGTTGGCAATGCTTCACTGTCAATTTTTCGTAAATTTGGAAAAATGTCGTCGAACGAAAAAGAGCGTCGTGAATTAATTCTGTGCACTCATTTCGAGAATCCGGAGTTGTCACATCGGGACATCGGTAAGATGCTGGGAATCGTCCAATCCACGGTCAGCCGAGTACTAAAACGATACTTCGAGAACCTAACCATCGACCGGAAGGTGAAGAACGGCAAAAATGGATGCTCCGTCAGTGAAAAAGATCACAAGCGCGTAGTTAAGCAGTTTAGACGTGATCCGAAAAGTTCGGTCCGGGATGGCACCAATAAGCTGAATTTGTCAAGTTCATTCGTCCAGCGGACCAAGCAGCGGGAGAGCCTGCGTACATACAAGGTTCAGAAGGCTCCTAACCGCGACGAAAGGCAAAACATGGTGGGGAAGACGCGAGCCCGGAAGCTGTACACCGAAATGCTGACGAAGCCGCATTGCCTGGTAATGGACGACGAAACCTACGTCAAAGCGGACTTTCGTCAGCTGCCGGGCCTGTTGTTCTTCTCCGCAGAGGACAAATTCAGCGTTCCGGAGGAGATTCGCAAGTAGAAACTATCCAAGTTTGCCAAAAAGTACATGGTGTGGCAAGCGATCTGCTCTTGCGGAAAGCGGAGCGCCCCCTTCGTGATGACCGGCACGGTAAACGGGCAGGTTTACCTTAAGGAGTGCCTACAGAAGCGCTTACTACCACTATTGAAGCAGCACGAGGGCCCGACCATCTTCTGGCCGGATCTCGCTTCGTGCCACTATTCAAAGGACGTGTTGGAGTGGTACGAAGCCAACGGGGTCACCTTCGTGCCAAAGGAAATGAACCCGCCCAACGCGCCGGAGCTTCGCCCAATAGAGAAATATTGGGCGATTATGAAGCAGGCCCTCCGGAAGAACCCAAAAGTTGTGAAATCGGAGGCGGACTTCAAGAGAAAATGGATTTCTGTTCAAAAAAAACTACAACCTGACGTTGTACAGAACCTTATGGACGGGGTAAAGAGGAAGGTGCGAGCATACGGGCTTGGGCTCGAAGTATGAATAAAAAGAAAATGCCAAAAGTTATTTAATAGTTTTTATTTTACTGTCTAAAATTTTCAAAAGGATCGGTCTACTGGGCGAATTTCTACAGCGTTTTTTCCGTGATGCAATTTGATGTGACACACCCTTTACTTTGGAATTCGCCGTCAACATAATTTGAATTGACTAGAAAATGAATTGACGAGCGTTGAGAGCGAGGATGAACTATTTTAGTCAATAATTATTCAAATTGACGTGACTAATGAATACAAATCAGCCTCTTCATTCAACTGATTTCAACCCACACTTCTACTTCCCCCTGACATGAATCTCTTTACCAACGTACACTATCTTATTTTACGTCCATATAAAGTGAAAAGAAAACTTGAATTCTGATGCAAAAATGGGTGGGTTATATACATGGTATAACCGCAAGGTTGACGTTGGACTACCGTTGGCTATTGGTAATCATTTGTTCGTATTGATTAAAGTATTGATAGAATGATACAACTTTCGAATTCAATTGAATTCAACACATTTGCTGTGTAAATAAAGAATTTGAACAAACGCCATGTAATGTAAGGTACCTTGGTTTTGATGACTGTGTTAGAGAACCCATTTCGATGGGAACAAAAGTTCCTCCTACTTGGATGTATTTGCAATGGCGGTTCCCTTCAAGTATCTTGGTTTTGAAGTCGGTGTTGGGGAAACCGTAATTCGGGCGTAATGTTTGAGCTGTATGTTCTGTGGTGAGGTTTTCATTTTACGCCCCATATATTCCGGTTAGACGTAGTCCCACGTCAAAAAGTAGTTAGACCATTAATGAATGGTTTATTGTCTACCCATCGTGAACTCAAACCAACGAACATAGATAGTTATCAGGTATGCTGTAAAGGTCTTTCGCGTTAGTATTAGTAAATAGCGTGCAGTTTGGGAGAAATTCTAAACAAAATTCTCGTTCACTTTGTCTCCGAGTTCAATTTTATGAAAAAATTATAGGAGGTTGTGTCCAAGATACGACCGCATTGTTGACGTAGAACTACGCTGTTATTTTATATAAGTCATTATACATATAAGCGCAAATTCAATCCTAGTTGAAGGCAGATTTGCGACTGGCACGCAAACCCAAATAACTTGTAACATTCCAGTGAGACATTCAAGATGCTTGGTTTTCCCCAAATAATTTTTTGGCGCACAACCTTAACGCCTGCTTCGCCATAACGTCAGTTTAATGCAGTGATGCATTCTCAAAGGCACCAACGAAGCCCTTATGATGACGGAAAACAAACAATGTTAACTGCTTGGAAAAAGACTGAATTATGCCACACAGCTTGTACTCTGCTGTAACACCCATCGATGCGAATTCGCTGATGAGTTTGTCAAGAGCGATCGCCTTCACCACCAACGGGGGGAGCTTGATTTTGATTGCTGTCTGGGTAACGGCGTTTACATTTTCGACCGACGCGCCGAAATCGCCTACTTCGCTGTTGTTCGATGCGGTGTCACACTCGCAAAGGCTCGGTTCAGTGCGAGCGCTTTTCACTGCACCAATATCGCGTACATAATTTCATGAGGCTTGCCTCGAAATTTGATTTCCTCTTCTTCATAAAGATAAACACACGATGCGAATAACGCGAAAAACGAACAGAAAAACCAAACGACGATATCCAAGTTGGATTACCACTAGTGGGGTCCAATCTTAGATCGAAGCGCAGCGAAAGCAAAGTGAACTTGATTGCTCAACAGTCCGATGCCGAATGAAAGTTTGCCTCAGCGAAATCCACTGGTTATCTTCTTCTTCTTCTTCTTCTTCTTCTTCAATGGCACTAACGTTCCTAAAGGAACTTCGCCGTCTCAGCGTAGTATTACTTGCGTCATTTTTTTTATTAGTAGAGGAACGAATTCAGTTTCTATGCTAAAAGGCAATCGCCGTAGAACATTTTGGATAGACGTAGATAGAAGAAGTTGACGATTTGTATGATAGATGTTCTTGGGCACAAGGAACTCTATTTGCAATCGTTCTGATTATTTAGAGGTATTTGTCCAAAGTACTCCTACATTTGCGCTACTTTTGCATTTCGGACGAGCTATTTGTTAATTACTGCTATATGAATGATTGCGCTGAGTATTGAATCAATGAAACAACCAATTCAAAAATCAAATTAACTCACAGTATTGACATACACTACTGTCGGTTCGCAGTTACCAAACTGGAAAAGTCCTAAACAATGGGTGGGTTATATCTATGATATAACCGTAAGGTTGACGTGGGACTATCTTAGCTTAGCAATCATTTGTGTGTATTGATTAAATTTTTGATTGAATGAAACAATTTCCGAATTCAATTGAATTCAATATATTTGCTTTGTGAGCAAAGAGATTGAATAAATGCTAAATGTAAGGTTAATTCATTCATTGTGATAGACTATGTTCTTCGTTACAAGTAAATGTAATGACAGTCCTTTTACGTATGGTATGATGCCTAGGACAAAATAAGTGCACGGAAGAATTATCAAACGATTATTTTATTTTACATTTCCCTCTGAAGTTTGCATCGCTCAAGTGTACGTACTGCTCGAACCGCGAATTTGAATGATTTGATGAACTTCAGGCACTTAGTTTCGATTTTGACATGTACGTCGAACGCATATTGTTTAATCAATAGGCGTTATCGCAGCAAATGGTTATCAACATTTTCCCTAACAATCAAATGGTATGCGTAGAAATTCAGTGAGCGGAGAATATAAAGGCATATCCTACAATGCAATCTTGAATGACCGAGCTAAAGCGTTGTATTTGTATCCGCTTTTGTAATCCGTGTTAGGAAAACACTTTTCAGAGTGCAAAAAAAAACATGCGGGTGTAGAAGTACCCCGGCTTACATGAATCAACAACTTCAACTTCTACTTTTGTGTACTATAGAGGCTTTAAGCTTGAAAGTTCATTCGACTCTAATGTCTGGACGATTTTCCCAGGTTACTAGGTTCCCAGGTTCCCAGGTTCCCAGTTCCCAGGTTTCCCAGTTTGGAAGACCGTGTTTGGGAAACATATTCTAGTATGCATAAATGCAATCTAGTACTAGTCGCAGTTTGCATTTATTTGCAAAGCCGATTTCTCCAGACACAAAAGGTAACAAAAAAAAAACTTAGAAAAGTTTAGGCATGATTTTACAATAGGAATATGAAATAATCGGATAATGTGTATGATGAAAATCATTACAGAACTTGACATTGCAACTTGAAGATGTAGAACCCTAGGTTGGTCACTCGAAATGTAGTATTATATTATAATGTAAACCAAATTAAGAAATAAAAAGAATTTAAGCGAAACAAAAAGTCCCCAGACACCTTTCTTTTGAAGTCTGTGTTAGGGAAACATATTTCAGTCAGAACAAGAATACCCCTGACTTTCATGTATTTGCAAGGCCGATTTTTCCAAGGCTGCTTGATTGAGATGGCTGTGTTGGGGAAACCGTGAATCG
This sequence comes from Toxorhynchites rutilus septentrionalis, assembly GCF_029784135.1. Taxonomy (NCBI): domain Eukaryota; kingdom Metazoa; phylum Arthropoda; class Insecta; order Diptera; family Culicidae; genus Toxorhynchites; species Toxorhynchites rutilus. The sequence continues at coordinate 28,633,792 of NC_073746.1, read as the reverse complement.
GACCAATCAAAACGAAGCAGTTAGGACGTTTAGATAACGCTTTACATTTTACAGTTATTCAATTGTTTATCTAATGAAAAATAACATTTTACTAATTTCGATAGATGCGTAAAAATATTCCCTATCAGTTGATGCAAACATCTTTCCGATCCAGTAAGAAATGTTCGAGTTATAAGCATTCGGAATCTTTAATTTTTTCCTGCATGTTCTGTGTTTAGGTTTTCATTCTACCCCCCATATACTCCGGTTAGACGTAGTCCCACGTCAAAAAGTTGAATTTTCATAATCTTGCATGTATCACTGCTTTTTCAAGGAAAAATTATCACGACCATTACGACGCCCATCCCCAAGTTTAATACGACCACAAAGGGTTAACTATTCCCCGCTTATCCCGGTCAGAGAGCTTTATGATTTATGTGGAGCTCTATTCTTCTAACCGTATCCTTGAGGATCCGCCAAATAATTGAGCACTACTAGTGGGATCGTCCAATCGAGTAATTTCTCTGATACTCACATATTCTTGGAGAAATGCATCGATTAGTCTTTCTTTTCTTTCCGTGAGCACTTTTCCCTTCGGTATTTTCCATATTTATTGATCAAAACGACTAAAACTACACAAGATGTAACTGGTCTTATACAAACTTGACACTCGGAAAATACAAAAACATTTTCCCACGTTCACCGCTTGCACACAAATATATCAAATTCATGCAGTGCATTGTAGTTACCAATACCGTTACACTCGAATAAAAATTAAAGCATTGTGTGTTTGCAATGATACAAAGCAGCAACCTGGTCTCATAGAAGTTGGACAGAGTCGGATTTCTTGGAGAGATGTCGTAAAAATAATACGCTCAAATTACGGAAAAATATTTTATCTTAATTTATAACAACCTCTTTCAAATATACCAAATTGTTCTAATTTGTGACCTTGAAAACTAATAAGCTAAAAGCAGTATAAAAGAGAACCGTGACTAGTTTTTCGATACCAAACTAGTGCTGGAAGGATGAAAAGATTGTGAAACAGAATGGTGCATCCAAAATTGAAAAAAAAAGTACTTTCACGAACTTTCCGGACTATCGGAGATCTGTATGACATGTCTATCTTACTAAAAAGGAAAACACATTGAACATAATTCAATAAACATCAGAATTGCAGATACAGAATAACTCAAAGACACTCGACTGAATTTTTGGGCATGCATTATTCAGATTGGTTGTCACTTCGCTGAATTGGCTTGTTTCAGTGCTCTCTAGGCAAGATCAGTTTGAATTTATTGTGATATTGAAATTTCTTTCTTGTAAGATACAATGATAGTCCATAACTACACTGCCCATGATTGCATAGGAGACGTAATCGACAACACCATTAGTATTGGGAAAACGCATTTTTTTTGTTTTTTGACCTACAGGCATAACCATGCAAATTTCCGATGAAATGATCTGTCCAGTTGAAGAATATTATCGGCAAAAAAAGAGACCAGCTGATTTTGCGGATTATAACATATTTTTTTTCCATTTGGAAAACGCTTGCGTCAATTCATGCGGACAATCAATCGTTTCAATTAACATTTGTCCGCATAGCTACACGTAATCACCAGGTTGCTCTGTTTGTAGCGTTAGTATTTACAATTCCGATAATAGTCAAAACGTCCCCGTCGGTAGTTTCAGTTGTTATCGGATAAAATCAAAAAGGTTTGGAAGAAATTTAGTGAAATTTCTGGAAAAGGTGCTCTTGATTTGATGCTAGTCTATGATAGTACTTTTTTCCTGAAGAATACTCTGGGATATGATAAGAACAGCAGGTTCGTGTTTTTTCAATGATTTGAATTTGTAAAGGCAATCTGCAATGTTGGTAATTTTAGCAACATGATTTACCGATATCACGATCAATCGCATCAAGATGGTGGAGTGACTTACACCAACGATATGAGTAAATGCTGAATATGTGGAATAATTCAATGTTGAATCCGAGGAGTTATAATGCTCAGAACCAATATTATTTCAATTTTACTACTGATCTGATTGTTCCATTATCTACTTGAAGATCCAAATGCAGAAATTTAGGTAATTATAACATTGAAAAACACAATTGCTTCTCTTTGTTCATCGTGTACAGAAAATAGTAATTATATGAGCAGCTTTTCAATGGTTTCTTAAATTCATCTATTAGGAAACACTAAGTAATAAGACACTATCGTGACATGGACTTTACAATGAATGTGATTCAAATGTAGATTTAGCTTATAGCACATAATACTGACAATTGTAGGTTTTCGAACGATGTATGAAAGCTGTATGGAACTACGTCTGTTATGCGGACAAACAGTGATTTTTCGAAAACGTTTTTTTCAAAATTGCTCAAATGTTTTCGAACAAAAAAAGTTTGTTTGCATGTTGAGCAAACGTATTACATTGTGTAGAATGCGAAACTGCGAAAAAGTCGATTTTGTTCATTTTGTTGTTTACGTCTCCTATACAAACATGGGCAGTACAAAAGACAGTAAATAAATGAAAAAAACATTGAACGTTGACGAGGGTCGCCAACTCTGGTAAGTTATTTACAACATAATCATTACAAACAATAACAATTCGACATTCCCATTTCATCTGTTTCACCGAGGCCGACCATGAATGCGGCCAAGTTCACAATTAACTTTCACCACCGGAGCAACACTTCGTTCCGGTGATTATGAAGCGCAATTCTCGTGCTGGAGATTATTCACTTCTGACGGCATATTCCAGCGCCAGGAATCACAATTCACGGAATCGTATGCGCGAGGGTACGACCATTCCGTTTGTACTTTTCCTTTTCGGTCGGTATCACTATCCTCTGAGCATCGCCGTCATACTCATCGTCCCGCATTTCTATTTTCTGTAATGTGGCAAAACTAAGCTGAACCCGGATCGCGACCACTGGCCGCCGTGAGCCGTGAAGTCATCTACATTCAATGAACTGTTTGCGATGGTAAACGTCGTGTGGACTTTGGGGGGCGGCGGCAGTGAGACCGGGGGATTATAATTTAGCCCAAATGGGTATATCAATTCTACGCGACCACAATGGAATCCCATTACTGTCCATGTCTATTTCGAGCAGCATCTGCGAAACGAAGGACCAATAGGGACGAGTTCGCCCGCATTGCATAGATTACTTCGACGCGGGTCATTCCTGCACAGGTTGACACCGGACTTATGCCGTCGTTATTGATTGTCCGGAAAATGCCGTATCGAGTCCAGGCACCACTAATCATCACGCACGGGAAATGGATTGCGGTTCGATGCGTTTTGGAGATACCAACTTTCGATTTGGGCCAGCTGCAATGTGGGCGTTTGGGAAGGGAGTGCGATTACATAATTTACATTTTTGTTCATGTTAATGAGAATACATAAGTGATTACAGCCGACATTACAAATCAAAAAAGGTCGATCAAATAATTATCCTGCATACTAGGTGCTCTTGAACATCATAACTATATTTGATTATGTTAAATTCACTTTAATTATGACTAGGGTACATTCCACCGAATAATTTATGGGTATGTTAAAATCAATCATGTAGTAATGAAATAGTTTGAATTATGCACCACCTTTAGAAATGTGAAAATACTCAGGAAAGGTCGGTGATACTGTATGATTCAGTTACCGTCGATGGGAGTGAAAATGGGTCAAAAATGGAGAAAGTTACTATTAGTATAATCTTGAGAAATATTGCGAATTTTTTGACGTGGGACTACGTCTAACCGGAATATATGGAGGGTAAAATGAAAACCTAAACACAGAACATGCAGGAAAAAATGAAAGATTTCGAATGCTTATAGCTCGAACATTTCGTACTGGATAGGAGAGATGTTTGCATCACTTGATAGGGAATATTTCTACGCATCTATCGCAACTAACAAAATGTTGTTTTTCATTATATAAACAATTGAATAACTGTAAAATATTAGGCGTTATCTAAACGCCATAACGGCATCGTTTTGATTGGCCCGATTTACGGTTTCCCTAACACAGCCATCAAAACCAAGCAGCCTTGGGGAAATCGGCATTGCAAATACATGAAAGTAGGGGGACTTTTGTTCTCATCGAAAAATGTTCCCTAACACAGACTTTAAAACCAAGCAGCGAAATCGGCATTGCAAACACACGAAAGAGCCTAGAGGCGAGTGAACAGAAAAGTTTAAACCCTCTTAAAGCCAAAAAGAAGAAAAAGAACACACGAAAGTAGGGGGAGCTTTTGTTCCCACCGAAATGTGTTCTCTAATAGAGATTTCTAAACCAAGGTGCCTGTAGAAATCGGTATTTCAAATTCATGCAAGTCGGGGGTATTTTTGTTCCGACTGGAATGTGTTTCCCTAACACAGACTTCTAATCCATAGAGCGTGGGGAAATCGGCATTGCAAATTCATACAAATCGGGGGTATTTTTGTTCCGATTGAAATGTGTTTCCCTAACACAGACTTCAAAACCGAGGTTTCTGGGGAAATCGGCTCTGCAAATAAATGCAAACTGCGAGTACTTTTGTCCTCGCTTGCCTTTGTGCAGAGTGGAATATGTCTGTCCTAACATGATCTTCTAAACTTAGGAACCTGGGAAAATCGTGCAGACACTAAAAGCGAATGAACTTCCCAGTTTCAAGCAAATTCGAGATTCGAGAAGTATGTACACTTTTGGGATGTAAACTTCAGAGGGAAATGTAAAATAAAATAATCATTTGATAATTTTTTTGTCTTTATTGGAAAGATTATAAGCCTTAGGCTGGTTCATCAAACGTTTGATAATTCTTCCGTACATATATTTTGTTCTAGTCATCATACCAAACGTAAAAGGTCCGTCATTAAATTTACTTGTAACGAAGAACAATCAATCATAATAAATTAATTGACTTTACATGGCATTTGTTCATTTTTTTCACTCACAGAGCAAATATATTGAACTCAATTGAATTTGGAAACTGTTTCATTCAATCAAGAATTTAATCAATACAAACGAATGATTGCTAAGCTAAGGTAGTTCCACGTGAACCTTGCGGTTATATCATAGATATAACCCACTCATTTTTTTTTTTTGAAAGCTGTGAGCCGTTTAATAAGAGACATATTTCCACAACTTCCAATGCATAATACTTAACTGTATTACAAACAGCTATTATTAAATAATTCATCATAGTTTGATGTGTAAATAGCTATCAAATAACACATCTGAAAAAATTTCATGCCCAGCATTATACAGAACTACTAAAATTTTAAATATTGGATAGAATTATTCCTTAAAGTCTTACCAGATGAGTCATTACTGATTTTGAACATCAAAAAAATATTTTCCATTCGAATTCCAATATTTTCGAAATAATCTCTTATTTACACTGAGCGGGGTCGAGAATGGGTCAATTACAAAATTGAATTCCATGCCAAACCGATATAGTGATTGTCAGATTTTCATTAATTCATAACTTTTGAACTACTGGGCCGGTTTAGATGATCGATATATCAAATTAAAGCCAATGAGCTAGTTTTGTTTGAAGAACATTACACTTGAAAAAAAAACCAAGATTTTGTTTTCGTAATTATTGACTGTAATTGTTTTCCATAGCTTACATGGATTCGGAACTAAGGTCACCATATTTTTTATAATTTTTCTTGAAAGCTGAGGTTTTTTTACATAACATATCCGAATATCAGAGAGGTGGGTTTTTTCGTTTTCGAGTGATTTTGCAAAAATTAACATGTTTTCAGTTTTCGTTCAATATTCCTATGCGACTTGACAACAGCTATGCGAATATAATTCAATTTTTATGTGATATGTGGTATGTGGTATTTCATGTGGCTTCAAATTGATATATCGATCATCTGAATCGGCCCGGTAGTTTAAAAGTTATGAATTTAAAATTAAGTCATTTTTGGAAAAAAGGGAAAAATGAGTTTAGGGGCCATCGGTTAAATTTGAAAAATCATAACTCAATAACACAAAATAACGCATCTCTGGAGTTTGGATATGTTATCTAAAAAAAAACTTAGCCTTCAAGAAAAAAATAAAAAAAAAAATAGCGCCCTTGGTCCCGAGACAATGTAAACTATAAAAAAAATACAATCAATAAAATCCAAAATTTATGCAAGTATATTTTTTTTAATTGGCTTTAAATTGATATGTCGATCATCTGAATCGGTGCAGTAGTTCAAAAGTTATGAGTTTTTAAAAAAAATATTTTTGAAAATATTTTGAAAAAAAAAGAGAAAAAAAAATCTTTCGGATCACCCTAAACTGGAAATGATCACCTTAATGATAAAAAAATACGGGTCTAATGTTTTGTCTTTATAAAACTACCACTTTTCATGAAAATCTGAGAACCACTATATTAGTTTGACATGGAATCGCTGTATATAAACATGTCCATCGCACTTCTAGGTGCATTGACACTATTTCGTAACTCAAATAATCACACTTACATGTTGTTATATTATCTTGAAATTATTGAAAAATAGATTTCTAAATACAATTCTTAATAGAAAGTAATATTCACTACTTTGACCCATTGTCACCCCCTTTAACACGTTAAGCCCCGCGTCAGTCCCTGGAGACTGACACTGAATTTTCCGTCTTTTTTGCGCCGATCTCGCGGGACCGAAAGAAAGCTTTTCGTTCGGAGAGTGTGTATTACAAACGGCAGCAACAAAGTTACAAAATGATATTTAGAAAAGTCCACTACCGATTCGCTGGGACCGACACGAACCAGACGAAAAGTTCATTGTCGGTCTCCTATTTCGGTCGGGGCTCAACGTGTTAAGGGATGAGATAGGGTGAACTTTCATTCAATCGTAGTTCAGTGAAAAATTAATATTATTCAACAATTCCTTGAACACTTAGGCCATCTACACACTAGGCAACCTAAGTTGGAAAGCAACTTAACGAATATGTCAAAAAAGTTGAGAGCATGTGTAATCAAATGGGAACATCCACACTAGGCAACTGGCAACATATGTCGGACGGTGACCGGAATAAATCGCCACAGTAAACAACTGCAACAGAAACAACCGCTTAGAAAAAGTGTAGTAGGCTAGAAATATTTGGCGCGGGAAAAACATCATGTGCCTCACATTTCTATTATAAATTTATTCTCTTGTTCTCGTTTTTCGAAATTTATTCTGAGGACAATGTAATGGGGACGAAGTCCCCATTTGGCGAGGATAAGGAATCGAGGCGGCCCATGCCGCCAAGATGACGCAATCCGAGTCCACCGCCGACCCGCCGTCGGAAGCGGCGGTGTCTCGCACGCAAACCTGGGATCCACTGATTGCCCGGTTAGTTTGAAACATAGGATACGATCCTTTAGCAATGTCCGACCGAGCTCTAGCGAGCGTCGGACGGTATACGTCTGCCCGGGGCGTTACGTTTGCCTGGGGCGATACGTTTGCCCGGTTAATTCTTGTTTTGAAATACAATACCGCGCCACAATATTTATAGCCTACTACACATTTTATAAGCGGTGGTTTCTGTTGCAGTCGTTTTCTGTGGCGATTTATTCCGGGAACCATGTCGGACCAACTTTTTCGATTCAACTGAGCATGTCGAGTTGCGCGTGATGTGTGTCGACAACTTTTCCGTTCAATTGTTGTTAATATTAGGATTTCTGCGTTCGTTGAGTTGTTAGTGGTAATACAAAACAATGTTTACAAAAATGGAAGTGCCTTCTCTAAGTTCAATGCAATTTTTGCTGTCTATTATTATTAGCGAACTAAGGTAAATATGCTTCTTTTAGCTCGTTGCCGTTGATTACAATAATGTTTCTATTGATTCGTACAGATATCCTGAGGATACACAAATCTGTTCAGATTCCCGGTGAAACCGAGTTTAGCTATCGTTGTTCGATAACACCATGTGCGAAGATGTGAATACTATTGGCGATAGATCTCTGATAAGAACTAGCATTTGAATTTCGTAGACACTGTACAGAATTGTGATCGATGTATTATTCGAAATTTTGTGTTTTGTTTTTGTAATAATCATACTTGAATTTGTATGCTTTTCATCATCAATGATGCATTCGTTATGGTTCAATTGGATCTATTTTGGATCAATGAGTGAAGTGAATCGAATATCAATTAAACCAGTTATTGTAAACACGATTATCTCGAGAACCCTAAATGAGAAGTTCAAACACTTCCTGTTTGGTATAGAGAACCGTTGGAGGAAAACGCAGTTGAAAATTTGGAGAGTCTCCACTTTTAATTTTTCATAAAACACACGTAACATTTGTGGAGGGCCGACCAGCGTGCGGATAACGCCTGACTATAAAAGATGATCCACAGTGAGATCTGAAGCACCGGAGTACCCCACGAGAGCGGCCGTGACGGAGTGCGCGTTATGTTGGAGGGCACTACATAATCGGCACTCCGCTGGGAAGAGAAATCCTGCGAGGGTGACTGTGACGGGGCGCGCGTTACGTTGGAGGGCGCTTCCTAATCGGTTCACGTCTCGACAGGTGAGAAATCCCACGTGGGTGGCTGTGACGGGTTGCACGTCAAGTTGGAGGGCAATTCCTAATCGGTACACGTCTCGACGGGTAAGCGGAATCTGGCAAGAAGGATTGACAAATTGCTGGCAATGCCTCATGGTGGATTGTAAAGAAGAATACTGCGAGGACTTCGACGAAGCGAGCGCCTAGAAAGGCGTCACCAAATCGGTGTGTGCCTCACGAGAGTTGCTGTGACGGAGTGCGCGTTATGTTGGAGGGCACTACCTAATCGGCGCTTCGTTGGGAAGCGAAATCCTGCTAGGGTGGCTGTGACGGGGCGCGTGTCAAGTTGGAGGGCGCTTCCTAATCGGTGCACGTCTCGACAGGTAAACGGATGCTGTCGCGAAGAACAAAAAAATGCCTGCCTGTCAACGCCTTATCGTGGCCTGGATGGAGGAACACTGCGAACATTTCGAAGGAGCGAGCATCATGGAGGAAGCCATCGACAAACTGGAGCATACCCCACGAGAGTAGCTGTGACGGAGTGCGTGTCATGTTGGAGGGCACTACCTAATCGGCGCTCCGTTGGGAAGAGAAATCCTGCGAGGGTGACTGTGACGGGGCGCGCGTCAAGTTGGAGGGCGCTTCCCAATCGGTGCACGTCTCGACGGGTAAATGGATGCCTGCAAAATGGTCATAAGCGCAGTGGAGAGCAACGAATGGTGAATAAGAATATAGAGAAAAAGTGAAGGATCAACGCTAGCTTGCGTTGAAAACTCGTGAAGTGCATGAGCACAGCCGCCCCCTGAAGTAGTCGCCTAGATGTGGTCCCGGGGGGAATGAGGCTACGAGTAGAGGGCTTGGTTTTTGTGGGTTCGATCCCCACTCGACGTCTGGGTTATCCCTTCCCAGATAAGGCTGGAAGAGCGTTCCTCACCTCTATAAAAAAATAAATAAATAAATAAATGAGACACGGTGAGCCACAAACGTAGTCCAAGTGCTAGGTGGCTGAGCAAGCCACTGCAAAACAGTATTAGAATCTGTCCAAAAATATGCTTCTAAGACGGCGTTAAACGACGCAGTTATTTTTTCATGCAGCTCGACCGCGATACGTGCTCCACACAGTTCCAACCGTGGGATCGTTTGACGCTTCAACGGCGCAACTCGTGATTTGGAGGTAATAAGAGAAATTTTAATTTTTCCGTTTTCGTCCTGTGAACGGATATATGCACAGGCGCCGAATGCCTTTTCCGAGGCGTCTGAAAAATAATGAAGCTGGATTGTAACGGGTTTACATTGGAGAATGAATCTAGGTATACGTAAATCATTTAACATAGGTATTTGAGAATAGAGTTCCATCCATGTTCCTAACAACGGCTGAGGTAAGACTTCATCCCAGTCTAACGGTTTGTTCTTAATATTTTTCGTTTCCCAGATCCTTTGCATTAGGATTTTCGCGCTAGTGATGACTGGTCCTGCGAAGCCCAACGGGTCAAAGATTTTTGCAATACAGGAGAGCACATTACGTTTTGTTATTTCGTCTCCTGGTATCGTAACGCAATCAATTTTAAAACGAAAAGTATCTGTGGTTGGTTGCCAAACCAAACCTAAGGTTTTCACTGTCTGTTCGTCGTCATAATCGAGTCGTTTTTCTTGAGGGATCGCTAAGTTTTCTTCATCGATTCCTTCTAACGCCCTCTGGTTGTTGGATATCCATTTTCTCAGGCGAAACCCTGCCGTTTGCAGCATGCGATCTAAGGCCTTCCTGATGGATTTGGCTTCATCTACATTCTCCATTCCCGTAATGACGTCATCCATATAAACGTCCTTGGCAAGTATTCCAGCGACTGACGGGAAGTTTGCAGCCTCATCTATGGACAATTGCTTGAGGGTGCTAAAAAGGGAGCTGTTTTTGTAGCATATGTAACGGTTAGCAACTCGTAAACGTCGACGGGTTGCTCGGGATCGAACCACCACAAAACTTTTTGAAGAGACAAATCCTCTGAAGTCATCCAAATTTGTCTAAACATCTTTTCCATGTCGGCGATTAAAAAAATTGGGAATAGTCGACTTCGCATTATGATGCTTCATAAATCGTCCTGTATAATGGGTCCCTTCAAAAGAGTGTCATTTAAGGAAATCCCAGAGGAGGACTTACATGACGCATCAAAAACAACACGGACGCGGGTAGTCGTACTCGAGTCTTTTATCACTGGGTGATGTGGGAAATAGTAGGTAGTGATAGGTTCCACTGATGTTTCTGAAACCTTCCTCATGTGTCCTCGTTCCATGTAATCGGACATGAATGTATGGTACTCCAACTTTAAATTATTGTCGCGGGTTAATCTTCGTTCCAGAAGCATCAAACGACGATGTGCAGTCACCTTCGTTTCACCCAACCTTGCAAAGTTTTCCGTGGCTTTTGGCAAACCAACTGTGTAGCGACCATCCTGACCTCGCTTCACTGTTCTTAAAAAATACTCTTCACATTGGGATTCCTCCAGAGAGTAGTTTGATTGCGAACCTTCATTCTCGCCTTCCCAGAATCGTTGCATCAGTCTTTCCAGTGACTCCGATATCGTCGAGTGTTGGCAAACGATAGGAGACTTTCCATTATCCCAACCACATCGTCCAGTGACCACCCAACCAAACACCGAATCAATGAGTGTCGGTAAGTGATTTCCCAGGGGCATCCGTTGCTTTGATGGGAAAAAGTTGAAGAAAAATTCACCTCCAAGAAGTAAATCAATCGAATTAGCTTTGAAGAATTAAGGATTGGCTAATTGCACGCCTACCGGTAAATCACAGTTGATATCGATGGTGGTGGTTGGCAAATCCTCAGTTACCCTGGATAAAACATAAAATTCCATGGTTTCTCTGTAGTCGGTTAACCTTGATTTCACTGTAGCTTGAATTTTCTCTGATGTACTGGCTGAGACTTGTCCGACACCGGATATTTGTACATTTGATATTACTCGTTTCACACGTAGTTTCTGTGAAAGATGAGCGGAAATAATGTTACACTCTGAACCAGAATCTAGGAGTGCTCTTCCCGGGAATTGGTTTCCAAAATCGTCCTAGACCATAACGATTGCTGTCGCCAAAAGCACCCTTTTCGCCTTCCTGTTTATGATACTGCTAACCATTACCGAATTGGTATGAGATGGGATAATTGTATGGTCTTCCATATTGGAACTGCCACCCTGAACGGTTGATTGGATTGAGGTACTTGGTTGTTGATTGCCATGTGTATCTTCCGGTTTATAGCAAACCAAGGTATGATGACGCTGTTTACATCGACGACATGAAAATTTCGATGAGCATTCACGAGCCTGATGTCCTTTTCGAAAGCAGTTTCTGCACAGTGAGTTTTGTCGAAGTAAATTTTCCCTCTCGCTAACTGAGAGCCTGGCGAATTTAGGACAGATGTACAAAGGATGCGAGTCCGCACACGACAAACATTTGTTGTGTAACAAAATAATTATTAATAAAGTTATTCGAACAGTGAAAATGATTAACATAATCGTTATATGAAACGAAAAAAGAAACAAAAATCCAATAATTACTTCTAAAAATCTTAAGCCTGAAAATCCGTTATTTTCATTTTCGCTTTCCAAAATCGGAACACAAAACTCAATGCCGTCAAAGCGAATAGGAGCTGTTTTGGGACAGAGTACGTGTTTTATGTACTCAAATTACATTACAAGAAATGATACAATATAAATAATTATATAACAATACATAATAAAATAATATTTTAGGCTTCTTCTTGAGGATTTTTTGATAGAGATAACATCCTCCTTGAAGATTGCGTGCGAATGCGTGAATCTGAATGTGTTTAAGTTCTGAGGGAAATAGTTGGATAAAAATGAAAACATTAAAGATACCATAGATTATTGGTAAATAATAGAAATATTAATAACAAAAAACAAAACATTTGGAGATGTAAACGATAATTAAAAATAACAGAGATGTAAACAATAATTAAAAAATAAAAAAAACACATACTCATACTTGAAAGTGTATGGACTTGAGGAAATAATATATCAACGAAATAGCATCGAGATTGCGTGTAGCCAGAACGTCGCGGATCGAAACATAGGGTGTCATTCCCATTTCGCGGAAATTTTCTATTAAAGATAACCTGTTATTTTGAAAATCAGAGCAATACCACACAATGTGATCAATATCGTGATAACCTATACCGCAAACACATAAGTTACTATCACTAATATTAATTCGGAAAAGATGTGCATTCGAGGAATAATGATTAGCCATTAGTATGCACACTACCCGTATGAAATCACGAGAATAATTATATCCTTTGAACCATGATTTGAGGGAAACTTTAGGAATGATAGAATACAGCCACCGACCTTTATCACTTCCATTCCAACATGTCTGCCAAGATACAAGTGCACGTTCACGAGGAATATTGAGATATTCATCAAAAGTAATGGGCCTATGAAAAAAGACTCCTTCCATTGCGCCCTTTTTAGCTAGAAAATCTGCTTTTTCATTTCCTGGTATCGAACAATGAGAGGGAATCCATACAAAAGTGATATTAAATGATCTACTCATTAAAACACTTAAAAGCTGTTGGATTCCAGACAAGAAATACGAAGAATATCTAGACCTTACCGAACGAAGTGCCTCTAAAGAGCTGAGACTATCAGAAAAGATGTAAAAATGTTCGGGTGACAAGGACTGAATATATTGTAAAGCAGTGTATATCGCAGCCAATTCCGCAACAAACACCGAACAAGGTAAACTAAGCTTACGGAATGTGGAGAAGTCAATATTAAATACCCCAAAGCCTGTGGAACCATGAAGACTGGATCCATCAGTAAACAAAGTTTTGGTTGAGTCAATATGTTTATATCTTGACAAGAATATTGCAGGCATAACTATTTGGCGGAGATCACCTGAAATACCACTAACATAAACTTTCATTGTCAAGTCAAAATTAATAGAAGGATTGAACAAAATTGAAGGAATGGATTGGAAACCAGATGAAGCCGATGGGCTTTCCAGGGTCAGAAATTCATGATATAGTAACATTCGCTTAGATTGAGTACCTAAGGTTAGCATTTTTTCAAAGTTTGCTATCACTATCGGATTGAGTGTTTCACAACGTATCAAAAAACGGAATGATAACTCGAAAAAGCGCACAGAAAGAGGAAGGATGCCAGCTAAAATGTCTAGGCTCATTGTATGCGTTGACTGCATCCTAGAGCAATACGCAAACAGCGATATTGAATTCTCTCCAGTTGCAGAATATGAGTACGGGCAGCGGATCTGAAGCAAAAACTTCCATACTCCATAACAGATAGAACGGTTGTTTTATACAACCTAATTAAGTCGTCAGGATGGGCCCCCCACCAAGTCCCTGTTATGGATCGAAGAAAATTTATTCGTTTCTGACATTTTTGTTTCAAGTAGCCTATGTGTTTACCCCATGTGCCTCTGGAGTCAAACACAACTCCTAAATACTTGAATGACAAAGAGAGCCTAATTGTTCTACCCAAAAGTTTAAGTTGCAGTTGAGCAGGATGGTGTTTTCTTGAAAACACAACCATCTCTGACTTTTCAGTAGAAAACTCAAAACCCAATTTACAAGCCCAATCAACCAAATTATCAAGAGAAATCTGCAAGGGATTATACAGATCAATACTGTCTTTGCCCATTACCGACACTACGCAATCATCTGCATATTGTCTCAAAGTACAATTACCTGATAAACAAACATCAATGTCATTTACATAAAAGTTGTAAAGGATTGGACTAAGACATGAGCCTTGAGGGAGACCCATGTAGCTAATTCGTAAAACTGACGAAGAACCATGGGAAAAACTCATATGTTTTTCACGTATAATGTTAAACAGAAAACTATTTAATTTTGGAGAAAACCCATTTAGATGAGGTTTTTCAAAAAGAACCTCAATGGAAACTGAATCAAAGGCACCCTTAATGTCTAGGAACACTGATGCCATTTGTTGCTTTTTACTCAAGGCGATGTCAACCTCTGATGAAAGCAGAGCAAGACAATCATTAGTTCCTTTGCCTCTACGAAACCCGAACTGCGAAGGTGAGAGAAGGTTGTTGGATTCTATCCAGCTGTCTAAGCGACTTAGAATCATTTTCTCTAATAATTTGCGAATGCAAGAAAGCATTGCTATTGGTCTATAAGAATTACAATCAGACGCAGGTTTACCAGGTTTCAGAATAGCTATAACTTTAATCTGTCGCCACTCATGTGGAACAACGTTCTGCTCAAGGAAAACATTGAACAATTTTAACAAACGTTTCTTCGCATTATCAGGTAGATTTTTCAATAAGTTGAATTTGATCCTATCTGACCCTGGCGCCGAATTGTTACATGACAGAAGTGCAAGCGAAAATTCAGCCATACTGAATGGAGGCGCAATATCATCAGATGTCTCCAGGAAGGGAGGTGGAGCGGGGGCTGAATCTGGGCATATCTTCTTGGCAAAGTCATAGATCCACCTTTCAGAATATTCAATCTGTTCATTTGAATGAGAAGAATTTCTCATTTGTCTGGCAACTCTCCAAAGAGTGCTCAAAGAAGACTCTCCGGAAAGCCCATTCAAAAAATTACCTCAATAACCTCTTTTTTGGCTTTTATGAAGCTTTTGAATTTACGCTCCAGATAAATGTAATTCTCGTAATGTTCGCAGGAACCCGATTTACGCCAATCCTTGAACGCATTCGATTTTTCTATATAAAGATCTGTGCAATCTTGATCCCACCACAGATTAGGAGGACGACTGCGAAACGAATTCCCAGGAAAACGATTCGTCTGAGCATCAATAGCACTATCATGAATTAATCCAGCTAGAAAATTATACTCTTCTAACGGGGGTAACTCATGAACTAATGCCACTGATTCTGAAATAATTGAAGAATATCTCTTCCAATCAATGTTTCTAGATAAATCATGCTGAACATTCATAGTTCCTGACGATTCAGAATAATTCGAAATAGAAACGGTAATTGGCAAATGATCTCTTCCATGTGGATCTTGGATAACCTTCCAATAACAATCTAATGATAAAGAGGAAGAACAAAGGGATAGATCTAAGCGACTTACGCGGCCTGGTGATGGAGCAATTCTTGTTATATCACCTGTATTCAAAATTGTCATGTTGAATTCATCGCATAGATCATAAATAGAATTAGCTCTGCGATCGTCAAAAGACTCACCCCAGCCAATTCCATGTGAGTTGAAATCTCCTAAAATAAGATGAGGTTGCGGTAGAAGCTCAATTATATTCACAAGGTTTCGATAATTAAGCATTGTACTTGGTGGAATATAAATAGAAGCAATGCACAAATCTCTACCATTGATACGTGCCTGACACGCAAGAATTTCAATTCCTGTGACTAAAGGCAAGGGAATCCTGTAAAATGGATAGCATTTTTTAATACCTATGAGAACTCCTCCATAGGAATCATCACGGTCTAAACGAATAATATTGAAATCATGGATGTTTAACACATTGTCCGAACGAAGCCATGTTTCAGATAAAGCAAACACATCACAATTCAAAAAATGGAGCATTTGCTTGAAAGAGTCAAGTTTTGGTAGAAGACTTCTACAATTCCACTGTAAAATAGTAGATTTCTCTGACTCATTCAATAAATTAGGCATCGAAATTAATGAAGGAGAGAAGGGGCCACTTTGAAACCATTTGCTTAGCTAACTGACTGATAGTAGGGAGCCAAGCAGAAATGAGACATTTCATTGAATCTGAAATTCCGAAAATATCAAAGATCCATCCAACAACCGAAGAAAAAGAAATACCTCCTGTTAATGATTGGGGTTCAGGAGCCGATTGAGAAGCGAATCTGGAATGACTTGACAACTCAGGGAAATGAACGTCATAGTTAGAGGATCCCCAACCAGGAGGGTTACTGTTGGAAGGAGCCGAAAAATGAGAAGAAGCTTCTGGTTGATTAGAGGATAACCCTCTTTTTTTAGCAGGCTTGGAGGAGGAAGTATTTTTTCTCTTTCTAGCTCTTCTCGCGATTATTGGATCGAAAGTAGTATCCGATTCATCATCCTCTGATAAAACAGAGAAACGATTTTCTGAAACCTCGGATACCTGAGGTGAAGCTGCCTTAAGAATATCAGCAAAGGTTCGCTTAGAACGATCCTTAAGTGATTGTTTAAGTTTAATAGAACGGGATTTGTATTTTGGACATTCCTTAACTGTGTGAGGAACACCTCCACAAAGAATGCATTTATCAGCATCCTTATTGCAAGTGCTTTCATCATGGTCGACTCCACATTTAGAACATTTAATTTTATTGCAACAGAAAGTTTTAGTGTGACCTAACGGTTTGCAATTAGTGCATGTCATAATTTTGGGAGTAAATAATCTAACTGGAAGACGAAGCTTATCAATGAGCACATAATTTGGAAGAGCTGTGCCCTCAAAGGAGATTCTGAAAGAACCAGATGGGAAATATTTCTTTTCGTTACCATCCATTAAAAATGAATTCAGGGATCTTACTTCCAAAATTTTCACATGAGGAAGTTTTACATCATGAAAAATACCCTCTGCGTTTTCGAAATCTTTTAGTTGGAGAGATTTTTCCGAAACCACACCATCGATTTCAACAATGTGTGCCGGAATATACACTCGATATTCATCAGTGAACAAAGAATTATTAACAATCGCATTAGCGTCTTTGCAATCCGAGAGCACAACACGAAGTTTGTCTTTATTCACTTTTGTAATTTCCAAGACACTTGAGTACTTAGACTTCAAGTCTTTGCAAATTTGGGTCACCCTTAAAGGTTTCCCTTTGGGACGGAAGAATACCACCCAACGTGTTTTCGATGATCCCGAAACGTTCTGGTATTGTCGAATTCGAGAAAGATTCTTGGAAGGAACATTCTCAATGATTGAATGCTGAAGAGAATTAATTGGATTTTGAACCGAGGTGAGTGATACAGGATCATTTGTTGGTTGTGTCGAATTTTTTGTTGGGTTGGGTGTCGAATTTGACAGTAATTGGTTCTTCTTTTTCTTTGAAGGACGAACTTCAGAAAAACAACGATGGTCATATCAACATCGGAGGTTTCGTTCCCCTCCATTTAGAAAAATTTGTGAAACAAAACTGAGAGTAGAAAGAGCATAAAACGTCTAACACGTACAGAAGTTAAAATAATTATATATGTATTAAAAAAAAATTATTAAATAAATAAAGAAACAGATAAATAGAATAAAAACAAAACAAAAACTTAGCTGCTTTATATTTTCCAGTGGCAAGAAATCTTCAAAAATCCTGTTCCAAGGTTCAATACAGCTTCACACACCGAAAGTACTTGAAAATGCAAAAATCGAATATCTTCTTCGGGGAATTTCACTCGCTGAACAAATGGGTCCAGTTACTGCACTATTTCTTCCGGAAAAAGTTTTCAAAACGCTGAAATGTCTTAGAGAAAGAAAAATCACAAAGAAAATCTGAAATATTCGTTATGATGAAAATTATACGTCACCTTTATTCCACGGCTTGCTGATGTATGAACATTTTGATATTATTGTAGAGTTTTCAAAAGTCGCGCATAATTTTTGATGAAATTTGCAAAATTAGTTAGTTTTGTTTTTGTTTTCATTTTGCTAGAGCTCAGAAAAATTTCACTTAAAGTTTTTTTTTTTCAAACACATTTCCCGCAGTTCGCTCTTTATGAGATTTTCTTTGTCAATTAAAGAAAAGGCATATCTGTCAGCTATTTTGCAGATTATGATGACAGATTAAACTTAACGATTACATCACGTTTGAGTTGCCTCAATGTGCAGAGCTGAGTTGGCGCTACGATTGACATCAGAGATCGGGTTGCGGTTGCCTAATGAGTAGAAGGCCTTACGAGTATTCATCATTAGAGAACATTTCTACGTAATCAGAATTGTATTTTACTCTAATTTACGATAGTTATTGAACAAAAAGTTCGGAAACTACTATTTTTGACCTATTTTTACCCCCATCGACGGTACCACAACCATTCTGTGTGGTTATATAAACAAAGCAGTACGCAATGATTAATGCAATGAATGCAAGTGCGTCCATTGCCTTTGAAGAGATGATACTACTTGTTTTGATACAATAAATAGACTATGTATATTTATTTCCCTTCAAAATACTCTACGACCGCGTTTCATTCTATTGGTTTGATGTAACGAACATGGCAACTACCCCGACTTAATACTCAAACAGGGTTTTTTTTCCTATCCAAACTAACGACGCTCCATTTCTTTATCCACCAAACCAAGAAGTTCCGCTCCCAAAAGGATTGCATGACATTCAATTACACCGCCATCAACCACCATGAAGACGTCTGCTGGCAGAAAATTGTATTTGCTCTCGCACATTTCAACTCTGTCCCAGCTCAACCCAGTACCCGATTCGGTACTCCCGGTATTTTTCTTTCCCGACTTGGCAGTAATAATCTCCTCGGTAAACAAGCAAAATTAGCATCTCATCATGACATTACGGCACACTTACACACTTGCGGATGTTCGTGCGAGCTGCTGTGCGTGGGTGGGTGTGTATGCGGGCGAGAAGGAGCACTGTTTATATTTGCTGAGCTTGCAAAAATGATGAATTAAAACAAAGAAATACCCGAAAGTCGCCGTGCAATATTAGACCGACCGCGTGCCGCCGGGAAATTCGGAAGCAAAATTTCCCTAAAGTCCGGACGGATGACGGAATAGCTGGGTGTGTGTGCGTCGTTGGTGGCTTGGGGAATTTGTGGCCGAAACTCATTTCAGTGTTTTAATTTTGAAGGCATCGGGAATAGGAGAGTCGGATGGAATGTGTGTCTGTTGTTCATCGCATTTTGAAATTGCTTCGCACGGGAAACATGGAATGCATAGCACTTGAAACAACGACGTATTTTGAGTATCCAATTGCCAATGGATTAGTTCTTCTGAGAAGCAATTAAAGCGCTTTTGGGCGAACGTACGTTCATTGGATCTCTGATTACAGCGGACGAACATTAAACACCACTCAATCAAATTGAAAGGCCAGATGAATATTTGATGTGGAGCTTGAGTTTGAGCTAGGGAGACTGTATATAGTAACTGATTGATTAAAACCATTCTCGTTGTACAGGCTCCGATGATTTGAAGTTGAATCATCAATAATGAAGCTGACCACGTCTTTAACCCTTTCGTTACGAGCGTCGTCTTTAGACGACATGCAAGTCATACTGCACATCGATCACACCAGCGCGATGTGCATAAATAGGTAATATGTGCAATTCCTGATCGGTCAAGGTGCTTTCCGGGTTCGAAATTCTCTTGACATGCCTTGGTAGGGCTACTGGGCCTGACGTATGGGCTAGAATGAGACTTGGTATTGCTCAGCTGTCTTGACTCAAAAGAGATCGCATTAGTCGATCCTTATCGGAAATCTTATAAGCGGGGAATTCCTTGTAAATTCATGGCTAATGCTGCTATAGGCATTGGGTTCAATTCCCGATCGGTAAATTGTGGATTGATTAGTAAGCAACAGTTCGGTTGATGGAAGCAATCAAATTTATCATGTATTTTTAGGAGAAAATCATTTAAATGTGCATAAAACGTGGTTCTAGAATGATACTTGATTTCCCTCATTGAAATGCTTTGCAACAGCATCCTTCAGCGATTTTTTGCATCCTTCAAATATAATCAACGGAATCGTTCTATGTAACATCCTTTATAATTAGAACCATATTAAGTCAAACAAAGTCCTGAGAGAAAATATGAATGACTCTGTCAGTGTTGAGATTTGACCAAATGCATGGTTAAGTTTTTTTTCATCGAATATGATTTTTTTTTGCGGAAAGATTCCGAGTCAGCTACCAAACCCCCTTTATAATTAAATTTTTTGAAGTTATGTTATCAATTTTGGATGGGTTTAAAGCACGAGTGGTGTTCCTCCTATATCTTCCATAAATCATTCATTACACATCATAAACGGTTTGTGGCTTCCATATAAATGAAACAAAAAATCCTGCATTACTCGAGAATTAATCAAGCATATGAAACCAAATTTGGTACGTGGAGGTTATAGGGTGCAATCAATGTTTTTACGGCAGTTAGACACTCCACCCCTCTCTCTAAGGAGGAGCTGCCACACATACGAAACACGAATTTCTGCATTACTCGAGAATTAATCAAGCAAATAAAATGAAATTAGGCACATGGAGGTTTAAGGGGGCACTCCTCCCACTCCCCACTCCTCCAGAACTAATCAAGGAAATGGAACCAAATTTGCCATATAGATGTTTTAGTGATCGATATACGTTTCTATGGTGAATCGACACTCCTCCCTCCTCTCCAAGGGGAGACTACCATACGAATAAAACACTAATTTATGCATAACTCGAAAACTAATCAATCAAACGGAGCAAAATTTGGCATGTGAAGGTTTTTGAATATGAGAAATGTTTCTATGATGGTATGACACCCCTCCCTTCTCTGAAATGGAGAGAGGGTCCCGTAAAAATAATACACATATTCCAACCAATCATGATAACTGAATTTTTTTTTAATGCGATTAAACGCACTCCTATATCTTCATCCATCTATATAAATAGAAATGGATCACCGAATGTGTTGATAAGAGCAAAACTCGAGAAAGGAATTGTCGGATTTTGTGATGTCTTTATTCTATTTTCTCTATCAAACATTTATTCCATATTGAAAAATCTTGAACGAGAGTTATGTCGACGCTACTAGCTGACCCGGTACGAAGTTTGCCGGGTCAGCTAGTAGCAGTATAAAATCGTTGAGAATCGTCCACTGATGGTTCTGATATAAAATTTCGCAGAGCTTGAGCTTGAGCTTGGGTAGACTGTACAATTCGTAGTTGCTCTCCGTGATTGACCTGAACCAACCAAATTGCGCAAAGAACACACAGAATGACGCTTGGGACTAGCAAATCATTCTCGTTGTGCAATTTTCGGTGATTCGAGCTTTAAATGGTCAATAACGACGCCGGCCACGTCCTTACAGTCACCAGGGGAAGGGAAGGAATGTTAGTATGATATTCGCCGCCCGAAGGCCAGAAGGATCGCCTCTATAGCGTGGTTCCCTAGCGTTTATCATGGAAGGGATAGTTGTTAGTAGGGAGAGATAAGAATTAGGATTCACTGTGGTAAGTGATGTGATTATATATAGGCGAACTATCGACCACTCGACGAACCAAAATTCTGAAAATCATAACACGCGGCAGAGATTATCATTAGGTATTCTAAAAAGGAAAACCTGTTAGTATGATTGGACTGGCTATATATTTTGTTATTTTATCGTACGTACGTATCTAAATTCAATCATGACGGCGAAGAGTCTCTTTGGGGTACCTGAAAAGGTAACCGAGGGAATTCCTATGGAACCAATAAGACGGGCGATATATTTCGTTATTCATCCCGCGTATTCTGTATCGAACTCTAATAACGATGACAGGGAGTTATATTTCGGAAACCTGAGAAGCTAACCAAGAGCACTAAACGGATGAAGAACCTATAGTCTGAGTTTATAAACTCAATTTAGTGGCTTGAATTGAAAAACCAAAATCTAATATAAATGCATAAATTCTTTCAACTAACTAATTTATTTCAAATGAAAACTAAAATTAGAGTCTTCTGACTCAAATTATGAAATTAAAAATCTCTAACATAATTAAACCATGAGCCTGATTACGAACGCCACCCCACGGCGAAAACGAGACGAAGTGTATTTAACCTTGCATACAAATCATCAAATCATCAAATGCGGCTGCACGAATCGTATGCAATTGCGAGAAGTGAATGGCTACACATAATTGCAGTGATGCGGATGCCAGTGCAAACCAAATGAAACCCGTTTAATGTATGTGTAAGAGAAAAGAGAACCTTGCTGGAGAAGAGAAGAGAGAACTTGAGATGAACAGTTTCCCTTAGCTCCACAACACAAACACCCTCTCTACACATACACACGCGTCAATGAGGAACGTCATAGCAAATAACTGCGTGTGACGATTAGGAGCAGAGAGCCCATGGTACGCGAGAATCAGAAAGACTTGTACCTCATATCGCCGCATCCGGCCGGTTCAGGCCCGCCAACAGCTCATTGTACTACTCCGCTCTCGCTACTCGCAAACTGGAGAAGCATCAGTCAGCTACAAAACAAATACCCACTTTACATACACATACACGTCTAAGAGAGGAACGTCGCCCAACAACACAGAGAGCGCGACGATTAAGAACACAGCGACACGAATAGTTTTCAACGCCATGTGTGAGTGGGGCGATAATCAAAAAACTTTTCCCTCTATATAAAACATGTTTTCTGGATATGACTATAATGATTGGGCGAGCCCATTATAATGGGAAAAAGGGGAATTCAAAACACAAAAAGAATGGTGAGATGCAATTAGCTCACGATGTGGCATAACGCCTGCTGATTCTCCCGTGGTGATAAACGCACTACGACATATACACACACAAACACTTCGCACTAAAACTGATAGGGAGATAACACGCGAACAAGTCTGAGCCGGTTCGATGAATTGGCAAATTGGCGAGGAAACGAAAAAAACACTTTTAGCCTTTCTGAGCAAATACTTTTCGAAGATACTCCGACATTTGACACATTTTCACACGGTGGATGAAACTGAAACACGTTTGAACATGTTGCACGACGAAAAAAAAACCAAACGCGGAGCGAACTAAAATGCGTCTGCACCCGATGACTGCCCGATCGGAACCCCCGGTTCTGATATAAAATTTCGCAGAATTCAATAAATTAACATTCGACTGGCAGTATATTGAGTTAAGTGTTGGTTGTTTACAAACTTTTTTTTTTGCGAGTGTGCAGAATTAGAATAGACTGTTTAGTTGTAGGAACTAAACGATAAGCATATTGACAGTATCGCGTCTGAATAAATTCAACTTTAGTTCACCCATATGATTCCATTCTCTACTAACTTTCGAATACGATAAAACCAATTTAGTACACCGATAACGGAAATAGATTCTTGGTGAATGTTATCCTGTGCAGACATCGAATCGAGTATTATTCCTAATCCATGGAATAATGTACTGAATTTGAGTTGGGAGCAAACAGCGTGTATAGTGCCTATCTTGATCCGACTTTAATCCCCCGTTAAACTCCGCAGCTTCGTTAATCACCAGAAATCTAGTACAAAAGGAGAAAAAAAAGAATGCTTCTCACTGTTTCAGCTGCTGGAACACCCCAATCAATAAATTTGTATTTTTTCCAATTTTAACGTATTCAACGCTACCATAAATCCGGACCCTAAAACTTTTCTGCCCGCCGGACCGGCCTGCAATATTATCATGAATTCATAATTGATTCATGCTACAACACACTGCTAACTTTCCCGGCGGCTACTAACCAGATCGACGGTTGCTTCGCTACTTTCGCAACGGCGGAGCCTTTCCGCCAGGACCTACAATCAGCGTGTATTAAAAACATTTCTTCTCGTTCTCAACCCCAACTCAAACACTTCCATTTCTTGCTGCCTTCTTTTTCCTGCTCTTTTCTCCGGCTTGTGTTGGGTTGTTTGGCCGCCATTGTTGCTGTCATTGTTGTCCCGGCTGTTAGCCACAACTTTTCTTTTCAACTTTTCCTTTTTCACGTTCCACCTCCCAACGGCTACCCCGGTTTGCCATCATCGATGGTGAATTTGAGCCAGCGGAACCTCTTGTCTTTCAAGTTTTTTTTTTCTTCTTTTCACTGTTTTGTGTTCTCTGACATTTCGACGAGCTGCACCCGTGGCCGAGTGGTTAGCGTCATAACTAACATGCCGGGTGTGAGGGTTCGATTCCCGTTCTGGTCGGGGGAATTTTTCGTCAAAGAAATTTCCTCCGACTTGCACTGTGATCACGCGTATTCTAGAGCTTGCCACTCAGAATGCATTGCAAGGCGTGTTATTTGGCATAGAAATCCCAACTAAGTACTAATAAAAATGACGCAAGTAATACTACGTTGAGACGGCGAAGTTCCTCTAGAAACGTTAGTGCCATTGAAGAAGAAGAAGAAGACATTTTGACGAAAATGTTTTGAACTTCCCAAAAGACACGCCGTTTGACTTTCTCTTTCTGTCGCATCGGGTGCCCAATAAGAGCAGATCAGCTGTCCGTTCGGAATTATTCAGTGCTCGTAAAATCGAGACGAAATGGTTTGGGAATAATGAGGGAAAAATCATCTTGCTGTCTACCGTTCTGTGATTATCTTTTTCGTGTTTAATGAAACGAAATACAGTAAGTACACAATCAGAACTGATTTGTCTCCAAACAGTTTCACATTCTGGCTAAATATAATCCATGAGACCCCTCGGTGCGGAAAGGATGCTTCTAGGTGCATTAAATTTCTCTTAATTTATCTTCAATGCTGTTCCCAACCAAACAAACCATGACGCTATCACTTTGATCTCGTAATAAGGTTCGTAATCGAGCTCGAAATCTTGGCCCTGCACATGATGTACAACTCTCGAGAGGGAGGGATAATGGAACAAAGAGTCCCAGGAAGATTAAAACAAAGGATAGTAGGAGCCGCACAGAAGTTGGTCCAATAGAGAGACCCGCAGGACATCGTTTGTGTTCTAAGCCCTTTAGAAATTGATTGGGGAAGCGCTCCTTTCATGGGGTGAGCAAATCCTAGCGAATGAGACTCGGTAATGAAAAAACTTATTCCGTACAGGCAGGTCTTTTAGCACAGCAAAGGAACTGACGTGCGATATAGCCCGGAGAAACGGAAGCTGTAGGATGACGCACGTAAATGTTGTGTTGTAAAATACTGCTGCAACGCTTACTATTATCACTTCTTTGTGTAATCTCAGAACAAAAGTTTATCTGCCAGCTTCAGCTGCGAAATTATTTAATGTAGAATAGAAGATAGTCGTACTACACATCTATAGAGTTTTAAACTAGAAAACAATACAAATAAATAGTTCTGATTTCGACGGATTGGAGCAAAATCGAGGGGACTTCATTTCAGAGTGAATGTGAATTTAAGTTGCCATTGATGCATCGAAATTGTTGATTACATGGTGTATTACACCAATATGTCATTTGGATAAGGTTTTACGTCATAGAAACCAAACCAAAGTTCAAAACAATAATTCTAATTTATTTGGTTGAGACCGAGATGTACAAATCCGTCCAATATAAAATGTAGAGGTTCATTTTCTCCGAAGACTGAAAGTAGAATGAATTCTATTTTTTTATTAATCCTTCTTTGCATGATTTTTTCTTTATTGTGAAATAAATCAAGGTTCATACACTACCAACTTAAAGTGAATAAATGGTGGATAGTAACACTGGATTTCCTCGCACCGATTTCATCAGACCTACAATAGACTTTTCTTTTCAATGGATTATCGGCCCTGGGAACAACAGCAAATTGGCTAGAAAACGATCTTATAAACGTCAATTTTTCGAAAATCTATTTTAAAAATCTCAAAAAATGAAAAAAATAAAAAAGTTTCTAGTTTTTTTTTTCTACTTGATACTACTTTTTTCAATCATGAAATCGCAGCTTGAAATATATTACTTAATTGTTGTTAATAAATTTACTGCACAAGAGCTCAGCATAACATAATTTTTTTTCCCTTTTACTGAAAGCGTACTCAAATTTGTGGATTTTGGGTCTACGAACTACGATCTTCGGACATCATTGATTTTTAGCTATAAACTGAAAAAATGAAAAAAGTCCGCTTCCGATTTGTCACCGACCAATGACGCAAAAAAAGGGTTTTTCAATTTATGTTCAAATTTATGTAAACTTCGTTGGAACCAGTCATCAGTCAAATGTCGAGGACATAGCCGAAGAGACGTAGGATTACATATTAGATTATGCAGATGTAATGTTTGCAAACTATATGTGGTACCCAATGTTTCTGGGATGGTGGATGGCCCCGGAAGGCAATATTTCAGCTAAGCGGCGCAAACCATTCTCAAAGCAGAGAGGCGATTAAATTTTCAAAGCAACTCTCAGCTTCATCATTAATGAGTGCTGTTGATTGCTCGCTGTCTAGATCGGTACTGTAGCACTGAACTTGTTTAATACCTTAGTAGTTTTTCATTGTCTCTTAGCAAAATTACGTTGCGTTACGTTGGAGGTGCAAGATTTTGAGCGTTACTTCAACTTGCTTGCCGACTGAACAAAGTAGTAATCACTTCATTTCACAGAATAAAATGTCTAAGAGTTATGTTTGTTACCTTTTGATCCTAAGACTAAAAAATAAAAAATAAATAAACGAATGGAATAAAAAAGTCACAGGAGGGTTGTGTCCGAGGCACGACCGCATAGTTCCGTTCCGTAGAATTCCGTTAGTCTTTCTGTTGATTTTGGAAATGTTTGAAGAATTACACCGTTAAATTATTTGATAATGATTCGGTGGCCCTGGAAAGGGCCGTTTTGTTTGGTCGTTGGGTATTGTGTGTTCACTCAACCAGCGTTTACCGAGTGATGATGACAGAAGGATGGTAAAAAGTCGTTGGATGGTGCGTATCCGTTAAAAGATACTGAAGTGGAACGAGATATGATGAAAAGCACTCGCTGTGATCCTAGGCGAGATGCCTCCTGTGACATGTATTGATGAAATAAAGAAAAAAAACCACCAATGTAATATATGATAATTACCAATACCGAGAACAATTATCAATTTTTCTCATCAGTAAAAACATGTTTCTTTAATATAGAGAAAACATATTTGAAATGGAAAAGGTAATTTTCTTTTATGCATTTTACTTTCTGAGTGTCTATTCAACCCAATGCGTATCTGAATTGGACTAACAACACCTAATACTATATGTAGGGCATATAGGAAATCACTTTTTCTAATATTTCTTCACTTTAAAAATTTTACTCGCCGTATTAACTTTCCTTGGGTGAAAATGAACACAACAAAATAGACAGCTTAAACCAAACAATCCGTTCTCGAGCGGGAACACACCTTGGTTTTTGTTTATGAAAATTGAAACAATTTTTTTCATATATCAAGTCATTTTTAACACAACTGCTACCATATACAATTTTACACTTACACTTGTGCTAAATGTTTTACAATACACGATCGGTCATTGATATAAAATTTCACGAAGCAACCAACATTAAAGTTCCAAATTAAAATTTTATTTGCTAGAATTAATCGTATCACCCACCTTACTTGCAATACAAAAATGCCCCCGAATTGCATATATTTGCAATGCCGATTTCCCCCAGGCAGCTTGGTTTTGATGTCTCTGTTAGGGACCCGCCGCATGTATCGTCAATTTCGCCCATTCAAAAGTGAGTATTTCCGTTAGGATAGGGGTTGAGATTTTTCAATTGTTCGATAGTTAGTTTCATGAAATATATTATTTTCTTCAATATAGAAAAATGTTATGGAGTGCCGAAATCGATTGACGCAAACATTTCATCAATCCATCATGAAGTGACTGAGCAATAAACGTTTGGAATTGGACAATTTTCACGATGTACTCGATTTTCGATTCTCAATTTGTACTCCAATATATTCCCGAAAGACGTAATGCTACATCAGAAAACAACAAGAACGATGTCTTTGCAGACACATGCAAGGATTGTGTCACATTTACCCGAAAGACATTCACCCGAATTCCTAACTCTCGAGCGTAACAAATATCCGAATGCGACAGGTACCCGAATGAAATCATGAAATTTGAAATCATCGAGCACTATAAGAAATATAAAATATTGGTAGGTAGAATTATCAGCGATTCTTGTCTTAATTTTAAAGTTTGTGCAATGGATAATTTCAAAGAACAATTTTTCGATTACTTCAAGACTTATGATTCGCCTGTTGATCAGGTGTATATTTGCAATGAACTAACCTTATTTTTCAAAATGATTACCAGATAAACGTTGACTCATTTGGAGGAAAAAAGGCGTCGCTGACAAAAACCGGATAGTTTTCAAGTTACAATATATCTGGTACTCCTAAACATCCATTGATGATAATTGGAAAGTCGAAGAACCCTCGATGTTTCAAAGCGGAAACTATTTCTTGAAGGCTTCCAAATTCAGTTTGGTCTGGAAGTTCCCGAAAAATCCGATTCTTATGGACTCAGAAACTACTGAACCGATCGAGGTAAAAATGTGTGTGTAGGGGTTTTTGGGGACCGGAGAAGATTTTTACGATAGTTCGAGACCCCTCCCTCCTCCCTTTGCAAAAGATTGAAAAATGAGAATTGTATCTGAAAATAATCTGATATTATAATGATGAATTTCGGTAGAAGTCCTAGGAATTTTTTATTAAATTGAATTGTAAAGGGTCAATTAGAAGATGAACAGTTCTGCGATTGGACGCATGATCGTAAGTAAGAAAACGTGAATGTTTGGAGGTATTGATGACAAAAAAAATTTTGGGTTTGCCGGGTCAGCTAGTATACAATAACAATATACAATAAAATATACACTAAAAATCAAGCAGCTTTAGGATTTAATTTGTAGTTTGCCTCAAAATATCATCAAATCGTAAGTATTTCCAACATTTTATTGTTTCTTCTCCATACAGTTCCAATTTAATGTAATCAATGAGGACATAATTCTTTGCGTTTACCGATCCACATATACTGAACTTGCTGAACGTGTTAGGCGTTACAGAAAACGGAAGCTTGGAAAGACAGTTTCATTGACGTCTGAAGCTGCCGGTCCATCATTCGCCGTGGTACACCTAGATGCTCAAGCAAGAAATTCGAAAATTCTGGTCAATGAAGTTGCGGATGATACATCTTACCACTTTAATTGTTACAACCCGTTTGAGGGATATCAGTACATATGATAAATAGCTCTTTTTAGGGCCACCATTTGGAGTTTCAAGAGAGTTCAAACGTTCAAGAGAAAATAACAGATTTCTGACCAATGAAAAGAATTACATTAAAAAACAATTATTCCGAACAATCACGGTCCTACGTTATTCTTACAACCGTGCCCCTAGGCTCACTAGCCCACCCCATCATCTTCATCACCTTTGATCCTACACATTGACTGATAAATTCGATACAACGAATTATTGCACACAATTTTGTGTGCACACAACATTCACGGGAACAAAGCAAGCATAACACATTATTTACGTTCGAATTCGTTCGCAAAACATACCTCTCTTGTTCGTTAAATTGTTCTTCCGTTATAGTGTTTTCAATGGTGATGTCTCAGGCGAAAAAAATGCTGGATAAATTTGCCGTCTAATGGTATATATTATAGCGTAAGTCGTAAGAATGATTCTGGGTTATATGCATTTGAAAACTCTTAATGAATCGTTACATTTTTCTCAGGGCGACCCTTAGGGTGCTAATGAAAATGGTCATCTCTAATTTCAAAAAGTTACCTCATAAAAAATGTTCACCAACTCGAAAAAACACCCTATGCCGAATTTCAATAAACGGACTTAAGGGAGAGTGGCGCAAAGCGGTCAAAGTTTGAGTTTTTTGAAAATCGAAAAATCACCCAAGGGGGAAGTAAAGGAAGTCGCGGTATTCGAACAAAAAAAATGATTCCAAACGTCGAGATCTAGTGTTATCTCGAAATATTTTTTTGTCAAAAATCGACATTCTGGACTTAGTTTTTTTTTCGGAGTACGAAACGAAAAGTATGGTTTTGGGTGTCAATAAAAATAGTTATCTCGATTTTTCATTCGGAACATGCTACAAAAAGTTGATTTGCACGATGATATACCCTATGTAAAATATTAGCTCAGTCGGGCTTCATTTACTGGTGTCATAAACGTTAAAATTTGATTTTTTTTTTGAAAAACGAAGTATCACCGAAAATCGAGGTTTTAAAAAAAAAATTATGCCAAATGTCTTAAAATTGCATTATTTGTCGAGAATTACAGTTATCTCGACTTTTTTTTTGTCAAAAAAAAATGTTTTTTGGCACTTCCGCCTGAAAAACCGATTTTTGACAATTTTTTTATATAACTGTAAATTTCGACGTGTCATGGAATTTTAAGACATTTGGCACCAATTTATTTATACCCTGATTCCCGGTGATTTTTCGTTTATCAAAAAACTCAAATTTTAACGTTTGTGACACCAGTAAATGAAGCCCGAATGAGCTAATATTTTGCATAGGGTGTATGAATCAACATTTCGTAGCTAGTTCCGAATGAAAAATCGAGATAACTATTTTTATTGGCACCCAAAACCATACTTTTCGTTTTATACTCCAAAAGTCCCAGAATGCCGATTTTTGACCAAAAAAAAATTTCGTGATGACGCTAGATCTTGACGTTTCATGACATTTGGCATCAAAATTTTTTTTTCGAAAACCGCGATTTCCTTTACTCCCCCTTGGGTGATTTTTCGATTTTCTAAAAACTCAAACTTTGACCGCTTTGCGCCACTCTCCCGATTGAGCTGAAATTCGGCATAGGGTGTTTTTTCGAGGTGGTGAAGATTTTGTATAGGGTAACTTTTTGAAATTTTAGGGTCGATTTTTCCCATACATTCATTGGCACCCTAGTGTCCCTCCTATATAGAAATCAAAAACGTAGTCCTACGTCAAAAAGAAAAATAGTTACAGTAATCAACCGGAAATCTCTGTTTTACAGAGTACAATTCATACAAAACTTGAATTTAAAATCAATTTGTGGCAAAATTGAATAATACGACAGAATGAAAAGAACAAAATAACTTAAATTTAGCTACAATGTGTTTGAGGAAACACGAGAAATTGCTATGTGAGCTATAATTTCGTTATATCATGTTATACTGTGTTTAAATCATATTGGAGAAAAAAAAAGATTTTTCGTTTAATAAAAACAACTGTGTCGAATATATTACGTTTTCATTTTATCACGCGAATATTTTTTTTGATCGTGATATGTATTGAAATCTGTTAAAAAAGAAAAAAAGAAACAAAATGACAGGAAGTTGGAAGCAAATAAAAGAACAATGTTACAACCAGTGTTGCCACACGTACAGATTTATCTGGAATAGTACAGATTTTGTCGTTATTCTTGGTACAGATTCTGTACGGTACAGAGTACAGATTTTCGTTAAAAAGTACAGATTGATACAGATTTTTTTTCCATTTGTGAAATTTCTAACATTTAGTGGACAAAAATTGTAAACCTAAAAAGAATTGACGGTTCGCTGCCTTTTCGGTGCTTCGATGCCTTGTTTGTAACGTTCCCACTATGCCTCGGAATTTTTTAAAAAAGTACAGATGAGAAAGATTTTTAACCCCTCTGGTACAGATTCAACTATGGCAACACTGGTTACCACACAACGAGATTCTAAAGCATTTACGAAAAATAAGATCACTCGAATACCATTTATATGGATGGAACGTTTTGGATAAAACAAATGGTAAATAATCCCAAGTGAGATAGAAAGAAATGTTAAAAAAATAATTAAAATTTTGTCAATAATATTGATAATAAATTAAAATGTGGTGTTCATGTGGTGTGCGACAGAAATGCTCAAAGTCAAAGAAGATATAATTTTCGTAATTATTGAATTGAGATATTTACGTTTGTTAAATCCAATTCAAACACGAAAACTCGCGTCCGGAACGTGTAATATGCAAAAATTCTATAGAATTTTTTTTATTGTACCCAGAGATGCCAACCTTCCTGATTTTTCAGGATTTCCCACACTTTTTAGCACACTCCCTGATAACCTGACGAACACTCAATTTATCCTGTTTTTTTTCGAAATGATCCTGATTTTTCCTGATTTTTGTACTCTTTACATTATTCGTAATAAATATTCTGGTTTCCATACCAAAGTTTTCTGCCATGAAAGTTCTCCGGTTCGCACTTGTATATATCTTACATTAAGATAATTTTTATACTTAACTTTTTATCTCTACCCTCAATTGTCTTTGGCTTCTTAAAACAGTGCTAGTAAATTTCATCAAACCAGATTGCCTGACGAATTTATGAATTTACAACGAGATTATGTTTGAGGAACAACATTGCTTTATTGAAGATAATGTGTATGTAGATGTATCCCCACAGTTATTAATGTAGGAATACGTTTCAGAGTTTAAAATTACTCAAGAGACAATTTTTGAATCCAAAGTCAATATAAAAAGATTTTATATGTAATTTGTTCGTTTGATTCAATATAGAGTCAACTTTAATGGTGGGACTATGGTAAATATATATATAATCGTACTATATATTATTTAAAATTTGGAAAAATTCAACAAGTATTCCACTGCTGATATACTTTCCCCATTTGTTGAGTAAAGATCAATTCCAAAGCATTGATGAATTCAGTGAAAATTTGATGCTGTAGATTTTTCAGAAAAAAATATAAACGATCAAAAAGTCAGGCGAAACACTAGCAATTCGCGAGGATTTATATCATGCTTATTAATTCTTTAACATATCTGGTCTTCGCCCGAACGAAGATATGCTCAGTTTCTGGTGGGATTTGGAATGGATTCTGCATTAATAAGCAACCTGTTTCTCACATGTATGGCTCGCAGCAGTTTTCGACGAGGAAGCAAACATGTTCTTGGCGGATAGAATATTTAAGCTGTGTGAAAGATTGTGAAACAGAACTATGGATATAAAATTAAATTATAATGCTTTGATTGAAAATGATGTTTTTATTTCCCCAAAAATCGACAAATGTACTATCTTGGTTTATCCTGATTTTTATTTTCATTCTTCCTGATTTTTTAAATTTCACTTGGCAACCCTGATTGTACCGCAACCGCAGCGTATTTTTTATTATAAGAATTTTTTTTTTCGTCATGAAGTTTATTCTGACAAATATATCTTCTAGTGGACTTTGCATCAACGAACACAGTATGATTCTTCATGAAAGTTTTGAAACGAAAAAACAGCTACACATATTCATCTACTATAAACAAAGAGAATATATTATTAGTATATTTTTTTCCTAATAGCGAATATTTCCCTTTGTTGTCGTAGGACTAAGAAATTATTCAATTCATTTCGCTCGTTTATCACATGGGAGATTATTTCAGAATACATCGTCGTTTTAAATAACTTTTCAGTGGAATGTTTTGGTGAAAAGAACCGATGTTCAGCGTGATTTTGTAGAATCAGGTGGAAATGACTGATTAATGATTTATACATTCTTCTTCTTCTAAATATCGCAACAGTATATTCCAGTTGGCATACACTCGACCACAGGCAATCGTATTTGTTCCACACTCACCATCATTAAACATAACTAATAAACAAAACATCAAAGCCACCGCATGATAACCATTTCAATTTACATTTGGTAACACATAAGAACAACAACAATGTGTGCCTGTGGTGCAAAAATACACAAGCGCTCACCACCGGACGACATGAAAACCGACCCTTTGTATAATTTCATTCAGTTCCACATGGGATTTAAAATCTCGAACAAAATCGCGGTAAAAGTTGATGTTGACTGCTCGCTAGCGGCACCAATTGTATGTAGTAAAAAATGCAAACGCTATGCTTCTAAGGTCTAGCCCGTTCCGAAAATACATATGTTTTTGCAATATTTCCTCTCTACAGTGACTATTCACATGTTGCAGTGCTTGTTATCTGTATTTGCATTTCGAGCGACCAATTTTAACCATTTACAGACTATTGAATTGTAATGTCAAACATATCAACAAATCACATCAAACAAATGTTTTTGAATATCCTATTCGATTGGTATGTAAGTCATCAAGATTCGTTCACAGCATCAATAGTTATTACATCAACAAATTGATTGATATCTCTCTCTCTCTCTCTCTCTCTCTCTCTCTCTCTCTATATATATATATATATATATATATATATATATATATATATATATATATATATATATATATATATATATATATATATATATATATAAATGTTCTGTTCGTTTGTGTAAAAACAACCCACTTCAAGGAGTGTTGTTACGGCATAAAAAATTGGAAAATTGGAAGACAAATGATTTTATATCCATCCGGTATGCGGTATATGATATAACCGCAAGGTTGGCGTAGGACTGGTTTTGGTTTAGAAATTATTTGTATTTCTTCAATTAGCAATAATTGCACCTCGGATGTTACTCATTGGGTACGATATAGCCGCTGCGCAGAGCTATCTTTTGTGTGTATTGATTGAATAATTGATTGAACTAGTATATGAATAAAACAATTTACGAAATCAATTGCAAACAAATCCCAATCTGGATCAATTCATGCATCATGGCAGTAGTTATTGCAGCAAATAGTTATCAACATTTTGCCTAATCATCGAACGGTATGCATAGAAATTTATTGAGCTGGCGACATGAAGGGATATCTTCCAATGCAGTCTTGAATAATCGAGCATTTGTTCCAGCTTTCGTAGACCGTCTTAGCAAAATAAATTGCGGAGTGTAAAAATGGTGGCCGACTTGTATGTATCCGAAATGCCGAGTTTCCCAACTTCTTGGAATATGTATTGGAAAAACACATTCCGGTTTGCAAGAATGCAAGCGAGTACGAAAGTACCCGCAACTTGCATCCATTTTGCAATGCAGATTCCTCCAGCATCCATGATTTTAAAATCTGTGTTAGAGAAACATCCCGATTTGCAGAAAAGCTAGCGAGTACAAAAATACCCGCAGTTTGCATCTATTTTGCAACGACGATTTCCCCAGGCTCCATGGTTTTGAAGTCTGTGTTAGGGAAACATCCATACATTCCAGCGATCGTACCTCAATCGTTGCGCAATCACAACCGAGTGGATTTCCGAGCGGTCCTTGCTTATATACCGATTGGTTTGATTTCAATAGTTTTGAAAGTAATTCTAGGGTTATTGAAACAAGTTTTTTGGATAAAAAGTAGCAAGCAGATAACGTGTAGACATTTTATCTTTCGAATGGAACGTTTATCATTATATTTCGTTCAGTTGTTGAAGAGGTATTATCGCTCAAAATCTCGTTGCTCCGGCGTAACGCTTTTATTTTCGAAATTTTGAACTTACACCCCAGTATATAAATGAAAGACGTAGTCCTACGTCAAAAATTTAGGAAGAGTAATGACAATAAACTATAAGCTGGTGATGTGGAAGCCACGAACGAAGAAAATTAGTTTTTGGCTTCTTTACTGAAAACGATTGTTCTTTTGGTTTTTAGTCTTAAACTTGGTTCTTTGTAACAAAGGATATCGTATTATCTATGCAGGTGAAAATATCTTTAGTATTGTGGAACAATGCAGCATTTATAATTACTTACGTTATAGTCAAACGAAACCATTAAAACTCCTAATGAAACAATTAAAATTCCTCTCAATTTCCAATTGTTTGAATTTTTCTGATAACTAAATAAATATCAGAGTGAGGGTTCCCAATTATGTCATTCAAACATTTCGAAGCTTTTCAAAATAATGTTAAACCATTTGAAGGAAGCGAAATACTTATCTCAATATTTGAAAAAAAGAATGAAGTTAATTTTGAAGCTCAGAATCATTAGTGTAATTGAGTGAGAAATTGTGTATGTTGATGTAGTCACTTAGTTATTATGTTAAAAAATAAATAGCAAAAAAAAAACATTTAAAGTCAATGTAACAAGATTTCATATACAGATTTATCAGAATTAACTTGTACAATGAAAGTATGTTGAATAAGTTCCGAATCGACCTGGAGCATTACTTCTGAAATATTTATTCACACTCATTTTTATACGATTAACATACAATATTATGTATGTTTTCGGAGAAGAAAAAACTGAAAAAATATCCACTCTCATGATCAGGTGATTAGCGTCACACATATCCTTAGGGGATTTTCGTGCTCGATTCCCGTTCGTTAAATGAAATTCTTCCGATTTGCGCTAGTAAACACGTATTTTCTAATTTTATGCCATCTTCGAGCGAACAGAAATAAGGTATAGATTAATAACTGACACAATGGAATGAAATTTTAAGCTACTATTGCATTATGAAAAACATACCGAATTCATTAAATATATTTATAGATAGAATGTAACAAGAGCACTGAATAATATAATTCAACCATTGCCAGTTGTTCGTGGGAGTACATTAGGCAGAAAATTGAATTTTAAAAAGCCCTCCTTCCGCATTTTACGAACAGCGACAGCCATAACCCACGCGGAGGATAAGTGAATGACTCTGTGTCCATCCCAAATGACAATACATCATCGAAATCGAGCAAAGTGCCTTCCTTTCTCTCATGGAAGGAGTTCAACTTGGAATGGCTCTTTTAAAATTAATTTGAAGGATTATTTTCTATGCTTTTTTCCAGCTATATAAAAACATAAAAACAGCAAATGGTAGCAAAAAATAATGTAGCGTGGGAAATCAACTCTCAGAATTAATCATAGATTGTTTGATGGTATTGTCATTGATGTAAAGTGGCTATGTCAGAGAATTTTATGAAGCTCATTTCAGTAAATCTAGCGTACGGAATACCTTTGCATGATTCTAGTTGTTTTGTGTTATATTGAAATTGTAGGACAATGATAACAGATAATTGTTATGAATATGCGTGGGAGCATAAATGACGTCGGCGCCTGAATGAAATAGCAAAATAATAATTCCCCTGTGCTGTGCATCATATTGCATGGTAGTTATCGATACCCATCAGGTTTCAATACATTACTACAGTTCGAAAAACACGATGTTGCGCACAGTTATTACACAATGTAACGATGATAGCGCCATTAAATTTTCATTGCATCCCATCGATTACGCTCGCTCACCACATAGAAACCTGCGAATGCTCTCACTAAATCCCATACAATAGCCCCGTTTCTTTGTTGTTTCATAATTAACTTAGTTTTATGATTATAACAACTGAACCAACGAAACAACTCACAAAGATCACATCCGTGGAAAACTTTGTTCAACAGGGAAGATGGAAAGTTCCATTTCATATCTCACTTACCTAGGC
The DNA here is from genome assembly GCF_029784135.1 of Toxorhynchites rutilus septentrionalis. Taxonomy (NCBI): domain Eukaryota; kingdom Metazoa; phylum Arthropoda; class Insecta; order Diptera; family Culicidae; genus Toxorhynchites; species Toxorhynchites rutilus. The sequence continues at coordinate 28,596,462 of NC_073746.1, read as the reverse complement.
AGCAGGTATAGCCTGAAGCTGTAGAACTACACGCTTCAATTCTGAAACGCAAACACGAGCTGCACAGCTGGAGTTATTCCATCGTCTCGATATCAGATTTCAACGAGAAGATCTGAATGGCAGAACTTATTATGTCCTAAAGCACTAGTATTTCCTCAGTGGAAACCAATGATGAATCTTAATCGTATCACTTCTCATCATCCAACAGCGATAATCCATTCAAAGCGATCCGCCCAAACTCTTCCCTCCGTTTCCCAACTTAATGCGATTTATGCCGTCACTTGAGTGATATTTCATCCAATTATCAACACTAATCTCACCACACATCACTTATCACCAGCACTAATTGTAATTCGCCATAATTTCCCGATCTGAGATCCACTTACGAGAACGACAACAAAACAACCAATTCCTCCTCCTCTTCAATCACACACGCTCTTGTGACCAAATTGTGTTAAACCACACTCATTAATTGACCACTTGGGGTACTTAAGTGCCCAATCAGTTTCTTCTCCCCCACTCATCTGAAGAAATCACTTCTGGATCAGAAAAAGCAAGTCGTTTCCCGACCCGACCGAATCGCCACGAGTTTCAGAACGAACTGATCCTTGAATTTGAAATCCGCACGCAGCATCCCAACCATGCGTCAGCTTCGAACTTCGATTCCACCAAAATGAACCTGTTGAACACTACTCGGGTGGGAGTTCATCTCGCGATGATGCGCACTCGCATCGTCCGGTTTGGGATGAATTTCGGACACTCGACACGTGTTTTTCGCCGCCGCCGCCGCGTTGGGAAAACTGTTGATATTTCGAATGTTTATGTTTACTCATCGAAATGCCCTGCGCTCCCATCTTTTCCACCCCCTCGCTCCCGCACCCTGGATGCTATGCGCATTCAGTATGTGTTTGCAGCGGAATGTAACGGCATACTGATGAGATGGGCTTCGGAATGAAGGAAGGCCCGAGATCAAACGAATTGATACGGTGGCGCAGAAATGGAAACACTTCTTTATCTCCTGACTTCCTTTTGTTTATTGTATTGGCCACCGGAAAGTGCCGGAAGGTGAGTGGTGTGTGAAAACGGTTTTTTTTCTCAAGCCGAAGACGCGAAAGGGAAATCCAACAAAAACAGTTTTTTTCTTAGATTTTTTCCCCGCTTCCCTTTGTGATAGTTGTGGCAGCGAATTATATTAATGGAACGTTGTCTGGCCCGGGAAGTGGTACGTGTGGTGAATACGGTCTGAGAGCTAGGGGCTGGCGTGGAGCCAAGCCCGTGCATTTGTGATTTTATTCACTTTGCCCAAATTCTGGGCAAACAGCGCGAACTCAAAGGGGAATAATATTTTCCAACAAAAGAGATTGTAAATGCATCAGGGCGTTCAATTTACGAGCTGATGACAGAGAACTTTTTATTGCGGATGTTTTCACTCATTCTCGAAAATGTACTCACAATGGGGACGTGTGTTACAATTCAGAAAAAAAACAGTTAATTCAGCTATTAAAAAATAAATATCACATCTTGACATTTCGGAATATTATATGGGATGGGCAATTATCATCACATAATTTGAAATTTACCGTGGAATATTTGAAATTGTTGAAAGTGGGAAAATGGCCTTCTAGTTTTCTCGCAAATTTTGCTGATGCATATGTTTGATTTTTTGATTTATTTTTTTTTTGTTTTCATCTCAGATATAAGAAACCCGTGGCCGAGTGGTTAGCGCCTCACATTGTCATGCCGGGTGTTCGGGTTCGATTCCCGTTCTGGCCGGAGGATTTTTCGTCAAAGAAATTTCCTTCGACTTGCACTGTGGTCACGCGTATTCAAGAGCTTGCCCCTCGGAATACATTCAAGGCGTGTTATTTGGCTTAAGAAATCTCAACTAAGTATTAATAAATGACGCTAATTAATGCATACGTTGAGACGGCAAAAGTTCCACAGGGAACGTTAACGCCATTCAAGAAGAAGAAGATATAAGGAACATCGTATAGACTACTATTTGTGTTTTCTCACTTTTCATTGAACAGTAGTAGTAGTACAGTAGGGTCGATGTACCTATAGTTGCATATCTAAGGCAACCGTTTAATTATTTTGCATATGTTGGAATTTATAATTTCAGCTTCTACATATTTTTGCGTTCAGTGAACTAATCCCACCATAATCATGATACCATTATACATAAATTTGAATTCCCTAATGATTTTCGCATAATAATTCTATTTTGTTATGAAGCTACGTTGTACCTTTAGTTAACCTATTTTTTCCTATGGTTGCATTTTTTTTTCTTTTTCTAGTAGTTACACTAGTGTGCTAGTTGCCATTTTTATCGTTTAGATACATTATTATACTTCTTGATAGGTATTAGATCTTTTGTTATTGAAATTTTTAACTATAAGGGAATATTTGATTGTATGTCCGTTTGTTTAAATAATTTCCTTATGGTTAAATAACACTGTAATTTTTGATCCGATTAATGCTCAAAAAGAATATGTTGAGGACCATCACGATACGCTATATATGTTAATGGGGGACAGAATTGGGCTGCGTGTTACACATTTCGAGTACTCATAACGAAGACCAATTTTTTCAACCCACCGAAGAACTGCTTTTGGAAAAAATGTAAAGTAAAATGTAGAATTCACAGTTTTATTTCATTTAACTAAAATATAACAAAATATTCATCGCTAAATCAATTCAGTGGTGAACGATCTAACTTAAGTGACTGTAGTAGATCATTCTTCTTACGTTTCTTTGAATCAGCTTCAGATAGTTTAAATTGTTTCAGATTCTCTATCATTTTTTTCTTCTGCAAATTTACCTCCCTTTTACGTTCCCGCATTTCAGCCTTTAACTTCTTCATATTTTCTGCTTCCTCTTTCGCAAGTCTGCGCTTTTCCGCTTTTGCCTGCTTTTCCAAAATCGCTTCCTGTTTCTCAACTTCAATTTGTTGTATTTCACGTAGGCGTTCCTCGACTGTTAGAATTGGATGATATGCTTTCTTATAATTTCGGTGATTTGCTTTCCTTTTGGGACCATCTGGTATTTTCAAGAATTCTGATATGCTAACTTTCCGAGTTGAGTTGTTACTTCGATCTTGCAATACGCCATACTGTTTCTTTTGTAAAAGTTCATCGGTCCTCTCATCAATTTTTGATTGTTGAAAATCGATCACTTTAATGTGAACATCTCCGATTTGATTTTCAAGATTATTGCACTCATTCCCGGATGTTACTACGTGTACTGAGTGGTTATCAACAATCGGTTCCACACGCTGGAGTTCAATGTCATCAACATGATCGCAGTTCACTTGAGATACATCTTGGGCAGATCCACATAGCTGATCGGTTGGCGTGTAGAGTCCTTCGTCAAAAGACATAAGAGGAGTTGACAATAACGGAACATGTTTGTCTGTTGCAGTTGAATGATGCACTGAGTCGTCGATAGGCTTCAACAGTTTCTCGTACAGTACCTTGATTTTGATTTCATCCTTGTTGAGATCTGCATCATTCGAACGGATTCTAGATAACAACGATCTCCCAATGCTGCATAGAGCATCCCTGATTGTACAATAGGGAATGATTACTGAATGATTCACATATATCGGAGAATGTACATTTGATTCTGATGATTCGGTGGATTGGAAGACCGTGCTACGGACGAACGAAGGACTCGATGGTTCTAGATCCAGCGAATTACCAAGATCGAGACTAGAAGTTATTAGATTTGACTCTTGAGTAATTGGTAAATCCTTATTGTGTACGATTACAGCATCGGAACTCGCTGCACTATGGGCCAAGCACTCACTATAATCAACATTGTCCGCATTGAACGGGAAAAGCCCAGAAGCACGAAATCCGTTGATTATATTTTGCTTTTTAATTCCTTGTTTGATGGCCTTCTGCAAAACTGTACCGAAATGTTGAATCGTGAAAGTCTCCCCGCAGTTGTTGCTTCGCCATTCGGTTACTTCCAATCTCCAAGCGTTCTTCAACGGCCTGAAGATGGAAACATCGGCAGGCTGAGTAATTAGTATATGTGTTAGGATAGAGCGCTACCAATATAATTCCGAGGTCAAGACAGAGATCGGCTACTTCCGCAGCAGTATGAGTCGAGTGCCCATCAACAAAGTACACTACCGGAAACTTGACTTTGTTCTTCACAAGGAATGGGTAGAAAATATTTCTCACGTACAACATGAAATTCTCAACATCCATCCATCCTTTGGGACTTTTGCCAATGCCCCAATCACCAGGAAAGCTTCGTAGTAGTTCCTGTCGAATCCTCTGCATTGGCAATATAACATCCGGCGGCACCATGGAACCGTCTGCTCCGAAAGTGAACATCACCGTAATGTTTGTGTGAGGGCTAGCATGTTCTATCTCATAAAAGTTTCTGTTTCCAGGTGTTGCCAACACCGCTTTGGTTTTTGGGTGGAGAAAGAAAGAAGTTTCATCTCCGTTATACATACGATTCGGTTCAAGCAGGATCTCTCCAAGGCCATTGTCTTCAATATGCTTCTCGACTCTGGTGAACCAGCCTCGGATATCGAATTCGGAAACCACACTACTTGCTGCCGATACTCCTTCCGGAGTTCGGATTGTTATTTGTCCTTTGTGCCGGTTCAAAAAACCTGCAAACCATTTGCGTCCTAAAATAAATACTCATGAATCAGTTCAATCAATCAATCTTAGATATTTGTTTATCTTATACCAGGTACACCATTCTTTTTGGATTCGAGTTGTTCTCAAAGAAACTTTTGACCTTATGAAAAAGAGTTTCCTTAAATACAGGGAAATCCTTACTTTCCATCTCCTTGAGCCAGTGAATGATTTTTATTTCATCGTCTGGGTGTAGCACCGTTGGAGGTCCCTTGCGAATTTTCTTGGTCCATTGAAAACGAATGAAAACGAGAGCCCATGCGAAAACGAATTGTCGAGACTGGAATCCCGAATGATTTGCTGGCACGATATATAGTCTTTCCTCCTGTTTTAACCGATTCTAAGCACTTCTGTAATAGTTCCTCGTCGTAAACCCGATGAATTTTCTTCCGTGGTTTTTTGCTGAATTTGTTCATTCTACCATGGGAAAAGTTAAAAATCAATACAGATGCTTATGGAGTTGATCATAACTTACGTGAAAATTGTAAACTTTTCGCAATTACAGCTGAAAATCTCCCAAAATATCGAGACAAACAAATGAACAACTGTTTACATTAGCGTGTTTGCAAAGAAGTGTCAAAAAAATCCAATGTTTAACCTCACATTGCATGTGTCGTGAAATAGGGTAACTATAGGTATACTGAACAAAATAGTGTGTGAATAGTGGCTATCCATAAAAATTACATAGTTTTGGATTTATTGTTAAATTTTTACATATACAATTTCAATTCAACTTAATTACAAGTAAGTAAGCCATATATTTCAAATTGATTGTCTCTAAGAATGAAGATATACCATAACGAAATTCGATGTACTCCTTTTGAAATTGCTAACAAATTACCATATTCAGAAACATGCTTCTTATTAATACAAATTTAGTCCTAAATTGAACAGATGAGGCGTATTCAAGGGTTAACATTGTTATAAAATGATTACATTTTCGTTTCAAACCGATGTTTTGGTTGCACAAGTTGATTTTATATTGAAATATAATTAATTCCCTAGATAGTACAACTATTGGTACACATCTACTATAGGAGCAGATACCCTAGCCGTATATGGCGCTTATGCCATGGAAGACTTCCAGACACCCTTTCGGTGGGTTTCTGTAACCATACCTTACTCTGTAGACTGTTAATCTCATTGTTGGGTCGCAATGTTTTATGTGTTATCTTTCCATGACATAAAGCGTAATGAGTATTTGACGAGTTTTCTTCGAATTCGCTCCAAAACAATATTGTAAGGGACCCAAACTCTTTGGTTTGTGTGGGATAGGGCTTCTCGATATAGGATTTAAAAATATACGCAACAAAAGGGCTGGCGTTGTTATGTTAAAAAATTATCGTATTGAATCTGTTCTCCCGGTTTCTGGCCGGTTTTGTTCAATAGTTCGTTTCAATCACATTAGTTGTCGGCTGTAGGCATCGCCAGTAACACGTTCACCTGATTTTAGCACCTCATAATAAACCATGATAAACCACACTCCTCAGAACCCATCCGGATACACAAAATTACCTTGCCACAATTAGTATTTCGCTTAGGCAGCGATGGGCTTGGATATGGAACCTGCTTTTTTGAGTTAAAAATTATCGAAGTAAATCGATTTTTGTTCTCTAGTAATAATTCGAAGCGCTAAACCTTTGTTTTCGTTGCAGAAGCACTTCACAAATGGATTCTCAGCGCTCAATAATCCTGTATTTTAATAACTGTGGCACTCAGCATCTAGCTTTTTGAATAATTCTCGTTGCTTTTAAACGTTTGGTAACAGCTGATCTATCACCATTTTATGCAGAAGCCAATTTTGATTGTGTTCCACATGGTTCATATAGACTCTTATCATAAAGTATTAGATCCGTATTTTCTATTTCTTCGTTAGGGTGTTTCAAAAAACCATTTTTTTTCCAGAAATCTACTGGACCGATTCAGATGAACGCTAATTGAATCAAAGCCAATTAGTTAGTCTTATTTTGAAATGTAATATGTAATATTTTTTCTATAATTATTGATTTTATATGTTATTCTTAATAGTTTTCATGGTCTGGAAAATCATAACTCAAAAAACGAAAAAAGCCTTCCTGATTGAGTGTGAACCTATTTTTTTGCAAGTGTAATAGTTTTTCATTCAGCTCGCGCAGTCCGAAGACATCGGTCGCAAATTTGTTCGCGTCTATTATAGAGTGGAGATTATACCGTTATCAGTTCGTGGCTGGTGAAGTTATTTCGCCCTAACGGGGTTCTCTTTATTGCGCGAGTGAGGAGAGCAGCAATCACTACCAGCGTGAGGAAGAAGTTCTCCACGGCGGACGCGGTGCGTGTGCCGTATCATCGCTGTGTGTGCTTTAGCATCGTCATCGATTCCATCATCGTGTTTTGGTGCGATATACCGTTGCATCTGTGCCGAGCGATTGCCACGCGGTTCGATTGGGACACCGTTTCATTTCATTCGCATTGGTGTGCGATTTAGGTATAATATATATTAGGTTTAGAAATACAAAAAAAAATTAAAATTATATTATTTTATATCTGCCGTAATGGCAGAAGGTCATGTTGACATGGAGATTGAAACTACTGTTTCCTCCTCACTAGCTTCAACGGGGGCTGGGAAGTCGCTTAAACGCGTTTCCCTCCTCAGAAGATGTCTCTTCAGAGAAAGAGGTAATCTACCTTAAGGGGGTAAAGCCCCCCTCAAGAAAATTGGCAAACTTTTCCTCTTCGCCCCCTCCATCTCCCGCTCCCGCTTCCGCTCTACTACCGAACTTGCCTCCCAGCCCTACTGATCCCGCTCCCGTTCAACAATCGACCTCGTCCTCCCCCTCAGTTGTTTCCTCTCCTCGTATCAAGGTCTATCCAGACGATGCACTTGGAGCTGGTCCAAGCTGGTCCATGGGTTGTTTTTTTCCGGCCTAAACCAAAAGGAAAGTCAATTAATGTCATTCAGGTTTCGAAAGATCTGGCAAGATTATATTCCTCCGTGGTCGAAATCTCTAAGGTTAGACCGAACAAACTGCGTGTTGTCGTGAGTGATCGGAAACACGCGAATGCAATTGTGATCGACGAGAGATTCTCCCTAGAGTATCGCGTCTACGTGCCCTCCCATGACGTAAAAATCTCGGGGGTGGTAACTGAAACTGGTCTGACGTGCGAAATGATAAAAGAAGGAGTTGGTAAATTTAAAAGACTCCCGTTGGTGGGTGTTAAAATTTTGGACAGCCGCCAACTAGGAAAAGTATCCCAAGAAGAGGGAAAAACTAAATTCACGCCGTCAGACTCGTTTCGAGTAACTTTTGCTGGTTCCGCTCTACCTGACTACGTCATGGTGGGCAAATTGAGATTGCCTGTGCGACTCTTCGTGCCAAAGCCCATGACTTGCCAAAAATGCAAGTCAGTTGGTCACACTTCAGATTATTGTGCCAACAACGAGCGCTGTGCCACTTGCGGAGAGCAACATGAGGGGAAATCCTGCAGTGCGACTGAGCATAAATGTCCATATTGCGGGGGATCCCCACACGAGCTCTCAGTTTGTGAAACTTACAAGAGTCGCTGGGAGAAACAGAAGCGCTCTTTGAAGGAACGCTCGAAACGCACTTTTGCGGATATTTTAAAGGCCGCTTCTCCACTGGCCCAACAACAACAACCAATCAACACACAAAATGTCTTCGCCACGTTGCCCATTGACGAAATAGAAGCGGACACAGCTAACGGGGGCACACCGTTCATTTTCCAAGGGAATCCCCGGCGCAAAAATGTGACCACTCCCAAAGTTCAAGGACAAGCCCCTCCGGTGATACCCCCTGTTAGCATGCCTAAAATATCGAGTGCAGCGGACAAGCAAAATCAGGTTCCTCCTGGCTTCCGTGGGAATAGTTCACCTTCGAACGACCCAGCACTCGAGGGGACATCAAAAACCCCAACTGTCCCTGTTTCGCCGTCAAGCTCAACTTCCCAATCGGGATTTATAAAGTTGTCTGACCTTTTGGACCAAATCTTCAAGTGTTTTAATGTTTCCGACTCCATCAGAACCATTGTCATTTCAATGCTTCCAGTATTAAAGACAATTTTGAACACTAGGGAAACAACACGTGTACCTAAACCTCCTGCTAACCCAAGTGCTCTTGACCTCTCGCTTTGCTCGAATTCACTATCGGTAGATTGCAAGTGGAATGTAATCCAGGACCCCAACGGCAGTGACCACTTGCCAATCAAAATTTCCATCACCATTGGTTCGAATTCTTCTGAATCTATAAACATGGCATATGACCTCACAAGACATATTGACTGGAAAAAATATGCGGACGCGATTGCTCTAGCCATCAATTCCAGAGATGGTTTACCTCCATTGGAGGAGTATAACTTCCTTTCTCGTTTGATCTATGACAGCGCGGTTCGCGCTCAAACGAAACCCATCCCAGGCTCCACTATTCGTCGAAGGCTTCTCAATCCATGGTGGGATAGCCAATGTTCCAAGCTTTATCAGGATAAGTCGAACGCATTTAAAGCTTTTCGGAAACGTGGAAACATTGAGAATTTTCAATCGTATTTGGACCTTGAAAATCAATTTAAAAACTTGATCCGTTAGGGATTATGTTAAGCAGAAACTAGCCAATAGGACAAGCTCGCGCCAAAACGGCGCGTCATTAGGCAAATAAGCTGAGTAGACACTTTATCGTAATAAAAGGTGAGCACTTGCAGTGCTCTGCCTCTTTCTCGTGACGATCTAGTGACTGTAAAGTAGTGGTTACCAATAAAGTTGTTTTTTAAAAACTCAACCGCGCACGCGTATGTAATAACTGGTGTCAGAAGTGGGATGCCAGCGCGAGTGTAAAGGAAAAAAGTGATCAAGTGAAACTGCTCTGGAAAGGGTCACGCCCTGCAATATTCAGAAGACTCTTCTTGGAAAAGCGACGACACCCCTCTTAGACGAACTCATCTTGATCCGCTTGCAAGCTGGAACGGCTACTGTTGTAAGTACTGAAGCTTTTAAATAAAACCATAAAAAATGCCTGAAACCAGATCGGGATCGACCGAGTTAGAGCAAATTAAAGATACGGTGGCAGCGCTCACCGAAAAATTAAATAGAAACACTAACTCGAGCGTGCAGCAACTGAAAGCCACCGTGGCGCAGTTGCAAGCACAGCTAAGGCAGGGACAGGATGCCTATCGGATACCTGATCCCATTAAAAATATGTCTGAGTACTCGGGCTGCAAAAAAGAATTACATGCATGGATCGAGGAATTAGATGAAATCTTCGATACCTTTAGCGTCAAGGGGGAGAATGGCCTCCCAGACACAATCAATCAAATTTACCTAAGAGCCATTAAAAACAAAGTAAAAGGGGAAGCCCGCACCATTCTCTGTGCGAACGGCAACCCCAATCAAATCACAGAAATCAAACGAATATTGATTCAAAACTACGGTGATCAGAGAGATCTGAGCACCAACTTATCGCTTCTCTTCAATTCAAGAAGAGGCGATAAGAGCCAAATAAAGTTTTTTACCGACATGAAGGAACTGAACACAAAGATTAAGACTAACATACAATTGAACCCCGTCTCAGTGTCAGTAATTATCGACATGCTAACTATAACAAAATACTTGGATAACATCGGCGAACCGCTTGCCTCCATTATTCGCCTATCAAAACCCGCCACGTTGGAAGACGCTTATCAAGCAGTCTTGTTAAACCAAAATGCGGAAGCGAGGAAGCCCTCGTATAGTTTCAAACAAAGACCCCCCTTTCAACAAAAACAAAACCAAGCCAGTGGCAGCGCCGGCGCCATTCAGCATAAAAATAAACCGCTCGAAAAATTCCAACAGCGTAAGCCATTCCCACCGAGACCGACACATAGGACGGAAAACAATAACACAGAAATTAAACACGTAGCATGCGAAGAACAAAAAGAAGATGAAAACGAAGAATTCGTGGAAACTGATAGTGATAGCGAGCCCGAGGAAGTAAATTTTCAGGACGGCCACGCGTCAAATCAGCTGACCTAAATTTCATTCCTTACATAAAGTTTACCGCAAACCAAAAAACAATTAAAATATTGATAGACACCGGGGCGAATAAGTCATATATTAGTCCCGAGCACATAGAAAAACCTCGCACAGCTAAACACACTGCCATAGTCTCCAATAAGGACGGGAAATTTCTCCTCGACAAATTGATTTGCATCAATCTTTTCCCAGAGGCAACCAAAAAGAAACTACCTTTTTATGCCTTCAAATTTCACAAATATTTCGATGGGCTGATAGGCTATGAAAATTTAGCGGCCTTGAAAGCAATTATAAACACAGAAACTCATGAACTAATCATTGGAGAATCAGCGTTTCGATTTTACAAATATTTTCCGTTATCCACAAACTTTCATGAGAATTTTGAATCGTTTATGAAAATCAAAACTGCAAAGGACGGATCCTTTTTAATTGACAACGAATTAAACCTAACACCAACCATTTCTATCCAACCAGGACTTTATATGTCCAACAATAATGAAGCAACCGTACACATTCATACACAAGGTTCAGCAAAACACCAATCAATAAAACCATTCGAAAACGGGAACTTCTTATTGAACACCGATCACGCAAAAGAAACCCTCAATTTTCCTGCCGACCACCTCAATAAAGAGGAGATCAGGCTTCTTGCCAAAACTTTGCGGCCATTCAAGAACGTCTTTTTTAAAGATGGTCAAAAATTGGCTTTCACTCATCAGATAAAACATAAAATATCAACCACGGAAAATAATCCCATACACCAGAAGACTTACAAATACCCGTATCACTTGCGAGAGATAGTTGGGGACCAAATTCAAAAACTCTTAGATACAGGCATCATACGAGAGTCAGCATCAGCTTGGACTTCTCCCATCTGGGTGGTGCCCAAGAAGGCTGATAACTCAGGTACCAAGAAATTCCGTGTCGTGATCGACTACCGAAAACTGAACCAAATAACTCCAGCTGACCGGTATCCAATACCGGAAATTAGCGAAATATTGGACCGTCTAGGAAAAGCACAATATTTTTCTGTGCTCGACCTGGCCAGTGGATTCCATCAAATTGAAGTGGATCCCGTTGACATCCCAAAGACGGCATTCAATGTCGACAATGGGAAATATGAATTTTTAAGAATGCCTTTCGGGCTGAAAAACGCCCCCGCCACTTTCCAGCGACTAATGGACTCAGTCTTAAGGAAACATTTAGGGGTGCGATGCTTCGTCTATATGGATGATATTATCATCTATTCAACGTCCTTACAGACACATCTAGAAGATATTTCGAAAGTGCTTCAAACTTTGAATGAAGCGAACCTTAAAATTCAATGCGACAAATCAGAGTTCTTGAGAAAGGAGGTAGAATTTCTGGGTCATGTGGTAACGACGGAAGGGGTAAAACCAAACCCAAGAAAAGTCGAAGCTGTACGATCATGGCCGTTACCAAAAACTCAAAAAGAACTTAAATCATTTTTGGGAACAATCGGCTATTATAGACGATTTATCCCTCGCTTCGCACATATGGCAAAACCAATGACATCTAAACTAAGAGGAAAGAATAAAGTTTTTGAAATAACAGCTGACTATGAGAGAGCATTCTCAGAATTAAAAAATATTATGACATCTGATCTTATATTGGCGTACCCGAATTTTGATGAACCTTTTATCCTAACAACGGATGCCTCAAATGTAGCGATCGGAGCTGTTCTCTCGCAACTAGTGGACGGAAAAGAAAGGCCAATAGCCTATCTTTCCCGGACTCTATCTAAAGCCGAAGAAAATTATTCGGCAACGTCAAAAGAATTGCTTGCGATATATTTCGCAGCTCAAACGTTTAGACCCTATCTTTACGGACGGACTTTTACCATTTATACTGACCACGAACCATTGACGAAAGAACTAAAACTAACAGACGCAACGGGACGTGTGACGCGACAACGGCTTTACTTAGAGCAATTTGACTTTAAACTTATCTACAAGAAGGGTAAACAGAACGTGGTAGCTGACGGACTATCGCGAATTCCCCGTTTGGAAACAAATAGTCAAATCGTTTTGGAAAATGAATTTTACGAAAATAACCCTCTATACGGACCTGAAATTATAAACAAATTTCGGAATCAAATTATCCTTAGAGTAACCAAAGATCAAACCAAAAGCCCTCATATATTATTTAGTGTTTTTCCAGGACAAAACAGGCATATATTCCACCAGGAAAACTACGATGACGAGCAACTCCTTCGTATATTGAAGGACACCCTGGACCCCGGAGTGAACAATGGCATCTTCGCATCTCCCCCCATTATCTCATCCTGTTCTAAAATCCTCAAAACACATTTCCGCTCTGGTATGAAGGTTCAGTTTTGCAATCTGAAATTGCCAGACCTCATTTCCGACGCCGACCAACTGGACTTCATCAAGAAAAGTCACAATTTCAATCACAGAAATTGGAGACTTACGCACGAAGAAATCCAGAAATCGGTATATTTCCCTGGTATGATTTCCAAGATCAAATCATTTGCAAAAAATTGCGAGGAATGCAAATTCGCTAAATACGAGCGAAGACCATTCAAAATCCCCATTATTCGACGCATTTATGAAAAACCATTGGAGAACATTTACATCGACGTCTATGTTAAAGAAGGAGAAAAATTCCTCACACTCATAGATTCATTTTCAAAATTCGGACAGATCTTCAAAATCAAAAATGAAACGGCAGATGAATTGATCGAAGTGCTAATCAAATATTTTAAAATCTTTGGAATACCTAAGCTGATCACCTGTGATCAAGCAACTTCATTTAGAAGTGCGAAATTTAAAACCTTTCTAGAAAAACACGGATGCGCACTGCACTTTGCAAGCAGTAGCAATAGTAACGGAATCATCGAACGATTCCACAATACGTTATTAGAAATGTATATGGCAAATCAGAAAAAGGTGAGAAACCATACCCTCTACGAAGGCCTCTCTATCATCACCGCCTTATACAATGACGTGAAACATTCTGTGACAAAATTATCCCCCAGAGAAATCATTTTTGGTAACTTCTCGTCGCTAAACATTGACGAAATCAATCTTAGTAAACAAAAAGAAATCCAAACGGCTAAAGATAATATTACGCAGAATGCAAACGCTCATAATTCGAAAATTCCTTTAGTTTCATTTGAAGAATTCAAAGTTATAGAAAACCCAGAGGCTTTGGTGAAAGGTAAGGCGAAACCTACACCGTACACCCCCAGATACCGAAGGGTGACAATAAAAAATCAAACAGACCGAACCATAACGGACGAGACAGACATCAAAGTACACAAAAGAAATATCAAAAGAGAGACTTAAACGGATCTTGTTGAAACGAATCCTATCAAAGACTACTCAATCCTGACAAAGACCTTTTCAAAATTCATTTACAGACTATGTATCCTGGCGACAGAAGGACTTTCGACTTTACTGATCCACGACTTAAGGCAAAGCCCCGTTGCCATTATCCCTTTAGGAGCGGCGAAAATCAGCAATAGACACATAAGAATTCTGCATAAAATAGATCTAAACGAAATCGAAAATACGATACAAAAACTAAGAATAGACGCGGAAGAAAAAATAGTTAACAAACATCTACTCAGTTCCCTTATTCAAGTGAAAATAAGCAAACTCTATCAAACATTCTGGAAAATCAAACCACTCAGAGTAAGAAGGTGGGAAACAATAGGTAAAATATGGAAATACGTGTCAGGCAGTCCCGACGCGGAAGATCTTAGAATCATAAATACTACCACAAATGCTCTTATAGATCAAAACGACAAACAAATCAAAATTAACCATGACTTTGAAGAAAGGATTTCAAAACTTACAAAAACTATCAACATAATGATTGCAAATTCTAATAACCTAGTAAACAAAGCTATAGAAGGGCTTGATTCTGTAAACCTCTTATTCAACTTAGATGAACTCTCCCACCAAATAGAAATTATAGAAGAAGCAATTTCCCTAGCCAGGCTTAGCATACCCAGTAGTCGGCTCATCAGTCTACAAGAACTAACAGCAGCGCAGCATACGCTACAGGACAACGGCCTAGGATCAGACACCATAGATAATATCCTCGACATAGCCAGCGCATACGTTATGTACTCGCAACATTCCATAGTCTACGTGCTCAAAATTCCAAAGGTTACGAGCGATGCGTTCACATTATACTACATTGAACCAATGATTTCGAATAGCACACGTATTCACCTAAAATCCAAGTACTATCTGAAGGGTCCAAATTCATTTTCATCGGAGATACCATGTCCAAAAACCAGAAATTTACATGTATGCTTGAATCAGCAGTTAGAAGCACCGGACAGCTGTATTGAGCAGCTCTTTAATGGAGAACCATCCCAATGCCCGATGGAGAAAACATACGGCCAAAACTTTGTCAAAAAGGTCGACGACTTCAATATCGTGGTAAATCAAGTCAACATGACGATCCGCTCCAATTGTTCAGCACACAACCAACGATTAGAGGGATCATACCTCATTCAAATATCAAACTGCTCTATTAGATTGAATAACGAGGAATACTTCAACAAGGAAATAGAAATTCCTTCGAAACCATTCATTCCCACGACTGGATTAAAGGTAACTTCAACTAAGTTAATGGACCGTATACCTTTGGAGTACTTACAGCAATTGAACACAGAGCAACGGAACCACATTAATCATCTAAACTTAACAACAGATAATCTTCATGTGAACCTACATCTACTTAAGTGGCTATCATCCGGTTCACTTTCTATAATAACAATAATCATTATCGGACTCGCCGTAGCCTGGACCCTTGGAGTACGCATCCCGAAGAAGACTACCCTATTCATCCCTGAAGACACACCGAAACGATTTAAGGACGAAGACAACCCGGACACGGACACGGATTCACAACAGAAAACAGTAATGGTACCACAAATATAATAATTCAAAAGCCGAGGACGACTTTTCGCTAGAGGAGGGAGCCGTTAGGGATTATGTTAAGCAGAAACTAGCCAATAGGACAAGCTCGCGCCAAAACGGCGCGTCATTAGGCAAATAAGCTGAGTAGACACGTTATCGTAATAAAAGGTGAGCACTTGCAGTGCTCTGCCTCTTTCTCGTGACGATCTAGTGACTGTAAAGTAGTGGTTACCAATAAAGTTGTTTTTTAAAAACTCAACCGCGCACGCGTATGTAATAACTGTAAAGGGAAAAAACGTGCTTATTGGCGAAATTTCGTGGGAGGTTTGTCACGAGAAACGTCAATGAAAAAATTATGGAAAGTGGCTCGAAACATGATAAATCGCTCTTCATCGAATGAAAGCGAAGAATATTCACATCGATGGATTTTTAATTTCGCACGGAAGGTTTGTCCCGATTCCGCTCCTGCGCAAAAAATTGTTCGAGATATACCACAAGATAGGTGCGATCTTGATTCCGAGTTTTCGATGGTAGAATTCTCTCTTGCTCTCCTTTCTTGTAACAATTCGGCTCCAGGAACGGATAGAATTAAGTTCAACTTGTTAAAAAACCTCCTTGATGTGGCGAAACATCGCTTGTTGAATTTATTCAATCGGTTTCTGAAGCATAATATTGTTCCAGATGATTGGAGACAAGTACGAATTATAGCTATTCAAAAACCCGGAAAACCCGCGTCCGACTTCAATTCTTACCGCCCAATAGCAATGCTGTCTTGTATACGGAAATTGTTGGAGAAAATTATCTTGATTCGCCTTGATCGATGGGTTGAAACGAATGGCCTACTCTCAGATACACAATATGGGTTCCGCAGGGGCAAGGGGACGAATGATTGTCTTGCGTTGCTTTCTTCAGAAATTCAAATGGCTTACGCTGAAAAAAAACAAATGGCTTCAGTATTCTTGGACATAAAGGTGGCCTTTGATTCAGTTTCAATAGAGGTCCTGTCAGACAAATTACACTCTCGGGGTCTGCCGCCTCTGTTGAATAATATGTTATATTACTTGCTTTGTGAGAAACAGTTGAATTTTTCTCACGGGGATTCGACAGTAAATCGGGTATCCTACATGGGCCTCCCCCAGGGCTCATGTTTAAGCCCCCTTTTGTACAACTTCTATGTAAGCGACATCGACAATTGTCTTACACAAAATTGCAGCCTAAGACAACTTGCAGATGACGGAGTGGTGTCTGTCGTAGGATCAAACGAATCCGACCTGCAAGGACCCTTACAAGATACTTTGAACAATTTTTCAACCTGGGCCATTGGGCTAGGGATCGAATTCTCCACGGAGAAAACAGAGATGGTGGTTTTTTCTAGGAAGCATAGACCAGCAAAACCAAAGCTTCAACTTTTGGGTAAACCGATCACTCATGCAATGTCATTCAAGTATCTTGGGGTCTGGTTCGACTCCAAATGTACTTGGGGGGCCCATATTAGGTATCTGAGTAAAAAATGTCAACAAAGAATAAACTTTCTCCGTACAATTACCGGCACCTGGTGGGGAGCCCATCCCGAAGATCTTATAATGTTGTATCGAACAACTATTCTCTCAGTGATGGAGTATGGCAGTTTCTGTTTTCAATCAGCTGCCAAAACACACCTCATTAAACTCGAGCGAATTCAGTATCTTTGTCTCCGTATCGCGTTGGGATGTATGCCCTCAACGCATACCATGAGTCTCGAGGTTTTGGCAGGCGTACTCCCACTAAAAGATCGCTTCAATTTATTATCTCTTCGGTTCCTCATCCGGTGTAAGGTTATGAACCCATTGGTGAACGGAAATTTTGAGCAGCTTATCGAGCTAAATTTTCATTCAGGATTCATGAGCTCATATCATGAATTCATCTCCATGCAGGTTGATCCTTCTTCGTATATTCCCAACCGTGTTTGTTTCCCTGACTACATCAATTCCTCTGTGCATTTTGATCTGTCCATGAAGCAAGATATCCATGGATATTCAGATTACCAACGATCGAGGATCGCTCCAACGATCTTCGATGAAAAGTATGGGGGTATCAATTGTGATAATATGTACTTTACTGATGGGTCCACTATAAACGAGTCCACAGGATTTGGAGTGTTCAACGAATTTTTTAGCACCTCACACAGTCTTCAGAATCCTTGCTCAGTGTAAATTGCTGAATTGGCAGCAATTCATTGGGCGCTGGACAGCGTCGCCTCACGACCTGTTGAACACTATTACATTGTAACGGATAGTCTTAGCTCTGTCGAAGCTATCCGTTCAGTGAGGCCGAAAAAGCACTCGCCGTACTTCCTTGAGAGAATACGAGAAATGTTGAGTGCTTTATCCAGACGCTGTTATGTCATTACCTTTGTCTGGGTCCCTTCACATTGCTCAATTCCGGGTAATGAGAGGGCTGACTCATTAGCAAAGGTAGGTGCGATTGAGGGCGACATTTATCAGCGTCAAATCGCCTTCAATGAATTTTATTCTTTAGTCCGTAAAAATACCATCGCTAATTGGCAACGCAAATGGAATGAAGATGAATTGGGCCGGTGGTTTCACTCAATTTCCCCTAAGGTTAGCCTCAAACCGTGGTTCAAAAGTCTGGACTTGAGTCGGGACTTTATTCGCACCTTCTCCCGACTCATGTCCAATCACTATTCGTTAGATGCGCTACTCTTTTGTTTCAATGCGAGGTGTATCTCGTTGCCAGATCGAATTTAGAAAACTCCCTTCGGGCCTGAGGAAGACAGCCCAATGTACCGGTGAGAAATGTGTTGGCACGGTTAGACCTCGATTACATGTCCGTAATATATGTTTTCCTTAAAACTATCGATCTTCGTGTGTGATTGTCCGTACACCCTTATCCTCTTCTTTTTTTTCCTTCGCGAGCGATTGTTTCCCTTCTGACTAACTATAGAATAAGCTGAAATGTATATACATAATAGATATAATAATAGATTTAAGAATTGAGTATGATGAGCGTGAGTGTGAATGCGAGTGTGAACATTGTACAATATCCTTATATCCCCTCCTTTTCCAAAAGAAACTATGTCACCCTTCTAATCTCGAGTCGACCGCGAGTAATCGGTTTCCTACTTTATTAACCCTAGATTTAAGGAAACATGTTGATATATACTAATAAAAGTATAGCTAAGAGTTCGGCTCCTTTAAACCTATGTATCTGAGCCTGTAAAAATAAATGACTTAAATAAAAAAAAAAGATCAAATGCATAGATTTTCGGTCTAGTTTGCATCGAAAACCTATATATTCCAAACGAAAATTAAAATGACAGATCCAGGCAACCATTGAATATGAGCAAATGAACTTTTGTCCTTCAATATGTTTTGATGTTTATTTTTTCCACCCAGTGTCATTTTCATCTTGATTATCGGAAACGTCAGAACTGAATTTCATTTCAGCCAAATGAATATCAGCTGTTGTTAACTTCTAACCTGAGGCTGCTGTGTGCGGTTGGGTTTTGCAGTTGCCGGATGCCGTAATCGGAAATACCTTATGAAATTCCCGACGCGTAAATGACTTGACGGTAGCTAAAACCACTCGTTGTATCCATTCTGCATATGCCGTTGCTACCGTCTCGCCAAATAAAATTTATTTTGAACTTAAATTCACTGCCAGAACGAATATCGTTTCGAATGTGATGAATATCAATTTGTTGCTTTTGATATCCATAGTATAAATAACAGCGAAGTTATGACCCCACTCAATGTCGCATTCATTAATTATAGCAAATTCGCTCATGCAACAGCGATATGAACAAAATGAACTCGTTTGTTATTGTCATCAATATAATGAGGGCAGTGTGTTTCAAGCTGAAAAAAAGTCATTTAAACTGGAACATAATCATATTCGTTTCTCATGAATATTTGTTGATATTCTAAGACACTGGTACTGGTTGGCCAATCGTCGTGGAAACCGATAAAATCGTTGAAATCATCCTAGACCGGCATGTGAGCACTCGCTCGAATGGCCAGGAACTGGGTATAGACCATAAAACCGTTTGGAATCATTTTCAGAAGATTGGATTCCAAAAAAAGCTGGATGTATGGATGCCACACGAGTTGACGCAAAAAAATCTTCTAGACCGAATTAACGCCTGCGATGCACTGCTGAAACGGAACGAACTCGACCCATTTTTGAAGAATATGGTGACTGGTGACGATAAGTGGATCACGTACGACAATCTAAAGCAAAAAAAGTCGCTCGGATTGACGGCCAGGATGGTTTTGCTGTGTGTTTGGTGGGATTGGAAGGGAATCATCCACTATGAGCTGCTCAACTATGGCCAGACCCTCAACTCGGTTCTCTACTGTGAGCAGCTTGACCGTTTGAAGCAGGCGATTGACCAGAAGCGGCCAGAAATGATCAATAGGAATGGTGTTGTTTTCCACCAGGACAACGCTCGGCCTCACACATCTTTGATGACCCGCCAGAAGCTACGGGAGCTAGGATGGGAGGTCCTATTGCACCCACCGTATAGTCCGGACCGGGCTCCAAATGATTATCATCTCTTCCGGTCCATGCAAAACGCTCTTGGTGATACTAAGTTGGCCTCAAAAGAGGCTTGCGAAAACTGCCTGTTTGAGTGTTTTGCAAATAAGGTGGAGTTTTATAAGGGGGGGATAATGAAGTTGCCTTCTAAATGGCAACAAGTTTGCGAACAAAACGGCGCATATTTGACTTAAATTGGATAATTTTAAGTATGTTAAATAAAGCGTCAATTGTCGATCAGAAATACGACATTTCTTTTTCCCCAACCCTATCTATTTTCCCCCAAGCATGGAAAATGCTCAATATAATCTCTATAGATCTAATTTCTCCGATCTTTCTAATCTTAGACCTCATTCTCAGTGTTTTGTCGAAAGCATTCGAAAAGCTCATTGAATCTCAAATATCTGATTTCATAAGCGATATGAGCTTATTAAGTGATTTTCAATCTGGATTCCGGAAAGGGTATAGCACTGAAACGGGCATTATTAAAAGTATAAGACATTGCATTGTACAAGCACATTGCTCGTGTTGTTGAAAAAAGGGAGTTGCAGTGTCACTGTTAAATTATTTCGCCAAAGCATTCGATCGTGTTTCCTACGCTAAACTCTCAAGAAAGCTTTCATATAAGTTTGGTTTCTCTCGGTCTGCCACATACTTGATCAAGTTGTATCTTTGTGATAGAACTCAAGCAGTGTGCTACAATGAAGTATTTTCTTCCCTCTAGCCAATTTCCTCCGGTGTTCCTCCGGGTTCCGTTCTGGGACCACTTTTATTTTCTCTCTGTATCAATGATTTACCGTCAGTTTTGAAATGTTGTAGTATACATCTTTATGCTGATGATGTTCAAATTTATTTGCTGGTCTCAGAAAAACCTTCTGTCCATAAATTCATCTAAAACTAAAGCGATGTTCATAACAAAGTTGAGAACTTCATCTGCCTTACCTACACTAGCTGTCAATAATGAACCAATCTTATTTCTCATTATGGTAAATTACACAGTAGTAGCCATTTAGGCGTAAGGGTATTCTTTCTGTTCTTCCATTGTTCAGCAGACTGGACAACGGAGACAGTTGATATTGATCATTGTTGAGTTATTTATAGAACAGCAGCCCGATATTTCTTGCAGAGCAGAGCAGTTGTATGGATGAATCGATCTTTATTGCACCGTGGATCGATTTCCATCGCTGATGATGGTTGCGTGGACGTAGTTATTCTAGAACAACACAAAGATGGTCAATTGAGGGCCCTGAGTTTGAATAAATACATATTAGATGTAAGGATAGTTTTGAGAATTGAATGTGAATGTGAATGTGAATGTGAATGTGAATGTGAATGTGAATGTGAATGTGAATGTGAATGTGAATGTGAATGTGAATGTGAATGTGAATGTGAATGTGAATGTGAATGTGAATGTGAATGTGAATGTGAATGTGAATGTGAATGTGAATGTGAATGTGAATGTGAATGTGAATGTGAATGTGAATGTGAATGTGAATGTGAATGTGAATGTGAATGTGAATGTGAATGTGAATGTGAATGTGAATGTGAATGTGAATGTGAATGTGAATGTGAATGTGAATGTGAATGTGAATGTGAATGTGAATGTGAATGTGAATGTGAATGTGAATGTGAATGTGAATGTGAATGTGAATGTGAATGTGAATGTGAATGTGAATGTGAATGTGAATGTGAATGTGAATGTGAATGTGAATGTGAATGTGAATGTGAATGTGAATGTGAATGTGAATGTGAATGTGAATGTGAATGTGAATGTGAATGTGAATGTGAATGTGAATGTGAATGTGAATGTTACAATCTCCTTACATCCCATCCTTTTCCTAATAAAAATGTTGACACCCTTCCAAACTTGAATCAACCGTAATCGGTTTCCTATTTTATTAACCATAAAATTAAGGAAACATGTTAATATGAATATATAATTAAGAGTTTGGATCCTTTGAACCTATTAGCCTGTAAAAATAAACGGATTAATAAAAATAATTAATAATCGTACTGTTATAATCAATCGCTATTCTCTAAAAGCATATTTTTTTGGAGTCAGTTATCAAATAATGTTAAAAATAGTTCATCTAAGCTAAATTTCAAGCGGGATGTACTTCTTCACCTAAACAGCATTAATTAGCTCGTTGTAATTTGAGTAACTAATACGTCGTAATTAATGAAATGAATTAGAAGTTTTCACACATTCTTTAACGTATAACAAATTGTAACACTAAAAGGGGCAAATGTCTCAAGCTACATGATTTATTGATACAATACAAAATAATGCCAAAACATGGTCCATAAAAAAATACATAAAAAACGAAACGATATTCGCATGTTATTTCACGTAAAGAAAACATAAACGATAAAAATATTCAATATCACGAAAGCAACAAGGTGGATTGCTCAAGACATAATGAAATTCCGCCATCCTTCCTCTCTTTTTCATATAAACAAATATTTGAAGAAGAGCCAAAACCTTAACATAAATCTGAGCCATATTAATGATCATTCAGCATGAGCACCGAGCTTCCCCAGAAACATTCTGCTCATTAGTGTAATACGGTCTATTCAACCTCCCGTGACTCCTCTCGCTTCGATTCGATCGATGAATCTTTAATCACGTTCAGCCCAGAGAGATTATTCCACCTTACAGAAACCATTCCATTCCGTTCCCAAAACCACAAACGGAAACACACGTTGAAAGTCGAAAACTTTTATGACTGCCCGGTGTCTCCGCCAGCAGCAAGCTATTGCGGGATGACTCTGACGCAAGACTCTCAAGAACGCAAAAACAGAGTGAAACCACAGACGGCAAATCCACTCCCCCAGCATCTTTTGTATCACCCCTATCATCCACTTACCTTACCTTAGATGAAATCGGGATGAGGAAACATCTCAACAAAAGGCGAATATGTTCAGATATGTGCGAGGCTGGGTCAAAAGTTTTCAATAACGAAACCGCAGGATCATTACCGACACCGACGGGAGAACCAAGCAATTACCAAGAATTTCCGACGGAATGTGGCTGTTAGCACTGATTGCAGCGAAACTACGGGAAATGCTGTATTGTGGAGACCGGATAATCCGGTCCAACGAGCTTTCCGGATTCACCGTTATTATTAGAATCGTTAGTATTTAGGCTAGAAAATATGTCGAGACACGGATATTTAAAAAAAAATGATCGATTCGAATAAATTTTTGTGGAATATGTTCGTGGTATTTCTTCGCTTCCTAAAATCCTGAATGCATTCTCACCACATAAGAAAACGAGGGAAGAACGATGCACAAATGGTTTCACAGCTCGGGAGCAGTTTTTTGCTCCTATCTAAATATCATCCGCTGTTCGAGTTGGCTCGTCTCGAGCCAAGTGTCGAATAGAATCCGGGATGAAGTGAACCGATAGGTCTCATCCGGAATTTTGTCATTGAAGCAATCGATAGCTTTGAAAAGATTTCTTCGTAGTTTTTGCTTCACCCCCGAAGATGCAATTATACTTATACCTTGGCACAATGGCACATTCAGTCGTGAAAGTGGAATCAGTAGAAGTTTTTTTTTTTAATAGAAACTACCTGTTGCCAGGTGATGAGTGCACTTATAAAGTCACCAGATTTTTTTAGTATCCTCAACGGAAGGATTAAATCAGAACACTTCTTTTCACGAACGGCGAAGGGAAACGTTTCCGATTGTATACCTTCTTACTGAACATTTTTCTGTGTGGAAGAATAGAAGTGATTACTTCAACTGGCGGACATTTAGGGTTCACCTTGGTTTATCGTTCTGAAGTAAAAAATTGAGAGTGACGGTATTCCTTATCGTATTATCTATCGGGAAACAACTCTTAACAATGAGTTAATCTGGGAAAATGGGAAAAAAATCGCCCTGGCCACCTCGCCTGACTGGATTCCGTTCTCTGCACAAATCTCTTCCTGAGTAACACATCCTGGCCCAGATTTGCAGCCCCCCCTTTTTTGCCCCCACTGACTGAAAGCTGATGGATGTATCCATGTCAACCTCGTTCGCCTCGACATTTGCACGTCTCGTGCAGCGCGTCCTACTTTCACTTTTTTGTTGTCCTTCCTTCGAACGCCAAGCTGTGAATAGGCAACACTTTTCATCCCGGATTACAGCAATTGAAGCACTTGGGCCTCGGGTCGAGAAAGACGATTCAAGGGAAAACCATACTTCACGGTATGCTGGCGCGAAGGTATCAGATGAAGAGGAATGAAGGAATTCTATTCCGCTACACTCCGTCTCGGCATTCGCCTGTCGTGATTTATTTCCCCATTTATGGGGAGGCTTTTGAGTGAATACATTTTGGACAATTGCCAGAACAATTGGTCCACAGACGGCGGTATAATAAGCAATACATTTTTGCGGTGGCATTCGGGTAATTTATGTTTTATGACTAGCTCGTGTCGTTGTCCTCATGCTAGGAAGCGAACGATGCTAGAACATACAGCAAATATTTACAATATGACGCCTTCTGTTAATCTATCTCGGTTTGAACAAGCAAATGTAAATAATTTTTGTTTTTGGCAACAATACAATAATTAGGTATCAAAAATACGCGTAACAAATTGTCATAAGTTTGGATATGTTCAATTGTTAGCGAATTGGTAAAAGAAATCATCACACATTACTCCAGGCAGAAAGAGATCGAAAACTGAATGCCAACTTCAAGAATTTTGTGCAATCTTAAGTCGATAAACTCATGTTGATTCCAACTCAGAAGCGATGCTCCAAAGGCTACAGAGCAATTCCAAATGAAATCGTCCTAAAAATGCAGATTTTGAAAGCATGTATTTTTGATTCGAATGCAAGTTTGTATTCCGCTTAGGTTGGCAGAAATATGAGTTTTACACAGCAATTGGGAATAATTTGACTTAAGTGAACTTTTCAATAGGGCGCATCGATTTTAGTAAGAGAAATCTTTGATAATTTATAATTTTAAAAACTATGAGTCGTACCGAAAAAGTGTCTTGAAAGTGTTGATGTTTAAACGTGAAAAAATATACACTGAGAAAAAAATAGTACTCTTTGTTTGTTTACGAAAAAAAACTTTAATTTGCAATACCTAAAATATGTATTTTCAATTTTTGTTGAACATTTTTCATATTAAAAAAAGGGTGGGTTATACTTATGATATAACCGCAAGGTTGACGTGGGATTACCTTAGCCTAGCAAACATTTGTTTGCATTGAAAAATTTGTTTGCAAATTGAATGAAACAATTTCAGAATTCAATTGAATTCAATATATTTGCTTTGTGAGTAAAAAGATTGAACAAATGCCATGAAACGTCAATTCATGCATCGTGATAGATTATGTTCTTCGTTACAAGTAAATTTAATGACAGTCCTTTTACATTAGGTGTGATGCCTAGAACAAAACATGTGAACGGAAGAATTATCAAACGATTATTTTATTTAACATTCCCCTCTGAAGTTTGCATCTCTCAGGTGTACGTACTTCTCGAACCGCGAATTTGCTTGAAACATGAAAGTTCATTCGCCTCTAGTGTCTGCTCTAGGTTCCTAAGTTTAGAAAACCGTGTTAGGGAAACATATTCTAGTCTGCACAAAGGCAAGCGAGTACAAAAGTACTTGCAGTTAGTGATCCCCGATAATCGTTCGATTCATCGAATATTTCCTACAGAAATCGATTGTTAATCGAAGCGAACGAATAGTTTACGTCGATTAATCGATCGTATGACCACTGCAGTTTTATCCTGAAATTCAATCATTATCTTGGACGCTCCTCTTGGATCGTAAGCGAAGCTCAATGGCGTCAACGCGAATTGAGCTTCGTTTACGAGTTTAGGGGAGCGTAAAAGATAATAATTGATTTTCAGGCGGAATGAACACTTTTTTGATTCCAGATAGCTTTCTAGCAAATGAGAAACATTAGTCTTACTAATTATTTGGCTCAGTGTAACGATTAATCGATTATTTGGGTCGATTAATCGTATCGAATAACAAACTGCTGAAAAGTATTCGATTAGCTGATGAACAATTAATTTGAAAATCGGGGATCACTACTTGCAGTTTACATTTATTTGCAAAGCCGATTTCCCCATGAAACTTGATTCTGAAGTCTGTGATGGGGAAATACATTTCAGTCGGAACAACAATACCCCCGACCTGCATGTATCAGCAATGCCAATTTCCCCACGCTCCACAGTGCGTTGAGTAAAGGGTGTGTCACATCAAATTGCATCACGGAAAAAACGCTGTAGAAATTTAATTTTTAGGAATTATATCTTCAGCTTTCGCTGAAGATCAGATAAGAGTGTATAGATCACGTTGGCCATGCTTCACTGTCAATTTTTCGTAAATTTGGAAAAATGTCGTCGAACGAAAAAGAGCGTCGTGAATTAATCCTGCGCACTCATTTCGAGAATCCGGAGTTGTCACATCGCGACATCGGTAAGATGCTGGGAATCGTCCAATCCACGGTCAGCAGAGTACTAAAACGATACTTCGAGAACCTAACCATCGACCGGAAGGTGAAGAACGGCAAAAATGGATGCTCCGTCAGTGAAAAAGATCACAAGCGCGTAGTTAAGTAGTTTAGACGTGATCCGAGAAGTTCGGTCCGGGATGTCGCCAATAAGCTGAATTTGTCAAGTTCATTCGTCCAGCGGACCAAGCAGCGGGAAGGCCTGCGTACATACAAGATTCAGAAGGCTCCTAACCGCGACGAAAGGCAAAACATGGTGGGGAAGACGCGAGCCCGGAAGCTGTACACCGAAATGCTGACGAAGCCGCATTGCCTGGTAATGGACGACGAAACCTACGCCAAAGGGGACTTTCGTCAGCTGCCGGGCCTGTTGTTCTTCTCCGCAGAGGACAAATTCAGCGTTCCGGAGGAGATTCGCAAGCAGAAACTATCCAAGTTTGCCAAAAAGTACATGGTGTGGCAAGTGATCTGCTCTTGCGGAAAGCGGAGCGCCCCCTTCGTGATGACCGGCACGGTAAACGGGCAGGTTTACCTTAAGGAGTGCCTACAGAAGCGCTTACTACCACTATTGAAGCAGCACGAGGGCCCGACCATCTTCTGGCCGGATCTCGCTTCGTGCCACTATTCAAAGGACGTGTTGGAGTGGTACGAAGCCAACGGGATCACCTTCGTGCCAAAGGAAATGAACCCGCCCAACGCGCCGGAGCTTCGCCCAATAGAGAAATATTGGGCGATTATGAAGCAGGCCCTCCGGAAGAACCCTAAAGTTGTCAAATCGGAGGCGGACTTCAAGAGAAAATGGATTTCTGTTAAAAAAAAAACTACAACCTGACGTTGTACAGAACCTTATGGACGGGGTAGAGAGGAAGGTGCGAGCATACGGGCTTGGGCTCGAAGTATGAATAAAAACAAAATGCCAAAAGTTGTTTAATAGTTTTTATTTTACTGTCTAAAATTTTAAAAGGATCGGTCTACTGGGCGAATTTCTACAGCGTTTTTTCCGTGATGCAATTTGATGTGACACACCCTTTATATGGGAATGCGGGACAAAAATCAAAACAACTATAAGGTTTGTCATTTTTTTCGGATAGGTATAATGGAAAAAATGTTAATTATAATGAAATCTACTATTTGCATTAAAGACTTATGTATTATACGTAATCGCAACAGTGTCTTAAGCGCCAAATTAATAGTGTATAGTATATTCATAGTGACATAAAATTAAATTGTTCTCTGGAATGCTTCTCCTGTTTAGATGAAAGGCTAATAAGAAATGTTCGAGTTATAAGCATTCGGAATCTTTCATTTTTTCCTGTATGTTCTGTGTTTAGGTTTTCATTTTACCCCCCGTATACTCCGGTTAGACGTAGTCCCACGTCAAAAAGGGTATCTTGCAAAATAGCCATTTCATATATGTCACAAGAAGAATATGATCAGGGTGAGGAAGAGTTGAGTAGCACCAAACTAATCCCAGGTACCCAAAATATAATTCCTGTATCCGAGAATAAAGTGGCAGCAAAGTTGTACGCTAATGACAATGCAACAAGTTATCATAATGTGTATAGAAACGTAAGAAAATAGTGAAAGAATAAAATTTTGTACAACAAAATTGTTAGCTAAGAAAAAAATGTTGATTGAAAATAGATGCTGAAAAATCTAGTGTTATTACTATCTCTTACACTCCGAAAAATATAGGAATTTGTTAAATAAATTGTTGAAAACTATCTAACATATTAAAAGGTCGTATATGAGACATTTTTTTATAAAATCGGTATCATTCATATTAGTTTTCTTGATTTGTGTTTTCTTGTAACTCCTAAATACAGCCATTCCATTCCAAACCGATAGATTTCCGTGGAAAGTGGTAGTTTTGTTCTTTATCGCAAAACATTAGACTCGTATTTTTTTCATTTTTTTATTAGGGTGCCCATTTACATTTTTGAGTGGTTCAAAAAATCTTTTTTTTTTTTACTTTTTCCCAAACCGATTTAGATGATCGATATACCAAATTGGAGCCAATGAACTAGTCTGGCATTAAAAATTATTGAACTCGCAAATGGATTTTATTTTTGTAATTATTGATTGTAGCCATTTTTTATTGTTTTCATGGCTTTGGACTAGAGAGTGCTATATTTTATTATATAGCTGAGGATTTTCTTCATAACATATATAGATATCAGAGATGTTCTTTTTTCATTTTTAAGATATTTTTAAGATATGAGCTTTCCTGTTTTCAAGCACATCAGGATTCATAATTATAAAAAATTTCGGCTAAAATTGGTTCCGAAAATTCATAAAAAATCGATGTTCCACAAAGTTCGTCAAAAATAGTTTTACCATCTTGGAATTTTTTTTTCAAATTTTCTGCATGACTTCTATTTTATATAAAAAAAATAAAACCCTTTTTAGATATTACAAAATTTATTTTCGTAACTAAAAAAAATCTATTTTTTTTCTCAATATATATTTCTTCATGTTTGAACATCGATACGCTAAGACGACTCACATGCTTTCGGTACGACTCATAGTTTTTGAGATATAAATGATCAAACGTAAACTCATATTTCCTCCAACCCACTCGGAATATAAACTTTCATTGGAATCAGAAAAATACTCATGTTTTGTCATTTGTCGATTTCATTTGGAGTTGCTCATATAGAATCTGTCAAATGTTTGTAGATCTGTCATCGTCTTCGTAAGTTTTTTTTGAGTAATAGAGAAACACATTATTTTCGCAAATTGTGAAAAGTTTTGAACAAAAACTATATCTGATGATTTTATGGGATTAGATTTTAAATGCATATCTGAAAATGCATACACAAATAATTAGGGCGGTATTCTAGTGCAGAGGCACGAATTTTCGTTTCGATTTTGTGAGCTCGGAAAATTTTTTTAAAAAAATATTCCTACTATCTTTTAACAATAAAACGAATATAGAACGGAAGAAAAATATTTGTAATTAGAATAGTTACAAGCTAATGAAGGGGTTCAAAACAGTTGTTTCATGGCGTACAGCCATTCTGGTTATCTAAAACAAAAAAAAACAAACAGATTCTGAATAAGCAAAAATGTCGCTATCGCATGAACCTCAAAAACATGTTTTTTGACAAAATAGCGGCAGTCTGAAGAAAAAAATGCCGATTTAAACGTTTTTTCTTACGTTCCCCGATTTTTGACTTTTGTAATAGTAAACATTCAAAAATATGATTTTTTTTATTGGTTCACTAGCTGACCCGGCAAACTTCGTTCAGCCTAAAATTTATTTTTTGTTATCAATACCTTCAAACATTCACGTTTTCTTACTAAGTGCAAGTTCATGAGTCCAATCGCAGAACTGTACATTGATAGATCTTCTAATCGACCCCGTTGAATTTACCTTTTACTAAAAAAATCCTAGTACTTCTACTGAAACTCAGATTATTTTCAGACACAATTCTCGTTCAAGATTTTTCAACCACTTGCAAATAACATGTTTCTCCGTCACATGGAATAAATGTTTGTTACAGAAAATATGATAGAAAAGAGATAGACCACTCCCATCTACTCCATTTAGAGAGGGGGGAGGAGTATCTATTCACCATAGAAACGTTTCGTGCCCCCTAAAATCTTCACATGCCAAATTTGGCTCCATTTGCTTGATTAGTTCTCGAGTTATGCAGAAAGTTGTGTTTCATTTGTATGGGAGACCCCCTTAGAGAGAGAGGAGGAGTGTCGAACCACCTTAGAAATGTTTCTTCCCCATAAAACCTCCACATGCCAAATTTAGTTCCGTTTACTTGATGAGTTCTTGAATTATGCGGAAATTTATGCTTCATTTGTATGGCAGCACCTCTCCCCGCTCAGAGAGACGGGAGGAGTGTGTATTCGCCATAGAAACGTTTTGTATCCCCTAAAACCTTCGCATGCCAAATTTGGTGTTTTCTTGATTAGTTTTCGAGTCACGCAGAAATTTGTTCTTCATTTGTATGGCAGCTTGCACCCCAAAACCTCCCTATATCTAATTTGGTTTCGTTTGCTTGATTAATTCTCGAGTAATGCAGAAATTTGTGTTTCATTTGTATGGCAGCCTCCCCTTAGAGGGGGGAGGGGTTGGAGAGTCTAATCACCATAGAAACATTTATTGCCCCTAAAACCTCAATTTGCCTGTTTGGTTTCATTTGCTTGAATAATTCTCGAGTAAAGCAAAAATTTGTGTTTCATTTGTATGGCAGCCCCCCTTTAAAGAGGGGGAGGGGTCTCAAACTATCACGAAAACCTTCCCCGGCCCCTAAAACCCCTACATACCAATTTTCATGTTGATCGGTTCAGTAGTTTCCTAGTCCATAAGACAGACAGACAGACAGACAGAAATTCATTTTCATATATATAGAAAGATAGATAGAAGATGCGATAGAGAGATGCATACAGATTGTATTCATATTAATTTGACAAAAATCGGTATAGTAGAATTCGAGATAACGTGTACCCCGGTTTGAAAAAAAAATATTTTTGAGGAAAACGCGTTTGAAGTTAATTGTTTAGCCATACTAGCTTAGATATCTCATCACTAAAATCCTTTGTAGGGTATATTCTTGAATGCCTAAACATCCGAAATATGAAGATTTTTTTTTCAAATTTCTAGAATACTCCACACGAATCATTTCGGAGTAGGTAGACGATAAACAAAACAAAAGAGTAAGCATTATACAAGTGCCAATAGAAAGATTTTTTGTAGGCTTTTATGACAGGAAAACTTTGACAGGAGACTAGGTATATTTATTACGGATGATTTTATTGAGATAATGGTGAAAGTACAAAAAACAGGAAATATCAGGATCATTCAAGAAAAATCAGAAAAATCGAATGTTTATCAGGTTATCAACGAACATACCAAAAAGCCTGGGAGATCTTGAAAATGCAGGAAGGTTGTCATCTCTGTTCCTAATGACTACGACTTCATATGGGGCTCTAATTTGAAGCAATTGATTCGCAGTTTTTCGCTTAGTGGAATAGGTTTAGGAACAGTTAGCTTTGAGAATAGTTCTACTTTTTCATATTATTCACCAAATTTAGGGTGGCCACCCATTTGAGAAAGCGGGAAATGCGAAAAAAAAATCGGGAATCAAAATCCGTCGGGAAAAATGCGGGAAAAAGTCGGGAATTGCTTCACGAAGTCGGATTTTTTTTTGCTCAATGTTTTTTTTGGCGCTCAAAAATGTTACTGTGTGTATTTTAGCGCGTTACGACTTTCTAAACAGCGTAAATCTGTGTTTTCCAAAAAGTCCTTCTCTGTTGAAGAAAGTAATTCAATGTTCCATGAATAACCCAGCAGTAAACTGGATAATGTTTAAGCATTCTACGAGCGAGGCTCAAGAACTTACATCAAACCAATCGTACGAAATTCTCAACATTGGTAGCTGCGTACTCGATACGGTTGATATTTTGACGTAGTCCCGTCAAACCGGAGTATATGGGGGGTAAAATGAAAACATAAACACAGAACATGCAAGAAAATGTTAAACGTTATCTAAACGCCCTAACTACCTCGTTTTGATTTGCCCGATTTACGGTTTCCCCAACACAGTCATCATAACCAAGCAGCCTTGGGGAAATCGGCATTGCAAATACATGAAAGTATGGGGATTTTTGTTCTCACCGAAATGTGTTCCCTAACACAGACTTCAAAACCAAGCAGTGTTAGAGAAATCGGCATTACAAACACATGAAAGTCGGGGGTATTTTTGTTCCGACTGAAATGTGTTTCCCTAACACAGACTTCAAATCCATGGAGCATGGGGAAATTGGTATTGCAAATTAATGCAAGTCGAGGATATTTTTTGTTCCGACCGAAATGTGCTTCCCCAACACTGACTTCAGAACCAAGGTGTCTGAGGGAATCGGCATTGCAAATTCATGCAGGTCGGGGGTATTTTTGTTCCAACTGAAATGTGTTTCCCTAACACAGACTTTAAATCCACGGAGCGTGGGGAAATCGGTTTTGCAAATAAATGCAAACTGCGAGTACTTTTGTACACGCTTGCCTTCGTGTAGACTAGAATATGTTTCCTTAACACGGTCTTCTAAACTTAGGAACCTGGGGAAATTTAGCGAACATTAGAGGCGAATGAATTGAAAAGTTTAAAACCTCTCTAATTCATCATCAGTCATCACTCTGCAGCAAACATTAGAGGCGAATGTACTTTCAAGTTTAAAGGCTCTATAATATAAAAAGTATAAGATGAAGTTGTTGATTCATGCAAGCTGGGGGTACTACACAATATCAATGTCGATCCCAGTTCCCACAGAAACTCGTTGTATGAATAGAAAATAGTCGGCAATTCGACCAGGATGTTTTGTTAAACATCCGAAAACAAACCGTATATATTTTTATTTTATTATTTTGTAACTGTCAGTCCCAGTCAGTCAGTACTTTCCTACCAAAAAGCTCAACGTCAGCTCCTAGGGACCGACTGCCCTGGAATGGAGCGAGGTTCCATAAAAATATTACACATATTTAACTATCCTATGTTCTACAATTACATAGTGACAAGCGTTGTTAGTCCATTTAATGTTTGTGCTAACGAAATTAATCTTCGTTCGAAAGTGGAAATGGATTTTAATGTGATAAAATCAATCGTCTTCCATCTATATAAATAAAAATGGATCGCCGAGTGTGTTGATAAGAGCAAAACTCGAGAAAGGAATTGTCCGATTTAGGGCTGTCTTCATTCTATCATATTTTCTGTATCAAACATTTATTCCTTGTAACGAAGAAACATGTTATTTGCAAGGGGTTGAAAAATCTTGAACGAGAATTGTGTCTGAAAATAATCTGATATTATAATGAGGAGTTCTGGTAGGAATACTAGAAATTTTATAGTAATAGGTAATTTTAAAAGGTTAGTTAGAAGATCAATCAATAAACAGTTCTGCGATTGGATCCATGAACGTGCGCTTATTAAGAAAACGTGAATTTTATAACGAAAAATAAATTTTGAGCGGGACGAAGTTTGCCGGGTCAGTTAGTTTTCTATAAAAATCGAAAAAAATTAACGAAAAAGGCGTTTCTAGATTTTATTCTGTACAGAAAATGCATCAACAATAAGTGATAGCGTTGATCAGGTGATCTCCAATTTCTTGCGTCGCTCAGGAGCTTATTTTGTCGTGACAAATATAATTAGTGGAACAAAATTGACCTTGGGATAGGTGAAAGTTTCCGGCTAGATTGACGCTATGTTAAAAAGAGCCTAGACTCTGTATACAGAGACACATAAACTTAAAAATTATGTGTTCCGCATTCTTGGATGAGTTCAGAGATGTCACAGAATCAATCAGACAGAAGCGGAAAGAACTTCCGTTAGTACGAGGGGAATGTTTGAAATAGTAATAAACATTAAGGATAAGACAACATCACACCTTCTGAAGGTCATTTAACAATGTTTGTGTTAGAGCTATCATCAGAAAAACACACATTTTGTTCCACACCCCCAAAAGGATGAACCCTCAAGTTCGGTTTGATGATACCCACACGGATTCAATTACATTTCTGGACTGGCATAAAACTGCACAAAATATGGATGGGTTTCTGAAATACATATATCCGTTTCATGTGGTGGTGGTCGGTGGTAATTTGATAGCTCGATTCGTAGTGGACTAACTCCGGCCATTCGTTTGCTGTAATGTTTCCTACCGACGTTTGGCACTGGCCAGAATGTGGTACGCACTCGAACCAAATTTTGGTAATGAAACGAGAGAACATGATTTTGTTTTTCGACAATTATGGGATGAGCACGCAATCTAATTTGAAATTTGATCGCCTTTTTATCATCGAGATTGCGTTTGTAATCGATGCGAGAGGAGAGGATTGGAAGAGATCGGTACCAATGAATGTAGGGATGTTATTACTGAAAATATAAGATGAACTATTTAATTGAAAGAAGCAATCGAGATAATCATGACGCCGGTGCGCAAAAAATATCGATTTTAAAAATTCTCCCAGTATTTTTCAAAACAGTTTCTCTTACTGAAAAATACATACCATACTAGGAATACATAGCTCATCGAATACTTCCCCAACAATTTCCAATAATGTCTAGCCATTAAACAGTCACCGAATAATTAATCAACTTGTCGCTTGCGTTCATCCACTTGAGAAGATAATTAATTCATCAGTAGCACTTTGGTGCTTTTCACGCGCCTAGTGGCGTAAACCGGAGGGCGATGTGAATTTGGTCCACGCGAAACATTACTGCAATAATACTTGAAGGGGAAGAGCTCTCATACCGTCCTGTCAATACTTAATTGGCAAATATTATTGAAGTTAAATTGACTTTGCCACGTATCATATCGGCATTTTGATTTCACTATTAAATTCAATTACATTCCATCAGATCATGGATTCAATTTCAATTATGAAAAGCATAAGTTCACATAGTACAAATCATTGCGGTGCCACTTATTTTCCGAAATGCGATCTACGAGCATGTGACCAACACCAATCATCTATGTGGATGTTCTTTTATATCGCACTGCTAACACTCTTACTATACAATTCATACAATTCTAACAAGTGTAGCACAAAGACTGTTTGGAATGAAATTGTCACTTCATCCTATTACAGAATGCTCCCATTACGGTGTAATCAACGTGGCAGCCTCCCCCGTAGCAACCGTTTCCAATGCTACATGCTTCCAGTAAACAACTCTCGGAATTTCCGGCAGCTGCACTGAAACGACACACAAACGGTGTGCAACGATTAGCTCGTGTTGGAATTTAGAGCCATGTTCAACACATCGTCGTGGGCGACAACGGCGATGCGAGTGGCAAGTAGAGAACGAAACGAAGAACCGCTTCCAACTAATAATCCTCCGCTGACCTACAATGCGGGTTCCTTCCAAAAACACACACACATAATAGTTGCTAGCGCCACGATTTGCTCCACCATTTGGATGGATTAACGATTGCCATCATTTTCACCGAAACCAACAAACGGACCACCGCGGGAATGTGGCAATGGCACATTAAACCCACGTAACGAACTTCTCCAGCAATCCCTGCGTGCGGCGGTTCCATATCGAAGTGGTTGAATGATGAAAGTTGGTGGTGAGTTGAGCATCATTCCACGTGAATGGGTGACACGCCGAGGACACATCGGGCCTGCGAATTCTCATATGTCAAATTGACGCTAGTTTCATTGCCTTTTTGGGGGGGACTCGGAATTATGAACTGAACTGGGAATGCAGTCGGTCCCGGAGAGGAGTGCGATGTCAGTCGTTCGCTTTTGGTAGTCTTGTTTACTGACCTACTGCAATGGTGAAGCTATGTGAGGTTACGCCATGGATCGGAAGGAGTGAGGGGGAAGCTTCTATTAAATGGAAGATGAGTGGAATTTTCATCTCTCTCTGATGATGGTACTGATGCATTGGACAGCGCTTATACATCAAAAGACCACGCTTACTTTGAACTCCGGGAAAATTCTCCACAGAAGTAAACCGAGAGTCTTCCACAGGGCTTAGACTCATTGTGGTGCCGCTATTGGAATAATGAAAATGTTACAAGATTGGCTTTTGCTTGAACTGTTGCTCCGCTCTATTTCCATTGTCCAAGGGTTATTCTTGGGATTTTCTATTTTTACACATGCCCTACAATATTTTTTTCTTCCATGGTATTCTGCGGTATTCTATCGTTAAGGAATCAAGGCTACTTGATAATACATTTTTGTTCCAACAGGAGAGAAAAAGCAGTATTATGTTATAATATAGACCATACAGTATTGAACAGAACATTTGCAACCGACTATAAACTATTATGAAAAGCAAAATATGCTAAAATACAATCATCCTTCAAAATATACATTGAACCCAAAAAAGAAGAAGAAATAAGAAATAAATGTATTAATGTGTATGAGTCCAGAGTGGCCGTGTCCTAAAGTGTCCGAAAGCAAATTGGGCTTGGAAAAATGAACAAACCATAAATTTGTACCTTATTTAGTACAACCGGATGATGTTTCACTTAGTCGAACCCGAATTTGTTCGGAAGTGACGAAATTCGTCAGAATCAATCACCAGAAATTTACTGTATAGTGTCCCTTTGCTTAGAGCAGGGGTTCTCAAACTCTTTCGAGCGAGAGACCCCTTTTCCAGAATTAAGTTATACCTTAGACCCCCATAGCCAAATTTCTTTAAGAATCTTATCTTCAGTTTTTTTTTCTTACTGAATAATTATCAATTTGAAAACATTGCAGTTGGTTAAATTAATAAACTTGCCTTTTTTTCACGGAGGCGATCTGGCGTAGTGGTAATGAGCGCACCTTTCACGCAAAAGATCACGAGTCAAATTCTCACTCCCGGCATTCTTCCAAAAATGGAAGTAGTGTTACAAAAGTGCCAAAAGTGTTGAAAGTCACTATAATACAGAAAAAAGTCACAGGAGGGTTGTGTCCGAGACACGACCGCATAGTTGACGTAGGATTCCGTTAGGCTATCTGTTGATTTTGGAAATGTTTGAAGAATTATATCGTTAATCTCTTTGATAGTGATTTGGTTTTAATGTCTCCGTTGAGGAACACATTTCGGCAGGAACAAAAATTCGTCCTACTTTCATGTATTTGCAATGTTCTTTTTTCCCTTCGTTTACGGAGACTTTAAATCTAGTGACTCATTCGTCTCCGGATTTGCAATGTTGATTTCCCCCAGGCAGCTTGATTTTGATGTCTCTGTTTGGGACCCGCCGAATGTGTCGTCAATTTCGACCAATCAGAAGTGGGTATTTCCGTTAGGATAGGGGTGGAGATTTTTCAATTATTCGATAGTTAGTTTCATGACATATATTATTTTCTTCAATATAAAAATTGTTATGGAGTGCCAAAATCGATTGACGCAAAAATTTTATCAATCCATCACGAAATGACTGAGCAATAAGCGTTTGAAATTGGACAATTTTCAAGATGTTCTCGGGTTTCGATTTTCAATTTGTACCCCAATTTGTTCCCGAAAGACGTAATCCTACGTCAAAAAATGTTTCCTCATCATATTCAACCAAATAAATAGAGATAAAATTTAGTAAATATCAAGTGTAATAAATAATTATTAATTCAAATTACTCACAAACTATAAAAACATTCAAATCGCAAATCTATCTATAAATACCAAAATATCAAAATACGGTTCAATATTGGTTAGTTTAAGCCTTAAATCTCCGCGTTCGTTGATTTTCAAATGGTTTGTTTTTGCGTTTTGCGTTGTTTGTAATCATAATGATACCATTTTCGACAAAGTATAAGGATGGAAAAACGAGAAGATATTTTCCAGCAATGTCTCACATCGCAGGATACTGTTTTTCAATGTTTCGTTATAACTAGAACATATGATAACCTTGGTTGTACTGCTGCCTCACCTGTGTTGATGATAATCAGCTATTCTTATTGGCTCATTCCATGGAAACGATATAATAATGATTTATAATCCATTACGGAATTTGAAAATTTTGAAGATCTAAAAACATTTTAGTAAAATCCTTGGGTAATGCATCCAAGTGAGGGACATATGATAATATAACATGGTCTACAAGCTTTTGTGATAATTTTGATAAATGCGAAAACTGTGACTATTCTCTTCTGCTTCAATTTTATTTTGAAAATTTTGTCAGAAGGGCCGATATTATTGATATTGTTTGAATCAAGTTGAAATCGTCACCCTGCAGCTGAAACATAAATTCAAAAAGCTGAAAATCTTGCTATGCTAGAGGCTCTTGGTGGTCAGCGAACTCCAGCGTGTTGAAGTAACCGAGTAAAGATTTTTTTGTTTTTCTCTTACAGCTGAGCAAATAATCGAGTGTTCAAAGGATTGCTTCGGAGGTTTTTGATAGCACTCATAACCAGACGTAACCACACGTACAGATTTATCTGAAAAGGTACAGATTTTTTGGTTGTTTTTGGTACAGATTCTGTACGGTACAGATTACAGATTTTCGTCAAAAAGTACACACCACTCATCACATTCACCTGAGAATAAATTTCATTACTGGAAAATAAATTCATAATAAAAATTGCGCCCCGATGACGTTAATTGTAAGTATTTGTAGTAAGTAAATGTAGACATAAAGTTAGTAGGTAAATATAATATTTTGTTGAAATAAATCAGTATTTTTCCATGCTTCATGATTTTTTTTTACAATAAATATTTTCGTTGGTAAAGATTTTTTGAAGAAAAAGTACAGATGTGAAAGATTTTTTCCCCTTCTGGTACAGATAAATATGTGACAACACTGCTCATAAGATATAAAAAAGACTGATGCGATCTAGAGCTCAGATTTTTGCTACTAAATGTTGAATAACGCAGGGAATGGTCAATACCTTACGCAGTTGTAACTTTGAGTTAGTTGTAAAACTTTTCCGGTAAAAAAACCGATCAATTCTCCTCCGATATCAGTCTTCATATATGTAGCAAAAACCATTTCTTGGCACATATTTTCATCTTTAATATATCGAACATACCCTAACAACAGAGCTTCATTGCTGGGTAATGTAGACTCGTCCAGCTGGAGAAAAAATCTGTTGGTCTATAATAAATTGAATAACATTTTTCCCTCTTCGCGGCCCATCTCAAGTTTCCTGAAATAATAAAAACAATTTTCTTGTTACGCCATGCACATAGATGACCAAGCATTTTGTGAATTCTTTTTAACCACTTTATTCTAGTTCACTTCATTTAACTATGTAAATACCTTGTAATCTCTTGAATTAAATTAGATGTTGAGTAAATTATCATTCAAGCTCCAACGTATTTCAGAACGCATAAGAAACTGCAACCTAAGGGCAAGCTGGTTATACAGGGTGGGCCATTTAAAGTGGAAGCATCTGGCAACCCCATAACTTTTGACAGAGATGTCAGATTAACAAATGTCATACCGCGTTGGAAGCGTCATTTCAGTACAATTTTAACCATGGAACAATACACACCTAAACAACGCGCTGAAATTGTTCAGCTGTACATTCAAAATAACTTCTCAATTGTGTTAACTAAACGTGCGTGGAAAAATAAAAATAAAGTTAAAACATTGCCTGGAGACAACACTATACGTCGATTATATGCCAAATTTATATCGTCTGGTAGTGTTGGTAATGCCAGTCATCTGTCCAGACAACGACCAAGACGTTTCGACGAGAATATTGATGCCGTTCGAGCCAGTGTTGCAGAGACTCCATCGACATCAGGTCGCCATCGTTCGCAAGAGTTAGGCATCGCTCGAACCACTCTCCGACGCATAATTCGTGTTGATTTGAAAATGTTTCCGTATAAAATTCAAATGGCTCAACAACTTAACCCATCTGACTTACCACGTCGACTTGATTTTGCGAAATGGACCATCGAAATGGCCAAAAATGAACGTGGCTTTTGGCAAAAAATCATAATGTCTGATGAGGCGCATTTCAACTTGAATGGAGGAGGGAATAAACCAAATTGTCGGTTTTGTGCAACTGAAAACCCTCAATTCATCGAAACACAACCTCTTTACGACCAAAAAATTACTGTGTGGTGTGGCATTTATGCCGATAAAGTCATCGGCCCGTACTTCTTTGAAAACGAAAATAGAGCAACGGTAACCGTGAATGGGGAGCGTTATCGGACAATGATAACCGATTTTTTATTGCCATTTATTCGTGAAAATGAATTGGACAATTACTCGTTCCAACAGGACGGCGCTACATGCCATACAGCGGCTGCCACGACCAAATTATTGCGCAAAATGTTCCCCGGAAGATTAATATCGAAAAACGGCGATTATGACTGGCCACCGAGATCACCTGATTTGACGCCTCCAGACTTTTTTTATGGGGATATTTAAAATCCAAGGTATACACGGGTGAACCAAGGACCCTGGCTGCGCTGAAAGACAATATCCGACAAGAAATTGCTGCCATATCGGCCGAAACATTGGGCAATGTGATGGAAAATGCCGAAAAAAGGGCACATTTTGCGGTCAAGGCCAGAGGCGGTCATTTACGAGATATCATAATCAAAAAGTAGTTAGAACAAATCTCCTTGGACCAAAATAAATGAATTTCAAAAATAAATTTAAAATTCCACTTCTTTACTTTGCTATTGCAAAAACAAATCCTTCCACTTTAAATGGCCCACCCTGTACAGTAAAATATCAGGAGCATGTTTGAACAAGAATTTGATGATGACTTCCTTCGTGTTAAATCGCGTATATGTTCAAAATACAGAGAAATGTTAAACATGCCTGAAGGACTCGTACGCTCAAACACATTATCTTGCACGAACCTGTTCAGGATTTTTTACTTGCCGAATTTTTCATCTTGTACTGTTTGTACTTTTTTATTTTCATGTACTTTTTCACACTCATCGTCTTGTTGAGTTTTTAAAATGAACAGCAATAATATTTTCTACTAAAAGTGACTCATATCATTCTCAGGGTTTCTCAGGGCCACATATACAAAACATTCTGTATTTTACAGATTTTTCGCCAAATTTCAGCTACAGAACCTGTATACGCAGAATTACAGATTTTCTGCAAATATACAGAATTTAAAGATATTTTTTTTAAAATTCAAACTAAAATGTGAAATTAATTACAGTTCATTTTCTCTGTCTACCTTCTGACTAATAAACTTTGTTTTTTTATCGTTGAGTCATGAAGCTATGTTCATTTATAAAAATGCTGAACCATATGAACCATGTCACCTCACTTCTCCATTCCTGCTGAGGACGTTTTTGGGACACTTTTTGATAATTCCACATTCATCAGCGTTTGTTGAGTGAATAAAGGGTGTGTCACATCAAATTGCATCACGGAAAAAACGCTGTAGAAATTCGCCCAGTAGACCGATCCTTTTGAAAATTTTAGACAGTAAAATAAAAACTATTAAACAACTTTTGGCATTTTCTTTTTATTCATACTTCGAGCCCAAGCCCGTATGCTCGCACCTTCCTCTTTACCCCGTCCATAAGGTTCTGTACAACGTCAGGTTGTAGTTTTTTTTTTTAACAGAAATCCATTTTCTCTTGAAGTCCGCCTCCGATTTGACAACTTTTGGGTTCTTCCGGAGGGTCTGCTTCATAATCGCCCAATATTTCTCTATTGGGCGAACCTCCGGCGCGTTGGGCGGGTTCATTTCCTTTGGCACGAAGGATACCCCGTTGGCTTCGTACCACTCCAACACGTCCTTTGAATAGTGGCACGAAGCGAGATCCGGCCAGAAGATGGTCGGGCCCTCGTGCTGCTTCAATAGTGGTAGTAAGCGCTTCTGTAGGCACTCCTTAAGGTAAACCTGCCCGTTTACCGTGCCGGTCATCACGAAGGGGGCGCTCCGCTTTCCGCAAGAGCAGATCGCTTGCCACACCATGTACTTTTTGGCAAACTTGGATAGTTTCTGCTTGCGAATCTCCTCCGGAACGCTGAATTTGTCCTCTGCGGAGAAGAACAACAGGCCCGGCAGCTGACGAAAGTCCGCTTTGACGTAGGTTTCGTCGTCCATTACCAGGCAATGCGGCTTCGTCAGCATTTCGGTGTACAGCTTCCGGGCTCGCGTCTTCCCCACCATGTTTTGCCTTTCGTCGCGGTTAGGAGCCTTCTGAACCTTGTATGTACGCAGGCCCTCCCGCTGCTTGGTCCGCTGGACGAATGAACTTGACAAATTCAGCTTATTGGCGACATCCCGGACCGAACTTCTCGGATCACGTCTAAACTGCTTTACTACGCGTTTGTGATCTTTTTCACTGACGGAGCATCCATTATTGCCGTTCTTCACCTTCCGGTCGATGGTTAGGTTCTCGAAGTATCGTTTTAGTACTCTGCTGACCGTGGATTGGACGATTCCCAGCATCTTACCGATGTCCCGATGTGACAACTCCGGATTCTCGAAATGAGTGCACAGGATTAATTCACGACGCTCTTTTTCGTTCGACGACATTTTTCCAAATTTACGAAAAATTGACAGTGAAGCATGACCAACGTGATCTGTACACTCTTATCTGATTATAAGCGAAAGCTGAAGATATAATTCCTAAAAATTAAACTTCTACAGCGTTTTTTCCGTGATGCAATTTGATGTGACACACCCTTTATTCTCGCTTCACAATGCCAACGAAACAATGTTCTGAAATCGGGGTCCACGATGATGGACTCTATTTTGAAAGCAAAGAACTATGTATCGGCTCAAGGAAGAGCGTCAAGGATGAAATTGATAGAAAATTTAAAAAAAATAAAAGTTCAACAAAACCATGTATAAACATCATACAATGTACTATGAGAAAACTTTTTTTATGATTTATTTTGTTGTATTGATACCACTTAAGCCTACCATAAATAAGAACAATAAATTCAAAATTAAAATAAACATTTCTTTCCATTTTTTCCGTTAGTTTTTTTATACAGATTTATTCGGAAAATTTTACAGGATCAAATGTGGCAACCCTGGTTATTCTCATAACAGGGTGGTTCACGTAACACAACTTATGGAGCGTCTTGATTATTTCAAATAAGAACTTGTGTTATTTTATAGGGGTCGATATTCAGACCCCGTCGACCCCCAAAATCTATTTTCGTTTCTGTCGACCCCTGGGGAACCGAAATCGACCCCAGCGGGTCGATATCGACCACTTTGAGAAACCCTGGCCTAGAGTTATTCGATGCATTCTAAAGAAGAAGTATTGATAGAAAGTACATTGATTTTAATATTTTTTTCCGCAAAAGAGCTTGTGCGAATCTAGGTATGTTTTGGGCTTGCTGGTGACTTTTTTACAATTAATCATTAATCATTAATCATTATTCACCGTAATATTGTGAAATTTTGAACCGATTAAGAACAGCGATTAAGAGGCCAGGTTTATTGACGAAAGGAGTGTTCCGCCTCCACAACAATGCGTGGCCCCATTCTGCTCGAGTAACTCAAGAGCAATTGAAAAGAATTCAAATGGACTGTGTTCGAGCATCCTCCTTATTCCCCAGACCTCGCCCCTAGTGACTATCGCTTATTCCCGGTGATAAAACA
The DNA here is from genome assembly GCF_029784135.1 of Toxorhynchites rutilus septentrionalis. Taxonomy (NCBI): domain Eukaryota; kingdom Metazoa; phylum Arthropoda; class Insecta; order Diptera; family Culicidae; genus Toxorhynchites; species Toxorhynchites rutilus. The sequence continues at coordinate 28,552,894 of NC_073746.1, read as the reverse complement.
CTTGTTTACATGAAGAATAAAACATTTTCAGGCATACTTGATTTGAGAGTGTATCGATTTCTAGCAAGTCTTGACGCAAGGTCTTCAATGAAGAATGATAAGATGGAAAGGTTTATATAAACATGTTCATAATTACATAAGTTTATTCATATATTATTATTGTCCTTATATCAACTATTCAGTGCAATTTTATCAAAATTTGAAAGAGAAATTATAAAAGGAATGTGTTTTTGATTTAATTTTAATCAAAAAACCACAAAAAGTGTCTTCGATTGTAGGATATGTAATAATAGAAAAATATTATATGATAAAATGTGTTATATATAAAAAAATTATATCCGAAAACATATGGAAAAAAATATGAATATACATACAGTACACATTCGCTTATTTGCATTATTTAGTTGGAGTGCTTTTTAATTGGCGGTTCGCTAGTTTGAGTGGAGCACGCGCCAATCAAAAAGCAATCATCCTTCACAATTGTATTTCAGTTTTATTCTGTTGTTTCAATGCCAATTTTTTGTCTTTTGTCAAAATGTATTATTGAATACTGAACACGCAAAAACTGATTTTAATTCTTGATTGTAGTCGTTTCTTGTTGTTTTATTTGCTTTGGACTAGAGGGCGCTATAAAATGTCTTTTTACGGAGTATGTTCGAAACGGAAAAAAATGAGATTTATTCAGAGATCATACTTTTATGTTGTATTTTATGCGTACATACATTATTAATTCGTATAATTATTAAATTATTCAATTTATTTTGTTTACCATGATGATGCGTGTTTATCATGATGTTAGCATCAGTAACATTATATACAATATATACAATTTAATGCGACATGCCGAGGCACCACTCAGTGTCGCATTGGAGGCGATTTTGACCTGTAATTGGACATTGGCGATGATAGTGGTACAGTGTAGACGTCTGGTGACGAATTTCAATGTGGGGTCACAATTTGGGTCCCGAACTCGATGTTTACAAAAATGTCCAATTAGGCCACGGTGATACTGCCTGCAGCTTCTTACGAAAATAAGGCTGCACGAAATGCATACAATCGTGAGAAGTAAATAACTACATATAATTGTGTTGGTGTGGTTACATTGCTTCCTACTTCGTCAGCTTCTATCGAACAAAATTGTTTGTTTCTCTTCGTCAGTTATCGCACAATCAAGTTTTCGTGCGTACTCCGATCCAGTGTCACCTCGACCTTAGAGGTAAAAATGTCCAATTAAACGTGTCGCATTACAGGTCTGTCCAATTAGCAAAATGTCGCATTAAGTGTTACTTACTGTACGAACCTCCCAACTTATATATGATGTCTCCCACCGTTTTAGAGACACCTTAACATTCTGTTAAATTTTTAGAGTGTAAACCATCTGTAAATTTTTTCACTGTTTACATTCTCTACCACAAACCGTTGCCACTTTTTTCCCTCAAGTTCCACTTCTCTTCTCTACTTATAACTTGACCATGCCTCGACAAATCGAGAAGATGATTACACCAATTTAATGAAAATAATTGAGTGGCTCAAAATGAAAGGGGTGTAAGTGACATCATCGATTTCTCTACATTTACACATACATCATAGCTTAGCTACAAACACATTCCCAGCTGTATTTGACAATGTGGAAGATTGCTCAGAACCTCATTTATCCGATTCTATAGCACACTCAAATGGAAATGTTTTTTTTGAAATGCCATTTAAGTAAACAAAATTATATACTTTTTGAAACCATCTATTGAATAATTGTAAAATAAAAGGCATACTTTTCTGGTTGTGCAGCTTTTCCGCGAGCTTTTAGTACTCTAGTACTTCATATCAAATATAATACGAATCGGCAGTCCAGCTAGTAACCAGATATTCGTGTTGGCGAGGACAAAATGCCTTTTGTCAAGTCCGAATATTTGGAATGAGTTTTCCAAATTGGCCTTTTTCAAGGCTAGAGACGAAAGAACTTCAAAGATTTTAGGTCTCTATAATTCAACATATGCTCTCTCTCTGTTTTTTAGTTATTTAATTCATTTTCCGAGTAGAACACTTCATGCCCAAATCTCATTATCATTTGAAAAAAATGCGAACAAATGAAAATAAAACAATTTATTTAAATTGACAGCCCTTGTAGTCTATTCGGTTATGTTCTCGACATTGCTCACTTATCTTTTCTTACTCACAAAATAAATATAACCTAAAAGGATATCAACGAATTGGTCACGAGTCTTCTGATGAAACTCGTTATCTACTTCAACACCTTGAGACGGGCCTTGAGCTCGATTGAAGCCTTCTTGAAGCCGTTCTTGATAGCCGATTAGGGAAAGTCATACCAGGCACCTGAATTCCACAAGTGTCCTCGTGAAATGTGCGTTGAGCATTGCCCCCACCCCCCTTCTCCTTAAGAGAGGGGGGAGGATCATCTAACCACCATAGATTCATTTATTGCACCCTAGAACCTCCACATACCAAATTTAATTTCATTAGTTCAATTAATTATCAAGTAATGTAGAGGGGGGGTCTTCGTAGCCACTTGGTTACGCGTTCGCTTACCAAGCGATCGATCGTGAGTTCAAACTCAGGGCCCCAATTGACCATCTTTGTGTTGTTATAGAATAACAACGTCCACGCAACCATCATCAGCGATGGAAATCGATCCACGGTCGAAATGAGATCGATTCATCCATACAATGCTCTGCTCTGCAAGACACATCGGGCTGCTGTTCTATAAATAACTCAACAATGATCAATATCAACTGTCTTCGCTGTCCGGTCTGCTGAACAATGGAAGAACAGAAAAGAATACCCTTACGCCTAAATGGCTACTACTGTGTGATTTACCATAATGTCATGGAACAGAATACTTAACACCTAAATGGCTACTACTAACTACTGTGTAATTTACAATTTATAGAAACATAAAAATAGGTACATGTACACGATTAAAACCCGGCTCTGTTCTCTGTTACAGCTAAAATGCAAATGAGCCTAATAAATAAATAAATGAGGAAAAAAAAAAAGTAATGTAGAAATTTGTGTTTCATTTGAATGGCAGCCCCCTCTTAGAGGGAGGGAAGAGAGTGTCTAACCACCGTAGAATCATTTACCGCACCCTTAAACCTCCTTATGCCTGATTTGATTTGGTTTCATTTGCTTGATTAATTCTAAAGTCATGCAGAAAAAACTTGTGCTTCATATATACATATATATATATATATATATATATATATATATATATATATATATATATATATATATATATATATATATATATATATATATATATATATATATATATATATATATATATATATATATATATATATATATATATATATATATATATATATATATATATATATATATATATATATATATATATATATATATATATATATATATATATATATATATATATATATATATATATATATATATATATATATATATATATATATATATATATATATATATATATATATATATATATATATATATATATTATATATATATATATATATATATATTGTATTTGTATATTTGTTGAATGCATTTATTCTTCGCTTTTATCATGTCACATTACTATGTCTGTACAATAGCAGCATGTATGACTAGTTTCAAACAAAATAAATAACCAAATACTTGACTCAATAGTTCATGTCTAAAGGTAAAGGTGAGCCACTTTGTAGATCTAATTCTGTTCAGCACCTCAGCAGCCTTGTTTGGACGCGATTCCTTCGTTTGTGTATGATCTTTCCATCTTCCAATTTGATCGATATGAACTCGCTAAGATTCCGCAGCTTGGGTCAAACTACTGAGACACCTTGGTTCACCCTCACACAGTTTGCCAGAAATTATTGCCTTAAATTCGCCTTCAGGATCATGATTATACGGTAATTCTCACAATCCAGCTTGTCACATTTTTATTGATGGAAGATTACCCCTTATTTCCACTCCTCCGGTAGCTGTTCTGTGTCCCAGATCCTCACCATCAGCCGGTGCATACATTCTACAAGTATTACTGGATCTCCCTTTAAGAGCTTCGCTGCGAGACCATCCTTACCAGCTGCTTTGTGGTCCTGCTTCGTGTTTCAATCGGGTATACAAGTCGGCTACCGTCGCATGTGTTCTTCCGATTATGTCCACGTCATCGGCGAAGCAGATAAACTGACTAGACTTGTTGAAAATCGTACCCCGCATGTTGAAGCTCGTTCTCTACATAACACCTTCCAGCGCCACGTTGAAGAGAAGACAGGTGAGTCCTTCGCCTTTTCGAAATCCCCTGTGAGTCTCAGATGATTCCGATAGCTCACCTGAGATCCGCACACCGTTCATCGTTGCCTGAATCAGTCTTGTCAGCTATCGGGAAAAGCCGTGTTCGGGTATTAATCCGTATTAATCCGGTCTGATAACTTCCCACAAATCTACTTACTATTGGCGATAGACGGCGCTGTTAAGGTGTTCGTCGAAGTGCTGCCTCCACCTTTCCATCACTTCGCGTTCGTTCGTCAAGATGCCTCCTTCCTTGTTCATGCACATTTCGGCCCACGGCACAAAGCCTTTGTGCGAGAGATTTCTTGAAGAACTTCCGCGACTCTCGAGAACGATAAAGCAGCTCCATCTCCTCACACTCGTTCTCTTGCAGGCGGCGCTTTTTTCCCGAAAGAGATGTGTATTCTGCCTTCCCTTCAGTCTATATCGTTCCAAATTCTGTCGAGTCGCTCGTTGTAGCATGGCTGCGCGTGCTGCACCCTTCTCGTTCAGGAGCGTTTGGCACTCGCCGTCAAACCATTCGTTCCGTTGTCCTCGTTGTTCATACCCGATGACGGTCTCTGCTGTGCTGCTAATTGGTGCTTTCAAGGTGTTTTAGCATTCATCGAGGGAAGTAGCATCCAGTTCATAACGGTATGGCAGTTTCAAATACAATGCGAGTATGTTGCAGCAACGTTCGGCTCCTGTAGTCATCGTAGGTGGTACCGTAGTGAGCGCTGGTGTCTGATGGTCTGATGGTGTGGTGATGGTCGCTGAACTCCTCCTCTTGGCCGACCTGAGCATTCAAATCACCGATGACGATTTTGATGTCGTTTCTGGGCAGCAATCGTATTCACGCTCTAGCTGCGCGTAAAATTCTACTTTATCGTCATCGGTGCTAGCTAGATTGGAGGCTGTGGACGTTGATAATGCTGATGTTGAAGAAGTGGCCTCGCATCCTCAATCTGCACATTCTTTCATTGATCGACCACCAGTCAGTCACCCGTTTTTGCATCTCCCCCATCACGATGAAAGCTGTACCGAGCTCGTGTGTGTTGCCGTAGCTCTGGTAGATGGTATACCCACCTTGAAGCGATCACACCATCGAACCATACCAGCACATCTCCTGCAGCGCTACGATGTTGAAATTGCGGACTTTCAATATGTCCGAAAGAATTCGGGTACTCGCAAGGAAGTTTAGAGACTTGCAATTCCATGTTCCGAGTTTCCAATCTCTAGTCCGTGTTTTTTGCGTGGGTCTAGTCCAATTGTCCTGTGTCGAATTTCTTTGTGAATTTTCCTGTGTGTTTAATTTTTTTCTATTTTTAATTATGCAGGGTCTGCACCAAGCCCCTGTCTCGCCGAATGACCGACGTGCACAGCTCTTTTTAGAGTCCCCGCTGGCACGAAGACAGTGATCAGCCACCCCTGACATGGAGATCAGACGCTGTTTTGAGCCGCACCTCCATGATGAACAGACGCTCGGATAGGTCCCCTCCCCGGTCAGCACACGACCAGAATCCCACCGGGGTTGGTTACCAGATCTTCACTATGGTTTCTCGTGTCCCAGCCGGCACCACGGGGAGGTAGAGATAGGAGTTACTGGACAGGAAACTAAGGACCACGAATGGGGTCCATTTTATGCCTGCAGATACGCGAAGTAACGATGGTACGCTCAGTCCAGTCATTTACCAACCAACTGGGAAGAATATACAACCCACCACCTGAAGAGCAGGAGGATGAAGCAAACGTTGAGGAGGAAAATTCTGTGTTTGAAAAACATGATGAAAAACATGATTTTCGTCTAAAGGAATACCCGGAGGGATTCAAAGGTCCATTCATTGTATACTTTAGACGAAAATCAAAACCTCTTAATGTCATTCGCATCTCAAAAGAACTAACGCAGAAATTTTCCAAAGTTACTGAAATTACTCGGATGGGGCCAGACAAATTACGAGTTGTCGTCTCTTGCAGGACCCAAGCGAATGCAATAACGCGCTGTGATCTCTTTGCGATTGAGTATCGCGTATACGTACCCTGTTGCAACGTTGAAATAGACGGTGTAATAAACGAAAAGGGTTTGACTCGAAAAGAGATACTCGATGGTGTCGGTCGCTTCAAGAACTCCTCACTTAAAAGTGTGAAGATTCTTGAATGCGATCGACTGAAGTCTGTGTCACAAAAAAATGACAAACGAGTTCTCAATCGGAAAAACTCTTTTCGTGTGACATTTGAGGGTTCCGCTCTTCCAAACTACGTTGCAATAGGTGCACTTCGTTTACCTGTTCGGTTGTTTGTACCCCGGGTAATGAAATGCAACAAATGTATGCAACTCGGTCACACGGCCGCCTATTGTTGCAATAAACAACGTTGCGCAGATTGTGGAGAGAGTCATGATGGGACTTCTTGCGCAAAAGAGCGCAAGTGTCTTCATTGCGACGAGGCTCCACATGATCGTTCTCAATGCCCGGTGTACAAACAACGAGGGGAAAAACTCAAGCGTTCCTTAAAGGAACGTTCCAAGCGGACTTATGCAGAAATGTTTAAGAGTTCCGCTTCAACGACTCAGGACAATCCCTACTCCATTCTGCAGAACGACGAGCCTGTTGCTGACGCTCCCAATGCAGGAAGATCCGGTACATCGCAGGGTGCCGTCAGGAAAAGAAAAATTACTTCTTTTCCATCACTCCCCAGAAAGAAGACCGAAACTTCCCAAGTTGGAATGAAACCTCGTATCGAACGTGCTGAGAATAGACCGAAGCAAGTACCTCCTGGTTTAAGCGGTTCTTCTACGCACCAGGGGTCCTCAGCACTTCCCGGAGCAGAGCCCAACACGTCTGTTCCTTTTTCGCGATCGAGGCAACAGCCACAATCTGGCTTGCTTGCGCTTTCTGACCTGGTGGACAATATTTTAAATGCTTTAAATATAAATGACCCTCTTAAAAGCATAGTATTATGTTTGCTTCCGATTGTGAGAACATTTTTGAAAGAAAAATGTGGTTTTTTAGCAGCGTTCATTTCCCTCGATGCCTGATTCAGTGCAAGAGGTCAAGGATTTGACCACTGTAATACAGTGGAATTGCAGAAGCATCATCCCTAAACTAGATCAATTTAAATTTTTGATTCATAGTTCTAACTGTGATGTATTTTCCTTCTGTGAAACATGGCTTTCTTCAGCCGACGAACTGAATTTCCACGATTTCAACATTATTCGCCTCGATCGAAATGACTCGTTTGGTGGCGTACTATTGGGGATCAAAAAATGCCACTCCTTCTATAGAGTCACTCTCCCATCGATGACAGGCATTGAAGTTGTCGCTTGCCAGACACAAATCAATGGCAAAGACCTCTGCATTGCCTCGATATATATTCCTCCAAGAACTATGGTTGGCCGCCATCAGTTTTTTGATATCATCGAGGCACTGCCGGAGCCGCGGCTAATCTTAGGTGACCTCAACTCCCATGGAACAGCATGGGGTTCACTCTACGATGACAACCGTGCCACTTTGATTAATGATCTGTGTGACAACTTCAAATTGACAGTTTTGAATACTGGGGAAGCAACTAGAATAGCCAACCCTCCTGCACGGGCAAGCATGCTAGACATATCACTTTGCTCTTCTTCGTTATCCCTGGATTGCATGTGGAAGGTAATCCAAGATCCCCACGGTAGTGACCACCTGCCAATAATTTTATCGATCGCCAATGAATCAGGTTCTCGTGAGTCAGTCGATATTGCGAATGAAGCACTTGTTTCAATGCATGAACTTCCTCCACTCGAAGAGTATAATTTTATATCGAGTTTGATTTACGAAAGCGCACTTCAAGCTCAAAAGAAACGTGTTCCTGCTACCACTTTACGACGCCGTTTTTCTCGATATCAAAGGGGCATTTGATTCAGTTTCCATGGAAATTCTCTCAGAGAAGCTTCATAATCGTGGACTTTCACCAATTCTCAACAATTTCCTGTACAATTTACTGTCAGAAAAGCACATGATTTTCTCTCATGGCAGCTCGAAATCTTCCCGTTACAGTTTTATGGGCCTACCACAAGGCTCCTGCCTAAGCCCCCTCTTGTACAGTTTTTACGTCAATGATATGGATGATTGTCTAACTAGAGACTGCACGCTGAGACAACTTGCAGACGATGGAGTTATTTCCATCACGGGTACTAATCCCGCCGTTCTGCAAAAATCCTTGCAAGATACCCTGAACAACCTGTTCACGTGGGCTCTCAAGCTGGGTATCGAATTCTCTACGGAGAAAACCGAAATGGTCGTTTTTTCTAGGAAGCACGAACCCGCCCAATTCCAGCTTCACCTATCCGGCAAAACGATCAAGCACTCGATGTTTTTCAAATACCTTGGAGTATATTTTGACTCTAAATGTACCTGGGGAATACACATTGCGTATTTAAAACAGAAATGCCAGCAAAGAATCAATTTTCTCCAAACAATAACCGGAACATGGTGGGGTGCCCATCCAGGAGACCTCATTCAGTTGTACAAAACAACGATATTATCAGTGTTAGAATATGGCAGTTTTTGCTTCCGATCAACTGCCAGGATTCATATTCTCAAGCTGGAGAGAATACAATATCGTTGCTTGCGTTTAGCCATGGGGTGTTTGCATTCGACACATACGATGAGTCTCGAAGTTTTGGCAGGAGTACCCCCGCTTACTCTTCGGTTCACAGAATTATCCTACAGATTTCTCATCCGTTGCAAGATCATGAATCCATTGGTGATTGATAACTTCGAAAATCTACTCCAACTGATTCCTCAGTCAAGTTTTATGTCTTTATACCATGAGTACCTTACCCACGACGTGCACCCTTCACCAGGCATCTCCAACCAAGTTTGCTTCCCATACTTTTGCAATTCCTCTATCATTTTTGATCTGTCCATGCGACAAAAAATCCATGGAATCCCAGATCATCTACGCTCAGATTCTATTCCGCCGATATTTTCGGCAGAATATGGGGGCATAGTTAGATCTGATAAAATGTTCTTTACTGACGGTTCATTCATAAACGGGTCCACTGGCTTTGGCATCTTGAATGAAAATTCCAGTGCCTCTTTCAAACTCAAAGATCCTTGTTCCGTGTATGTTGCTGAACTGGGTGCGATATACTACGCTTTAGGGATCATTGAAACATTGCCCATCGATCACTATTTTATTTTTTCAGACAGTCTCAGCTCATAAGAGGCAATCCGCTCAATGAAGGTTGATAAACGCTCATCTTATTTCCTAACAAGAATAAGACAACTATTGAGTGTTTTGGTCGAAAAATTATTCAAGATTACCTTAGCATGGGTTCCCTCTCATTGCTCGATTCCGGGGAATGAGAAAGCGGACTCGCTAGCTAAGGTGGGCGCTTTAGAAGGCACTCTTTTTGAAAGGCAAATTGCTTATAATGAATTTTTCCACATTCCTCGTCAGTACACGCTCGTAAGTTGGCAGCGCATGTGGAGTGGTGATGAGTTCGGTCGTTGGTTACACACGATTATCCCTAAGGTCTCGACGAGGGCATGGTTCAAGGGATTGAATGTAGGTCGTGATTTCATTCGCGTGATATCTCGGCTTATGTCCAATCACTACAACCTAAACGCGCATCTCTATCGCATTGGGCTCGCAGCAAACAATCTTTGTGATTGTGGCGATGGCTACCACGACATCGAGCATGTTGTCTGGTCGTGTATCCGGTTCCATGCTGCTCGCTCTCAGCTCTCTAGAGCACTGAGAGCACAAGGCAGACAATCGGATATCCCCGTCCGGGATATCTTAGGTAGCCGGGATCCTGATCTTCTGCTTCATCTATACCTGTTCCTCAGAAACGCCAATGTCAACGTTTAATGATGTTTCCCACGTTGTGTCGCCGTTTCATATCCCTCCTATCCGATCGATAAACTTTTACTTAGTCGCGGTCGTATTGAACTCCCGGCCCCGTGAGGCTAACGCCATATGAGCCTCCCGGGTCATGGAGGCCTTGCCAACCCGCTGTCTCCCGGGCAAAGGAGATACACCCAATAAAATGGAGCTACGATCACGAAGAATAATTAGAATGCGATCACCCGAGGAGGGTCCCCGAACTGGAGCTGGTCCTGGAACGGGCGTAAGAGCGAGCGGCCAGCGGCTGGAGGGCGATGTGCAAGAGCGGGCCACCAGCCGGGTTCAACCCGAAGAGCTACCGCCACACGGAAACAGCAGCCATCGACATCACCCAAGAAACGCTGCGCCTACGAGGCGTGTTGTGACTGCCAGACGGCAGTCGTCCACACTCGTGGGTACCACTAGGCGCCGGATCATGTGGACACACGAAATGAATGAATTCGTGATCCGCGCCTATTACATCTGCACTGCTTTGGAGACGGACATGAGTGGTCGCCCTCGAATACTAACAATGTTCGAGGAAGCGTATCCAGAGTTCGTTGGGAGGCTTGATCAGAACGCGATGAACGCGAGGCGTAGAGCGATAGTACGCAACAACATGCTCTCCCGAACGCAAATCGACGAGATCAAGCAGCAGGTGCAGAGAGAAATAAGCTCCAGGAACAACAGAGCAAGCGATGTGTCGAGACGAAGTTCAGTACGGCTGAGCAATTCATTCGCGAGTGGGGCACGCGAATCAGCACCAGTGGAGGCCACAGTACAACAACCCCCTGAGCCGGAAGACCCACAGCCAGATCAACAACTACTACGCGATCTGGTCTTCCACTACGACGAGGCGATCTCACAGTTCCGCGACACAGACCCATTGTCGCGCCCCAGGATCCCGAAGTTGCAGCATTCCCGCAGGCTGACAAGTGCAGTAAAGCTCATGAACGAGCACGTTCTTCCGCTGCACTTGGTTGATGCTGAGAACATGGAGGAGCTGCAACTGAAAGTTTACTGCGCTGCTGTGGCGACCGCCAAAAGTTTAGGATACCGTATTAGGCCAAGAGGCGGACTGCTCCAACATCTCCGTGAAAGGCGTGAGCCTCCATGGCGAAGGAGATTGGAGCAACGGATCCTAAACAAGCGCGCCGCAATTGGAAGACTGATGGCGTACAAAAGAGGCAGCAGATCGGTGAAATTATGTCGCCAAGTTGCCGTGATCGTGCGGCCTACTGAACTTCGCCAGCTGGGAGCTCACCAGCTGACGGAAAAACTCGACACACTGGTACAGCAATTGAGCGTCCTTACAAAACGGCTGAAACGTTACTCTGACTCTGCAAAGCGCCAGGAACAAAATCGGATGTTCAGAGATAACGAGAAAGCGTTCTACGACCACATTAGCGACGAGAAGCCCGACTACCGCGAAGGTTTGCCAGATATTAGCGATGTGACGAACTTCTGGGCTGGTATTTGGGAGACCCCAGTAGAACATCGCGACGGGCAAATGTGGTTAAGACGGGAGGAGGAGAGTTGTGGTGAAATTGGAGAGATGCCAGCTATCATCGTCGGAGAGAACGATGTCCGCGAAGCCTCGCGGTACCTGAGGAACTGGGCAGCACCGGGCCCCGATGGTGTTCAGAACTTCTGGCACAAGAAGCTGACCGTCGCACATCCAAAGATAGCTGAGTGCTTCAACAAGGTGCTACGTGACCCACACAACCTTCCTGAATTCGCCACCCGTGGCGTCACCTTCCTCCTCCCGAAAGACAGCAACACATTGAACCCATCAAAGTACAGACCGATAACGTGCCTATCGAGTCTGTACAAAATACTGAGCAGCATAATTACCGCCAAAGTTTCTGCTCACTGCGAACAGCATCACATCATCGCAGAAGGGCAGAAAGGATGCAGGAAAAATACGCATGGCTGCAAAGACCAGGCCATCATCGACGCAGCCATAGTCGGCCAGGCGGTTTATAACCAGCGGAACCTAAGCATGGCCTATATCGATTACAGGAAGGCTTATGACTCCATACCTCACCCGTTTCTCGTCCGGGTATTGGAGCTCTACAAAATTGATCCCTTCGTCGTTAGGTTCCTGCAGCATGCGATGAGGCAGTGGAGTACGTCTCTGCACCTCAGTGATGGGGAAAATGTGTTGCAGTCTAGAACGCTGCAGATAAAGAGGGGGATATTCCAAGGTGACTCTTTCAGCCCGCTTTGGTTTTGTCTGGCATTGAACCCCCTCAGTAGGACGCTCAATAGAAACGGTCATGGCTATAAAATAAGGTATGGCGACGGCGCCCACGAAGAAGTGACCCATACCTTCTACATGGATGATCTCAAGGTCTACGCTGATTCACGTCAGCGTCTAGGTGTAGCTATCCGGGTTGTCGAAGACATAAGCAGGGACATTTGCATGGAGTTCGGCCTCGACAAGTGCCGCTGTGTCCATCTGCTGAAAGGGCAGCTTACCGAATCCGGAGGTTACGAGGTCTATGACGGCGAGTTCATAAGAGACATGGTTCGTGGCGAATCCTATAAATATCTTGGATTCCGACAGCTCACCGGGATTCGCCACTCCGACATCAAGACGGAGCTGCGAGACAAGTTCTTGAGTCGAGTGAACTGTGTCCTGAGGACTTTCCTCAACGCGGGGAACAAGGTACGCGCGATCAACACATTCGCGGTTCCCCTGCTGACCTTCAGTTTTGGTGTAGTCAAATGGAGCAAAACTGACCTAGAGGACCTTGAGAGGAGGATGAGGAAAGCATTTAAAGAGGCCGGAATGCACCATCCTCAATCGGCACTGGAGAGAGTTTCACTGCCACGCAAAGAAGGGGGACTTGGAATAGTCGACATATCTGCACTGTGTGTTGCCCAGGTACGACAACTGCGCGAGTACTTCGCAGAACGCGCCAACCAAAACGCGCTATACCGGGCTGTCTGCGCCGCCGACAGAGGATACAGCGCTCTGCACTTGGCGCAAGCGGAGTACCAACTCAACTGCAATCTGCAGACAGTGGAGGAGAAGATTGCAGCTTGGAAGCAGAAGGCAGTGCATGGTGCCCACCCCCATCAACTGGACCGGCCACACGTCGACAAGGCCGCATCTAATCTGTGGCTAACGCGTGGTGAACTCTCTTCAGTAGTAGAAGCCGACATGATAGCCATCCAGGACAGGATAATGCCGACGAGAAACTGCAGGCGGTACGTCTGGCATCAAGACGTTGATGACATTTGCCGGATGTGTCATCAACCAGGTGAAAACATAGAGCACATTATGGGAGGCTGTCCCGTTTTGGCCAACGCAGCCTACACCGAGCGCCACAACAACGTGGCCCGTATTGTTCATCGACAACTGGCGCTCCAATGTGCTCTACTGGAAGACAACGTACCAAACTACCGGTACCTGCCTGCACCTGTCCTGGAAAATGACCGTTTCAAGCTGTACTGGGATCGCACTGTTCTGACCGACCTCTCGATCCACCACAACCGGCCAGATATAATGGTTTACGACAAGAGCGACCGCAAAGTCACCATCATCGATGTCGCTATTCCACTGAACCAGAATCTGGAGGAGACCCACGGTCGCAAAATCTGCAAGTACCGACCATTGGCCGTGGAGCTCAAGGAACTGTGGGGGCTAAGGGAGGTCCCAAGAATTGTTCCAGTCGTTCTCTCTGGAACTGGAATTGTCCCGAAGACACTTCTGGAAGCGCTAAAGGTGTTGAATATGGAGAAGGAATTGGCCGGCATCCAAAAGTCGGTCATCCTTAGCACCTGCGCGATTGTCCGACAATTTCTCGGTCAGGACTGAAACAGCACGAGCATGCAGATACGTGCATTCCGCAGAGCCTAGTCCCCCTTTGGCATTCAGAAGCCCGGGGGCAGGTGAAAATTCTGGCTAGGTTCGCCTAGTTAAGAAGTGAGATAAGTCTGCCTAAAAAAAAAAAAAAAAAGAAACATCAAAACCAAGCTGCCTGGGGGTAATCGACATTGCAAATATATGCAAGTCGGGGGGGCATTTTTGTATTGAAAGTAAGATGAGTGATACGATTAATTTTAGCAAAAACAATTTAAATTTGGAACTTTTATGTTGATTGCTTCGTGAAATTTCATATCAATAACCGATCCTGTATTGTGAAAAATATAGCACAAGTGTAAGCGTAAAATTGTATATGGCAGCAGTTGTGTGAAAACCAAGGTGTGTTCCCGCTCGAGAACGGGTCATTCGGTTTAAGCTGTCTGTTTTGTTGTGTTCAAGAAAGGAAAGTTTATACGGCTAGAAAAATTCTAAAAGTGAAAAAATATTAGAAAAAAGTGATTTCCCATATGCTACATATAGTATTAGGTGTTGTTAGTCCAATTAAAATTCGTGTTGGGTTGAATAAACACTTAGAAAGTAAAAATTATAAAAGAAAATTACCTTTTCCATTTCAAATATGTTTTCTCTATATTAAAGAAACATGTTTTTATTGATGAAAAAATGTATAATTGTGTTCGGTATTGGTAATTATCTTATATTACATTGGTGAGTTTTTTTTTTACTTCGTCCATACATATCACAGGAGGCATCTCGTCTAGGATCGCAGAGGGCGGTTTTCATCATATCTCATTCCACTTCAGTATCTTTTATCTGATACGTACCATCCAATGACTGTTTACCATCCTTCTGTCATCATCACTCGGTAAACACTGGTTGAGTGAACAAACAATACCCAACAACCAAACAAAACGTTCCTTTTCATGGCCATCAAATCATTATCAGAGAGTTTAACGATGTAATTCTTCAAACATATCCAAAATCAATAGATAGTCTAACGGAATCCTACGTCAACTATGCGGTCGTGTCTCGGACACTACCCTCCTGTGACTTTTTTGTACCGCGCAACACTGAAAAAAATCACACATATCTAGAAAAGCCGTAGAAACACATTTAAATATGAATTAAAGTAGTACTGAATGTTTAAATCCAAAAAAAAATTCAAAATTTCAATATTTTTTTTAGTACTAAAATTTTTGATGAATTTTTTTTTTGGCAGACTTATCTCACTTATTAACTAGGCGAACCTAGCCAGAATTTTCACCTGCCCCCGGGCTTCTGAATGCCAAAGGGGGACTAGGCTCTGCGGAATGCACGTATCTACATGATCGTGCTGTTTCAGTCCTGACCGAGAAATTGTCGGACAATCGCGCAGGTGCTAAGGATGACCGACTTTTGGATGCCGGCCAATTCCTTCTCCATGTTCAACACCTTTAGCGCTTCCAGAAGTGTC
This sequence comes from Toxorhynchites rutilus septentrionalis, assembly GCF_029784135.1. Taxonomy (NCBI): domain Eukaryota; kingdom Metazoa; phylum Arthropoda; class Insecta; order Diptera; family Culicidae; genus Toxorhynchites; species Toxorhynchites rutilus. The sequence continues at coordinate 28,537,496 of NC_073746.1, read as the reverse complement.
TTCGGGATAATTCCAGTTCCAGAGAGAACGACTGGAACAATTCTTGGGACCTCCCTTAGCCCCCACAGTTCCTTGAGCTCCACGGCCAATGGTCGGTACTTGCAGATTTTGCGACCGTGGGTCTCCTCCAGATTCTGGTTCAGTGGAATAGCGACATCGATGATGGTGACTTTGCGGTCGCTCTTGTCGTAAACCATTATATCTGGCCGGTTGTGGTGGATCGAGAGGTCGGTCAGAACAGTGCGATCCCAGTACAGCTTGAAACGGTCATTTTCCAGGACAGGTGCAGGCAGGTACCGGTAGTTTGGTACGTTGTCTTCCAGTAGAGCACATTGGAGCGCCAGTTGTCGATGAACAATACGGGCCACGTTGTTGTGGCGCTCGGTGTAGGCTGCGTTGGCCAAAACGGGACAGCCTCCCATAATGTGCTCTATGTTTTCACCTGGTTGATGGCACATCCGGCAAATGTCATCAACGTCTTGATGCCAGACGTACCGCCTGCAGTTTCTCGTCGGCATTATCCTGTCCTGGATGGCTATCATGTCGGCTTCTACTACTGAAGAGAGTTCACCACGCGTTAGCCACAGATTAGATGCGGCCTTGTCGACGTGTGGCCGGTCCAGTTGATGGGGGTGGGCACCATGCACTGCCTTCTGCTTCCAAGCTGCAATCTTCTCCTCCACTGTCTGCAGATTGCAGTTGAGTTGGTACTCCGCTTGCGCCAAGTGCAGAGCGCTGTATCCTCTGTCGGCGGCGCAGACAGCCTGGTATAGCGCGTTTTGGTTGGCGCATTTATAATTTTTCTTTTTTTTATCCCATTTATTTATTTAAGGCTCATTAGCATTTAAGCTGTAACAGAGCCGAATTTTTAATCGTGTGAATTTTTAATATTGTGTCTGTTGGAACAGCCTATCATCTATCGAATCAGCAGCATCCTATCCCCCAAAAATTTTCCCTATTGCTAATTCCATCTTTTATTGCTTAACTCAACCGAAATTTATTCCTAGTTGGGACTAGGGCAAGAGAGAAAAAAGCTTGAATAGATTAGCAGATCCGTTTGGCTATAAAAGAAGCCGGACAACTAGGCGCAGCCTCTTTTACACCAGATCTGATCCACAAAACAGTTCGCGCATTTTCATTCGAGGTAAAAAAATATCCAAAATTTCAAATTGTTCGTTCGTTTTTCCGCATAATCAATTATTTCGGTTATCGCCAGATCAGTGTCAAAAATTTAGATTTCTGAAAAATAATGTTTTTCAGATATTCCTTTTTAAACTTTATTTACAATATATTCAGTAAAAAAACAGTCTCTTTATTCAGTGTGTGCCTTTTTAAGAACAGCAAAATTATAATCTGCTACTTTGCCTAAGACACCATTTCGATCAAATAATCCGTTCTGGGATTATAGTTTGTTTTTTGAATTGATTCCATTTTTACATAAGCCCTTTTCAAAAATAAGTCGTAATCGTATATGAAAAAACTAATACCGTAATATGACATCGTACCCAGTGCCGAAAAAATTGGCAAAGCTAAATCAGCTAAATCAGAAATATGAAATTGAAAAATTCTTCGAAAATTCGTGCTGATTGGTGGAATGCTTCACGAGTACCGTTCGTTCCGATAAATGTTCGATGTGATTCTTCAAATTGTAGCAGAAAAATAATGCTACCCACAAATCGTACTTTTTAGCTAATTAAAACAATGATTCCATGTGAAACTTGTTTCGTTGTTAGTGATGAAACTTCGCCATACAAAACAATGGTACCAATTAGACAAAGTGACCAGATCTATTTTGACGGTTGGACCAATTGGTCTCCGAGTTCTAGTTCATATTTTGCTACGGTACAGGTCAGACTTAATCCCCATCACGACCCCCCTTTAAAGGCCCATTTCGCATTCCATCGTTCCATCCCAAGTGTGACCAAGCTGTTCCGTGCTTGGGTGAATATTAAAAATTCACAACATTGTTCACGTGTTGGTCACCCGTACCGGTATGAGCATGAGCATCGTCATATTTGTGGTGTTATCCCTATCTGCAATCGATCTCTTGCTGCGATGGAATTGAGTTATTGTGTGTATGTCGGAAGAAAAATGGCGAAGAAGCTGTCTTCTGGATCGTTTTGATATTCCTCGACTTTATGTGCGATACGATACGGGAGAGAGCTTTATTGGGTGGAACAATACGACCAATCCAACTCCTCCCCCGCTGTCTCAGGGGGCGAACGGGTCGAGTATGAAAAGTTATTCCGACGGAGCATATGTATGAGGAGGTTTCTACTCCCAGGGTGTGGGACTGTGGATTGCATGCGGAGAAGGATTTATCGTAGCGTCTTCTGTGTCTCCAACAAAACGGGATTATGGAACTGAGGATAAGAGTAGAAGAATGTCATGGTAACACAAAACAAAGCTCACACTGATAACACACTTACCGGCGACGTAAACAAGTGTTCAACAGTTTTATCCTGGACCGCGCGGTTATTCGTTGCAGCAACAGGAAATCTTAATGAACACGTGTGTGTCCTTTATCAAGTGAGTGCGCATGATCCTACATATTGGCTTGATTCCATCGTCATTCATTCTGGTGGGAATTCATTTCGAACGAAAATATGCTGTTGTCTGAGTCCTGCTGTACTCAGTAGTTATGACACACCGACCGAAAGTAGATGTGAAATATTATGTAAATGGGAAATAATAGCTTCAATAATGAAGCACTCAATCATGATTGAAATGGTGCTGTCAACGCATGCAGCTGATGAAATATTTTTAACATGATCAATTCAGGATAATTAAAGCCAGTATTGTTCATACAAGAGAGCAACGAAACAAGAAAACGGAACTATTTTTCCACGGAATGTTTTGACAATCGAAAAACTTTACCAATAAGCGCGCTCTCGATATCACCGAATACTTCCCACGTCTTTCGTATCGAAGTTTATTTTTTATTTTTTATGGCTCCCCGTCGCAGGTCTGTCATTCGCTTGAACAGCTGACGGAAACATGGATTTTTCTTTCAATTCCAAAAATCAAAACTTTCCGCTTGAGCAGAGATACCCTGAGAGAAGGGAACGCACATAAAACATCACCAGATTGCCTTTTCGCTTGTTGGGATAGGATTGGCAGATATTAAAGTTACAATTGCCATTCCCCATCCAGCGATTCTTGCGTGTTCCGAGAAACATGATGTACCCAAACTGACAACACTCTGTTTGGGGGAACCGTTGCGAGCACATGTCCCGTTTGAAATTTTGTTTGTCATACATAAACAGGGAGAACTCAGTGCGGCAGTAAAAACACAAGTATATGAATTGATTCATTCTCTTCTCCTTTTTTTTTTTTGTTCTTCGGAACGAACCCTTCCTTTCTAATCACGCAAAATATGCCCCAAGGAACGGGCGGGGGCGAAGTTTATGTTTTGGCCCGACCGGGCTGGTCGGAGTAGACGACAATGACAACGAATCGAATGGATGCAGCCATCGAGAAGGACATTCTGGAGTACCGAATCATCAATTTGATGGTTTTATGGTTCTACTCTCGATTCCAGATAAATTTAGCTTATTAGCTATGAAGCAGTATTGTGCGGGACTAGAATGCGATGCCGAAATAGCAAATTGATTATCAATCCGGTAGAATGGGTAACCGAGATTCATTATTGCTGAGAGACAATGCGGAGAATGCGGAACGGAGGAGCCTTGCGTAGCTATTTTTGGTTCGATAACCAATCCAATTAGAAAGTCGGAAATGATTCCGACCCAGAAGGAATGGGACGTCGAAAGCCAAAGAAAGGATTAGATTAAATTTATTCCCACCAATAACACGATTTATTATATACATTTCAGGAAATGCTTCTCCTCCACTGCATTCATTAGGAAACGAAACTCATAGAAAGGAAACCCCTCTCGGCTAATTCTGCTTTAGATGATGGAAAATACCCACGCATCGATTGATTCCAACTCATCTTCCACCGTAAAACCCTACCCAGTAAGGAACCCGTCTTTTCGTCAACAGCTAAATCCAATCAGCGGAAGCTCGTATTTCAAGCGCATGGCGCAAAAAAAATAATTGGGTGCTCATGGCCACAACCCAAACCCGGTTGAACCAGGTGGATCCGGGAGTGTCTAAAAGCAGGAAGCATAGGTGCCGCTGGCTGACTCCGGTAAACAAAATTTCATTTGCTGGAAGTAGAAAGCGTATCTTCGAGCAGCAAACGGCTTAATCTCGGGACAACACGGAAACAACGAAGATGCTCCGGTATCGAATTAGGACTTGGCAATCTTCATCGATCCAAGGATGATATGAAGGACGGCAATCAGTTCGTTGGAAGCGTGACTCAAACGGCACTATACGATTGCGGTATGCGACATCTTTTTTTTTCTCCGATTCACAGAAGGATATTTAGGATACATAGGTGGCAAAAAACAGAGCCCTACTCTGCCCATCGCAGTGTACGCCGATGTGTTCCTTACAAAGGATCATTGGATAACTTTTATTTTAGATTCATTTGATTCGTTTTAGAGCCCAAACAGTTGTCCAAATTCTAATGTGTTTTGCGTATGATAATAAATGTAGCGTTACCAGAATAAGTTTCCTTTTTTCCTTCTTAAAAAAAAGTCATCACATGTATCGAGATAGCTCTTCAACAGAAGAAATGTTGTAAAAATTTGAAGATTTTTTTTTCAAAACCGAGCAATTCTTTGCCAAATGAATGAACGACTCAACTCAACGCAAATCGTTTTCAATGCAATTCAACAGGCTTCGTAGTGTTTTATAATGGACTAAAAATCCTGAAAAAAATTCAGCTTTCTTTAGAAATTTTCCCAATCTTTTATGAATTAGCACATTATCTTTATATATACTGCGTTCCACAACTATAAAACCACTCGTTTTTTCTGAGTTTCCAGAGATATGTAAGAAGTCGGATAAATTGAAGTATATAGTGTAGGACATAACAACTATCTTCATTTAAAAGACTGGCCATTTGAACTTTATTGTTGTGTTCAGTCGAGAAACATTCAAAAAACAAAAATTCCATTGTGTCATACCTATAGAACCAGATGGAAAAACTCTCACTCCTTTACAAAATTTACGTCAATTTCACATGAATCACAATAAGTTTCTTATTCATATGTCATCTTTAGCCTTTCATCAGTTCAAATAACCCATTGTATTTCGTTCTACGCAGATGATACTGCTCGTTTATGCTCTTCAAATCCCTCAGACTGCTTGTAAACTGCATCTACTATTCGTGCGATCATTCCTCATAAGTTCTTGATAGGGTTTTGATCTGGTAAACAAGCTGACCAGTCCAATATATGAAACCCTTATTCAATAAAACATGCCTTGACTTTCCGGATGTTACGAATTGTTACGAATTGATGCCAAATTTCCCAATTATCACGGTATTTTTGATCCAAAAACAGAAGCAAACGATTCTGAAGTACTTCATTGCACTTCAGACTGTACATTAGTGTTGATGAAAAGCTATCTGAACCAAGCCGTTTTGAAAATATTATTCTCAAAACGTAAAACTGCCGCCTGCAAGATTACGAGTTGAATAACTACATGACACGTCCCGAAAGTATGAAGAAATTCTATTCAAGTTGTATTTCCTTTTATCAGAAAAGTTCTCCTGATATAGTGAAACCCATGGGGTTAGCTTCCACATTAGTATTTGGAGCCGCAGCTTTGGAGATGAGATTTTTATGGTTTAGGGAGAATTTTCTCAAAAAGGCCTGGTTTAGGTAGCTTACCATCAACACGAATGAACAGTCAGAAGTGCAAAGAAGTTCTTCAGAATCATTTACTACTGCTTTTACATAACAAACTATGTGATAATTGGGTATTTTGGCATCAATTCATAAAATCCGGAAAGTCAAAGCATGGTTTATTGAATAGAGGTTTCAGATTCTGAACTGGTCAGCTTGTTTACCAGATCAAAACCCTATCAAGAACTTATGAGGAGTGATCGTACGAATAGTAGATGGAGCTTACAAGCAGTATGAGTGATTTGAAGAGCTTAAACGAGCAATATCCTCTGCGTAGAACGAGATACACACTACAACATGGCGCAGCTTAGTCAATACCACCCCGAATGGGTTATTTGAACTGATGAAGAACTAAAGATGACCTACGAATTAGAATCTTATTGTAATTCATGTGAAATTGACGTTAATTTTGTAAAGGAAGTAAAGTTTTTCCATCTGGTTCTATAGTTATGAAACACTGGAATGTCTGTTTTTTGAATGTTTCTCGCCTGAACACAACAATAAATTTCAAATGACCAGTAATTTAAATGAAGATAGTTGTTATGTCCTACACTATATACTTCAATTTATCCGATTTCGCACATATCTCTGGAAACTCAGAAAAAATAAGTGGTACTATAGTTGTGAAACGCAGTGTATATATAAATCTCGTGTCACGGTGTTTGTTACCAAACTCCTCCGAAACGGCTCGACCGATTTTAATGAAATTATGCACAAAAGCATGAGAATAGCTTGTAAACTATATACGATACTGCTAGGATACCGATTACTAAATATTTAATACCGATGCCTCTATGCAGAAAAAAATCTGATTTTTTTTTTCTTAAACTTTGCTTCAAACAATACATGTAACCACAAATTTAAACCTAATCCCCTATTTTTAATCGCGATTTTAGTAGTTTTGTTCAAATAATTGAACCGAAGGTCGTTTTTCAAATAGAACGAATTTATTTATGTTGTTAAATGATGGCGCTAGATCGAACTTTCATCCACATATTCGCAAGTAACCTCACTTCGTCTAAAGCCAGGCGTATCGCCGGCGAGCTGGAAGTATTTTTGAATGAGCACAACGAATTATGGAAATACTTCAAATTACACTTGCTCGGTTTACAAAATGACAATCACGTTATAGTAATTAATTCTGATAAAACATCTGCCTGAGAGCACGTGGCTAGATTCAGTGCGCAAGCATTCCTAAAATCATAGAAGGTGTCTGCACAAGAACGCGAGAAATTGTGATTTTAAGAAAAAACAATAATCTGGAATTCATCGTTGACGCACATCGTTCATACGACTCTCTCCATGTTCTTCTTCAACAGCACTAACGTTCCCAACATTCGCCTTCTCATCGTAGTATTACTTGCATCATTTTTAATAGTACTTAGTTCTGATTTCTATACCAAACAACACACCTTGAATGTATTCTGAGTGGCAAGCTCTAGAATATGTGTGACCACTATGCAAGTCAGAAGAAATATATTTGACGAAAAATGCACAACCGTTCTGAAAGCCGTTAGACAACGTGATTCTGCCACAGGTACTCCATTCATTATGAACATCATTACTCATTTTGAAATAATATTTATGAATAGCTATATCAGACGAACAAAATAAAGGAGTGCGCTCGATGGATTTTATGTGTATTATATGATGTCATTATATTGCTGTACCAACAATTCATGGTTAACATGTACGCGAAGGTAGAGAGTGAACGACTGCGATTCTTACGACCTAATCAACATAAGTGGCTTGACGAATAATACATTTACTTGGGAAACGCGATCATAAGCAACACCGTAACAGTATTCGAGTCAAAATTATCCGAACGGATTGCAAATTTTGCATTCTGAAATCAGTTCGACCCAAGTTCAATCGAGTTGTCCAAATGTGTCAACCTTGCGACGCGATTCGACATAGACAACATTGAGTTCCGTGTTCCATTTCTATGAAGTAAAAATGCAAAATGGATATTCGGGAGGAATAAACACGCTTTTAAACCATTTTTTTATAATGAAAGTTAAATCTACATATCAAAAATGAGTTCGATGTGAAAATTGTGTCAGACGATGATTTATGTATAAAGTTTTGGTGGAACTACAAGCACATTTATATGCAAAAAAGTTAAGTTAGGGCTGGGACTATGTCTTCTTTGTATTTAAACGACATCGAGGGATTTTGAAATTCGATCGAGTTTCAAATCAATCGGATTCCGGAATATGAATAACTGTTCGATACTGTTACCACAATAATGGTGTATGGTTCATGCGGTGATTCGAAACCTTAATCGTCTTGCATGGTAGATGGAATAGGTAGAAAGCGTTTTCCTAGAGATTTCACCAACGACACGATCGCAAGCGTAGGCGAATATCCAATACATCAACGAATAAATACTGATAATGTCATTCACATATATCAACAACGCAGACATTGAAATTGAAAATCGTGGATTAGTACCATATTCGCCTCAGCTGAGCAAAGAGCCATTAATATATTTGCAAGTCCGTGGATAAAGGAAGTGGCAATGTGGCTGTGATTCTAAATTAGAATACCGCTGTGAATACTCCTCGATTGAATGACAACATCGAAGTAATGCGGTTCCAAATAAGAACGATACATCAGCTCCATTGTTGACTGGTGTATCGTTGGTTTCCTAATTCATGAACGAGACCCAGCAGTTATAAGCAGTTAATTTAGCCGTGCATATTGGAAAAGAGAAGCACATATTTTCCTCCAACGAGACAGCATTTAAACAATATGAATATTGATTTTCTTTAATTCATTTTTCAACTTTACTACAAATATCTATTACTTATTTTCTCTTTACATTTAACTTTTGAGAGATCAAACATATTAGTTACATTAATGAAATACATCATGAAATATCATGCCAACATACGAAACATACGTCGTTAAAATATTTTTTTTTTTATAAATTCGTTTATTTTTACAGGCTCAGTTACATAAGTTTAAAGAAGCCGAATTCTTAAATATATTTTTAAAACTATATATATGAACAATTTTCTTAAATCTATGGTTAGTAATGTGGGAAACCGATTACTCGTGGTGGACTCGAGATTAAAAGGGGTGACCTTTTCTCAGGAAAAGGATGGGGTATAAGGAAATTATTACAATGTTGATAATCACACACACTCAATTCTTAAATCTATTCGTACATCAGTTGTGAATTTACATTTCATTCTTCTGTTTATAGCAAGCGGACCAATTACTCACAAAGGAAGAAATGGAGGGTATAAGGATATAAGGATAATCACACACGAACATCGATAGATTTAAGGAAAACATATATTTGGGACATGTAATCAAGGTCTAACCGAGCCAACACATCTCTCACCGGCACATTGGGCTGCCTTCCTCTAGCCCGAAGGGAGTTCTCTAAATTCGATCTGGCAACAAGATACACCTCACACGACCAAACAACGTGTTCGATGTCGTGGTAACCTCGGCCACAAACGCAGATATTGCTGCCGGCCAGATTGAAACGAAAGAGTAGCGCGTCTAACGAACAGTGATTGGACATGAGTCGGGAGAAGGTGCGAATAAAGTACCGACTCAAGTCCAGACTTTTGAACCACGGTTTGAGGCTAACCTTAGGGATAATCGAGTGAAGCCACCGACCCAATTCATCTTCGTTCCATTTGCGTTGCCAGTTAGCGATGGTATTTTTACGGACTAAAGAGTAAAATTCATTGAAGGCGATTTGACGCTGATAAATATCGCCATCAATCGCACCTACCTTTGCTGATGAGTCAGCCCTCTCATTACCCGGAATTGAGCAATGAGAAGGGACCCACACAAAGGTAATGACATAACAGCGTCTGGATAAAGCACTCAAAATTTTTCGTATTCTCTCAAGGAAGTACGGCGAGTGATTTTCCGGCCTCACTGAACGGATAGCTTCGACAGAGCTAAGACTATCCGTTACAATGTAATAGTGTTCAACAGGTCGTGAGGCGACGCTGTCCAGCGCCCAATGAATTGCTGCCAATTCAGCAATATACACTGAGCAAGGATTCTGAAGACTGTGTGAGGTGCTAAAAAATTCGTTGAACACTCCAAATCCTGTGGACTCATTTATAGTGGACCCATCAGTAAAGTACATATTATCACAATTGATACCCCTATATTTTTCATCGAAGATCGTTGGAGCGATCCTCGATCGTTGGTAATCTGAATATCCATGGATATCTTGCTTCGTGGACAGATCAAAATGCACAGAGGAATTGATGTAGTCAGGGAAACAAACACGGTTGGGAATATACGAAGAAGAATCAACCTGCATGGAGATGAATTCATGATATGAACTCATGAATCCGGAGTGAAAATTTAGCTCGATTAGCCGCTCAAAATTTCCGATCACCAATAGGTTCATGACCTTACACCGGATGAAGAACCGAAGAGATAATAAATTGAAGCGATCTTTTAGTTGGAGTAGGCCTGCCAAAACCTCGAGACTCATGGTATGCGTTGAGGGCATACATCCCAACGCGATACGGAGACAAAGATACTGAATTCGCTCGAGTTTAATGAGGTGTGTTTTGGCAGCTGATTGAAAACAGAAACTGCCATACTCCATCACTGAGAGAATAGTTGTTCGATACAACATTATAAGATCTTCGGGATGGGCTCCCCACCAGGTGCCGGTAATTGTACGGAGAAAGTTTATTCTTTGTTGGCATTTTTTACTCAGATACCTAATATGGGCCCCCCAAGTACATTTGGAGTCGAACCAGACCCCAAGATACTTGAATGACATAGCATGAGTGATCGGTTTACCCAAAAGTTGAAGCTTTGGTTTTGCTGGTCTATGCTTCCTAGAAAAAACCACCATCTCTGTTTTCTCCGTGGAGAATTCGATCCCTAGCCCAATGGCCCAGGTTGAAAAATTGTTCAAAGTATCTTGTAAGGGTTCTTGTAGGTCGGATTCTGTTGATCCTACGACAGAGACCACTCCATCATCTGCAAGTTGTCTTAGGCTGCAATTTTGTGTAAGGCAATTGTCGATGTCGCTTACATAGAAGTTGTACAAAAGGGGGCTTAAACATGAGCCCTGGGGGAGGCCCATGTAAGAGACCCGACTTACTGCCGAATCTCCGTGAGAAAAGTTCAAATGCTTCTCACAAAGCAAGTTATATAACATATTATTCAATAGAGGCTTGCCCCTGCGGAACCCATATTGTGTATCTGAGAGTAGGCCATTCGTTTCAACCCATCGATCAAGGCGAAACAAGATCATTTTCTCCAACAATTTCCGTATACAAGACAGCATTGCTATTGGGCGGTACGAATTGAAGTCGGACGCGGGTTTTCCGGGTTTTTGAATAGCTATAACTCGTACTTGTCTCCAATCATCTGAAACAATATTATTCTCCAGAAACCGATTGAATAAATTCAACAAGCGATGTTTCGCCACATCAGGGAGGTTTTTCAGCAAGTTGAACTTAATTCTATCCGATCCCGGAGCAGAATTGTTACATGAAAGCAGAGCAAGAGAGAATTCTACCATCGAAAACTCGGAATCAAGATCGCACCTATCTTGTGGTATATCTCGAACAATTTTTTGCACAGGAGCGGAATCAGGACAAACCTTCCGTGCAAAATTAAAAATCCATCGATTTGAATATTCCTCGCTTTCATTGGATGAAGAGCGATTTCTCATGTTTCGAGCCACTTTCCATAATTTTTTCATTGACGTTTCTCGTGACAAACCTCCCACGAAATTTCTCCAATAAGCACGTTTTTCCCTTTGATCATGTTTTTAAATTGATTTTCAAGGTCCAAATACGATTGAAAATTTTCAATGGTTCCACGTTTCCGAAAAGCTTTGAATGCGTTCGATTTATCCTGATAAAGCTTGGAATATTGGCTATCCCACCATGGATTGGGAGGCCTTCGACGAATAGTGGAGCCTGGGATGGGTTTCGTTTGAGCGCGAACCGCGCTGTCATAGATCAAACGAGAAAGGAAGTTATACTCCTCCAATGGAGGTAAACCATCTCTGGAATTGATGGCTAGAGCAATCGCGTCCGCATATTTTTTCCAGTCAATGTGTCTTGTGAGGTCATATGCCATGTTTATAGATTCAGAAAAATTCGACCCAATGGTGATGGAAATTTTGATTGGCAAGTGATCACTACCGTTGGGGTCCTGGATTACATTCCACTTGCAATCTAACGATAGTGAATTCGAGCAAAGCGAGAGGTCAAGAGCACTTGGGTTAGCAGGAGGTTTAGGTACACGTGTTGTTTCCCCAGTGTTCAAAAGTGTCATATTGATGCTGTTACAAAGATCATATATCAACAGTGAACGATTGTCGTCGTACTGTTCCCCCCAGGCAGTTCCGTGAGAATTGAAGTCTCCCAAGATCAATCGTGGCTCGGGAAGGAGTGAGCACATGTCAACAAGTTGCTTGCGGCTAACCGCAGCTCTCGGAGGCCAATACAAGCTGACAATACAGAGGTCTTTTCCTCTGATGTTTGCATGACAAGCAACAGCTTCAATCCCTCCAATAGGTGGAAGGTCAATTCGAAAAAATGAGTGGCACTTATTGATCCCCAATAGCACCCCTCCGTATCTGTCATCACGGTCCAAGCGTATAATATTAAAATCGTGGAAAGAGAGATCATCTCGCGAAGAAAGCCAAGTTTCGGACAGAGCAAAAACATCACAATTGAAGTTATGAATTAATAATTTGAATGTATCCAATTTAGGGATAAGACTACGACAATTCCACTGTAAAACAGTGATATCTCCGACTTCTCTATTTGAATTAGACATCAAGAGAGATAATCATTGCAAGGAGGGGCCATGTTTGCATCAATTGCTGTAAAATTGTCTTTAATACAGGAAGCATTGAGATGACAAGGGTTCTGATGGAGTCGGAAACATTAAAGCATGTGAAGATTTGAGCCACAAGGTCAGTCAACTTTATAAATCCCGATTGGGAAGTTGAACTGGACGGTAAAATAGGGACAGTTGGGGTTTTTGATGTCCCTTCGAGTGCTGGGTCGTTCGAAGGTGAATTATTCCCACGGAAGCCAGGAGGAACCTGATTTTGCTTGTCCGCTGCACTCGATTTTTTAGGCATGCTAACAGAGGGTATAACCGGAGGGGCTTGTCCTTGAACTTTGGGAGTGGTCACATTTTTGCGCCGGGGATTCCCTTGGAAGATGTACGGTGTGCCCTCGTTAGCTGTATCCGCTTCCATTTCGTCAACTGGCAGCGAAGCGAAGACATTGTTTGCGGTTAAAGGTTGTTGCTGTTGGGCCAATGGAGAAGCGCCCTTCAAAATTTCCGCAAAAGTGCGCTTCGAGCGTTCCTTTAAAGAGCGCTTCTGCTTCTCCCAGCGACTCTTATAAGTTTCACAAGCCGAGAGCACGTGCGGATTTCCTCCGCAATATGGACACTTTTGCTCAATCGCACTGCAGGATTTGTCCACATGTTGCTCTCCGCAAGTGGCACAGCGCTCCTTGTTGGCGCAGTAAGCTGCTGTGTGACCAACTGACTTGCATTTCAGGCAAGTCATGGGCTTTGGCACGAAGAGTCGCAGCGGTAGCCTCAATTTGTCCACCATAACGTAGTCAGGGAGGGCGGAGCCAGCAAAAGTGACTCTAAACGAGTCGGACGGCGTAAATTTCGATTCTTTCCCTTCCTGGGAGACTTTGCCGAGTTGTCGGCATTCTAAGATTTTAACCTTAATCAAAGGCAGCTTTTTAAATCTGCCATCTCCTTCCATAATTGATTTGCACGTCAGACCCGTTTCGGTTATCACCCCCGAGATTTCTACGTCATGGGAAGGCACGTAGACACGATATTCCAGGGTAAACCTCTGGTCGACGACAATACCGTTTGCGTCTTTCCGATCAGCCACGACAACACGCAGTTTGGTCGGTCTAACCTTCGTAATTTCTGTCACGGAGGAGTATCTTGCCAGATCTTTCATGATCTGAATAACATTAAGTGCTTTTCCGTTTGGCTTAGGCCTGAAGAAAACAACCCACGGACCAGTTCCAGGTGCATCTTCAGGATAGACCTTGACACGTGGAGAGAAGACTACAGGAGGAGAAGGAGATAACGAGGATTGAAGGGGATCGGGGACAACAGGATGGGGAGGCGAAATCTGAGCTGGGGTAGGAGCGAGGGGGGTTGGAGAGGAGATATTTGCAGGTTTTTTAGAGGGGGGCTTGCTAGAGTTAGCAGACTCGTCCCCGGACGAAACAACCTCTGATGTAAGAACGCGTTTAAGTGTCTTCGCTGTTGCTTTATTTGTTTTTTCAACCAGAGGGGAGTCATCATCAGAGATCTCCATATCTGGAGATCCTCCCCCTCCTTCTGCCATTCTGTAATTGGTACTTATAATCTAATATTTTGTTTTAATAATAATAATAATAAATAAAAAAAAAATTAAAAAAAATCTTATATCTTATTTATTTCTATTCACCACAATGCACCCAGTGCTGATGAACTGGCAACCGCTGCTTGCTTCTCAATCGGAGCGCTTGAGCGCTCGGCACTATCACACACCACTAAGAAGTGATGCTCTCCTTCACACTGCTGTAAGTGAACAGCGAATCGCGCTGGTATTGTGTGCGTGCAACTGAGCACCGATGTCCGACTTCGATTGCGATGGCGACAAATCGGCGAAAACTGAAAGCCGGCTGGCCTTGCCAGGCTTTGATGATTCTGCTTTTCTCACTAATTCCGAGTTCACACTGCGTTTTACGATATCTCGAACAGTTCGAAAACGCGCGAAAAAAGCACACCCGGGCGATAAAAAAAAAATAACAGCCAACGGTAACCGAAAACAATGCTTTAACGGAGACGCTCACAGCACATGACCGGTTACTCGAAGCTTATGATTGTATTATCGAATTGGACTTAATACCAGTGCCGGGCCGATGCACACACTGCGTACTGCGAGTGCTGGCTCGCGCAGTGACAAATTAAACAAACTGTTGCGCTGTTGTGTTGTGTGCGCTGTGTGGGGGAGACTTTTCATCCATTTTTAAAATATTCAAACACCCTTAAAATACATTTTTTTGTATTTTATTTATCACCCAAAATGTTCTCTAGAAAAAAAAATTAAATGGCAGAACAACGTTTGCCGGGACAGCTAGTTATTTATATATTTTGGCGTAACGTGTTTAAAACATTGGCCTGATTCACATCATTTTTCTTTGTGTTTCGTTCATTGCTTGGAGTTGTGGCGCGACAGCAAAAACTGCGACCAACCCTACAATTTCTATCTCGTAGAAAGACCATTGTGATCCTGCTGCTTTGCGCTCCTGACCGTAGAGTGGGGTGAGTTGAAACGCGGAACTATCATGAGTTTAATGTACTGTTTTGCTTCTCGAACTATCTACAACTGATTCATGAAACACTAAATTGAAGGAAATACATATAAGTATTTGGAAAGAAGGGTTCTGGTACACGTGGGATGTGGAGGAGTAGCCTAATACACACAGAATGGACATACTAGGAAACGAAACGAAACGAAACGAAACAATAACATCAAGAATACTATTTTGGACGCTTTCATGTCGGAGTAGAGCAACTCGAAACGATCACTAATGAGGTTTATGGGATCATTCAAATATTCTAATATTACGTAACGCAAAAGGGAGGAGGGGATGTTGTCGCGTACAACGCGAGTCAAGTTAACACCTTGATCGCCCCGTCACCCAGATGTGGGAGACACTTTTCTCGTTCAATTTGAATAGGATTTTTAAACGGAATTTGATAGAATATGCACTTAAATGTAAATATGGGTTATGTAGAATAATCAAAAAATTAAAAACATAAAAATATTGTTTTTACACTATACTTTTTAATGGTTTTATTTACCATTACTTACTGTAAATATGCTTGTATGTTTATCTGGGTTGTGTCCCATTCACCCGAAACACGTTTACCTGAAGAACATTTACTCGAATGTAACACATACCCGAATGACATTCACCCGAATGTAACAAATACCCGAATGCAACATTTACCCGAATGCAACGGTTACCCGAATGCGACATTTAGAAGAAGGAAGGAAGAAGGAAAAATTCCGACAATTCAGTTTGAGTTTTGTAGAATCTGCTGTTAGGAAATTACTAAGTAAACTGAGAAATTGTAATGAGGAAATTCGAAAAAGATGTTGAAGACTTCGCTGTGTTATTTTTAGAAATTAGTGTAGGCACAATTGACATGCTGTCTTCTTTCCTTTCCGTATTGCTCTTTAAGACCAAGAGATCATTCAGAAATGAGCATGGGTTATGAAATATTCCGAAAATTAAACAGAATAAAAAAAAGAATACATAAGAAAAAATGGGACTTACGTATTTGCCGCTGCAGCGCAATTTTTATCATGAGTTTACTATTTCGTGATGAAATTTATTTTGAGATCAATGTAATGGGGGCGAAGTCCCCATTTAACGAGGATAAGGAATCGAGGTGACGCCGCCGCCGCCGCCGCCAAGGTGACGCAATCCGAGTAGGCCGCCGACCCGCCGTCGGAAGCGGCGGCCTCTCGAAAGCAATCATGTGTTCCACCGATTACCCGGTTTATTTGAAACATAGGAGACGATCCTTTAATCAGATCCGTTACGTTTTAACCGGGCATACGTTTATCTGGTGCATTACGTTTGCCCGGTTAATTATGCGTGTCATGCATTTTGATTGCCTGGTTACAAACGTGATGCACCAGATAAACGTATGGCGTCCGACGCTCGTAAACGGGCTGCGTCATCCATAAGAATGGATAGACTTAATAATACGTTATAAAACTGCATTCTTTCACTTTTCGTTATTTTGAAAAGGATTTTATTCAATGCCAGTATTTCTCGAATTGTACTTCCCACGAAAAATACTTTTTGAATGGAAATGAAAGTATGAGACAAATATGATCTTTATATAACATTGATCAGTAAAATTACAAATATAGTAAAATTGGTGTATTATTTGAATATATCCTTCTTTTGAGTAAGTGTCGCTTTCGGGTAGATTACATTCGGGTAAATGTTACTTTAGGGTAACTGTTGCATTCGGGCAAATGTTACATTCGTGCAAATGTTACATTCGGGTAATTGTTGCGTTCGGGTAAATGTCGCATTCGGGTAAGTGTCAATTCGGGTAGATGTTACAATCGGGTAGCTGTCGCTTTCGGGTATTTGTTACATTCGGGTGAGTGGAATTTGGGTGAATGTCTTCCGGGTAACTGTCATTCGGGTGAATGGGTTTCGGGTAAATGTGATACAATCGTTTATCTGCAGGGTTGTCCCACATCAATAGAAATTTAACCTCCTTCCTGTTGACCGATTGATCTGAAATGACCTTGAAAATCCAAGCTGGCGCCGCTACAAAATGGCAGACTACATATTTTATCAAAACCCCATCAATATGGGTATCAAACGAAATGGCTTGACTAGTAAAACATATTTATTTGTGAAAAATCAGATTTGTAATGTACATTTGAAAAATCAATATCTTTATATCGTCTATAGTAAGTTCTTCTAACATATCGTTCAGGTCTTCACTTGCGTATAGTTATTCAATATCATAATCGGAACCCGATGAAATAATACTCGAAACTTTTCTTCTAACGCTTCACATTATTTCGTCGCTACTACTTTCCTCTCTTTCAGATTGACTATTACGCCGTCCGGTGAACATTTTAAGGATGAAAAAAACACATGTGTATCTAAAAAATATACATAATAAGCTTATTGTTTTTTGAAATAAACGGGCTTTTCCGCGTTGCGCAATTATTATTCTCATTCTCAGAAAAAAAACTTGCAACTTGCTTCTTCTTTTAACTTTTAACTACCAAGCGCAAAAAACGATGAAAACAAATTCTGTGAAAAATCGGAGTTACCAAATGTGATATAGCTTATGACGATTATTTTCCCACAAATGTGACGTATGTTCTCAGTATGATATATTTACAGAATCTTCGCAATCGATTGAACAGAATATTCCATATTCTCCAATATAATTGTAGTTATTCATCGTCATCGAATATAGTATATAAAGCAAGTACGTTCGGTTGAATTTAATTTTTTATTATCATTTCCAACACTGTATAATTGACTGTAAACTTATTTTTATAAGTTTTCTAATCAGCAGCCGGTTGATTTCATTCGGATTCAACAGAAAAGTAGTCCTGAATCGAGCCCGAATTCGTTATTATCGTTGCCCGCCTATTTCTCTAGCACCCGCATGAAACTCGACAAAATTGCTCTGGGCGACGAAGGTGTTAAGGTAGGAACAGAATGCTGCATTGTGCGTTGCTTCTCATCAGCTGTCATTGCTTGCGTTTTGTACTAAAGCATTCGCCCGACGCAGTCTGTTGATTTGCAGTCACAATCTAGCATTCGCACCACTTTTCATGTAAACAAAAACAAAATAAAATTCGTATGAAAATCTTGTTCTTGTTGTGTGCACGGATTAGTTGAATATTTTTAAACACAACACACTTACATATCCACGCTGACGGCATTGAGCTTCATTTACTTGGGGAGCGTGAAAGGATAGCTGATTTTCAGTCGAAATGAACACATTTTCAAAATTAAAATTATGAATGAAAATTAGCTTTTCCATATCAAACTAGTATTCCATTTAAAAGAAAAACATTTTTGTTTGCAGGTGGTGAAAAAGTCTCATACGAAAATCGTTAATGAAGGCAACTCTTTATTATGATGAACAAATTCAGCAACAATGTTGGAATTGTTTAACCATATGGTTGACTGAAAGTCAGAAACACGTGTTTCAAGTAATCAAATAACACGATGTGAAAATTTTCATTAAAATTTTAGAATTTAAAAACCGGCTTCGTGTCTTCTAATCTGATAGAGATTACACTAACGAGTTTGGGCCCTAATTGGAAGTTGCAACCAGACGTCGACACCATGCCACTGTCATCGCGAATTCAGCGCAAGCAGTTTAAAATAAATGTTAGCGTTTAGTACAACGATGCTAATGACGCAACGCATTACTGTGTTCGACTAAATGGAAACACACATATTGAAAATGCCGGCATTCTGGTCCCACCTTTAGAGTAGCCCGAGATAACACTCAACAGACGAGATACCACAAACGCTGTTCTTGTGCACAATCACACACAATCACACATCACACACGAAACATCTCACTAGCAGTATAAATACCGGTCACCAACACAGCATCCCATCTCACTTCTTTGCAAACCGTCACCAATAAACAAACGAAAGGAAGCAGCGAGTTTTCTATTCACCAAAACCAATAGTCTTTTATAAGACTCAAAAAGAGTTAACAGAGTTTTCCGATCCGCCTGTTCAAGCGTGGGAGCTTTTCGAGGAGGAGTCCGTGGCGCGGACAGATGTCTGAAATTAACCATTTGTTACATGTTATCTAGAGAAGGGGAGTAAACAAATTGCGTTACGTAATATTTGAACGATCCCTAGTTGCAAAATTAACAAATTTTACTTGTTAAGAAATATTAATGGTTCTTATTTTTTTTTTTATTTATCATCATTCATTCAGCAATCACCGACTAATAACGGACAAATATAGCGACTCGAGAATTAATCGAGGAAATGAAACCAATTTTGACATGTGGAGGTTTTAGGGTGCAATAAATGTTTTTACGGTGGTTAGATACTCCTCCCCCTCTCTTAGGGGGGGGTCTGCCATACAAATGAAACACAAATTTCTGCTTAACTCGAGAACTAATCAAGCAAATGGAACCAAAATAGGCATATGGAGATTTTAGTGTACAATAAATGTTTCTATGGTGGTAAAACAATCCACCCCCTCTCTAAGGAGGGGCTGCCATACAAATGAAACACAAACTACAGGGGGCACACAAACACAAACTTCTACATAACTCGAGAACTAATCAAGCACAATTTGCGATGTGAGGGTTTTTGGGTATGAGGAATGTTTCTATGATGGTATGACACCCCTCCCTCCCCTTGAATGGAGAGGGGGTCCCATAAAAATATTACACATATTTCAACCAACAATATTCCAACCAAACATGACTATTGAAAATTTTCGGAAAAATCTGAAGAAAAAAGGGAAAATTCGGAAAATTAAATTCCCATATGTTCTGCAATTAGATAGTGACAAGTGCTGTTAGTCCATTTGATGTTTGCGGTAGCGAAATTGATATTTGTTCGAAGCTGGAAATGGATTTTAATGTGATGAAACGCACTACTATATCTTCTTCTATCTATACCAATAAAAGAGTATCGCCGAATGTGTTGATAAGAGCAGAACTCGAGGAAGGAATTGTCCGATTTAGGGCTGTTTTTATTCCATCATATTTTCTGTTACAAACATTTTCTCCATGTAACGGAGAAACGCATAACTGACTGAAATCACATACGTGCACTTGATTTTCAATTTTTTTTGTGTTTCGTCTTGTTTTTGTTTTATTTTTAAGTTTTATATTGATATGACCTTTAACTTTAACTTAACTTTATTATTATTTAACATTATGACCTTAATTTATTATTCAACAACCTATTTGGCTAGTATTGTCGCGACTTACTTTGAATATGGACAGCGAGATTATTTGTGTTGTCTGCGAACATAAAGAAAATGATATGTTTGTACTGTTTCTCTAGTTTTCATTTAAAATGTAGAAATATTATTGGCAATGCTTGCTGTCGTATTCGTGACAAGCCGTTTTTCTGCACCCCCGACTGTGGGAAGATTTATCTACGCATAGTAGAGATGTCCGATAACAAGAAAACGCTGATTGAAACTCTCACGAATGAACTGAAATCTACAGTCAATAACATAATTGGTACTGAATTGCTTAACTTTAGATCTGAGGTGAAGCAAATAACTACAGCTATAGAAAGTTCCCAAGAGCTTTTGGCAACTAAATTTGATGCTATTTCCGAAGACTTCAATAAAATTAAATTAGAGAACGAAGATTTGAAGCTCGTAATTTTCAACTTGAAGAAATCTTATTCTGCGTTAACTGATACGGTTAACAGGCTTGAGTTGTATAATGACAGAACAAACCGATTGATTAATGAGAAAAATGCCGTCTTCATGGGAATTCCGGTAACACAAAACGAAAATACCATGCACATCATCGACAATACAATCAAATATCTGGGTGTTGAGTTGAAGTCTGATGCCATAAAGTCTGTTTCCAGACTAAAATCCAAAAATAACTAACAAATAACTAACTAACTAATAAATAACAAACCACTTATTCCAATTAAAGTCGAGTTCGAGGATGTTGTAGATAAAGAAATTATATTTCAGAAAAAGAAACAAATAGGGAAACTGCCGTCAACAGTTATTGATCCGTCGCTGCTGTTAAATGGCAGGCTTACCTTAGTTTCCGTACGCGATGAATTAATTCAATATTCTTCGGATCTTCTTCGTGAATTACGTGACTCCCAGGAGGTTTTGAAAATAAAATATGTTTGGCCTAGAAGTAATGGAGTTATTCTCGTTAAGAAAAACGTCGGTGATAGACCAGAGATTATTAAAAATAGGGACGAAATAAGCAAACTAACGACACGCTATCCTAATGCGATGGTTACTCCTTCCCCAAAGAGGAAAAGGTATGATCATAACACCGAATTCCTCTAAAATTCATCAAAAAATATAACATCCTTAATCCTAATTGACGTCCTATATTCCAATGATTAATATTAAAGCTATGAATTACTATCATGACGATATTAATGACTTTAACATTGGATTGAGTACTCTTAGCGGTGAACACCTGAGAATTCTCCAATGGAATCTACGAGGAATAAATCTCGCGTAACTTTTGAAAAGGTCCAATGTAACATGTTCGCCAACTTGAGAAAAACGAAGTTGAAGACCCGAACATTGTCTTAAAAGCTATCGATCTTTATCACTGTTTTCACCACTAGCTGTCAAGAATAACTCCGTAAAACCAATCGTAACTGTCGATCCGTGATTTGAAATTAAGGTTGAAGCCTCGGAACGAAAAATGTTACATTGGACGTTTTGACTGCCCGCGATTGCACATTGGACATATTACGTTGCACTATAATAATTTGAAACTAACTAATAAACAACAATCCAAATATCAGCATTTCGTTCTAAAGACTGATTATTATTGTTATCGCTCGTTGAATTGCACTGAAATCGATAACAACACCTGTAAGAAACAAATTCCATAACGACCGAAGTACGACTGCGAGTTGTTTTGACTGCTTTGTTACTTCGGACGTTTCGGCCGTCGGAGGAAAGTGGCGTCCGAAGTAACAGCCGAGTGCTTAAAATCCGAATCTGTACATTGGATATTTTTTGTATCGGCGACAAAAAGATGAAGAAGATAGATACGTGAACGATTTTTTTTGTAATACATTCAATGATTAAAAACTAATAGCGTGCGTCCATTAACTCGATTTGTTTACATAGGACCTTTTCAAAAGTTACGCGAGAAATGACCTATCAAAATTTGACAATATTAAGCTGTTTCTTGACCAGTGTAATGTGTCCATAGATGTAATTGTAATTGGTGAGTTTACGAAGTTTTTTCGTGTCGTGAGGTATAACTGTTGGGCTAAATAAAGTGCTGAATTATCAAGTAACTACGTAGTGTATCGCTGTGATCTTAATTCACTCAGCAGTCACTTGTCCCGTGGCGGTGGTGTCTTGATTGCAGTGAAATTTGAGCTTAACTGTAGTTCGGTGCATCTAGTAGACTGTGAGAGTTTGGAGCAAACAGCCGTGCGCATCATTCTACCCCGGTTCTCATTGTTCATCTGTAGCATCTACATCCGCCCGAACAGTCATGTGGATATCTACGCCCATCACGTTGAATTCATCCATCAAATTCAACAAATGGCCAACCCTGATGATGTGATCGTAATTCTCGGTGACTATAATCTCCCGAATCTATTGTGGACCTTCGACGATGATTTCAATTCATTTTTACCTCTTAATGCATCTACGGAGCAGGAACTAGCATTAGTAGAACAAACACTGTCGTCTGGGTTACATCAAATTAACGACCTACTGAACGCCAACGGTAAGCTTCTTGACTTGACATTTGTTAACAACCCTGACCGTGTAAGTCTTGTCGACTACCCATCGGCGCTCCTCAAAGTGGACGATCACCATAAGCCGCTGGCTTTAATTGTTAACTTTTGTTCCCGAATGGGAGATGACTCTTCTTCTCGCTCTGAGCTTGATTTTTCTCGCTGTGACTATCATACTGTAAATAACAAAATTGCTTCTCTGGATTGGGACCGCATACTTGACCATACATCAGTTGACAATGCCGTATCTACATTCTATGAAAAATTGAACGAAATTATTAGAGAAACAGTTCCGTTGAAGGCCCAGCGTTCTAGGAATTTCAATCAACTCTGGTGGACTCCACAGCTTCGAAATCTCCGCAATAGGCTGCGAAAAGCGAGAAAACGATTTCTTCACGACAAAACTCCAATACGCAGAAGAGAACTACACGAGGCCGAAGAAAAATACAAGAACTTGCAGCTTGAAAGCTTCCGCAAGTACATAAATGCTCTTCAAAGCACATTCAAACAAAATCCATCTTCTTTCTGGAGTTTCGTACGGAACCGGAAGAACTTGACGCGGATACCGGACAAAATCGTTTATCAATCCAGCAACTCCGACTCACCACTTTCTTCTGCCAATCTCTTTGCCGAATTTTTCCAAAACATGTATGAAAGCAATTCATCTCAACCAACCCGCAAGTATATTGACAGTCTGCCATCTTACAATCTCCGTTTCCCAGTACTTGCGTTTGATGAAGATGTGGTGCATAAAGCACTCAGTTCAGTAGATGCAACAAAAGGACCCGGTCCGGATCTTATTCCCCCGGTCTTCATCAAGAACTGTGCAGCGATGCTCGCCAGACCAGTTTCTATGGTTTACAACCAATCTCTGCGCGAGGGTATTTTTCTCGAGGCTTGGAAGCTTGCATCGATAGCTCCAGTCCACAAGAAAGGCAGCTTTCACGATGTCGAAAACTATCGCCCGATATCGATTTTAAACTGCCTAGCAAAAGTGCTCGAGAGCCTAGTTCATGGTGCCGATTGTACAACCTGTGATTTCAGAGTTCCAACACGACTACGTTAAAAAACGCGCAACCACCACGAACCTTATGGCATACACTCACATGCTAATCAACAAAATCGAGAAGCGGCAACAAGTAGATGCTGTTTACGTCGATTTCTCCAAAGCTTTCGACAAAGTACCCCACGACCTTGCTATTCTGAAAATGGATCGACTTGGTTTACCATCCTGGATCATAAACCTGCTAACCTCATACTTATTATCCCGCAAAGCTTTTGTCAAGGTCCACGGTACTAAATCTAACGAATTTACGATTCCATCTGGTGTGCCACAAGGAAGCATTCTTGGTCCTCTGATTTTTGTATTATTCGTTAACGATCTGTGCGAAAGGTTATGTTCGGGGAAAATTTTACATGCGGATGATTTGAAAATTTACCGAGTAATACAATCAAATTTAGACTGACATTGAGCGATTAACGGTTTGGTGCCAGGAAAATGGAATGCATGTGAACGCTGAAAAATGCAAGGCCATCACATTTACGCGCTCTCACTCCCCTATTGTACACGGATACATGTTGCATCTCTCGCCACTGCAGGGAGTCAATCGAATCGAATCGAATCGAAAGATCTGGGAGTTCTTCTTGACAGCAAGCTGCGTTTCTATGAGCACGTCTCGGTCACAATTTCAAGAGCAAATGCGATGGATGGATTTTTGAGACGCAACACAGCTCATTTCGATGACGTCTACGCTCTGAAGTCGTTGTACTGTGCATTTGTTCGCAGCGTCTTGGAATACGCAGTACAAGTATGAGCCCCATATCACGCGGTACATATCCAGCGCATCGAACGTGTTCAGAAACGCTTCGTAAGGTATGCTCTACGTGGCCTGCCCTGGAATGATCCAACCAACCTACCACCCTATGAACAGCGCTGTGCACTTATTGGAATGCAAACCCTGGAAATCCGACGATTGGTGCTACAGAGAATTTTTATTTTCGATGTATTGACAGACAAAATTGACTGCAGCTATCTACTTCGAAACGTTAGTCTACACGCACCATCCCGACAGCTACGCCATCGAGTCCTGGCGATGCCTAATCACCGTACCATATATGGGCAAAATAATCCCTTAGACGCGTGCTGCCGCGTCTTTAACGAGGTATCTGAACTGTTCGATTTTAATATTAGTAGGTTAATCTATAAGAATAGAATTAAGTCCCTATAAGTAGTCTGTACAACCATTAGGTCGGAGACGTTTAACATTAAATAAATAAAAAAAGTAACAACATTCCTTGAAAGAGTACAAAATAGCGTAGAGTACCTGCTACAGTTCTGAAAATTTAAAATTTTCTTAGTTAGAGTGTTGAAATATTGTGTTTTCATACGACACAAATACATATTAGAAGTTGTTGATTTGAATAAAATTCAAGCTATATTACCCATATTATTTATATTATTGATCTCATTGCTTTTTTATGGAAATGTAGATCACATCAATACGAGCAATAAGAAACGTTTATATGAAATTGACGAAGAACGCAATATTCATCCCAAGTTATCGTTGTAATTCGAATACGAAGGAATTTTCTTTATGAATGTCATTTTCCGAATATGAGCAATTTGAATAAATGTTTGAATTTGGATCATATCACCGCCTCCGTCAAGCAAACAAATGGTAATATATTATAACTCGACAGCTTGGTGGGTGATCATTAGATGCTGGTTGTGTTTGGCTTATCCCAATCGAGGATACCACCGAGATGGCAATTTGATCCGAATTTGTATTTCCCACTCTGCATTGTGCCACCGGTATCGTACACCTTCGCGGGCTCTTTGTTCAACTCAGCTCATGACGCGGCTCTGAGATAGCAACTTTCGATAAAAATTCAATTTTCTCCACCAACCGTTGCACGTGTTTACTTGGCTATCTCGCGCCATGAACGCTTCTACGTGGAATGTGGAATGTATTCAGTCGCGGTAGCGGTTGTTCCGGAAGGACGCCACTAGCGAATATGAATATTTAATAAGCGTTCATTATCTTATATTATGCTAAGGATCGAATCAACAAAATGTTGTGGCTCCGCTGTCTAGTTTGTGCCCCGCTCGATCCACACTAGCTTTATTACTGCTGAGTGCCAAAACGGTAACAAAGTGTACGCTTCAATCCTTTATTGACATAAAGACGCGGATGAAGCCGGTATCCTTGAAATGTGCAAAATAGCGACAAAATCCTTGCACATATATCATTACGGAAAACGATCAAATTGCCACCGCCATCGAATGCTGTCGTCTCGCGTGGGCGGAATTTATTTTGAAGCAAAGCTGGTGCCTCTTGCCCGCCCACACACCCGCAAACATCGCGGATGTCTTTTGCGCGAAATTTTACCACATTTTCCCTAGAGCTGCGGCAGCGAAACGGCTTACTCACTGTCATCACCATCCGGAAGGCACAGAGCTTGGGGCTTATTTCGACGATTCCGCTGCAATGGAGTCAATTTTGGTGGCTCGTTTTTATTTCCCACAAGGAGCGATGGAGAGAAGACTCGCGCGAAGTAAGGAAGTCAACTGTCGGATTTAACTGACAGATTGGACGCCGTCGGAGTGATTGTTACCGCTGGAATAATGATTGTGCAAATTTGGTACATCTGTTGAACAACTTTGAAATCAATTTCGTGTTTTTAGGGAGCAAATTTATTTTGTATAAATTCAAAGATTTCAACATTGTCAAATTAATTATGCGTCGATAACTTGGGAGTCGTCTTTTGGACAAAATCATGAAATCTTGAAAACAGGGCGACACCGAACTTTTTGTCCAGGTTATTCACAACGGATACCCATATTATTGAAATTGGCTTGCATTCAAAGCAGCATCTCTAAGCTTTTTCGCTCACCGCACTTGTTTTGCATCGAAAATAGCTGAAAGAGGAAGAACTATCTGAGACTTGTTATCTGGTTTTACCGTATCGCGGTTTTGTTCCAGTAATTATTCCCGGAAAGATGAAAACAAATTTAATTTATGCACTCATTTGCATGATAATACAGCCACACTTCGGAGATGACCTTCGAGATGTTGTTTGTATAACCGAAAACAAAGGGTGGTAACGGTGTAAAATTTTCGTTTGAATTCGAATGGTTTCTTGGAAGCTTTAGAAATTCATGGCCGGTGATGCAATATAGCGCAGGGACGACAGAAATGAGTTTGCAAAGAGTAAACGCGTATTGTTAAACTCGAATTTAGGCCAAGGAATTATCCATTTCGATGCTCCGCAAATAAAAATCTTTTCCCCTGGGAGGCAATTTCTGTCTGGCCAAATTTTCACACTTTGTGGGGCCGAAATTGTTGATGTCATAAGTAATTGTGTCGAAGTTGTGTGCGAAGTAATAATTGCAAAAATGTGTATTAGTCAGTCCATGTGTTCCCTCGTGTTGAATTCCTAAAATGACCAAATTACAATGTGTTTTGTCTAATATTTCGAACAGTCTCAAAT
Source organism: Toxorhynchites rutilus septentrionalis (assembly GCF_029784135.1). NCBI lineage: Eukaryota > Metazoa > Arthropoda > Insecta > Diptera > Culicidae > Toxorhynchites > Toxorhynchites rutilus. The sequence continues at coordinate 28,510,219 of NC_073746.1, read as the reverse complement.
TCTGAACACTTGAACACTTATTCCGAACACATTTTTGAATCAAATTTACTGAACTTTTATGTTATAAATAAACGAACAATGAAAACCCTGACATTCTTTGGGGATAAGCTTCATTTTAACATCATTTACAGGTATTGATACAGCCTATGATTTATAATAATAAGCATTTGCAAAAAAATGACAGTCAAAACCAATGATAAAATATTTTTTCAATAAAACAACAAGCATTGTTAGTTTTTCAGTTTTTGTGGTTTTTTCAATTATTTTGTTTGCTGTTTTCATGTTAAGTACTAGAAAAGGTATGAATCTAGAATAAATGGATAAGAAAATGATATTTTATGCAGAAACTAGCTGACCCGGCAAACTTCGTCCCGCTCAAAATTTATTTTTCGTTATCACTATCACTATCGTTTTCTTACTATGGGCACTTTAATGGGTCCAATCGCAGAACTGTTCATTGATTGATCTTGTAATCTACCCTTTGAAATTACCTTTCACTATAAAATTCCTAGTTCTTCTACCAAAGCTCTTCATTATAATATCAGATTACTTTCAGACACAATTCTCATTCAAGACTTTTCAACCACTTCCAAATAACATGTTTCTTCGCTACATGGAATAAATGTTTGATACAGAAAATATGATAGAATAGAGACAACCCTAATTCCTTTCTCGAGTTTTGCTCTTATCAACACATTCGGCGATCCATTTTTATTTATATAGATAGAAGAAGCTATAGGCGTGAGTTTTATCACATTAAAATCCATTTCCACTTTCGAACAAAGATCAATTTCGTTACTGCAAACATCAAATGGACTAACAACGCTTGTCACTATGAAATTGTAGAACATATGGGGATTGAATTTTCGCAAAATTTCCCATTTTCTTCAGAGTTTTCCGAAAATTTTCAATTGTCATGTTTGGTTGGAATATGTTTGATTGAAATATATGTATTATTTTTATGGGACCCCCCCCCCCCCTCCATTCCAAAGAAGTCCAATAGGAGGGGTGTCATACCATCATAGAAACATTTCTCGTACCCAAAAACCTCCACATGCCAAATTTGATTTCGTTTGCTAGATTAATTCTCGAATAATGCAGAAATTTGTGTTTCATTTGTATGGCAGCCCCCCTTAAGAGAGGGAGAGGAGTATCTAACCACCATAGAATCATTTATTGCACCCTAAAACCTCCATATGTTCAATTTGGTTTCATTTGCTTGATTAATTTTTTTTTTATTCCCTCCACTCACCCCCATCTCGAAGAAATTCTTATTCGAGAATCCTAGAGTTGGGCACCAATTATTTTTTGCTGAAAAAAAAATTTTTTTTAAGATAATTTACAATTCCACAGGACAAAACAAGATATTTAGGTACGAGGTGAGCGGACAATAACATGTAAAGCAGAGATGTAAGGATCCCAGTGAAAATAGTATTTCTTTTAAGGGATCCAATATAATATAAGAATATAACATAGTAAAAAAAGATAAATAGAAACAACAAAAATTTGAATATAAAACATAGCTTGTAGAAAATTATGAGAAAAACTGGCAAGTATACAAAAATAAGAAAGCTAAACACTGAGGTGGTTTATTGTGGTTGATCGAAATCTATACTAGGAAAACTCTTATGATCGATTAGTATAGTATAGTATGATTAGTATAGCTTCAATTTATTTTTAAAAAGATCTGAACGTGTTATTGCTCGGATTTCCGGTGGCAAAGCATTGAAACGGGAAGGTCCATAAAACAAAATGCGCTGTTGACCAACATTGGTTGTTGCCCGACTTCGCATTAAATTTTGGGCTTGTCGTGTGGAGTGTTGGTGATTTGCTGTAGGTATTGTCAGGTTGTGATGGATATTATTGTCATTTATAACGCTGTGAATAAATTTTACAGTCTGTAATTCGCGCAGTCCAATAAGAGGCAGTATACTATGAGAATCGTCAGAGTATAAGTCCGAAGTAGGATGAAGAATTGGTAGTCTGTATATGATTTTCAAACATCTATTCTGCAACACTTGTAATTTTTTTAGTTTTGTTTTACATGCATGCCCCCATACTATTATTCCATATTGCAATAGTGAGTGTATACATGCAAAGTAGAAATTGATTAACGATTTCTTGGCCACAAAGTGGGATACTCTCTTTAATACATCACAGAGTGAAGAAATTTTTCTCTCCAAAGAATTTACTTGTTGTGTCCATGATAAGGTCGTGTCTAGCTGAATTCCAAGATATTTGAAGTGGTTAACCTTGTCAATTGAAATATCCCCGACCTTTGGGTCGGGACAAACGATGATTTTTTTCCTAGGTGAGTGGAAGAACATATATTTTGTTTTTGACAGATTAAGTGACAAAAGATTGTCTTGAAAATAAGTAAGAAGAACATTTAGATCATTTTCAATATTTGAGACGACGGTTTTTGATTCAGAACAAGGATAAAATAATGCAGTGTCGTCAGCAAATAGTCTAGCTGTTCCTATCAACGGAAGGTTACCTATATCATTAACGTACATAAGAAACAGCAGAGGCCCGATATTACTACCCTGGGGTACTCCTATATTTATTGGACGCAGGATACTTCTGGCATTATTCAATGCAACATATTGGTGTCTATCGGTGAGATAATTTTGCACGAGGTCGTTGGCTATTCCTCGAATACCATAGATATTCAATTTTTTTTAGTAATTCATTATGATCGATTGTATCGAAGGCCTTTTTTAGGTCAGGAAATAGTGCTCCAACTACCTTTTTGTGATCGATTCCATCTATCAGCTCATCCACAAGCTCAGTGATGGCAGTTACAGTGCTGCTGCCACGCCGAAATCCGTACTGGAGCTGGTAGAAGACGTTATTTTTATTCAAAAAATCAAGAAATCTGACAATAATGAGCTTTTCAAATATTTTATTAAACACTGATAGGGTTGATATCGGTCGATAGTTGCTAGGATTCGTACAATCGCCGGATTTAAAAATTGGCACGACTCTAGCAATTTTTAGACAGTTTGGGTATCTTCCTGTAGACAGCAATATGTTGAACATTTCCGAGCAAATTCTAGAAAAGGCAACTGTGTTCGTTTTTATTACATTCACTGGATATTATCAGATCCGCAACCTTTTTTGCTGTTCAGATCTTGTATGATCGTTAGCACCTCAGCTGGATTTGACGGATATAAAAAAAATGAGTTTGGGACATAACGAAAACTTCACACACTTCTTCGTCCTTTGTATACTCAATACCATCATTTTTTTTTTTTCCCAAAATATATTTTTTATTAAGGCACATGTGGCGTTAGCCTCACGGGGCCGGGAGTCCAATATTTTGACAATTTTTGTCTTACAACTATGTTAGTAATATGTAACCGATTACTCGCGGTTGGCTCGAGGTTAGTATTACAAGTGTTCTCATAATTGGTATGTTGCAGTCTTCGATGCTCTGTACGTGTGCCCGATACGGGATACTTCCTATTGGGATGCAGCTGACCATTAATCAGCAACGCCCCCCTAGTCTGTACCCCATATCTAGCGTGGTGCGTCTTTCTCGACTCGCGGAATCCAAGATAGAATGGTCACTAGCCGGCGCAATCATCATCTCGTGTAGAGTTGTCATGAGCGGTACAACCTTTGGCTCTTGTTGAATGATCAGTGGACTGCACAACCTTCGGCCCGTGCATCTGTAAAGAGTGTGTGTATCAATACCATCATTAATAAGATTAATTTGTGTTCTTTCCTTGGAGCGTCCAAAAATGGAATTAATTGTTTTCCACATTCTTGAATTATTCGTATTGTTCAATAATTGTTGGAAAAATGCTCTTTTACTGTGCCTTTTCTCTACTTGAACTTTTTTGAAATATGGTTGAGCATTTCTTGTAGGTACGTATCATTAGGACGGCTTTTAACCTTTTTCAAGTATTTGTCTTTAATTTTCAACAATTTCCAAAAATCATATGACATCCAGGGACAAGCGTTTCCTTTGGTGTTGACCTCAACAGAGATGGTTTTGGAGCATTGGTTTAACAACGCATTGTACGTCGACGAGATATTTGTTAAGCACAATTCAACGCTTTGCCCACAACTCACTGTTTCCAAGAAATTAGAGAAGAGCGTGTTTAATCTGTTGTGGTCTTTTTCAGTTTTGTTTTGACTTTGCAACCGTTTAGTCTTAACGAAGATACAATCAATGAGTGATCACTGAGACAAGAGAAAACAGTATCATTCCGAATGTTTGGCACGTCCATGATTCTGCATACAACATGGTCCAATATATTGTTACTCGCATTGCGCGTAGTAAACGTGTTGCCACATATAAAACCTAGCGACTGTAAGAGATAACGAACTACAATATTATTACCAGACAAATTTACAGGAACATTCACGTCACCTACAATGAAGTATGGTCTTGATGTAGAACGATTCAATTTATTTTCCAGGAAGTCATAAAATCTGTTGAAGTCAAAAGAGGGGGGACGATAAACACCTAAAACATCGAAAAACTGATTTTTGATTGATAGCTCAATGTGAATGAAATGAAATCCATCTAGATTTTGATTGTCAATGATATTATGTCGAATTGAATTTTTAACGAATACAGCTAAACCACCAGCAGATACCTCACGACACGAGAAAATCGATTTGTACCCATTTATATTATAAATTGAGCACATTTCAGCTTTAAGCCATGTCTCTCCAATCACTATGACATCTATGGACACGTCACACTGATTAATGAATAAAATTATTTGGTCGAAGTTTTCTAAGTAATTTATTCCACGAACATTCCATTGAAGAATTCTCAAAAAGTTACCGTTAATATTTCTCAAGCTAATGTTCAGATCATTCACGTCGTCATGGGAAAAGTTATTTGTATTTGTATGAGTCATAGATTAAAAGACAAACACAAATTGATTAAAAAAAAACGAGGAAAACAGGCAAGAAGAAATTACACAGCATTGTTGTGTCTCCCTCTTGGGCGAGGGAGTCTTAGTCATGTTCAAGTATCGGATCATTAGTTTACTGAGATCTTCTCTGTTTTTTATAACGTCAGGTCTATCACCATCTCTTTTCTTTACTAGAATTGTTCCGAATCTGCCAGGCAAGACATATTTAATGTTCAATACTTCCTGCGATTCACGAAGTTCGCGAAGTAGTTCAAAAGAAAGCGGAGACAATTCATCACGAATGGAGACAGAAGAAGATCTACCATTCAACAGTAAAGATGGATCAATTTCTGTTGATACAAGTTTACCTTTTTGTTTCGTTTTGTCAAATACCTTTTCCTTACTAACTGTATCATTAAAGATCACTTTGATAGGAATCAACGTTGAATTGCTGTTCTTTTTTGAGCTAAGCCTGGCGGCTGTTGCTATAAATCCAGCTTCCAGAGACTGTATAGTTTTCTCAATGAGTTGAACTGTGTTTTCATTATGTGTTAGAGGTATGCCCATAAACAACGCGTTTTTTTCGTTCATTATCCTATTAGTTTTGTCTGAGTACATTTCAAGTTTATGGACCGTCTCTGTTAATGCAGATTGCGATTTCCTCAAACTATGAATCTCGAGCTTGAGTTCATCGTTTTCCAACTTTAATTTATTAAACTCATCTGTAATAGCGTCAAATTTGGCAGATAGGAATTCCTGGGAATTTTCTATAGCAGTAGTTATCTGTTTGACTTCCGATCGAACATTAAGAATTTCGGCAGACACTGCGTTCTCGATCGTTGTTTTCAATTCAGTTGTGAGCGTAGCAATTAATGCTTCTTTATTATTGGACATTTCGACAATACGCTGGTATATTTTTGCACAGTCAGGAGTACAAAAGTGAGGCTTTTCACGCACACGACGAACGGCGTTTCCGATTATATTTTTACATTTCAAATGCGCGCTAGAGAAACAATACAGACATGTAATAATTTTATTCGAATCAGGTTCTTTCCGTTCACAAACTACACATATATTTTCGTCATTCATGTTACAAAGAAAAAAGGTCAGACAAACATAGAAGCCTAAACAGGAAATCAAGAAAGCTTTATGATGACTTCAATGTTTTCCCAGTTGCTGCATACAAGAGATGAGTTCAGCTGAATTTGCTAGCGAGCTATTGTGAACGTGCTATGATTGACACGATCAATGGACAGACATCACTTACCTTGTCCACACAAGTGCTTTATTCCTCACACTTAAGCGTCGTACAGAGACTCACACTGCGATATTCATTATTACATATACTGGACAGCTTACAAGCAAACTTTTAGTTCTTACTTCCTCGTCAAGTTGCATGCAAGTCAGAGACGACACGCTTGCACACAATATATTGGATGTATAGTTGTGTGCAGCCTCGCCGAGCTTGTGACATATATTATCGGAAGGCGAACTAGGGCTATCTGTAGCAGTCCCACACAATCATGGAAAACACAGGCATTGTCAATTTAAGAACGTTGACGGCGCCAGTGGTTGTATGGTTAGCGTAACAGCCTCACAATCCGATCGGCCTGGGTTCAATCCCAGCTGGCGTCGTTGGGATTTTCTGAGGCGAAAAATCTCTGGTTACGTCTTCCTTCGGAGCGGAAGTAAAAGAAGTTGGCCCGGCTCATGAGTTGTTGAGTCTGATAGGTAGGAACAGGTGGAGTCGCCTCCCTGATGTCGGTGATTGGCACTAAAGTGGCGGAAATAGGCCGACGAAAAATAAGCGAAGATAAAAAAAAAAACAGGAAGTGGGTTATATCTATGGTATAACCGCAAGGGCGACGTAGGACTATCGTTGATTTAGAGATCATTTGTTTGAAGTTGAATCTAAATCCATCCTGAATGAATGAATAAATAAATATTTGGGTGACTTCAAAAACGAGAGTGTTACGTTGGAGACTCAAGGTTTTATGCATCCAATATTGGATACAAAAAACCTTGTTCTGAAGAATAATCTTCAGAAGCTTTCCTGCTAACTGCACTTGATTGACAAATCACAAAACCAAATGTATGTGGTAGCAGTATTATATGGATAGAAAACATTAAAATAAACTCGCTTGAATGTAATTCTCAATTCCAAGGGGAACTGGCAGATTATTTTTCAGCAACGATCATTTCTTTCTAGGTTTCCTCTCGATAACCAGCAAACGAAAAGAGTTGCGCGCGTGTATGTGTGTGTGTGGCGGCTGCTTCTATGTCTTCCCGAGGAACCGTATTTCGATGCTGATACTCTCTTGGTCACGAGAGTATCAGCATCGGCTTTTCTGCGCTCCCTCACAGTTAAAACAAACTGATTGCATTTCAGGTCAGGTCAGGCCAGGTAATGAATCCCTCGATCCCTCGCCGTTCAGCTCGTTCAGTAACGATGTTGTCTTGTCGATGTCCTCAGGCGTCGTGCACAAATTACGTAACGCTAAAAATCCGAATTTTGAACCGCCTCTCCCCCCCCCTTTCATAACGCAATTTCCTATCTCTAATAAGCAGAAAGTAACGCAACATCTACCCCCTCCCCCCTTATCGCGTTACGTAATTTGTGCACGATGCCTCACGAAAAATGAATCGGTTTCACCACCAGAATATCATTTCAGTATGCTTTTCGTGCGTGATTGAATCGAGAGAAGGTGTGGTTTTCGATGGCAATTTGGAAGGCAAACTAGAGGAGAATGAACTCTCTGAGTATGAAAATTTCGGCGACTGAGCAATAATCGATTGAAAATTATATAATTTTCGCGATACGAAACATTTTCCGTTTTTCATGTTATGCATCCAATATTGGATACGAAAATATCCTACTGATGGGAAAGAATAATCTTCAGAAGCTTTCCAGCTAATTACACTTGATTGAAAAATTACGAAATCAAATGTATTTGGTCGCTGTGTTCGCCATATAATTAGAAAACATTAAAATAAACTCTTTCGCATGGATGTATTCTTCAATTCCCAGGGAACTGGCAGATTATTTTTCAGCAACGATTAGATCTTTCCGGAATTTTCTCGATGCTGTATGGCATCCAAACGAAAATTCTCGTTTCAGTTTGGCCTGCAAAAAACTTTTCTAAACTCTAATCCATCAAATTTGGAGCCCTGAAAAGGGCCGATGATTATATGCTAAGCTAATATAGCACCCTCTCCTTGGATTCGATGGGCCAGCTGAATGTCCTTGGGCATGATGTGACGCGTTTTGCGTGGATAGCACACAAATTTGTATCTTCGAATAAGCCTCCTGCAGCGTCATAACCGCGGAACTTTGGAAGCGCAAGTCGGTTTTGAAGTCCTGAGCAATTCCACGATCCAAAAGCTGCAAAGGTAGCTTGCGGATCAGCAATTCGGTCGACTTCCGATAGCGATGAATTTCACGCAAAGTTCCCGGTCGATAGCGATGTGGCTTCTTCACCTATCCTGCGGCTGGTGCGCTTATCCGAGCTGCTTTCGTGTGCCTTACCACTGAAAGACTAACTATCTATCTACTTGGTCCCAAACAAACGAGTCGTCACGGTGCGAGAGTAGAGTAAGAAATGAACGAAAGCAAAGGAAGCGTCATTTTATAAACCATAAATGTATAGAATCTAAACCCCACCCTTATTATATTCGTTGCTTACCCTGAGAGAGAAACGAATAACATCGAAGTAAGTATACAGTAATGTATTTGAATCCGGACACTTTACGTTACATTTAATACCATACCGCAGCCACAACATTTTCTGCATGTTGAATTAATGCGATTGATAAGTAACTATCAAGAAACTATCAGTAACTATATTAGCAACTAATAATCGCATAAATTCAACATGAAAAAAATGTTATGGCTGTGGTATGATATTGAATGTAATGCAAAGTGTCCGGATTCAAAAGCATTACTGTAAAAAAGAGTTAACTCGACTGAAATTTTTTCGGTTCGACCTGCAAAAACGAAATTAAGAGCCCCCGCCGACTGCAGACTGACTTGTCGACCGATAGTTCGGTCGGCTTCTTAATCAGTACGGAGAAAAAAAGTCTGTAGTGTACAGCATAATGCATAGACGTAAGTATGAGCTTCCCCATCTCACATTCCAATAAGATTAATGGGTTTCCAAGTGGGCGCGCTACATACGGATACGAATGATTTCAATAACCTGTTTTCGAAGCTATCATTAAGCTATTGAAACAATTTTTCGACTCAATAAATAGCAATCATATAACTCTTGGAGACGGCGCCAGTGGTTGTATGGTTAGCGTAACAGCCTCACAATCCGATCGGCCTGGGTTCAATCCCAGCTGGCGTCGTTGGGATTTTCTGAGGCGAAAAATCTCTGGTTACGTCTTCCTTCGGAGCGGAAGTAAAAGAAGTTGGCCCGGCTCATGAGTTGTTGAGTCTGATAGGTAGGAACAGGTGGAGTCGCCTCCCTGATGTCGGTGATTGGCACTAAAGTGGCGGAAATAGGCCGACGAAAAATAAGCGAAGATAAAAAAAAAAAAAAAAAAAAACTCTTGGACATTTTATCTTTTGTATGAAATGATTATCATACTGTTCCGTTGATCCGAAGCAGAATGAATCACGCTTAAAGAAGGAATGGATTTTTTCTTGGAATTTAGTCAGCAGAAATAATGCCCTTTCCCAACAATTAAAAACGACAAACGATAAACAGTTTCATCAAAGTGATTTCTTCGATATGGGGATATATTCACTACATCATGTCATATATTTCATATTTTTCATTATGAAATCCATATCCATGGCACCTATTGGTATCGAATTATCATCGACACCACGATTTTCGCTAAATGCTCCTTTCAGTTCGGCCTGTAAAAAACTTTTCTGAACTCTAATCCATCAAATTTGGAGCCCTGAAAAGGGCCGTTGATTATATGCTAAGCTAATATAGCACGCTCTCCTCGGATACGATGGGCCAGCTGGATGTCCTTGGGCATGATGTGACGCGTTTTGCATGGATAGCACACACATTGGTATCTTCTAATAAGCCTCCTGCAGCGTCATAACCGCGGAACTTTGGAAGCGCAAGTCGGTTTTGAAGTCCTGAGCAATTCCACGAACCAAATGCTGCAAAGGTAGCTTGCGGATCAGCAATTCGGTCGACTTCTGATAGCGACGAATTTCATGCGAAGTTCCCGGTCGATAGCGATGTGGCTTCTTCACGCTTCCTGCGGCTGATGCGCTTATCCGAGCTGCTTTCGTGGTGCCTTACCACCGAAAGATTAACGAGCTGTCTGCTTAGTCCCGATGAAACGAGTCCTCACGGTGCGAGAGTAGAGTAAGAATTGAACGAAAGCAAGGGAAGTGTCATTTTATAAAACATAAAAGAATCGAATGTAAACCCCACCCTCTTTATTGTATAAGCTTACTGTATACTCACGAATATAATAAGGGTGGGATTTAGATTCTATACTTTTATGGTTTATAAAATGACACTTCCTTTGCTTTCGTTCATTTCTTACTCTACTCTCGCACCGTGAGGACTCGAGCTCGTTAGTCTTTCGCAGACAGCTCGTTAGTCATTCGGTGGTAAGACACACGAAGTCAGCTCGGATAAGCGCACCAGTAGCAGGATAGGTGGAGAAGCCACATCGCTATCGACCGGGAACTTTGCGTGAAATTCATCGCTATCGGAAGTCGACCGAATTGCTGATCCGTAAGCTACCTTTGCAGCATTTGGTTCGTGGAATTGCTCAGGACTTCAAAACCGACTTGCGCTTCCAAAGTTCCGCGGTTATGACGCTGCAGGAGGCTTATTCGAAGATACCAATTTGTGTGCTATCCATGCAAAACGCGTCACATCATGCCCAAGGACATCCAGCTGGCCCATCGTATCCGAGGAGAGCGTGCTATATTAGCTTAGCATATAATCAACGGCCCTTTTCAGGGCTCCAAATTTGATGGATTAGAGTACAGAAAAGTTTTTTACAGGCCGAACTGAAAGGAGCATTTAGCGAAAATCGTGGTTTCGATAATAATTCGTTACCGATAGGTGCCATGGATATGGATTTCCTTATGAAGAATATGAAATACATGACATGATGTAGTGAATATATCCGAAGAAATCACTTTGGTGAAACTGCATTATAAAATTATTTGTGTACGAATGCCGCAATCGATAGTCGACTCTAATTTGCGCTGGGTAATTTCCTCGGAGGACTCGATTCATCCTTTGAGCATTAATAATCTCTTTCTGGCAAAACGATGTGGTATGAATCACATTATTTGAATGATAGAATGAAGAAGTTTCTGCCAATTTCCTTCAACCTCCAAACGTATCTTTCTCCCGTTTGTCGTTTTCGCGTTCGCTAATCCTCTCTCACAACACCCATTTCTAGTTTGAGAAATTGTTGAGTAAACATTGTTTGCTAGTGCGCGTAGAGCGGGAATTCCTAAAGATTCATTGCACCTCTAATAAATTGCCGAAAGACGTGGTCTTACGTTGATCGCACTTGATTGAAAAAATCCAAAACGAAATGTATTTGGTCGAAGCATTATATGAGTAGAAAGCAAATAATCGCTCGAAAATGACTTGATTTTCGCGATGTGAAACATTTTCCGTTTTTCATGTTATGCATCCAATATTGGATACGAAAATTTCCACTGATGGGGAAAAAAATATTCAGAAGCTTTCCTGTTAATTGCGATTGATTGAAAAATAACAAAACCAAATGTATTTGGTTGCAGTGTTATATGGATAGAAAACATTAAAATAAACTATTTCGCATGAATGTATTTTTCAATTCCCAGGGGAACTGGCAGATTATTTTTCAGCAACGATGATAGCAACCACGCGTGAATTCCACGCGTGTATGTGTGTGTGTGTATGTGTGGCGGCTGCTCCGATGTTTCAAGCGGAACCGTGGCATCACTCTCCTCCTGATGGATTCCCTTTTGGCCTTAGGTGCACAAACAGGCTCTTGGTGACACCGTTCATCAGCGCATTCATGATAAACGAAATTAGCTTCACAACAACAGCGACAACATGCTCCAATCGCTGTTCAATCATAACTGAGTGGGTTAACGAGCGCCGCTCGCTTATATACCGATTTTTGATTTCAATAGCCTGTTTTGAAAGCAATTTTAAGACTATTGAAACAAGTTTTTGGATGAAAAAGTAACAAGTATATGACGCGTAGACATTTTATCTTTCAAATGAAGTGTTTATCATATCATTTCGTTCAGTTGTTTAAGAGCTATTAACGCTCAAAATCTCGGTCTCCAGCGTAACGCTTTCGTTCTCGAAACTTTGGTTTTACACCCCGGTATAGAAATGAAAGACGTAGTCCTACGTCAAAAAAAAAAAATTTAAGAACGCTTGTACGATACAATACAATGGCACTGTAATAGCTTATTGACACTAACACACGAGCACTGTTCAAATTCAAACGATGGACCACAAGAGATATCTGGACGGCTGATTTAATTTTGTCAATTTCACTTGAATTTGCGCGGGAATTCACAAATACTCGAAACTCACACCTAACTCTGATTAAAGGGTGTGTCACATCAAATTGCATCACGGAAAAAACGCTGTAGAAATTTAATTTTTAGGAATTATATCTTCAGCTTTCGCTTATAATCAGATAAGAGTGTATAGATCACGTTGGCCATGCTTCACTGTCAATTTTTCGTAAATTTGGAAAAATGTCGTCGAACGAAAAAGAGCGTCGTGAATTAATCCTGCGCACTCATTTCGAGAATCCGGAGTTGTCACATCGGGACATCGGTAAGATGCTGGGAATCGTCCAATCCACGGTCAGCAGAGTACTAAAACGATACTTCGAGAACCTAACCATCGACCGGATGGTGAAGAACGGCAAAAATGGATGCTCCGTCAGTGAAAAAGATCACAAGCGCGTAGTTAAGCAGTTTAGACGTGATCCGAAAAGTTCGGTCCGGGATGGCGCCAATTAGCCGAATTTGTCAAGTTCATTCGTCCAGCGGACCAAGCAGCGGGAGGGCCTACGTACATACAAGGTTCAGAAGGCTCCTAACCGCGACGAAAGACAAAACATGGTGGGGAAGACGCGAGCCCGGAAGCTGTACATCGAAATGCTGACGAAGCCGCATTGCCTGGTAAAGGACGACGAAACCTACGTCAAAGCAGACTTTCGTCAGCTGCCGGGCCTGTTGTTCTTCTCCGCAGAGGACAAATTCAGCGTTCCAGAGGAGATTTCCAAGCAGAAACTATCCAAGTTTGCCAAAAAGTACATGGTGTGGCAAGCGATCTGCTGTTGCGGAAAGCGGAGCGCCCCCCTCGTGATGACCGGCACGGTAAACGGGCAGGTTTACCTTAAGGAGTGCCTACAGAAGCGCTTACTACCACTATTGAAGCAGCACGAGGGCCCGGCCATCTTCTGGCCGGATCTCGCTTCGTGCCACTATTCAAAGGACGTGTTGGAGTGGTACGAAGCCAACGGGGTCACCTTCGTGCCAAAGGAAATGAACCCGCCCAATGCGCCGGAGCTTCGCTCAATAGAGAAATATTGGGCGATTATGAAGCAGGCCCTCCGGAAGAACCCAAAAGTTGTCAAATCAGAGGCGGACTTCAAGAGAAAATGGATTTCTGCTCAAAAAAAACTACAACCTGACGTTGTACAGAACCTTATGGACGGGGTAAAGAGGAAGGTGCGAGCATACGGGCTTGGACTCGAAGTATGAATAAAAAGAAAATGCCAAAAGTTGTTTAATAGTTTTTATTTTACTGTCTAAAATTTTCAAAAGGATCGGTCTACTGGGCGAATTTCTACAGCGTTTTTTCCGTGATGCAATTTGATGTGACACACCCTTTATTAGAATTCAATATACCACACCACAGCAGGAAGAAATTCACATGGACACATAGATTTTATGAACTTTAGACGGAAACAAAAAGAACCATATCAACCACAAGAAGACACAGTTGCCATTCTCGAGTAATGCAGAAATTAGTGTTTCATTTATATGGCAGCCCCCCCTTAGAGATATGTTTTTCCTATCTTTGGAAGTTAAGGTCCATAAAAGGGACTGTCTACATACACCAGGTGACAGTTTAAGAGGGGGCGGGTTGAGACCTTGGTCTTTCAACCTAAGCGCCCTTCATGAGGCGACGTTCAGATCCGAAGTCTTTGGGAACCGTTGACGACTTAATACGTCATTCCACACAAAATCTCTCTAAGGAAACAATTTATTCTCGTTGGTTTGCGCCTGCGACCAAGAAACGAGCCAACAAACATTTGTTAACAAATGTTCTTTTTATATTGTTTCTCCAGAATTGGATCGTCTTCGTACCCCAATTTGTGAACTATTGCAGTATTTGTCTAAAAATATTGTGTTCAAACATCTTCTATCTGGATTTGAATCATGCGTCGAAACTTGATTCAATTTTCGAACACTACCAGAATGCTAATTTTAATGAAGATTTCTGCATAAAAGATATTTTTTTCATCCATTTATAGTAGATTCTTACTTTCTTCTTAACATGTAACTTTAACATGTATCATTCAGCATGTAAACAGAAAACAAAATAGATGAAACATCTACAAAAACTGAGAAATTCAAGATGCTTGTTTTTTATGGAAATTAATAACGCAAACATTTTATTACTGGTTTTGATATCAGCATATCATTTTTTTCACCCAATTATTGTAGGTTCATACATTCTCTAGCACTTAACATGAAAACAGCAAACAAAATAGTTGAAACAACTACAAAAACTGAAAAATGAATGATGCTTGTTTTTTTACGGAATTTGCTAACGCAAACATTTTATCATTGGTTTTGACTGTCACTTCTAGCAAATGTCTAATATTATAAATTATAGGCTGTATCGGTGCCTGTAAATGATGTCAAAATGAGGCCTATACATCATAGAATATCAGTGTTTTCATTATTCAATTATTAGAGGTTGATCCTTCTTCGTATATTCCCAACCGTGTTTGTTTTTCTGACTACATCAATTCCTCTGTACATTTTGATCTGTTCATGAAGGAGAAAATCCATGAAATTCCAGATTATCTTCGATCGAGGATCGCTCCTACGATCTTCAAAGCAAAGTATGGGCGTGTCAATTGTGATAATATGTACTTTACTGATGGGTCCTCTATGAATGAGTCCACAGGATTTGGAGTGTTCAACGTATTTTTTAGCACCTCACACAGTCTTCAGAATCCTTGCTCGGTATATATTGCTGAATTGGCAGCGATATACTGGGCGCTGGACAGCGTCGCCTCACGACCTGTTGAACACTATTACATTGTAACGGATAGTCTTAGCTCTGTCGAAGCTATCCGTTCAGTGAGGCCGGAAAAGCACTCGCCGTACTTCCTTGAGAGAATACGAGAAATTTTGAGTGCTTTATCCAGACGCTGTTATGTCATTACCTTTGTCTGGGTCCCTTCACATTGCTCCATTTCGGGTAATGAGAGGGCTGACTCATTAGCAAAGGTAGGTGCAATTGAAGGCGATATTTATCAGCGTCAAATCGCCTTCAATGAATTTTATTCTTTAGTTCGTAAAAATACCATCGCTAACTGGCAACGCAAGTGGAACGAAGATGAATTGGGCCGGTGGTTCCACTCGATTATCCCTAAGGTTAGCCTCAAACCATGGTTCAAAAGTCTGGACTTGAGTCGGGACTTTATTCGGACCTTCTCCCGACTCATGTCCAATCACTGTTCTTTAGATGCGCTGCTTTTTCGTTTCAAGCTTGCCGACAGCAATCTCTGCGTTTGTGGCCATGGTTACCACGACATCGAACACGTTGTTTGGTCGTGCGAGCTATATTTTGTCGCCAGATCGAATTTAGAAAACTCCCTTCGGGCTCGAGGAAGGCAGCCCAATGTGCCGGTGAGAGATGTGTTGGCTCGGTTAGACCTTGATTACATGTCCCAAATATATGTTTTCCTTAAAGATATCGATCTTCGAGTGTGATTGTTCTTACATCCTTTCCCCCCCATTTTCTCCTCCTTTTCGTCCTTCGCGAGCTATCGGTTCCCTAACATTAGAATAAGTTAAATTGTTAATACATATTAGATGTGAGGATAGTTTAAGAATTCAGTGTGATGTGTGAGTATGAATGTGAAAGTGAGTGTGAGTGTGAGTGTGAACATGGTTACAATCTCCTTACATCCCATCCTTTTCCTAAAGAAAATGTGTCACCCTTCTAAACTCGAGTCGACCGCGAGTAATCGGTTTCCTATTTCATTAACCGTAGAATTAAGAAAACATGTTAATAGTAAAAGTATAGTTGAGAGTTTGGCTTCTTTAAACCTATGTAACTGAGCCTGTACAAATAAACGAATTAAAAAAAAAAAAAAAAAAAAAAAAATTATTCAATTACTCATGTTCAGTTCAAGTTCAGGAAATTTATATTTAAAAATGAAGTGTTCGGAATTTGAAACTGTTCGGAATATGAGACAAAACGGTTTGGTGCAGAAATTTCGTAAATTCTTCTTAAAATAACTGAGCAGTGACTGCTAAAAAATGGACGACTTTTCGTGACGCGACTAATTTTAGTTACCGTTTTGTCTCAAATTCCAAACACTTAAGCTTTGATGGCCAATAAACAGTGTCTCATCACACAAAATGGTACTTTTTTGCGAAATTAATTTGATTTTTGGAAACAATAGATTTTTCATTTGACTACAAGAAAATTGATTTACAAATACATATTCATGGTGAAAAACTAAAAATATGTTTAATCACATTTGTCTCAAATTCCGAACAGCGAAAACGCATTTTTTTTAAATAATCATAACTTTTGATCTACTGGACCGATTTATATGATCGATATATCAAATTAAAGCCAAGTAGCAAGTCTGAAAAAATTATACTCGCAAAAATCGGATTTTGTTTTTGTAATTACGGTTGTGTCCCATTCACCCGAATTCCATTCACCCGAAACACGTTTACCCGAAGCACATTTACCCGAATGTAACGCATACCCGAATGCCATTCACCCGAATGTAACAAATACCCGAATGCAACATATACCCGAATGAACATTTACCCGAATGAACAATTACCCGAATGCAACGTTTACCCGAATGCGACATTTACCCGAACGGGATGTTTACCCGAATGAAGAAGAAAAAATTCCAACAAATCAGTTTATGAGTTTTGTCGAATCTGCTTTTAGGAAGTTATGAAGTAAACTGAGAAATTGTAATGAGGAAATTCGAAAAGGATGTTGAAGACTTCGCTGTGTCATTTTTGGAAATTAGTGTAGGCACAATTGACATGCTATCTTCTTTCCTTTCCGTATTGCTCTTTAAGACCAAGAGATCATTCAGAAATGAGCATGGCTTATGAAATATTCCGAAAATTAAACAGGTAACTTTAAGATAAATTTTTTTAATGAAAATGTGAAAAGAATAGATAAGAAAAAATGGTACTTACGTATTTGCCGCCGCAGCGCAATTTTTATCATGAGTTTATTATTTCATGATGAAATTTATTTTGAGATCAATGCATTGGGGGCGAAGTCCCCATTTAACGAAGATAAGGAATCGAGGCGGCACCAAGCCGCCGAGGTGACGCAATTCGAGTAGGCTGCCGACCCGCCGTCGGAAGCGGCGGCCTCTCGCAAGCAAAACTGTGTTCCACCGATTGCCCGGTTTGTTTGAAACATAGGAGACGATCCTTTAGTCAGGTCTGCACTACTCAGAACTGCATACGTTTACCTGGTGCATTAACGTTTGCCCGGTTAATTGTGCATGTCATGCATTTTGATTTCCTGGTTGCAAACGTGATGCACCAGATAAACGTATGGCGTCCGACGCTCGTAAACGGGCTGCGTCATCCATAAGAATGGATAGACTTAATAATACGTTATAAAACTGCATTCTTTCACTTTTCATTATTTTGAAAAGGATTTTATTCAATGCCAGTATTTCTCGAATGTGCACCCGTGGCCGAGTGGTTAGCGTCATAACTAACATGCCGGGTGTTCGGGTTCGATTCCCGTTCTGGTCGGGGGAATTTTTCGTCAAAGAAATTTCCTCCGACTTGCACTGGGATCACGCGTATTCTAGAGCTTGCCACTCAGAATGCATTCAAGGCGTGTTATTTGGCATAGAAATCTTAACTAAGTACTAATAAAAATGACGCAAGTAATACTACGTTGAGACGGCGAAGTTCCTCTAGAAACGTTAGTGCCATTGAAGAAGAAGAAGAAGAAGATTTCTCGAATTGTACTTCCACGAAAAATACTTTTTTAATGGAAATGTTCTTCTATGTTCTTTATATAACACTGATCAGAATTAAATATACAAATACAAATACAAATATAGTAAAATTTGTGTATTATTTGAATATATCGCTTTCGGGTAAGTTTTACATTCGGGTAATTGTTACATTAGGGTAACTGTCGCATTCGGGTAAATGTTACATTCGGGTAAATGTTACATTCGGGTACTGTTGCATTCGGGTAATTGTCGCATTCGGGTAAGTGTCAACTCGGGTGAGTGGAATTCAGGTGAATGTCTTTCGGGTAACTGTCATTCGGGTGAGTGGGTTTTCGGGTAAATGTGACACAATCGTAATTACTGATTGTATTTGTTTTTTTTTTTATAGTTTACATGGTTTAGGGGTCAAGGGTGCTGTACTTTTTAGATTTTTCTTGAAAACTTAGTTTTTTTACATAACATATGCAAAAACGAGAGATCTGATTTTTTCTTATGATTTTCCAAAGTTGAGATGTTTCGGTTGCGGTAGCTTATTATTACAAGAAAATAGGAACATGGGAAATACAATTACAGAATTACAAAAGTCTGTAATTGTAAAAGATAATTCTGTAAGTCTAATATTTTTTCAAGGAATTAGCCGGCTAGTTAGCTTCTTTTGATATTTTTTTTTAAATTTTATCTACTAAACAATTGCAATAAAGTGAAAGTAAAAACCAATGATAAAACGTTGCGTTAGCAAATTCTGCAAAAAACAAGCATCGTTAATTTTTCAATTTTTGTAGTTTCTCAACTATATTGTTTGTTGTTTTCATATTAAGTGCTAGAAATGGTAGAAATCTACAATGAATGGTTGGAAAAAATAATATTTTATGCAGAAATCTTCATTAAAATTAGTGTTCGGAATATGAATCAAGTTCCTACGCACGATTCAAATTGCGAACACTTCATTTTTGAATGTGAATTTACTGAACTTTAATGTTATAAATAATTTAATAATCAAAACCCTGACATTCTTTGGGTTATAGCCTTCATTTTAACATCATTTATGGGTATCGATACCAATATAGCGCCCTTGGAAACCATGTGAACTATAAAAAACAAAAATAATCAATAATTACGAAAGCCACAATAATTTTTTTTTTTGCGAGTATAATATTATTCCAAAGAAGACTAGCTAATTGACTTCAATTTGATATATCGATCATATGAATCGGTCCAGTAGTTTAAAAGTTATGATTCTTAAAAAAATGCATTTTTGCCGTTCGGAATTTCAGACAAAAGTGTTCGGAATATGAGTCAGGGACAAAAATGGTATTCGGAATTTGAGACAAAAGTGATGAAAAACTAAACATCTTTTTAGTTTTTCACCATGAATATGCATTTGTAGATCAGCTTTATTGTAGTAAAATGAAAAAAAGAAGATTCTATTGTATCCAAAAATCAAATTAATTTCGCGAAAGAGTACCATTTTGAGTCATGAGACACTGTTTAATGGCCATCAAAGCTAAAGTGTTCGGAATATGAGACAAAACGGTATTCCAAATAAACCTATATTGATCGCTTACGTCGCTTCGTCAGATTGATAGATATGCAGACGGTAAAAAAATAAACAATCATGAAATTGAAAAGAACATTCCGTTTCAAATTGTTATGAATTTTACAGCTTAATCAAGCACTAAAAAGAAAATCGGTTACTCAGACAGATAACAAGATATTGACTCGCAACAACGACAAAAAGGGGAGAAATCGAAAGTTAATCACGGTGATAGCGAACCAATTTCAGCTCATCAATATTCCGAGAACGCCTTGCTGATTCGATCACTCTATTTACCACTTAAGTGGTGGCCTTTTCCGCCGGCGCAAGAAAATATGTTTTTCTTGGTGTCGTTTCCATGGGCTCTCCGTTCCGCCACACAGCAGTTCGGATGCGATACGAAAAAAGCAATATGTATAACTGTGCCATGTGAGCAAACAAAACATCCGCCGAAGCAAGACGTTCTCTTCAGGAAGAAGGAACAACACGCCCCCATCGTCCGGTGGAGCGCGGCTTCCGCCGAATAAAGCTCGGCAAAATGAAAGTAAAAGAAGGAAAAAAAAGTGGCGGTACTTTCCGTTCATCGTATGTC
Source organism: Toxorhynchites rutilus septentrionalis (assembly GCF_029784135.1). Classification (NCBI taxonomy): domain Eukaryota; kingdom Metazoa; phylum Arthropoda; class Insecta; order Diptera; family Culicidae; genus Toxorhynchites; species Toxorhynchites rutilus. The sequence goes on along the minus strand of NC_073746.1, from coordinate 28,489,992 downwards.
TAACGTGTTGATGTGCTTCCGATCCGGTGGAAATTTCGCCGGTCTTCAGTTTGTTTTGCAGCTTACCGAGAGTCTGATACACGGGGAGTAAATATTGTATTAAGTACAAATTATACACCGTGCGATCAGACTTCGGATACAATGCAATATCTTTAACTGTGGAAGCGACGCTAGCACGATTAAGCTGATGAACTTTGATTGAACTTTCGACGCAAATGTGTGCTTATAGGTCCATCGCATTTGGGATTCAATAAATACAATATGCAGCATCCGTGGAGGTTGTAAACATAAATTCATAAATACAACCCTGCTAACCGTTTCTAATTTCTGATTTCCGTTTAAAAAGGTTACATCAAACTAATCAATTATCCAACAACTGCTATCTCACAGAAGAAAATTTTGTGGTAAATGCTAGTCAAAATAATTTTTGAACTGTAATCGGTCTATTAGTTTATAATAGTACAGCCCTTCCATGCCAAACCGTTATAGATTTTTCTCAGATTTTCGGGAAAAGTGATAATTTTGTTCTTTATCGCAAAACATTAGACCACTATTTTTCATTTTTTTATTAGGGTCAACATTTCGATTTCAGGGTGGCCCAAAAAATAAACTTTTTTTTTAAGTAGGACTACGTCTTTCATTTCTATACCGGGGTGTAAAATCAAAGTTTCGAAAACGAAAGCGTTACGCCGGAAACCGAGATTTTGAGCGTTTATAGCTCTTAAACAACTGAACGAAATGGTATGATAAACACTTCATTCGAAAGATAAAATGTCTACGCGTTATATACTTATTACTTTTTGATCCAAAAACTTGTTTCAATAGTCTTAAAATTGCTTTCAAAACAGGCTATTGAAATCACCAATCGGTATATAAGCGAGCGGCGCTCGGAAATCCACTCAGTTCTAATTGAACAGCGATTGGAGCATGTTGTCGCTGTTGCGGTGAAGCTCTTCGTTTATTATGAAAGCGCGGATGAACGGTGTCACCAAGAGCCTGTTTAATCCATCAGGAGGAGAGTGATGCCACAAACGGTTCCCGGGGAGAGATCGGAGCAGCCGCCACACACGCACACATACGCGCGCGGAACTCTTCGTTTGGATGCCATTCAGCATCGAGAAAATTCCGGAAAGATTCAATCGTTGCTGGAAAATAATCTGCCAGTTCCCCTGAGAACTGAAAAATACATTCATGCGAAAGAGTTCATTTTAATGTTTTCTATCCATGTAACACTGCGACCAAATATTTTTCAATTAAGTGCTATTAACAGGTGGTTATCGAGTTAGCCTTAACTACTGGTGGGCTTCGAGTATCGAGGAAAATCTGGAAAGAACTAATCGTTGCTGAAAAATACTCTGCCAGTTCCCCTGGGAATTGAAAAACACATTGATGTGAAAAAGTTTATTTTTAATGTTTTCTAACCATATATCACAGCGACCAAATACATTTGATTGTGTAATTTTTCAATCAAGTGTAATTAGCAGGAAAGCTTCTGAAGATTATTCTTCCCCATCAGTAGGATATTTTCGTATCCAATATTGTATGCGCGCGCAACGGAAAATGTTTCGCATCGCGAAAATTATATAATTTTCAGTCAATTATTGCTCAGTCGCCGAAAGTTTCAAACTCAGAGAGTTCAGTTTGCTAGTTTGTCTTCCAAATTGCCATCGTAAACCACACCTTCTCTTGATTCAATCACGCACAAAAAGCATACTTAAGCGATATTCTGGTGGTGAAACGCATTCATTTTTTGTGAGGACATCGACAAGACAACAGCCATCCAGCATCGAGAAGATTCCAGAAAGATTATCGTTGCTGAAAAATAATCTGCCAATTACCCTGGGAATTGAAAAATACATTCATGCGAAAGAGTTTTTCTTAAATGTTTTCTACCATATAACGCTGCGACCAATGAAGTACATATAGAGGTGGAGCAGTAGGCGAATTGTATCTATATTGGCAAGCAAAATATAGTGTCGTAATTATTTGCATTCAATATCGAATGTATATGGAAGAAACAAAACAATTTTGAAAATACTCACGGTTGCATGATAATTTGAGCCAAAATTCTCATGAAATCATTCAACTGGTTGCTTTTTAACAGATGACAATTATATCGTGGCTTATTTCGATTATTCATGTGGTAAAAAGGTCCAGAGAGCAGTGGAATGCTTAGTTCTTCAAAGCAGTAACATTTTCGGTGAAATTTTGGTAAATTGGCGATTATTATTTCACAACATACATACTGACACTGAGAGACTTCGAAACATCAACTTCATAACGGTAAAATAATGAAACTTCGTTTGTTTCTATGAACGTGGGGGAGATAAAATGGCACATGGAAATATCACTTTTATCCGTCTTTTTCGACGTGATTTCACAAATATTCAATCCACACTATCACATTAGCCTCATATTCAGCGGGAGCTTTGCAAAAATGTACGTTTTTAATTGATAAATTACTTCCTGAAAATAGCATTTTTACATGAATGCGGTGGGCAATCAAAGATAAACACAACGACTGACGTCACTATTAGTTATGGCGAAATAGTTATGGCAGCGCATGCTATTTCGCTCGAAACTCGACCATCTTCATTACCTTTTTTCCAGAACATTGCGCTGCGACCAAATAGTTTTGGTTTTGTGATTTTTCAATCAAGTGCAATTAACAGGTGCTTACATATGAAATATAACGCTGCGACCAAATCAAGCGACCAATCAAGTGTAATTAACAGGTGGTTATCGAGTTAGCATTACCCACTCACTGGTGGACTTCGAGTATCGAAGAGAATCTGGGAAGATGTTATTGTTGCTGAAAAATAATCTGCCTGTTCCCCTGGGAATTGAAAAATACATTCATGCGAAAGAGTTTATTTTAATGTTTTCTAACCATATACAGTGTCGGACAATAGAATAGGACCACAGCTCAATCCAAAACAGAAAGTGACAAAACTTTGAGAAAAAAAATTCCATTTAAGTGCATCAAACCATTTACAAATAGTAAATTCCATTCTTCGAAGAAATTAAAATCATCCGTAGTGAAACCAATTGTCCTTTATTTAAAAATGCGTTTTAAGCATACTTACTGACTAAAATAACGCGACATAAAATAGGACCGCTTTAGAATTCATGGAAAAAAAATAAAAAAAAAAAAGGAAATTCATACCGTGATCGATTTGCAGGGTTAGTACTTGGTGATATAACCCTTATTACGCATCACTTCTCGCACCCGGTTCGGCATCGACTCCACCAGCTTTTGGCACGTTCTCAGCGGGATAGCGTACCACACCGCCTGGATTCTCTCCCACAGCTGCTGCTTGTTTTTTTTATTTTTCGGTGTACACCTTACGTTTAACTATTTCCCATAGGTTCTCTATGGGATTGAGATCAGGGGACTGTGCTGGCCACTCCATAACGTCTACCTTATTATCCTGGAACCACTTTTTAACCGTTTTAGCGGTATGTTTGGGGTCGTTGTCCTGCTGGAACTGCCACTTTAGGGGCATCTCCCACTCGGCGTGTGGCAGCATTACTTCTTGAAGTATCTGGGCGTAGAGATGTTGGTCCATAATCCGGTCGATCCAGTACAAGGGACCCACCCCGTAACAAGAAAAGCACCCCCACACCATGATGTTACCTCCTCCATGTTTGAATGTTTTATTTGTATACTGGGGCATATACGCACAGCCGAGTGGGCGATGGACCCGGAAAAGGAGAAACTATGGAGAAATGTGCTGTGGTCGGATGAGACCAAAGTGAACCTCATCGGCTCGGACGGAAAGAGTTGGGTCCATCGCCCACTCTGTAACACTGCGACCAAATACATTTGGTTTTGTGATTCTTCAATCAAGTGCAATTAGCAGGAAAGCTTCTGAAGATTATTCTTCCCCATCAGTGGAATATTTTCGTATCCAATAATGGATGGATAAAACCTTGTACCTTCAACGTAACGCTCTCGTTTTCGAAGTCCCCCAAATTTTCATTTATTCATTCATTCAGAATGGATTCAGATTCCACTTCAAACAAATGATCACTGAATCAATGATAGTCCTACGTCACCATTGCGGTTATACCATAGATATAACCCACTTCCTGTTTTTCTTTCCAAAAATAACTTTTTTTTAAACATTCATACCTTTTAAACAACTAAACCGATTTCCATTATCAATAAATAAAACTAGCTGACCGGGCAAAGTTTGTCCCGTCCAAAATTTATTTTTCATTATCACATCCACGTTTTCTTACTAAGCGCTGTTCATGGGTCCAATCGCAGAACTATTCATTGATTGATCTTCTAATCTACCCTTGAAAATTACCTTTTACTATAAAATTCCTGGTACTTCTACCAAAACTCGACATTATAATATCAGAATATTTTCAGACACAATTCTCGTTCAAGATTTTTCAACCACTTGCAAATAACATGTTTCTCCGTTACGTTACATGCCAAATTCGGTTTTATTTGCTTGATTAATTCTCGAGCAATGCAGAAATTTGTGTTTAATTTGTATGGCAGCTCCCCTCCTCCACCCCTTAGAGAGGGAGGTGGAGTGTCTCATTATTTAAAAACATTTATGGCACCCTATAACCTCCACATGCCAAATTTGATTTTATTTGGTTGATTAATTCTCGAGTAATGCAGAAATTTGTGTTTCATATGTATGGCAGCCCCCCCTTATAGAGGTGGGGGGGGGTCTTTGGAGTGTCTAACCACCATAGAATTATTTATTGCATCCTTAAACCTCCATATGCCTAATTTGGTTTCATTTGCTTGATAAATTCTCGAGTAATGCATAAATTTGAGCTTCATTTGTATCGCAGCACCCCCCTAAGAGAGTGGGGAGGGGTATCTAACGACCATAGAATCATTTACTGCATGCTAAAACCTCCACACGGCAAATATCGTTTCATTTGCTTGATTAATTCTCGAGAAATTTAAAAAATTTGTGTTCAATTTGTATGGCAACTCCTCTCAGAGAGGGGGGAGGGTTCTCAAACTATCACGAAAGCCTTCCCCGGCCCCAAAAACCCCTACATACCAATTTTCTTGTCGATCGGTTCAGTAGTTTCCGAGTCCATAAGAATCAGACAGGCAGACAGACATCACTCCATTTTTATATATATATATATATAATAATAAGACTTACATAAGGTAAGTCATAACTTTATTTCTTTACTTAAACACTAAACATTCACTTTTGGGATCTGAATAAAAGCTAACTGGCTAATTTGGTTACGGCCCTTATTTAAAACCTAATTCTGTTGAACTTGCAACTTCTGGCTGGCGTGGTCCGGCTTCTCCAATTCTGCTGACTTGGCTGTGGTGACGTGATCGGTGATATGGAAGGTCGAACGTGTACTTTGATCCTCTGACTCAGCGTACACATGGACGTCTGTTGCATAATTATATAGATTAAAGGCAATAAACCAATTTTCTACGAAAAGATATTATACTTGCAAAAACATTGGATTTTGTTTTCAAAATTATTAATTGCATTGGTTTTCCATAGTTTTCATTTTCTCAGGACCAAGGGTGCTATATTTTTAATATTTTTCTTTGAAAGCTTAAGATGTTTTACATAACATTAAAAAATCAGAAAATTGTTTTTTTTCGTTATGAAATTATAATTTTTTAAAGTTAACTGATGATCCAAAAAAATTAAAATTTACCACATTTTTCCAAAAATGCTTTTTATGACTCTTAACTAGAGGGCCCTATATTTTTTTTCATATATTTTTTCTTGAAAGCTGAGGTTCTTTCTTACATAACTGACCCTAAATTAAGAATTGTGGTTTTTTTCTTTTCAAAGTTATGATTTTTCATAGATAACCGATGATTAAAAAAATATAACCATAACTTTTGAACTACTGAACCGATTCAGATGATCGATGTATCAAATCATATTCTAATTTCAAACGGCGATTCTAAGTTTACACTTGCTAATATTACACTTGCAAAGAATACATATTTCTCACGTTCCTTTTTACTGTTCATAAGGCTATTGCAACCAAAACATTTGAACTTTGAAAAATCATAACTCAAAAACGAAAAAAAAACTCTCTGATTTTGGGCGTGTTGTTTTGGACATGTCATGTTATGGACATGTTATTGGACATGATATTGTCATTAAGATTGGATGAATACTAAGTTGTCAACGGCGCGTATAGGAATTCCGCTCCAAAAAATTTAAAATCTTATTCCAAAAAAGTATAGAAGCACTAATGGTAGCGAAATATATTATGTTTAAGCTTGAGCTTGAGCTTGGGTAGACTGTACAATTCGTAGTTGCTCTCCGTGATTGACCTGAACCAACCAAATTGCACAAAGAACACACAGAATGACGCTTGGGACTAGCAAATCATTCTCGTTGTGCAATTCTCGGTGATTCGAGCTTTGAATGGTCAATAACGACGCCGGCCACGTCCTTACAGTCACCAGGGGAAGGGAAGGAATGTTAGTATGACATTCGCCGCCCGAAGGCCAGAAGGGTCGCCTCTATAGCGTGGTTCCCTAGCGTTTATCATGGAAGGGATAGTTGTTAGTGGGAATGGTTAAGAACAATCAGGATTCACTGTGGTAAGTGATGTGATTATGTAAACGGAAACTATCGACCATTCGACGAAACGAAAATCCAAAAATCTCATGTGACACTGCCACGTAGATTATCTTTATGTATCCTAAAAAGGAAAAGTTGTAAAATTCATTGGATCATCTATATATTCTACTATTCATCGCACGTATTTTTAATTGAAATTCTGGGAAACCTGAGAAGGTAGTTGATGAAACTTCTCTAAAACACGAAAATTTAAAGAACAATACACAAAACAAAACTCAAGCCACTGAATTCCAATAATTGACGCAAAAAATATGAGACGTAAATGACAAATTTAAAACATAATATCCCAATAACAAGTATGTATTTCTCGAGGCAAGTATGAATTTTCGACAATCGAATATATACTTATCATTATTAAAGTGTCTTAGAAATCTTTGGATGCATGTGTACAAAATATTTATATCGTTCAAAGTTCATCCCACTAGCCAACTATAATTCAAACACTGAAAGAAAACAAACACAGCACCACGATAAAAACTTTCCCAAGCTTAGAACCTCGTTAACCCCTTCCCGTATTATTTAATACGTCACACATCAAGTGATTTCACTAGCCTGCTGAGCGTTCTAGCGCCCTATGTTATGCAAGTACCCACGAGTGAGACTCGATGTTGTACGGGAAAGGGTTAATGTACGGCTGGATACAAATCCATGGAGCGTATTTTGTCTGCCATATGGCAACAGAACCCCTGCATTTACATGTATTGTAGTATGTGTATGAGAATGAAAATAATTGAAAACTTAGCTCCAGCACCAACTCATCATGTTGCACTTCCTGCAATTTCTCTTATGGTGGTATTCACTCATATGGTTTCACTACGATACGCACACCATCACGCACATCGATTAGCACGAAGTAAAACACATATACAGAACTGCACGAACATGCTTCAACCGGTTCGACAAATGATTGCATCAGCGGTCTTCGTCATGAAAAAAAAAACTTGAAATTCGGAATCATTTTATGAAATTCCACATGACGACACTACACTATTGCAGGAAAAGACACTTCCTACTTAAGTAGTAGATTTCCTGTAAGTGGAACCACACTTTTTCACCGGAGAACACTATATTTCCACAGCAAAAACGGAGCTACCGAAAACACGTCTGCTCACGACGAATGACTAAGATTCTCCTCGGTAGCGAAATATATTATGTTTACTATATTTACTACACTTATGAAAACATCATAATTGAAATGGTTTAGCTTAGTACTATGCTAAAAAAGATGCTGTAAAAAACCTAGGTGCCTCTAATGGAATTTCTCCAACATGCAGCGGTTCTAAGACAAAAACAGTTTTTAAGTGCTTCAACTTTGCTCAAAATTGCAGAGATTGGTCAGCAGCCAAAAAAATAAGACCCATATTTTTTTGACGTAGGACTACGTCTAACCGGAAGATATAGGGGGTGAAATGGAAATCTAGGCACTGAACAAGTAGGAAAAAATGCAAGATTTGGAACGCTTATAACTCGAGCATTTCTCAATAGATCGCAAAGGTTTTTGCATCAATTGATAGGAAATATATCTACGCATCTATCATAACGAATAACATTTCATTTTTCTTGAGATAAATAATTGAATAATTGTGAAATATCAAGCATTGTCCAAATACACTATGTGCCCATTTTTGATTGGTCCATTTTGTGCTCCTCAAATCGTACCTACCAAAACGGGCAACCAGAGCAGCAGCGAAATAGAATGAAGCACGATTGGGAAGGAAAAAGAAAAAAATGAGGGAAACATTGGTCGCAGTCTCACACATGCGTAATTCTCGAGCCAGCCAGTCAGCTTAAAAATCCCCTCTCCGCTGCCGTAACGATCATTCTCATCCGAACCGTACACCACATCGTTTCGCATCACCTCACATCAACAAACCAACACAAGCAGCCATGGTTGGATATGGCAAAGGAGGAAAAGTGAAGGGAAAGGCAAAATCCCGCTCGAACCGTGGTGGTCTGCAATTTCCCGTAGGTGTATCCGCCAATTGCACCGGAAAAGGTAGCTAGGTCGAGCGCGTTAGTACCTGTGTACCAGTCCACCTAGCCGGCGTTATATAGTTTCGGCCGCCGGAGTGATCGAGTTGGCTGGCAAAGCTGCTCGCGACGATAAGAAAACCTGCATTCGGAACATAACACATTCGGTTCGGCGGACATCAAGACAACAGGCAGTTGCAGCGAATGGCGAGTGGCAAACGCAATCGCAAAACGGCATCAGGTAGCAGAAGAAAAAAGTTTGTTCTTTATACAAACTGCTTTGGTGGCAAATCCAGAACAAGGCGGCATCGAGGGCGTTCGAAATGGTTTTTTTCAAAACCACGAGTACTAAGTTTTCTAAATTGGAACCATTCCATAAAACAAGGCGCTTTTCAGGGCCATTAAACCTTCCAAAAAAGAGTTTAGGAAATAAAGTTCAATGCTTTCTAAAACATTATCCAAAATAATAATAAAACACAAATTGATGTTTTCATAATTTGTTTGCCAGAATTTGATGAGTATGTGAATTTGGCAGTTGTTCTGAGCTTATTGATAGTTGGGGACTTTCCTGATTATTCAATTTTCACCAATTCTTAAATTGTTTCCAGATTGAAAGTACAGTAATTTACAATTAGTTCGACATTTAGCTAATTGGACGGACATGTAATGTGACTTATTTAGTTGGACATTTTTGTAAACATAGAGATCCAAATTATGATCCCACATTGAAAGTCGACACTGTACCACTGTCATCGCAAATGTTCAATTACAGGTTAAAATTACCTCCAATCCGGCACTGAGTGGTGGTAATGCGACGTGCCATTGAATGTAATCTACTGTAAAATATGTCACAAGCTGGAGGGGAAGAAATTTTCCAACTGTGAAAGCTGTGGCGAGTGACAACAAATCGCTAAACAGGAAGGTTTAGCCGAACAAGATGGGATTATCGATTGATAACAAAAACACAACACCAAAGGTTCTTTTCAGAACCATTAACATATTCATAAAGAGTAAACAGTAAACTAATCCATTTTTCAGGTAGATAGGTAGGTATTCACGTAGGTGAAGAAAATAAAACAATATATTTAAAATATATATTTAACAAAAGCTGTCCCCTTTGCATAGTCCTACGTCACTCCGGTTATGTCCCCGACATTACCCACCCGTCTTTTTTAATTTGTCCATTAGGCTGCTTCGTTTTAAAAAATTGTAAGGGGTTGTATCTAGGACACGACCACATATTTTCGACGTAGAACTACGCAATTATAATATGCAATCCACTTGTTTACCACTTCGAATATTATTTTAGAATGCATCGAAATTTTTATAATAGATTATGTTCCTCGTTACAATTAAATTTGATGAACGTCCTTTTACGTTTGATATGATACCTAGGACTACTACAATATTCGAATGGAAGAATTGTCAAACGATCATTGTATTTTACATTTTCCTCTGAAATTATTGCACATCTCATGAAAAATAATATTTCATTAATTGTGATAGACGCGTAGAAATATTTTCTATCAATTGATGCAAACTTATTTCCGATCTGTCAAGAAATGTTCGATTCATTAGCATTCAAAATACGGGTAGGGTTAGCACACAAATCGGCAGATCAAATATATGGGAAAATAGGAAGTTCTTCTAGTATTCGTGAATTTAAACCGTTTACAGATTAGCGAATTGTAATGTATAACATAACAAACAAATCTTAGAAAATTTTCGACTCAATGGGTATGCAAATCGTGAGAATTCATTCACAGTGAAAATAGTTTTTAACGTTAACTTCATTTCATTAAAACGTGACCTATTTTCTGATTTGGCACCCTTCCTGGAAGACGTAGTTCTACGTCAAAAGGGTGACAAGAAAATTGCGACGTGTGACTTTTTTTATCTTCTCATTTATTTTATTTCATTTTATTTTTATTTCTATTTTTTATTTATTTATTTTCTATTTTTTTTACACATAGGAAGAAGTCATTAGAGTATATGGAAAGGGGAGGGCCCATGAAGGAAGGGAAACTTGATTCTAAATCAAAGCTTGGCAAATTCAGATAGTATTTTTATAAAATTACTAGCTGACCAGGCAAACGTTGTTCTGCCAAATAAATTATTTCTAGTGAATATTTTGGGTGTTGAATAAAACACACTAACATGTTTGATCTCTTAAAAGTTAAACGTCAACTGAAAAAAGTAATATAAGTTTGTCGTAAAGTAGAAAAAATGAAATATAGAAAATCAATATTTATTGCTGTCTCCTTGTTAGAAAATACGTGCATGTGATTTTCAACATGGCTTAGTTTATAACAGTTTGGTCTCGTTCATAAATTGGAAAACAGCGATACGCCAGCTAACTTCAATGGAGCTGATTAATCCGCCTGTTTGGAATCGCGTTATTTTATCGGTGTTATTCAATCGAGGAGTATTCACATCGGTAATCTAAGTTTGAAACACAGCCATATTGCTTCCTTTATTCATGGATGTTTTTATTACTCTTCACCGATTTGTAGAACTCAATATTCATATATGCATATGAGTGATTTTACAATTCGATCGAAATCGACTTTTACACTCTTAAATTCGTTCGCCTTGTCGCGAAACAACGGTCAAAATAAGTCATCCGTATTTGTGGTTCAATTTACTCTCTATCTGATCGGCATAATTCCGGAAATAATTCTAAATTGTTGAAATTTGAATGAAAATTATTATTCGATTTCGTTTGGATGCTGAATTTGTTTTGAATGTGTTTGAATGCTGTGCTCCCGTGGCCGAGTGGTTATGCCGGGGGTCCCACACTATCATGCCGGGGGTTCGGGTTCGATTCCCGTTCTGGCCGGGGGATTTTTCATCAAAGAAAATTCTTCCGGGTTGCACTGTGGTCACGCGTATTCCAGAGCTTGCCACTCCAGAGTGCATTTAAGGCGTGTTATTCGACATAGAAATCTCAATCAAGTATTACTAATAAAAATGACGCAAGTAATGCTACGTTGAGAAGGCAAAAGTTCCACTGGAACGTTAGTGCCATCCAAGAAGAAGAAGTGTTTGAATGATAAATTTTGCGTGTTTATTCCACCCGAAAAACCATTACTATTTTTGCTTCATAGAAATGGAACATGGAGACCAATGTTGTTTACGTCGAATTGCGTGGCAAGGTTGTCACATTTGCTCAACTCGATTGGACTTGAGCTTGAACAGAATGCAAAATTGCGCCTTTTTCCATTCAACAGAATACAACCAACAATATGTGGGGACGAATACGATCGAAATTCATTTTGTGTTTGAACACACACACGCAATGTCATGACAATGCATTGCACTTTGGCCTGGCTATAACTAAAGCTGTGCCGGCGTTGCTCATGATAGTGTCTCGCAAGTGAATGTATTATTCCTCGCACCGCTTTTGTTAATTGTGTAGTAAGAATTGCAGTCGTTCAATCTCTACCTTCGCGTATATGTCGACCATAAATTGTTGGCACAGCTTACGATATCTTGAATTGGCGTTTCTTGACCATATCAAATCACCATATGATAAACATAAAAATCCTTCGAGCGCGCCCTCTGTTTGTTTCGTCGCATGTTCATAAATATTAAATCAAAATGAGAAATGATGTTCATAATGAGTTAAGTATCTGTGACGGGGTCTCGTTAGTCTAATGTTTATGCAAGAGATTTTTCGTTAAAGAAACCCTTCTGACTTGCACTGTAGTCACGCGTATTCTTGAGCTTGCCACTCCAGAATATATTCAAGGCATATTGTTCGTCATAGAAATCTCAACTATTTACTAATAAAAATGACGCAAGTAGTACTACGTTGAGAAGGCAAACCTTGGGAACGTTAGTGCCATTGAAGAAGAACATAGCGAGGGTCGTATGAACGCAATTCCAGATTATTGTTTTTTCTTCGCATTAAATTTCTCGTGTCACCGTGCTATCATGATTTCAGCAGCGCTTGTGCTTTGGATCTACACACGTGCTCTCCAGCTGATGTTTTATCAGGGTTGATGGCAATAGCGTGATTGTCATTTTGTAAACCGAGCAAATGTGATTTGAAGAATTTCGATAACTCATTGTGCTCATTCAAAAAGGCTTCCAACTCGTCGGAGATGCTCCCTGCTTTAGATGAATTGATGTTACTTGTGTATTTGTAGATGGATGTTCAATGAAGCGGGCGTTACGCCATCAGTCATTGAACAACTTAAATGAATTCGTTCTGTTGAAAAAACGAACAACGGTTAAATTATAAGAATATTTTTGACACAAAAATAATAAAATCGCAATTAAAAATAGGGGATTGGGGTCAAAATTTAAGGTTTATGTATGGTATGAAGTAAAATTTTTGAAAAAAAACAGGAAGTGGGTTATATCTATGGTATAACCGCAAGGGTGACGTAGGACTATCGTTGATTTAGAGATCATTTGTTTGAAGTTGAATCTAAATCCATTCTGAATGAATCAATAAATGAATATTTGGGGGACGAGAAAACGAGAGCGTTACGTTGGAGGCACAAGGTTTTATGCATCCAATATAGGATACGAAAAACCTTGTTCTGAAGAATAATCTTCAGAAGCTTTCCTGCTAACTGTACTTGATTAACAAATCACAAACCCAAATGTATTATATGGATATTTTATGGATAGAAAACATTAAAATAAACTCTTTCGCTTGAATGTAATTTTCAATTCCAAGGGGAACTGGCAGATTATTTTCCAGCAACGATTAGATATTTCCAAATTTTCCTCGATACTGGAAGCCCACCAGTGGTTAATGCTAATTCGATAACCACCTGTTAATAGCACTTGATTGAAACATATTTGGTCACAGTGTTACATGGATAGAAAACATTCAAATAAACCCTTTCACATGAATGTATTTTTAAATTCCCAGAGGAACTGATCGATTATTTCCCAGCAATGATTAGATCTTTCCGGAACTTTCTCGATGCTGAATGGCATCCTAACGGAAAGAGTTCTGCGCGTGTATGTGTCGATCCTTCGCCGTCCACCTCCTCCAGCACGTTAGGCAACGATGTTGTCTTGTCGATGTCCTCACGAAAAATGAATGTGTCTCACCACCAGAATATCGCTTAAGTATGCTTTTTGTGTGTGATTGAATCGAGAGAAGGTGTGGTTTACGATGGCAATTTGGAAGGCAAACTAGAGGGGAATGAACTCTCTGAGCTCGGAACTTTCGGCGACTGAGCAATAATCGATTGCGGGCGCATACAATATTGGATACGGAAATATCCTACTGATGGGGAAGAATAATCTTCTGAAGCTATCCTGTTAATTGCGATTGATTGAAAAACCACAAAACCAATTGTATTTGATCACAGTGTTATATGGAAAGAAAACATTCAAATAAACTCTTTAACATGAATATATTTTGAAAATTCCCAAAGGAACTGGCAGATTATTTTCAGTAACGATTAGATATTTCCACATTTTCCTCGATACTGGAAGCCCACCAGTGGTTAATGCCAACTCGATAACCACCTGTTAATAGCCGCGCGTGTATGTGTGTGTAGCGATGTCTTCCCAGGGAACCGTTTGTGGCATCACTCTCCTCCTGATAGATTCCCTTCTGGCCTAGGGTGCACAAACAGGCTCTTGGTGACACCGTTCATCCGCGCTTTCATGATAAATAAAGAGCTTCACCGCAACAGCGACAACATGCTCCAATCGCTGTTCAATTAGAACTGAGTGGATTTCCGAGCGGCGCTCGATTATAAACCGATTGGTGATTTCAATAGCCTGTTTTGAAAGCAATTTTAAGACTATTGAAACAAGTTTTTGGATCAAAAAGTAACAAGTATATAACGCGTAGACATTTTATCTTTCGAATGAAGTGTTTATCATACCATTTCGTTCAGTTGTTTAGGAGCTATTAACGCTCAAAATCTCGGTCTCCGGCGTAACGCTTTCGTTTTCGAAACTTTGATTTTACACCCCGGTATAGAAATGAAAGACGTAGTCCTACGTCAAAAGTAACAAGTATAGAACGCGTAGACATTTTATCTTTCGAATGAAGTGTTTATCATACCATTTCGTTCAGTTGTTTAGGAGCTATTAACGCTCAAAATCTCGGTCTCCGGCGTAACGCTTTCGTTTTCGAAACTTTGATTTTACACCCCGGTATAGAAATGAAAGACGTAGTCCTACGTCAAAATATCCAGATTTTTTTTCTGCATAGAGTCACACTATTCGGTATTAAATGTATGGTTATCGGTATCCTACCGGTATCATATATAGTTTACAACCTATTCTCATACCTACCAAGTATTTTGAGTATAATTTTATCAAAATCGGTCGAGCCGTTTCGGAGGAGTTCGGTAACAAATGATTTTTCGGTAACGGTAACGGTTAGGTAACGAGATTTATATATATATATATATATATACATATATATATATATATATATATATATATATATATATAGTTTCAATCAAACTGAAAAAGACGGGTGGGTAATGTCGGGGACATAACCGGAGTGACGTAGGACTATACAAAGGGAACAGCTTTTGTTAAATATATATTTTAAATATATTGTTTTATTTTCTTCTCCTACGTGAATACCTACCTATCTACCTGAAAAATGGATTAGTTTACTGTTTACTCTTTATGAATATGTTGATGGTTCTGAAAAGAACCTTTGGTGTTGTGTTTTTGTTATCACTCGATATTCCCATCTTGTTCGGTTAAACCTTCCTGTTTAGCTATTGCGTTTGCCACTCGCCACAGCTTTCACAGTTGGAAAATTTCTTCCTATCCAGCTTGTACATGTTTTTCAGTAAATTACATTTAATGCGACGTGCCGGAGAAACACTTTGCCACTCACTGAAACTAATTGTTGCCTTGATGAGCGCCGAACCGAAGCTGCTCTGTTCTTGATGCGGGTTTTCTGATTGTCGTGAGCAGCTTTGCAAGCCAACTCGAGCACTCCGGCGGCCGAAACTCTATAATCGCTGCTAGGTATATTGGTGCTCCCGCACCAATCCGTTCGGCCTAGTTACCCTTGCGGAGCAATCAGTGAATGCGACCAACAGGGAACTGGAGACCTGCACGGTTCGAGTGAGACTTTGCCTTTCCCTTAACTTGTCCTCCTTTGTTACGTCCACGATGCCGATGCCGTACAACCACACGGGTTTACGGTTTGAAAGAAAATAAGATATTTTTTTGGGGTCCGCGTGTTTTATACTCTAGCGGTACACACTCACAGAATAGAGACAAATCGGCAGACTCAGCCAGAGGGGCGAGTCCAACGAGACGAACGAATGAGCGTTAAAAGGAAGCGATGGCAAAAAAATACATTCATTACGATTTGTTCGCTCGTTGGATTCACATGCAGGCTAAAAAGGGTCCTTTTCAGGATCACAAAATTATCTTCAATCTAAAGAGTTTATTGTTTTGTTATCACTCGATATCCCCATCTTGTTAGGCTAAACCTTTCTGTTTAGCGATTGCGTTTGCCACTTTGCCAGCTTTCACAGTTGGAAAATTTCATCCCATCCAGCTTTGTGACATGTTGTACAGTAAATCACATTCAATGCGACGTGTCAAAGCGCCACTTAGTGTCGCATTGGAGGCGATTTTAACCTTTTTTTTTTTTTTTTTATTTAAATCGTTTATTTTTACAGGCTCAGTTACATAGGTTTAAAGGAGCCGAACTCCTTACTGTATTGTTACTAGTATATATATATACATTTTTCCTTAATTCTAATGTTAATAATATAGGAAACCGATTACTCGCGCCAACTCGAGTTTAGAAGGGTGACATATTTTCTTCAGGAAAAGGAGGGGATATGAGGATATGTTGACAATGATCACACTCACACTCTCAATCACACTCATCACACTCAATTCTTAAACCTATCTTATATCTAATATGTATTTACATTTCATCTTATTCTTAAGAAGGGATCCGATCTCTCACAAAGGAAAAGGAAAAGGAAAAACTAAGGGTATAAGGACAATCACACACGAAGATCGATAGCTTTAAGGAATACATATATTTGGGACATGTAATCAAGGTCTAACCGAGCCAACACGTCTCTCACCGGCACATTGGGCTGCCTTCCTCGGGCCCGAAGGGTGACTACTAAATTCGATCTGGCGACAAGATACAGCTCGCACGACCAAACAACGTGCTCGATGTCGTGGTAACCTTGGCCACAAACACAAAGATTGTTGTCGGCAAGATTAATACGAAAGAGTAGCGCATCTAACGAACAGTGATTGGACATGAGTCGGGAGAAGGTGCGAATAAAGTCCCGACTCAAGTCCAGACTTTTGAACCATGGTTTGAGGCTAACCTCAGGGATAATCGAGTGGAGCCACCGGCCCAATTCATCTTCGTTCCATTTGCGTTGCCAGTTAACTATGGTATTTTTGCGGACTAAAGAATAAAATTCATTGGAGGCGATTTGACGCTGATAAATATCGCCTTCAATTGCACCTACCTTTGCTAATGAGTCAGCCCTCTCATTACCCAGAGTTGAGCAATGTGAAGGGACCCAGACAAAGGTAATGACATAACAGCGTCTGGATAAAGCACTCAAAATTTCTCGTATTCTCTCAAGGAAGTACGGCGAGTGCTTTTCCGGCCTCACTGAACGGATAGCTTCGACAGAGCTAAGACTATCCGTTACAATGTAATAGTGTTCAACAGGTCGTGAGGCGACGCTGTCCAGCGCCCAGTGTATCGCTGCCAATTCAGCAATATACACTGAGCAAGGATTCTGAAGACTGTGTGAGGTGCTAAAAAATTCGTTGAACACTCCAAATCCTGTGGACTCATTCATAGAGGACCCATCAGTAAAGTACATATTATCACAATTGATATCCCCATACTTTGCATCGAAGATCGTTGGAACGATCCTCGATCGAAGATAATCTGATGTTCCATGGATATCCTGCTTCATGGACAGATCAAAATGCACAGAGGAATTGATGTAGTCAGGAAAACAAACACGGTTGGGAATATACGAAGAAGGATCAACCTGCATGGAGACGAATTCATGATATGAGCTCATGAATCCAGAATGAAAATTTAGCTCGATCAGCTGCTAAAAATTTCCGATCACCAATGGGTTCATAACCTTACACCGGATGAGGAACCGAAGAGATAATAAATTGAAGCGATCTTTTAGTGGGAGTAGGCCTGCCAAAACCTCGAGACTCATGGTATGCGTTGAGGGCATACATCCCAACGCGATACGGAGACAAAGATACTGAATTCGCTCGAGTTTAATGAGGTGTGTTTTGGCAGCTATTTGAAAACAGAAACTGCCATACTCCATCACTGAGAGAATAGTTGTTCGATACAACATTATAAGATCTTCGGGATGGGCTCCCCACCAGGTGCCGGTAATTGTACGGAGAAAGTTTATTCTTTGTTGACATTTTTTACTCAGATACCTAATATGGGCCCCCCAAGTACATTTGGAGTCGAACCAGACCCCAAGATACTTGAATGACATAGCATGAGTGATCGGTTTACCCAAAAGTTGAAGCTTTGGTTTTGCTGGTTTATGCTTCCTAGAAAAAACCACCATCTCTGTTTTCTCCGTGGAGAATTCGATCCCTAGCCCAATGGCCCAGGTTGAAAAATTGTTCAAAGTATCTTATAAGGGTCCTTGCAGGTCGGATTCGTTTGATCCTACGACAGACACCACTCCATCATCTGCAAGTTGTCTTAGGCTGCAATTTTGTGTAAGGCAATTGTCAATGTCGCTTACGTAGAAGTTGTACAAAAGGGGGCTTAAACATGAGCCCTGGGGGAGTCCCATGTAAGAGACCCGACTTACTGCCGAATCTCCGTGAGAAAAGTTCAAATGTTTCTCACAAAGCAAGTTATATAACATATTATTCAATAGAGGCGGCAGACCCCGAGATTGTAATTTGTCTGACAAAACCTCTATTGAAACAGAATCAAAGGCCCCCTTTATGTCCAAGAATACTCAAGTCATTTGTTTTTTTTTCGGCGTAAGCCATTTGAATTTCTGAAGAAAGCAACGCAAGACAATCATTCGTCCCCTTGCCCCTGCGGAACCCATATTGTGTATCTGAGAGTAGGCCATTCGTTTCAACCCATCGATCAAGGCGAAACAAGATCATTTTCTCCAACAATTTCCGTATACAAGACAGCATTGCTATTGGGCGGTACGAATTGAAGTCGGACGCGGGTTTTCCGGGTTTTTGAATAGCTATAACTCGTACTTGTCTCCAATCATCTGGAACAATATTATGCTCCAGAAACCGATTGAATAAGTTCAACAAGCGATGTTTCGCCACATCAGGGAGATTTTTCAGCAAGTTGAACTTAATTCTATCCGATCCCGGAGCAGAATTGTTACATGAAAGGAGAGCAAGAGAGAATTCTACCATCGAAAACTCGGAATCAAGATCGCACCTATCTTGTGGTATATCTCGAATAATTCTTTGCACTGGAGCGGAATCGGGACAAACCTTTCGTGCAAAATTAAAAATCCATCGATGTGAATATTCTTCGCTTTCATTGGATGAAGAGCGATTTCTCATGTTTCGAGCCACTTTCCATAATTTTTTCATTGACGTTTCTCGTGACAAACCTCCCACGAAATTTCGCCAATAAGCACGTTTTTTTTCCTTTTGATCAAGTTTTTAAATTGATTTTCATGGTTCAAATACGTTTGAAAATTCTCAATGGTTCCACGTTTCCGAAAAGCTTTAAATGCATTCGATTTATTTCCATAAAGCTTGGAACACTGGCTATCCCACCATGAATTGAGAGGCCTTCGACGAATAGTGGAACCTGGGATGGGTTTCGTTTGAGCGCGAACCGCGCTGTCATAGATCAAACGAGAAATGAAGTTATACTCCTCCAATGGAGGCAAACCATCTCTGGAATTGATGGCTAGAGCAATCGCGTCCGCATATTTTTTCCAGTCAATGGGGTTAGCAGGAGGTTTAGGTACACGTGTTGTTTCCCCAGTGTTCAAAACGGTCATATTGAAGCTGTTACAAAGGTCATATATCAACGATGAACGATTGTCGTCGTACTGTTCCCCCCAGGCAGTTCCGTGAGAGTTGAAGTCTCCCAAGATTAATCGTGGCTCAGGAAGGAGTGAGCACATGTCAACAAGTTGCTTGCGGCTAACCGCAGCTCTCGGAGGCCAATACAAGCTGACAATACAGAGGTCTTTGCCTCTGATGTTTGCATGACAAGCAACAGCTTCGATCCCTCCAATAGGTGGAAGGTCAATTCGAAAAAATGAGTGACACTTATTGATCCCCAATAGTACCCCTCCGTATCTGTCATCGCGGTCCAAGTGTATTATATTAAAATCGTGGAAAGAGAGATCATTTTGAGAAGAGAGCCAGGTTTCGGATAGAGCAAAAACATCACAATTGAGTTTATGAATTAGAAATTTGAATGTATCCAATTTAGGCATAAGACTATGACAATTCCACTGTTAAACAGTGATATCTCCAACCTCTCTATTTAAATTAGACATCAAGAGAGATAATCATTGCAAGGAGGGGCCATGTTTGCATCAATTGCTGCAAAATTGTCTTTAGTACTGGAAGCATTGCAGTGACAATGGTTCTGATGGAGTCGGAAACATTAAAACACGTGAAGATTTGATCCACAAGGTCAGACAACTTTATAAATCCCGATTGGAAAGTTGAACTTGACGGAAAAACAGGGACAGTTCGGGTTTTTGATGTCCCCTCGAGTGCTGGGTCGTTCGAAGGTGAACTATTACCACGGAGGCCAGGAGGGACCTGATTTTGCTTATCCGCTGCACTCGATTTTTTGGGCAAGCTAACAGGGGGTTTCACCGGGGGGACTTGTCCTTGAACTTTGGGAGTGGTCACATTTTTGCGCCGGGGAATCCCTTGAGAAATAAACGGCGTGCCCCCGTTAGCTTTATCCGCTTCCATTTCGTCAACTGGCAACGTAGCGAAGACATTGTGTGTATTGATTGGTTGTTGTTCTAGAGCCAGTGGAGAAGCGCCCTTCAAAATTTCTGCGAAAGTGCGTTTAGAGCGTTCCCTCAAAGAGCGCTTCTGTTTCTCCCAGCGAGCCTTGTATGTTTCACAAGCTGAGAGCACGTGTGGGGATCTCCCGCAATATGGACACTTATGCTCAGTCGCACTGCAGGATTTCCCCTCATGTTGTTCTCCGCAAGTGGCACATCGTTCTTTATTGGCACAATAAGCAGCCGTGTGACCAACTGACTTGCACTTTAGACAAGTCATTGGCTTTGGAATAAAAAGTCGCACGGCTAACCTCAATTTATCTACCATCACGTAGTCAGGGAGAGCTGAACCAGCGAAGGTGACTCGAAACGAGTTGGACGGCGTAAATTTCTTTTCTTCTCCTTCATGGGAGACTGTTCCGAGCTGGCGGCAACATCTTAACAGTCGTCGAGGGCAGTTTTTTAAAACGGCCGGTACCTTCACTCGTAATGTATTCGCACGTCAAGCCCGTTTCGGTTATCACACCCTCAATTTCGACTATGTGAGAGGGTATGTAGACCCGATACTCAATTGTAAAATGCTGATCGACAACAATCTTGTTTGCGTCTTTTCGATCATTCACGACAACTCGCAATTTGTTTGGTCTAACCTTCGAAATTTCCGAAACGAAGGTATACCTTGCCAGATCTTTCGCGATCTGCATGACTCTCAACGCCTTTCCATTTGGCTTAGGCCTGAAGAAGACAACCCAGGGACCAGTTCCGGGCGCATCTTCTGGATAGACCTTTACACGGGGAGTGGGAATAACAGGGGGGGAAGGCGAGGACGGGGTCTGAGAGTGGGAAGGCGATGGTTGAGAAGGAGCGGGAAGAACAGAGGGAGAAGACGAGGTTGAAGGTAGAGTGGGATCGTTAAGGGCAGATGGGAGATTTGCTAGTTTTTTGGAGGGAGGCTTGGTAGGGTTAGCTGACTCGTCCCCAGAAGAAGTATCTTCCGTATTTGGAACACGTTTGAGTGACTTTTTTTTATCCGTTAGGAGGGAACTAGAGTCAGAGACCTCCATATCCGAAGGTCCCCCACTCTCTGCCATTTTAAATTTTCACTTATATTCTAAGTATTTTTTTAAACAATATTTCACAATAAAATAATTCACAAAAACAAATAAAAATAAATTTTAAATATTTTCTCTCAGTATATTTAATGTTATTCACCTATGAACGCACTCCAGTGCAGATGAACGGGAGCGTGCTGAAAGCTCGTTGGTGGTGGGAATCAAGGCGCCTAGAAGTATATCCTAAGGTGGGCCAACTTCCTAAAACCACTCTTCAGCCATCTTGGAAGTCTACTGTGTTTTGTTTGTAAACAAAACACAATACGCTAGGGCCGAAGCTCGCTCGTGATCAGTCTATCTCTTTCACGCTACAAGCAAATAATTCCCCTTCTGCTTTCTTCCGTTCTGTTTTCATATACCGCTCCCCTAACCAACTTAGTGACGAAACGGCCTCACCTAGTACCATAGACCCGTCTTGGTGGGAATGTGCCTACGACACCACTACACACAGTCGTCGGTGAAAGCTTACCCGCACTGTCACTGTTGGCACGATGACTCGGCGAAATCTCCAATGTCGGCGAAGCAGCGACAAAACAAAAACCAATGCTTGGCTTTCCGAGGATGAAAGCCTTTATCCACTTGCAGGCAGGGCACTTCACTCACTATCCAGATAGCGAAATGAACTCTTCAGCGGCAAAAAAACAACAATCACGCGGTAACCGATAACGGAACTTGGACGCGACTTTACTTCGGGCAATCGGCGAAGGGATTTTAACCTGTAATTGAACATTTGCGATGACAGTGGTACAGTGTCGACTTTCAATGTGGGGTCATAATTTGGATCTCTATGTTTACAAAAATGTCCAACTAAATAAGTCGCATTACATGTCCGTCCAATTAGCTAACTGTCGAACTAATTGTAAATTGCTGTACTTTCAATCTGGAAACAATTTAAGAATTGGTGAAAATTGAATAATCAGGAAAGTCCCCAACTATCAATAAGCTCAGAACAACTGCCAAATTCACATACTCATCAGATCCTGGCAAACAAATTATGAAAAAATCAATTTGTGTTTTATTATTATTTTGGATAATGTTTTAGAAAGCATTGAACTGTATTTCCTAAACTCTTTTTTGGAAGGTTTAATGGCCCTGAAAAGCGCCTTGTTTTATGGAATGGTTCCAATTTAGACAACTTAGTACTCGTGGTTTCGAAAAAAACCATTTCGAATGCCCTCGATGCCGCCTTGTTCTGGATTTGCCACCATAGCAGTTTGTATAAAGAACAAACTTTTGACGTAGGATTACGTCTTTCGGGAACATATTGGGGTACAAATTGAAAATCGAAAATCGAGCGCACCGTGAAAAATGTCCAATTTCAAATGCTTATTGCTCAGTCATTTTATGATGGATTGATGAGATTTTTGCGTCATTCAATTCCGGCACTCTATAACAATTTTTTACATTGACTAAAATAATATATGTCATGAAACTAACTATCGAACAATTGAAAAATCTCAACCCCCATCCTAACGGAAATACCCACTTCTGATAGTTCGAAATTGAACACATGCGGCGGGTCCCTAACAGAGACATCTAAACCAAGCTGCCTGGGGGAAATCGGCATCGCAGATACATGAAAGTAGGGGGAGCTTTTATTCTCACCGACATGTATTCCCTAACAGAGATTTCAAATCCAAGGTGTCTGGGGGAAATCAGCATGTAAATACCCTCGTGGTCGATAGTTTAACTAACGACGCGCACAAATGGATAGTGCTCATTGTAACTAGCGTGGGCATTGCTGATTGCATACGTGCTGGCGGATAAGTTTGGAGTGATGAACGAGTTTTTTTTTGTTATTTTCGTTCCAATAAGAATCTGTCGATAGGTAGATTGAAGAATGATGTTTCAATGAGCTGAATAGAACTTATGCTAGATGGAATATAAATAAAATTAAAATTTGGAACTTTTATGTTGGTTGCTTCGTGAAATTTCATATCAATGACCGATCATGTATTTTGAAACTTTTAGCAGAACTGTAAGCGTAAAATTGTATATGGTAGCTATTGTGTTAAAATGACTTGAAATATGAAACAATTTTTTTTCTCCCAACGAAAGTTCATGCGACAAGCAAAATTGGAAAAATGAAGGAGTATTCGAAAAAGTGATTCCACATATGCTCTATATATCGTATTGGGTGCTGTTCGCTCAATTGAAATTCGCCTTGAGGCATGTAGGATCGTGTTCCGTTGGGTTTAAAGCGAAAAGGAAATGGGTTGAATAAACACTCAGAAAAAAAAATTATAAATGAAATTACCTTTTCCATTTCAAATATATTTTCTCTATACTAAAGTAACACTTTTTTTCTGGTGATAAAATTTGTGTTCGATGATGATTGATGAGCTTTTTTTTCTTTATTTCATCCATACATTACACATCTCGTCCAGGAATACAGAGGGCGGCTTTGGTACGTGATACGCACTATCTAATGACTAATCATCATCCTTCTATCATTACCACTCGGTTATGGACACTGGTGGAGTGAACAGACATTTCCTAACAACCAGACAAAACGGACCCAAACCATCGAAGAGTGAATGATGAATGATGATGTGTGAATGATGAATGAATGTTTCAATGAGCTGAATAGAACTTATGCTAGATGGAATATAAATAAAATCGAAGAGTTTTACAATTTATCCAAAATCAGCATGCAGCAGATAGCCTAACGGAATCCTACGTCAACTATGCGGTCGTGTCTTGGATACAACCCTCCTGTGACTTTTTTCTTCTGCTACCTGATGCCGTTTTGCGATTGCGTTTGCCACTCGCCACTCGCTGCAACTGCCTGTTTTCTTGATGTCCATCGAACCGAATGTGTTCTGTTCCGAATGCGGGTTTTCTTTTCTTATCGTTCTTTGCCAGCTAACTCGATCACTTCGGCGGCCGAAACTAAACACGGTTCGAGCGGGATTTTGCCTTTCCCTTCACTTTTCCTCCTTTACCATGTCCAGACATGGCTGCTTGGGTTGGTTTGTTGATGTGTTGTGATGCGAACCGATGTGGTGTACGGTTTGAATGAGAATGATCGTTACGGTAATGGTAATGGTATTGTATTATAGAGACTTTAAACTTTTTCAGTTCATTCGTCTCTTGAGAAAGGCCCTTTGAAAACACTACTCTATTTTACTCCAGCGCTACCACCTCCGCCCTCTTGCCTTGAGAAAGGCACTCGATCCCTCGCCGTCCAGCCCGTCCAGCAACGATGTTGTCCAGTCGGTGTCCACACAAAGAATGATCGTTACGGCAGCGGAGCGGGGATTTTTAAGCTGACTGGCTGGCTCGAGAATTACGCATGTGTGAGACTGCGACCAATGTTTCGTTCATTTTTTTCTTTTTCTTTTCCAATCGTGCTTCATTCTATTTCGCTACTGCTCTGGTTGCCCGTTTTGGTCGGTACGATTTGAGGAGCACAAAATGGACCAATCAAAAATGGGCACATAGTGCATTTTGACAATGCTTGATATTTCACAATTATTCAATTATTTATCTCAAGAAAAATGAAATGTTATTCGTTATGATAGATGCGTAGATATATTTCCTATCAATTGATGCAAAAACCTTTGCGATCTATTGAGAAATGCTCGAGTTATAAACGTTCCAAATCTTGCATTTTATCCTACTTGTTCAGTGCCTAGATTTCCATTTCACCCCCTATATCTTCCGGTTAGACGTAGTCCTACGTCAAAAGATAAGCCTTTCTAAGAAGGCGATCGTGAAATATATACAAATTGTCATAGATGACAAGTGTCAACCATGTCAGAAAGAAAAAAACACTTAAAAAGGATAAGAAAAAATATTATCATGTATAACTACCGTTCTGCGCATAGTTGTTCCATGTTCCAAAATCAGAAACTGAGAAAAACGCAATCAAAGTTTTCTAGCGTATTTATCTACCAGAAGCTTTAATCCTCCTATATTTACGCACTGGTTTGTGAGACCACGAAATCAATAATTCGTTCATTTCTCAGAAAACATCACCACGACGACTTTGCGATTTTCTCTAGCTTCGTAATTCGTCGTTCGTCATCGTCTAGCGTATCGCTTGTGTTGGTACGAAGGGGACGTGTGTCAATTTTTCTACACTTTCGGTCTGCGACACCGACGCGTGTATAGGAGATACTTTTTTAGACAAGTGATTTTTTTCCTATTTCAGAATATTATTCAATGAAATTTATAAATTAATATCAGTGGCGTGGAATATTTGTTGGATACTAGCTGACCCGGTGAACTTCGTCCCGCCCAAAATTAATTTTTTGGTATGAATTCTTTCGAAAAGTAAACGTAATTTATCTATTACTGTTTTTTTTTTTTATAATTCGTTTATTTGTACAGGCTCAGTTACATAGGTTTAAAGAAGCCAAACTCTCAACTATACTTTTACTATTAACATGTTTTCTTAATTCTACGGTTAATGAAATAGGAAACCGATTACTCGCGGTTGACTCGAGTTTAGAAGGGTGACACATTTTATCTATTACTGTTAACCGACGTAGTTTATTACAATTACACTTGGGGTTGTTAATACCAGCACTGCATTTGTAATCCTTGCAAATCCTGGAGATCACGGCTTGACTCATGTTGCTAAACAATGTCACACTTTTCTTCGTTGAATTGTTGATGATTACGCAGAAACAAAAAAAAAAATATTGGAAACAAAAGAACAATTTAATTTTTGTTCAAACCCCTCTGAAGTCAGAAAACACCTTTCTCACATGAAAAAAATATTTTTTTCCAGAATCTCTCAGGAGGTGATAGACGATAGACGATCATGCTCAAAGTTGCTTAATTAGGTAAGATCTGTACACCCACAAAGTTACATTAAGTTCTGAGGGGGGCATGCCAATCCCATAGACGAGTTGGCGCGAAATCTGTCAGCTAGTGTTAGTATTCAGCGTATTGGAACCTATGCAGCAGACGGGATTATATCATATATAAAAAATATAATATTACACTCATAGAGATACTCATCTTCAATATTGTGATAATTAAATCGGTACGATCCTGCCAGACAGATATAGTCGGAACACCATGAAACCCATAAACTTAATTACTCCAAAGACAAACATCAATACTGGCAGATGAAACATAGCTGTAATTCTCAGAAACACATGTCCTACAGACTCCAGTCATGTCCCCAGTATGTAAACACGCCACTTTTACTGCTCTCCGGTGACTCGTCACATTTTACATTATCCGTGACTTATGGGTGATTTTGTTCGTTTTTTTTTTCATCACTTTACCAACCGAGATGAAAGCGAACCAGGTGTGGTTGAAAGGGACCGCCATCTGTCTCTCGCTGAGTGCGAAATTCAAAATTTAAGATGAGAAATATGGAAGCCAGAGCCAAAGCTATCGACAGCTATCTTAGCCCAAACTGTTGCTAGTACATACTCATTTCCGACGAGGACTTCCATCTTCCCTGGCACTATGATAAATGCACATTAACACCTCGCGATACTTGGCTCATAAATATGAAAAGGATTGAAATTTATGGGGAGCAGAAGGTGAGAAGCACTATGCGATATCGAGGAAGCTTTTGAAAAATTGGCAATAGTTCATCGTTATACGTCATACCTTTTTTTGGTATTGGACCTGTTTTACCGAGCGAATAGAGCACTCAGGGAAGCTGACATTGGCAGAGTCAATGATGGCCAGCATCGGATATTTACTAAAATGAAGAAGGCACGAGGCACGATAAAAATGCAAACGTTTCATCAGCAGAAACAGGCTCGCTCGTTGAGGAGCCAATCACCTGAACGAGGAGAATCTGCTTGATCCTCGAGCCTCGAGTCCCTGCTTTGTTTGTGTTTATTGGATGGAAAGCAACGCACCACACATGGGTTGGGAAGTTGAACATTTCAAGGGCTATTAGGAAGGGATAAGTATGATGACGTGATCCGATGTAATCCGGATGAGATTACGATAGTTTCACCGAGATAACGCTGAACAAGCAATCATTATCGAGGGGGAGGGAAGGTTGAGTGATGGAAAGTGATTTCAGGAATGCCAAAAGAGCGAGAGATGATGTTTGCTTAGGATGGCTAAAATATTTCGTGTGATTAAAAGCATAAAGATAGAATGTTTCTCCTGCACCCTATTTGCTAGTCAAAGCACTTCTACAGTAGTTTTTTGGAGATGCTATTTTATATGAGGAATGAAGATTGATGATTACTGTCACAACATCTTGACTATTTTCATTACTATTCCAATTCCATATTATGGTCTGCAAAACATCAAATGTGTGAATATAAATGCGAAGCCTCACATAACTGGCATTGAATCAACAACAGTAGAAACCCTACTAATATCGATATGAGGCAAATTCCACACCAGCGTGAACAAATCTAATCAGTCCCAATCAAACAACTTTAATGGTTTCTGTCTGCAGCATTCATGAAAGTTCCGCATTCTTTTATGTTCTCTGTAACCCTTGCTGTGAACAATGAAAACTGAAATTGCGTATATTCTCATGTACAAAAATCATCTCCCAGATTGTCTCCCAGCAATGTTCAAATCCTTTTCTACATTCATTACCCTTACAATTGGGTGATATCTGATTTGAATTGATGATGACAGAGGATATCCTCATACTCGCAAGGCGCATTTAATAGTAAAGCACAACTGTGTAATGCTCCATTCCGTTGCGGGTTTCGTCCAGACGACTTGCCGTCGAAATATGTTTGACATTGTCCGGGTTTTACGTGTTATCATTAAGTGCCAACATCTCATACAATTTGATTAGCTCGTAGCGTTTCGAATGCAACAAGGTTTAGATAAGAAAATCATCATTGATTTACGACATCACACGAAAAGATTTTTTTGACGTAGGACTACGTCTTTCATTTCTATACCGGGGTGTAAAATCAAAGTTTCGAAAACGAAAGCGTTACGCCGGAGACCGAGATTTTGAGCGTTAATAGCTCTTAAACAACTGAACGAAATGATATGATAAACACTTCATTCGAAAGATAAAATGTCTACGCGTCATATACTTGTTACTTTTGACGTAGGACTACGTCTTTCATTTCTATACCGGGGTGTAAAATCAAAGTTTCGAAAACGAAAGCGTTACGCCGGAGACCGAGATTTTGAGTGTTAATAGCTCCTAAACAACTGAACGAAATGGTATGATAAACACTTCATTCGAAAGATAAAATGTCTACGCGTTATATACTTGTTACTTTTTGATCCAAAAACTTGTTTCAATAGTCTTAAAATTGCTTTCAAAACAGGCTATTGAAATCACCAATCGGTATATAAGCGAGCGGCGCTCGGAAATCCACTCAGTTCTAATTGAACAGCGATTGGAGCATGTTGTCGCTGTTGCGGTGAAGCTCTTTATTTATCATGAAAGCGCGGATGAACGGTGTCACCAAGAGCATGTTTGTGCACCCTAGGCCAGAAGGGAATCTATCAGGAAGAGAGTGATGCCACAAACGGTTCCCTGGGAAGACATCGCTACACACACATACACGCGCGGCTATTAACAGGTGGTTATCGAGTTGGCATTAACCACTGGTGGGCTTCCAGAATCGAGGAAAATGTGGAAATATCTAATCGTTACTGAAAATAATCTGCCAGTTCCTCTGAGAATTTAAAATTACGTTCATGTGAAAGAGTTTGTTTTAATGTTTTCTATCCATGTAACACTGTGACCAAATACATTTGGTTTTGTGATTTTTCAATCAATCGCAATTAGCAGGATAGCTTCTGAAGATTATTCTTCCCCATCAGTAGGATATTTACGTATCCAATATTGGATGCATAAAACCTTGTGCCTGCAACGTAACGCTCTCGTTTTCGAAGTTCTCCAAATATTCTTTCATTCAGAATGAATTCAGATTCAACTTCAAACAAATGATCTCTAAATCAACGATAGTCCTACGTCACCCTTGCGGTTATACCATAGATATAACCCACTTCCTGTTTTTCATCCAAAAACTTATTTCAATAGTCTTAAAATTGCTTTCAAAACAGGCTATAGAAATCACCAATCGGTATATAAGCGAGCGCCGCTCGTAAACCCACTCAGTTATGATTGAACAGCGACTGGAGCATGTTGTCGCTGTTGTGGTGAAGCTAATTTCGTTTATCATGAAAGCGCTGATGAACGGTGTCACCAACAGCCTGTTTGTGCACCTAAGGCCAGAAGGGAATCCATCAGGAGAAGAGTGATGGCACACACACACATACACGCGCGGAATTCTCGTTGCTATCATCGTTGCTGAAAAATAATCTGCCAGTTCCCCTGGGAATTGAAAAATACATTCATGCGAAATAGTTTATTTTAATGTTTTCTATCCATATAACACTGCAACCAAATACATTTGGTTTTGTTATTTTTCAATCAATCGCAATTAACAGGAAAGCTTCTGAATATTTTTTTCCTTATCAGTGGAAATTTTCATATCCAATATTGGATGCATAACATGAAAAACGGAAAATGTTTTACATCGCGAAAATCAAGTCATTTTCGAGCGATTATTTGCTTTCTACTCATATAATGCTGCGACCAAATACATTTCGTTTTGGATTTTTTCAATCAAGTGCGATCAACGTAAGACCACGTCTTTCGGCAATTTATTAGAGGTGCAATGAATCTTTAGGAATTCCCGCTCTACGCGCACTGGCAAACAATGTTTACTCAACAATTTCTCAAGTGAGAAATGTGTGTTGTGAGAAAGGATTAGCGAACGCGAAAACGACAAACGGGAGAAAGATATGTTTGGAGGTTGAAGGAAATTGGCAGAAAACTTCTTCATTCTATCATTCAAATAATGTGATTCATACCACATCGTTTTGCCAGAAAGAGTTTATTAATGCTCAAAGGAGGAATCGAGTCCTCCGAGGGTTTACATTCGATACTTTTATGTTTTATAAAATGATACTTCCCTTGCTTTCGTTCATTTCTTACTCTACTCTCGCACCGTGAGGACTCGAGCTCGTTAGTCTTTCGCAGACAGCTCGTTAGTCTTTCGGTGGTAAGGCACACGAAAGCAGCTTGGATAAGCGCACCAGCCGCAGGATAGGTGAAGAAGCCACATCACTATCGACCGGGAACTTTGCGTGAAATTCATCGCTATCGGAAGTCGACCGAATTGCTGATCCGCAAGCTACCTTTGCAGCATTTGGTTCGTGAAATTGCTCATGACTTCAAAACCGACTTGCGCTTCCAAAGTTCCGCGGTTATGACGCTGCAGGAGGCTTATTCGAAGATACAAATTTGTGTGCTATCCACGTAAAACGCGTCACATCATGCCCAAGGACATTCAGCTGGCCCGTCGAATCCAAGGAGAAGGTGCTATATTAGCTTAGCATATAATCAACAGCCCTTTTCAGGGCTCCAAATTTGATGGATTAGAGTTCAGAAAAGTTTTTTGCAGGCCAAACTGAAACGAGAATTTTCGTTTGGATGCCATACAGCATCGAGAAAATTCCGGAAAGATCTAATCGTTGCTGAAAAATAATCTGCCAGTTCCCTGGGAATTGAAAAATACATTCATGCGAAAGAGTTTATTTTAATTTTTTCTAACCATATAACACAGCGACCAAATACATTTGATTTCGAAATTTTTCAATCAAGTGTAATTAACTGGAAAGCTTCTGAAGATTATTCTTCCCCATCAGTAGGATGATGATGATGACGTTGGATTAAAGAGGCTTTAAACTTTTCAGTTCATTCGCCTCTAGAGGATCAGTAGGATATTTTCGTATCCGCGCGCAACGGAAAATGTTTCGTATCGCGAAAATTATATTATTTTCAATCGATTATTGCTCAGTCGCCGAAAATTACGTAACGCGATAAGGGGTTGTTGCGTTACTTTCTGTTTATTAGAGATAGGAAATTGTGTTACGTAAGGGGGGGGGAGGGGGTTCAAGATCCGGATTTTTAGCGTTACGTAATTTGTGCACGACGCCTGAGCACATCGACAAGACAACATCGTTACTGAACGAGCTGAACGGCGAGGGATCGAGGGATTCATTACACGGCCTGACCTGACCTGAAATGCAATCAGTTTGTTTTAACTGTGAGGGAGCGCAGAAAAGCCGATGCTGATACTCTCGTGACCAAGAGAGTATCAGCATCGAAATACGGTTCCTCGGGAAGACATCGAAGCAGCCGCCACACACACACACACACATACACGCGCGCAACTCTTTTCGTTTGCTGGTTATCGAGAAGAAACCTGGAAAGAAATGATGAAAAATAATCTGCCAGTTCCCCTTGGAATTGAAAATTACATTCAAGCAAGTTTATTTAAATGTTTTCTATCCATATAATACTGCGACCATTTGGTTTTGTGATTTGTCAATCAAGTGCAGTTAGCAGGAAAGCTTCTGAAGATTATTCTTCAGAACAAGGTATTTTGTATCCAATATTGGATGCATAAAACCTTGAGCCTCCAACGTAACGCTCTCGTTTTTGAAGTCACCCAAATATTTATTTATTCATTCATTCAGGATGGATTTAGATTCAACTTCAAACAAATGATCTCTAAATCAACGATAGTCCTACGTCACCCTTGCGGTTATACCATAGATATAACCCACTTCCTGTTTTTTAAATATTTAAAATACAATATAGGGGAAAAAGGGGGGAATTTGGAACACCTAAGCAAATCGCCTAATATTTCCAAACCAATACGGTCTAAATAAAAAATGTCACATTGTATAGTAAGCTACACTTGTTTTCTCTCAATCAATAATGTTTAATCAATATATCAAGCTTCATACTACCAAATATATCATAAAATAAAAGAGATGATTTTTGGACATTAAAATTTTATGCGGGGTGATTTGGTCCAGTGTGTGTTTCATCGAAAAAACATACTTATGTTTATGTAAAGTATTTTGGGATAATATCACAATCAGTAACAGTGTTTTGGGGTCGATACCAGGTGTCTTGGCCAGATTCCAGACCAGAAAAATTAGATTGACACCATCTCGAATTCTGCATGAATCGTTTCACTGTTGTTCGAGCGTTTTCAAACACTTTCGTTGTTGGTCATAGAAAATCCGTTCTTGATGGCCTGAGTTGCTCTTTCAAGCTTCTCGTTCTTCCAACGTTATCTGCCCATCCTCTTTTTGTAATTCCGTAACATCTGGAATCAATTAGATCGAAGAAAAGCCTCAAACCTGTAGGACCAATTCACCCCACAGAAACGTGTCCATTTCACCCCACACAACATGCAAAAATTAAAATACAATTAATTTCATTTATTGTTATCAAACTTACAGTTTCGCTGCATCAAATTGTTCCTCTTCTGTAGGCGAACAGAATTTTACTGCACAATACATCAAAAGTTTGTTTAATCAGCGGGAAAAACCTTAAAACCACGATCGGAAAACTCACATTTTTGACAATCAAAGTGCTTGTTGTGCTCATGCTACCGTTTCCTTCCACCTGTCGAATTTTACCAAAGTTTTTTTTACGTTAGTTACATACGGTTCAATAATAAAAGAAAATGACATTAAAAAATCCAAGTTGAACCGTACTTTTTGAGATAAAGGGGTGGTCTAAATCACCCCGTATGTCCAACTCACCCCGTGTTACTCTAGATGTGTTTTTGACGTAGGATTCCGTCTTTCGGGAACATATTGGGGTACAAATAAAAAATCCAAAATCGAGCACATCGTGAAAATTGTCCAATTTCAAACGCTTATTACTCAGTCATTTCATGATGGATTGATGAAATTTTTGCGTCAATCGATTTCGGCACTCCATCACAATTTTTTATATTGAAGAAACAATATATGTCATGAAACTAACTATCAAACAATTGAAAAATCTTAACCCCTATCCTAACGGCAATATCTACTTCTGATTGGTTGAAATTGACGACACATGCGGCGGGTCCCTAACAGGGACATCAAAACCAAGCTACCTGGGGGAAGTCGGCATTGCAAATAAATGAAAGTAGGGAGAGCTTTTATTCATACCGAAATGTATTCCCTGACAGATACATCTAAACCAAGCTACCTGAGGGAAATAGGCATTGCAAATATATGCAAGTCGGGGGCATTTTTATATTGTAAGTGAGGTGAGTGATACGATTAATTCTTGCAAATAAAATTTAAATTTGGAATGTTAATGTTGGTTGCTTCGTGAAATTTCATATCAATGACCGATTGTGTATTGTGAAAAACTTAGCACAAGTGTAAGTGTAAAGTTATATATGATAGCAGTTGTGTTAAAAATGACTTGATATATGAAACGATTTATTTCAATTTTCATCAATAAAAATCAAGGTGTGTTCCCGCTCGAGAATGGGTCCTTTGATTCAAGCTCTCTGTTTTGTTGTGTTCATTTTCACCCAAGGAAAGTTTATACGGCGAGAAAAATTGGAAAAGGGAAGAAATATTAGAAAAAGTGATTTCCCATATGCACTACATATAGTATTAGGAGTTGTTAGTCCAATTAAAATTCGCATTTGGGATGAATAAACACCCAGAAAGTAAAAGTTATAAAAGAAAATTTCCTTTCCCATTTCAATTATGTTCACCCTATATTAAAGTAACATGTTTTTACTGATGAGAAAAATTGATAATTGTGTCCGGTATTAGTAATTATGTTATATTACATTGGTAAGTTTTTAATAACATAGGAGACATCTCGTCTAGGATTTCACCATATCTCGTTCCACTTCGGTATCTTTTATCTGATACGCACCATCCAACGACTGTTTACCATCCTTCTGTCATCATCACTCGGTAAACACTGGTGGAGTGAACAAACAATATCCAACAACCAAACAAAACGGCCCTTTACAGGGTCAAAGAGTTTAACGATGTAATTCTTCAAATATATCCAAAATCAATACATAGCCTAACGAAGTCCTGTGACTTTTTCCACCCGAATTGTGAGTCGCATTAAATCCGTGTTGAAAGAATGATGTTTCTCCATAAAAACATAGCACTATAAAAATGAAAAAATATATAGTCCCTGTTGTGTCTCAGCGGTTCGTGGGCTGAATTAAACCAATTGTTGTTCCATCCTAACTTTACACAAATCCATTTCATTTTCGTTCCAGGTAATCTCCAGGATAGTAGATAGTTAGATAGTAGATAGTTAAGCGGTTCAAGTAAGTATTCAGTTTGATTTTTCAGGTAAGTATCCAGTTGAATATTCCAGGTAAGTCCACGTAAGTGCAATGATAACTTTTATTTCAAATTTTCCAGTGTTTAATTTCTCACATCATCGATTTATTCAAATGTCCATCAATAGGAACAATTATTTTTGCGCGAGATTCAATTACTTTTCACAAAAGGATCTATATAATTACTGAAAGGTTCTCTATCTTTTGACTCGTGTTTATCCCTTTTTCCCTCTCTATCCATCTATATATTTATCTATTAAACACGGAGTGTCTTTTTCTGGGGATACTCAAGTGTATAACACTTAATGGTTCAAACTAGAGATGGGCAAACCGTTCACGAACGGTACGAAAGATCTAGTTAGCCGAAAAGAGTGAACGAACGGTCGTTCTTTTTCAAATAACGGTAGCTCTCCACACGAACTGATTGCGAGTGAACGGTTCGTGAACGAACTGATTCCGAAAAAACGGTTTGCGAGTGAACTGTTTGTGAACGAACGAGTGCAGCTGAACTGATTTGCGCTGGACGGAATGGATAAATATAACGAGAACGCTTGTAAGGAAAATAAAACGATATTGTCATTTATGAGCAAAATGCCTGTAACGCAGGGTTTATTTTGTTAGTGCATACTCAATTGTGGGTTAAAAATTAAATTAAATTTTCGTAGTTTTAAAAGCAAAACTATATATTTTCAATTTCATGTATTCTTTCAATTCTGCGTAACATTCAGATATTTCCTGATTACCAGAAAAAAATCTGGGGGAAGCTGACGCGATTCATGGATTAGGTAATCATAAAATCTTATAGTGTTGTCGTATATATGTTGAGAAAAAAGTTTTGACGTAGGACTACGTCTTTCATTTCCGCGGTGTAAAATCAAAGTTTCGAAAACGAAAGCGTTACGCCGGAGACCGAGATTTTGAGTGTTAATAGCTCCTAAACAACTGAACGAAATGGTATGATAAACACTTCATTCGAAAGATAAAATGTCTACGCGTTCTATACTTGTTACTTTCTGATCCAAAAACTTGTTTCAATAGTCTTAAATTTGCTTTCAAAATAGGCTATTGAAATCACCAATCGGTATATAAGCGAGCGCCGCTCGGAAATCCACTCAGTTCTAATTGAACAGCGATTGGAGCATGTTGTCGCTGTTGTGGTGAAGCTCTTCATTTATCATGAAAGCGCGGATGAACGGTGTCACCAAGAGCCTGTTTGTGCACCTTAGGCCAGAAGGGAATCCATCAGGAGGAGAGTGATGCTACAAACGGTTCCCCGGGAAGATCTCGAAGCAGCCGCTACACACACACACATACACGCACGGAATTCTTTCCGTTTGGATCGAGAAAGATCCGGAAAATAATCTGCCAGTTCCTCTAGGAATTTAAAAACACATTCATGTGAAAGAGTTTATTTGAATGTTTTCTATCCATGTAACACTGTGACCAAATATGTTTCAATCAAGTGCTATTAACAGATGGTTATCGAGTTAGCATTAACCACTGGTGGGCTTCCAGTATCGAGGAAAATGTGGAAATATCTAATCGTTAATTAGATATTTCCACATTTCCAGTTCCTCTGGAAATTTAAAATTACATTCATATGAAAGAGTTTATTTTAATGTTTTCTATCCATGTAACACTGTGACCAAATACATTAGGTTTTATGATTTTTCAATCAATCGCAATCAACAGGATAGCTTCTGAAGATTATTCTTCCCCATCAGTAGGATATTTCCGTATCCAATATTGGATGCATAAAACCTTGTGCCTCCAACGTAACGCTCTCGTTTTCGAAGTTCTCCAAATATTCATTCATTCAGAATGAATTCAGATTCAACTTCATACAAATGATCTCTAAATCAACGATAGTCCTACGTCACCCTTGCGGTTATACCATAGATATAACCCACTTCCTGTTTTTTTTGTTGCTTTCAATTCATTGTTTGGCCTATTGCGTGTACGTGTTATCGTGATTGTTTGTGTGATTGATTGTTCGCTGCTGATTTTTTCCCCTGAATGAACATTATGAAATATGATCTTACATGGAACCTGTGTGTTGTCCAAAAAGAGGATATGAGAATTGCACATATTTTGTGCGCATCAAATTATTACATAATCTTTTGTCGACCGATAAACATATTTTCACATACAGTTTGCGACTTTCAAAGAAGAAGCAGCTTATCTTTCCCCACTAAATTTTAAAAATATAAATCCCATACGTACACTATCCAATCCAACGATATCCATTAATAGCTGTCTATTGATGTTGGGTTCCAGCTAACATTCTATGTTTACGCTGAACGGAAGAGCGAAAGAACGGCTCAAAAGAACTGATTCACTTAGATGAACGGTTGATGAGTGAAACGTTCATCAAAGTGAACTGTTTTAGAAGAATGCATTACTCGATTTCGATTTATGATAGGTCGGTAGAATATAAATAACATTTTGAGATATCAGACCAAGTACCTATCCCATGCTGGAACCAAGAAATTATCATTATTGAATTATTTAACTATCAGATTGATGCATCCGATCTTTCATAAAGACAAACACCCTGTAAAAATTTTATAATTCATCAATTTGATTCCGAATGTAAAATACCCACATCAGTTCAGGATGCGTTACATCAAAAGTAACCAGTTGGTGCTACTATGTGTTTTTACTGTTTAAGCTACTGATCAGTAGATGTCACTATTCTCGCTATTCAATTCTGCCATCTCTCAAAATCTATAAATACACTGAGAGGTATAATTAGTAAATATAACCAGTACTTTTGATTGATACTACCTGTGTCATGCGGAGTCAATAAAATTTATTTTTCAAATGCATTTTGCTTGAAAAATAAATTTCTTGCACCTTATTTCCGCATATTTTCAGATGTTTCTCTGGTAAAAGAAGCAAACGTGTTCGTGACTCGGGCTTTGTTTATTTACCTTTTTGATCGAACCAGTGTTGAAATTAATGTTGTAATTCGTAATATAATTCTATCATTCAGAATAATAAAAACTAACTGTCGGTAGATCATCAAAGCAGCGGACGGGCCGTTGTCCGTTCGAGCGAAACGTTTCGAAAAATCCCTTGCAGGGGGTAGCAGATTATAGCAGGTAAGTCTTCCCACTATTTTTCACTTTTCTTTCAGGTCCAATGTTCTAATTATTTCAGGTAAGTATTCGCACTAATTTAACTTCGTTTTATTTAGTCTAACTTAACACTTAACAATTCAATATAACTTCGATATCAGTTGCACAAATTATTTTTCCCACTGAGGTTAACTTGTTCACGAGGTGTCTTCGGCCGGAAAGAGGTTGACAGCATGCGTCGTTGAGTAAAAAAAGAGTTGACGGCAGGCGTCGTTGAACAGGAAAGAGTTGACGGCAGGCGTCGTTGAACAGGAAAGAGAAAGAGCTAAGCACGACGTCCTCCTTTTATACCCGTCGTGACGTCATTCGTTCGATATGCGGAAATGATTAAACGTCAACCAAACGCGAGACAAACGCATAATAATAACAAACGCATGTCTGACGAACGAGGGGTTTTCGTTGTTGTAGTTCCTCCATCCACAGATAGTTGGCGCTCCTTCGTGTTGTCACGAACATACCGGCCCCTTCAGAATCGTCCATTCTGACAGTTAAACGATAAATGAACATTGTTGATGATGGTTCCTTCGATGATGATGAGAGCGGCTGTCACTCGATAGACGTCAGGCGATGTTGTTTTGATTGCGAGCGACGACGATGACCAGTAACTTGTCCCTCATTAATCAGGGCGTTGTATTTATTTTATTATGAGTGAATCTGCTGGAATCGTGACGTGGATTTCTTCAGTAAAGCGGATGTTGTTGTTTTTAGTATTCGGTGTTGTTGTTATTCGGTGGTGTTTCCTCTTGTGTTGTTTGGCAGCAAACAAATCTTCGACACAGGACGAATGTAGCGACCTTCCGGCGTCTGAACGGTGACCACACGGATGATGTTGTCGGCGCCAGGATGTACTTCGATGATTCTTGCTGTTGGCCATACCATCGGAGGACAATTTTCATCCTTTAGAAGAACGAGCTGACCCTTGCTGATTGTGACTGGAGGACGGCACCACTTTGTTCTCGCTTGAAGTGTCGACAAATATTCGGAGTGCCACCTTTTCCAGATGTTCTGCAGTAGTTTCTGGGTTTGCTGCGGTTTAGAGGAATTTCAGACACATCCGAATCTGGCACGGCCTTTAGAGCGGACCCAACAAGGAAGTGGCCCGGTGTTAGCGGTTCCATGTCGGACGGATCGTCGCTGATGGGAACGATGGGACGAGAGTTAAGGCAGCATTCAATTTGCGCGAGTAGCGTGAGCATCTCGTCAAAAGCCAAGCGATGAGTTCCCAGAGCGCGAGTGAAGTGTTTTTGTGCGGATCGAATAGCGGCCTCCCACAGGCCACCGAAATGCGATGCTTTAGGCGGATTGAAATGCCAAACAATTCCGTTGCTGGCACACTCTTGGGCGACTGCTTGACGATGTTGCTGGTTTCGCACAAGTCGTTGTATTTCGTTGTCCGCTCCGAGGAAGTTACGGCCGTTGTCGCTGTAAATCTCCGCGCACAGACCTCGACGAGAAACGAAGCGACGTAGAGCCTGAATAAATTTTGCTGTGCTGAGGTCGGTGACGAGCTCTATGTGCACAGCGCGTGTGGAAAAGCACACAAATACAGCGATGTACGCTTTGCTTGGGGCTGCTCGACGGTAGGGTGGTTGAAGCGTTATTGGACCCCAGTAGTCCACTCCCGTAGTGGAGAAAGGTCGGTTGGCGGTTACTCGTGCGGCTGGTAGTTCGCCCATGAATTGTTCCACAAGCTTCGGGCGGGCTTTGAAGCAGATGATACACTGGTGGACGACTACTTTTGCTAGACTTCTGGCCCCTGTGATCCAGTACCGCAGGCGTAAAATTGTAAGCAGAAGTTGTGGAGCAGCGTGCAGTTGTTTCAAGTGTAAACTGCGAACCAGAAGAGCCGAGAGAGGATGCGAGCCAGGTAGCAAAATCTGATGCTTACTGTCGTAAGGCTGTGAGGCGTGAGCGAGACGCCCACCAATCCTGATTAGCCGTTCCGGAGACATGAATGGAGCGAACCACCGAAGACGAGACTTAGGTCTAACGGGTTGTGACTGCTGAAGCCTTTTCCACTCGTCGGGAAACTCTTGCTGCTGAACGAGTCTGATCAAAGCAGCTTCCGCGTTTCGTATTTCGTCCCTACTGAGGGGATTAATTTCCGAAGTTTGGTTGTTGGTGTTGATTGTCAGCTTGTAGTTGTGAACGCGATTCAGCAGAAAACGATGACAGTAGGCCACAACTCGTACCAAGCGTGTGTAGCTGGAGAATTTTTCCACGATTTCATCTATGAAGCTAGGTTCGGTGACCACACGCGAAGCGACTGCTGTGGTTTTTATTACTTCCTGTATCTCTTCCGAGTTGGAGACGTTGTTTGTGCGTCGAGCAGGCCAAGCTGCTTCATCGAGTCGCAGCCATCGTGGCCCATTCCACCAGATGTCGTTTTCGAGTAGACTCTCTGCAGAACAGCCGCGAGAGAGACAGTCAGCAGGATTGTCCAGTCCGGTTACGTGGTTCCAGTTGCAGTGTTCGGTTGATAGTTGGATTTTGGACACACGATTCGCAACGAAGGTGGTCCACGTTGACGGTGTACTTTGGAGCCAGCAAAGCACGGTTGTTGAGTCCACCCAAAAGTAAGCTTCGGCGGGTAGTTGGAGGGATGACGTCACCTTTTGGTACAGTTGGGCGGAGAGAAGAGCTCCGCAGAGCTCTAGTCGAGGTATGGATTGTTGCTTGAGTGGAGCTACTTTTGATTTAGAGGTTAGTAGCGCCACTTTGATCGCGCCTGTAGAGTCAATAGACCTGACGTAACAGCAAGCGCCGTACGCTTGTTTGCTTGCATCGGAGAAAAAGTGGAGTTGAGTGAGCGTTGGGTTCGAGCATAAAATGTAGCGTTCGATTCGAAGCTCATTCAAGCGAGGAAGTTCGGAGAGGTACAATCCCCAGCGTGAGACGAACATCGACGGCAGTTGGTCGTCCCAGCCCCACGATTTGCCTTCGTCGGTCAGAAGCGTCCACAGTGTCTGCATAAAGACCTTGGCAAATGTTACCACTGGACCCACCAGGCCGAGTGGGTCAAACAAACGAGCGATTTGCGACAGAGCGATGCGTTTAGTGAGTGGAGTGGAATCGGTGAGAATCTGAATACGGTACAGTAGAATATCGTTGGCTGGTTCCCAGTGCAATCCTAACGTTTTGATGCATTGGCCGTCGTCGAGTTCTACGGTGGGTTTCAGGGCAAGGTTGTCTTCAGCTACTCCTTCCAAAACAGCTTGTTCGTTGGAGGCCCACTTGCGGAGTTGGAATCCTCCTCTCGACAGGAGCGCTTCAAGTTGTTCTCGGAGTTCGATGGCTTCCTCTATGCTGTTGGCTCCCGAGAACAGGTCGTCGACATAAAAGTCCTTTCGTAGAACCTCTGCTGCCTTGGGAAAGTTGTTTTGTTCGTCGTCTGCAAGCTGCTGAAGAACTCTCGTCGCTAGAAAGGGAGCGCTCGCGGTGCCGTAGGTAACCGTTTGTAGTTCGAAGGTGTCTAGAGGTGCGTCCGGTGTAGAACGCCAGACGATGCGCTGTAACGGCGTGTCTCGTGGGTCCACCAGGATCTGGCGGAACATTTGCTTAATGTCAGCAATTAGCATTACCTTGTTTCGCCTCGAGCGCATGATGATGCTTCGGAGGTCCTCCTGCACGATCGGACCGACCAGGAGGGCGTCATTCAGAGATGGGCCGTTGGAAGTCTTAGCCGATGCGTCAAATACGACCCGAAGTTTCGTGGTCGTACTCTCTTCCCGAATGACTGCGTGGTGCGGGAGATGATAGCAGTTTTCAGGCGGTGTCTGGTACTCCGTGACGCGTCGCATGTGTCCAAGTGACTGGTACTCGTTCATGAAGTCAGTGTATTGATCAGCGATATCGTGTTGGCGATTCAGACGACTCTCGAGCATCCGAAACCGACGAATAGCGTTGGAACGATTATCACCAAGCTGCTCGAGTACGTTGCTTTGTAGTGGTAGGCGAACGATGTACCTGCCGTCCAGGTTGCGAGCTACAGTTTGGCGAAAGTGGTTCTCGCATGCTGTTTCTTCCAACGAATAGCACGATGAGGGGTTGCCTTCCTCGATGGTCCAAAATCGCTCCATCTGATGCTGTAGTTCAGTGACCGTTGTGACGTTGGCTACGTTGGAAACGATCGGAGTGGTTGGGGTTCCGTTCGAGATTTTCCCGGACAACACCCAACCAAGTACGGAGTTGACGAGGAATGGCGACGAGTCTCCGAGTTGGATTCGACCATCCACCGTGAAGAGGTCAAAAAAGATTTCCGCGCCCAGAATCAAGTCGATCGGATGAGAGCGGTAGAAAGTCGGATCGGCCAACTGAATTCCAGGAGGGATCTTCCATGCAGAGGGATCTATGGATGACGATGGGAGATCGATTGTGACCTTCGGAAGTACCACTAATTCCACGGTGGCGGAGTATTCACTCGTTCTGGAACGTATGGTGGACACGATTTTGTAGCGCGCGTAGGTTGATGACTGCCCAATCCCCGAGATTGGCAGCGAGATCTTTTGACGTGGTGCCTTGATCGACTGCGAGAACGACTCCGTTACGAAACAGTATTCGCTCCCAGAATCCAGAAGAGCCCGAGCGAGATGAGCTGCCCCGTTGGCATCGACCAAGGTTACAATAGCAGTAGCGAGTAGGACGTTCTTGTGACGACTCTCAGATGGAGCGCAGTTAGGCGTATAGTTGAGAGATGCGCTGATACAAGATTTTGGTGTTTGATGTTCAGCCGCTGGAGTGGGGACCGATCTCGCGTGTTCGGATTCTGTAGCCCTGGAGTGCACAGCGACTACGCTTTCCCCCGAGCAGAGTTGAGTGTGATGACGTCCTCTGCATCTTCGACAAGAGCTGGAAGATGGACAGTCCCGCACCGGATGACCCTTTCGAAGGCAGTTCCTGCAAAGCTGCAGGCGACGAACGTGTTTCTCCTTTCCCTCCAGATCCAGCTTCGAAAAGGCAGGGCAAAGGTAGACCGGATGATGATCGAGGCAGACGGCGCAGTTTCGACCGCTGTTGGTTGACTGCTGAAAAGCGTTGTTACTGACTACTGGCCGTTGAGTAGGCCTTTTTGACGTAGCAGGGGGTGGAATTTCTGGAGCCTTCATATTGATAGTTTGTAATACTGTCACTCGCCTCTTGATGAAGGTGGTCAGTTCCTGGAACGACACGTTGTCCAGCGCAGACGAATGCTCCTCCCAGTCTCTCCTCGTGGTCGGGTCTAGTCGAATGCTAAGCATGCGGATCAGGATTATATCCCAATACTCCGTGCGTTCACCGAGCTGTTTCAGGATTTTCACGTTCGATTCAAATTTCTCGACCATCGAGTGCAATTCCGTCGCAGATTCCCGCTTCAACGAAGGGAAGTCGAATAAAGCATCTACGTAGGTGCGCTTGAGTCGGGCAGTGTTCTGATAGTGATTTATCAGAAGTTCCCATGCAATAGGGTAGTTCTCGGCGCTGATCGGAACGGTCTGAACGAGTTTCAGTGCATCGCCAGCGAGTGAAGAGCGCAGGTAGTAGAACTTTTGTATGCTCGAGAGATCGGCCGAGGAATGAACCAGTGACACAAAAAGGTCGTGGAAATTGAGCCACGTGTCAATATTTCCACTAAACGTAGGCAGTCTGACGTCTGGCAGGCGGATATGCGACGACTGTGCAGGAAGGTGGTGAGAATGACTAGCCAGAGACGCGATCGACGTAGTAGGCTGCTTGTTCATGGCCAAAAGAAACCCCTTTGCTTTGTAGAAAAGCGACTCGAACGCCATCCGCTCCTTCAAGAGTTCATCCAGAGCATCATCGTCCTGCATTTCTAGATCGCTTTGGACGCTGTCCAGGTCGGTCCACAGCTTCTGAAGGTGTTCAAGACGAACCGGAACTTCGAGGTAGTCCCTATCCTCCTGATACTCGTCGACAA
Source organism: Toxorhynchites rutilus septentrionalis (assembly GCF_029784135.1). Lineage (NCBI taxonomy): Eukaryota > Metazoa > Arthropoda > Insecta > Diptera > Culicidae > Toxorhynchites > Toxorhynchites rutilus. The sequence continues at coordinate 28,446,175 of NC_073746.1, read as the reverse complement.
AGATTTTGATCTGGATGAGTGATGACTTCAAGCTCTTGTAGCGCGATTTGAGTCCTTTGATGCGGCGTTCGGCGGACATGATGGCAGAGTATGGAGCTGATCTGCAAAACGCAAGACCGCGTAGCTCTCACGGGAAAAATTAACGTTATTGGAAATGCAATTACCTTGTGAAAGGCAATAATGTGCCTTGTATGAATAATTCAATAACAGGAACAATGGTCGCTACCCGCAGCGAGCTCGTGGATGTTCTAGAACGTTCCAAATGGATCGAACAATGGCGGATCGTAGATTGTAGCACGTGGGTACCAGATGAGCGGAGTTTCGACGCTTATCCGGTTCGAAGGACCTGATGTCGGTAGATCATCAAAGCAGCGGACGGGCCGTTGTCCGTTCGAGCGAAACGTTTCGAAAAATCCCTTGCAGGGGGTAGCAGATTATAGCAGGTAAGTCTTCCCACTATTTTTCACTTTTCTTTCAGGTCCAATGTTCTAATTATTTTAGGTAAGTATTCGCACTAATTTAACTTCGTTTTATTTAGTCTAACTTAACACTTAACAATTCAATATAACTTCGATATCAGTTGCACAAATTATTTTTCCCACTGAGGTTAACTTGTTCACGAGGTGTCTTCGGCCGGAAAGAGGTTGACAGCATGCGTCGTTGAGTAAAAAAAGAGTTGACGGCAGGCGTCGTTGAACAGGAAAGAGTTGACGGCAGGCGTCGTTGAACAGGAAAGAGAAAGAGCTAAGCACGACGTCCTCCTTTTATACCCGTCGTGACGTCATTCGTTCGATATGCGGAAATGATTAAACGTCAACCAAACGCGAGACAAACGCATAATAATAACAAACGCATGTCTGACGAACGAGGGGTTTTCGTTGTTGTAGTTCCTCCATCCACAGATAGTTGGCGCTCCTTCGTGTTGTCACGAACACTAACATTTGGCAAGAAGTAAAAATTATACAATCCACAATATACAATCCACTTCAAGGAGTGTTGTTACGGTATAAAAAAATTGGAAAATTGGAAGAAAAATGATTTTATATATGACCAGAGTGCGTTTCTGAAATTGAGCTTCTAATGAAAATCGACTATTCAGTAATGAATATGTGTTCTATGTGATAGAAACATCTTTTTTCCACGTGTTTGACAAAATTATGAACTGAAATTGTGTTTCGAAGTGATTTAAAATTTATCGATTTATTAAAATTAAACATTTTCTGCCCGTTTCTGCTCGAAAAGTACGGAACCGGTTGAGCTCAAACTATGATACAATATACAAAACCACCAAATACATCTAGGATTGTTGTAACAACATAAAAAAACGAAAAATTCTACTCAACCATGCAACCACAATGTGCCACAGCAAAGCGTGGCAGGGTACGGCTAGTACTTTTATAAATATTATCACCGATACATTCTAAATTAAATAAAAACTGTTCCATATTCAAGACTTTTAAAACATTCCGCCAAACCTGAGTATGAGAGTGCTTCATATAGTTTTACTAATATCATTTTTCTTCATTGAAATACATATTCTGAAAATAACTCACCTAAACTGTGAACGACCGAGCTATTTCCTATGATCCTATGACTTTTATAGATAGGGGTTATGCTTAAACGTTCATAGCCCACAACTATGAAAATTAAACGATTCCATTATGATTGAGTTTTCATGCTATTACGCATACGGCTTTTTTCATAAAATATGATTTTATATAGATTTTGTTCTATCTCGAGAACAGTTGGTCTTAGGATAATAATGTTTGTATAGTTTTTCGAATAAAATATTTTTTTTGTATTTTTTTTCCAAAAGTTGCCATTTTTCGAGGTATTGGAATTTAGTCGATTTCTAGGAATTAATACACTGAGAGGTATAATTAGTAAATATAACCAGTACTTCTGATAGATACTACCTGTGTCATGCGGAGTCAATAAAATTTATTTTTCAAGTGCATTTTGCTTGAAAAATAAATTTCTTGCACCTTTTTTCCGCATATTTTCAGATGTTTCTCTGGTAAAAGGAGCAAACGTGTTCGTGACTCGGGCTTTGTTTATTTACCTTTTTGATCGAACCAGAGTTGAAATTAATGTTGTAATTCGTATTTTTAGTCGTTTTAATAAAAGAAAAAAGTCCAAATAATATAATTCTATCGTTCAGAATAATAAAAACTAACATTTGGCAAGAAGTAAAAATTATACAATCCACTCCAAGGAGTGTTGTCCATATTCAAGACTTTTAAAACATTCCGCCAAACCTGAGTATGAGAGTGCTTCATATAGTTTTACTAATATCATTTTTCTTCATTGAAATACATATTCTGAAAATAACTCACCTAAACTGTGAGTTGCGTAAAATGATCCATGCACGGCTAGTCGTCAAACTTCAATCAATTGACCCAGTATTTTAATATTTATTTTTCTGAAAATTTCGCACAGAATGCAATTGTAAAACATTTAATTGGATGGATTTAAGTTCCTTGGAAAAAACTTTTCGTTTTTTAAGGATTTTTATTAATTTTTTGCCAAAAATATATGATAAGCTTGTTTGTTTCTATCAACAAAATGAAGCTCTTTCCCGCAAAATTTTCTCATCTTTCAAATGAATGCAATTAAATCGTTCTAAGTAGCGTAGTTTTCAATTTGGGTCAATTTAAGGCAAAAAAATAGGTCGCAAAAAATGTTCAATAATTCTTTCATAATTGAGATTTGAGATTGATTTCATAGTTAGGAATGGATGAATCGTAAGTTGTCTGATGTCACTTTTCCCCGCGAGCACTTTGAAAGTCATCTAAACACTCAAAGCAGAATGTTCGATAAGGACCCTTAGAAAATTGTCCGAACTATGGCAGAAATGGTTTCGTATCGCGCTACCAACGCTACCAAAGGTGAATCGAAAATACAGAGTGAATATGAATCGGCATTTGCATTGATCGATCATATACCGGAGGGGACAAAGAACTGCACTCAACAAAAAAAAAATAGGGGAGCGGAATGAGACAATTAATCAGATTATTTGCATTATTACTGGCGAAGATGTTCATGGATTTCCAGATGGAATAAGCACTCTTCTGAAATAAAGCTATGAACGTAAATTAACTTTCTTGTATCAAATATGTAGGGCCTGATCACGAACGTCACTTCACGGTGAAAACGAAATGAATTGTATGCAAATTGTATTTTATGTGATATCAACACATTTTTTGCAAATGTTTAAAAAACGGGTACTAAAATTGTAGTAAAGTCAAGATTAATCTTACACTCGACAAAAGAAATAAAGAGAGCAAAATGTGACATCGAAAGTTTTGAGTGATTTTTGAAACGTTGTAACTCTATCATAAAATAATGCTTTCGTCAAAGCAACAACTGGATCTTGTATAAAATATTTTCAAGTTTGCGATGAGCAGATTTGACTATCGATTTGCTGTGCGTTCATTATTTCATGAAAGATTCTCAATTCTAAATTAAAGGAGAAATTTTCATTCGATAGAGAATACCTCTGTAGTAAATATTTTTACTGAAACTTTCTATGAATCAAATGGAAGCGAAATAATCAGGTTGATTGAATTTTTATTGGGAATGCATTTTCAAAATCTATAGAAGCTTTGAAAGTCAACCAAAAACGTTTTATCTTTTCTTGAATTTATTTAATTGATCAAAAAAAGGCGAGTGGGTAATGTCGTTGACATAACCGGAGAGACGTGGGACCTTCTCATTCCCTTCCTCCACTTTTCATTCGACGGAAATATCTCGATGCTAATGATGATGGGCACCAAAGCCGCCGCCGGCAAGTAAATGCAAGCGGACTGGCTGTGGAGTTGTTAATGATACTAAAAATTTGAACCACAGAACGGTCAATGTATACATCTATTTCTCTCAATGCAACTTATTCTATTTCTAGTTCCCAGGCACATTGATTTTGAAGTCCGTGTTAGGGAAACACAGTTCGGTGGAAACAAACCCCCTACTTGCACGTATATTTGCAAAGCGGATTCTCACAGGTACATTGATTTTGAAGTCTGTGTTGGGGAAACGGTAAGGCGGGCCAATCAAAACTTGGCAGTTAGGGCGTTTAGATAACGCTTGACATTTTACAGTTATTCAACTGTTTATCTCATGGAAATAACATTTTATCTATTGTGATAGACGAGTAAATATTTTTCTTATCAATTGATGTAAACATCTTTCCGCTCTATTAAGAAATGTTCGAGTTATAAGCATTCGGAATCTTTCATTTTTTCCTGCTTGTTCTGTGTTTAGGTTTTCATTTCACCCCCATATACTCCGGTTAGACGTAGTTCCACTGTGCACATAAAATTATTCTGTTCGTTTTTGTGCGCTACAAAAACTCGAAAAGTTCGCCACTGATGGATTATGACACAATATACAATCTACTTCAAAGATTGTTGCTGCTAGTGCCAACGTCTCAAAAAGCTTCAAGATTTCCAGATAGAATAAGCACACTTCTGAAACAAAGCTGTGAACGGTAATTAACCTTCTAGTATTGAATATTGAATATTGTGAGTATATTGAATGCCAAATCCTTTCAATCCTTGATTTGATCCCGTTTTCATTTATGGTTCTCTTAAGGTGCAACATCAGCATCTATCCTGTCCCATCTTTTGTTGATTTGCAGTTACTTCCCGTCTTCCTGGTTGTTCTTCCCATCCTTTGTTGCCCTTTATTCCTGATTCCTGTTTCGTGTTCTCCTGGTAAATTTCCTCCGGATCCTGTCCCGCCTTTGTCGGATCCAAAGGGCCTCCACCCTTTATTCTGGGTCTGTCCGTGAGGAATCATCAATTCTTTGGACGATTGCCCGAATGGTCGAGAGCTCGCGATGACTTCAAATTAAGTAGCGAAGCACATGAAGGAAATGAATGCCTGTACGAAGTAGTGGTCACCGCGAAGCTTAAAGCGAGCTCCGATGATGACTTCTTGAACATCAGTAGTGAGCACCGTGAAGAAAAGAAGAAGGGGAAGCGGCTAGAGTCCCTTTTTGGTTAGTTGATTCCACAAGAAAACAAGCTATGAAACCGAAGTGACGAAGAAATCTCAACGAGAACCGAAAAACGAACAGTCGAGTTTGACCTTCGGAACCAAGAATGGGAAAAATCAACTCGGATTGTAAATAAAATTAGTATTAGATTAGTAGTTTAGTGTTTCCTAGTTCCCTATCACTTAGTTTCTAGTATTAGTCTTAAATATAGTTAGGTTAGCTTGTTCATGTAAACAGTTTTATTCACTGACGATTTTTTTCCTTTGCTCATTTTTTCAATTATAATGGATTTCGTTCTTCGTAGTTGTTATTGTTTTGGTTTCGAAGAAATCCATAGTCTACTGATTTGTGTTCATGTATTTCGTGTAGTCGTCTTAGTTCCTAAAATAAACATAGAAATTAGTAATTAGTTATAATTTTATATTATATTTTATATTTCATATTCATCGTTGTGATTCCTCCGTCCGGTTTTGTAAATGGTCCTCCAGCTCGTATCCTATCCAGTTCCTTCCCTTGTGATTATCCCGTTTTCTTACTTGTTTCCTTCCAGAACGAAATGGTATGATAAACACTTCATTCGGAGATAAAATGTCTATTTAGTCAAATATTGTTCCGCTTCCTGTATTTTTTTGTTCCTGTATTATTTTTCCAGTGTGTCATCAGCAATCATCCTGTCCGATTTATTTGTAGTTTTCTTGTTTTTTTTTGCCGCGATTACCGTTCCATCTGTTGTCCTTCATTCCTGATTTTAGTATTCGTGGTTGACCTCCCGATCCTGTGCCATCTTTGTCAGATTCGAATGGGTTTTATCCTTTCGTCTGAGTCTGCTTGTTAATTTTCATTATTCATCGCGTTCAGTCGGTGATACTGCTTGTTGAACCTAACCTGGGAAAGAAACAAAAAGGAAAAACTTCACATCCAATAAATGGAACGGCAATTGATTGATGATTCATTATCGTCCTCGTAGAACAACATACTAGCCCTATCGTATGTCGCAATTTGTTTCATGTCAGTGCATTGAAAATTTACCGCGAACGCTATTCCGCCTTCTCGCAATTGACATAGACTCGGCTACAGTCGATTATATACTTGTTGCACCAGTACCATTATTCCACATCTTATAACTACATCCATATATCTTTGGCATACACACTATACATTGCCATACATTAGTGGCTCAAAGCTACTAAAAATATAAACACTTCTCATCATTTTGTGCTATGCTCAAAAGAAACGCTTCTGTGATTATTACTGGCCTCGAAAGCAGTTGCATTACTTTCTCATGCTCAAGATAAGCGCAGCTGTCATCCTTAGTGGAGAAAATTTTGCTACTGGCAAGCGAAACCAAATCAGATACAAAATTTCAGAACGACATTTACTTTCTTGGTAACTAAATAAACGAAATAAATTCTATCTGTTAATCTCAACAACCTCGAAAAGAGTAGCATTGCTTCGTTATGATCAAGATTAGCGCAAATGCAATCCTAGTTGGAGGCAGTTTCGCAACTGGCACGCGAGCCCAAATAACTTATAACATTTCAGCAGATCCTTGGAATACCCTAAATAATAATTTGGCGCACAACCTCAAAGCCTGCTTCGCGTCAATTCAATGTATTGATTCAATGTCAAAGGCACCAACGAAACCTTTCTGATGAAGGAAAACAATGTCAACTGCGTGGAAAAGACTGAATATTTGCCTCAGCAGAGATTCATTACTAATACCGCAAATCTTTCCCTCCCGCTATCTCCCCTCCTTGTTTAAGTTTTTCATTACGGCTGCATAATTTGCACCACCAATGCACACGGGAGCAGATACAAATGGGGTTTCAGAGTAGCGAAGATGCACTACTTGTACCTGCAGATTAAGAAGCACGCACGTACGCACACAAATATCCATATATCGATGGCTTAAAGCATCTAAATATACACACACTTATATCCGTTTTGCGCTCTTCTCAACAGAAGCCCTTTCTATTAATATTGCCCGTCTAGATTAGCTTAGCTGTTATCCTTGGTGGAAATAGTTTTGCTAACGCCATGCGAAACCAAATCACAGGCAGAATTCTAGAACAATTATTTTCCTGGTGAGCCGATGATAACCTAGCTTGATGATTCCCCAAACAATTGTGTAGCTCAAAACACTAATGCAATGGCGTCAGTTTGATGAATGATTGCAATGCCAGAGACATCAGCGAGTGAGTAACTTAGTCGCGTCCACTCCAATTGCTTTGAGAAAGTCACTCGATCCCTCGCCGTCCATCTCGCCCAGCAACGGTGTTGTCCAGTCGGTGTCCTCACGAAGAATGAACGTTTGCCTCAGCGAGATCCACTGTTTATACTGTAGCCAAATATTTCCCTTCGTTCTTCTTTTTTTCCTTTGTTCACGGAGACTTTAAATCTTACGATTTCCCCTTCGTTGCTCGTCGATGAGTTGCTCGTTATTGATAACTGTTCGGAAAAGCACACATATGGACAGAACAAATGTATGGGGAAACGAAATTGCTTCCAATTTTCATCAATTTAAACCACATACAGACTATGGGATTCTAAGCCTGACGTTCATACTCATAGAAACCAGGGGCTCAACAATACTAAAATCAGTGCAGCGCTACAATGTGTGATAGCAACACATTTCTTTGTAAATGTTTAAAAATCGTCAACATAAATTGTATTTGATAACAATTTTAAATCCAATCATTTTTATTCCATTGGCGTTGCTTAAGATGTGTCTTCAGAATTGTATAATTTATATTCGGATGCGCTGTGTTTTGCACGTTTCCGTGTTGGAAAACCAGACAGGCTTTATAACTTCGCAGATAATAGATAAACAAAGTATTACAAGTATTTTGAAATTAAACTCATATGAAACACACACTTTGTTTTGCTACTCATTTCCCTGTCAAAAAAAGACGGGTGGGTAATGTCGGGGACATAACCGGAGTGACGTAGGACTATACAAAGGGGACAGCTTTTGTTAAATATATATTTTAAATATATTGTTTTATTTTCTTCTCCTACGTGAATACCTACCTATCTACCTGAAAAATGGATTAGTTTACTGTTTACTCTTTATGAATATGTTGAGGGTTGAAAAGAACCTTTGGTGTTGTGTTTTTGTTATCACTCGATATTCCCATCTTGTTCGGTTAAACCTTCCTGTTTAGCTATTACGTTTGCCACTCTCCACAGCTTTCACAGTTGGAAAATTTCTTCCTATCCAGCTTGTGACATATTGTTCAGTAAATTACATTTAATGCGACGTGCCGGAGAAGCACTTTGCCACTCACTGAAACTAATTGTTGCCTTGATGAGCGCCGAACCGAAGCTGCTCTGTTCTTGATGCGGGTTTTCTGATTGTCGTGAGCAGCTTTGCAAGCCAACTCGAGCACTCCGACGGCCGAAACTCTATAATCGCTGTTAGGTATACTGGTGCTCCGGCACCAATCCGTTCGGCCTAGTTACCCTTGCGGAGCAATCAGTGAATGCGACCAACAGAGAACTGGAGACCTGCACGGTTCGAGTGAGACTTTGCCTTTCCCTTGACTTGCTTAACTTAACGGGCTGCTGTTCTATAAATAACCCAACAATGATCAATATCAACTGTCTCCGCTGTCCGGTTCGCTTGAACAATGGAAGAACAGAAATAATACCCTTACGCCTAAATGGCTACTACTGTGTAATTCACCATAATGTAATGGAACAGAAAACTTAACGCCCAAATGGCTACTACTAACTACTGTGTAATTTACAATTTATAGAAACATAAACATATGTACATGTACACGATAAAAACCCGGCTATGTTATAGATAAAATGCTAATGAGCCTGATAAATAAATAAATGGGATAAAAAAAAACGTACCGAAGCGCCACTCAGTGTCGCATTGGAGGCGATTTGAACCTGTAATTGAACATTTGCGATGACAGTGGTACAGTGTCGACTTTCAATGTGCGGTCATAATTTGGATCTCTATGTTTACAAAAATGTCCAACTAAATAAGTCGCATTACATGTCCGTCCAATTAGCTAAATGTCGAACTAATTGTAAATTACTATACTTTCAATCTGGAAACAATTTAAAAGTTGGTGAAAATTCAATAATCTTGAAAGTCCCCAACTATCAATAAGCTCAGAACTACTGCCAAATTCACATACTCATCAGATCCTGGCAAACAAATTATGAAAACATCAATTTGTGTTTTATTATTATTTTGGATAATGTTTTAGAACGCATTGAACTTTATTTCCTAAACTCTTTTTTGGAAGGTTTAATGGCCCTGAAAAGCGCCTTGTTTTATGGAATGGTTCCAATTTAGAAAACTAAGTACTCGTGGTTTTGAAAAAAAAACCATTTCGAACGCCCTCGATGCCGCCTTGTTCTGGATTTGCCACCAAAGCAGATTGTAAAAAGAACAAACTTTTTTCTTCTGCTACCTGCTGCCGTTTTGCGATTGCGTTTGCCACTCGCCACTCGCTGCAACTGCCTGTTGTTGTCTTGATGTGTTCTGTTCTGAATGCGGTTTTTCTTATCGTCGCGAGCAGCTTTACCAGCCAACTCGATCACTTCGGCGGCCGAAACTATATAACGGCGGCTAGGTGGACTGGTGCACTGGTACTTACGCACTCGGCCTAGCTACCCTTGCGGGGAACTCCATATCAACACGGTTCGAGCGGGATTTTGCCTTTCCCTTCACTTTTCCTCCTTTACCATGTCCAGACATGGGTGCTTTGGTTGGTTTGTTGATGTGTTGTGATGCGAACCGATGTGGTGTACGGTTTGAATGAGAATGATCGTTACGGCAGCGGAGCGGGGATTTTTAAGCTGACTGGCTGGCTCGAGAATTACGCATGTGTGAGACTGCGACCAATGTTTCGTTCATTTTTTTCTTTTTCCTTTCCAATCGTGCTTCATTCTATTTCGCTGCTGCTCTGGTTGCCCGTTTTGGTCGGTACGATTTGAGGAGCACAAAATGGACCAATCAAAAATGGGCACATAGTGAATTTTGAGAATGCTTGATATTTCACAATTATTCAATTATTTATCTCAAGAAAAATGAAATGTTATTCGTTATTATAGATGCGTAGATATATTTCCTATCAATTGATGCAAAAACCTTTGCGATCTATTGAGAAATGCTCGAGTTATAAGCGTTCCAAATCTTGCATTTTTTCATACTTGTTCAGTACCTAGATTTCCATTTCACCCCCTATATCTTCCGGTTAGACGTAGTCCTACGTCAAAACTCAATGTACCACAGCAAAGCGTAGCAGGGTACAGCTAGTAAAATTTTAAACAAAATAAACTCAAAAAAAATTACGAAAATGTCCACGCTTGTCCACGGAGGGGGAGGGGGGAGTATAAAATCGTGTCCACGTGGTATGTGGACAGCCCCTAACTGGAGAAAGTCGAATTTCGTTATTTGTGGTAGAGTACCGAAAATTATTCTGTTTTGAGGAGGCTGAATAAAGTGCGATTTATATACAACATCCACGTCACGTTCATGTTCCGTCACGTCACGTTGCGTCAATTATTCTTCCTATTGAAGCATACACCAGCAACGGCAAGTCGAAGTTCCCGTTGCCGGTGTATGTGAATGTTTGCATAAGAACTGCTTGGAAGAATAATTGACGCAACGTGACGGGACGGAACGTGAACGTGACGTGAATTTTGTATGTGAATCGCCCTTAAGATGACTATTGAAACTAGTTGAAGACTGAGAAAACATATTTTCTGTAGTTTTTTATTCTATTTTAGCTTTTTCTTCAAAAAAAACACAATAAAGCCTAAAAATACCCAATAACAATATGACACTGAAGTTCAACTTTCGTTTCAACATCGTGCGCGAGTTTAGAGGCGAATGAACTGCAAACTTTAAAACCTCTTACAAACAAAGACCTGAACTGAACCGTGCGCGAGTATACAAGTTATGATTCTCCACGCGAGTACAAGAGGGTAAAAAATTTAGTTTCAGATTTTTAAATTTCATCAGAATGACGAACCTCACACAACTGATAAAAACTGTATTCACTATGCGTTTGCTCACCCTATCTTTTTGCAGTTTTCCGCCGCTAGGTGCACCGCTAGTTCAGCGGCGAACTGATAGAGTGAGCTGCGAACGTAATTCACGCGCGAAGAGTTTTTTTTTTTTTTTTTTTTTTTTTTTTATCTTCGCTTATTTTTCGTCGGCCTATTTCCGCCACTTTTAGTGCCAATCACCGACATCAGGGAGGCGACTCCACCTGTTCCTACCTATCAGACTCAACAACTCATGAGCCGGGCCAACTTCTTTTACTTCCGCTCCGAAGGAAGACGTAACCAGAGATTTTTCGCCTCAGAAAATCCCAACGACGCCAGCTGGGATTGAACCCAGGCCGATCGGATTGTGAGGCTGTTACGCTAACCATACAACCACTGGCGCCGTCTCTGACGCGCGAAGAGTTGAGGCGTATCAAAACAAACTGAAGCAAATTACGCAAATCTGCGCTAATGAAATCAATTTAATTACATGTTCCATTCTGTTCTGATCGAGTGTTGGTATATGTTAGCGCTAGCACAGTTCACTGCTACTTGTGAGTAACATTTAATTTTAATTGAGCGGTGACGGCGTTTAGCATCCGCTTCGTTTCCATCTGCGTTTTAAAAAATGAGTTTATTTTTACTTTTTGCCTTTTCCATACTGGTGCTGTTCAAATTGATTTACGCCCACTTCCACACGCGATATCAGTTCTGGAAGAACCACAATGTGCCCTATCTGGAGCCTCGATTCCCGGTGGGGAACGTCGGGGACACTCTCCGATCGAAGACTCACTTCGCTTACATCATGAAGAACTTGTATCGGAAGTTAAAGCCGCGTGGTGACTACGCTGGAATTTACTTCTTCCGGGATCCGGTGCTGCTGGTGCTGTCGCCGGAATTCGCTCGAACAGTGCTGGTGAAGGATTTCAACTGTTTCGTTGATCGTGGTTTGTACAGCAATGAGCGGGACGATCCGCTGTCGGCGAATTTATTTTTCATGGAAGGACACCGGTGGAGAGCACTGCGAGCGAAGCTTTCACCGACTTTCACGTCCGGTCGGTTGAAGTTTATGTTCGGGACGATTGCTGCCGTGGCGGAGGAATTGATAAAATACCTGGATGAGTATACGCTAGGTAGGAGTGAGATTGAGCTGAGTGATCTGATGGCAAGGTTTTCGACAGATATTATTGGCTCGTGTGGATTTGGAATCGACTGCAATAGTCTCGTGAACCCGAAGTCGATGTTTCGAGAGATGGGGAAGAGGATGATCAATTTTCCAAAGTTGAAGGCATTGAAGCTGTTCTTCGCTATGATGGGTCGTGATAAAGCGAGGATGCTTGGTATTCGATTCAACGATGCTGATGTGTCCGAGTTTTTCTTCACTGTTGTAAGGGACACGATAAGGTATAGGGAGGTGAATGGCCTTCGCAGAAACGATTTCATGCAGTTGTTGATTGATCTGAAGAACAAAGGTTTTATGGAAGGTGATAACGCGCTTCTTATCGCCGAATCGGATGGAAATCGTGCGGAAAGATTAACATTTGAGGAGATTGCAGCGCAAGCATTTATATTTTTTTTCGCCGGGTTTGAAACCACCGCCACCACCATGACGTTGGCGTTGTATTTGCTAGGAACAAATCCAGATGTCCAAACTGAAGCTAGACGTTCCGTTGAAGATGTTCTGCGAAAGTATGAGAGCTTTTGTTATGAAGCGGTCATGGACATGAAGTATCTCGAGTGTGTCATAAATGGTACGTAGAAGGTGGGATATGCATTCACATCAAACATAAATTATGCTTTGTGGCTTTTCAGAAACACTTAGAATTTACCCACCGGTTGCAACTCTTCATAGAATCACCACCAAACCGTACAAACTACCAAATGGATCCGTTCTACCGGAGGGAATCGGTGTCTTAATACCAAACCTGGCGATGCAACATGACCCAGAATTTTTCCCTGACCCAATGAGCTTCCGTCCGGAACGATTTTCGATCCAGGACGAGAACAATCGTCGTAACTTCTGTTACCTTCCTTTCGGCGAAGGACCTCGGATTTGCATTGGAATGCGATTTGGATTGCTAGAACTGAAGATGGGCTTAGCATTGCTGCTGAAAAATTATAAATTCACGATCTGCTCGAAGACAACTGTCCCATTGGAAATCGATCCGGTGCATTTGATTCATGGCCCATCTGGACCGGTTTGGCTCGGAATTGAGAAAATTCAACAGAAATAAACAAAACAACAAAAACCAATAACCGGTTCACCGGCATATTACATCATAGTTGTTTATAAATAACGTGAAAATCCCCGACCTTGGCCGTAGCGTTGTGCATCGATGCATAGAAACATAACTCGCGTGGAGGAAACATATACATGCGCTCCCACTCTCGGAATGAGAATCTGTGTTGGTGAAGCGCTACAGCGACTCAAACTCGAATGCGTATGCAACCATGCTTTTGACGTAGGACTACGTCTTACATTAAGAGTGCCAAATCGGAAAACAGGTTTTTATGAAATAAAGTTTACGTTTATAACTATTTTTTCTTGTGCACGGATTTTAACGATTTGCATTCCAATCGAATCGGAAATTTTCTAAGATTTGTTTTATATGCTATACATTACAATCCCATAGTATATAAAGGGTTTAAATTGATGAAAATTGGAGGCATTCCCAGTTCCCCATACATTTGTTCTGTCCATTTGTGTGCTTTCCCGAACAGAGCTGTCAATAACGGGCAACTTATGCAGCTGTTAGAATAGAAACAACGAAGGGTAAAAAGAGAATATTTGCGAACTAAACTCCACCCTTGTATAGTAAATAGGCTGTCGCTAGCGTATAAGTATTGCATCTCTTCTGAGGAAAATTCTCAGAATCTTTCTGTGTCGGAAACAATACAGGTCGCTTATTCTGCTCGTTTTGTGTTTCCTCTTGAGCTGTGAACGCTAGCGAATATTTCACGTATGTGCCATTCGTATTTGCTCTCGTGCGCATCGGCTCTGTTCTGATGCAACAAGCTTCTAGCTTTGTTGACGGTTTTGACCGAGAGTCGAGAAACGATTTTTCATAAACGGTCATTCTCACGATGTTTATCGATTTTTATCGCTGCAACTGTGTGCATCTGTTAGACGTGTTTTTTAATGCTTGTTGAATGGCGATGCACGGAAGATACCTCTCGTTAGATACTCAGTGCAATGCGTGCATTGATATAAAGAAACAAATTGCGACACATGACCAATTAGATGCATCTCAAAATGATTCTACAAAAACCACGCAAGTCATTAATCCTTTTCAGGGTCCCCGGAATTTTTTACTAAAGAGTTATTCATGAAATTTCGACGTTTTCGCAAATAATATCCGAAATGATAAACCAACAAATTTAAAAAAAAAAAGATTGCGTAGTCCTACGTCCTAAGCGGTCGTGTCTCGTATACTACCCCTTGATTTCAATACATTTGAAAGCCGAAAGCAAGCTTTCCACGTCCTCTTGAGATTGTTCATGTGTATTTGGTAGTCGTCAAATTCATATTTTGAGTTGAATAGATATTTACATATATTTTGACGTAGGACTACGTCTTTCATTTCTATACCGGGGAGTAAAATCAATGTTTCGAAAACGAAAGCGTTACGCCGGAGACCGAGATTTTGAGCGTTAATAGCTCCTAAACAACTGAACGAAACGATATGATAAACACTTCATTCGAAAGATGAAATGTTTACGCGTTATATATTTGTTACTTTTTGATCCAAAAACTTGTTTCAACAGCCTTAAAATTGCTTGCAAGACAGGCTATTGAAATCACCAATCGGTATATAAGCGAGCGCCGCTCGTAAATCCACTCAGTTATAATTGAACAGCGATTGGAGCATGTTGTCGTTGTTGTCGTGAAGCTCTTCGTTATTTTTAATTAAATTATCTACCAGTTCCCCTGGGTATTGAAAAATACATTATTGCTCATTATTGCTCAGTCGCCGAAAGTTTCAAACTCAGAGAATTCATTCCCCTCTAGTTTGCCTTCCACATTCCCATCGTAAACCACACCTTCTCTCGATTCAATCACGGACAAAAAGCATACTTAAGCGATATTCTGGTGGTGAAACGCATTCATTTTTCGTGAGGACATCGACAAGACAACATCGTTATGAACGAGTTGAACGTGCTGGACGAGCTGGACGGCGAGGGATCGAACGATCGATCAGAAGGAGAAGAGAAGGTGACCAAGAGAATATCAGCATCGAAAAACGGTTCTCCGGGAAGACATCGAAGCAGCCGCCACACATACACGCGCGTAACTCTTTTCGTTTGCTGTTTATCGAGAAGAAACCTGCAAAGTGATCGTTGCTGAAAAATAATCTACCAGTTCCCCTTGGAATTGAAAATTACATTCAAGCGAAAGAGTTTATTTTAATGTTTTCTATTCATAGAATGCTGCAACCAAATACAATTGATTTTGTGATTTTTCAATCAAGTGCAATCAACAGGTGGTTATCGAGTTAGCATTAACCACTAGTGGACTTCGAGAAGAATCGGAAGTATCCGGAAAGATGTCATCGTTGCTGCAAAATAATCTGCCAGTTCCCCTTGGAATTGAAAATTACATTCAAGCGAAAGAGTTTATTTCAATGTTTTCTATCCATATAATACTGCGACCACGTACATTTGGTTTTGTGATTTGTTTCCTGCAGATAGCAGGAAAGCTTCTGAAGATTATTCTTCAGAACAAGGTTTTTTGTATCCAATATTGGATGCATAAAACCTTGTGCCTCCAACGTAACGCTCTCGTTTTCGAAGTCCCCCAAATATTCATTTATTCATTCATTCAGAATGGATTTAGATTCAACTTCAAACAAATGATCTCTAAATCAACGATAGTCCTATAGTCCTATGGTTAATACCATAGATATAACCCACTTCCTGTTTTTTTTTTCAAAAAATTGATTTATTTTGCCAAGAAAAACATCGTCAAATATCATATTTTTAACATACTTTCGGTTTTCTTAAAAAAATTATCAGAAATGATCAGCCTCCAACGTAACGTTTGCATTAAAAAAAATGGACAAAAATTGCCAATTTTTCATGGGTTTACCTTCAAACACACTGACGAAACTACCCATGAGTCAGCAGAAAAAAAATGACAGCTTTATAAGTCGGACTCTAACCGTGATGACGAAAACAGTGAAGATACTCCGTTCAGAGGTGTGTGGGTTCAAAGAACGGTACCCCGCCTCTTCGAAAGCGGACATCGTGCGGCACTTTGTGGACGCCTACACGCATGTTTTCGGTCGCCATGGTGCATGGTCCGGTTAACTGCCGAAAGGCCGCTCGTAAGGGCGTAGATTTTTTTGCAAGCTTATATAATTACCTCCCATGGAAAATTTATCAAACTCAATTATTTGTCTTAGTTTTTTTTATCATCATCCGAAAAAAACTTTTTTTTTAATGCAAACGTTATATAATTCAGTAAAGAAGCGTTCTGGTTTTACTTTCCAGAAGTATCCGTAGTTCTTCACTTTGCTTTCTGCCAGTAGTCCTGCCTTTGTTCGTCTGTTTGTACGCTCATCTTAGCGGGGATAGTTAGAATAACAGAGGAGTTAGAGACAGGAGACAGTTTCTACGGAACAGGGAAAAGTATGGTGTCGACACTAGGAAGAGACCCTTAAGGCCTCATCAACGTTTCAACAGATGAACCAGAGAAGAACAGAGTGTCTATTCGAGGGAAACTATTTTTTTTAGATAAAATTCAGAGAACATGTAGGAAATCGTAAAACCATGAAGGAGCAGAATTTTTCCATTGATGGAGGAAGCGTGGGTGGAATATTATTGATAACCTAGATGCCATTAAAGTTAAAGCAGGATTGCTATTTCAATACGTCCAAAAACATGATGTTTACGTGGATCACGTAAACGTGTATGTTGGTAGTTGCGGGAGAGAAAGCTTCTGCAGATAATGACGCTTATCCTAAATTCAAGGGAATGCTCATGAAGAAAATATTGGAAATGGATTTGACAAAAGCTCAAATTTTTAATGCAGATGAATCAGTCCTCTTTACTAAGCTTATGGCATCATGCACTGACGCACTTTAGGACGAGACAATTATTTCGGGACATAAACAAAACACGATTCTCTTTCCTGCCTTTTGGATTGATGGATTGATTGATGGATCCTTAAAAATGAGTCTGGTTTCCTCGTGGATTTAAGTAGTCACTGGTGTCCTATTATATAGAAAAGTGATAAGGTTGGATGACGCGTAAGTTGTTCCGCACTTGGTTTAGTGTTGAGCTTATTCCCGCTGTCCGTAAGTTTTCTGTTGAACAGCCGAGGACTTGTCTTCCGAACAGCGTCTGAAATATGAATCCCTGCGGCAGAGTATTGATTGGATTGCAGAAGCCTGGGACGAAATCAGTCAGGCTACCATTGAGAACTCTTGGAAAAAAATATTCGGTGAGTTTCCGCGGTACGAGTGGAACATGTCTGAGCAGGCAGGAGATTTTTCTGCGGATGTAAAATCCTTTGTAGCATCGATAGACACAACGGACGAGCAAATTAGACTGTGGCTTGAGGATCATGAACTAGACTTTGGACGGAGGTGTTTGTGTTGACGAAAACGAGGGAAAGAAGTAGAATTCTTAACTGCAATGGAGTCACTTAATAACGTAATCCAATCCATTCAGAACAATACTCTGAAATCTCTGAAATACTGGAAGCAGAGTGGAAGAAACGAAGTTCCTAGAATAAAGTTGAGTTGTAACCTTTGTGCATAATTTTATTTTGTTATTATTTTTTAAGCTCGCCTTCGAAAAACTCCTCAACAGAAATGATGTTGAAACGTCAGAGCAAAACTGACATACAATTCTGAAGGATGACTGCTTTTTAATTGGGTCGCGCCCCAATTAAAAAGCATATCAGTGTTACCTTATATACAGATTTTTCTGTAATGATACAGATTTTCAGCATGTTTTTTGATCAAGAATCTGTGTATACAGATAACAGATTCTTGGATATCCATGCAGATTTTATACAGATTTTGTAACGAGATAATTTTTAACGACTAATTTTTAATTATTTGATCATTTTACGCAACAATTCACAAACTTAATCAGAGAGTTCGAACAGCACTGATCTGAACTATTTTTGCTACTGTCAAACGTGTCAAATAAAGTAGTGATGGAAATCGTATTTTTTCGCAATATAATGCGATAAAAAAAAAGTTTTAAACCGTCTCGCTACAGAAACTGCGAACGCAGTTTATCAAATCGAAATTATTTGTTAAAATTGGAGGGGGAAGTGCTTCAGAACAGTTGTCAAACGACATCGAGGCTAAATTTTACAAGACCATGTAAAATACCACGAGGAAAGTGAGGAAATGGATGTTTATAACATGAAGCTAAATGAAATAAGCTCTTCCCGCCGGGTTTCTCTAAAATACATTTTAAAATGATTTTTATTTTTTATTTGGCATAATTATCTATGTATTTAAAAATCTCAATCTAAGATATAACACACTTTTGATCAAGTTAGACCTCTGTGCGAGAAAAAAAAGCTCGTTAAATTTTTTGCATAGGTCATTCAGAAAACTATTGGCGAGCTATACCAGTGCACTATGGTCCAGTAGGTGCATTTAAGTGGAAATTAGCATCTAGAGCTCAACAGTGATTCTCTAGACAAAAACTGTCTTCGATAAAGTTGTTACATATAATAGAGCGCTCATTTTTATGTTATCAAAAATAGGGTGACCAAAATTGTCGATGAAATGAAAAATCTAACTTTCTTATCTTTCTTATTATTACCGATATACGGTTATTTGAAAAGATATTGAATGGTCGTGTTTTCGGGGAAAAAACATCAATAACTTTGAGTAGAATTAAGATACATACAAGTTATGCACCGTAAAATGGGTGGATTGGAAAGCTCTAAAGATCATTCAAAGACAGTTTTGATGTAGAATTTTACATATAAAAGTTAGAGCAAAAAAACCTTTTTTTCATGGTAACCCTAACTCAACCTAGAGAAAAAGCGTATATACAATATTTCTTTCTATTGTTCCACAAAGTTACTTAAAATAACCAGAGCTACAATATTGTCGATCTATGTTTACCTCTATCTATAAAGATAAGAAAGTTAGATTTTTTATTTCATCGTAAATTTTGGTCTCCCTATTTTTGATAACATAAAAATGAGCGCTCTATTATATGTAACAACTTTGTCGAAGACAGTTTTTGTCTAGAGAATCACTGTCGAGCTCTAGATGCTAATTTCCACTTAAATGCACCTCCTGGACCATAGTGCAGTGATCACGAGCTTAAAAATATGGATAAGCAGAATATATATATAGTTTACTACAAGTATACAATTATTACTCCGTACTTAAATCTAACGCAAAAGTCTCATCAGGTGCAAAATCCGCAATACAGATTCAAATATAGATTTTCTATTTTCTCTACAGATAAAAAAGATTTTTTAGCTCGGAAATACAGATTCTATTGTGGCAACAACTAAAAAATCTCCAATTAGCGAAGAGTACTGTTAAATTTTTCGTATGCTTGTTTTCCACTTTCAAAAGTAGTGAATAGAGATCTGCATGGTGGCGTACGAATTCGAGTTTGAGCCACTGTACCATATGTTGATCTGTATAAGTGCCCCATTCAAAGCCAAGAATTGGTTTTGCAAGTCAGTCTTCCATCTCGCGTTCTACGTTTTGGTCATACTTTGTTTTGTTGTGAAATAGTAAATAGTGTCGCTACGACCTTGATATTTACAATCTCTGCACACATAAAGAGTCAATAAACTAGCAGACTCAGTATCTCGTGGCCATCCGCTTATTGTGAAGTAAGTTTTCATTTCCATCGCAGTGGAAAGATCCATCCAAGATGTGGATCTATCTTCTGATTACCGTTATCACGCTCTCGATCTTGTTCGTGCGGAAGAAATATTCCTTCTGGGAGCGCCATGGAGTGCCTTTCATAAAACCTCGGTTCCCGTTCGGCAATATCCAGGCCGTTGGACGCCGCGTTCACTCGTCCCAGCTGATGACGAAGTTCTACAATCAGATGAAGGGTAAACATCCGTACGGGGGGATTTTCTTCTTCACGAACCCGGTGGCGCTCGCGTTGGATCTGGATTTCGTGAAGAACATTCTCGTGCGCGATTTTCAGTATTTTCACGACCGCGGAACATACTACAACGAGAAGGATGATCCCATTTCGGGCCATCTGTTCAACATCGAGGGAAGCAAATGGACCAATCTACGCAAGAAGCTCATTCCGACGTTTTCCTCGGGCAAAATGAAGATGATGTGCCCTACGATTATTGCCGTGGCGGATCGATTTCGGGAGTGTATTGAGAAGTGCATAACGGATGAGCCGGAAATTGAAATGAAAGATTTGCTGGCGCGCTTCACGACCGACGTGATCGGCACGTGTGCCTTCGGAATCGATTGCAACAGTTTGAACGATCCCAACACGGAGTTTCGGAAGATGGGCAAAAAGGTGTTTGAAATACCCACCGGGAGGATATTGAAGTTCTTCTTCATGGCCACGTTTAAGGAGTTTGCCCGTAAAATACACATCAAGGGAACCGCTGATGACGTTTCGGCGTTCTTCTTCAAAGTTGTCCGGGAAACGATCGATTATCGGGAGAAGAACAGCGTTCAACGGAATGATTTTATGAATCTGTTAATGCAACTGAAGGAGAAAGGAGAATTGGATGATGACTCGGGGGGAAAAGTTGGAACATTGAGTCTCAATGAAGTTGTTGCACAAGCATTTGTATTCTTCCTGGGGGGATTTGAAACATCGAGCACGACGATGTCTTACTGTCTGTATGAACTCTCCTTGAACGAGGATATCCAGCAGAAAGCAAGACAATGCGCTGTCGATGCTGTAGCCAAACATGGAGGCCTAAACTACGATGCTCTGATGGATATGGATTATATCGAACAGTGTATTAATGGTAACTCAATTGAGCACAAAAACGACTCACACTAATCTCTCCTTCTCTCCAGAATCTCTCCGGAAGTACCCCCCGGGGGCGAATCTGATTCGTAGCGTCACCAAGGATTACCGCGTGCCCGATTCCGACGTGGTTTTCACGAAGGGCATGAATGTCATGATTCCGGTGTACGCAATTCATCACGATCCGGAGTATTATCCGGATCCAGAAAAGTACGATCCTGATCGGTTCAACGCGGAGGGAATCGCTAACAGGGAACCGTACACTTTCATGCCGTTCGGAGAGGGCCCACGGATTTGTATCGCTGCACGATTTGGAATACTGGAGACGAAAATAGGCCTTGCCACTCTGTTGATGAATTTCAGGTTCTCCAAATGTTCAAAGTCGGTGGTTCCGCTGGTCATATCCTCTCGGCATGCGGTGTTGACACCAGCCGATGGACTTTGGTTGAAGGTGGAGAAATTGTAGCGTTGATTGGAGTTCTTGGACAATGTTCGCTAAGGAAAATGTTGGTTATGTGACTTTCACTGCTATGGAAAGCCAGATTTCAACCAGTGATTTGAGGTGCTATAACAATTGATTAAATCTTTAGTATATTAAAATACATTGGATCACTCAAAACGATATTAGACATAAGAATAATTTTATATTGAAAATGTGGCATGTTTTTTTAAATGATGGTGGGAAATAAAGTTATTTAATCTGATGACTCGATTTCAGTTTCCACTGTTTAGTGATTATGCGGTAGTATTCGGCCCATAACCTACGAAGCGGGACTCTACTAGGGCAACAGTAAACAGCAGGACGCACCTATCCGTTAGCTGTCTGATAGAGCCAAACATTTCCAACACCATTACTTTTCAGTCAAAATCTCTTCCGATCAAAATGGTCCGATCATTAACTAGTTTTGTTTGGGAAATTTATGTGATACCTTTGAAAAATCGAGATAACTATTTTTATTGGCACCCTAAACCATACTTTTCTGTGCAGAGACAGATGAACTCCCAGAGTTTAAAGTCTCTTTAATTCAATATCATCATCATCATATTTACTTTTCGTTTCGTATTCGAAAAAAAAAACCAGAGTCCCAGAGTGCTGATTTTTGACAAACAAAAATTTCGAGATGACACTAGATCTAGACGTTTCATGCATCTTTAAGACATTTGGATTAACAAAAAATTCGAAACCCACGATTTCCTCCCCTCTTGGGTGATTTTTCGATTTTCAAAAAACTCAAATTTTGACCGCTTTGCGCCACTCTCCCTTATGTCCGATTGAGCTGAAATTTGGCATAGGGTGTTTTTTTTCGAGGTGGTGAACATTTTGTGTAGGGCCCGAAACGAAAACATTCGAGGTATTTTTTTCAAAAAAGGCTGACTAAAAGGCTTTAATTTGATATGCAGATCATCTGAATCGGTCCTGTAGTATATAAAAATAACAAATTTTTGAAAAATTCCCTTTTTTGGAGAGAAAAAAAAAGGAAAACCGATTTTTTTGAGTCATGAAAAATCATGACTCAAAAACGAAAAAACGCCTCTCTGGTTTCGAGATATGTGAAAATCCTCAGCTTTCAAAAAAAAAATATATAAAAGACCATGAAAACTGTTAAAAGCCTTTGGAGACCATGAAAACTGTAAAAAGCAAATGTAATCAATCATAACGAAGCCATTTTTAGAAAAAAGTGGAAAAATTTGATTGTTCGGACCACCCTAAAATGGAAATGGTCACCCCAACAAAAAAAAAAATTAAAAATACGGGTCTAATGGTTTGCGACAAAGAACAAAATTTCCACGAAAATCTGAGAACCACTATACAGGTAAACTTCGATATAACGTACATTTCACTTTCAAAATTGTACGTTGTATTAAATTGTACGTTATATCGAAGCATAATAAAGTACTCACAAACGTAGTCTACATTACATTATTGTGTTGCTGTTTTAGTAAAGATAATAAATAACTTCAATCAGAAGACGAAGCCGGCCTTTCTCATGATGTTTCCCTTCGTACTGTTGATTAAAGCTTGATTCATTTAGAATCCGGAATCACAAAACCAGCTGTATTTCGGAATTGATTGAAGGTACAAAACTTGTTTTAGCATCACAATAAAGATAATTCATTGTTCTATCAGAAAAAAAATATTGAAAAAAATTTTCCTTTACAATTTGGAAATGTCTACGTTATATCGAGGTAAAATGTACGTTATATCGAGGTAAAATGTACGTTATATCGAGTGACGTTATATCGAGGTAAAATGTACGTTATATCGAGTGACGTTATATCGAAGTTTCCCTGTATCGGTTTGGCATGGAATGGCTGTATTACTACTAACCCTAAGTGTTACAGGTGTGGAAGTGAAGCGCATCTGGCTAATGCATGTTCACATAAGAACTCAGTTTGTAACCACTGTAATAAAATCGGTCATTTGCAAAGGGTGTGCCTCAGCTTTCCGGACCACAAGATTAAAAACAATACTAATTCGAGTAAGCACTACAAATGTAAGACAAATTTGGTTGAGGAGGGTAGTGAGTCAGACTCAGAAGGAGAGATTGATGAAATATGTGTAATTGACGTTGGTAAACTTGAGGATTTAAGTGCAGAACCTCGTTCGAAAATATTTTTGAAGCTTAAAGTGAACGACGTATTGATGAAATTTGAGGTAGACAGTGGTTTACCAGTTTCCTTGATTGGGCTTGGTGACAGAGTAAAATGGTTTAACGACATTCGCTTAATGAGATTGCACAATGGTCCAGGAGGTGCATTTAAGTGGAAATTAGCAATTAGAGCTCGACAGTTCTTCTCAAGACAAAAACTGTCTTGGACAAAGTTGTTACATATCATAGAGCGATAACTTTCTTATCTTTATAGATAGGGGTACACAGGGGTCGACAGTGTTGTAGTCCCAGTTATTTGGGACATCTTTGTAGAACGAAGTTTTTTTATATCTCTTGAAATAATCGATATAGCGCCTTTTTTCTAAGTTACGTTAGGGTCACCATGCAAAAACTGTTTTTTTGCTCTAACTTTTATATTTCAAATTCTACGTGCAAACTGTCTTCAAAAGACTTTTAGAGCTTACTCATACAAACATTTTGCGATGCAGAACTTGTCAATATCTCAACTCCACTCAAAGTTATTGCTATTTCTTCCCAAAAAAATTTGATGGGTCTGAGCCTAAGGGCACGGACGAGATATTGACATAGAACTGTGATTATGTGTAGTAATTGCATTTGAGTTTTTTCATGGTTCAAAGTCTGTAATTTTTTTCTCTTTTGATACATCAAATAGAAGTCCTGAAAAAAAACCGTTTCCTGTATGAACTTGTATCCTTTAAACGGGTTAGATGAGATAACGTGGTAAAATCCGGAACCACATTCTGTTCAAAAATGTACACAAAAATACCATTAATGCCATTACTCCCTTTTTCATCTGTTTATTCAATTATGCAGAAAAAGACATGGAGTCATAATTTATCATTTTTAAACACAAGTCTAAATAGTTAAGATCTACATAAATATAAGCCTAAGTCAAATAAATATATGACTACAGAAATACATTATAGATAAAAAAATAGCACTTCTCCTTCGTTGCCATGTTGTCCGGAACATTGTTTAACACGTTGAGCCCCGCGTCGGTCCCTAGGGGTCGACGTGGAGTTTTTTGGCAGGAAAGCGCTGACTGAATGGGACTGACAGTTACAAAATGAGAAATTAAAAATATATATGGTCTTGTTTCGGATGTTTTACAAAATGTGAATACTTTCTAGTCGAATTTCTGACTATTTTCTATTTATACAATAAGCATCTGTGGGAGCTGGGACCGACATTGATATTGTGCAAACGCTCTTGATGCGGACTGAATGGAAAGCGCAGCAAGAAAAATTTGGGGCTCAACGTGTTAATTTAATTTTTTCATGTTTTCATCATGATATCCTGGACCAACATTACATACATTGTTAGTAGCAAGACCTACACGATAAAAACGTGAATTGAACACCTAAAATAAGTAAAATTGAATGTCCTAAAATAATTTTATTTTCGTTTTTTTTTTTAATAAAAATCGGTTCACTTTTGTAGAAGTTATTAAAATTTGTTGCGTGAGCGTTAAATCTGAAAGACCCTGTACAAACATTCAAGGACAAGATCAAAGCTCTCCGGTGTTCTAAATTTGAAATTCAGAAGGAATTGTACTAAATTTTGATGGCGTATAGAAGAACTGTTCACCCGGCAACCGGGAAAAGCCTTTTTGGAAGACAAATGCGATCTCGGATCGACTTAATGATTCTCTCGATTGAAAAAGGATCTGCTTCACTTGGTGAAGAAAACAGCGGTTAGATCATTTGAAATTAACGACAGTGTTGCAGACTTTGTTTTGAATTCGGAGAAGTGAGATTTGGCATTGTGTCAGAGAAGATTGGTAAACTACATTACATGGTAGAACTTGATAACGGACGAATATGGAAGCGTCACATATCGACCGACTTACGAAGACGTAGTTCCGGGAATGGTTATTCGTAACAAAACACCTTCCACCACGCCTTCTTCCCTCACTTCTACATCTGTTTCTCCATCGTTTCCTAACCCCACTCCAACTTACGCTTACGCTTACGTCAAATGAACAACACAGCTCATTAAAACCATGCTTCATCCATTCAACATCCATTCCAATTCCATCTACTCCTGTCAGCGACACCCACCATGGTACTGAATCAGAGACGAGGTCGAATAGAACAACAGAATCTGATTATGAGAATATGAAATGGTCTAATAGAATAAGACGGCCTCCGGTCACACTAGACCTCCTTTGTTCCTTTGTAAAAGTCCGTTCCATTCGATTCGAGAGTAAGCTTACAGAGCATGGCTTGGGAATATTGTTGCTATGCTCATTCTCGCGCCGCTCAGAGAATCACGTTGCATCGAAGCGTGATGCATATATAATATAAGAGAATGGTGGACGATACAAAATTCAGTTTAAAGTAGAGAGACTACAAAAGATCATATTAGATGCAAAATTCAAGAACGCCGTTTGAAGTTATTGAAAGTGGACACGGTTTGCTGAGGAGCGTCGAGCGACAATGAAGTGTACTTTTCAAGGCTGGCGGAGAAGGAGTGTAACATAGTTTCTTTCCACGAGGGCCCTTATCAGGGCTAGAGACGAATGAACTGCCTAAGTTTAAAGTCTCTATAAAAAATATGAAATGAAATACAAAATTCAGTCACACTTCAGTCAACATGATGTGTTGACGTTGATAGTTTATTTGGGAATGTGGCTGCTGCGACCATTGCTCGCCCCAACTAAACTGAAATGGCTTCAGGATTCATGGGGATGTAAGTCATGATCAAGGATGGAAAACAAGGGAGCATGATGTGCTTTACGATTAATCGCAAACTGCACAGATCGCAATCTGTGCAAACTGCGACTAACTATTAATCCTCACCCATCATAACCAAATGATTTTCTCTTGGTAACTCTGAGTTGACCAAAGCATTGCTAGACTGAAACTAGTTCGAATAATTGAGTTACTCTCTGTCCTCGTTTTGTTTACAACTCCTAACAAGAATTTGTTCCATGGGAATGAGTGTCTCTATGACGTACGCTTTACGATTCTCGCTCTCTCGTCCGGGCGTTCAATTTTCCTTTCCAAGTGCTTCGTTTACTTCGATGAAACTGGGCAAAATAAAAAAATGCGCTACAGCAGATAGGACGACTTTAATGTTTCACAGAGGATTTCTCAGATGGTGTTTAAATTAATCTACAAGAGACTACAAACAATAATCCCCCTCAAATCACTAATTTTATGAGTTAATGTAAATGCGATATTGGCCAAGGCTATTACGACATCGAACACGTGGTCTTGCGAGATATATTTTTCTGCCAGCCCAAATACAGACCTCTTTTTTCGGGCCCGAGTAAACTGGTGGCTAGAAAAGACCTTGATTACCTTGAATTAATCAAAAAAACATAAATTAGCGCAAATATGTCAACATGTGTTTTTTTTTGTGTAAGTACGTAAATATTTGCTCATAAAATTTTTGGATTGGGGAACTCTACATAATTTGTATGCAGATAGACTATCCACAGTTTGTGGGGGGAATACTCATACAACTCAAATGGATAATGATTCTCTGCTATCACAAAGCTGAGAAATTTTTTGACGTTTTGTTTTACTATTGATTCATTCAAAAAAAAAAAGCTTTATTTTTAAATGTATTCTTATCCTGAGACTGGCTCACCATATTGCACTGCTACTAAAACCGTAGGCTAACTTCAAGGATATTTTTTATTCATTTTCGGCGAATAATCAATAGAGTGCCGTGTTATGAAACATCAGAATAATAGCAAAAACAATGTTACGATCATAAGGTGTTGGATAGGTTATTCCAGACGACATTGGAATATATTCCATCTGATCATCTTTGGAAAGGTTAATGACCTTCAAAGGATAAATTTATCTTGGGCACATTGAATTGATGTTGATGACTTCCAGTCGGGTGTTTATCAGCTCTGATAATAATTGTGTGGTCCTCACCAAGCATATATTCCAATGCCGTCAGTTCACTGAAATTCTTTGCATACCGTTTGATGATAAGGTAGAATGTTGATAATCATTTGCTGCGATACCTATTTTTCCAACAGTATTCATTCGACAATATGAAGACTGAATACCTGAAATTAACCAGATTCAACCATGCAAATCTGCGGTCAAAGCAGTATGTACACTTGAGAGATGCAACAAGTTTGAAGGGATATAAATAAAAACATTAGTCGTTCGATAAATCTACTGCCACATATTTTTTTTTTTTTTTTTTTTTTATCCAAAATATATATTTTTATTAAGGCTCATATGGCGTCAACCTGACGGAGCCGGGAGTTCAATATTTCGACAATGTTTGCCTTATAACTATGTTAGTAATATGTAACCGATTACTCGCGGTTGGCTCGAGGTTAGTATTACAAGTGTTTTCGTAATTGTGATGTTGCTGTCTCCAATGCTCTGTACCTGTGCCCGACACGGGATACTTCCTTTTGGGATGCAGCTGACCATTAATCAGCAACGCCCCCTAGTCTGTACCCCATATCTAGCGTGGTGCGTCTTCTCGACTCGAGGAATCCAGGATAGAATGGTCACTAGCCGGCGCAAACATCAGCTCGTGTAGAGTTGTCATAAGCGGTACAACCTTGGGCTCTTGTTGAATCATCATTGGACTGCACAACCTTCGGCCCGTGTATCTGTAAAGAGTGTGTGTATGTATTGCCGCGACTAAGCAAAAGTTTATAGATCGGATAGGAGGGATATGAAACAGGGACACAACGAAGGAAACATCATTAAACGTTGACATCGGCGTTTCTGAGGAACAGGTATAGATGAAGCAGAAGATCAGGATCACGGCTACCTAAGATATCCCGGACGGGGATATCCGATTGTCTGCCTTGTGCTCTCAGTGCTCTAGAGAGCTGAGAGCGAGCAGCATGGAACCGGATACACGACCAGACAACATGCTCGATGTCGTGGTAGCCATCGCCACAATCACAAAGATTGTTTGCTGCGAGCCCAATGCGATAGAGATGCGCGTTTAGGTTGTAGTGATTGCACATAAGCCGAGATATCACGCGAATGAAATCACGACCTACATTCAATCCCTTAAACCAAGCTTTCGTCGAAACCTTAGGAATAATCGTGTGTAACCAACGACCGAACTCATCTTCACTCCACATGCGCTGCCAACTAACGAGTGTGTCCTGACGAGGAATGTGAAAAAATTCATTATAGGCAATTTGCCTTTCAAAAAGTGTGCCTTCTGAAGCGCCCACCTTAGCTAGCAAGTCCGCTTTCTCATTCCCCGGAATCGAGCAATGAGAGGGAACCCATGCTAAGGTAATCTTGAATAATTTTTCGACCAAAACACTCAATAGTTGTCTTATTCTTGTTAGGAAATAAGATGAGCGTTTATCAACTTTCATTGAGCGGATTGCCTCTATTGAGCTGAGACTGTCTGAAAAAATAAAATAATGGTCGATGGGCAGTGTTTCAATGATCCCTAGTGCGTAGTATATCGCACCCAGTTCAGCGACATACACGGAACAAGGATCTTTGAGTTTGAAAGAGGCACTGGAATTTTCATTGAAGATGCCGAAGCCAGTGGACCCGTTTATGTATGAACCGTCAGTAAAGAACATTTTATCAGATCTAACTTTCCCATATTCTGCCGAAAATATCGGCGGAATAGAATCGGAGCGTAGATGATCTGGGATTCCATGGATTTTTTGTCGCATGGACAGATCAAAATTGACAGAGGAATTGCAAAAGTATGGAAGCAAACTTGGTTGGAGATGCCCGGTGAAGGGTGCACTTCATGGGTAAGGAAATCATGGTACAAAGACATAAAACTTGACTGAGGAGTCAGTTGGAGTAGATTTTCGAAGTTATCAATCACCAATGGATTCATGATCTTGCAACGGATGAGAAATCTGTAGGATAATTCTGTGAATGGAAGAGTAAGCGGGGGTACTCCTGCCAAGACTTCGAGACTCATCGTATGTGTCGAATGCAAACACCCCATTGCTATACGCAAGCAACGATATTGTATTCTCTCCAGCTTGAGAATATGAATCCTGGCAGCTGATCGGAAGCAAAAACTGCCAATCGGAAGTCCACGATATATGAATAACATACGTCCATACTAATTCATTACATTGATTCGCAACGAAGAACGTAACCACACAGAATTGAATTAATCAAATATGTGATCCGTTTTATCTACAAAATAAAAAAGGGTCTGATATTCAATCGAATTCGAAAGGTGTTTCGTGAAGTCACTAATTGAATTACTATTGGAAAAATTATTTGGAGAGACCTGTGAATGTTCAGAATTATTGGTATCTAAAAAACAGGAAGTGGGTTATATCTATGGTATAACCGCAAGGATGACGTAGGACTCTCGTTGATATAGAGATCATTTGTATGAAGTTGAATCTGAATTCATTCTGAATGAATGAATATTTGGAGAACTTCGAAAACGAGAGCGTTACGTTGGAGGCACAAGGTTTTATGCATCCAATATTGGATACGGAAATATCCTACTGATGGGGAAGAATAATCTTCAGAAGCTATCCTGTTGATTGCGTTTGATTGAAAAACCACAAAACCAAATGTATTTGGTCACAGTGTTACATGGATAGAAAATATTCAATTAAACTCTTTCACATGAATATATTTTGAAAATTCCCAGAGATTGGCAGATTATTTTCAGTAACGATTAGTTATTTCCACATTTTCCTCGATACTGGAAGCCCACCAGTGGTTAATACCAACTCGATAACCACCTGTTAATAGCACTTGATTGAAACATATTTGGTCACACTGTAACATGGATAGAAAACATTCAATTAAACTCTTTCACATGAATATATTTTGAAAATTCCCAGAGGAACTGGCAGATTATTTTCAGTAACGATTAGATATTTCCACATTTTCCTCGATACTGGAAGCCCACCAGTGGTTAATGCCAACTCGATAACCACCTGTTAATAGCACTTGATTGAAACATATTTGGTCACAGTGTTACATGGATAGAAAACATTCAATTAAACTCTTTCACATGAATATATTTTGAAAATTCCCAGAGGAACTGGCAGATTATTTTCAGTAACGATTAGATATTTCCACATTTTCCTCGATACTGGAAGCCCACCAGTGGTTAATGCCAACTCGATAACCACCTGTTAATAGCACTTGGTTGAAACATATTTGGTCACAGTGTAACATGGATAGAAAACATTCAATTAAACTCTTTCACATGAATATATTTCGAAAATTCCCAAAGGAACTGGCAGATTATTTTCCAGCAATGATTAGATCTTTCCGGAACTTTCTCGATGCTGAATGGCATCCTAACGGAAAGAGTTCTGCGCGTGTATGTGTCGATCCTTCGCCGTCCACCTCCTCCAGCACGTTAGGCAACGATGTTGTCTTGTCGATGTCCTCACGAAAAATTAATGTGTCTCACCACCAGAATATCGCTTAAGTATGCTTTTTGTGTGTGATTGAATCGAGAGAAGGTGTGGTTTACGATGGCAATTTGGAAGGCAAACTAGAGGGGAATGAACTCTCTGAGCTCGGAACTTTCGGCGACTGAGCAATAATCGATTGCGGGCGCATACAATATTGGATACGGAAATATCCTACTGATGGGGAAGAATAATCTTCTGAAGCTATCCTGTTAATTGCGATTGATTGAAAAACCACAAAACCAAATGTATTTGGTCACAGTGTTACATGGATAGAAAACATTCAATTAAACTCTTTCACATGAATATATTTTGAAAATTCCCAGAGGAACTGGCAGATTATTCTCAGTAACGATTAGATATTTCCACATTTTCCTCGATACTGGAAGCCCACCAGTGGTTAATGCCAACTCGATAACCACCTGTTAATAGCCGCGCGTGTATGTGTGTGTAGCGATGTCTTCCCAGGGAACCGTTTGTGGCATCACTCTCCTCCTGATAGATTCCCTTCTGGCCTAGGGTGCACAAACAGGCTCTTGGTGACACCGTTCATCCGCGCTTTCATGATAAATAAAGAGCTTCACCGCAACAGCGACAACATGCTCCAATCGCTGTTCAATTAGAACTGAGTGGATTTCCGAGCGGCGCTCGCTTATATACCGATTGGTGATTTCAATAGCCTGTTTTGAAAGCAATTTTAAGACTATTGAAACAAGTTTTTGGATCAGAAGGTAACAAGTATAGAACGCGTAGACATTTTATCTATCGAATGAAGTGTTTATCATACCATTTCGTTCAGTTGTTTAGGAGCTATTAACGATCAAAATCTCGGTCTCCGGCGTAACGCTTTCGTTTTCGAAACTTTGATTTTACACCCCGGTATAGAAATGAAAGACGTAGTCCTACGTCAAAACGATTTTGGGCGGGATGAGATTCGCCCAAATCTTCTGGTAATAAAATTAATCACTTGCATCCATTACCCGTCTGCTGTTCATCGGGCGGGAGACGACAGCAAAATAAAATCAACACGAGACTGAGTCAGCCACTCACTGCGGACAATGCAATAGAGAATTAAAAATCCCTCGACGAGTGTCGTAAGATTTCAGTTGATCGTCTCTTGTTACACTTTCCGATCAAGAACTCATCATCCGCTCTATGGAATGGGATTAATCGTTTGTGGCTTGCACTCACGATAAAACTTGAGTAGTAGAAGTAATGCTTAGAGAGTGCAAGCAGTGGGACACCGCTTTCATATTGCTTTTTTGAGATCTTGGTAGCTCACCGTTCCAAGTATTCTCTCTGTGTACATATGAAGAATAAAAGAGCATCGCCTGCTGGGGGTGATTTAAAAATATCCGACTAGAGGGATATACTTATTCATTGATCGTTGAATGTGATTTTTTACCATCCCTGGTCATGATACGCCTAACCTTGCTAAAAGGCTGTGTAGATTTCTTGACACGGCTGACATAATCATGATTGCCTTTCCGACTGGATAATCTAGCGATTTATCATGTAGGTTTGTGCAAATCCCCATTGAAATCTCATGATGACCGAAAGGGCTGAGAATAATACGAAAGATCCCTTTGATCCATTGCAAAGATGAATTCCATCGACAGATGAAGCCTAATACTAGCTAAATGTATTTATATATTAATAAAGCGCTTCGGTAACTGGTATAGATCATACAATTTTTAATTTATTTATTTGTGAACAAACTGACACAGTACGTAACAAAAAATTATATCGATTCACATAGTGAAGATTTATCAGCTGATTCTACGATAAAATAGATATTTTTGGTTTGGCATTTGGTTTACCAAACAAAAACAAAACATTAATTCATACGTAGCACGTATCTTTTTCGAGCTGTCATGGTTACCAATTTTGAGTACTGAAATCTACAGCTTTTCAACGTGCAACCAGAGACCACCTTCTGAGGTCAGAACAATACCACTACTGGAAATTTTTAGCGGAATCGGTGTTTTGTCGGATAAAGTGAACCGGAAATTATTCAGCATATACGCCATCCCAACACGGGCCTGCATCTGTCCAAAGCGTGTACCAATGCAAACGCGTGGTCCTTCACCGAACGGAAGAAAGCAGTATGGGTTTCGTTTGGCCACTTCTTCCGGTGAAAATCGATCCGGATCGTATTTTTCAGGATTGGGATAGTGTTCAGGGTCGTGATGGATACCGTAAACAGGGACGATCATAGTCAAACCCTTTTGAAGAACCATGTTTGTATTGGGAACTTTATAATCTTTCGAGATCGAACGTGTTAATTCGGATACGGGCGGATACTTCCGGAGAGATTCTATGGAAGAAGTGAAAATTAGAAAAATATGGTTATGTAAATTGAAACACCTACCGCTGATACAGTTATCAACGTAATGCATATCCTGCACCGCTTCGTATGTCATGGCTCCATGTTTCCGCAGGGATTCGAAAACATCCTTTCGCGCTTTCTCTTGAAGCTCTTGGTTCAATGCTAACTCATACAAGCAGTACGACATTGCTGTGGAAGAGGTTTCGAACCCTGCCAGGAAGAAAACGAATGCCTGTGCAGAAATTTCTTCGAGTGTTAACGTCCCCGAATTGTTGGTGCAACCCTCGTCTAGTGGCTCCATATTTTTCAATTTGATAAGCAAGTTCATGAAGTCATTTCGTTCGATCTTATGTCTCTCACGATGTTCAACAGTATCTTTCACAGCACTCAAGAAAAATTTAGACACATCAGCATCGATTGTGGTTACATGTAATGCGCGAGCAACTGTGTGAAACTGCTGGGCAATCGTATTTTTAAACACTTTGAAGAATTCAGGCTCGAAAAATTTCCTTCCCATTTTTCTGAACTGAGCTTCCGGATCGTGTAAACTATTACACTCTAAACCAAAAGCACAACTTCCAATCACATCGGTGGTAAATCTCGCAATAATCTCCTTAATTTCAATTTCACTCCCGTTTGTGACCTCCTGGGTAAGAATTTTTTTGAACTCCTCGGCCACTGCGGTAATGGTTGGGAACATCATTTTCATTTTACCGGATGTGAATGTTGGAGTCAGCTTAGCTCGCAAGTTCTTCCACTTGGTTCCTTCCATCGCGAATAAGTGACCCGATAGTGGATCATCTTTTTCGTTATGGTAAAACGATCGATCATGGAAGTATTGGAAGTCTTTCACTAACACATTTTTCACAAAATCAATGTCCAAAGCGATTGCCACCGGATTTGTATAGAAGAAAATTCCTCCAAACGGACCGTTTCCTTTCAGTTTCCGGTAGCATCGTTCCATCAGGGTTGAGATGTGTTCGTTCCGACCCATTCCTCCGAGATTACCGGATGGGAAGGTTGGTGTCACGTATGCCACGCCTCGATCCTTCCAGTAAGAGTACCGTTTACGAACCCATAATATAGCCAGAATTGTTGCAATTATTGTTAGATATAGTAACATCTCTGGTAATAAATAATTGAATTATTTCGAACAGCTTCATCCGCGATCCTCGCACAACTAGCCCACGTTCGATCTATGCTGCGTTTTATATTGAATCGACCATGCGTTTCCAAAGGAGCATGTCGAATGACTTGGCATTAATAACATTTGATTACAGACAAAACCATCGTTAGAGTATGGCGAAAGTAAAAAAGATTGTGGACATTCCATATCGCGAATATTAAAACACTCCCATTCGTCTGGCTCCCCATGCGATCAATACTCTCATCTCTCTCGCTAACTGTAATGCTTGTTCTCCTTAGGCGTTATTTTCTGCAAATCATGATGATCCGTGTGGTGTCGTATCGCGTTTTTTTTATTTTTTGGCTCTGTTTTGTGTTTATATATATCGAAAAACGGGGCTCAAGACCTGTTTTGCTATCGCTTCTTTATACACTGACTAGCTGACTCGGCAAACTTCGTCCCGCCCAACATTTGTTTTTTGTTATGTTTAACCACCTTAGAAACATGTATTGTACCCTAAAACCTCCATATGCTTAATTTGGTTCAATTTGCTTGATTAGTAGTGCAGAAATTTGTGTTCCATTACTATAAATTTGGTTTCATTTTCTTGATCAATTCTCGAGTAATGCAGAAATTCGTGTTTCATTTGTATGGCAGCCCCCCCTTGGAGAGGGTGGTGAAGAGTCTGACTACCATAGAAACATTTATTGCATTTATTGTAATTAAATAGGGATAATCAAGTGGAGTGGTTTTGAAAACTAAACTGAAAAATCTTCATCCGTATAGCTCTGAGGTTTTTAACTCCCCCTATGTTTTTTTCAACCCTGGACCAAGTTGAAACCAGTGAAAACCGACTATTTTTTAAACATTTCCACAGATGCTGGACGTTATTTGTCGGTGAGTGCTGTATCCATGAATGGTGATAAATTCTAAAAGATAAGAATCATTCATATTTCGGTCTTCAGTATGTTCTACATTATTTATGAATACAAGTAAAATGTTTAATTTTGCAACAAGAGGTCGTTCAAATATTACGTAACGCTTTTCTCCCTCTTCTATATATAACACTAGCTGACCCGGCAAACTTCGTCCCGCCCAAAATTGGTTTTTTATTAGCAATACCTTCAAACATCCACGTTTTTTACTAAGCGCAAGTTCATGGGTCAAATCGCAGAACTGTTCATTGATTGATCTTCTAATCGACCCCGTTGAATTTACCTTTTACTATAAACTTCCTAGTACTTCTACCAAAATTCATCATTATAATATCATCATTATAATATCATGAATGCGTTTTCCAATATTTCGCGATTGCTTCTTATATTGACAACTGTATATTCCCATGTCGGTAAGTCGTCTGGTTTTATATCCATGCTGACAATAAAACGGCAAAAAATATTGCGTAAGGTACACCGGGGCATGTTGAAATGATTTTTTCAAAGTTCAACTTGAATGTTATCTTGAAAAATCAATAAATCTCTAAATTGAAATCTGTTTGCAGCATATACAAGGTATAACAGATGACGTTCGATAAATAAATAGGGATTGACACTGGATGTTTCGATAAATATGAATTTTGAAAATGTTTAGTTTTCATATGCATTTTTTCAACTTGTCCGTAAAGCGGGGTAAGTTGGAACGCGGAACTATCATAAGTTTAATGCTTTTCGAACTATCGACAACTTATTTATGAAACACTTAATTGAAAGATTTTCATATAATCATTTGAAAAAAATTATAGGAGGTTGTGTTCAAGACACGACCGCATTGTTGACGTAGAACTACGCTGTGGTTTAATTCAAGTCGCTTGTTTATAACTGCGGATATTATTTTATAATTCAACGAAAATTTTGAAATAACCATTCTACCAGTTTGGTCGCTCTGAAATGTTTTTTTTATTGTATAATCATTTGATGGTAACTGTTTGATGATTCTTTCTTGTGCTCGCAGAACAATACTTTGCTCGAGATAAGCGCAGCTGTTATCCTTAGTGGAGAAAGTTTTGCTACTGGCAAGCAAAATCAAATCACATACAAAATTCCAGAACGACATTTACTTTCTTGGTGACTAAATAAACGAAATAAACTCTATCTGTTAATCTCAACAACCTTGAAAAGAGTAGCACTTCTTCATTGTGATCAAGATTAGCGCAAATGCAATCCCAGTTGAAAGCAGTTTTGTGACTGGCACGCAAGCCCAAATAGATTAATAACTTAATATCACTTATTGAATAACTTGGTATTCCCCAAATAATTTTTTGGTGCACAACCTTAACACCTGCTTCACCATAGCGTCAGTTCAATGCATTGATGACAGAAAACAAACAATGTTCACTGCTGAATAATAGCGTAAATATTTCCCTCCCGCTATCTTCCCTCCTCATTTATATTTATCATTACGACTGCATAATTTGCAACACAAAACAATCGTCAATCATAGAATAAAAAAATAGGCAATTGTTGCATCGAAGCGAAGATGAACTATTTTTACGTACGGGTTATGAAGCACGCACGTACGCACACAAATGTCCATATATCGATGGGTTGAAGCAACTAAATATACACAAGCTTATCTCCGTTCTGCGCTCTGCTCAACAGAAGCCCTTTCTGTTAATATTGTCAGTCTACATAAGCTTAGCTATAATCATTTGTGGAGAGAGTTTTTCTGCCGTCATGCGAAACCAAATCACTGACAAAATTCCAGAACATTTATTTTCTTGGTGAGCTGACGATAGCCTAGCCTAATGATTCCCCACACAATTGTGTAGCTCAGAACTTTAATGCAATGGCGACAGTTTGATGCCATGATTGCAATGCCAGAGACATCAGCGAGTGAATAATTTGGTCGCGTCCACAGCTCAATCCGAAACAAAGGCATGTGATGACGCAAAACAAGGAAGAACAAGTAATATTCATTGCTTGAGAAAGGCATTCGATCCCTCGCCGTCCAGCTTGCCCAGCAACGATGTTGTGTAGTCGATTTCCTCACGAAGAATGAAAGTTTACCTTCTTCTTCTTTCTTTGTTTTTAAGAGGCTATAAACTTTGCAGTTCATTCGCCTCTAAAAGTTTACCTCAGCGAGATCCACTTATTATATTCTAGGCAAATATTCCCTTTCGTTCTTCTTCTTTTTCTTTGTTCATTTTATATCCTACGATTTCCCCTTCTTCTTCTTCTTCTTCTTTTTGGCTTTAAGAGGGTTTAAACTTTTCAGTTCATTCGCCTCTATATTTCCCCTTCGTTACTCGTCGATAAGTTGCTCGTTATTGACAGCTCTGTTCGGGAAAGCACACAAATGGACAGAACAATGTATGAGGAAATGGGATTGCTTCCAATTTTCGTCAAATTAAACCATATACAGACTATGGGACTGTAATGTATAGCATATCAAACAAATCTTAGGGAATTTCCGACTCGTATGGTATGTAAATCGCCAAAATCCGTTCGCGGCAAAAACATTTTTATGCAAATGATCATTTATTATATCTATATATATAAAAATGGATTTCTGTCTGTCTGTCTGTCTGTCTGATTCTTATGGACTCGAAAACTACTGAACCGATCGACATGAAAATTGGTATTTAAGGGTTTTAGGGGCCGAGGAAGGTTTTCGTGATAGTTTGAGACCCCTCCCTCCTCTCTGAGGGGGGCTGCCATACAAATGAAACACGAATTTCTGCATTGCTTGAGAATTAATCAAGCAAATGAAATCAAATTAGGCATATTGAGGTTTTAGGGTACAATAAATTTTTCTATGGTGGTTAGACACTCCAGCCCCCTCTCTAAGGGGGGGGTGGCGTGGGCTGCCATACAAACGAAACACAAAGTTCTGCATTACTCGAGAATTAATAAAGAAAATGAAACCAAATTTGGCATGTAGAGGTTTTAGGGTGCAATAAATGTTTTTACGGTGGTCAGACACTCCACCCCCCTCTCTAAGAGGTAACTGCCATAGAAATGAAAGACTAATTTCTGTATCACTCGAAAACTAATCAAGTAAATGGAGCCAAATTTGGCATGCGAAGTTTCAGGGGGCACGAAACGTTTATGGTGAATAGACACTCCTCCCCTCTCTATGAGGGGAGGTTAGGGACCGCCATACAAATGAAGCATACATTTCTGCATAACTCAAGCACTAATTAAGCAAACGGAGTTATGCAGAAATTTGTGTTTCATTTCTATGGCAGATCCACCCCCCCCCCTTCTTAGACAGATGGGAGGAGTGTTGAACCACCTGTTTCTTGCCCCCTAGAACCTCCACATGCCAAATTTGGTTCCGTTTGCTTAATTAGTTCTTGAATTATGCAGAAATGTATGCTTCATTTGTATGGCGGTCCCTAACCTCCCCTCATAGAGAGGGGAGGTTAGGAGTGTCTAACCACCATAAATACATTTATTGCACTCTAAAACCTCCACATGCCAAATTTGGTTTCATTTTCTTTATTAATTCTCGAGTAATGCAGAAATTTGTGTTTCGTTTGTATGGCAGCCACCCCTTAGAGAGGGGGGAGGGGTCTCAAAATATCACGAAAACCTCTAAACCCCTTAAATACCAATTTTCATGTTGATCGGTTCAGTAGTTTTCGAGTCCATAAGAATCAGACAGACAGACAGACAGACAGAAATCCATTTTTATATGTTATATATAGATATAAGAAATGGTCATTTGCATAAAAATGTTTACATTTAGTTGGATTTATTTCTAAACATGTTCCCACAAGACATCCTCTCCTCCCTTTTTGAGTGCGTTACGTGATATTTGAATGATCCCATTAACCTCATTTGCGGCCGCGTTCAAAATAGTACCCAGCAAACATTAAATCGTATAATTTTGCACGTGCCAAGTCTTACAAGAAATCCGGATAAATCATAATCGAATATAATATCAACCAAAGTATGTATCGTGTATATTTGAAATCGCATAAACTGTAAAAACTCGATTTTATATACCATTATCAAATTAAGTCGCAATTCGGTATAATAAACATTAATTTTATGATGTACATTGTCGTAAAATATATTTAATCCGCATCATATGCGTATATTACGCTGATGCAGTTTGTGTGTCGTATAAGCGTATAATTTAAATCGATTCAGTACATTAGTAAATCGTGTTGCATGCTGAAGAAAATCATATTAAATCCTAATAAAGATCATATTACATTATATAGAAATGTCATTGAAATGCTGATGCACTCGAAAATTTTAACCGCTGTTGAATTAAATTTCAGATAGCCGCGCGAGATAGCTGGTGGATGATAATCCAGACGACCGGAGTTCGAACCCACATCGGAGCAGTTTTCACCAAACATCAATCTGTGGCATTTTAAACATTCATATTCCACTCCCAACACAAATCAATCAAACAATTATTATTTCTACGAACATAAATACTCATATATAAAAATGGGGGTTCGTGAGGTTGTAATAAACATTTCACGAAAATATTTTGCGCCATTTGTTTTTTTCTATGTCTGTAATAAATCGTATATAAGTATGGCAAAATTTGTATTTGGTGCTTTGACAATTCATGAATATATTCATATTAGATCGCAATTCAATTCCAACATAATCGCTATTATAGCCGGTCAAAGTTGCATCTTCAGCCAAACAAATTCGGTAAGCATTTGCCATGTATGTATATGGCCTACACTTTTGCATGCATATGCCAGTTAGGCGCATTATATGCCAACCAAATTTTAGGGCACATGATGTTATATATACGCTTGTTATGCGATTTAATGTTTGCTGGGTATTCACGATGTTTTTGTTTCGTACATTAATTCCTAGTCTGTAATGTCCATTTTGTGTGTATCAGACAATTCCCCAACTTCTCACGTATACCAAAACCCTTTTTTTCAAATGTTTATATGTAAATCTTTCAATTAAGTGTTTCATAAAAAAGTTGTAGATAGTTCGAGAAGCAATAAACTTATGATAGTTCCGCGTTCCAACTTACCCCGCTTTACGGACAAGTTGAAAAAATGCATATGAAAACTAAACATTTTCAAAATTCATATTTATCGACACATCC
Organism: Toxorhynchites rutilus septentrionalis; assembly: GCF_029784135.1. Classification (NCBI taxonomy): domain Eukaryota; kingdom Metazoa; phylum Arthropoda; class Insecta; order Diptera; family Culicidae; genus Toxorhynchites; species Toxorhynchites rutilus. The sequence continues at coordinate 28,405,720 of NC_073746.1, read as the reverse complement.
AGTGTGAATCCCTATTTATTTATCGAAAGTCATCTGTTATACCTTGTATATGCTGCAAACAGATTTTTTAAGATAACTTTCAAGTTGAACTTTGAAAAAATCATTTCAACATGCCCCGGTGTACCTTACGCAATATTTTTTGCCGTTTTATCGTCAGCATGGATATAAAACCAGATGACTTACCGACATGGGAATATACAGTTGTCAATATGAGAAGCAATCGCGATATATTGGAAAACGCATTCATTACGACATTACGAACATTACGAATAAGGTTCTGACATAGTATACAAATTTCACTAACATATAATGGTTTCATTTCGAGAATGGTTAGTGCTAGGATAAAACGTTTTTCATGTTACTTTTCCTGAATGGTTTTACGATTTCATAAAATATTGAAGTTTAATAAACTTTAAAAAATTCATATCTCCATTTTGATAAGTTACCAGGGTAAAACCGACACCTTAAGGATTTCCACATATTTCCAAGATCACCCATGTTTCTTCGACAGGTGATGGACAAATTACTGGTCCGGGGTTAACACAAGAGCTTTGATACCAGCTTTGGTGGGCATCCACGGGAGATGTGCCGATGAGCATTGAACGAAGGAATACCATGGTATTCCAGGTTTTTCTGTTGACTTGCCCTGTTCAACGTTGGTTGTGGCTGTTTTATCAGTCCAGCTCTGCCGTTTTGTCTTCCAAATATAGACACGAGGCTTGCACAAAAAAATTAGGACGCATTTTTTGCTGTCAGTGAAACACAAACCAGGTGTTCGTTTTACCCTGATTGATGGTGAATGAACTCGTAATTTTAAAACTAAGTTTTCGAGCATCGAGAAGCAACGAAACCATCTACCGTCTCACAAAAGACACAAATGATTTAAGATAAATTATATAAACAAAACAAACAAAAGTATAAAATTTTCGAAAATTTTCCGATTAAAAACTCAAATTCCACTAGCGAAATTTTACATGGACTAATTCCTGCTGACTGGCTCTGTTTTGTTCTTTGTTGTTGTAGAGTAACTCGAAACGTAGTAAATGAATAGTTTGTACGGGAGATATCAGAAAATTTGCAAAATATTGCTTCTTATTGGAGAAATCAGGGGGTATCGGTTTTACCCCGATTTCCTCTACATCGATTTTAAGACAATTTTTTTAAAGTGTTTCGATTGCTCAAAATAAGCGATCAATCGTGAGTTCAAAACTCAAGGCCCCCATTGACCATCTTTGTGTTGATACAGAATAACTACATCAACGTAACAATCATCAACAACAGAGATCGATCCACGGTCGAAAAAAAGATCGATTTTTCCATACAACTGTTCTGCTCTGCAAGAAACATCGGACTGCTGCTCTGTTAATAACACAACAATGATTATATCAACTGTCTCCGCTGTCCGCTAGTCTTACCGACATTCGCCCGAATGCAACAAATATCCGAATGCGATAGGTACCCGATTGAAACATTTACCCGAATGCAATATTTACCCGAATGCAACATTTACCCAAGGAAACTATTTACAGCTACCCTCCGTCGGACCTAAATAGAGGATAGTTTCCTATTGTTGCCGTGAATCGCTGGTCACCCTGGCGACTGTTAGCACATCGCGTACTGGTCCTGCCGAAGAGCAGGTCATGTATATGACAGAAGAATGACGTTAGAGAATTATATGAAAAAAATGAAAAGATGACTTAACAAAAGAAAAACATAAACAAAGCATTCATTGAATATGGTTAATTGTGCAACTTATACTTATTTCGATATACTTAAAACTATTCCTTAAAAGTAGCCTAACTAACATAAATTAGTGCTTATAATTAAACGGAATTGAATGTAAGTGGAACTAAAAACGAACGACATCTTATGAAACTAAACATATATTTATATTTATAGTATATTACACTTAACCTATTGTTACCGTGAGTAAACGAAGTACACATAGAAGCCGACACTGAATTTGTAATAATAATTAATAGTTAATTAATATCGATGTATTACACTAACTAAAATAAATATTGCAGCTTAAGCAATCGCTAAAAGAAGTGTTCGCTTGTTCATTCGAACAAACTTAAGAAATTCACGGTACGATGGCCAACAATAGAGCAGATTCGACTGCCCTCAACAATACCCATCCAGTTCGGGAAGGCAATTGTCATGCTTGTAACCGTCCGGATAGTGTCGACGACATGGTTGAATGTGAGGAATGTAAGAATTGGTACCATTTCGGCTGCGTGGGTGTCACACAATCAGTTGAACGTCGACATTGGTGCTGTAATAATTGTTTACCAATCAGCGTTGGCAGTAACTCCTCTAGAGAGTCTGCCCGGAAGACGCGAGAACAGCAGCGATTATTGCAGGAACAGCAGATTCGCCGTAAGCGGTTTCAACAAGAGAAAGCTCTAGAGAAAAAGCGACTCGAACAAGAGCAAAATCAGATTCTAGAAAAGGAGAAAATAGAGAAAACATTCCTACAGGAAAAGTATGAATTACAAGAAGCACATGAAGCTGACGAAGTCAGGAGCGCAATGAGCAACAGAAGTCGTTGTCGAAATAGCCTCGAGAAAGTCATGCAATGGATGCAAGATGACGGACCGAAGGAGCCAAAAGCCAGCTCACCAAATTATGCGGCAGAACGGGCACCAAATCCGGAAACTTCCCTCCACGACAATGGTAGCAACAAAGCTCCAACCGCGATCCATCCAAGTAGGACAACTACACAGCCGGACGCACAGAACAACCAAACAACTTTTCAACCTCGTACATCCCAAAATATGATTCATAAGAATATTCCAGCATTGGTAGTGATTCCGTCTAACGTTTCCCCCACCGAGCATATCGTGCCTCCTGCACAACTGATCAATGCTGTATTAGATGATAGAAGCATCGATATACCACCACTGCCGTTCCAGTATGCGCCTTCAGAAGGTGTCGCTGATTTTTCTCATCGTCCTTGTGATGATGCTCAAAATTCCACACCAATTCACTTTCCTCCAAAACAGCATTCGCTACCAATGTGTGCTGAGAATCAAGCTGCTGTGCAAATTCCTCCACCGAAAAACACGAGAAACGCGGATCCTCCTGTACATCCTATCCCGCATCAAAGAAATGAAAACGTTATCGTTGATTCTGGACCTTCACCAATGCAAATAGCAGCACGTCACGTAATGTCACGCGATCTTCCAGATTTCAATGGGAACCCAGAAGACTGGCCTATATTCATTAGTCAGTACAATATCACCACGGAAAGCTGTGGTTTCAGTAATGCCGAGAACCGCATCCGACTTCATCGATGCTTGGAAGGCCACGCTCGCGAATCGGTACGAAGTCGGTTACTCTTGCCAGCATCCGTGCCACGAGTAATAGAGACACTTCGGATGCTTTATGGGCGACCTGCATTACTCATAGACACTCTGTTAAACAGAGTACGCTCTACTCCAGCGCCGAAGATGGAACACTTAGAAACGCTAATAGAATTCGGTCTGGAACTGCAGGGACTCTGTGACCATCTGCAAGCGGCATCAGAAATCGCACATCTCAACAATCCTTCGCTGTTACAAGAGCTAGAAGACAAGCTGCCATCTCAACTGAAGCTTCAGTGGGCAATGCACAAACAAACTGTGCCCAATGTGACACTGCAGACATTCGCCACTTACATGTCGCATATGGTTTCCGCGGCGAGTCATGTTACCAAATTCGTGGGACACTCCAGTATGTGTCGGGGAAGTGATCGCAAGAATAATATAAATCCAAAGGAAAAAGGACAATTGCATACACACAGCTTGAATGACGAGCAACAGTTTCACACGACTAATAATGAGAACCCGGAAACTACAACACGCAGGTGTTTAGTCTGCAGTAAACCAGATCATCGAGCGAGAGAATGCCAACAGTTTTGTGGTCTAAGCGTGGAGAATCGCTGGCGCAATGTTCACGATCTTCAATTGTGTCGAATTTGCCTTAATCAACATGGGAGAAATCGATGCCGATTGTCAACCAAGTGTGGAATAGATGGGTGCGAATTCAAACACCATCCACTGCTGCACACTAAGGTGGAAAATATGGTCAAGCCCGTAACAACAGCGGAAAATCATTCGCACCGAGACGAGAAATCCAAAACGCTGTTCAGAGTTGTACCCGTCACACTTCAAGGAAAAAACGGATGTGTTAACACATACGCCTTTCTAGACGAAGGCTCCTCTTTAACCTTGGTGGAAAAATCGGTAGCAGAGCAGTTAGGAGAGTCCGGACCAGCAAGTGCGTTATACCTCAACTGGACCAATAATGTAACCCGTTGCGAAACCGACTTCCAGGAAATTACATTTGAAATCTCGGGAGCGACTAGTGGAAAGGCCTTCAGGATTCAGTCAGCCAGGACAGTATCTGAGTTGAAGCTTCCAGTACAGTCATTGAACCCACAAAAGCTTTCCCGGCAATATCCTCACTTAAAGGGACTACCGATTGCTGGTTATGAAGATGCTGTACCACGTGTTCTTATCGGTTTGGACCAATTGACTTTGTCTTTACCGTTGGAATGCAGGGAGGGACGACACGGACAGCCAGTAGCCACGAAATCTCGCCTCGGATGGTGTATCTACGGCGGATATAGTAAATCAACGTCCGTAGGTGTAAACTGCCACATTCTTGAAGTCAATCAGCTTCAAAAAATTGAATATTCTTACGGACAGGAAAAAGCTGGTATCAGACCAGTTGTTGAACTAGCTTCCGCGGAAGCTACTAGAGCCGAGAATATCTCGACCAACTTTACCGATCGCTTGGAATATCAGTTTAAATTCTTGAATAAACATCATATTCGCCGACATTGCTTCGATAGTGTCGGAGATGAACAACAGGTAACAGCTGAGATGAAGTTAGTTCATCAAGAGGGTGGGTTTGAAATCCGCGATTGGTGCCCCAATTCGTCGGACGTACTCATTCATCGGGATAGAAAGGTTGTTCAGAAAACAAAAGCCCTAAACTCGTATAAAAGTTTTATAGTGGGAAGAGTCTTCGGTATACTGAGGTTCCTAACCGAGAATATTTTGGAATTAGCGACACAAATGCGGATGAGCAATACTGCCATCATCGATAAAGGTCAAAACCCAAACAAACGTCTAGTCCTGCATCATTATATCATATCACAGTTTGGCTCTGAAAAACTGTTGACTACACATATTGTGCACGATGAATTAGGTAGTTGCTCTGGAAGCAACAAGGATCATCACAATCACATTTCATGTCGTTACATTATCCAAGCATTTTCTCCACTACATTCAGTTCAGCAGAACAAAGCAAACGAAGAAGCTTACTGCGCTGCGGTATGTGAAACCGACGTCTCCAAGTTAGTCTTGGCGAAGACGAAAGTTGAACATTTCAGGTTCAGAGCATGCTCATCGGGTCAGTCGGACTCATCGGGAGAGAAGGGTTATAGTCCCGTACAACCATGGCTAAACCAAAATAGCTTGTGGTTAATAGATTATATTGCCACTATCAGCTGCCACACGAAGTGGCTCATCGGTACAGGTGGAAAAAATGGGCTTAGTTCTAATTGCATATGAGGAAAAAAACGAAAATTAGAAATGGGAACGAGTAATCAAGATTCGCACAGCCACATCTGGTCAGATGGAACAAGCTTCAGATCGAACAACAACAGGATTGCTGAGAAAACCTGTTTCTAAGCTGATGATCTGGAACGTGAAGTGTCTAGGTAAAACAGCGTCGAATACGCTGTGTTACGAGGGCCGGGATGTTGCCGTGAATCGCTGGTCACCCTGGCGACTGTTAGCACATCGCGTACTGGTCCTGCCGAAGAGCAGGTCATGTATATGACAGAAGAATGACGTTAGAGAATTATATGAAAAAAATGAAAAGATGACTTAACAAAAGAAAAACATAAACAAAGCATTCATTAAATATGGTTAATTGTGCAACTTATACTTATTTCGATATACTTAAAACTATTCCTTAAAAGTAGCCTAACTAACTTAAATTAGTGCTTATAATTAAACGGAATTGAATGTAAGTGGAACTAAAAACGAACGACATCTTATGAAACTAAACATATATTTATATTTATAGTATATTACACTTAACCTATTGTTACCGTGAGTAAACGAAGTACACATAGAAGCCGACACTGAATTTGTAATAATAATTAATAGTTAATTAATATCGATGTATTACACTAACTAAAATAAATATTGCAGCTTAAGCAATCGCTAAAAGAAGTGTTCGCTTGTTCATTCGAACACCTATGTTTCAATTTAACCGGGCAATTGGTGGCATAAATGAAGATAGTTATTGGTTTCTACACTATATACTTCAATTCAACCGACTTCTTATATATCTTTGGAAACTCAGAAAAAATGAGTGGTTCTATAGTTTTGAAACGCAGTGTATGACAATTTCTATCATATCAAAATTAAAAAAAAAACTTAAAAAAGGGTAAAATAACTTTATTGTTATATTGACTCATGTCTAATCATTATTCCTCGAATGCACATCTTTTTTCGAATTAACATCAGTGATAGCAACCTATGAATTTGTGGTACAGGTTACATGGCTCATTGATGCTTAACGCTGCTGAGCCAGTTGAAAATAAATGAAATTAAAAAAAACCTTATTATTATTTGTTGAATTTTTTTTTTGATTTTGTATATTTCCTATAGAGACCAAACATTTTCAAAACGCGATAAAACACGCCGTCGCAGGTCGTCGCAGCAATACTCTTCATAATTTGTTAGTAAATAACTAGAGCTTGAAAAAAAACAAGGATCCGACCCGAGAGTTCCTGGAAGTAAAAAGATGCCGACCAACAAAGTTGAAATTAAATTTTTAATCGGAACCTACGTTGAACGAAGCTTTCGATTCCATTGATAAATTATGGATTTCTGTTTACTACATCTTATATTTTAACATTTTCCTACCGACTTTTATGAACGTGACTACGAAGGTTCCATCTCCGCGATCCACGGAAGACTAATCCCAGCTCGAGTGAAGCAGTGTATTATGTTGAGTCGCGAGATGTTCGACGCGGACTCAGTTTGCATTAGAGTAATCATCGTACAAGAGACAAGCGTGGGTTCATCAGGAGTTCTCTCATACGTGTCTCTTTCGCCATGCTCTACAGGTGATCAAACTGATTAAGCTTTACTCTCTCAGTCGTGAAAATGTATTAACAATCTGCCGGAGTTGTTTTTCTGCAAATCATGATGATTCAAATATTGTGTTGCGAATCTAGTTTATTGTTGCTCTCCTTTTGTTTTGGTTTAACTATCCGTTGAACAGGTTGACTAAAAATGAAAGTGGATAGAAAACAAATATTTTCATTCAAAACGAATGCTTTATATGTATGTTGTTGCACATAATAGTACAGGTGGTCAAAGTCGCATGATTTGATACGTTGTTAAAATGATGAGAGAACCAAACATGTTTCATCATCCAGCAGTGTATAACAAAAATTAAAAATGTTCTAAAGATATTTTTTTTTGCGATATATGAGTACCCAAAGGGTTGAAGAAAGTCGGAATGTGGATGGAAACAAAACAAGGGAAATAATCAAAATTCATCTTGCAGCTGTTTTCTGCAAATCATGATGAACCAAGACTGACAGAAAACAATACCTGAAGATAATATTATGGACAAAAAATAAAATATTGGAGCATATGAATCACTTGTTGAGCATACGGAGAGAGACGCTCTAACGAGGTTAAATGTTTACGGCTAAATTATCTCTCATAAGATAACCATTCTATCACCTGAATTCCCTCTGTGAGTTTCAATCTGTACAGAAAATCATTCAATGAGTCACAGCTAAGATAACTCAAGCACAATATAACACACTGTAACCCTCTCAGTGAAGTTAGTCTTGCGTGAATCGCGGGAGGAGAAGTTTTGTTACGATACATTGATATTCAGTGACATTGTGTTCAAATAATCGGCGCAAAAATGTTACTATATCTAGCAATAATAGCACTAACTCTTGCTGTACTCTGGATTCGGAGACGGTATTCCTACTGGAAGGATCGGAGGGTGGCATACGTGCCACCCACCTTCCCCGCTGGGAATCTTCGTGGGATGGGCCGTAAGGAACACCTTTCGGCCATGATGGAACGCTGCTACCGGAAACTGAAAGGAAGCGGTCCTTTCGGAGGAATTTTCTTCTTCACCAACCCGGTGGCAATCGCTTTGGAACTCGATTTTGTGAAGAATGTGCTAGTGAAGGATTTTCAGTTCTTCCACGATCGATCTGTTTATCATAACGAGGAAGACGATCCACTCTCCGGTAATTTATTTGCGATGGAAGGAGCCAAGTGGAAGAATTTGCGGGCCAAATTAACCCCGACGTTTACATCTGGTAAAATGAAAATGATGTTCCCAACCATTATTGCGGTGGCCGAGGAATTCGAAAAACTTCTTACTCAAGAAATCGCGAGAGGGAGTGAAATTGAAATGAAGGAGATCCTTGCAAGATTTACCACCGACGTGATTGGAAGTTGTGCTTTCGGTCTGGAATGCAATAGTTTACACGACCCGGACGCTCAGTTCAGAAAAATGGGGAAGAAAGCTTTCGACGCTGGATTTTTCAGGTTTTTCAAAATTATCGCGGCTCAACAGTTCCGTACAGTTGCTCGTGCTTTACATGTGACCACGACCGACCCTACTGTATCTAATTTCTTCACGGGTGCTGTGAAAGACACTGTTGAATATCGTGAGAAACATAAAATCGAGCGAAATGACTTCATGAACTTGCTTATCAAGCTGAAGAATATGGAGACATTAGATGAGGATGACGCCAATAACATGGGAGCTTTAACACTCGAGGAGATTTCTGCACAGGCATTTGTGTTCTTTCTGGCCGGGTTTGAAACCTCCTCCACGGCAATGTCTTACTGTTTGTACGAGCTTGCAGTCAATCAAGAACTACAAGAAAAGGCACGAAAAGATGTGCTGGAATCGCTGAAAAAATACGGGTCCATGACCTACGATGCAGTGCAAGATATGCATTACGTAGACAACTGTATCAGCGGTAAGTATCTCATGTTTACAATATCGAATATCTTTTCATTTTCAACTTTCTCATAGAGTCTCTGCGGAAGTATCCACCAGTATCTAATCTTACACGCAGCGTCTCAAAGGCCTACCAAGTGCCAAACACAAACTGCGTTCTTGAGAAGGGGTTGACTGTGATTGTTCCTGTGTACGGTCTTCATCATGATCCCGAGTATTATCCCGACCCGGAAAAATACGATCCGGACCGATTCTCGCCAGAGGAAGTGGCCAAGCGAAACCCCTACTGTTATATTCCGTTTGGCGAAGGACCACGAATCTGTATCGGAATGCGGTTTGGACTGATGCAGGCCCGTGTCGGGATGGCGTACATGCTGAAAAACTTCCGGTTTACCCTGTCCAGCAAAACGCCGGTTCCATTGAAAATTTCCAGTAACAGTTTAGTTCTTACATCGGAGGGTGGCCTCTGGCTGCGCGTTGAAAGGTTATAAAATAGTGCTATGATGTGATATGCGATAAAGGAGGCAATTATATTGTGCACATCGAATGTAAACAAGCTGGTTTTGCATCAGTGTAAGATTACGGGGGATGGGATTTGTAATTATTAATCTAGTGAGAAGAACAATTACGTCAGCTGATGCATACGAGCTGATAAAGCGTCGTAGTTAATCATAGAAACAAACGAATTTGGTTATATGAATTGTACGGATATTCAAAAAGTAGAATAATCTAACCAAAGAAATGTATCAATAGAATTGGTTGGGTAAAATTACAACAAATTTGCAGCAATTGACAAATTAGTACAGGCAACCTTTTTTTGTCCGGGGGATAGGGACCGCACAAAAAATCGTGCAGAACTTAACCAGTAGGTTTAAAAAAGCGTGTTCGGAACACATTTTGAAAAAACCTTTTTTTGTGCGGTAGATAGGGACTGCATAAAAAAAGTTTTGCCCAAGAAAATAACTCAAATCCACGCCGTTCACCGTTCAATTTCCTTTTGTTTCCCTACTTTGCGATGGGACAGTTTGCCTTTTCGGTTGTGAGTGGCTGTTTTGTGCTTTCAGTTGCATGTCGAAACGTGTTGCTGTTAGAAATCATGTCATGCACTTAGAAAATCTTAGAGCATTTGATGGGAGGAGGGGAATGATTTCAGAAGTGGATAATTGAGACGCAAATATGCTTTTTTTTCGCACCGAAATGCATATAAACCATCGAAGAAAACTAAATGGACGAAAACTTCATCAAATATGCTTCTTTCCATATACCGCACAAAAAAATCGCACAAAAAAAAACCGCACAAGAACAGAAAATCGCACAAAAAAACCGCACAAAAACAGGTTTCACTGTAGTGCTTTAAAGAGGAATATATTTCACGGGTTTAGTTCTACCTTCTAATTTTTGTAATGCGTTATACGTAAATCTATTGTTGTTCAATATTGTGAATAAACTTATTTGTTTTGAAAAAATGAGTTTTTGACGTTTGACAGAAGAGATACTGGGGCTATATTGTCATAACCTCGTTCCACCGGAAATAAACTTTTTGAGTTCAACGGTTTAATTGTTATTAAACATAATATTGTACTAAAAGCTAGAAAATAATTAGGTAGCAAGTAGCAGTTAGTAGTTATCACACCTCTCCTTCATTAGTCTAGGGCATTGATAAGACTAAAATAAAATCGTGGGACATATGATGAAGTCGCTAATTGTGGATAATGGAAATCCAACGTGCCCCACGATTTTATTTTAGTCTTATCAATGGCCTAGACTAATGAAGGAGAGGTGTGATAACTACTAACTGCTACTTGCTACCTAATTATTTTCTAGCTTTTAGTACAATATTATGTTTAATCACAATTAAACCGTTTAACTCAAAAAGTTTTTTTACTTTTTTTGACGTGGGACTACGTCTAACCGGAGTATACGGGGGGTAAAATGAAAACCTAAACACAGAACATACTGGAAAAAATGAAAGATTCCGAATGCTTATAACTCGAACATTTCTTACTGGATCGGAAAGATGTTTGCATCAATTGATAGGGAATATTGCTACGCATCTATCGCAATTAATAAAATGTTATATTTTATTAGATAAACAATTGAATAACTGTAAAATGTTAAGCGTTATCTAAACGCCCTAACTGCCTCGTTTTGATTGGTCCGATTTACTGCTTCCCCAACACAGACATCATAGCCAAGCAGCCTTGGAGAAATCGGCATTGCAAATACATGAAAGTCCAACACAGACTTCAGAACCAAGGTGTCTGAGGAAATTGGCATTGCAAATTCATGCAGGTTGGGGGTATTTTCGTTCCGACTGAAATGTGTTTACCTAATACAGATTTCTAAACCAAGGTGTCTGGGGAAATCAGCTTTTCAAATAAATGCAAACTGCGAGATCTTTTGTACTCGCTTGCCTTCGCGCAGACTAGAATATGTTTCCTTAACACGGTCTTCTAAACTTGGGAACCTAGGAAAATCGTGCAGACATTAAAGGCGAATGAACTTTCAAGTCTAAAGCCTCTATAGTATAAAAAGTAGAAGTTGTTGATTCATGCAAGCCGAGGGTACTTCTGCACTCGCATGTTTTTTGACGTAGAACTACGTCTTTCATTAAGGGTGTCAAATCAGAAAACAGGTCGAAACAGAAACAGAAAACAGAAAACAGAAACACGTTTTTATGAAATAAAGTTAACGTTAATAACTATTTTTGCCGCGAACGGATTTTGGCGATTTACATACTAAACGAATCGGAAATTCCGTAAGATTTGTTTAATATGCCATACAATAGAATCCCCTGGTTAGTAAATGGTTAAAATTCATGAAAACTTTAAGAGTTTCTATTTTCCCATACATTTGTTCTGTCTATTTGAGTGCTTTCCCGAACAGAGATATCAATAACGAGCAACTTATCGACGACCAACGGAGGGGAAATCGTAGGATTTAAAGTCTCCGTGAACAAAGGAAAAGAAGAAGAATGAAGGGGAATACTTTCCTAAAGTATAAACAGTGGATCTCGCTGAGGCAAACTTTCATTCGGCATCGGACTGTTGAGTAATCCAGTTCACTTTGCTTTCGCTGCGCTTCGATCTAAGATTGGACCCCACCAGTGGTAATCCAACTTGGATATCGTCGTGTGGTTTTTTCAGTTTGTTTTTGTCGTTATTCATATCGTGTGTATTTCTTTCCGCATCATAAATTGGACGCTTCGCGTAGTGTGCGATGAGCAAGAAGAAGAGGAAGGCAGGCTCGAGCCCTGCAAAAAACGAACGCATTGCCAGAAGCAATAAAATTTCGAGACAAGCGTCATCTAATGATGCGCGCGATGTTGGTGGAGTGAAAAGCGCTCGCACTGAACCGAGCCTTCGCAAATGTGACACCGCACCGAACAACAGCGAAGTAGGCGATTTCGGCGCGTCGGTCAAAAATATAAACGCCCAGGCAGCAACCAAAATCAAGCTCCCCCCGCTGGTGGTGAAGGCGGTCGCTCTTGACAAACTCATTAGCGAATTCGTATCGAGTACAAGCTGTGTGGCATAATTCAGTCTTTTTCCAAGCAGTTAACATTGTTTATTTTCCGTCTTCATAAGGGCTTCGTTGGTGCCTTTGAGAATGCATCAATGCATTAAACTGACGTTATGGCGAAGCAGACGTTAAGGTTGTGCACCAAAAAGTTATTTGGGAATACCAAGCATCTTGAATGTCTTACTGGAATGTTATAAGTTATTTGGGTTCGCGTGCCAGTCGCAAAACTATCGCAAATCTTCAACTAGGATTGCATTTGCGCTAATATTGATCATAATGAAGCATTGCTACTGTTTTCGAGATTGTTATTAACAAAAAGAGACATTTACTTTCTTGATGACTAAACAAGAGAAATAGTGTTTAGTCATCAAGAAAGTAAATGTTCTGGAATTTTGTATGTGATTAGGTTTTGCTTGCCAGTAGCAAAACTTCCTCCACTAAGGGTGACACCTACGCTTCTCTCGAGCATGAGAAAGTAATGCAACTCTTTTCGAGGCCAGTAATATTAACAGAAGCGTTTCTTTTGAGAATAGCGCAAAATGATGAGAAATGTTTATATTGCTAGTAGTTTCAAGCCACCAATGTATGGCTCTGTATGCATGCTATGGTGAACGCTTGTTTGGCGCTTGGTTTATGCTTAGTTTGTACGAACGATATCTAGAGGTGCGATTCCTTTGAGGCAATACTAAATAACATGTAGCATGATATTTGATACTTGCAAGTGTTGTCATTGTTGTTGTTTACATGCGGTGCCAAAGATATATTGATGTAGTTATGAGATATGGAATAATGGTGCTGGTGCAACATGTATATAATCGACTGTAGCCGAGTCTATGTCAATTTCGAAAAAGGCCACCAGAATAGCCTTCGAGGTAAATTTTCAATGCATTGACATGAAATAAATTGCGACATACGATTGTTTTGCGAGGGCAAGAATGAATCATCAATCAATTATCGTCAACTGATTCTACAATGAAAAAATCATTTCAGAGATTATTCTACTAAGCAGTTGTTTCTAAAATGTCACAACATTATAGAATAATATCCGAAGGTATAAATAAGCGACTTATATAAAATAACAGCGTAGTTCTACGTCAACAATGCGGTCGTATCTTGGACACAACCTTCTATAATTTTTTGTACTCCGAAAAATGTTTCCCTAACACGGATTACAAAAGCGAGTGAGAACAAGGAAGGATATGCTTTCATATCTTCTACTCACTGAATTTTTACGTATACCACTTGATGATTAGGCAAAATGTTGATAACCATTTGCTGCGATAACGCCTATTGACTAAACAATATGCGTTTGACGTACATGTCAAAATCAAAAATGAGTTCCTGAAGTTCATCAAATCAAGCAAATTCGCCGTTCGAGTGGAAACTGAGGAAAATGCACAATAAAATAATCGTTTGATAATTCTTCCGTTCACATATTTTGTCCTAAGCATCATACCAAACGTAAAAGGACTGTCATGTAATTCACTTGTAACGAAGAACATAATCTATGCACAATGCAATGACTCACATGGCATTTATTCAATCTCTCTACTCACAAAGCAAATATTTTGAATTCAATTGAATTCGGAAATTGCTTCAATTTAAATTTAATCAATACAAACAAATGATTGCTAAGCTAAGATAGTCCCACGTCAACCTAGCGGTTGTATCATAGATATAACCAACCAATTTTATTTTCTAGTTTTTAGTACATTATCTGTTTCACTAGAATATTTCTCTACAATAAAACCATTGTACTGTATTCTATCAGACCAAAAATTTCATTTGATACCGATATTGAGTGGATTGCAGAAAATTCGTTCGTTTGATACACATATCTCAATCAATCTTTTTTTTTAGATGATATGGAATCAGCAATTTTGTAGCGGCGGTCAAATTGGATTTTTCAAGATATGCAGTTTTAAAATGACAGTAGAGATAAAGGTTTTTTATAAATTCGGTCAGTTCCTATGGGTCAAATTTCTATTAATGTGGGACAGCCCTACAGACATACAAACATACATACGAACAGTTCAAGCTAAATGAAAGTGTTTAATAAAGTAATTTGCTATTTTGTGATTGCGGCCATCTTGGATTTGGATTTTTCATGATCTACTGTGAGCCCTTTCATTTGATACCCATATTAATCGGGTGAGACAATATGCAGCCCGCCATTTGATAGTGGCAGCCATCATAGATTTACATTTATAGGAAACCTGAGGAAAACCAAGAAGGTGGAGCAGAAATCCTTTTCTAACAATGGATCCGAAACCCCCAAGCGCAAACGAGGTCGACCAAAAGGAGCCAAAAACCAAGCAAAAACGACGGTCATGCAATTTTCTTTTTGCGAACTTTGTGGCAGCTGCTTCAGTTTGTCGGAGGACTGACAAGATTGGTTGAAGTGTTCGAAGTGCTTCTTGTGGTTCCATGAATGCCAAGAGGATTCACGATGCCCATCATGTGACACTTCGCACAGATGCAGTTGCCGTGCTGAACTTTCTCTTTTTTAATAAAATCTTTATCACTTCACTATGTCTGTTTTGAAGTATTTTTTTCTTTTATTGGAGAAATTTTTTCTTGAAGCTAATTATGCCTTTGTTGACGTTAAATTGTTTTTTTTTGTGAGATTTGATAAAGTAAGTTAATCATGGCATAAACATATCATTGTTGAAATACCAACATAAAACAAACATGTTTCGGAACAATGCAACACTTTTTTTTTATTTATTAACACAAGAAGAAATGCGCGCGTGTGTGTGTGTTTGTTGTACTTAAACACATCTTTAAAGCATCTGTTAATAAGGGTGATCTCTATGCCCCGTGGGGTGCCCATTATGCCTCAGGGGGTGCTCATTGTGCCCCACACACGTGCTGATTTCTTGTTTTTGATGCATGAACTAAAAGAGCATTTTTCACAATCATACAATTATTTTTCAATTTGTAAACCGCATCTTTAATTATCATGAGTTAATTAGAATTTTGCGCTAAAAACATCTCGAAATTTCATTTATTTTTAATGCTTAAATCTGCAGTTAAGTTAGGGTGCTCATTATGCCCCTAATCCCTCTACCTGTGTGGTATTTGACTTCTGGTCTCCGGTTAATTTATAGTCTAAATATACCATAGAATAAAACCGCATCTGAACGAAAAGAAACACTCTCACGCAATCCCTGGATCATCGCACGCTAGCATGTTATGATTGTATTGAAATCATGAATGAAGGAAGCTGCAGCACAGCATTCATCTTCTTCTTCTTCTTCAATGGCACTAACGTTCCTAGAGGAACTTCGCCGTCTCAACGTAGTATTACTTGCGTCATTTTTATTAGTACTTAGTTGAGATTTCTATGCCAAATAACACGCCTTGAATGCATTCTGAGTGGCAAGCTCTAGAATACGCGTGACCACAGTGCAAGACGGAGGCAATTTCTTTGACGAAAAATTCCCCCGACCAGAACGGGAATCGAACCCGAACACCCGGCATGTTAGTTGTGACGCTAACCACTCGGCCACGGGAGCACAGCATTCATACGAATGGGAATAAATCAAGCTGTCTATCTCCAGCTTTTCGTTATCATGTGACTCACGTCCCACCATTACTGGCAGTATTTCGTGAAAAGTGCGATAAACTAGACCTTTTTGTCAACTGTGGAAGCGCACCTTCAATAATTGATCAGTTATCGTTATCGGGATTGGTTATACCAATGGTAAAACCATCAGTAGTATATGTCACTAACTGCATAGCGTTTAAGCCCAGTCGTCGTTCTACTACGCGTCGCAATGGATCTCGCGGTGCTGCCGGTGGTCGTGATTTTATTATTGACATACTTAGCGTATCGCTTGAAGACACAAATTACTTTCTGGTCCGATCGGAATGTGCCTTCCACTGGAGTTTCTCTGAGACAAAAGCGTGATTATAACGTTCATATTGCCCGATCCTTCCAAAAGCTGTACCATCAGTTCAAAGGTCAGTTTCCGATCGCTGGAATCTATTTGTACATCAAGCCGGTCGCGCTGGCCATCGATTTGGAACTGCTGAAGTGTATATTCGTTAAGGATTTCCAGTATTTCCACGATCGGGGCACATACTACAATGAGAAGGACGATCCTCTGTCTGCGCATCTGTTTAATTTGCAGGGCACGAAATGGCGTAATTTGAGGATGAAAATTTCTCCAACGTTCACCTCGGGAAAGATGAAAATTATGTTCCCGACCATGATCGCAGCGGGGAAACAATTCGGCGATTACATGAATGAAAAAGTTGGAAAGGGAACGGAGCTCGAACTGAAGGATCTGCTTGCACGGTTCACCACCGATGTGATTGGAATGTGTGCCTTCGGAATCGAGTGCAACTCGATGAAGGATCCTAATGCACAGTTTCGCCAGATGGGGAGAAGGCACTTCGAATTACCGAGAAACCGGCTGAAGGATTCGGTTTGTTCGATTGCCCCACGATTTGCACGCTTACTCGGACTGAGACAAAATGATCCGGAACTGTCCGATTTTTTCATCAATGTGGTTCGGGAAACTGTTGATTATCGTGTTAAGAACAATGTGCACAGGAACGACTTTATGGATTTACTGATTGCTATGATGAAAGGTGACACTTCGGGACAGGATCCGTTGACCTTCAATGAAATCGCCGCTCAGGCATTCGTCTTCTTCGTCGCCGGTTTCGAAACATCGTCCACCACGATGACCTGGGCACTGTACGAGCTGTCCCTCGATCAGGATGTCCAGGAGAAGGGGAGAAAATGTGTACAGGAAGTTCTCGATAAGCACAACGGGGAGATGAGCTACGAAGCGATGTTGGAAATGACGTACATTGATCAGATTTTGAATGGTGAGGGAATTTTAACATATGTAACGAAAGATATGATATTCAATACAACTTTTGTTTCAGAAACACTTCGCAAGTATCCACCGGTACCTCTTCATTTCCGTGCAGTAGGAAAGGACTATCAAATACCCGACACCAATACTGTGCTACCAGCTGGCACTAGCGTGATGATTCCTGTCTACGCTATCCATCACGATCCGGAGATATTCGCAGATCCGGAAAAGTTCGATCCAGAGCGATTCACAGAGGAAGAAATACGCAAACGGCACCCATATGCTTGGACACCATTCGGGGAAGGTCCCCGTATCTGTATCGGCATGCGATTTGGGATGATGCAAGCCCGAATAGGGTTGGCATTGTTGCTGCGATCCTTCCAATTCACGAGTGGCGAAAAGTCAACCGTTCCGCTGGACTTCACGGCGAAAAGTTTTATTCTGTCTCCCGAACAGGGATTGTGGTTGAGGGTTGATAAACTTTGAAATAAAGAAGGTATTCTTGGATATTGAAAACTAATGAGATTTAATCTACTTCGATGTGTTTGATAATGTAGTGGGTCTTCATAGTAAATATAAAAAATTGATCACATTGTGATCGCTATGTTAAGAAGTGAATAAACTAAAGATGTGACGCATCGAATCAAAAATATCAAGTTTACACTTGGCATGGCCACCTTTTGCTAATCAGTCTTCAGAAAACAAACGCAGCGCTACGCTTGAGTTGAAATTCCATCAGCGCGCGCTTAAAGAAAACTCGTATTCTCTCTTGGTGCGAAGCGCACAAAATTCATAAGCACGACAGCACAAAATGTACCCGGTGGAGAACTCAGATACTAAACATTTCTTCTCAATTGTGTGATGCGCATTACACACACATATACACACACACACACACTAGGCCCCGACGCGAGCGAAGTAAGGGAGAGGCCCTGATCGTCGAAGTAAAGGAAGGAGTGACTTATGCATCACTCCTACGGAAAGTGAGGGACGATCCGGAGTTGAAAGAACTGGGAGAGAAGGTGGTGAAAACCAGGCGTACCCAGAAAGGAGAGATGCTCTTCGAGCTCAAGAGGGATCCGGCGGTCAAAAGTTCAGCCTTCAAGGAACTGGTTGCGAAGTCGCTCGGTGAGGAGGTGAAGGTGAGGGATCTTTCCCAGGAATCAGTGGTCGAATGCAGAAATTTGGACGAAATC
Source organism: Toxorhynchites rutilus septentrionalis (assembly GCF_029784135.1). NCBI lineage: Eukaryota > Metazoa > Arthropoda > Insecta > Diptera > Culicidae > Toxorhynchites > Toxorhynchites rutilus. The sequence goes on along the minus strand of NC_073746.1, from coordinate 28,387,158 downwards.
ACGACAGACGAGGAGTTAAGGCGCGAGTTAATAGAACAGTGTAAGCTGGACAATACACCAAAGACGATCCGTATGAGGAAGGCGTATGGTGGCACGCAGGCGGCGTCGATACGGCTCTCAACAGTCGCAGCCAATAAGATGGTAGAAACGACCAAAATAAAAGTTGGCTGGTCGGTTTGCTCGCTGAAGATGGTGCCCCGGGTGGCCAAGCGGATGGAGAGATGCTTCCAGTGCATGGGCTTCGGACATCAGGCAAGAAACTGCACAGGCCCCGACAGGTCTGAACTGTGCAGGAGATGCGGTGAGGAAGGGCATGTTGCGAGAGACTGCACGAAGCAACCGAAATGCCTGCTCTGCAAACCAGAGAACGGCAGCGACCATGCGACAGGAAGCTTCAAGTGTCCCTCATATAAGAAGGCGTTAGCAGAGTCGCAGTAACGGAGATAATTCAGATCAATCTGAACGTCGCATTTTGTCTCTGTTGTCGACTGCCACAACAGTTGCAGAGCTGTGTTGCAATGCTCAGCAACTGTTGTGGCAGTCGACAACAGAGACAAAATGCGACGTTGCAATCATAGCGGAGTCGTACCGAGTACCCCGTGATAACGGCAGCTGGGCGACGGATAGTTTAGGGATTGCTGCAATACAGGTGATGGGCAGATATCCTATCCAGGAAGTGGTTGGAGGTTCACATGAAGGTTTCGTAATCGCCAAAATTAATGGAATCTTCATGTGTAGTTGCTACTCACCCCCGAGATGGACAACTGAGCAATTCCACCAGATGCTAGACGCAATGACCGAGGAACTAATTAGTAGAATACCGATCGTCATTGGAGGCGACTTCAACGCCTGGGCGGTGGAATGGGGAAGTAGATGCACCAACATCAGAGGGTACAGTCTACTGGAAGCTGTAGCAAAGCTGGAAGTAACGTTACTGAACGAAGGTACCACCAGCACTTTCCGGAAAGATGGGCGCGAATCCATCATCGACGTTACTTTTTGCAGTCCGTCGCTGTTGGCGAGTACGGAGTGGAAAGTGTGCGAGTCGTATACGCACAGTGATCACCAGGCGATCCGGTACAGAATCGGTCAACGAAGCCACGTGCTAGTTCGGATTTCGACAAGGACCTTTTCGTCGAAGCACTTCGTCTAGATAGCGGAGCTTCAGTTTGGAACGCAGAAAAGTTGACAGATCTACTGGTGAGAGCATGCGACACTACCATGCCGAGGAAAGTTGCACCAAAAAATGGAAGACGCCCAGCTTACTGGTGGAACGACTCTCTCCGCAACCTTCGCGCTAGCTGTCTTCGAGCCAGAAGCCGCGTTCAGAGAGCACGAAACAGTGCTGATAGAGAGGAACGTAATACGGTGTACCGAGCAGCTAGAGCCGCCTTGAAACGGGGAATCACACTGAGCAAAGCGAACTGTTTCAAGGAGCTGTGCCGAGAGTGCCAACCCATGGGGCAACGCGTATCGAGTCGTGATGGCGAAGATCAGAGGACCTGTGTCGCCCGTCGAATCGTGTCCCGAGAAGCTGAAGGTCATTGTGGAGGGTTTATTTCCGATGCATGATCCTACGATATGGCCACCGACACCGTACGCCGAAATAGCTTCCGAACGTTCTCAAGTTTCCAATCAAGAACTGGTAGCAGTGGCGAAGAGACTGCAGGTAAAGAAAGCGCCCGGCCCCGACGGAATCCCCAACGCGGCCTTGAAAACGGCGATTCAGGAGTTCCCGGACAATGCCTGGATGATGGTCACTTTCCTAAGAAATGGAAGATCCAAAAGTTAGTGTTGCTGCCAAAACCAGGAAAGCCCCCGGGGGTACCAACATCCTATAGGCCCATATGCCTGCTGGATACGCTCGGGAAACTCTTGGAAAGGATTATCCTCAACAGACTGACGAAATGTACGGAGAGTGACCATGGTCTGTCAAAGATGCAGTTTGTATTCCGGAAAGGCAGGTCCACCGTTGATGCTATCCGGGCAGTGGTTGAAAAAGCAGAGAAGGCATCACAGCAAAAGCGGAGGGGCGACCGACATTGTGCTATAGTAACGATCGACGTGAGGAATGCTTTCAACAGCGCTAGCTGGGAAGCCATCGCCGAGTCCCTACACCGTATGAAGGTTCCTGGGTACCTGTGCAGAATTCTAGGAAGCTACTTACAGATCCGCGTCCTAGTCTACGTGACGAGCATGGGGCGGACAACGTTGAATATAACGGCCGGAGTACCACAAGGCTCTATCCTGGGCCCAACGCTCTGGCACGTAATGTATAACGGTGTACTGAATCTGAAACTTCCCGAAGGCGTGGAGATCGTGGGCTTCGCGGATGATATCGCTCTCACAGTGGCAGGCGAGGCACTCGAAGAGGTGAAGATGCTTGCAATCGAGTCCATCGTCTCAGTAGAGAACTGGATGCAAGCAGTGAAACTGCAGATTGCTCATAATAAAACGGAAGTATTGTTGGTGAGTAACTGCAAAGCCGTGCAGCGAGCGGAAATTACAGTCGGGGAGCACGTGATAACTTCTAAGCGTAGGTTGAAATACTTGGGGGTTATGATCGACGACCGGCTGAATTTCAACAACCACCACGACTACGTCTGCGAGAAAGCAGAGAAGTCCATTAGCGCGATAGCGAGAATAATGCCGAATAACGCAGGACCTTGCAGTAGCAAAAGACGTCTTCTGGCTTCTGTATCCTCGTCCATACTGCTGTATGGAGCACCAGCCTGGTCTGCGACTCTCGAAACCCACCGGAATCGTGGAAAACTGGACCGTACGTTTCGGCTCATGGCGATGCGAGTGGCGAGCGCGTATAGGACGATCTCGTTGGAGGCAGTCTGCGTTATCGCCGGCATGATCCCGATTGGCATCACTCTGGCGGAAGACGGAGAGTGCTACTGACGGAAGGAAATCAGAGGTATCCGGAAAACAGCGAGAGTAGAATCACTCTTGAAGTGGCAGCAGGAATGGGACACGGCGGAGAAAGGTAGGTGGACGTATGGACTCATACCGGTACTATCGACCTGGTTGAACAGGAAGCACGGGGAGTTGAATTTTCATCTGACACAGTTCCTGTCTGGACATGGCTGCTTCAGGCAATATTTGCACCGGTTCGGGCACGCAACGTCGCCACTCTTTCCGGAGTGTGAAGACGTGGAGGAAACACCAGAACACGTGGTATTCGAGTGTCCCAGGTTCATCGCAAGACGCGAGGGGCTGCCTGCCCTTCATGCCGGGAACATAGTGGAGGAAATGTGTCGCGAGGAGGGCACCTGGAACGCTGTGAACAGTGTAATCGTGCACATCATGTCCGAGCTACAGCGGAAGTGGAGGGTCGACCAGCGACCCCTGACCGTAGAAGAGAAACAACTGCGAGGGCTGCTGCAACGGACTGTACCCCACGGGAGTCGCTGTGACGGAGTGCGCGTTATGTTGGAGGGCACTGCCTAATCGGCGCTCCGTTGGGAAGAGAAATCCTGCGAGGGTGGCTGTGACGGGGCGCGGGTCAAGTTGGAGGGCGCTTCCTAATCGGTTCACGTCTCGACAGGTGAGAAACCCCGCGAGGGTGACTGTGACGGGTTGCGCGTCAAGTTGGAGGGCAATTCCTAATCGGTACACGTCTCGACGGGTAAAAGGAATCCTGTGCAACGGATGTGCATGGCGGAGTACAACGGATTCGTAAATGAGATATACAGAGAAAAAGGGAAGGATCAACGCTAGTTTGCGTTGAAAACTCGTGAAGTGCATGAGCACAGCCGCCCCCTGAAGTAGTCGCCTAGATGTGGTCCCGGGGGAAATGAGGCTACGAGTAGAGGGCTTGGTTTTTGTGGGTGCGATCCCCACTCGACGTCTGGGTTATCCCTTCCCAGATAAGGATGGAAGGGCGTTCCTCACCTCTATAAAAAAAACACACACACACACTCACATACATACACATCAAATTCTAGCGCCCGCTTTGTCTTCGTTCGTTCTAAGCAAAGCATAAAAACAACAGCGCGCCTCCATTTGAACCGTATACGCTTGTGTGAAGAAAAATATCTCAACAGAGAGAGCAATCCCGATTCAAGCGCGCAGCAAATTTCAGTGTAAAACTCAGCGTAAACTCAGCTTAAAACTGGGCTTGCGTCCACGGCGCTGACAATCAAACATTTCATCTGTGTTTCGGAGCGTGCTCATTCGCCAGAGCGCATGTGTGCGCAAGGAGTGGGAGCTCAACTGTGTACAAAAATCTTGTGGCGCATCAGCACCGAGTTGCATTCTGAAGACTGCTTCTAATCGTTGACTGACCTCGACCCAATAATAAACCGCGAGCAAGGATACATGCACCCCTGGAGATCCTTGCGCCTGCGATTCGGAATCAAATGTCAGCTGATCAAATGCCAAATCAAAACTCTCTTCGATACCCCAACGATGAACAAGGAGAACGTCGAAGAACTTTTGACCTTGGTGGACCGTTTCGAAAAGCAAATTTCGGTCTTCAAGAGCTTCGGAGAACCAGCTTACCGTTGGAGTTCTCTTCTGGTCTACCTGTTATCGATACTCTCTACCATTGTCTCGATTTCCGCAAGATGAATATCACCCAACGATTGGAGCTCGTGCAGCAAAACCGGTTGTCATATTCTCACTACACGATGACCTGTTCTGACTAGAGGTGTCTTGTGTGCTCCATGAAGCTCCACACTCTTTTGGATTTGTATTTGCCGTTTCAGGTGTCGATTCTGGCAGTCATTCCTCCAATACCAGCTGCTGCGTGGCACTCCAACAACACTCTTCTGCGCCACAAGTCCAGCTAGCTATCGATCTTCTCTCGCGTGTCGCCTCTCTCAATTATGTACACGATGTTGGTGCTGTCATCTATCACGGTGAAGCTTCCACAATCGACACAATCGACGACCGCATTGTTGACGTAGAACTACGCTGTGATTTGATTCATTCAAGTCGTTTGTTTATAACTGCGGATATTATTTCATAATGCTACGAAAATTTTAAAATAACCATTCTACCGGTTTGGTTGCCCTGAAATGTTTTTTTTTATTTTAGATTCATTTGACGATAATTGTTTGATGATTTATTCTTGTGCTCGCAGAACAATACGTGCTCGAGATAAGCGCAGCTGTCATCGTTAGTGGAGAAAGTTTTGCCACTGGCAAGTGAAACCAAATCACATATAAAATTCCAGAACGTCATTTACTCTCTTGGTGACTAAATAAATGATGACAGAAAACAAACAATGTTAACTACTTGGAAAAAGGCTGAATATTTGCCTCGGCAGAGATTCATTTCTAATACCCTAGCGTAAATATTTCCCTCTCGCTATATTCCCCCCTTGTTTATATTTATCATTACGGATGCATAATTTGCAACACAAAACAAACGTCAATCACAGCATAAAAAATTAGGCGATTGTTGCATCGTTACATGGCCAATGTACACGAGAGCAGATACAAATGGGGTTTCAGCGTAGCGAAGATGCACTATTTTTACGTACGGGTTATGAAGTACGCACGTACGCACACAAATGTCCATATATCGATGGCTTGAATCAACTAAATATACACTCACTAGTCACCGATTTGCGCTCTTCTCAACAGAAGCCCTTTCTGTTAATATTGTCAATCTAGATTAGCTCAACTGTCATCCTTTGTGGAGAGAGTTTTTCTACCGTCATGCGAAACCAAATCACTGACAAAATTTCAGAGCATTTATTTTCTTGGTGAGCTAACGATAGCCTAGCTTGACAATTGTGTAGCTTAGTACCTTAATGCAATTGCGTCAGTTTGATGCAGTGATTGCAATGCCAGAGACATCGACGAGTGAGTAATTTGATCGCGTCCACAGCTCAATCCGAAACAAAAACATGTGATGACGCAAAACAAGGAAGAACAAGCGATATTCATTGCTTTGAATACAGAACGATACTAAAAGTTTGCCTTCCTTCCTTGTTTGAGATTTTAAACTTTCTCATTTCTTTCTTCTCTAACCTTCAAGAAGGCCCTTGGAAAACTATACTTTATCCATCAGATTACTCCTCCACCCCCATTGCCTTGAGAAAGGCATTCGATCTCTCGCCGTGCAGCTTGCCCAACAACGATGTTGTTCAGTCGATTTCCTCACAAAGAATGAAAGTTTGCCTCAGCGAGATTCACTGTTTATATTTTAGGCAAATATTCCCCTTCGTTCCTCTTCTTTTTCCTTTGTCCACAAAGACTTACGATTTCTCCTTCGTTGCTCGTCGATAAGTTGCTCGTTATTGGCAGCTCTGTTCGGGAAAGCACACAAACGAGGAGATGGGAATGCTTCCAATTTTCATAATTTGAAACCATATACAGACTATGGGATTGTAATGTATATGTATATTGTAATATCAAACAAATTTTAGGGAATTTCTTATTCGTTTGGTATGTAAATCGCCAAAATCTGTTCGCGGAAAAAATAGTTATTAACGTTAACTTAATTTCATAAAAACGTAACCTGTTTTCTGATTTGAAAGACGTAGTTCTTCGTCAGAAACGCAACAAACGGCCTGGAACGTTCGCTTGCCGCAAACCATACGAGAAAAGAGCTGTATAAGAAAGTTCATTCGTGAGTATCTCGACTCAGTTCACATGCACAAGAAGTTCACTGCCGAAGAAGAGCTCAAGCCGCTGTTTTTCAGCCAGAGAGTATAACGACCAAGATGTGCGATGTTTTCGATGCGCCGTGCCGTTCCAAGCCTGTCGCACAACGATGTTCTTCTCTTGGGGCAACCATCCAAGATACTCTGGATACAATCGTTCAACGTTTCAGATTCCACCACTATGTCGTCACAGCTGACATCGAGAAGATGTATCGCAAGTTCGGGTCCACGAATCAGACCAGCCTCTCCAGCGATTTCTGTGGCGCGACGAAACCGTTTTTCCGCTCAACTCTGTCACCTACGGCACCAGTAGTGTCCCGTTTCTTGCGACCATAGTGTTGTCTAAGCTCATCGACGATAAAGAGAAGACATTCTCGCTCGCCGCATCTGTCGTACGACTCGACATACGTGGAGAACCTACTAACAGATACTGACAATGCCGGTTTTCTCGCCAAAATAAGCAGGGAGATTATTGCAATGCTTGCATCTGCAGGTCTTCCGTTCCGTCAATGGTCATCCAATTCCGAAGCTGTGTTAGGCAAAATTCTTCCAGAGCTGCAAGATACTGCGTCATTGCGTGACTTGGACGACGAATTCTCCGTAATCGCACTTGTTCTTCGTTGAAAGCCAGTCTCGGTTAACCTTCTCCTTAAGACTCCAAAATGGGAGGGGACACGTAGTGTTAGCTAAGAGAACGATACTCTCCGGCATCAGCAGGCTCTTTGACACACTGGGATTGATTGGTCCGACAATTACCAATGCTAAAATCAACCTTCAAGGGCTGCACCTTGAATGAGACACACCGGTATCCGGTCAATTCGCTCACGATTGGCACTGTGTTCCACGTCACGTTCTTTGTCCAGGTTACACACGCCGAGCGATGCCATGGAAGACACTTGTAGCGCATGCACAGCTGCTCTCCAGACTTCTCTAGAAGGATCTGAACATTTTCAATGTATCGTTATCGTGCTGAACTGCAGCGATGTAGCCATTTTTCCCTTTATCTTCCTCTTCAGCATCCTTTGGAGCTTCTTGTCGCTCAGGGTCGTCGGTCGTCCGGAACCGGGCTTTCTATCGATGCTCTGATTGTTGTCCAATAGTGCTAAGATGTTGTAGATGTCGGAACGGGCGTATAACGAGGGTAACGGGTAACGAGTTTTAATTTGCTGCGCTTCTCCCTAGACTGCAAATTTTCCATGGGCCGATAATTTTGGACCTTCTATCCAAAAATGACTTTTTTGAGTTATGATTTTTCAAAGTGAACGGGTCCAAAAAATCATTTTTCACCTTTTCCCGCGCAACATCGAGTCTCACTCGTGTTGTACTTGCATAACATAGGGCGCTAGAACGCTCAGCAGAGTAGTGAAATCACTTGATGTGTGACGTATTAAATAATACGGGAGGGAGTTAATACCAGCACTGTATTTGTAATCCTTGCAAATCCTGGAAATCACGGCTCGACTTATGTCACACTTTTCTTTGTTGAATTCTGATGATTACGCAGAAATAAAATAATGCTATTTCTTTTCCGCCTCATTTGTTGCCGGTCACGACTGGTAATTTTCAAACAAATGCCGAGCCATTTCATTCATTCCTTAGGTATCTATACAATCCATTTATTATTATCATATCTACAGTGATTTACAGTGACTCTTAATAGATAGCTAAATCTACAACAACTATTCGATACCTGACCGATCGATCAAGAGATTTTTGGTAGATTGCTATTGTTTGAGAGCTGTCGTTGCTATCTGAATTGAAACATATTGTATTTGTCTACAAAAACATGCTGAAAACTGTACTTTAACATCCAAGCGTCACCATAAATCTATTTCTACCTGTTATTGATTCTATAGCTGTACAAAAGAAAAAAAAATTAAAAATTTTGAAGAAAAAATCTTGAAAAAGTTTTTGTTAGGAAAACTTTTTCGTCTTAAATATGCTCAAGTTGTGATGTATGGAAGAGTTGTAGGGCACATATTTATCCACAATTTATCTACCATTTCATCAAAATCTGAGATAACCATTTAGAGAAAATCGACTCTTTTCAGTGTAGAATTAAAAAAAAAAATTTCAGTATTTATAATACTCAATTATTTTCCTCAAACTCTTCCGTAGATAAATTTTTTGTAGGACTTACCATTTTCAAGTAAAAAAATATATAAAAAAATACCAAAAATATTTAGCCCTTTCCATATGTTAGTCTAGATAAATTTTCGGAAAACTAAGTATGCCAAGTTAGGTAAGGTCTTCACGCCCAGAAAGTTTCATTAAGTTCTAAGAGGGTCATGCCAATCCCATAGACGAGTTGGCGCGAAATCCGTCTAGATGAGAAAGGCACGACCACATCTTCAGGTGGGGTAAAATAGAATTTTTTATGCACAAATCTTTGAATTACCTATTAAATGACCGTAAACAAATAATTCAGGGCATTTGTATACATTTTTGTGCATATCACACCAAAAAATCATAAAGTAATAGATTGATCAACTTTACCCTAAAACTTTGTTTTCAAATTTGCCGAAAAAAAGTGTTCCAAACTTGCGGAAACTTTTCAACATTTTTTTTCATAACCGTTTGGTGACCTTTGCACAAATGCAACACCATGAAACTATTCAAGTCCTCCCAAAATAAAAAGTCTGGCCATCCGCGTCTGCGGCTGGGAAAGCGATATTTAATAGCCACCGGAAACATTGATCAGAACATATACGTCAAAGAATTCTTGGATAAATGCCTGCTGCCTTTGCTCAAACGAAAACGACAAACCAGTTCTGTTTTGACCGGATTTGGCCGTTATGGAAAAAGGCGCTGGAGTGGTATGCTGATAATAACGCAATAATAATGCTCAAATCCCACAACCTTCCATTCCCCAGAGTTCCGTCCCAGAAAGATAATTGGGTCATCGTAAACAGCAGCCCGATGTTTCTTGCAGAGCAGAACAGTTGCATGGATGAATCGATTCTTCTTCCACCGTGGATCGATCTTCATCGCTGATGATGGTTGCGTGGACGTAGTTATTCTATAACAACACAAAGATGGTCAATTGAGGACCCTGAGTTTGAACTCACGATCGATCGCTTAGTAAGCGAACGCATAACCAAGTGGCTACGAAGACCCCCATTATTTCTGTTTAAACAGAATATCAATAAAAGGTGCACCCGAGTGGTTAGCGTCTCACATTATCATGCCTGGTGTTCGGGTTCGATTCCCGTTCTGGCCGAGGGATTTTTTCGTCAAAAAAAATCATTCGACTTGCACTATGGTCACGAGTATTCTAGAGCTTGTCCCACGGAATACATTCAAGGCGTGTTATTTGCCTTTTAGAAATCTCAACTAAGTATTAATAAATGACACTAGTTAATGCATACGTTGAGACGGCAAACGTTTCATAGGGAACGTTAACGCCATTCAATATAGGGGAAGTGGGGGCATAGTGGTCACCCTAAGGAATGAGCCCATTTCCAGCGTCCACATACCTCTTCAATTCCAGTTTCTCGAAGAATATTATAGTTCAACTCATTGTTGTTCAAGATAGCAAACGGCTTTTACTATAAAAATTCAAAATAGTACAATTTTCATCGTTAGAAAAAAAGGTGGAAAATCGAACTTTTTTTTGCTTGGAGGTAAAGTGGTCATCTAGTGGGGGCAAAGTGGTCACTCGCACATATCAAGCTAAATGGCATAGATTTATGCGTTTTTTTCGTCCAAATTTGTTCAAATCATATTTGATATAGTAGGTACATGTATGAAATAAGCTTAGCCTTTTCACCTAGAGTCTCAATTTAGATTTTCTCATGCATACAAAAACGTAGTAAGAAACACATAACGTTTCGCATAATGAGGTTTGGTTTTGTCGTAGTGGCATATTTATCCAGGGTCAAAGCCATAAAAGGATCCTCTTCAACATTGTAAGTCGTTATTTACCTATGACCACTTTGCCCCCAAACATTAAAGTAATTTATATGCGAATTAATCGCTGAGATTAAACAAAATATCTGTTCACCTCTTCTAGAATATGTGAACAGTCGTCCAAACTAATGATTTGTCCAACATATGAGATTGAATAAACTAAATTTCATGAGAAATTCCTTAGATACCATGCGCACAGAACTACGGCCGAATGGCTATCGAGAGAGTAATTTCTGTTTTTATTTGTAAGTTGACATGCGAGAGCTCTACTGAAGTACAGGGTGACTCAAAAGTCATTAAATTCTTCAAACATGAGGTTACTATCAATACGGCATCTACAGTCAATAGTTATACTACCAAACAAGCAGGTGACCACTTTGCCCCCCATGACCAATTTGCCCCCACTACCTGTATATCAATAAAAGGCAGGCACATTAGTGTGAAAACACCATGCCATACTGTGCGCTTATGCTAGATAGATAGATATAGAAAAAGAAAGACGATAATCGACATAAAGGTATTCGATGTGAGTAGAGCGGAGTAGGATTCTCACAACTGGAAGAAAAGAATATAATATTGGGGAGTAAAAAACTTGAAAATGCCGAAAACAATAAAAAAGCTGGATAAAACTGTGAAAATTAAAAAAAAAGGAAGGCAAAAAAGGCAAACAAAATTTTTATTTTGCTTTCGACTGTTTCGCTGGCATACTTTGAAAAACTGGCAATATACAGGAAAAACTGGAAGGTTGGCAACTCTGCACATTACACGCATTTAGACCAAATGTTTATCGTTCGGACCTTTAAAAATCATATAAACGATAGAGTTTTTCTTGAGTTCGATTTTTTCTTCATCAATCTACAGACTTTAAAAGAAAAGTTTAAAATATAAACAGTATCCTATTTCGAATTTCCAATATATTCCATTTTATGAGAAGGAAATTGCGTAAAACTCTTCTTCGATACACTCTTTACTTTTTACGGAGCAATTTAAATTGAAAATCAAGATGCAGGTGGAACGCGAATAAATAGTTTTTATTGAACAATTTCTTGTTCAATTGCATTTCGGGTCACCAGAACAGAGCAGAGCGTTGGTTTGAACCCGCCTTAAGAGTAGAAAATAGCTGCTAAACAGCGACAGTATATCAAATGGTGGTATAGGCACAGAAGTTAAAATTGTAATCGTTTGGTTCTTCACCGCTACGAAAAGAAATCCGCTACAAAACAAACAGCAAAAGATCACTCACACTCACTCATGCGCCAGCCTCTCTTATCAGCTTAGATACGAATGTACTCATTCAACCAAAACTCGCTTCTCAACCACATCTATGGCTACTAACATCCAACACGCTTATTGCTGTTGAACGCCTGAGTACCAACGCACAAAGTTCATCTGGCATTGGTTCAATTGGTTCACATATTTCAGTTCTTCTAAGCCCCGTGAGTCGTTTGGTTGGATTGCAAAGATGGCTCTCGTAGCACTCGTGTGGATCGTTGGCATACTTCTGCTGGCATCATTCCTGTGGGTCAAAAAACGATTCAACTTTTGGAAGGATCGTGGAGTGGAGTTTATTGAGCCCGAGTTCCCGTTTGGGAATTTTAAGACCTTGGGTAAGGTGGAACACATTGCACCGATTACGAGACGGCACTACGATTATTTCAAGCGCAAGGCCGTTCCCTTTGGCGGAGTGTTTATGTTGACATCGCCACTGCTGTACATCTTGGATGTGAAACTGATCAAAACCATCCTCGTTAAGGATTTTAACTACTTCCCCAATCGGGGTGTGTACTTCAACGAGAAGGATGACCCATTATCGGCCCATATGTTCGCGATCGAAGGACAAAAGTGGAAAGCGCTGCGGAATAAATTATCGCCCACCTTTACGAGTGGTAGAATCAAGATGACCTTTCCGTTGGTGGTGGATGTCTGCCGGCACTTTTGCGATCATGTGAGTGAGGTCGTGCTGAAGGAGAATGAAGTGGAGATGCATGATTTGCTGTCGCGATACACGATCGATGTGATTGGAACATGTGCGTTCGGAATTGAGTGCAACAGTTTTCGTGACCCAGACAATGAGTTCCGCCGGTACGGAAAAATTGCGTTTGATAAACTGCCTCACTCTCCGCTGGTGGTTTATTTGATGAAGGCTTTTCGAAGCTATGCCAACGCGCTAGGTATGAAGCAACTTCACGATGATGTTTCCTCGTTCTTCACGAAGGTCGTGAAAGATACAATCGAATATCGGGAGACGAACAATGTTGTGAGGAATGATTTCATGGATCTTCTGTTGAAGTTGAAAAACACCGGTCGCTTGGAAGAATCGGGGGAAGAAATTGGCAAACTTTCATTCGAAGAGATAGCGGCTCAAGCGTTTATTTTCTTCACCGCCGGTTACGACACTTCTTCAACCGCCATGACTTATACCGTTTATGAGCTGGCGCTCAACCAAGAAGTGCAGGAAAAAGCCCGTGAATGCGTTTTGAAAACTTTTGAAGCGAACAATGGCAGCCTCACCTACGAATCCGTCGCAAACATGGGTTATCTCGATCAGTGCATAAATGGTATATCAATGTGCGAAAACTTATCACCTTATCACTTCTTGCTATTATTTTTGTAGAAACACTCCGCAAGCATCCCCCCGTTGCTATTTTGGAACGGAACGCCGATAAGGATTACCGAATACCGGACAGTGATTTGATAATCAAGAAGGGGCGCAAAATTATGATTCCCACTTTCGCTATGCACTACGACGAAGACTATTTCCCGAACGCTGAATTGTACGATCCGGATCGATTTTCGCCGGAAGAGGTAGCAAAGCGGGATCCATACTGTTATTTGCCGTTTGGGGAAGGACCACGGGTGTGTATTGGAATGCGTTTCGGCACGATTCAGGCCCGCGTCGGATTGGCAAATCTGTTGAAGAGGTTCCGATTTTCGGTTTGCGAGAGAACGCAAATCCCGGTGCAGTACTCGAGAACGAACTTTATTCTCGGTCCAGCTAACGGGGTGTGGCTGAAGGTGGATAGATTATAATTTTTGATCGAATCACCAAAATCTAATCATATCGATTTGATGTGATTAGCCATTTTCTATGATTTCAGATACTCGATTAATGTCCCAAATTTATAGTTATGTTATGATATAATGTTTTTCAAAATAAATAGATCTTTTTAAAATAATCATTGTGCAAGATCGAATATGTCCATATTAACAGCTTGGGGAATTCAGAGAACCGGACTCTTGATCTTGTCCTCGTGAACGACATCGTGCTACCTGGTTACCAGATTAGCGAATCCATTGAAGCGATCTCTAGGATTGATCCTCGTCGCCCTCCATTTGAGCTAATCGTTGCATATCCAACGGCTGTAACATACGAATCAGAACGTAACGATCCTGGTTTCGATTTCAAACGGGTCAACTTTGAGCATTTGTGTGCAGCATTACTCGTGGTCGACTGGAATACTCTGGACACGATTCAAGACACCGATGGAGCCGTTGGATTCTTCTCCAACGCTGTACTTCAGGCGATTACAGCACACGTTCCTTTGATGTCTCCTCCGTGTAAACCGCCATGATCAAACAACTGTTTACGCTTGCTGAAACGTCGTCGATCTGCTGCTCTACGTTCCAACTGCAGTCAATGATCTCAACACTCGAAGCAGCAGTTCAATCGGGCCAGTAATGAGTACAGGAGATACAATGGATTTTTGTATGCCCGATACAAGATTCGTATTGAGGAGAGCCTACGTGTGAATCCAAAACAGTTCTGGTCGTTCATCAACTCGAAGCGAAATGCAAACGGTCTCCCGACACCAATGTATCTTGATGATCCGATTTTAAACGATCACTTCAGCAACGTGTGTTTCTCTCGAGCTGGAAAAAATCGTACCTATTCCCCATCCACAAGACGAAGATAAACGAGATGCTAAAAAATTATCGCCGCATTACCTGCTCGAAGCTGTTTGTGATTATTATAAATGAATAGCTTTTTGCCAGTTGCTCAACGAAACAGCATGGTTTTTGCCCACAAAGATCCGCGAGCACCAATCTAGTTGAGTTCTCATCGCGTTGTATTCGCGTCATGGATGCTGGTAAGTAAGTGGATGCCGTCTACTTGGACTTGAAGGCAGCTTTTGACCGGTTCATCGGATCCTTCTCGAAGAACTAGCGAAATGTGGCGTGGCCCTTGGTTTTGTCGAGTGGTTCGAGTCATACCTGAAGAATCGAGCTTTGTGTGTGAGAATAGGGTCACATGAGTCCGAGTCATTCACAACCATATCTGGAGTGCCTCCGGGGAGCAATTACTTATTTTTCTTACTTACTTATCCTTACTTTTCGCATTGTTTGTAAACGACCTGTCCTTTATCCCGCCACGTGGAACGAGACTTTTTTGCGCCGACGATTCTAAGGTCTACGTTATTGTCGAGGACATAGATGATTGTCATCATCTTCAAAGCTTGCTGAGCATTTTTGAGACGCGGTGTGTCTGAGCGTCGAGAATTGCCAAGGTATATCGTTCACGAGAAAGCGGAATCCCATCAATTTCTCCTACATGTTATCCGGCAAAGCAATCGAGCGGGTTCAACGAGTTCGTGACTTGGGTGTAATTCTTGACGAGGAGTTCACATTCATCTATCACTACAACGACATCATCACCAGGGCAAACAAGCAGCTCGGTTTTGTTTTGAAGGTCACCAATGGATTCAAGGACCCGCTTAGCTTGAAATCTCTATACTGTGCGCTGGTTCGTTCTATCCTGGAATTTGCGCTTCTGTCGTATGGTGCACTTTCCCCAGCATTTGGAAAGCGTGCATTGAATCTGTACAAAGGAAGTTCGTACGTCGTGCTTTGAGGAATTTTCCATGGCGGAACCCAAGGGAATTGCCTCACTACGAGGAACGCTGTATCCTGCTGCTAATTGATACCCTGGAGAACAGGCGATCTGCAGCACAAGCCATGTTTGTTGCGAAGCTGCTGAGGAACGAGATTGACTTCCCTTTCTTGCTAGCTAATCTAAATATTTATGCTCCAGAACGCACCCTACGTCATCGTGATTTTCTTAGGCTCGATTTCCAGAATAGTTTGTATGGCCAGCATGATCCGTTGGAATTTATGTCTGCTACTTTCAATAGGATTTTTCACTTCTTTGACTTTAATCTCCCTAGCAATGCGCTTCGGAGTAGATTTAATGATTAGTTTAGGATAAGTTGACATTCGCAATGCGTGAATTTGATACTGGCTTGAGTAGGTTCCTTAAGACAATTTGATGTCAGATGGAAAATAAAATAAATAAATAAATAAAATCATTTGGTCCTCTCCTAAAAAGATAGAACGTCATGTATCGAATTATCACGGGGATGAAAAAGGATCCAGAATACGATAATCCAAAGTCGTAATTCCAAGTAGAAAATTTAACATCTCGAACATTATAAAAATTCGGCTCATAAAGTGACAATCCAATCCAATCTCCAATCGGGAGTAATGTTTTGGTGCAAGCTCGAGTCGAAAAAGTTTCTACAGGATTGTCCAATTCGTGGTTCGGTCTTCAAAAAAAAAAAAATAATACTTTGTGTAATATATGCTATAATCCCATCTGCTGCATAGACTCCAATTTTCGAATTTTGTAATCGGGCATTACTAATACGTGGAATACTAACACTAGCTTAAGTATGAGCTCATCTGAGAGAATATTCAATAAACTCTTTCACTTGGATTACGGCCGGTTAATTGACAAGACGTTTTTATTCATTGTCACGGATATCACAGCTATCAAAATTATTATGATACAATACGTAAAAGTTTTTTGTTCAAAAATTGTGAACCTTTCACCGAAATTATGCGATTCGACTTCACTGGACTTTTTATGGACAACTGAGAGACCAACATTCAAATCGTGCATTACGATAAAATATAAAATCATGCAAGCTGTCACGCGATGGACATTTGAAGGTTCATGGTTAGTTTAAATGAAGTTAATTGCCATTAACAATGACACGAGAAAGAAACGTTGGAATTTGAGTTCTTTATGTGTTTGTTTTAACTTCATTTAATACACTGCGTTTCAGAAATATACACCCACTCATTTTTTCTATGTTTCCAGAGATGAGTAAGAAGTCGGTTGAATTGAAGTATATGGTGTAGGATATAATAACTATCTTCATTTATAAGACTGGCCATTTGAAGTTTATTGTTGTGTTCAGGCGCGAAACATTCAAAAAACTAAAATTCCAGTGTTTCATAACTATAGAACCAGATCGAAGAACTCTCACTCCTTTACAAAATTAACGTCATTCGGGGTGGTTACGACCATGCTGCGCTATATTGTAGTATGTATCTCGTTCTTAGCAGAGGATACTGCTTGTTTAAGCTCTTCGAATGACTCATACTGTTTTTAAGCTGCATCTACTATCCGATCACTCCTCATAAGTTCCTGACATGGTTTCGATTTGGTAAACAAGTTGACCAGTCCTGAATCTGAAGTTCCTACCCATTAAACCATGCCATAACCTTCCGGATTTTATGAACTGATGCCAAATTACTCAATCATCACATTGTTTTTGATTTAAACACAGCAGTAAATGATTATGAAGTACTTCGTTGCACTTCTGATTGTTCATTCGTGTTGATGGTAAGCTATCTAAACCAGGCCTTTTTGAGAAAATTCAGATGAGACCAAACCGAAAAACTTCGTACATTCTAATTTTTTTCCTGTGATCTGAAGAAAAGGATTGATTTTGATTGAGGTCGTTTTACGTTAATGTACAGATATTTACGTGTTTTATTCATACCTTGTACTATCAACGCGTTCGTTCGGCTTAAATCGTGATGAAAGAATTTGGCGGTCATTGCAATTTAATATTCGATCTCATCAATCGCTTTTTATCACATTTTCTGACAAAAATTGGCTGGTTATCGTTAACCATTTGCATGATTGAACATTGTGTTAATTTCCCCAATCGGTACAATTGTAATTGTCAGTAGAAGAAATTCTGACCAGCAGACCGTCTATAAGTTGCGTGGCGTATTTGCAAAATTATCCAATAGTGGCAAAACCAAATAGTGGTTCTCACATTTTCGTGAAAAGTGCTAAATTTGTTCTTTATCGCAAAATATTAGACACGTTTTTTTATTCTGTCATTGGGGTGCTCATTTCCATTTTAGGGTGGTCCAAAAAATCAATTGTTTTGCCTTTTTCCTAAAAATTACACGAAATTTGATACATATTCTTTGATCCACTTTTGCAATAGGCAAAAATCGAAGATAAACTAAAACACGTGTAAGAAAAGCAGTTGTCAAAAATTAACTGAACATTAAAAATAGCCGTACTTGTCAGCATACGTGAGAGACATGAGTACCAACATAATGCCACAAAAAAGTCTAGAATGGAATATACGTAGCCCGCGTAAATTCGAAAGTCTCGATCCTTTTTGAACAGACCTCGTATAGAGCCGGATATCCGGCTACCGGATATTCTTTATTAGCTTTAGTTTCTTTTACAAAACCAAGCCACCAAAAAATTCTACTGAAAATTAATTCAAAAGTTAAGATGTGTTCTGCCGAAGTACAGGGTTTTCCATTTCGGGCTTCCGAAAGTATACAGCCCTGCGCTGACAACCGTTTGACATTGCTGTCAACCAAAGCGTCATATCGTTAGTTGAATGTCTTCCATTTTACAATATGGATCGTTTTAGCATCGCACAACGTGTTAATTTTGTTAAATTATACTATAAAAATGATGATGTTTGTCGAACATTACGGACGGATTTTGGTCGTCATGGACGGCCTACAGAGCACACAATTGCTAATGTAGTGCGTAAATTCGAACAAACTGGATCCATAGCGGATATTGTGAAACCTGTGCATCATCGTAATGTGCGTTCGGCCGAAAATATTGCTGCTGTTGCTGCCAGTGTGGAGGATGACCCGGATGTTTCGATTCCACGGCGTGCTCAGCAATTGGGCTTGTCAAACACATCATTGTGACGAATTTTGCATTTGGACTTGCACCTACATCCATATAAAGTCCAACTGGTACAAAAATTAGAGCGTGGTGACCATGGAATGCGTCGGGCATACGTCGATTGGGTGAACGAACAACAGCAGCAAAATGCTGAATTTTCGAATCAAATTTTCTTCAGCGATGAGGCACATTTCGAGCTCGGTGGCTATGTGAACACCCAAAATTTCCGTATATGGGGCTCAGAAAATCCACACGTGATTGTTGAGAGGCCATTGCATCCGCCAAAAGTCACTGTTTGGTGCGCATTATGGTCTGGTGGAGTCATCGGGCCGTATTTCTTTGAAAATGAGGACGGCGAGACGGTAACTGTGAATGGTGAGCGCTATGGCGTTAACCGATTTTTTTTTGCCACAAATTGAAGATATGGATACGGATGACAAGTGGTTTCAGCAGGACGGCGCCACGTGCCACACAACACGACCGAACATGGCCATATTGCGAACGAAATTTGAGGGACGCATAATTTCGCGTTTTGGTGATGCCAATTGGCCGTCCAGATAATGCGATTTGAACCCGCTAGACTTTTTTTTGTGGGGTTATACCGTGACTATGCCAACTCTCCGCAAACGCTTGAACATTTGAAAGACAACATTCGTGAAGTTATGACCGAGATACCGCCCCATATGTGCCGAAAAGTCATCGAAAATTACTTGTTCCGGATCGAGGTGTGCGAGGAAGCCCTAGGTGGACATTTGAATGATGTTGTATTTCACAAATAATGGCATAAACCAAACTTTAATTTGAAATAAAAGTTTCATCGAAATTCGAATTCTAAGTGTGTTTTATTTCAATTTACTTTCGGAATTTAAAGTTGGAAAACCCTGGTATTGTATAATGTAGTTGTATAATATATAATGTAAGTTACGGAAGCAACCGTCACCTATCCTAAATAGAACACGCCAGAAATCCTCCAAGGTTCGCTAAAGCAGATAGATGAATTACAACTCGCAGTAGCAATAGAGCAGACAGTGAAATCACCAATGAATGCATAATCATCAGATCCACCTGAATCAACCTCAACACATTTGGAATCTATAGTCAGCAGAATGAGCGAAAAGTCTGGAAACCAACAACGCGACACCAGCAACCGGACGTCGCTATTAAATTTCACCTTAGGGTAGGGAACTTAATTCTACAGTAAGGCCTCTGTAATCAAAAGGAAATAAATTACCTATAAGTATCATTTTGCTCTTCAAGCAGTACAGTTGTTTTCGAAAAGTCACTCCGAAAGATCTGATCCGTAACTTGTATCACAGTCGATGTAACAAACAAGTGAAGAGCATAAAATAATTCCGTAAGTCGTGTGAAGGATACCAGTCCCTATAATTTTTTTTGTATCTGAGGTGTGATGTTCCATGATTTATGAATTATTGGTCAAAGAGTGGATGAGTCGTTCACTAAAGCGTTTTTAACCTAAAGCCATGTTAACCATGCACTCCTGGCCAATGAATAAAATAAATAACATTAAAAACAATGAAAGCTTTTCTTGTGTGATAATAAAAACTTCAAATACTATAACGTTTTCATTTTTATTTACGATGAGAAAGCTCTGCAAATATCATCATTCTTCAATATAAAAAAAAACAGTTGGAAGTTGTTTATGAACATCATACGATTGATAGCCATCAACGGAAGTACTTTTCACTGAAGAATTCCTGCGTGAAATGGGATTATAATTTAACGATGGTAGATAAAATTCAGCTGAACCGGTAGAAAGCGAACTAATTCCAGCTGATACTAGCATTAGTGTTGAATCCATTCGATCAGTAAAATGTTCCGATTACTTTATGCTGTCGATATGTTAGTATCTACAGTGCGATGACAATGTATCCAATTGATCCACGATAATTTAAACCATTAAGAACCGCAACGAAATCTGAAGGACATACACCTGGGGCCGCACGTTTCGGGACAAACTTGTACGCTTCAGTTGTTCGGATTCCTCGAATGAGATCGTTTCCTTCGGTGTGGATGAGACGAAAGCAAGTCATCGGTAGGCCTTGTTAGATTCTTGGCAGACCAAGGATTTATTCATCAAGTGTAGATGGGTTATTCCGTGATCCATCCGTAACAGACGGAACGCGAAACACGAGAAAACTCGTGAGCGGTCCTTAATATGTTAAGTATTCTTGTTTATTTATTGACGACGATACTGACAAATTAAGTAAGAATACTATCATTCCAAACTATATCAGTATACATAAATTTGAAGAATACATTCAGATTATTTGACAAGAGATATTTATAGGAGTATAGAATTGAGTTGTATCCAAGCATGTCGCTGTTATGTCGCACATTAATTGAATTTGTCTACCGTACATTAAAAACTACGCATTTTGTTGACTCTGTCTTGCCACTGATACTCATATCATCTAGTGATGATACATCACCTACGTTATCAAAAATCATACTCTCTCCCTCCTCAGCGTCCTAAACATGTTACTCTCAACCGTTTTCTTTCCATTACAAGAGAACTCTGTAGAGTTGAATCGCGATGAATCACGATGAAAACAACACTTCAAAACGCTATGTCATCAACGGTTGTAAACAAATGGTTAACTATCAGTCGCTCCGGATTGGACGCTCAAGTACCTGTCGTGCAGCCACCCCACCCTTCCAACGAGATTATACATATCGGTCTCGACCATCCACTAGAGCTTCAGTTGTTAGAAGCGGTCCGAGTTGTCCACATCACTTAACTAGTTTCAGCGCGGCATTGCATCGAGTGCCTGATTCCCACTTCCGCCCAATTAAGCCCACGCGATGATGATGTTGGAGCCGTTGGACGCGATCATCACCGTGGTGATGATCGGTTTGGCCGTCTATCTGTATTTGAGCAAGCTGTACTCGCACTGGGCAGACAGAGATGTACCCTATCTCAAGCCGGATTTCATCTATGGCAACTCCAGAACCATGGGTCGCACGGAGCAGTCCGCCGTTATGTTGCAGCGATTCTACAACGAGCTGAAGGGACTGAATCCGTTCGGAGGAATTTTCATATTCACGAAACCGGTGGCGCTGGTGACGGATTTGGAGCTGCTGAAGTGTATATTTGTGAAGGATTTCGAAAATTTCCATGACCGAGGAACCTATTTCAACGAGAAAGATGATCCACTGTCAGCGAACATGTTCAACCTGGCCGGCAGCAGGTGGAAAGAGCTGAGGCATAAACTTTCGCCAACTTTTACGTCGGGTAAAATGAAAATGATGTTCCCAACGATTGTGGCCGCAGGGAAGCAGTTGAATGAATTTCTGGGGGAATTGGTTGAGCATGAACAGGAGATTGAAATGAAGGACTTGTTTGCGCGATATACGACGGACGTGATTGGGACTTGTGCCTTCGGGATCGAATGTAACTCTCTGACAGATCCCAACAATTCCTTCCGCGAGATGGGGCGGAAAATCTTCTCGACCCCAACCGGGAGAGTTAAAAGATTCATGATGGCTTCGGTGCCCAAGATTGCCAAGATGCTGGGAGTGAAGGCATTCGATCCGCAGGTTACGAAATTCTTTGCTGGGGTCGTTCGGGAAACTATTGACTATCGGTTGAAGAATAACGTTAAGAGGAACGACTTCATGGATTTGTTGATGCAAATGAGGAGCCCAGACGAACAAAATAGTGGAGAGGGATTGTTGTCATTTAACGAGATTGCCGCTCAAGCGTTTTTGTTCTTCTTGGCTGGTTTCGAAACGAGTTCAACGCTGTTGACGTGGACGTTATACGAGCTTGCGTTGAATCAGGCCGTTCAAGAAATGGGACGAGAGCATGTCGTGAGTGTTTTGGCTAACAATAATGGAGAGATGACATACGAATCTGTATTGAGCATGAAGTATTTGGATCAGATCTTGAATGGTATCGTATCAATGTTCTCATGGAGAAACTTTCATTAGTTTTTATTTTCTAATTCAGAGGCTCTCCGAAAGTACCCTCCTGTACCGATTCATTTTCGGGTGACATCTAAAGACTACCAGGTTCCCAACTCCAAATCAACCCTCGAAGCCGGAACTCGCATCTTCATACCGGTGTACGGAATCCATCACGATCCGAATGTGTTCCCCGATCCGGAGAGGTTTGACCCCGAACGGTACACCCCCGAGCAGGAAGCGAAGCGACATCCTTACGCGTGGACACCGTTTGGCGAGGGACCGAGGATTTGCGTAGGACTTCGTTTCGGGATAATGCAAGCTCGCATCGGTCTCGCTTATATGTTGAAAAACTTCAGATTTTCAATTGGGGACAAATGCGAGGTACCTTTGCAGTTTGATGTTAAAAGTTTCATACTCGCTCCCAAAGGTGGATTGTGGTTGAGAGTAGATAAAATTTAAAGTTGCACTGCCTCTGTGTTGGACTTAGGGTAGACATATTTATTATTGATTGATATCTATTATTTTTATGGTTTTATTGTGTGATGAGAAAGTCCTCGTGAATATAGTGACCACTATCACTCATATAACTTTGACTCCCATTCAAAGACAAATCAAGTGTGGAACAAAGAAACCATCGTCCAAACATTGACATTTGTCCAATTTGAATCCCTTGTTTTCGACACCAAAACCAACGGATAACCAAAAACATCCCTCAAACGAAAACTACAATCATAATCCTCATCATGCTGCAGTACGAGTATAGCCACTAAATCTGGTTCTTATCTACGGGCACAAATAATCTCCCAGCAAACAAACGACTGTCATACGCTTCGGAAGTGGGCGAACGAGAAGCAAGTTTTCTAGCTGTCGTAATTTGGTTAAATGGTGTAGCCTTTTTTCCTTATAATAAAACATTCCGGTCTCACGTCCCCTGGCAAAGGCTTGTCTAAAAATTCCTTGGCCGAAGAACCGAGTGGTCGACTTTGGCACCGTCCCAACTTTGTCAAAGCATTCGAAATATATTTATCCACACTCTCCTCGGCACATCCCGCATGTTTGTTGTGTGTTTGGGAAAACAGTTGTTCACATTGTATAGAAGCAGCTGGTGTTTAGCGAAGAAGCATCCTCCCAACCAGGCAACCAAAAGATTCATCTTCACCGAAGTTGTTTCTCTATCCACATAAACATAGGGCCACTATAACGTCACTAGTGGCGTACCCTCCCAATCACGGTAATCCTGCTTCAAGCGAATACCCTTCCGCTCGACAGAGAGAGAGAGAGAGAAAGAGAGTGAGAGTGATGTTTGCAATAATAACATAGAAAGGATACCCACTACTCGAACCGGCTTATGATGGCACGTTATTGACGCTGTCGTATTCGCTATTTTTCCGCAATTCTGGGAAGCGAGTATTGTGACGATACAAACGTCGTCTATTCCGAGCCGTAGGGCAGTGGTATTATACTGGAACGCGTGTTATCTACAGGCTGCTTGTTATGGCCTTTGGTTGTACCCGATACCCGGGCTCCCGAAGCAAACAGAAAAAAAGTGGAACTAAAGCAATTTAGCACAATTAAAAGTTGCCTGTGGCATTCGTAATGAAATGCCGTTTGGTATCCAATGCTTTTTTGTCTCTAGTGGAAATTAATGAGATTATTGTTTCGGATATATTGATTTTTCAGAAGATTGGTGATTTATAAACAAATTTCGATTTCAATTTCTACACACCGTCGTGATATGAATAGTTATTTTATATAATTCCATATCAATATTATGAAAATTTACATCTGAATTTATCATAATTGAATTACTCATTATTTTATTTGGATTTGGGGGGAAATCAAAAACACGAAATGATCATGTTGGTTGTCTTCAATCTAATGAACGCTCCAAACTTATTTTAATTATTATTTCAATTCAACGATCACTGATACAAAGGTTTTATCGTAGTCTTTGTTTATGACTTTTCTTTCGCAACGGTCTTTTCCAGACGCAAAGTTTGAATGAAGATAAATTGTAGAATTCTCATCTCTTAAGATTCTCGATGGAATAATTGATCGCCGAATTTAAAAGTACATGCTCAAATCAATTCAAAAATATACAAAATCTTACTTGGAGTTTTTTTACCCCAATTTTATGTTTTCTTTGCCCTGGAAGTTTGGACTCGAAATTTCCGAAAAATACGTTGACCAGGGCAGAACGGGCGAGTCGAACAAATTAAAATCCGGTACAAATCCGTGAAAGTCCTCTCCGACATCTTACTGTTGCTGGATTGCATTTTCAGTACCTTGGTTCACTGGCCGTTCTGGCGAAGCTCGATCGATCGAAGACCTTGTCGTGTTTCGCTCAAAAAGCTCTTGTATCTGTTGCCGATGGGCGGAAAACAGACGACCGCCGAGAGAAACGTTTCACATCTTCCACAGTATTTCCGATCTCTCTATCTGAGATATGATTTACTCTATTGATCAATAACATTGAACGTCTATGGGCAGCTTCATGGTACGAGAGTAAATCATATCTCAGAGGGAGATATCGGAAATACTGTGGATTTATGGTCTATACCCAGTTCCGGGCCAATCGAGCGAGTGCTCACATGCCGGTTTGCTTGGATGATTTCAACGATTTTATCGGTTTCCACAACGATTGGCCTACCAGTACGGGGTGTATCTTCGATAGCCCAGAACGCCAATCGAACTCAAACCAACGCTGTGCTGTGCGAATCGTTACAGAATCGGGTCCATAAACTACACGAATTTTTTCTACACTCGCCTTCGTTGAAGTTTTACCTCGCAGGTAGTAAAAACGTAAAAAATGGCGAATTTTTTCCTTGGTGGACTCCATCTTTGACGCGCTATAACTTGAGACTGAAAAGGACAATCACAACACTGTCAAAACGACACTTGTAGCACAGATTGTCGTCTTTAAATAGCCGTATAGTATGACCCGATGCGATAAGTACAACACAAGATATGTTTAAGTGTTGCCATATATTTTTTTTTTATTAAAGACGCTTTAACGATCATCATTCGCGTCTTACTCGAAATCAATTATAATAGATTGAATATCATGGTCTTTTTCAGGAACTTCAGCAGTTTCTTCTCACTGTCATTACTGTTTTTGAGGATTTCCTTTAGATTACCACGAATACCTTCCATTTCGCGTTCTTTTTTCAGCAGTGAACATTTCGTAAGGATATGTTCAATTGTAAGTTTTTGTTTGCATCTGCACGTTGGGGGGTCTGCGTAGGGTTGCAGAAGAAAACCGTGCGTGAGTACTGTATGGCCTATTCGAACACGTGTCAAAGCTCTTTGGTCCCGAGCATTTGGTTGATCCGCTCCGGCAGTTACCGTACACTTTACATGATTTAGTTGAGTTGTTGAACTGGAATGTTTCCAGTCTTGGCGCCATGTTAGCTAGATTTTATTTTTAACCATTCTCTTGGCATCTCCACCACTGAGTTCGGGAAATTTAATTACTCCTGACCTTCCTTTGTTAGCGAGTACGACCGCTACTTCATTGCCTGTAATGCCGCTGTGACCCGGAATCCATACGAAAGTTACATTTCTTTTGCATGCATCTATTTCACAAGCTTGGACCCATGGGTTCTTGGATGATCCCGCTTCCAGGGCATTTAAACAACTTGCACTATCAGAAAAAATTACTGATGGTGATTTCTTCGGTGTATTTTCTAAGGCGATGCGCAAAGCCATTAGCTCAGCACCGAAAACCGAACAGTCGTCGCTCAACCTGCCACAGAGCTCAATGTTATCCGAATAGACTCCGAAACCTGTGTTACCATCTGCTTTAGATCCATCCGTGAAATTTTTTTGAAAATCGATGTATTTTGTATTCATTAAATCATTGAAAATTGCTCTCGCTTTTTCTTTGTTTTCTCCTGCTCTCACTTGTGCCTTTATAGACCAATCAATCTTAGGTGGTTGGTAGTACCATTGTGGGCTTCTGATTCGTCGCCTTGCCGTAACAGTGGGAAAAGCTTCGTTTGTTAATGTTTCTAATGATTTGTTGGCTTTTCTAAGTTGAGCGCAATCGTGGAAGGTTCTGCCTATTTCTTTGAAGCGAATAGCTGTATTTACTTCCACCATCACTGCTCTGATTGGACTTGTTGGAAAGGCACTAGTGGCTGTACGTATGGCCTTGTTATAGACTGGCTTGAGAATGGTAATGACATTTTGTCTAGCTCTACTGGCTAAAGAAAAACCGTATAGAAGCCTGGATGGGACTAAAGCATTTGTTGTGTATGAACGACTCTTCTTTGCAGCTAATGCTTTACTACTTATCACTCTTAACATGTTGATTACTCCTATCGCTGATCTGCTTCTATCCCCGGCATGTTTTGTGAATTTCAGCTTTTTGTCTATTGTTACCCCCAAAATTCTAATCTCTCTGGAAACTGGTATGTTGATGCCATTTATTGTCATGTCTGGTGGTTTTTTGCCTCTATGCATTATGTGAATCAGTTTTCTCTTATTTCCAGCTACTCGTAGTCCGACAGAGTGTAACCAAGCAACCACGGTGTAAGCGGCTTTCATCAATCGTATACTTATTTTAGACACTCCTGATGCGACTAATAAAATATTATCTGCATAGACCAGTGCGTGTACATTGTTAGGATTTTTTGTGAAGAGTGGATTCATAGCTATGATGAAAAGTGTTACTGAAATCAATGATCCCTGCGGAACACCCCGGGTTGTAAAAAGCTCAGACGATAGCGTGTTTCCAACTCGTACTCGGAATGACCTCTGACTTAAGAAGTCTCGTATGTAGCGCATCATTCTACCTTCTATGTTCCATTTAGTAATTGTATCGAGGACCGCGTTTCTGTCAATGGTATCGAAGGCTTTCGACACGTCGATTGAGAGAAGTTCTGAGTGTTTTTTCTCTCGAAACGGAACATCTAGAAGCTCTTCTAACCCTGTTAAGTAGACTTCGGTTCCTAGACCCTCTCTGAAAGCGTACTGTCTTGGGTCGAGGAGTTTACGTTTCTTCGAGTGTGCACATGAGTCTGGTGTTCACCATTCTCTCTAGAGTCTTACCTAGACAACTTAGCAGAGAAATCGGACGATAGTCTTTTGGATCTCTTGCTATTCCTGGTTTTGGGATCGATACTACAGTCGCTTGTTTCCATGCTTTTGGGATGCATCCTTTTTGCCAAACCGCATTGAGTGTTCTCAACAAAGCCGAGTGACCAGTCTCCGGTAGATGTTTCAGCAGTGGGTACCTTAATTCGTCGGGCCCCTCAGACCTACTGTTGCTTCTTCGAAGTGCTCTGTGGAGTTCCCCCAACGAGAAGCCATTATTATAGTTTGTTGAGAGTTTGATAAGGCTCGATCGAAGCTCAGTGGAAGAAGAGTGGAAGAAGTTCTTCTTTTCTTTCTTCCTCCTGTCGTTTAGCTCTCATAGTTGTCGATAAAATCGTGCTACACGCTCCTGTATCTACAACGAAGAGGTGGGGATGGAGGTTGTCCCTTCTCCCACTTGCTGTCTTGCTTCCTGAGTGTTGCTCATCTCATTGTTGGAGTTAGAGGTTTGCCAATAGTGTTTAGCAAGTATCTCGGCCAAAACAGTCGGGTCATCTGTGTTTGTGTCGCTGCCAGGGAGTAGAAACTAGAGATGGGCAAACTGTTCACGAACGGTACAATAGAACTAGTTCGCCGAAAAGAGTGAACGAACGGTCGTTCTTTTTCAAAAAACGGTAGTTCTCCCCACGAACTGATTCCGAAAAAAAACGGTTTGCGAGTGAACGGTTTGCGAGTGGACTATTTGAGAGAGAACTGATTGAGAGTGAACTGTTTGTGAACGAACTGATTCAGAACGAACTGTATGGGAAAGAACTGATTGAGTGTGAACTGTTTGGGAACGAAGTGTTTGCGAGCGAACTGTTTGTGAACGAACGAATGCAGCTGAACTGATTTGTGCCGAACGGAAGGGATAAATATAACGAGAACGCTTGTAAGAAAAATAAAACGATATTGTCATTTATGAGCAAAATGCAAGTAACGCAGGGTTTATTTTGTTAATGTATACTCAATTTTGGGTTGAAAATTAAATTAGATTTTCGTAGTTTTAAAGGCAAAGCTATATATTTTCAATTTCATGTATTCTTTCAATTCCGCGTAATACTTCCTGATTATCAGAAAAAAATCTGGGGGAAGCTGGGGTGATTCATGAATTATGTAAACATAAAATCTCATAGTGAGGGCAAGTTGAGAAGAAAGTTTTTTCGATGTTTTCAATCCATTGTTTGGCCTATTGCGTGTACGTGTTATCGTGCTTGTTTGTATGATTGATTGTTAATGAAAATCGCTGCTGAATTTTTTCTCTGAAATAAATATGGTTTAACATGGAACCTGTGTGTTGTCCAAACAGTAAATATGAAAATACAATTTTGTTCACATTAAATTATTACATATACTTTTGTCGGTCGATAAACATATTTTCACATACAGTTTGCTACTTTTAAAGAAGAAGCACCTTATCTTTCCTCACTAAAATTCAAAAATATAAATCCCATACGTTCACTATCCAATCCAACGATATCAATTAATAGCTGTCTATTGATGTTGGGTTCCAGCTAACATTCTATGTTGTCCTTAATACCGCCGAACGGAAGAGCGAAAGAACGGTTCAAAAGAACTGATTCACTTAGATGAACGGTTAGTGACTGAACCGTTCATCAAAGTGAACTGTTTTGCCCATCTCTAGTAGAAACCTCATTGTGCTGTTTTTCCCCTGGAGTGCATTTACTCTCCGCCATATCTCTTGGGTGGTAGAGTTTGGATGTATTCCTTCTACGAAATTTGTCCAGCTTTCTTGCTTGGCTCTGATTATTGCAGATCTGGCACTATACCTTTTTGTTCGAAAATCGGTAAGGGCCTCTGCATATAGTGGGTCGTTTTTGTTGAGTTTTCGAAGAGTTCTGAGTGCCTTTCGTATGTTTTTGATTACTGTCGTCACCTCGTTGCTCCACCACGGCACATATCGTCTACCTTGTATTCCAGAGGAAAGTGGAATGTTACTCACTGCTGCGTCGATTATTATGTTAGTAAGGGTCTCTGGAGAGTATACTGTATCTTGTCTTATTATTGATTCTATGGACCTGTGATAACCTATCCAGTCAGCGTTAGCATATTTCCATTTTCTTCTGCTAGTCGAAGGTACGTAACATGTGACAGAGTGCAATGTTATAGTAAAGTAATCGCTGCCATGGATGTCCATCATAGTGTTCCACTGAAGGTTTTCTTCTCTGGCTGAAGACAGCGTGAGATCTACTACGCTTTCACTACCGTTTCCAACGGTCTCGGCAATTGACTGATCAATTCCTGAAGTTCTGCTTCCAAAACATTGTTGTCATGCGAAGGCGGAATATAAAGTGAAACGAACGTTCGACTCGTTGGGTTGTGTATCGTGACTGCTATCGCTTGCAACGTTGTTCTTATTGAAACTCTTTCGAAAGGAATGCCTTCCAAGATAGCGATTCCACTCCTCCCCATCCAATTTGTCTATCTGGTGGAAGGCAGATGTATATACATATTGGGTGGAAAAAGGTTTGCATTGTGTTGTACAAATTGTTTCCTGGAGACGGAAGATGTCTGGTTGGTGCTCTTGAAGTTCAGCAGTTCTTGCTCTATATCCTCTTACATTCCACTGTACAGCGATTGTCTTTTTAATTGGGGAGGTTCCGATTCTGTTGTTCTTATTCATATTAGCGTCAAGGGTTTGAAGATGTTCTTCTGAAATTCCATTTCCAGAGCAATTATCGTTTCCAAGGTCGTGGTCTCTTCTGGTCTTTAGTCCATCATTCATATTTTGCCTTAATGTTGCTTCTGACACTCCTTATTCTACGCTCTCTTGGTCGGTCTCACTGTTTATTGTTAGTACTGCATCTTTGCTCTGCGACCTTTTAGCAGATGGACCTGATTCTGCATTCTTCCTTCTTTTTAATCCAGATTGAGACTCGTCCATTCTAAAAGGGTCTCCTGGATTTACGCATGGATCTTCATTTTGCGTTTTCGAAAAGCTTTGATTCATTTCATCTTCTGAAATTTCGACGTGTATTCTAGGAATCTCATCTGTTTGTTTTTCTTTGAGTTTTTGCATATCTCTTTTTAGTAATTTATATTTGGTAAGAATAATGTGCATTTGATATAGTTCTTTGCGAAGTTTTCTTATCTCATTGTCATTTTCAGTCTCCTTCCTTGCTTCTTTCATTTTAGTTATCTCATCTCTTAGTTTTTGAACTTCATCATCTCTCTTTATCTAGTTCATTCTATCTTGCGCTCTGCATATTCCTGCGTATGAATGGTCTTCGGAGAGCTTAGCGTATTCCTTTCTAGCCTCGCTAAAAGAGATCCCGGTATCAACTTTTATTTTTATAATTTTTTCCTCCTTGATGAACATGGGACACGGTTTACTAGTAGGAGAATGGTTTCCTTTACAATTTTTGCACATGGGTTCAAGTGTGCAGCTACCATTATCCAAAGGATGAGTTTCAGAGCAGTTGCGACAAGTAGTTAGACTGTTAGGGCATTTGTCTTTCACGTGGCCGTAACTGCAGCATTTGAAACAAATAATCGGATTAGGATGAAATATGCGGGTAGGGATTCGTAGGGGACCAGACATAATGTGTTTCGGAATCACTGTCCCGAGTACTAATGTAGGAGTATTTACTCTATTTTCCCCGTCCATCCTTGTGAACCTTCGTACGTGGCACACGCCTTGTTCGGAAAGCTCGGTCAATAGTTCTTTTTCGGATATATCGATGACTTCTCGACAACTTACTACGCAGCGACTCACATTTAATGTGGGATGTGGTTCGACAACTACTTCAGTTCCATCAATCAGCTTATTCATGTAAATCAGCTTCGTTGCGTGTTCAACGCTTCGCGTTTTGAGCACATATTTACTACCCTTATCCTCCGTATTTGCTGATTCTATGTTTCCCAAGCACAGCACGATAACGAAAGGGTTTTTTGGTAGGTTACCTGCACCAGCCGCTCTCAATGACAAAACAATTCTTTGTCCGTGGATCCCCAAGCGATCCATCCTTTTGGGCAGTGTTCGTTCATTCTCATTTCCTGGTGATATATCAGGGGGTTTTATAGTACCCCCCGGTGGAGGACAGCTTACTGTGGCCATATGGCCAGCAAGTTTTAATGGCGTGTTTTCACGATCAGCACAGCGGTGTACGGAAATAAAAATTCAGTAAATAATATACTGCGTTCTTGCCGGAACAGGTAACGACTACCCTTTAACCTATTTAATTGTTCCACCTAAGGGTTTAAGGTTCAGGCGGTCAGATAATGCATCCCCACCTAGGTGAGAGATGACTACGCTTTTACCTATTTTCTATCTTGACTAAGCGTTGGAAGGTACAGCCAGGATAGGACGTTTTTTCCTAGTTATTAGATCCTGCCCAATACGTTCAAAGGTGCTAATAGGTCCAGATAAAGTGTTCGTTGCGATTTGTAATGTCGAGCTTAACTTGCACGCAACTTCTCAAGCAACTCAGAGATAAACTTTGTGCTTTATAGCGATTGTTCCGATACCTCAGCGATCTCATGATCAGCTTATGGCGTCTATTGTTTTCGATGCTCAAGCAAATCGTAAACCAATTACTGGTAAATATTCACTTTTGACGATCCGGAAAATACGCACTAGGTTTTTCCTCGACACCTGTTGTGTGTAGGCGTCAGTACCAAACACTTTGTGGCTATCAATCGCTAAGCCAACCCGAGTAAATATATTAAGAAATATGATCGAAATAAAAGACTGCTCTACTGTGGCACAGATATAAACAGAGTGCTTTGCCATATATTGACAATATATATACGACATTTCTTTTTCCCCAACCCAATAAGGAATAAGGAATTTCTCGTGAAATTTAGTTTATTCAATCTGATATGTTGGACAAATCATCAAATTGGATGATTGGATGACTGTTCACATACGAGGTATGGCTATTAAATAACAAGACTGCGCGCCTGGAGGGCGCCCTAGAGGGGTGGGGGGAAAAACGAATAGGGCGTTCGGTAGCTTGAAGTGTCTGTTATAAACGTACGAAAACACGTTTTTGTCACTATAGTAGTTTGCGAGCAGCAGTGGTTTGAATGGAACGGGGTTTGTAGTGCACGTCGGAAATCATGTGTGACGAAAAACACGAACAACAACGCACCTGCCCATAACGCGCTGTCGGTGAAGCAATTTTTAGCCGATAAGGGCATTCCAGTGCTCGAACATGCCCCGTACTCGCCAGATCTAGCCCCATGCGACTTATTTCTATTCCCCAAGATCAAATCCGTGTTGAATTGCAACACATTCTCACCACCACTCAGCGTAAATAAGATATTATTTCGAAAATGTTGAAAATCCAATGCACGAATGGTCCAGGAAATGCCTTTAAGTGGAAATTGGCATTTAGAGTTCGACAGTTATACACTAGACAAAAACTGTCTTCGACAAAGTTGTTACATATGATAGATCGCTCATCTTTATGTTATCAAAAATAGGGTGACCAAAATTGTCGATGGAATAAAAAATATAAATTTCTTATCTTTATAGATAGAGGTAAGTAGAGTTCGACAATGTTGTAGTTCCAGTTATTTGAGACATTTTTGTAGAACGAAGATTTTCTATATCTCGTGAAATAATCGATACAGCGCCTTTTTCTAAGTTACGTTAGGGCCATGAAAAAAAACTGTTTTTTTACTCTAACTTTTATATTTCAAATTATACATGCAAATTGTCTTCGAAAGACTTTTAGAGCTTACTAATACAAACATTTTACGATGCAGAACTTGTCAATATCTTAATCCTGCTCAAAGTTATTGATGGATTTTCATCCAAAACTCATGTTCTCAATTTTAATTTACTCAAACACAAAAATAACATAGTTTTGAAAATCATATATTAAACAGAGTGAAATCTGTTCTTCCAAATTCCGTCAACAAACATTTTTTTTTATTTTTGCCCCAGAAAGATTGACAAACAAATGAAAAGAGCGTGTTTTTTGGGAAGAAATATCAATAACTTTGAGTGAAGTTGAGATATTGACAAGTTCTGCATCGCAAAATGTTTGTATGAGTAAGTTCTAAAAGCCTTTCTAAGACAATTTGTACGTAAAATTTGAAATATAAGAGTTAGAAAAAAAAGTTTTTTTTTTCATTGTGAACTTTACATAACTTAGAAAAAAGGCGCTATATCGGTTATTTCAAGAGATAAAAAAAACTTTGTGCTGCAAAGATGTCTCGAATAACTGGAGCTAAAACATTGTCGAACTATGTTTACCCCTATCTCTAAATATAACCAAGTTTTTTTTTTTATTTCATCGACAATTTTGGTCACCCTATTTTTGGTAACATAAAGAAGAGCGCTCTATCATATGTAACAACTTTGTCTAAGACAATTTTTGTCTAGGAAATAACTGTCGTGCTCTAAATGCTAATTTCCACTTAAAGGCATCTCCTGGACCATTGTGCAAAGGAAGAAACCTTTTTGATCACAATGTTTAAAAATATTCGCAATATTTGTCAAGATATTACTAAAAGTAACTTTCTTCGTTTCAGACCCAAACTCACCCTCATCGATGGTACCTTATTTTAGGTAAAAAAATCAATATTCCAACGTTAATAGCAATAGCAATTAATTTGCTATTTAAAGTACAGTGTAGTGAAAATCGTAATTTTTGAAGATTCTAATAGATTTCAATTCTGATTCTAATTTTCTCATCTTTCGAATGCAAGCAACAAAATCGTCCTTTGTAGTGTACTTTTTGAATGAGATCCAGTTTGAGAGATACAGCACCCAAAACGAGAAAAGCTCGAAAACTATGTCAAAATAACAAATATGGATTGAATATGATATTCTATCAGCTATCCTGACACCCTGTATTTATTGTTTATCGTATATAAAGAAGGTGGTTTCGGAATACTTTTTTCTTTCGATTTGGTTGGGGGATTTTCCGTCAAAGAAATTCCTCCCGACTTGTACTGTGGTCATGCGTTTACTAGAGCTTGCCACACAGAATATATTCTAGGCGAGTTATTTGGCACAAGAAATCTCAACTATACCCGTCTACTGCTGTAACAAAGCCCTCATTTCAAGAAAAACGATTTCTACGACATTTTTAGCGCCATATCCGAAGGCATGTCATCTTATTATGAATATTATTTCTGCTGTGAACGGATATATTGATTATTTTCGTACCAATTTTACCGATCATTTTCGTACCAAGTTGAAATTGACGAAAATCAAAAATGGTCTCATTTTTCCATAACATTATTTTCGGCTTCTTTGCCCTATCCGAATCACCATTAACGCGCACCTAACATAGCGGCGGGGCACAATATAGCAACATCACTGTGCAGCAAACCGTTCACTTCGCAATGAATGCTCGGTGCGATTTCTATTCCATACTTGCTCCAGCCAACTAGCAGTCTTTCTCAAGACAAACAAGGACAGACTTTCTCAAGTTTGAAAAAAAATCTCTTTAAATTTACTGCTACATTGCATAAGTAAGGAAATTAAAGATTGTGGGCGGGGCTCCAAATTTCGAATGACATGGGTGAGTAATAGTTTTACCCAAAAGTGTAAGTGTGTTGACATTATAATATCTTTCAAAATTGGTTGAAAAAATAGTGATTTTTGCATATTTTTATCCAAACAGTAAATTCCAGGAGAATGTTCAATAGATAACCGGGATAATTGGAATTTCATATATATTTTGAAAATTTTGTTTTCATGTAAACTATTTATAATCACACTTTTTAATTAAACTTCTATCATCTTTAAATTTCCTGACTTTAACGCTATTGATGATTGCTTGTATATCATTGGCATTTAACATGATTAGTATAAATTTAGATCTTATCCACATTCCCATGCGAGTAATTCTGGACCGTAGCTGTAGCCGTTATCGTAGCCAACATAGACAACCGTTTGGAATAGGAATAATAATCCTTTAACATAACAGAAGGCCAATGCATAACAAGTTACTGTGTAGGTATACTATATATTGAACTAATATTGGTCATAGATTTTATTCTTCTGGCAATTGTAGCAGCCCCCCAATGAAGCCACGTGTTTGATTTCCATTACGCTCCGGACCACCCTCTGCTCCTCCCCTTCTCCTGTTGCCCCAACCACCAGTTCTATTCCTCGGGGTACACAGCATCTGCTCAAACAGTCATAAAGTGAGTGAAACCTACTTTGGAAACCGCAAAAACGTACCGTCGTGTCGTTAAAGCTGCTGCAGTTCAGGTGACCAAAGCAGACCGACAAATGGCCGATCGCCAGGAGAAACGCCACAACAAGCAAGGTTGAGAAGCGCATGTTTTCCCTCAAACTAAACTTTCGCCTCCAGTGTACAATACGGTCTGCCAAAAGCACAGAAAACTCTACCGCCTTCCGGGTATTTGCGGTTGTCGTTTTGCACACCAATTGTCCCACCTTAATTGTTGCCAGTGTCTGGTGACGCTCGGAAAGCAACAGAAATCCCAATCCAAGCCCGGGGACCGTCGAAACACCGGATCTAGGATAGCTCGGACAATATTTGACCAGAACGCCGTACGTTTCGGTTGTATATATAGTGGGAGTCTCATAACACTCACACCGATGTGTCCTCCACAATTCACCCTTCCCTTTTCCCACTGCCCGATCAATCCGATGTGGTGGAACAAAATAATAAGTAAAAAGCAGGTGAACTGTTCCACGGACGGCGAGGTGTTTTTCTGTTGTTTCGTTTTTTTCCCGGCAATGAAAAGGTATCAACATAAAGCTCGCATTGAGATCCGGTTTCGCTCGGCGGTCACAAATTAGAGCTCAACAAAAAGGCTGAAAATTTTTGGTCCGATGGTAACGTTAAGCGAGAAGCAGTGAGTGGAATTTCGCACCTTGCGGGCTGCTGGCTGGATCGGCCGGGAATGAGTTCTGTGAGGCTGGAGCTGGGGCAGCGGATGCTAACCAAACAATTTTGTGATTTAGGAACATCAGCGATTGGATGGGTGATGGGACTGTTGATTGTTGTCGATGCCAGCGGGATGTTTTTGTGTGCTGATGTTGTTTTTGGTACTGCATTTAATAAATTGGTTTATTTTGCGGAAGTGTTTTTGTTTGTTTGTGGATGTTTTTTTGGGAAAATTTAATTTTCCAATCGAGCATTGTGTGCTAAATTTGGGGGATTACTTGAATATGTGCATTAGATAGAGGAGCAGCAAGTAATTTAATAAATGTAACCTTTTTATTTGATATGAAGTTTCTAAAATTGAGAAGATAGATTGTAATGTGATTTTAAATCGATTGGAGAGTATAGTAGAACAGTTTTTTTTAAATTTTATAATCCAATGTAATTTGGATGTAATTTGTTGTTGTGAAATCACTCTGAAACTGTGCACTTTTATAACACAATTGCCATAACAATCGATTGGTTTTGATTGACTCAATTTCTAGATGACGAGCATGGTTTAGGATACAGGTAAATCTGTTAAGCGGCCTACTCACTTGCGCAGATCATAACATTAACTCATTGTTCCTTTCAATAAGCTCCTCAAAACACCTTGAAACCAACAAAACAAAACATGAGAATGGGAATCAGCTGACACAATCCCAGATGAAATACATATCAAAGATAGAAAAAAATGACCGTTGATGATTTTTCAAATACCACACACAAAAACATGCACGAGATTTTTGATGCACTTTTTGTGCGATCGCATAAAAAACCCACACAAAACCAGGTTTTATTGCACTATTAGTTATTTGACCTAAAACGTTCCAAACGTGACATCCTGGCGAAAGAGAAAGACTTGCATTCACGACATATCTTTCTGACCTTCTTAACGTCCAGTTGAGCCGTTCAAAGACTTTCTATTCACTTCATCAAACCTATCACTGTCCAACATCGAATTTTACAGGGATACGGAAAGGATAATTTTCATCAATATAGTTGTTAGCTTTTCTAAAAAATAATCACTTCCACCAACCAACAATTATTTAACAATTAACAAAAATACCCTACTCCCCCAACCACAAATACTTTTGCTGGGACCACTTTAAGAATAATAATGCGTTTGGTATGATGAGCATTGCATTATTACGAGCAAATCGCGTTAAAAAATTGCGTAGCTTCAAGAAAATAGCGAAAAAAAAACTCGCAAAAAAAGCGAAAAAAAGAATCCAGTGTATTTACCGAGTTATAGGCATATTAGTGTCACGATATCTAATGAAGTATCTCAGCGATTCCAAACATTCAATGATTTTTCTCCAAACTACTTTTTCCAATCCGGCCTACACGATATCTCAAGTTCGACTTATTCCAAATTTGGTACAAACATTCTCTATCGCATGAACCAATTGAAATTGTTTATTTTCTAACATTATTTACTATTTTGAAAAAAAAAAAATCGTCATAAAAATGCGCGAAAAAATTGTTTTATTATCGAACAGCCCTCATTTGACTAAAAACTTTTTTTTTGCTTATCCGAGGTTTATATAATAGCGCTGTTTTTATAAATTGTGAATCAATTACATTTTTTTGTTCGAAAAATCAGGAGGGCTGAAATAGTGTACACCAAGCATGGAAAAGTTCATTCGCTCATTTCTCCACACCTGATTATAAATCTCTCTTGTATCTGCTTGGAAAAATCATGGCGAAAAGAATGCAGCAAACAATCGTGAGATTGCACGATGAATCATTTTACACTCCCCGACCATCTTCATTTGGGACTGATAGAAAACATAACGAAACAAAGAGTGGAAAACAACATTCAATGAATGAATATTCCTTTGAAATGATCGCACGAAACAAAATAACGAGTGAGTCAAAATATACTGAATCTGCGTTTATGAATGATTTTATGTTGCCTTGTGCTCTTTTCCTTGTCAGCATTCAAGTGCACATGAAATCCACCTTCCCGCTCATCAATAACATGCATTAATATGGTCTTTTGCGATGGCTTAGATCGTTTCATACTAAAAACAAAAAAATGTCATTGCATTGCACAGGAAACAACTCAATTTCAACTATCTACCTATATTTTACTGCAGCGATCGAGGCTCAATGATTGCTATTTGAGTGAAAAACGAATGATTTTACAGAGACACTCGCTGGCTCAAGCAAGTGAGGCAAATGAGGGAATACAAAAATTTCTGAGAATAGAAGAGCGGAATCGAGACAGTATTTTTCCGTTCTAATCGGGAATGAACTTTGCGAAGAGGATAGGTGAATGTTTTCTGTCTCAAATAAAGTGAGGCATAAACGGAGAATAGAAGGAGGAGAAATTTCGATGCGATTTTGCCCATATCTGGTGTACACCTCGTGCACAGTTTTTTAATCTCCTCATTTCACACACTTTTAACTTATTTAATTTGGAATAATTTTCTTCCGTTTAATTATTTTTGTATTTTGAAAAGATTTAAAAAAAATTAAATGGATATTGAAGATATATTTTTTGTTTAAATTGAATTCAAAAAAAAACCTCCAAAAATCATGCCTCCATTCCAGAATATCCCCACAATCTAAGATTTCTGCTTCATCAGCTGGATGCAATTTACCAGCAAGAATCATTTCGTATACCGCAAAACGGATGCATACTTCTTCTTCATCTGTTTCTGGTTTCTCACTAGAATTATGGGATTAGATACATGTCTCATCCATGATATTTATGATTATTTTTCTAAAACACTATTAACTTTGCTGAAAAATTTGAATTTGATTAAACTTTTGTTTCAATGCTAATGAAAGCGGCACTCATTGTACAGACAGCTTCATGAAATCCAATATTTCATCCAAAATATTTTTCACATAGTTGTATGTCTTTCAGCTAATCGATGGCTTTCCAAAGCTCAGTTTTGATTTTTTTGCTATGACTTGTAATGAAAAATCTTTTTCCATTTTCCATCTACTTTCAAAAATAATATATTTGACAAAAAAAAAAACAAGAGAACAGAGTGCGAAGTCGAAATTTTTAGGTAAAGATGGGATAAACCTAATTTTTAAGCTACAACTTCCAAGTTTTATATCTTACAAACCCATGTTTATATGGGTGTGTATAGACGTAGTGGATAAACATATCGGGAAGAAATAAAAAAAAACAATTTCGAATGATTATTGCTCAGTCATTTCATGATGGATTGCTTCTACCGAAATATATTCCCTAACAGAGATGCCTGGAGGAATTCGCATTACAAATACATGGAAGTAGGGAGAACTTTTGTTCCTAACGAATTGTGTTCCCTAACAGAGACATTAAAACCAAATCATTATCAAAGAGTTTAACGATGTAATTCTTCAAACATATCAAAAATCAACAGACGAAATTCTACGTCAACTATGCGGTCGTGTCTCGGACACAATCCTCCTGTGACTTTTTATAATGTCATCTCCTTTTATTGCTGAACCGTATGTACCTAACCAAAAAGAAACTTTGGTAAAATTTGAGAGGTGGAATTATTGGCAGCATGAACACAGTAAGCACTTTGGTTGTCAAAAAATGTGACTTTTTGATCGTGGTTTTAAGGTTTTTCCCACTGATTAAACAAATTTTTCGTGTA
This sequence comes from Toxorhynchites rutilus septentrionalis, assembly GCF_029784135.1. Classification (NCBI taxonomy): domain Eukaryota; kingdom Metazoa; phylum Arthropoda; class Insecta; order Diptera; family Culicidae; genus Toxorhynchites; species Toxorhynchites rutilus. The sequence continues at coordinate 28,347,180 of NC_073746.1, read as the reverse complement.
TTTTGTAGTAAAGTTCTGAACAATTTGATACAGCGAAACTGTAAGTTTGATAACAATGAATGAAATTGATTGCATTTTAATTTTTGCACGTTGTGTTGGGTGAATTGGTCCTACAAGTTTGAGGCTTTTTTTTTGGTCCAATTAATTCCAGATGCCGCTGAATTACAAGAAGAGGATGGGTAGACAACGTTGGAAGAAGGAAGTGTTTGAAAATGCTCGAACAACAGTGAAAAGATCCATGCAGAATTCGAGATGAAAAAAAAGAAAGAAATTTTTCTGGTCTGGAATCTGGGCAAGACACCTGGTATCGATCCTAGAACACTATTACTGATTGTAACATTATCCCAAAATACTTTACATAAACATAAGTACGTTTTTTTCGATGAAACACACACTGGACCGTATATATCGCTCTAACTTTATATATTACAATAACTTTGTATATTGTTCTAACTTTTGCCCCATAGTGGGGGCAAAAGTGCGCTGAATCTGAAAATGTTTAACATTTGAAATAGAATTCTTTTTATTAACAAATCAAGTTTGAAGAAAATAACAATATTTATTTGAAGTTCATTATGAAAATATTAACATAAACGAAACATAACCGTTATTAAATTGAAAATAAAAAGAAAACATTTTTCAATTGAAATTCATTTTAAATTATTTTTAAGCAATTTTTTTTCTCATCTTGGATTTCGGTTCTGAGGGTTCCGACGCTTGGAGCACTGTTGTTTCGTTGCGCTGTTGTGGGGTTCGAAGAGACAGACGATGTTTCCTCATGAAGCTAGAAGCCCAATCCCTTCCTGCCAGTTTTGCAACTAGGTTGAATTCGTGTTGGAGGTTGTTGGTTTCCGTAATATCCAACGCCAGGCGCCGTAAATCCTTCAGAGTCATTCCGTAGAAAGCTTTGTCCAGTGCTCTAAAATGGTTTGCCAGATCCTTTGAAACGCCGTAGGTGATCACTGGCACATCCCAGCAGAAGTAGAATCATCAATAAAAGAAGAACCAAATCATAAATCACTTACTGATATGATCCTCTTCCTCAGATCTGAATCAGAAATACTGAGGACTGCCGCAATCCGACGCTTCAAGACCCCCTCCCGAAGCCTCTGTCGGGTCATTTCGGGCATTCTTGGAGTGCATTTCATTAAATTAGTTTTCTTCTTGTGGGTCCCGGTAAAGAATTGGTTGAAAACATTTTTTAATTATTTTTTTTTATCCAAACGACGGTGCAAACTTTTGTCCCACAGCCACTGCGCACTTTTGCTTCACAACTTCCGAACTAACCGAACTTAACCGAATTTAACTTTCCATAACCGAATTTAAAAAAAAATCATGAACTTTTTCACAAAAACGAATACGCACTATTATCTACTAGAGAATAAAGGTCTCCTTGACACTGTAGTTTCGAACTTTCCAGTTATTTTAGGTAACTAAATCGCCATCCCCAAAATTTAAATAAAATAGATCAAAATAACGCAAAACCCTTCTTACATCATAACTTTTTGCCACTTTCATGAATTGTAACATGTTTATATGTGTGAGCAGCTGCTGTAATAATATGTCAAACGAAAATATTATTGCCGAATTTACAAGCCTTCTAAATGGCAACAACTTTGCGAACAAAACGGCGCATATTTGACTTAAATAGGATAATTTTAAGTATGTTAAATAAATCGTTAAATTTCGATCAGAAATACGACATTTCTTTTTCCCCAACCCTTTATATATATAATTGAAGCCAACTAGCTGGTCTTCTATGAAGAAATATTACATTTGCGAGAATAAAATGGATTCTGTTATCGTGATTATTGATTGGATTTGCTTTTTCTACTTTACAAGGTCTCGGAACCAAGAGCACTATATTTTATTAGTTTTCTTGAAAGCTGAGGCTTTTTGCAAAAATAATTCAGAGATGCGTTTTTTTCATTTTTCAGTTATGATTTTTCAAATTTTTCAAATTTCGCTTTCCTTACTTGACATAGAAATCTTAACTACTAGTAAAAGTTCCACTTGGAACGGTAACACGTGAGCCCCAGACTGTTCCGTTTTCCATCCAGCCCGCATCAAGAGCGCATGCATAACATTAGTGTCGGTCACAGCTCCGAAAGATATCTATTGTATGAAATGAATATGTAGCGAGTATGAGTACGAGTGCAAGAAAGAGATAATGAGTTGTCTCTCTCTCTGTCTTTTTCGGTGATTTATTCACCTGAAGTAGAACTGCGGTCAGCTTCAGTGATTTCTAACCAGTGAGAAATTTACCAGCGTTGCATATGCTGAATTTATTCGAGTTAAATATACTACGAATAAGTGTATCATATTTATTCTCATCCGTTTACATCTATTTTCGCGCCATTAGTCACAGTTTATACCGATCGCGATCTGTGCAGTTTGCGATTGATCGTGAATCGCATCATGCTCCCTTGTTTTCCATCTTTGAGACCGTCTCATTTATGACTTGTTATATAACAGTATCCTTGATTCAGCTGGAGCAGTAATAATTGTTATAGTTGCGAAAGCATCGTGAAAATTTGTGTATATTTATTCGAGAACGAATTTAGTACAATAGGTTTCATATCAAAACACTGTTCTGTCTAACTGGTAGTCTCGTCATCATCATTAATATAAAGATCGAATATTCCTGTTATAATACCCGGTCTTCTATTGCGATCAGGTGAACCCATCGGACCACCAGGATAACCCATTGGCCCTCCCCGTCCGAAGCCGTCAGTTCCATTTCGTGGTGTACACAACATCTGTGGGGGCAACAAAAAGAATGAAATGTAAATGAAGCTTTTTCCAGCATCTATAAACACGGAACTCCAACATACCGCTGTGCTGTTGTACGACGTACAATCCATGGGACAGGACAGTGCGGACAGATAAATCGCTGCCAGCAAGGACATCACAAGCAAGATTCGGCTACTACTCATTTTGCTGCTCGTTCCAAAACCCTATTGGCCTTTAGACCTTTCCCACTCCAGTGCAAACAAGCAAATATTTACTCACAGAGAAAACCGTGCGAAACACCGCTGTTTATATACGGGAAGCTTCACTTTGTTCCCTTCACTGCGTTAGCCGTTTTCCGAGCGAAAGCCAAAAAATACAGCATACATCTATTGTGTCACCAGGTAAACTGTTAAAGCTGGCCCTCGGCGGAAAAAAAGCTCGACCAAATGGTTGGTTACACTTGGCTGCCAACAGTAGGGGCAAAACAATAGCTTGGACAATTTTAGAGCGGCTTCGTTTTGTCGAAAAAAATAGTCACTATGAATTATTTGATTCACTATTGTCAGTTGATGGGCTCTAGTAACTAGTATTTGTTGGTTAGAAGTAATAGTCCTCGATTTTAAAACCCATTTGTCTGGAAGTTGACAAATATTTACAGATCTAAAGATTTACGGTTCCATTGCATTGGATTTTTCCTCCTGCAGCCCGAATACTTCATCTAACTCTTCTTCTTCTTCTTCAATGGCACTAACGTTCCTAGAGGAACTTCGCCGTCTCAACGTAGTATTACTTGCGTCATTTTTATTAGTACTTAGTTGAGATTTCTATGCCAAATAACACACCTTGAATGCATTCTGAGTGGCAAGCTCTAGAATACGCGTGATCACAGTGCAAGTCGGAGGAAATTTCTTTGACGAAAAATTCCCCCGACCAGAACGGGAATCGAACCCGAACACCCGGCATGTTAGTTATGACGCTAACCACTCGGCCAAGAGAGCACTCATCTAACTCTGAGTGGGTGAAATGTTACCTTGGTGGTCTGCCAACTGAATAATTCATCCTTAGCATTGTGTATGCTCAATGCGCACGCCGTCCATATGCTCTGCATCATTTCTCATCTTTTGAGGAAGCTTTGTTTTTTTCTGCGTTCACTTTCTGTCCCTCGGGGAGGATAATTCACCATCATTTGTTTCATCAGTCCGATGCCAAATGTGAGCTCATTTGGTTCCGTCATAGGTGACAGTTTTATAGCGTCGGGTATTTCTCAACCACCTCCCTCATCCTTCGTAAAACCCTCACCTATTTTTAACATTCACGGAAAAAACTCGCTAATAATTTCGTGGAAGCGCAAACAAAATGATTACGTTGCCCATTTCGTGTGGTACACTTCGCTTCGTTTCCGGGAAGAGAGCACGGAGTGCGACGGTGGGATTAATTCTTGGAAACTCTGTAAATTGTTTGTTTATGATGCAAGAGTAATTAACTGACACGTTCTGACGCAAGGATTTGTCGTTTTAGAAGAATTGAGGAACAACTTGAAATGTGACACGCAATGCGCTCATCATGCGATGATTGTACGGCAGGAAGCTGCACCATCTAATTTAATTTTTACGTTTTACGCTGTGTGACATACCTACCATCATTCAAACATTTAATTATCTTTAGGTAAATGAGGTTAAATTTATCAAACATCTGAAAAAGAGCAAAGAAGTAAAATGTGCCCCAAACCAAATAACCATCTCTATGGATAATATTGTATATGGTACCGAATAAGAAGTTTTGGCAACTTTTTCGAACCCCATATGTGGTTTACTATAGGATCTATGGTAAAAAGCGTACTTATTGCACACCATTCTCAATAGCTTTGAGATGATAATTTGGAAAAAAAAGTACGGAAAGTGCATCTTACTATGATGTATCGAGAAATATTATCAAAAAACTGTTTCATCAAAATTGCAGTATGTACGATAAAAAATCTTGAAATAAATAAATTTTTGTTGCGCAATTTAGATACTTAGAACTACTCTAGTTTTTATTCAAATGTATTTCTACGCCTTTTCTCTATATATGTGATTTTTTTCAGAGGTTTGAGCGGTAAAAACGAAAATATATTCCCAAATTTCTATGTTTTTTTAGAATTTTGAGACGTAATTCTGATTTAATTTATATTTAAATGTGTTTCCTATGTGTTTTGATATTTGTGATTTTCAGAAAATTTCGAGATTTTTTTTTGTAATAAATTTTAAAAAACTATGTATTTTATTCTTTCTTTTTTTTCTAAAATCTATGATTGTATTGTCACATATCAAATATTATCACTAGCGCTAAGGAAAATATTGTATAGGGTACCAAATCAGAAAATTAGGCATTTTTTAGAATCTCTACACACTGCGTGTCATAACCATAGAACCACTCGTTTTTTTCTGAGTTTCCAGAGATGTGTAAGAAGTTGGTTTAATTTATGTATATAGAGAAGAATATAATAACTTTTTTCATTTATAAAACTGGCCATTTAAATTTTATTGCTGTGTTCAGGCGCGAAACATGAGAAAGCAATGCAAATGATACTGCTCGTTTAAGCTCGTCAAATCTCTCATACTGTTTGTATGCTGCGTCTTCCATTTGTACGATTCCTCCTCATAAGTTCTTGAGTTTCGTTCTGGTAGACAAGCTGAAAAAGTAATCCACTATTTTTTTATGAATTTCAAAATCTTTTTTTAATATGCTTCGGATTGGCCAATTTGGGTCAACCATGCACAGTTTTGTTGGAAAAATGGTTTCCATTCTAAAGGTAGCTTCATAAAGCATCTCTCCTAGAAGTCTTGGTGAAAAGCTCTAGCAATAGATTTTTAAAATCTTCTCTTGGTCTCAATTTCTTATCACTTTGGAAGTTTTGCAATGCGAAAAAAAACTTTCCAATCAAGCTCTCGGAGTTGTGTGACCTTGCGTTGTCCTGATGGAACACAACACCTTCTCTGTTGGCCAATTCTGGACATTTCGGGTCAATCGCTAGCTTCAAACGGTCAATTTATTGACTGCGAAGCTCTAAATTTAGTGTATTACACTATTTTTTTATTTTGAAAAAAGAATTATTAAAAAATCCACAATTTTCACAATTTCAGCGGCCTGGCTTGCATTTTGGCTTTTATAAAAGAAAAAGTGTAAAATGTACCGATTTTTTTCTTTGTTTACTTCCATTGTAAACACCCTGTAACTCACAACTGAATGGAGCAAACAAAACACAACAAGAGATTTTTTTTAGTGTGAAATGTAACCTTTATAACGAGCCTGAACTTGAAATTAGAGATCGATATCACGCGAGATATTGATCACTATAGCCAGCTGCCGAGAAAATAATGGATTAATTTTCCTCTAACCTTATATGTTTAGTCTTATAAATTTGAATTCAAGAGCACAATAAAATCATCATGTCTTAGTAGTCTGTGATTTTTGGATATGTTATGTAAAAAAACCTTAGCTTCAAGAGAGAACATAAAAAAATATAGCGCTCTCCGTCCCAAAACCATGTAAACTATAAAAAACAGATACAATCGAGAATCGCAAAAAGAAAATTCATTTTTCGCAAATGTAATATTTCACCGAACAAGTCTAGCTTATTGGGTTTAATTTGATACATAGATCAACTAAATCGGTCTAGTAGTTCAAAAGTTATGAAAAAAATAATATTCCGAGCTATCGGTTAACTTTGGAAAAACATAATTTAAAAAATTAAAATAACACATCTCTGATTTTGAGATATTTTATGTAAAAAATCCAAGAAAAAATATAAAAAATATAGCGCCCTTGGTCTCGAGACCATGAAAACCATAAAAACAAACACAATCAATAATAACGGAAACAAAATTAAAATTTTCTGCATCCTGAAAAGACGACCTTAGGCCTTAATTTATTATGTCGATCATCTGAATCGATTCAGTGGTTCAAAAGTTATAAATTTTTGAAAATAGTAATTTTTGAGAAAAATAAAAAAAAATTAAAAATACGGGTGTGATGGTTTGCGATAAAGAACACAATTTACCACTTTTGACGAAAATTTGAGAACCACCATATCGGTTTGACATGGGATGGCTGTAAGTATAATTTATAAACTGTATATTTATATAAGCGCAAAGCGGTCAAAGTTTGAGATTTTTGAAAATCGAAAAATCACCTATGGGGGAGTAAATGAAATCGGGGTTTTCGAAATAAAAAATCAATGCCAAATGTTTTAAAATTGCATGAAACGTCGAGATCTATTGTCATCTAGAATTTTTTTTTTCAAAGATCGACTCTCTGGGACTTAGTTTTTACGGAATACGAGACGAAACGTATGGTTTTAAGTGCCAATAAAAATAGTTATCTCGAGTTATTCGGAACTTGTTACGAAATGTTGATTTGAACGATAATATACCGTATGCAAAATATTAGCACATTCGTTTATTAGTGTTGCAGACGTTAAAATTTGAGTTTTTTGAAAACCAGAAAATCAACGGAAATCGGGATTTTCAAACAAAAATTTTTGATGCCAAATGTTTTAAAATTGTATGACACGTCGAGATTTACAGTTATCTGAAAAAAAAATTTTTTGTCAAAAATAGAATTTTCAGACAAAAAAACGGAAAAAAATTTGTTTTCACAGCATTTTTTTTCGAGATAACAGTAAATCTCGACGAGTAATGCATTTTAAGACATCCTCAAAATAATCCTCAAAATATAAAATAATATAGAGCCCTTGAACCCGAAACTATGAAAACAATAAAAAACGAATTCAATCAATAATAACGAGAACAAAATTCGAATTTTCTGCAGGTTTAGTATTTTTTTCAAAAAAGAGAAAGTGTTTGGCTTTAATTTGATATGTCGATTATCTGAATCTTTTTTTTTTATTCTTTATTATAGAGACTTTCAGCCGTAGGCTGGTTCATCTTCTAGACGATTATCTGAATCGGTCCAGTAGTTCAAAAGTTATTAATTTTTGAAAAAAGGCATTTTTGGAAAAAGAGGAATAAGTTGATTTTTCGGACAACCCTGAAATGGGAATGGTCATCTTACTGAGAAAATAAAAAAAAAAGAACAAAACTTCCACATTTCACGAAAATCTGTTTTAAGTCAAATATGCGCCGTTTTGTTCGAAGACTTGTTCCCAACGAGATGCCAACTTCATAATACCCCTGTTATAGAAGCTCGCTTCCTTATTGGCAAAAAACTCGGATAGCCAATTTTCACAGGCCTCTTTTGTGGCTAACTTCTGACTACCTAGCTCGTTCGCCATGGACAAAAACAGGTGGTAGCCACTTGGTGCAAGGTCCGGACTATACGGCGGATGCAAAAGAACCTCCCATCCGAGCTCCCGGAGCTTCTGGCGCGTCACCAAAGAAGTGTGTGGCCTGGCGTTGTCCTGATGGAAGACAATGCGGCCTCTGTTTATCAAAGATAGCCTCTTCTTCATGAGTGCTACCTTCAAGCGGTCCAGTTGTTGGCAGTACAGGTCCGAATTGAGCGTTTGGCCATAGGGAAGCAGCTCACAATAGTTTATTTCTTGACAATCCCACCAAACACACAGCAGAACCTTCCTGGCCGTTGATGAGGGTTTGGCGATGGTTTGGGCCGACTCACCGCGCTTCGAACACGACCGTTTGGGCTTCACGTTGTCGTAAGTGACCTACTTTTCATCGCCAGTCACCATCCGCTTCAGAAACGGGTCGATTTTGTTGCGATTCAGCAGCGATTCACATGCGTCGATACGGTCAAAGATGTTTTTTGCGTCAACGTGTGTGGCACCCATACATCGAGCTTCTTTGTGAATCCAAGCTTCTTCAAACGGTTAATAACGGTTTGATGACTTATCCCCAGCTCTTGGCCGATGCTACGGCTGCTACTATGCCGGTCTTTCTCGGCTAATTCAGCGATTTTGTCGCAATTTTCGACGACAGGCCTTCCGGAGCGTGGCGCATCTTCGACGACCTCTACACCAGAACGAAAACGTTGAAACCATCGTTGTGCGGTGGAAATGGAAACTGTATCGGGGCCATAAACTGCACAAATTTTATTGGCAGCTTGAGATGCATTTTTGCCTTTGTCATAGTAGTACTGTAAAATCTGTCGGATTTTCTCTTTATTTTGCTCCATATTTGCGACACTATTACTCACGAACGACTTAACCAAACAAAACACTGTCAAGGACTATATGATAGCGCGCAAAAATACCTTTCCAACAAGCTATAGTATGACTCGATACAATGAATACAACGGAAATGCGGAAATACCGCAGGACTTTTTTGACAGCCTAATATATTTTGACAGCCACGTTAACGCAAAAAAACATCTTTGACCGTATCGACGCATGTGAATCGCTGCTGAATCGCAACAAAATCGACCCGTTTCTGAAGCGGATGGTGACTGGCGATGAAAAGTGGGTCACTTACGACAACGTGAAGCGCAAACGGTCGTGGTCGAAGCCCGCTGAAGCGGCTCAGACGGTGGCCAAGCCCTCATTAACGGCCAGGAAGGTTCTGCTGTGTGTTTGGTGGGATTGTCAAGGAATAATCTATTATGAGCTGCTTCCCTATGGCCAAACGCTCAATTCGGACCTGTACTGCCAACAACTGGACCGCTTGAAGGTAGCACTCATGAAGAAGAGGCTATCTTTGATAAACAGAGGCCGCATTGTCTTCCATCAGGACAACGCCAGGCCACAAACTTCTTTGGTGACGCGCCAAAAGCTCCGGGAGCTCGGATGGGAGGTTATTTTGCATCCGCCGTATAGTCCGGACCTTGCACCAAGTGACTACCACCTGTTTTTGTCCATGGCGAACGAGCTAGGTAGTCAGAAGTTAGCCACAAAAGAGGCCTGTGAAAACTGGCTATCCGAGTTTTTTTGCCAATAAGGAAGCGAGCTTCTATAACAGTGGTATTATGAAGTTGGCATCTCGTTGGGAACAAGTCATCGAACAAAACGGCGCGTATTTGACTTAAAACAGATGATTGTAACTAATTTTATGAACAAATGAAAATTCAAAAAAAAATACCGCAGGACTTTTTTGACAGCCTAATATATTATTTTGTAATTGTCATTCCCAGTCGGTCAGAGATTTCCTACCAAGAGCTAGGGACCGACGCGGGGCTCAACGTGTTAAATATTTCTTTAGCGTGGTATTGACATGTTCGATAATAGATCCAATGTCTGCTGGAACCAAGGGAGTATTATATTATTTTTGAAATAATGGAGGATTTCTCGGAGGTGGTAGTTATCTCGAAACGACATTCTCATCAATTGTTAACCAGGGCGAAAAAGCATGTCACTGTTTGCCACTTTCCTAACGAATATTTTTTTAGCTTATTGGAGGTTGAAAAAAAATGAATGAAAAGCAGACGAGGGATAATGAAAAAACTACATCCAGCCAAATAACTTTTCAGCTGGTTGAAGCAGAATATTATTATGACTGGGCGCATTTGGTATGCCGTTGGAAGAGACTCACTCTAATGACAAATTCAATGTGCTTGGACATTGAAACAAAAAAAATACCAGTGTCATATGAGTGGTAAAACAAACATCGATACCAATTGGATTATTATTCAATGAAATAAACAAGGGTCGTATCGTAATTTCATATAGAAAAAATACGATTGGAAAAAAGTAATGTGTGATGGAGGCGCACAGTTTGCCTAGTTGTAATTACCTATGGCTCCGAGCGCTTTTATAGGAGAAGTGTGTAATATGCACCCCCTAAGCGAGAATGGATTTATCTCGACCGTGCTCCAAAAATTTAAGGTAACAACTACGTCAGTACGTAGATTAGTTAACCCTCAGTCATCTGTACTCGTTCTGTATTTTAGATACTGAATAACAAAAGTGCTATGAATTTTATTTTGTAAGGTGCCCAAATTCTAAATTTCCAATCATACGGTGCTAAATGGCCCAGTAGAGGTATAATATACCCATAAGTTGTTTCTTTCAGAGACTATAAACCTCAGAGAAACAGCTTGTATGAATGAGAGATTCCATCAATCTATTCCCTTCATGCCCACCAGCGAAGAGAAGAAACCGTTCCTCCGGTGAGCATGTTCTCCCAGTAGTCGTGCATTAATTCTCCAGTCCGCACTCTTGTTTTCCTGCATTCTCTGAGCACATAATATAGATGGCAGATGTGAAGACAAGTTTTCGTTGTCAAGACATTTAATTTTCTGAAAACATACTGAGGTCATTTCAAAGTATGTGAAAACTATTGTTTGTGTGATTTATCGAACATGATTTAGAAATATCGTGATGGTTTGCTCATTTTTGTTCATCATGATTACATTTGAATTTGATTACATATTCGTGTCATGCAGAGATATAGAGATATATATAATCATCTGGCATCCCTCACATACAAGCTATTTCTCTCGTGAGATTGTTTACAGCCGAAAGCGAGCAAATTGTCCCGATCGAGGGGATGCCATACTGCCCGATGGTAAGCCGATGCGGAAAATAACAACTTGAGAAAGAAACGAATCCTTTCTACCATTTTCTACATCTGAGATATTCACTGGGAACTCGACTCAATAAATAAGACCCACAGTTATCGCCTCTGAATCGGTTTCAAACAACAAAAACCTTATAGAAATGATGTAGAAAATTATATCGAAAATCGCTTCCAAAGGAAATTATTTTTTTTAATTTTTTTAAAGCATGTTTCGAATGTAAAACTTGCATGGTAGGATTCTATCATTGACTAGCACGATGCCCTATATCCATTGCATTTCTATTCTTGCTGGTTTACGAGAAAATCAGGCGGGTCAAATTGCCCGGCAGGCGCGTTTTAGACGGTTCCCGGAATAAATCGCCACAGAAAACGACTGCAACAGAAACCACCGCTTATAAAATGTGTAGTAGGCTATAAATATTGTGGCGCGGTATTGTATTTCAAAACAAGAATTAACCGGGCAAACGTATCGCCCCAGGCAAACGTAACGCCCCGGGCAGACGTATACCGTCCGACGCTCGCTAGAGCTCGGTCGGACATTGCTAAAGGATCGTATCCTATGTTTCAAACTAACCGGGCAATCAGTGGATCCCAGGTTTGCGTGCGAGACACCGCCGCTTCCGACGGCGGGTCGGCGGTGGACTCGGATTGCGTCATCTTGGCGGCATGGGCCGCCTCGATTCCTTATCCTCGCCAAATGGGGACTTCGTCCCCATTACATTGTCCTCAGAATAAATTTCGAAAAACGAGAACAAGAGAATAAATTTATAATAGAAATGTGAGGCACATGATGTTTTTCCCGCGCCAAATATTTCTAGCCTACTACACTTTTTCTAAGCGGTTGTTTCTGTTGCAGTTGTTTACTGTGGCGATTTATTCCGGTCACCGTTTTAGACACATCTCCTCGACTGCGATAATTTCATACGGTTCTGTGAATATACGCACACGTTAATTGAAGTGCAAAAAACGAAAATAATTTCTGCATGATCACCCCAGGCAGTTAGGTATTCCACAGTTGACAAATCGTAAACAGTTGACTGAGGAAATCGATTGTTTTTTCAATGCGAATATATGGTATGTTACGAAATTTAAAACGATGCTCTACCTGCAATTCGATATCTGTAAAACAGGTAGTGAATACGATTGATTATCTTATTTTATCAGTTGTCCCGTCTAGAAGAAATAACTGCGGTAAATCTGCTGGAAGTGCGCTTTAAGCATTTCTACCTTGGCGAGAAGATCAACTTCTTGCAGTCTATGAGATTTTTCATCGTTAAAATTGCTCACGTACGAAGCTCATTCTAAGAGCGGATTATGCTTCAATGTGATGTACTTTATACGCACAATGTAACATTTTACTCAATAATTTCATTATAAGACCCATAGACTACACACTATTGAAGATTCGATGGCACTTTTGTTTGATTCCAATATAGCTATATCTTTAAGACTTCAGCACATTCACTGCTCTTATAACAGGATACTGTCTGAGTAAACACCATTTCAAAAACATGGGTATAGTGCAAGATGATATTTGTCGCTTTCGTGATGCCGCAAGCGAAATCTCGGAACATTTGCTCGGCAATTGTGGAGCTCTAACAAGACTTGCAGACTTCAACACCTTGACAAGGCTATTCTGGAGCCCAATGAAATTTGGTCAGGTCGCCGATCAGGATTATAAATTTCATCAAAAAGATTATTCCTGATTGGCACCTATCTCGCTTTAGCTTTCAGTTTACTCCTTCATCAATGAGCAGTAGATAAGCTTGAAGCGTAGTAGAAAAAATGAGGCATACCACAATAGTTCAAAATAATGGACGCAGTGGTTAATACCCAACGAGGGAAAAAATATCTTTACTATGAAGAATCGTGAAAATCATTCCTACATTTTTTCTCATCCAAACTAGAGGCTGTGAGGATGTAAACGGTACTGCTCCTTAATTAATATAAATTATCGAATATTTTCAAATAAAAATCAAGTTGAAACCCAGTTCAATAACCACCGCAATTGATACTTTACTGTCCATCGGAGCCGGTCATTAAATACGATAGTGGCGCTCAATCCGCTGCTATCCGTGCATCTGTCGATCGAATGAAATAACTCCCTCCACCCACATTACTACATCAACTGACCGGACAGCTGGAACGGATAACACGGTCAATGTGTGGTTGCACTGACCGAAGCAAGCTATCAGCAGGCGAACTTCGGGGGGTGGGCGAGATAAAGTGATTTTGCCCTTTGCCACGGTGGGAAATGTCAGTCACCGATATGTGTGATACGTTTGAAAAAAAAAACACACACACACATATTTCCCCTTGCGTTCAACCATAACCGTTGCCATCGGTAACACCGGTTGGAAGTCGAGAAGCTGGTAGAACGCAATCGGCAGAGGACTCATCGCACACGAGGGTCGGATTGCACACAGCATGTCACGCAGAGCGGGAGCGAATGTCCTGTCTGCTTCGTGGGAGTTTGAAATTATACTGACAGTATTTGGATGCTGTCAGACACAACATTAGAAGTGAAGGATGTAGATGATGAGGTCGAAAACACATGCTATCCTGAAGTCGATAAATAAAATCTCGGATAAAAATTAGAGCGTAGAAGGCGAAGGTTTGACGAAACCACAGATTTTATGGAAATTTTTATATGACTTATCGAAGAATATTATTTTATTTCATGTTTAAACAAGGTTTGAGCGACTTATCAGATTAAAAAAAAAACATAATCCATGGTTAACCATTACAAAATTTTTCAAAAACTGGTACATAATTCTATTTTGTCATAAATGTTGTTAATCGAGGAGTATTCGATGACTTTTTTTTCTGGTAAAGACTTCTTCGTCTTCCATTTTTATTCTTCTACATTGAACATTCAGAGATACTCCACCTTCTGCACGTAGTATTATTGACGTCGTTTTCACGAAGACATGCTTATGATATCATTTTGAAACAACAAGAGAGGACAGTAGCAGAACTTTGTTGTAATCATATTTTCGTTCTTCATATTAGATTTTTATATAGGGTAGATAGGGGCAATATGACCAGACAGGGCGAAATAGGCCACCCTTCGTTTGGACTTGTTATTGAACCAATGACACTTATTTTCAAACAATTGTGTTAGAAATACTCTACATAAGTATCTCTGTGAAAACCGTATTTAAATTCAACTGTTTTATAAAGATATTGAAGGAAATCTCACACTAACTGATAATCACGAAAACCATATAAAAAAAACCATATAAAAAAACAAAATAAGCTCTGTATGCTTCATACTGAAATTTATTACTCTGCCTTTTATATCAATTCGTACTGGTATTATTTCTGAACATTTTCACTGATTTATTGCGCTGCTTTGCCGTTTCATGTAAAAGAACAGTTTATTTTCATTGAGCGTAAATGTACGGGGCGGAATGGGCATAGCTGCTTGGGGCATTATGACCAGGTATTTCTTCAACATAACCTGTAAATACTGCTGTCAAAATTTATAAACATAGTTGGAAATAACTAGATGTTGAATCATGGTGCGAATTATACCAGAACATCCGAACGTAAAAAGTGGTCACAGACCAGCTTGAACGCGGCAGCCTTAGTGCATTGTGTCCCGCTCGAAATACTCAAACGTTATTTACGTTTGAGTATTTCGCAGATCCTTTGCTGCTCCAGCAACTCGAATCATTTAGTTATGTTTTAACGACGGAAGTTCTCTTAGCTTGTAGATTATATTCTCTCTATGGAACAACGGTTCTACAGAGTTACGGCGAAAGGAATCCGGAAGCTGGCGTACGATTTGGCCGAAAGATGGCATTTCTCACCATTTCAATAGCCGAAAGCAATTATCCAAAATATATATTTTATTAAGGCTCATATGGCGTCAGCCTAACGGGGCCGGGAGTTCAATATTTTGACAATGTTTGCTTAGACTACTCGCGGTTGACTCGAGGTTAGTGTTACAAGTGTTCTCATAATTGGTATGTGGCAGTCTTCGATACTCTGTACGTGTGCCCGACACGGGATACTTCCTATTGGGATGCAGCTGACCATTAATCAGCAACGCCCCCCTAGTCTGTACCCCATATCTAGCGTGGTGCGTCTTTCTCGACTCGAGGAATCCAGGATAGAATGGCGGCGCAATCATCAGTTCGTGTAGAGTTGTCATGAGCGGTACAACCTTTGGCTCTTGTTGAATAATCAGTGGACTGCACAGATGAATGGATTAGTTGGCTGGTTTTGGAGAGCGCCACCCACAACTCTCACTTTGGACACCAAAAGCAATCTCCGCCACCAGGGCACAAAAATTCAATCGCGTTGCGGTCGGAAAAATCTACGATTTACTGGAGGACATTCCACCAGTAAGGCAATTCAACGTGGATGAGACAGCAGTGATTTCAGTAAATATTTTTTTATGTACTATTATACTATTTTTCATTTTATTTTATTTTTTTTAGCTTCATTCAATAGGTACAGACCAGAAATTCCAAAATCCTAACAATGCGGGGAAAAAGGCAGAAAAGCGCTATAACTTCGGCTGAGCGCTAAGTGCTGAACACGGAATAACGATCATAGAATCTTCCACAGGACACTCTATGTTGCTACTGTGGGGCACAATTCAATTTCTCTACGGACTGCGATGGATGGAACCAATGCTATCGATGCCACTCGTGGGTATGTAACTGCACAAATATTCTCTGTTCCTGCTTTGAATAACGTAAAATTGCAGTCCAATCACTTTGATCACATTGTTACTTTTTGTACATACAAACTGATTGAAATATACGTGAATAGAATAAACTTTCGTTATATGAACTTGTTACGTTATTTCCTAGCGAAAACATGCTTAAATGATTGAATCAACCAACATGGTCATATTGCCCCGCATGGTGACCCATTTTGCCCCGTAGTGCTCTCGATCGACGGAAATGGAATACATTTTTAAAAGTGTAAATTTTCATCATGAATCATTTCTAAAGCATGTTCATACAATGTACATCGATCAATAAGGTTTCAAATCGTGAGGTTTTAATATGTAGCATAAATTATAAATGTTCATACATGATTTAGGACGTTTCGTTCTTAGGGGGACCATATTGCCCCTATCTACCCTATTCGTTTAGCTTGGTGAGTATGACTATCTTTCGGTTCATCTTGTGGTCTGGGTCATCGAATCATAGTGATCCTCGAACTTTTTTACGGTGGATTCCACAATCATAAACCTAAACACTTCATCATTTTGGTCATAGTGACACACTTTTTACTCAAAACAAGAAATAGTTCTAAGTCGAACGGATCTCGGAGTACGTGGCATTCCCGAATGAAATCCAACTGAAATCTATAATGATTCCTCATTGGTTTAGTTACAATCGTATTTTCGGATTCTTTCTTTTTCTATTTTTCGATTTAGATATTTTTACCATCAAACATACACATATCAAAGCTATTATATGTAACTAAGAGATTCCAGGACTAGGAACTTGAAGTAGCTTTAACATTATATATATATATATATATATTTTATCTCCAGGTTTTCATTTATACAGCCATTCCATGCCAAACCGATATAGCGGTTCTTAGATTTTCGTCAAAAGTGGTAGTTTTGTTCTTTATCGCAAAATATTAGACCCGTTTTTTTTTTATTAGAGTCACCATTCTCATTTTAGGGTGGTCCGAAAAGTCCATTTTTTCGCATTTCTGCCAAAAATGACTTTTTTCAAAAATTCATAACTTTCGAACCACTGGACCAATTCAGGTATTCGACATTCAAAAAAATACTCCATTTGCAGAAAATTTGAATTATGTTTTCGTTATTATTGATTGTATTTATTTGTTATAGCTTTCATGATCTCGGGACCAAAGGCGCTATGTTTTTTTTATATTTTTTTCTGGAAAGCTGAGGATTTTTCACATAACATATCTCGAAACCAGGGAGGCGTTTTTTTCGTTTTGAGTTATGATTTTTCAATGTTAACCGATGGTCCGAAACATCATTTTTTCCCCATTTTTTCCACTACAAAAAATCATAACTTTTGATCTACTAAACCGATTTAGATGATCGACATATCAAATTAAAGCCAATCAGCTAGTATTGTCTGAAAAAATATTACACCCAGATTAAAAATGGATTTTGTTTTCGTAATTGTTGATTATATTTGTTTTTTCTAGCTTACATCGTTTCGGGACCAAGGGTGCTATATTTTTTTGTATTTTTTCCTGGTTTTTCACATAATATATCTGAATACCAGTGAGGTGTTATTTTTCGTTTTTGAGTTATGATTTTTCCAAATTAACACGTATTCAGTTTTCGTTCAATATTTCTATGCGACTAGAGTGGATGTATGTGACTATAATCCAATTAATTTGCAAATGTGTTATTTTTTCAAAAAAAGCTAGCTAGTAGGCTTTAATTTGATATGTCGATCATCTAAATTGGTCCAGTAGTTCAAAAGTAATAAATTTTTGAAAAAACTCATTTTTGGGAAAAAAGGGAAACATGGTTTTTTGGACCATCGGGTAACTTTGAAAATTCGTAACTCAAAAACTAAAACAAACGCCTCCCTGGTTTCGAGAAATGTTATGTGAAAACTCCTCGGCTTTCCATAAAAAATATAAAAAAATATAGCGCCCTTGGTCCCGAGAGCATGAAAACTATAAAAAACAAATACAATCAATAATGACAAAACCAAAACCTTTAGGGGGGGTCTTCGTAGCCACTTGGTTACACGTTCGCTTACTAAGCGATCGATCGTGAGTTCAAACTCAGGACCCTCAATTGACCATCTTTGTGTTATTATAGAATAACTACGTCCACGCAACCATCATCAGCGATGGAAATCGATCCACGGTCGAAATAAGATCGATTCATCCATACAACTGCTCTGCTCTGCAAGAAACATCGGGCTGCTGTTCTATAAATAACCCAACAATGATCAATATCAACTGTCTCCGCTGTCCGGTCTGCTGAACAATGGAAGAACAGATAGAATACCATTACGCCTAAATGGCTACTACAGTGTAATTTACCATAATGTAATGGAACAGAAAACCTAACGCCTAAATGGCTACTACTACTACTGTGTAATTTACAATTTATAGAAACATAAACATATGTACATGTACACGATAAAAACCCGGCTCTGTTACAGATAAAATGCTAATGAGCCTAATAAATAAATAAATGAATAAAAAAAAACCTAAACCTGATTTTTTTGCAAGTGTAGTGTTTTTTCAAGAATGACTAGCTAATCAGCTTTAATTTGATATATCGATCGTCTAATTCGGTTCAGTAGTTCACAAGTAATGAAATTTTTTTTTCCCCAAAATATATATTTTATTAAGGCACATGTGGCGTTAGCCTGACGGGGCCGGGAGTCCAATATTTTGACAATTTTTGTCTTACAACTATTTTAGTAATATGTAACCGATTACTCGCGGTTGGCTCGAGGTTAGTATTACAAGTGTTCTCATAATTGGTATGTTGCAGTCTTCAATGCTCCGTACGTGTGCCCGACACGGGATACTTTGTATTGGGATGCAGCTCACCATTAATCAGCAACGCCCCCCTAGTAGTAATGAATTTTTGAAAAATGTCATTTTTGGAAAAAAGGGGAAAAAGATATTTCGAATCACCCTAAAATAAAAATGGGCACCCTAACAAAACAATAAAATAAAAATACGGGTCTAATAGTTTGCGATAAAGAACGAAACTACCACTTTTGACGAAAATCTAAGAACTACTCTATCGGTTTGACATGGAATGGCTGTATGACTAAGTAGCAGTGTTCTATCCTGTTCCTCTAATTTTATCATGGAGTGGAGTGGAAGAAATAACACATTCCTTCGAAGATAATGTCATTAAATTTTCACAGTTTGCTTAGAACGGTTCTTAACACGTCAACCAACCACATTAGAATTGGACGATTTTGAAATACTCAAAAAGATTGAACTAGTCGAATATGGTACAGAGATAGACATTTGGGGAAATCCACGAAGTTCAAATGTCCACGAAGAATGCTAAAGAATGAATTTGTGTATCTGATTCATAATTTTGAACATGTTCCTGTTTAGAGTAAAAATGTCGTTTTTCTATATTTTTGTTTAATGATAGAATAGAATTGTTTTCTGAATGGAACTCAACAAAACTGTTATTTTTGTTGTCAGTCTGATGTCGATTGATAAACAGAGATAGCGATTATTGCAAACAACATCGTTTTTGAACGATACTGGCGTAATCGTAGAGCAGAACACAGAACTAACAGGCCAATAGTAAAGGCCATTTACCAGATATACCCTTCCAATTGAAATAAATTATCGAGTATCCGAGTAGTTTTTCGGTACCCTCTAGCAAAATTATATCTCCAACAACGTCACTTCTTACCATGTTTTCCGGCACAAATTTGTAGAAATTCCATGATCGAAGAGCCCAAAATCACACAAGATCTCCCCAAGAAAATAAAAATCGGTTTACTTTTTCTTTTAATAATTCTGTTACATTGAATTGTATTGTAATAACATTTTCCGGAAAGGATTGATGGTCCTGAATGCGTCAATGAATTCGCGAGAACAACCTGCCATATGTCGAAATTTGTGTCCTTATTTTGCCAGTATACTCTTCTAGACACACTAAATGTAGCTACAGGCACAGTATCATCACTGTGTGCTGGGTCGATTACACGGAAGCGATGACGTGACGGTTGTTCGTTGGATGGCAACGAAATCAAAATTCGTTGGCCGCTCGTAAACTAAACGTGGAATTTAGCTGCATCGTTTTTCATGCCATCTGGTGAATATAGGAGCACCCCTGTACTATGACTTCATGCATTGCTAAAAGTAGGTTGGGGTGGTTAAGACATGTGGAATAAAATATAATCGCGACCGGACGGTAGTGGCGGGAGGTTTCGAAATTGCCACTTTCAAGGCCGATATTTAGAGTTCAGCGTTAGTTCTCCAAAAGAACCTTTTTAAATGTGATAGCTGAATGAACCGCAAAAGTTTTGACTATCTATAAAAGAGATAAATAATAGTCGCCCTAGTTTCTATTGTGCTACCGTGCTGAACGAACGTGCAAATATTTTTGCTTAAGTATGCATTCCCAGAATATGTACAAAGCAAGCATAGTGCGGATCTTTCACTGCCGCGCATAAGCAAAGCAGAAGAGAGAAATACTTCAGAGAAGGAGCAGAGTTTTTTCATGAAACATAATCGCTTCGGAAGGAGAGTTGTGAATGAAAAATGTCATTTTTATTTTTTTTTTAAATTTTAGTTTTCAAGTCAAAGGTGATAAATAGATGAATAGTTTTCATATAATTAGGTGAACAGTGCATGTGTATGATTAAGTCACACGTAAGCCTTTTGGAATTTATAAGTGGTCAATTGTGATGGTGATACAAATAAAGAACCGCCTGGGGCTACAGTGCGTGTCTAGAAGAACAAAAGAATCGACATATGGCTAGCTTCTATACTGTTATCGCGCGCTGTCTTCGGAATGCAACGCTGCTGTGCATCTTTTTTTTGCACTAATTAAACTCTCGCTCCTTGTAAACACATGCACTCGGGCGACTCAACATGTCCCAAAAATAGTCAAAATGTTTTGTTGTTCGCTTTAAGGTTCGAACATCATTATTGCACCGTATCCATACACCGGTCTATATACCCTGTTTTGAACCGAGCTCGAATCTGGTTGTTTGCTTCTTCTGTTGATTTATTTTTCTTCATCCAAGCGCATACGGTCGATAGGGATGAAGCGCTGTAGTTTTTATGCTTTGCTTAGAACGAGCGTAGACAAAACGGGCGCTAAAGTTTGATGTGTGTGTGTGTGTAGAAAATGAGGCGCGCGTCACAAAAGTAAGAAGCGATGTTAAGAATCTGAATTCTGCGCCTTGTTCATTTTGCGCTCTGCGTGTTTATGAGTTTGGTACATTAAAATAAAACCTGAAAAAAATTAAACCTGAGTGCAGCGCAGCGTATGTTTTCTTAGAGAATAAGAATTATCACAAATAAACCATTTTCAGCTGCTACCATAAGACCAAACCAATTTGTACTAGAGAAAATATTTTTATGATTTTATTACCGGGAGTGAGCTTATTGGTAATTTGATCGTTCATCTCATTTTTTTAATATGAGCATTGAGGTGTCAATGTGTAACGCATTTGCAGCCGTACGTGAAAAAAGTTTTTTCCTGCGGTGATGACTACAATTGAAAACTGAAGCGGTTGCTGTCGCTGCATCATCATTCGATCGGCTAATGAGGGAAGAATTAAAACAAGAGAAGTTTTGTTTCTCACTAGATCGGTGTTGCTAGTAACACTTTGTGATCTACATGAGTGCAAATTATGTTGCAAGTGGGATACTGCTGTCGGTGATTCTATTGCTTGACACGTGACAATAAATTTTGTTCGCGACATTTAAACGTAAGTAAAATTGATTTTAGGTAGTTATTTCTAGCTAGGAGCACACTATCAATGACATTAACGCAGTTATTCGATATTTTCGTTCACGTAACTTAACACGTCCCCGCCGGCGCGCCGGCGGTGGCTTGAACTAGACTGCCTGTTCGTTATTGTGTCATTGTGTCATAATTCGTAGCATGTAACAACAAACGAAATACATTGGGGGGAATGCCTTCTGCAAGATGGTAGTTGAACAAACGAAAGTGAATTATTCAGAAAAACGTTCAATCGGCAAACACCGACTGGAATAGGTTCCGTCCGATATAGAGAAAAACTTTAATGCGTAGCTGCCAGATGGTGAGGAACATGAATTACAGTGCCGACGTGAACCTGTTAAACATGTTTTCGGCGCCACCGAGGTATAATTGATTCTGTATTGAACAGCATTGAAGAGAGGAGACGAGAAAAACAAATAGTAGAGTAGAAAAACACAAGGGATATAATCTGAAGAGCTCGATAGGTATCGAATGAGAGGCAAATATGAATATAATCTCGCAGCATCGGAACCTTTCATGACGTTTTGGTTCGCATGCTAGTGTATCATGAAGTACTAACCGAAGCAGAGTTCTCTCGTTCTCGTTTGTGTCATGATTCGTAGCATAGATCAACAAACGAACGCCACTGGGATTCTCGCCAGCAACAATTTCCAACGTTAACGTTAAGTATGGGGTCGTATATTGGACACCCTTCTAGAACTGTACGAAATTACTTGTTGAGTTAAGTCTTACGACTCTGCTGGTTCCTGTTATATTCGACTATCATCCTCATCCAGAAGTGGCTTCAATTTTGCATCTTCAAACGTTTTCACCGTTTTGGGATGCTTCTTGTCTGAAGTCTCAATTTATTAAGCAGTGAAACCATTCGTGACACGTTCTTCCACTGATTGCGACATCATCATAGATACCAACAATCATTCGGTAGGTTTCAGACGCAGATTTCCTCGAATTAATAACCTGACGCGACCTTTCGACTGAAAATACTACTGGCATCACCTAACGAAAAACGGCGAGCTTTGATTTGCGTACCTGAATATCTTGATATAAAGCGTGTCATAATTGCATGACAATCTGACGATTAGTTCACATGTCACAATGCACAATGATTCAGGAGATGCATTTGAGTGGAAATTATCATTTAGAGTTCGACAGTTATTCTCTAGACAACAACTGTCTAAGACAAAGTTGTTACATATGATAGAGCGCTCATTTTTATGTTATCAAAAATAGGGTGACCAAAATTTTCGATGAAATAAAAAATATAACTTACTTATCTTTAAAGATAGAGGTAAACATACTTCGACAATGTTGTAGTCCCAGTTATTTGAGACATCTTTGTAGAACAAAGTTTTTTTCTATCTCTTAAAATAATCGATATAGCGTCTTTTTTATATCTTACGTTAGGGTCACAATGAAAAAAAAATTTTTTTTCGCCATAACTTTTATATTTCAAATTCTACATACAAACTGTCTTCGAAAGACTTTTGTACCATTTGGTGGGGCGTTCGGAAAAGATCACGGAAGCGATAGCTGTTTCGGCGTGCAGCTAGCACGCATCACGTATATTCAACGACTATTCAACAGTACAAACATGTCTCTTAAATACTAGTTTACATTCATTCACTTAAACTCTACACAAACATCCCTTATTGCTATTACTGGGCGGAGCATCTCACCAGAAGAGAAAAATGGAAAGAGATAGACTGAGGATGGACAAAAATGGTTAAAGATGTTGTGGGTTTTAGCTTTCCGCTTTGCTTGAGCAAGCGTGGCTAAGGTGGGTCGTAAACATAACATCAGACACTTCTTCTTCTTCTTCTTCAATGGCACTAACGTTCCTAGAGGAACTTCGCCGTCTCAACGTAGTATTACTTGCGTCATTTTTATTAGTACTTAGTTGAGATTTCTATGCCAAATAACACGCCTTGAATGCATTCTGAGTGGCAAGCTCTAGAATACGCGTGATCACAGTGCCAGTCGGAGGAAATTTCTTTGACGAAAAATTCCCCCGACCAGAACGGGAATCGAACCCGAACACCCGGCATGTTAGTTATGACGCTAACCACTCGGCCAAGGGAGCACAACATCAGACACTTGCGCTGTGTGGCTAAGCGTACACATGTGGCTACAAGTGTCGTGTTTATTTATGGTACTTGAATGTTATTCCGTCGGTCGTGAAGCGTATAGCGGGTGACTAATACTTTATGACTTGTGGTTTAACGAGGGTTTGGGAAATTGGATAATTGAATTTCACTAAGTGTGAAATTAGATGAAACATGCGTGGGAAAGGATATTGAATTAAGGATAATGCTACACTTTTAGAGCTTACTAATACAAACATTTTTCGATGCAGAACTTGTCGAAACTCAACTCAAAGTTATTGATATTTATTCCCAAAAAATACGCTCTCTTCAATTGTATGTCATTCTTTCTGGGGCAAACGTAAACAAAATTTGATGCCGGCAATTGAAAGAGCATATTTCACTCTACATGATGTGTCTTTTTCAAAACTATGTTATTTATCGTGTTCGAGTAAATTAAAATTGAAATCATGAGTTTTTGGATAAAAAACCATCAATAACTTTGAGTAGGATTACGATATAGACAAGTTCTGCATCGCAAAATGTTGGTGTCGATAAGCTCTAAAAGTCGTACGGAGACAGTTTTGATATAGAATTTGAAATTTAAAAGTTAAAACATAAAAAACACGTTATTTCATGATCACCCTAATGCAACTTAGAAAAAAGCGCTAAATCTGTTATTTTAAAAGATAGAAAAAAGCTCGTTAGCATTTCGGTGTACAGCTTCCGGGCTCGCGTCTTCCCCACCATGTTTGCCTTTCGTCGCGGTTAGGAGCCTTCTGAACCTTGTATGTACGCAGGCCTTCCCGCTGCTTGGTCCGCTGGACGAATGAACTTGACAAATTCAGCTTATTGGCGACATCCCGGACCGAACTTCTCGGATCACGTCTAAACTGCTTAACTACGCGCTTGTGATCTTTTTCACTGACGGAGCATCCATTTTTGCCGTTCTTCACCTTCCGGTCGATGGTTAGGTTCTCGAAGTATCGTTTTAGTACTCTGCTGACCGTGGATTGGACGATTCCCAGCATCTTACCGATGTCCCGATGTGACAACTCCGGATTCTCGAAATGAGTGCACAGTATTAATTCACGACGCTCTTTTTCGTTCGACGACATTTTTCCAAATTTACGAAAAATTGACAGTGAAGCATGGCCAACGTGATCTATACACTCTTATCTGATTATAAGCGAAAGCTGAAGATATAATTCCTAAAAATTAAATTTCTACAGCGTTTTTCCGTGATGCAATTTGATGTGACACTCACCCTATTTTTGATAACATAAAAATGAGCGCTCTACCATATGTAACATCTTTGTCTAAGACAGTTTTTGTCTAAACAATAAATATCTCCCACAAAGTTGTTTTAGCGCTTTCTATCTGAGTCGCATTAAGGTAACTATGATAAAACGGATTTTTTTACTCTAACTTTTATATTTAAAATTCCACATCAAAATGGACTTCGTACGACTTTTAGAGCTTATAAATATAAATATTTTGCAATGCATAACATTTTTTTTTTATTAATTCGTTTATTTTCACAGGCTCCATAACATAAGTTTAAAGGAGCCGAATTCTTAAATATATGTTTAAAAACTATATATATATATATAAACAATTTTCTTAAATCTATGGTTAGTAATGTGAGAAACCGATTACTCGCGGTGGGCTCAAGATTAGAAGGGTGACATATTTCCTCAGGAAAAGGATGGGATTTGGGACACACTCAATTCTTAAACCTATTCGTACATCTATTGTTAATTTACATTTCAACTTATTCTTCTGTTTATAGCAAGGGGACAATGATGCAGAACATGTCAATAACTTAATCCTGCTCAAAGTTATTGATGGGTTTTCATCACAATACTCATGATTTTAGTTTTAATTTACTCAAACATAGTTTTGAAAATCGCATATTATATAGAGTGAAATCTGTTCTTTCAAATTCCATCAACAAACATTTTTCATGTTTGCCCCAGAAAGAATGACAAACAAATGAAAAGAGCGTGTGTTTTGGGAAGAAATATCAATAACTTTGAGTAATGTTGAGAAAGTGACAAGTTTTGCATCGAAAAATGTTTGTATTAGTAAGTTCTAAAAGTCTTTCGAAGACAGTTTGCATGTAAAATTTGCAATGTAAAAATTAGAGCAAAAAACAGTTTTTTTCATGGTGACCCTAACGTAGCATAGAAAAAAGGCGTTATATCGGTTATTTCAAGAGATAGAGTAAAACTTTGTTCTACAAAGATGTCTCAAATAATTGGAGCTACAACATTGTTGAACTATGTTTAGCTCTATCTGTAAAGATAAGAAAGTTAGTTTTTTTATTTCATCGACCTATTTTTGACAACATAAAAATGAGCGCTCTATCATGAGTAACAACTTTGTCTAAGACAGTTTTTATCTAGAGAACAACTGTCAAGCTCTAAATACTAATTTCCACTTAAATGCATCTCCATTGTGCCCATTGTGGACCATTGTGCAATGGTTTCAATGAAATAACCTGTTTAATTTTCAAAGATTGTTTCAACACAAAGAAGCGTAAGTTTCTTCCGTGTTGGGTGATCAATTGAACGTGGGAATCAAGAAAAAAAGTACTCCGAAACAGAGTAGTTTTTAAAGAATAAAGTGCATGATGCTCAACTCAAAAACTTTTGAATTTGAGACGTGAGTTTACGTTCCCGAATCATGGCAACCATATCTGCCAAAGCTTTTATCCCACAAGCCCGCGAAAGCTTCCGCTTCTTTTCGACCGCCTCATCGAAACCCCCAACCTTATCGAGTCGAAAGCTATCTCCCGCTCATCCACTCTCTCCTGATTCTCTCCCATATCATCCCCACAGCAGCATCCAACTGAGCGAGGCAGTGGATCCTGTGCCGTAAGGAGTCACTGATAACTGCTGGCTGCACGCCAAGCAGCAACAGCGGAGATGATTGGGGACCTACTAGCCTTCGCTGCAGTGCACTTGAAATCAGTCTTGCAGGTCATCACGCGTCGAACACACTGCCCCAGTTTTGCGTTGTCCCGGGTTGTTCGCTGTGCCACTCCGCCTGTTAACGGGCCAACCAGTCAGGATTCTAGGTAGGCTTCAGGCAGTAACAGCAGGGGGCACGGGTTTCGTAACGGTTTCTGCTCGGTGGCGAAGAAGAAATGTGTGAGTGGCAATAATCGGAACGGATTACAATGAGTTTCGACACCAGCCAGTGAAGGTCGTAGCATCCGCCGAGTCGAAGGGATTTATAGCACCCGGTCGGAACGATTGCCGTAGATAAGCAGGCTCATCCGTGGAAATCCGGCTCAGATTGACAGTGCTCTCCAATTCCATCCGTTGCGGTCGTGGAAATTCGTTTTAATTACGGCGTCGGTTCTGTTCTATTCGCGAAAAGTTCGTATTGGCTCAGTAAGCCCGGATTAAGGGCTTTTAATTACAGTGCTTATCAGTGCGTCGCGATGTGGTAAATTGTAATACTCCGAGTTGGATTTCATCCTGCGCAACGAATTTCCACCCGTTGTCGCCGTCGTCGTCGTTGTGATCGCATCTGCAAAGCTCAAACTAACGTTACTTACTATCCGAAATTGGATTTGAGAATTCGTGTAGTGTTGTATTCGCATTTCAGCAAATCAAATATAATCGGTGAGTTTGTGTGTGTGATTAGTGGTGTGCGGGGGTTGTGTAAGCGCGTGTTTTGGAATGTTTCTGGATTTACTCGCGAATGGAGATGATAGAATAAGTGATTCTGGGAAACGAGCTCTGTGAGAAGTGTAAGTTTATGTTTGTAGATGCTGAACATTCTAACTATTGGATTACGAGTTCCTGTTTGCTGATTCGTTACTATAATGGACTAATGCTACTTGGAGTGAGATTTGCGCATAGAAACAGGTAATTGATTCGCAATTTCATGCAGCCTGACAGAGAAGATTAAATTCACTTTACAATATCGAATTTCAATTTCAAATGTTTCGATCGTTTCAATTCTGAGTGCAAAAAGCATTATTGCGAATTCAGTGGTAAGATGAGATAATGTATTCAATTCAGGAAATTACTTTCCGCTTCCGCACAGATGCTGAAATTGGTTTATTGTGTTATCGGGAGCGGTAAATAAAACCTTATATCCAAGTTTGCCTATCACAACAATGAATTGCGAGCGATGTTAATTTGACTGTGCGGTCACTTTCCATTAAGAATATACAATTGGATTTACGCGGAGGACGCTAATTCACGAGGCAAAGTTTTTTCTGTTTTTATCTCAATTGCAATAAAGATTCGCGTCTGTGGCACAGAATATGGTAATCATATTCATTACCAGTGACGAATGAAGAGGAAAGTTTCCGTCATTCGCTCTCGACATCGAATGCTCACAATGATCTGTGGAAAAGTAGAAAAGTTTCTCCGGTGATAGATATGTGATTTTCGCACGATGCCTCATTGCCCATTGTGAGGAAACGGATGGATGTTTTTGTGGGAGGATTATTATGAAATAATAGATACACTTGTTGTTCTGCGAGATGCCTAATTGGCGGATAGTGTTGTTTTGATGAGATCGTTTACTGGTAGTTTTTCTCTCATTTGCTCATTTATACACTCTTAGGAAATATACTGATTTCTGATGGAAAAATGGAGAGCTTAATATTCGGATGGTAATTTGTTATCAGAGTGTTGTGCTGCTTCCATTAGATTATCAATTCTTGAAATTGTTGAATTTTGAGCAGAACAATTGATACTTTTTTGGAATTTTCTTGCAAAGAATTTTTAAAAATATATTTAATTTTATTTAATGTATTTAATTAAATTTGAAAAATTAAAGCGAACTGTGATCTGAAAATAATTTTATAAAAATTATTTATAGACATTTGAAAAGTCTGGGTTTTTTTTTCATATTTTATATATTTACATTCATACAAAATTAAATGTGCAATGGAAGAACTGAACAAAAAAGTATATTTTTATGAAGCAGATCCGTTAAAGCATTCCGTACTGTATTTATTGTTATATTGTATTTCTAACGAGCATGCAACTTCATTTTCGGGATTACGTCGTCGTTATTTAGGTTTGCTCAAATAAATAAATCTAAGAGTATACAAGACGTAGCTCAGGTTGTTTTATTTGTGTTCATTTGTTATTTTCTCGACAGCAATAGGAGCAGGAAGGTTTTTTTTTATATTTTTTTCAAACAAACATCTGGAGATTCACATATATTATCCTAAAAATAAAAATTAATTTCTTGCGAATTCTCTATCATTAACTACGTTCGTGGTACCTGCGTTTATTTGTTCTCTGATTTATTGCACATATTCCTACGGACAATATGAGCGACTACCAAAATGTTCTCGTGCCGCTCGTTTGATTCTACCCAGAGAAAACGCTCGAAATATAATCGTAGCGCGATATTGTCTCAGCTCAAATTTCACTATTCGTGTGATTTTAGCCAAGAATAGCACCGTTATGCTGCCTCAAACAATGTTATTACTATCTGGTAATGGTATCGTGAACGTGTTTCATTTTGGCCATTGGTTTGGCATGCGAAGCATTTGCCACGGATATGAATCCTAGCAGACGGGATTGGGTATTGTTAGCAAGCAACTGAGGAAAACTCATATCTTCTTCCGATATAGCGCTCATCACATCATGTCGAATCATTAAACATAATCCTTTTATATGCATCAAATTAAAGTAGGTAAAAGCAATGTATGACAGAGTGAATCGATCCATAGACGTTCAATATTATGGCGCAATATTTTGATCAGATGACGACTTCATGGAATATAGCAAATAAATCAAACGCCGATCAATTGCAAGGAGGTCCTCTACAAAGCCTATTTACTGATGATGATACTCTAGGTTCTCGGTTAAACCCTCTACATGCAAACTCAAGAGCTCAATAGTTCCAGAAATAATTTTAGTTGTCTCAATACAATCTATGTACTCCATGAAACAATTTTGTCTTCGTTTGCTACGTGTTGGTGTCATTTGTCATCCTGAATCTCGTATCGCCTCCCATATCACGAAACGCATTAAAGGGGATTGTTGAAAGGATAAAAATTCCAATCATCAGGAATTATCAGCCCTATTGGATCCAGAAAATCGAAAAAATCGATAAGAGTTGCAACATTTCCGCCCTGACTAATGAAGATAAACTATAGTTTGGTATAAAGTCGGCTAACGGAATATTTGTTGAAATCAGGTGTGAGAAGGTACAACATACTCTCGTTTAAAATACTAAAAGTGTTAAGTTAAAGTTAAATTAAACCGATTTTTAGCTACTTTATATCATCATAAAGCTATATTTTTATAGTGAACATTCCGCTATCAACGATTTTTATTATGCAAAATCATTAAGCACTCATGGTTGTCACTTCGATTGTTAGTCAGGAAAATTTTCACAATACTTCTAATGTCGTCGAACTAGTTTGTTTCGAAAAGTATCTAGAACTCGCCCATAATGTTATTCACTATGTGTCACTTTCTTCATTTTTCTGAAATTTAGGCATTTAAAAATATGTTCTCGGAAGGATTTTTGTAAATTCTCATTATTTAACAAGTTATAGCAAAATTGACGAGCTATATAATCTACTACAACGATTCAAAGTTGAACTTGCATGCACAAAATATTTTCTTTCGGCGTTCCGAAATCCAAGTATTGAATGAAACTATCTAAAAATGAATTATTCGTATTATTCTCCCACTTGCCTCTACAATGTCTGTCTACATCCAAAATAAATATTTAGTACATTTTTTTAAATCTTCATACACTACTTTAAATAAGCTTGAAAGTATCATTCAGTGTGCTCTCCACCGATACTGGTGTAGCAAGCATCCAAGCGAGAGACGAGTTTGTGTATAATATAGATGATATAGTAATACAAAAGTAATATAAGAAAGCGAAATAAGAGACACTTTGCAAATACGCACGCATTAAAAACTTCACGTTGTTTACGCTCTCCGTTTTACTCTCAGAAAACACTTTCCGTGTATACTTATAAGATCCAGTTTCATTTTATAATGTAGTGTAATATTCTGGTGCATTTTTTTGGTTACAACTCTAAGCTAACTGAATAATTTCATTTTCTTTGAATAATTGAATAATCTTATAGAATCTTATAGAATGAAAGGTTTGCTCCATGCATGCAAACATTTTAACACTCTTGAAAACGGGTGCCGTCTCAACGTATGAATTACCTAGCGTCTTTTAGTAACACTAAGTTGAGATATCTTTAGCCAAATAGCACGCCTTGAATGTATTCCGAGGGGCAAGCTCTAGAATACGCGTGACCACAGTGCAAGTCGAAGGAAATTTCTTCGACGAAAAATCCCCCGACCAGAACGGGAATCGAACCCAAACACCCGGCATGATAATGTGAACGAAAAAAACGCCTATCTGGTTTTGGTAAAAGTTATGTGAAAAATCTTCAGTTTTTCAGAAAAAAAAATATATTGGTCCCTAGACTATGAAAACAATAAAAAACGAATAGAATCAATAATAACGAGAACAGAATTCAAATTTTCTGCATTTTCTGCAGTATAGAATAGAGATGGGCGAGCGCTCACGAGCCGCTCATTTGAGCCGATTCGTCAAAAAGAGCGTACGATCCACGATTCTTTAAAAATACGCTGCGGCTCTCAAATGAACGGCTCCTGAATGAGCCACGGCTCATAAAAGAACCGTGGATCTTTTTTGAACCGCGGTTCATTTAAGAGCCGTTCATTCGAGAACCACGGTTCAAAAAAGAACTGCGGTTCGTTAAAGAACCGTGTTTTTTTTTCGGCTTGTTGGTAAAGAACCGTGAATCGTACGCTCGTTCTGACGAACCGTGGGCTGCGGCAGTGCGGAAGAAATATATGTTTCTCATGCTGCTTTTTAAACGGTTTTATTTAGCTGTTTGTATGTTTGTAAATTTTGGCGGATTAGGGGGAAGGGGGGCAGTTTCGGACAACGCTTATAAAAATTAAGTGGTACAATTTTCAACCAAATTAAAAATATAAGTATGTTAACAGCCCTTCCACCAACAGCTGTCATATGGTTTGACATCTCCTGGTCGTTTATTACTTACGAAAACAACACAATGCCCTTTTTCATACACGTTTCGAAACTTTTGAGCTTGAGGTTGTAAGTATTTCCCTAATTCCTTTGTGAACGATTTAGAAAATGAAGTACACCACCTCAGTTAGTAACTAATATGAAATGAAAAAAACGTACATACAACGGAGAAATAAAGGTCTATTTATTAGATAAAATTATGATTTGTCTTCGGATGATGGTGGGGCACATTCTGACACTGTTTAATACCTGATAAAATTTGAATCTGATTGTTGTTTACTAACAAACACCAATTTAGTCTGATTCTCAGACCTAATGATGGTTCGAAACTATAAAAAGAAAACCTATAGAACCAGCATCAACGAAGATGAGAAGGAAAAAGCTATCGAACGAGTTTCGAATAGAACGTTTTCATGATTCAAGCTCACAGGTGGGCCATCTGGCTCCATTGTATTTGCTAATTTCCCAACTAACGGTTGCATAACGGGAAAACTGTTTCTCAAACAGTAAACGTAAACGTAAACGAATCAATTTCAAAAAATCAAAAATCAATCAAAAAGTCATTACACTTTGGAAAAAAATAAATATTGCAGAGAAAATTGCACAATTCATGTATCTTTTCCACTTTATGTCACAAATCGCAACCGCTGGATGTTTCAGTTATGGGCCCTTTCGAGCAAAAGCTCTCAGTTTCCCAGAACGATTGGCTACTCAATCATCGTGGAAAAACTATTCCTATGCACGACCTTTCAGGTATAGTTGCATCGGCTTATAATGCTTCTTTCAATCTGAGTAATATCCTAGCTGGATTCAAAATGACAGGTTGCTATCCATTCTCAAGAAAGGTTTTTTCGGACAAGGATTTTGAATGCTCAAATGATTTCAACTGACTCATCGGGTAATACAACAATGCTGCAAAACATTGCGTCTACAGCACAGATAGATACTTTGGCAACTTTGTTCCCGGAAAATGTTGAACCTTTTCCAAAAACTTCACGGTGGAAAACCACCACTAGAAAACGGAAGAAAGCAATATCACTAATTTTTACTGAAAATGCAGAATATGCTGGAAATAAGAGGAAACGGAAGTAATTGTTGATGAACATAAAATTTTAATTTTTTTTTTTCGTTGTGCGGAAGAGCCCCAGGACTGTCCGAAACTGCCCCACACATGGGGCACATTCGGACAAAAAGGCAATTTTCTAAAATTAGAATAAACCATTCGTAATCGCATCAACGCACACCTCTAACACGCTCATATGATACATTGATGTCCAAATAACAACCAGGAAGAATTCAGGTTTTTTTTTAAGTTTACAAAAAATATTAAAAATGAAGGAAAAAAAAGTGTACGAATGTGCCTCCCTCTCCCCTACATATTTTCTCCAAACCCCATGAAAATGGGTTTCAAACGAAAGGGCTGGATTAGTAGAACACAGGTATTAATGAAAAATACAAATCCAAAATGACCGCCACCCCTAAATGGCGAAATATGTATTTTTTTCAAAACCTCATCAATATGGGTATCTAATGAAAGGACTTGACTAGTAGAACACAGTTATATATGTAAAATGGAAATCCAAGATGGCGGCCGTTACAAATTGGCAGACAACAAATTTCGTCAAAACCCCATCAATATGGGTATCAAATGAAAGGGCTTGACTAGTAGAGCACAGTTATTTATGATAAATTCAACTTCAAAATTATCAATTACTTTTTCCAAGCAACTCCCGCCTATGGGTATCGAATGAAATGATTTGATTAATATAATACACTTAATCATGAAAACATTCCATTCGAAAATTTTTAATATTGTTTGGGATATACAACGGAGAGGAAACTGTGTCGTTATCGAAAAATAGCTATACTCTCCCGACTGATAATTCGACATGATCAACATTATACGGATCAAGAAAAATCAGTTCTAGTATTTATAAAAAAAAGCTCTGTAATGAATTGATTTCGGAGCTGGTAAAGTGATTTACAAATCTTGAGTTAGACAGATTAATAGCCTAACCAATACTCGCTTCAAGCAAAATGGTTTTGGGGATAACAGAAAATACAACTATGCACACCAGTCGTTGATAAGAACGCTAAAAATGACATCCATAGAATACACGCCTACGAAACTACTACAAATCGTTGGTGATGAAGCGTTTTTGATGCATTGGTTGGCAGTCTTCGATCCTCACAAAAGCTGCTGCAATATCTATTGTAGATAAATATTTAGCGGAACCACATTTGCTGTGTATAAACGACCCTTTGCTTTGGTGAAATGAAAAGAAATCTATTTTCGGTTCCACCATTTTTTTAAAAATATTATGTATTCCGGTGACTTCAGTACCATGTGAGCGAGTTTTTCCGAAAGCAGGATAAGTTTGCAGTGAAAGATGTAGTAGACTTTCATCAGATAACATTGAAAAGATAATGTTTATAAATAAAAAAATAGTAAAGAAGATCATTGTAACGAAAATATATCAGAGAAAACTTCAGTAAAGTAATATTTTTGCTATTCTCTGCACTGATTATTGTTTCAAACCTTATTTTTTACGTCTTCCATTCTTTACATATCCGAATAAACCAGTTCTTGAAAAGAGCCGTCGAGCCGCTCAAATGAGCCGGCTCCATTGAGCGCACGGCTCTGAGCCGCTCACTGAAACGAACCGTTTTGCCCATCTCTAGTATAGAAAGGCATACAGACATCACTCACTATATAGATTTTTCAAGTATCACAAGTAGTAACGTTTTGGTTGTATCAATTTACGTTTTTCACGTCACGTTTATAGTTCTCTCTCAATTTTATCACTGAAATAGTTCGCTTTTCACGCGGTTTCCGAAAAATAATACTATGAAATAAAACACGATATAAAATAATAATAAAAATTCAATTCACTCAATTTAATTCATTGAACGAATCAGATGAAATAAACAGAGAATATGGTATTTAAGCAATAAGCATTTCAGTTTCAATCGAATGGTTTCCAGAATTCAACTAACGGGCTCGATATATGCCGTCCACTGGTGTATTTGTAAATCTGTTTGTAGTATAGTTAGTTGTTTTTTTTTGCTGTGGTTTGATTTCTGATAAACTTTTACGCGGCAAATGAAACCACCAAATTCAGCAGGTATCCAAAAACATATTCAGGCTATGTGAATGCAATGGGTTTGTGAATGAGCTGTTTGATTACACATAAACTGAAAATTTAGAAAAAAAACATTTTAAAAATCAGTCTCTTGTCCAATCTACACATCGCCACATCTTTGGAGAAGGAGAAAAATGTAAACCTGTCTACACTGAAATCGACGAGTGCTTTAAAATATACTCTTGGAGATAAAAAAGCTGAGATGTTAAAGTGAACTGATGATGAAAATGTGTGTTGTGAACAAAATGTCGAATGATTATGGGGCAATGCATCGTTTCGAAGATGTTTTTTTGCTTTTAGAGAGTGTTTGGGGGTGTTTCATTATGTTTGAGCACGGTTTATACACACAATTTAAGAGTGAGAGTTTTTGTTTTATTTTTTTTTATTACAATGCTTCAATACAAAATTAGATTCCAATCAGTCATATATCAACGATCGAAGACTGTCTTCCAGATTCGGATTTTGGCCACTATTTTCCAATCTTTTACGAATCTGGATTGGAATGGAATCTGGTGGTGAAATGTTTTCTCGAACATGATTTGGTAAGGACCTAAGAAGATCAATTGGTTTCGCCTGAAGACAGTTGCAGCGGATTCATCTTCTTCGGTACGAACTGCACTTCGTTGGATTGGTACCAGGCTACAGTGTCTTTTGAGTAGTACACCGATCCCAAATTCAAAACTGAATTGGGTAATCAAGCTTACGGACGACCAGTAGGTTCCGATTCAGACACTCTCTGACGTAAGCAGTATTCAGTCTATCAGTGTACACGGCTCGGAAAGCATGTCATATAGACAAGGTCTTCCAATCGATTGATTTTTTACTGATCTTTCTGGTAAAAACTTATGACTCTATCTCGACAACACTTCGGCTTCCTCAAACAGTGTAATACTGGTCACCCAGAACCATGTTGTAATCAAACGTGATATAACTTTCATCCGATTTTCGACACTCGTAGTTTACGAGCTCTTGGTTTGATGGATGAGCCGTGACAACGCCTGACTTCCCGGTTTGGCCGAGTTTCCCCAAAGTTTTGTCCACCGGATTCGGTTTCCGTTCAGATTTTTTGTCCTGGAAGCTGCATTCTCGTCCATACTTCCCGTGTCACATTTCGAACCGCTCGAATGCCTACTTGTTCCATATAGCCAACAGTTGTTGACCAGCGCGAGAACATATTTTAACTCCATTAAACTCATCAATTTTCTATGTAAAGACTCTTGACATCAACACCCCCTGTAAAAATCAATAAGTTTCCTAACTTCGATGCCACTAACTTACTTGAGAGAAAAATGGATAACTAAGGTTTTTCACAGCTATCTCGGAGCTTATTTAACAGAAAGTGTGTTATTTATTCACTATAGTCTCATTCTATTTTTTTTGTACTAAATTTATTTTCAAATGGCTCAGCAACATTAAGTAACAATGAGCCGTGTTTATGAATAGGGAAAAGCCTCTTTGAGTAGAACAATGCCAATGTTTTTTCTCTAAAAGGCATAAAAACCCTATTATCTTTTCGAAAAATGTTACAATATGGACAAACATCATGACAAAATTCACAATTAGATAATATTATTCTTGTTGCAGAGATGACCATCTCCTAGGAACTAGTTATCTCCTTGGGACTAGGGAAGGGATGAAAATCTGCTCACTTTTCGAATTCTGAAGAAAAAAGTTGAAATAGAGAAACGGAAACGCTAATAAAAAAAACAAAACAATGAAGGAAAACTAAACATATATATTCATATTTGAAAGTGTATGGATTTGAGAAAATCATAAATTAAAGAGATAGCATCGATATTACGATTAGCCAGAACGTCGCGAATCGGAAAATTAGGTGGCATTCCCTTATTGCGAAAATTTTCTATTAAAGATAACCTGTCATTTTGATACTGAGAACAAAACCACACAATATGATCAATATCCTGATATCCTATACCACACACGCATAGGTTACTATCACTGATGTTAATTCGAAAAAGATGTGCATTCGAAGAATAATGGTTAGACATGAGTCTGCACACTACCCGTATAAAATAACGAGAAAAATTATATCCTTTAAACCATGGTTTGAGAGAAACCCTAGGAATGATAGAATATAGCCATCGGCCTTTATCACTACTATTCCAACTTGACTGCCAAGATACAAGTGCCCGTTCACGAGGAAAATGAAGATATTCATCGA
Source organism: Toxorhynchites rutilus septentrionalis (assembly GCF_029784135.1). Taxonomy (NCBI): domain Eukaryota; kingdom Metazoa; phylum Arthropoda; class Insecta; order Diptera; family Culicidae; genus Toxorhynchites; species Toxorhynchites rutilus. The sequence continues at coordinate 28,310,101 of NC_073746.1, read as the reverse complement.
AAGTAATAGGCCTATAGAATAAGTCTCCTTCCATAGTGCCCTTCTTAGCAAGAAAATCTGCTTTCTCATTTCCAGGTATCGAACAATGAGACGGAATCCATACGAAAGTGATATTAAATGAACTAGTAATCAGAGCACTTGAAAGTTGATGGATTTCAGATAAGAAATACGACGTATATCTAGTTCTCACTGAACGGAGTACCTCTAAAGAGCTGAGACTATCAGAAAAAATGAAAAAGTGATCTGGGGCCAAGGTCTGAATATGGAGTAAGGCCATGTATATTGCAGCCAATTCTGCAACAAACACCGAACAGGGTAAACTAAGCCTACGAAAAGTGAAGAAGTTGATATTGAATATACCAAAGCCTGTGGATCCATTAAGACTAGATCCATCAGAAAAAAAAGTTTTGGTTGGGTCAATATGTTTATACCTTGACAGGAATATCGCAGGTGTAACTAAATGGCGGAGATCATCTGAAATATTATGCACATAATCCTTCATTGACAGGTCAATAGTAATAGAGGAATTGAACAAAATTGAAGGAATGATCTGGAAACCAGATAAAGCAGATGGACTTTCCAAAGTCATAAATTCATGATATAGAGACATTCGCCTAGATCGAACGCCTGAGTTCAACATTTTTTCTAAGTTTGCTATCACCTTCGGATTAAGTGTTTCACACCGTATTAAAAAACGGAATGATAACTCGAAAAAACGTACGGAAAGAGGAAGTATGCCAGCTACAATTACTAGGCTCATTGTATGTGTTGACTGCATACATCCTAGAGCAATACGCAAACAGCGATATTGAATCCTTTCCAGATGCAAAATATGGGTACAGGCAGCGGACCTGAAGCAAAAACTACCATACTCCATAACAGATAAAATGGTTGTTCTATACAACCTAATCAAATCCTCAGGATGAGCTCCCCACCAAGTTCCTGTTATGGATCGAAGAAAATTTATTCTTTTCTGACATTTTTGTTTCAAGTAGCCTATGTGTTTACCCCATGTTCCTTTGGAGTCAAACACAACACCTAAATACTTGAATGACATCGAGTGACGAATAGGTCTATCCAAAAGTTTAAGCTGTATTTGTGCAGGATGATGTTTTCTTGAGAATACAACCATCTCTGTCTTCTCAGTAGAAAATTCAATACCCAATCTACAGGCCCAATCAATCAAATTATCAAGAGAATCTTGCAAAGGATTATGAAGATCGGTGTTGTCTTTGCCTATTACCGATACAACACAATCATCTGCAAACTGTCTCAAAGTACAATTTCCCGATAAACAAACATCAATATCATTTACATAGAAGTTGTAAAGAATTGGACTAAGACATGAGCCTTGAGGAAGACCCATGTAGCTAATGCGTAAAACTGACGAAGAACCATGAGAAAAACTCATATGTTTTTCACGCATTAGGTTAAACAGAAAACAATTTAATTTCTGGGAAAACCCATTTAGACGAAGTTTTTGAAAAAGGACTTCAATGGAAACAGAATCGAACGCACCTTTGATATCTAGGAACACTGATGTCATTTGTTGCTTACTACACAAGGCAAAGTCAACCTCTGATGAAAGAAGCGCAAGACAATCATTGGTTCCTTTGCCTCTACGAAACCCGAACTGCGATGGCGAGAGAAGATTATTAGATTCAACCCAGCTGTCTAAACGATGGAGATTCATTTTTTCTAGTAATTTGCGAATGCAAGATAGCATTGCAATTGGTCTATAAGAATTATAATCAGACGCAGGTTTACCAGGTTTCAGAATAGCTATAACTTTAATTTGTCGCCACTCATGCGGAACAATATTCTGCTCAAGGAAAGCATTGAACAGTTTCAACAAACGTCTCTTCGCATTATCAGGTAGATTTTTCAACAAATTAAATTAGATCCTATCTGACCCTGGAGCCGTGTTGTTGCAAGAAAGAAGGGCAAGAGAAAATTCAGTCATACTGAACGGAGGCTCAACATCATCAGATGTCTCTAAGAAGGGAGAAGGTGCGGGGGCAGAGTCTGGACATATCTTCTTGGCAAAGTCAAAAATCCACCTTTCTGAATATTCAACTTCTTCATTTGAATGAGATGAATTTCTCATTTGTCTGGCAACTCTCCAAAGAGTGCTAAAGGAAGTCTCTCGTGAAAGCCCATTTACAAAATGACGCCAATAGCCTCTCTTTTTAGCTTTAATGAAGCTTTTGAATTTACGCTCCAGATAAATGTAGTTATCATAACGTTCACAGGTGCCCAATTTTCGCCAATCCTTGAACGCATTCGATTTATCTTTATAGAGATTCGTACATTCTTGGTCCCACCACAGATTAGGAGGACGTCTACGAAACGAATTACCAGGAAAGCGCTTCGTCTGAGTATCAATAGCACTGTTAAGAATTAAACCAGTTAGAAAATTATATTCTTCCAGCGGGGGTAACTCATGAACTAATGCCACCGATTCTGAAATAATTGAAGAGAATCTCTTCCAATCAATGTTTCTAGATAAATCATGCTGAATATTTGTTGTTTCAGACGATTTTGAATTATTTGAAATGGAAATAGTGATTGGCAAATGATCACTTCCATGTGGATCTTGGATGACATTCTAATTACAATCTAAAGAAAAAGAGGAAGAACACAGAGACAAATCTAAGCAACTAGCGCGGCCTGAAGATGGAGCGATTCTTGTTACATCACCTGTATTCAAAATTGCCATGTTGAAGTCCTCGCAAAGATCATAAATCAAATTGGCCCTTCGATCATCAAAAGACTCACCCCATCCAATTCCATGAGAGTTGAAATCTCCCAAAATAAGATTAGGTTGCGGTAAAAGTTCAACTATATTCACAAGATTTCTATAATTAAGCATAGTTCTTGGAGGAATATAAATAGAAGCAATGCATGAATCTTTACCCTTGATACGTACCTGACACGCTAGAATTTCAATTCCTGAGACTAAAGGCAGGGGAATCCTGTAAAATGGGTAGCATTTTCTAGTGCCTATGAGAACTCCTCCATAGCTATCATCGCGGTCTAAACGGATAATATTAAAATCATGGATGTTTAACACATTGTCCGAACGAAGCCATGTTTCAGAAAGAGTAAACGCATCACAATTCAAAAAATGGAGCATTTGCTTGAAAGAATCAAGTTTAGGAAGAATACTTCTACAATTCCACTGCAAAATAGAGGATTTACCTGAATCATCCAACAAATTAGACATCGAAATTAATGAACGAGAGGAGGGGCCACTTTGAAGTCTGGCTGATAGAAGGAAGCCAAGCAAAAATGATACCTTTCATTGAATCTGATATTCCGAAAAAATCAAGAATCCATTGAACAATCGATGAAAAGGAAATACCTACTGAAAAAGATGAGGGATCAGGAACCGATTGAGAAGTAAATTGAGAATGGCTTGACAATTCAGGGAAATGAACGTCATAATTTGAAGATCTCCAACCAGGAGGGTTATTCTTGGGTAGAGCAGAATAATTTGAAGATTCTGGCTTGTTAGAGATCAATCCTCTTTTTTTAGATGGCTTAGAGGAAGAAGCAATTTTCCTCTTCCTGACTCTTCCTGTGATTACTGGATCAAATTGAGAATCCGAATCATCATCCTCTGATAAAACAGAGAAAGGATTTTCTGAAGCCTCGGGTACCTGAGGTGAAGCTGCCTTGAGCATATCAGCGAAGGATCGATTAGAACGATCCTTAAGTGATTGCTTGAGTTTCATCGAACGTAATTTGTATTTCGGACAATCCTTAATTGTATGAGGAACATCTCCATAAAAATACATTTATCAGCATCTTTGTTACAAGTGACTTCGTCATGGTCGTCATCACATTTTGAGCATTTCGTTTTATTACAACAGTAGGTTTTAGTGTGACCTAACTGATTGCAATTTAAGCAAGTCATTATTTTAGGGGTATATAACCGAACTGGAAGACGAAGTTTATCGATAAGCACATAATTTGGAAGTGCTGTGCCTTCGAAGGAAATTCTAAAAGAGCCAGATGGATAATACTTTTTTTCTGTACCCTCAGATATCAAAGAGTTCAGAGATCTCACCTCCAAAACTTTAATATGTGGAATATTTGCATTGTGAAAGATACCCTTAGCTTTTACAAAATCTTGATGTTGAAGAGATTTTTCCGTAACTACACCATCGATTTCAACAATGTGAGCCGGAATATAAACTCTATATTCATTAGTGAACAAAGTGCCTTTCACTATCGCGTTAGCATCTTTGTAATTTGAGAGCACAACACGAAGTTTATCTTTATTGACTTTCGTCATTTCTAAGACACCTGAGTAGTTAGACGTCAGGTCTTTGCAAATTTGAGATACTCTTAGAGGTTTCCCTTTGGGACGGAAGAATACCACCCAACGGTTTTTCGATGATGCCGGGGCGTTCTGGTATTGTCTAATACGTGGAAGTTGAGCCGAATTAGGCAGAGATTGTGTCGAAGAGCGGAGAACAGAGTCACTATTTGGTACAGACGAAGAGTTTGACTGCGATTTTTTTTGTTTTTTTCCTGGAGAAACCGTAAAACCATCTGGAGGAGGGTCTGAGACCCTCATTTCAGCATCGGAGGGTTCATTACCCTCCATTTTTCAAAAAAAAAAAAAGTCGTAAAAATGAGAGAGAAGATTTCTTTGAACACGCAAATATGAAATGATAAAAAAAAATAAATAAATAAATAAATAAAATAAAATGAAATATGTGTATGTATATGTATATGTATACGTATGCGTGAAAGAAAAATAAAACGAAAACTTATCTTAAATGTATCTAGATGAATGTCAGAAAACTTCTAAAATCCTTGAAGCTTCACACTCCAAAAAACACTTGAAAAATAATTCCGACTTCAAGAAAAATCCTTTCTTTTCAGTATATCGTCCCGGCTTCTTTCGAAATTCCGTCAAAAAAAGTTTTGAATATTGATTTTCCAGAGACAGGGGATCTTCAGAAACTCTGCTCCGAGGGTCAATACAGCGGGAAGTTCACAACTTCTTCCGGAAATAGTCTTTCAAACACTGAAATGGCTTACAAGAAAAAGTCACAAAGAAAATCTGCAATATTCGTTATGATGAAAATTATACGTCACCTTTATTCCACGGCTTGCTGATGTATGAAGTCTCATTCTATATAGTCTCATTCTATATAGTCTCATTCTATATGCAAGTTAATTGAAAATGTCATTACCCTCCCTCAGAGCAGCTGGATATGAATTAATTTGGTACCCCTCCCCCACACCCGAACTGTCGTTATGTCACGCCGCGTGGCATAATTTTCCATATGAAACCACGCGCGGGCCCACAACACGACACAAGATGCTTGGCGGAAATTCCCAATCAAAAATCTTATTAAGCATCCGGTGGAGGTTGGATGTTGTTATCGGAGCAGCGAAAACGACTGCGCCCCCCCCCCCCGGGGAGGTGTGTTTGTTGGTTCTGCTAAGCAGCGTTATATTTAAAGTTATAAGGTTTCCTCGGTTTAACGTTTTCAAAAATAAGCATGGCGTATTCAGAGGGAATCTTTTGTTGGAGGTTTCAGTTCAGACTTGAGCGGGTTTTGTCAAATTAACAGAACGTTAATTAGCTTTCTTCTATGTGCGAATCGTCGGTGTGCGGGATGAAAAGTTTTTAATATAATTGATTATATCGATTATACCGTTATCGGCGGGAAGCAAAGATTAATCGATAATGAAATCGACTAATTCCTCAAGAAAGCAGTTGCTTCGGCGAAGATTGAATTTCTGTGGAAAACGTTCCTGTGTGCCAAGTTTTCTATTCCCGCACTTTGGTAAACTTTGTAAGAATTTATTTACAGATGTAACTTTAGCGAGAATCTACCACATCTAGAAAAAAGAAAACTTAATAAATTCTTCAGACAAAAACACATTCCTCAAGTCGTTTCTCAGCATTTTTTCATCTTCTAGCATCATTGTTTTCAGTTCATTAAACGTCTACAAACACCACCCGTGTTCAGTTACTTTACGCGATTCGAGGAAGAAATCAGGCCTTCTCGGAACGAGAGTCATTCCGGAAGCGGAGGAAAAAAGCGAATTGAAATCAAATGAAAGTGCCAAAAACGGCTGCGAGCGAACCGCAGTTCGTTACGCTTGTTTTATTTGGAATTTTGTATTAATGGCCGGTTCTTGAATGGGGCGTGTTGAATTTGGCTTCTTGGCTTAAAATTACAAAGTGTTGGCACTCATTTGGGATGTGGATCTGTGTCAAATGTAGTTAGGAATAATAAGTACAGGGTGGGCCACTCAAAAATGCCAACATATTTGCGTCTTTAGAGTTATTTTGTCATTATTTCGATTTTTTTTACAGTGCACTTGTCAGTCACTACAAAATTGGCAGTATTTATTTATCATCTTGTAAAAATGTATGATAAACTAGTGATTACCACATTTCTGCTTTCAAAAAAAAAATTAATGGGTTATATCTATGATATAGCAAGTTTGACGTAGGATTACTGCTGGTTTAGTAATCATTTGTTTGTAATGATTAAATTATTGATTCAATTAGTGTCGTGTTCGTACTCGCTTTTGTAGTCCGTGTTTGGAAAATATATTCCGGTCTGCACGGGTGAGCGCAAAAGTAGTCATATTTTGCATTTAATAATAATGTCAGTTTCCTCAGGCTCTTTAGTTTTGAAGTCCGTGTTAGAGAAACACATTCATTTCGTCTTGCATCACAAACCGAAGTGCCCCCGGCCTGCGTGTATATACTGTAGTTAAGTTTGTTCTTTATGCTAATGTGGGATGTGATATTTAATCATCGTAACCACGAACGTTCTTTCCGTTCCGTTTGGATGCCTACGTGACACTACTCGCAGCCGTCAGCATAAATCGCAATCGCTCGTTCTCGGATTTCGGACTGTTGCGCTTTATGATGATAGCGTGCATACAAAGTATCAATAAGGATGGCACTCCCCACATTCTATATTTAATAATATTTAAAAATTAGGCTGTAATTTTTGATTTTTAAAACCAACATAAAATTTGTTTTGATATTAATTCGTAGGTGTTAAGTCAGAGGGGATTTGGAAAATCAAACTTACAGCAGAAATAACGGATTGAAATTGTTTTGAATGATAAAAAAACCCTTATAGCACCAAACTTCAAGTTCGATTTTATCGAAAGCATGACCCATCTTTGCATGCTTGAAATATTCGAAGAAGAATAAGACTCCTTTTTGGAAAGGGTCAAAAAAATTTCTTAATTTTTTACAAAAATTTATAACTCAAAACCTATGAGACCTACAAAATTGAGATCAAAGGATAAAATGTAGAAAATTTTTAAATTTTCAAAAAAAATGCCAGAAATTTTTTTTTTAAATTTCACTGAAAAAATAATTTTAAAAATAAAACTAATTTTTTTATTTTTTTAAAATTCTCAAAAAAAATTTGAATAGCCTTTACAATTTTCAACCAGTGGTTAAAATTCTGTCTCATCTGCACTTCTTCTTCCAAAAATCTGTACCATCAAAAATATTCTTTGTAGAGAATAATCCATTTTATTAGCATAAAAAATACTCATTTACAAATACCACATTCACATTTCATTCGTCATTCGTGTGTTTGACAATGCTTATACATAGTTTTTTTTGAATCTAGATTGCAGTACAGGAAAACCTTTTTTTGTGCGGAGGACAGGGATCGCATAAAAAAATCGTGCAAAACTTCTCCAGTAGCTTTAAAAAACCGTGTTAGGCACACATTTTGAAAAAAAATTTTTTTTGTGCGGTAGATAGGGACCGCATAAAAAAAGTTTCCCCCAAGAAAATAACTCAAATCCACGCCGTTCACCGTTCAATTCCCTTCTGTCTCCCTACTTTGCGATGGGACAGTTTGCCTTTTCGGTTACGCGTGGCTGTTCTGTGCTTTTAGTTGCATGTCGAGACGTGATGCTGTTAGATATCATGTCATGCAAAAATTTAGGAAAACTTAGAGCATTTGATGGGAGGAGGGGAACGATTTCAGAAGTGGATAATTGAGACGCAAATATGCTTTTTTCGCTCTGAAATGCGTATAAATCATCGAAAAAAACTAAATGGACGATAACTTCGTCAAATATGCTTTTTTTCATATGCCGCACATAAAAAATGGCAATAAAAAAACCGCACAAGAACAGAAATCCGTACAAATCGAAAATCGCACAAATCGCACAAAAAAAATTCGAACAAAATAAAACGGACAAAAACAGGTTTTCACTGTATTTATTAAATGTTTCGAGCTGGCGCACCAAGCGATACTGCGGCGTAAAAGTCGGCATGTACCTGAATGTAGCTTTGTTCAAATGTAAGAAATTTCACCCGCGGAAAAAATCTGTACCAATCTGTACTTTTTGAAGAAAATCCGTACTCTGTACCGAACAGAATCTGTACCAAAAATAACGAAAAAATCTGTACCTTTCCAGAGAAACCTGGTAATACTGTTTACAACAAATCGTTCATACATCGCAAGATGAGCCATTTTACTGGGAAAAAGTTTTTGTAACATTTTCTTCAAAGAAAACAACTTTTTCATGTTTTCTTTGAACAAAATTACATCTCATCCTTATTTTGTTGAAAGTCATGATAGCAATACAGTGCATTCGACAAAGTTTAAGATCTTATTAAACTATGAACTTTTGTCGAAGACGTCAACTTTCTATCTTTTATAGTTTCTGGACATTTTTGGGTGTAGACTTCTGAAAAAATAATCTTTCACTCGTAACATTTTCATGTTTCTAAATAGAAAAAAGTTAACAGAGCATGTTTCCAAAGAAAAACATGAAAAAGTTGTTTTTCGAAAAAAAATTTCCCTGTAACGGTGCCCATCTTACGATGTATGGGTGACTTGTTGAAAATTGTAAGGGCAATTTATATCCATTTCATTTTTGGACAAACATTTTGTAGATCTTATAGTTTTAAAATTAAGATTCTTTTATAATGTTGATGAAAACTCTAGATTTCAAAAAAAGATCTCCCTAAAAATCTATCAGAATTTTAGTCAAAAACTAGGATTAGTTGTAACTTTTTCAAAAAAAAAAAAAAAATGAAAAAGTTGTTTTAGAAAAACTTTTTCCCTGTAAAAGTGCCCATTTTCTAATGTATGGGCGACTTGTACGAAATTTTAAGAGAATATTATTTTTTTTTGAGAATTAAAAAACAAAAAGTTTTAGAGAAATACTCAATAAACATTCTTCTATTAAAATGAATTTTCGTTTCTGTTTCATGTTTCAGGCCATTGCTCCCCGTGGGTAAGCTAATGATGTCACTGCAGTATTATATATTTTTTTCTATTTTTAGGGGACTCTTCTATTTCTTCATTTTTCTTTCATTTTATTTACACTCTTTTCATTCATATAGCGCATTTTTCAATGTTTCCCTTTTATTGCGCATCTTTATTTTATTTTTCCCCATTCTTTATGATGATATATTTTATATTATTTTATTTGAATATTCCTCTATTTTTGACAGTATTGCCTGTCGGTCAAGTTGTGTCCTTTAAGTAGAATTTCAATTTCTTATTTTTTTTTCGCTCGTTTAATTTGTACAGCGCACTTCTATCTTTTTATAATGACTCAGCTATAGTGATAAAATCCACCGTAACTGGAGTAATGCAATTCAATGATTCAATATTGCTGGTCTTTGAATTCCTCTTGAATTTTTTAGATGGACATATTTTTTCTTCTGAAAGCTTTCACATTTTTTTCCTTATTGAACAAAAAAGTACTCTATCATAATTTTTATTCAATTGTAAATTCTACCAAAAATTAGTTTTCTGTTTAAAAAAACTCAAAAAATTCCTTGTAGCTGGTGATTCATGATTCATTTGGTTTATTTGAAAAGAAAAATTAAATTGTGACATGTTGTTTAGCTAAGGAACCTCGATAAGAAAAATCAGATGTAATGTTCTCTATTATTTTTTCGGATTTATAAACTCAAAGTTGATCACTACATTGGTACTTCTCAACGTCTTCGATGCTCCAGTTATTACGGTGAAACTCGTTCTAAACAAATATTACACAAGTAAAAATGTTCACGGAGGTTCGAGAAACAACACATCATGTAACAATTCCATAATTTTTATGTGCTTAAGATAAAATCGAATATTTTCATCATTACAAAAAAAAATCTATAATAATAGAGGATTTTTTTGCCTAGCTAATTCTAATCTAATTTCGAATTAATTGGAAAATAATTCAACAGTTTTATTACGCTTTGAAATAATAATGAAATGTTAATATTCAAAAGGACCCGATGTTGTGCTATTGTAGATAATCTATTTTGAGTTTTTATTGTTTAGATAATGCTTGACATTTCACAATTATTCAATTGTTTTTCTCAAGAAAAATAAAATGTTATTCATTGTGGTAGATTGGTAGAAATTCTTCCTATCAATTGATGCAAACATCTTTGTGATCTTTAAAAAAATGCTAGAGTTATAAACATTCGAATTCTTTCATTTTTGTCCTTGTAGGACAAAAGTGAGATAATTCAGTGTTTACATTTTCATTCTACCCCTCCATATATTCCTGCCAAGGAAGCTAACTTGACCACTATCTTTACTTTCTGGTCAATTGAATATTGTGCGTTTCATTGATCCATTTGCGGTACTTGTTGGCAGAACGTATTACTGGTTGAGAAACACTTGTACACAGACTCTGAAATCCAAAAATAATTCGTTCAATAGCTACCCAATTTAATTCATAATTTGTTGATTATATTTTTGCTAAATATTTCTTCCCAGCTTCTAACACAAACAGTGAGAGTTTCAATCTACATAATGAACAAAAGTCGCATTCCGCCCTCCAGCGCGCATTAATTAAAAAATTACTTCCCGTTGAATGTTCCCAACCTGTTGTAAAAACTGTATCCACTCTGGGTCAAGATGGACAAAAAAAAGTCGCTCATTCACAAGAAACACAATACGCTTTCGGGGCATATTTGAGAAAGTGCAGAATGCTGCTCTTGCCATGCTCACTTCGTACGGTTCCGGCGAGTTCGTTCGCTCGTCCAATTTCCGCCAAGGGAACAAACATTCCCGAGAGGATATATTCAAACCGCCGTCGTCTTCCCCCGTTTCTCGGCCGCCCCCATCCCTTCTTGCGCTCTAAATTAAATTAAATGTGGAAGCATCTAATGAAAACAACCCGTTTGCGTTTATGCTTTTCCATATCCCAACCATTCGTCAACGCTGGTTCGGGAGTTCATTGAAAATGCAATGCGAGCGTGTTGAGCGTGTCGGGATATATATATGGTAAAGGGTCAGCCCCCCGCATTTAATTCACCCCGGACAGTGTGTGCACCCGGACCCCGGCCGGGGGTGGGATGAAATATTACCTACCCTTGCAGCTGACTTGTTTATGATTCCCAAGGCGGGCCGTAACACAAAACAGCCGAAGCACTTTTTCACGTTTTATGGACACTCGGGGGCGCGCGCTCGCGCCTAAGTTCGGATTGCCTGACAACGAGTCGATGTGATGGGTGGAGGGAGTGCAGGACGCGGTCGCCGTGGATGTCTGCCTTTGCTTTATGGGGATGTGGTTTTTCCAGCTGCCGTTTTGGGTCCCCTCTGATCGGGTCATAACTCGAAATCAGGCGTAGAGTCGTTCGGTTGGGGTTTTTGACATTGGACTGATTGCGCGCCCACGTAAGGCCCTTCCGGCATGAAGACGAAATTCGGAACGAGCGTCGTTAATGCTGGTAACCAAGCGAGTGCGAGCATAAATCTTATTGATACGGGTGGTGCTAATCCGGAGCCGATCTCGATAGCATTTTGGGCAGCATAGATGATGGCGTAAATTGTTGTAGGTTAAGCTCCTTAATTTGAATGGTTGAAGTAATCTCACCGTACTTGCAGTGAAGAAAATCCAGTGTTTTACAACAGTTGTTCTCCAATTTTTCCCCGAAATTGCAAAGTTTTACGACAAATGTTTTCTGAAATGGAGCAAATCATTCTAACCAAATGGTCTGAATATATTCGAAATGTTACCGACAGTTTTCATTCAACTTGAATGTGTATATAACATTGATGGAAAATTTTCTAATTGATTATCATCCAGAGATCAGATAGTGTTGTTAAAAAATCACTGATAATGCTTCTGAGTCATTATTTTGGTTTCGGTGCATTTTGAAACGTTCATTCATTCATCGTGTGGCAACATTTATGTAGGGCCCTTTATTGAATTTAACACGATATTCCTTCAAAGATGCTCTGGAATCTACAGTTAACTTTGAAATATATTTATCTCCCAATAGTTCGCATCATTTTTGTCCCAAGAAAGAAGCTAACATCCATAATCGTTTCGAACTGACCGCCTTTATTTTTTTTGTCAAAATAAAACATTTTCAACGTGAAATTAGCGCTACTCAAATTTTAAAATTGGAATGTTTTTCAAATGTTCTACGACTAGTTATAACAACGGTTGCCGTGCAAATGCATTAGAGCTGTAAATAATTTCTTTGATTTTTGGAGAAGCAGTTTTCTACCAATTGGTTTGCTTCATGAGGATAATAGCAGAGAAATCAAATGTGTCATTCCCAACATGTTCAAAAAAGGTGAAAAATGAAGATCGACTCTACTCTCAGTAGCTTCGCTTCGACTGGAACGTCAACAAAAAGTGACTTGACTAGAAAATGAATTGACTAGCGTTGACTAGCGAGGATGACTGGTGAATTAGTCCAGTCAGTGGTTATTGTAACAGACGCGACTCATGAATACAAATCTGTCTCTTCATTCAACTGACTTCAATCCACACTTCCATTTCCCCCTGACACTAATTTTATACCCGCGTACGCAATCTTATTTTAAGTCCATATAAAGAGGAACGAAAACTTGATTTCTGATGCAAAAAAGGTAATTACCCCATCAATGGGCGGTTTATTATCTACCCATTTTGAACTCAAACTAACGAATTTAGACATTTATCAAGTGTGCTATAAAGGTCCTCGCCTTAGTATTTGTAAATAGCGAGCAAAATAGCGCACACACACTGCACGCAATTTTATTCGTGTGAGTAATTTTTGTGTACGATACAAAACAAATCTGGCTCACCTGTAGCGTATGTCAAACCACGTTGAACTCAAACATCGATGCATGCATGCATACATGGGCGAGAGAGAGAGGAACGTATTCGTTTTGGGGAAGTCACTTCAAAATGCCATTAAAACAATTTGACTGGGAAGAATGAAATGATATAGTAGAGTCGGTAGAGGGCGATAGCGACTAAACGTCCGACTGACTGTTTAGTCGTTTAAGCGGAGAAACTGCGTGAAGAAGCCAAAAGTCATTTCCGACTGGATACGGATATAGTCAGTCAGATAGTCAGCTGACTATGACTATGCCGAGCCCTGGTCAGTATAGTGAAATTGGAAATGTATTCGAACTAAAAATGCAGATTTCAAAAACTTGTTTGTATTTCGTATTGGTTGAAGGAAAAAGGGCTTATCGGTTTTAGTAAGAGAGATAGGAGTTGGGTGTCAAAGAACAAATTGTAGAGCGGTTAAAGAGCTTCAATTTAATTGAAAGAAACAATCTAGTTTAATATAAATTTTTGAAATGATATTAATAATAACTCATTAAAAATTATTAACTGTTAAGTTTGTCACCTCCAAAATGTTATAAAATTTAGATGTTTCACTACTTTATCCTATACTAAATTTTCTCATCCTTCAAGTGGAAGCTAGAGAATCGACTTCCGTAGCGTACTTTTTAATGTAGAGCCAGTTTGAGGCAACAAAGTTCGTAACAAAAAAAAAGGGTCTATAACTCTGTCATTGGGGGTCTCCGTAGCCACAATGGTTGCGCGTTCGCGATCGTGAGTTCAAAACTCAGGGCCCTCATTGACCATCTTTGTGTTGTTACAGAATAGCTACGTCCACGCAACAATCATCAGCGATGGAGATCGCTCCACGGTCGAAATAAGATCGATTCATCCATACAACTGCTCTGCTCTGCAAGACACATCGGGCTGCTGTTCTATAAATAACTCAACAATGATCAATCAACTGTCTCCGCTGTCCGGTGGTCTAGCTGGATAATGGAAGAACAGAAAGAATACTCTTACGCCTGAATGGCTACTGTGTGAATGTACCATATGTAATGATATAGAAGGAATACTGGCGAATGGCAACTGTGTGTAATGTGCTAATTATAGATATGATAACCATGTGACATGTACACGATTAAAATTCGGCTCTGTTACAGCTAAAATGCTAATGAGCCTCAAATAAATAAATGGGATAAAAAAAAACTCTGTCATTGTTGGAATTCGATTTTTTTTCATCAAATATGATCATCTATCACTTTCTGAGAGAATCTGGATAAATTTATTTTTTTCATGTGGAAAAGGTGTTTTCTGATTTTAAGGGGATGAATCAAAAATCAAATTCTTCTTTTTTATTCAAAAAACGTATAATACATGCATTAAAAATGAATAAGAAAAAAAAATTCACTCGATTATATACAGGATTCGATTATATACAGTGAAAAGGAATCAGAGACCGTATATAATCGAGTCCGCGCTGTATTCTAATTTTATAAATGATGAAAAGTCTCATCTCATTCCCTTAATTCTTGAGATTAATCCCAATTCTAAACAATGGGATCAATAATATAAACTAGCTGACCTGGCAAACTTCGTCCCGCCCAAAATTAGTTTTTTGTAATCAATACCTTCAAACATTCACGTTTTCTTACTATGAGCAAGTTCATGGGTCCAATCGCAGAACTGTTCATTGATTGATCTTCTATTCGACCCCGTTGATTTTACCTTTTACTATAAAATTCCTAGTATTTCTAACAAAACTCATCATTATAATATCAGATTATTTTCAGACACAATTCTCGTTCAAGATTTTTCAACCACTTGCAAACAACATGTTTCTCCTTTACATGGAATAAATGTTTGATACAGAAAATATGATAGAATAAAGATAGCCCTAAATCGGACAATTCCTTCCTCGAGTTCTACTCTTATCAACACATTCGGTGATACTATTTTATTGGTACAGATAGAAGAAGATATAGGAGCGCGTTTCATCACATTAAAATCCATTTCCAGTTTCGAACAAAGATCAATTTCACTAGCGCAAACATTAAATGGACTAACAGCACTTGTTACTATGTAATTGTAGAACATATGGGAATTTAATTTTCCGAATTTTCCCTTCGGAGTTTTCCGAAAACTTTCAATTGTCATGTTTGGTTGGAATCATTTTGGTTGAAATATGTGTAATATTTTTATGGGACCCCCTCTTCATTCCAGAGGAGGGAGGGGTTTCATACCATCATAGAAACATTTCTCATACCCAAAAACCCTCTGTTGGGGCTGCAGTGGACTG
Organism: Toxorhynchites rutilus septentrionalis; assembly: GCF_029784135.1. Lineage (NCBI taxonomy): Eukaryota > Metazoa > Arthropoda > Insecta > Diptera > Culicidae > Toxorhynchites > Toxorhynchites rutilus. Next base: position 28,294,752 of record NC_073746.1, on the reverse strand, counting down.
TAATTGCGCTGGTCGATAAGGGTGCTCGCGTTCCCAGCGGAAACCGAGCCGGGTGGAAGCAGGAACCGCTTTGTTCCTTCCCAAGAGGGCAAATGGGCCGGACTCCTTGGGTTGGCTTCGCCTCATGAAGCCAACGACACAGTTGGACTGGACTAGCTTGGCTAGCAGCAACCGCTTTTACTCGTAGAGCCTTGAGAAAGGCTTTCCCAAAACTCTTTTGAAAACTTTTACTCTTTTTGGTTGTGGCAGAGGTGGAGAACTGGATGTTCCGGCGATCGGACGCAAACACCGGAGACTTGAACTTTTCACACTTTCATTTTATTTAAAACTTTTCTCTTCTTGTTTCTATTTGAATTCACTGTGATGTTCACTGTTTGATGGTTTTATGACGACTGATGCGCTCCGCTGTGGGCGCATTACTTTTATGGAGTAGCACCGAAACGATCTTCTTCTTGCCGGCGGTGCAACTTCTTACTGCCGACGGTGCAGTTTCATTGCTGCTGCTGATGTTGTTTTCTTCCTCTTTCTGCTGGTCTCCGATTTACACTGCACCACGGCTCACGCAAAACTGAATGCCGTGCCGCGACAAACGTGCATCTCTATGCCGTCGAGCATAGCGTGCTTTAGCGATGGCTGGCTCATAGTTGCAATGTGGAAGGGATGCACATGGTGTGTGGTGTGTTGTGCAAATTCTGCATGCCGCGAGGTGCTGTCACTGAGCTACCATTAAATAGTAATTCATTGATTCAAAAACTACGAATGAGTTCACCCCAAAATACCGAAGTAATGCACACATGTTAGGAGGGTTGGAAAAAGTTATTCGGACAAGTATATGAAAGCTTTTCTTCTCCCAATGTGGGACAAGTTTTTTCATACCGTCACCGAAGAAATGTTTTGACTTTTCTTGAATCCAGAACTTGGCAGCTGTATTCATCTCATCGTGTAAGGTGTAGCGATGTACTTTGAAGTCTCTCTTGTGCATAGGGGCACATGAGAATCTCTGGAAGCAAGATACTGAATGAAGGCACAGTATTTAAACTGCGCCCGTTTAACCAACCTTATAAGATACAATTCATAATAAAAATTTGTCTGAAAATCCTTGTGCTAAAATACTTTTAACATCCACATGTACAATTTACTTGGTCTCTTATACTGAAAACAATCAATCCGCCATTTGGCATGGAAAAGCGCAATTTTACATTTTCGGAAAGTTACACAGAACGTAAATGTTTAATTTTCATTATTCACAGTATTGCGATCGATTCGGATGAAAGCAAAACACCGAAACGAGCTTGACATAAATTCGCTCGTAACCCGAAAATTTCGAGAAAAAAAAAATCCAAACATAAAAACAACCTCTAACACATGTCATGTTGGTTTGGATCCCGATCCCAAGCTATGTGGGCAGAGCACGAGGGCTTCCACAAGTGGAATAATTGAATATACAAATTGAATTAGCACAGGCACAGCTCGAGCTTTTCATTTTTATTTCAACTCCCACAGCTTCCATTGCATACGCCGTGGAATATCGAGAAGATCGAAGCCAAATTAGTGGAAATCAGTTGCCGTGTTTTGACGTAGGACTACGTCTAACCGGAAGATATAGGGGGTGAAATGGAAATCTAGGCACTGAACAAGTAGGAAAAAATGCAAGATTTGGAACGCTTATAACTCGAGCATTTCTCAATAGATCGCAAAGGTTTTTGCATCAATTGATAGGAAATATATCTACGCATCTATCATAATGAATAACATTTCATTTTCCTTGAGATAAATAATTGAATAATTGTGAAATTTCAAGCATTGTCCAAATGCACTATGTTCCCATTTTTGATTGGTCCATTGTGTACTCCTCAAATCGTACCGACCAAAACGGGCAACCAGAGCAGCAGCGAAATAGAATGAAGCACGATCGGAAAGGAAAAAGAAAAAAAAAATGAACGAAACATTGGTCGCAGTCTCACACATGCGTAATTCTCGAGCCAGCCAGTCAGCTTAAAAATCCCCGTTCCGCTGCCGTAACGATCATTCTCATTCAAACCGTACACCACATCGGTTCGCATCACAACACATCAACAAACCAACCCAAGCAGCCATGTCTGGACATGGCAAAGGAGGAAAAGTGAAGGGAAAGGCAAAATCCCGCTCGAACCGAGTTGGCCTGTGTTGGTTCCCCGCAAGGGTAGCTAGGCCGAGTGCGTTAGTACCAGTGCACCAGTCCACCTAGTCGGCGTTATATAGTTTCGGCCGCCGAAGTGATCGAGTTAGCTGGCAAAGCTGCTCGCGACGATAAGAAAACCCACATACGGAACAGAACACATTCGGTTCGGTGGACATCAAGACAACAGGCAGTTGCAGCGAGTGGCGAGTGGCAAACGCAATCGCAAAACGGCAGCTGGTAGTAGAAGAAAAAAGTTTGTTCTTTATACAATCTGCTTTGGTGGCAAATCCAGAACAAGGCGGCATCGAGGGCGTTCGAAATGTTTTTTTTTCAAAACCACGAGTACTAAGTTTTCTAAAATTCCATAAAACACGGCGCTTATCAGGGCCATTAAACCTTTCAAAAAAGAGTTTACGAAATACAGTTCAATGCTTTCTAAACTAATAGTCAAAATAATAATAAAACACAAATTGATTTTTTCATAATTTGTTTGCCTGATGAGTATGTGAATTTGGCAGTTGTTCTGAGGTTATTGATAGATGGGGACTTTCCCGATTATTCAATTTACATTAATTTTTAAATTGCTTCTATATTGAAAGTACAGTAATTTACATTTAGCTCGACATTCAGCTAATTGGACGGACCTGTAATGCGACATATTTGGTTGGACATTTTTGTAAACATAGAGTTCGAGGTCCAAATTATGACCCCACATTGAAAGTCGACACTGTACCACTGTCATCGCAAATGTTCAATTACAGGTTAAAATCGCCTCCAATGCGACACTGAGTGGTGTTTCGGCACGTCGCATTAAATATAATTTACTGTACAACATGTCACAAGCTGGATGGGAAAAAATTTTCCAACTGTGAAAGCTGTGGCGAGTGGCAAACGCAATCGCTAAACAGGAAGGTTTAGCCGAACAAGATGGGGATATCGAGTGATAACAAAACAATAAACTCTTTAGATTAAAGATAATTTTGTGATCCTGAAAAGGACCCTTTTTAGCCTGCATGTGAATCCAACGAGCGAACAAATCGTAATGGATGTATTTTTTTGGCATCGCTGCCTTTTAACGCTCTTTCGTTCGTCTCGTTGGACTCGCCCCTTTGGCTGAGTCTGCCGATTTGTCTCTATCCTGTGAGCGTGTACCGCTAGAGTACAAAAGGCGCGGATCCGCTGAAAAATATAGTGGTTTTGAATCACCAAGGTGGATAAATTCATTAAATAAACCTCTCCATTTTTCAGCTCTACTATATACCATTAAATTCAAAACCACTATATTTTATTCAAACTGTATTTCATTTCATTTCACAACCACCCCACACCCTACTCCTCCCCTCTTTCCTTCCCATACCACTCCCACTCCCTTCCACTCCTCTAATCCCACCCAAATCCTTTCCACTCCTTTCCTTCCCATCCTCCTGAGAAGGGCCTTTTTTTTGTGTTTTTTTTTGTTTTTGGAACACGCCCTGCGCTTGGAGTCTAGGTCATTTGTGCTTCGTCACTGCTTCGGTCCTCGGATCAGTAAATATTTACTTTTCTTTACAGCATATATTAAATATCTTATGAAGCATAGGATCCCTTCCTACCTTCTTCTTTAACCGAGAGTCGAGCGGACAGATTTGATGAGTGATTTTTTTGGTTCCCCTTTCGCCAGTCCCCTCTGGGCTGGTTTTATTGTGGCTCTTCACTGGGCTAGAGGCGAATGAACTGCAAAGTTTAAAGCCTCTTAAAAACAAAGAAAGAAAGAAAGAAGAAAAATATATCATTCTCTTTCATACCGTAAATCAGTGTGGTTGTATGGCATCGTTTCATATCACATCACATCAACGGATTGGTGCCGGAGCACCAGTATACCTAATAGCGGTGTTAGAATTTCGGCCGCCGGAGTGCTCGAGTTGGCTTGCAAAGCTGCTCACAACAATAAGAAAACCCTCATACAGAACAGGGCACATTCGGTTCGGTGGCAACAACTAGTTTCAGCGAGTGGCAAACGCAATCGCAAAACGGAAGCAGGTAGAAGAAGGAAAAAGTTTGTTTATACAGACTGCTTTGGTGGCAAAACCAGCCACCGTAAAACACGACGCTTTTCAGGGCCATTAAACCTTTCAAAGAAGAGTTATTAATACCAATGCATTCTAAAGTGACATAATATGACATATAATATAAACTGATTTATTTTGTTTATGCTTGTTCTTGAACTTATTGGTGGTTGGGGTCTTTTAAATTGATCATTCAGTTTTCACAAAACCATGTATGGTTTCCGAATTAAAAGTGGCTTTAAATTACAACACATTGTATGCAGGATGGCATTAACGAATTTTCTCGGTAGCAAGAACTGCTTTCTTTGGTTGATAACTGATGTTGAAAATTGACTGACGTTACATCTGCATTGTATAGAAAAATAACTAAGGAGCAACATGATGAGCTATGTATTTCCTGCTGCTCTGTTCTTATTTTAAAGGACATTAATCCGAAGGTCATCCGTCCCTGTATTTACTGTTGGTTTTTCAGAACGCTTATAGCTCGTTTATTTCTCGACAGATCGTAGAGTTCGTCTCCAAAACCTCAGTTCTTATTCATTTTTATTTACATTGTTTGCGGAGACTACAAATCTTACAATTCATTCGTCTCCGAAACACGGAAACAGTTTAAGGTACGGTAATGTGCTCAATAGTGAAATATATGATAGTGAATGAGCTGATGACCACCTATGCATCTCCTATCACAGCCATCATTTTGATTGTACGATATGTGCATACGCCGAAAGATGCCCGGCGTTGAACATTCAATAAGTACAAAGCCTTCGGAAAAAAATCAAGAATCAACTATAAGACAGTGATAAAAAATTGAGAAAGTTTGTAAAACAAAACGCAAAAACACAACACCAAAGGTTCTTTCAACATGTTCATAAAGAGTAAACAGTAAACTAATCCATTTTTCAGGTAGATAGGTAGGTATTCACGTAGGAGAAGAAAATAAAACAATATATTTAAAATATATATTTAGCAAAAGCTGTCCCCTTTGTATAGTCCTACGTCACTTCGGTTATGTCCCCGACATTACCCACCCGTCGATGTCGATGAAAGACCTTTCGTTATGTTCTGGTTGGTGGGTGGGTTGATGCGTTGGTTCGTAACGACGTCGACGAACTCCCAAAAATCTAATTGGGGTCTGTCATAGACAGGGGAAAAGAGCTAAAAACGAGAGCACAATTTCGTATGCGAGTGAAAGGTAAACATGAACAAACAACAACAGAATTTTCGACGGAGGCAAAAGCACAAACGACCAATCCATGATCGGTCCCCGGTTGGCGTATGCATTAAACTTGCCGAAAGTGTATTAAACACAGCGCCACAGCCATCGGTAGTCATGCCAGCAGAACAGAAACAGCGTAATGATGGCGGTGAGGGTTTGTTTTCAGTTGGAGAGACACACCCAGCCCAAAACTGGGGAATCCCACTTCGTGTCTACGGGTATGATGGGTATGATGGGGGGAGAGGAGGGAACACATCCAATTTTGAAGCGGGGAGTATAATTTGAGTCCCATCACGGTTGGGGGAGCATCGTAAAACTCGTTAACGAGGTGAAGGCAATTTGCATGTGGAGGTGTGTGAAAAAAGTTCACCGTGTTGGAGCTTAACATCAAACGAATTTTAGTGCAGAGCGTCATCGAGATGTATGCTAATTCCATGTGATCCGTACAATGATCCATGTGTTAATTCTTCATGCACCGATGGAGAAACGATACCAACATGTGACTGTACGCAAATCGACGTTTGTTCGTTGTTTAGGGCAGAATAAATTTAATTAATCAGTGCGTGTCATCATAATGGCGGAAAATTCTTGGCTAGCGATTACACCAACAACAGAAGATTAGCAAACTCGCGACGTCTCGCAGTAATTGGATGCTAATTAATGCTCCGTTTATTACGACGTATACTCGCAAACTTCCCGGTGGAGGAAACGTGGAAGCGATGGATAATTTGATCATTTTTCGCTCCATTTGGCTCGAATTTTATGGCACCCAAATTATTACTTCGCCGTTCGCTGATTTATCGTGTTTATGTTGTTTTTCAGCGCTGCTGACATTCCGGATGGAATCTAATTTGATAAATCGTTAAAATGATAATAAATATTAATCGCCTGCTTTCGTGTCTGAAGTTTGTTAATCCATCTTTACATCAAAATTATACTGGAAATGTTACATAACAAATTATTTACCACATATTGTGACTTTTGTTATGCGTTTATTCTTATGTTCTAAGTATTGGAATTGGATTTACAAAATGTAAATATTTGAATTCAATGATTTCAGAAAATTAGTTCTTCTTTAACTAACGAGCACCTTTTTCACATGGTTTTCAACTGATTTTAATATATTATCAAGATTATTAACAAAATTTCATTTTTTTTGAATATTTAATTCATCCTCATAAAGGGTTATTTATCATTCGGGTAAATATTCCATCCGGATAATTGATATTCGAGTGACCTTGTTTCATGTCAATGCTCTAGAATCTCGCTGTGTTAGCGTTTTTTTATCCCCGATTCAAACTATGTTATTTGAATATTGAATAGCTAAATGTATTAGGTACCCTTAGGTACAAAGCTGTTATCAGGTTCAATATATTGAAATAGAATGCGATGGTTCCATATTCAATTGTACGAAAATCAGTAACACTAGGTTACTTAACACTTTACGGACCGCTCACGAGTTTTCTCGTTTTCGCGTTCCTTCTTTACGGACTTGTGTGAAGTTAGCGGATAAAAGTTTTTGTTGCAAGTTTCTGTTCAACGTCTAGCTGGAATTCATGAATAATGAATTATTTTAATTGAAATAAATTGATTGTTTATCAAGTAACATCTGACGATTTTCATGCCAACTCGTCTTAGGAGTTACACCATCTCAGATAGCAGCGAAACGTTGTAGGAGTAAATACATGGGTCTTTTAAACAACTTTGCATACTTAAAATATTCAAAAACAAAAAAAAATTAGACTAGAATTAAAGCCTAAAATTGTTTCTTGATTCTTCACAAAAAATTATAACTCAAAAACTATAATAACTTCCCAATTTCAGTCAAAGGAAGAAATGTAGAAACTCGTTTAAATATTCATGAAATAATAAGAAACATTTTTTTGAAAAAAAAATTCGCTGAAAGAAAATTATTTTGAAAATTAAAATTCATTTTTCTCAAAAAAAAACGTATTTTTTAAAATTCTCAAAAATGTATATGAATAGCCCTTACAACTTCCAACAAGTCGTCCATACATCGGAAGATGGACACTTTTACAGGGAAAATTTTTTTTCTAACAACAACTTTTTCAAATTTTTTGATGTTTTGAGTTTTTTCATGTTTTTCTTCTAAAAATTACTATTAATGTTTATTTCGTAACATTTTTATGTATCAAAATGTATCACAATTGACATGCTCTGCTAACTTTTTTCTATTCAGAAACATGTCAAGAATATGTCAAGTGCAAGAATTTACACACAAAAATGTAATGAGTGAAACATTATTTTTTTCCAGGGGTTTCCATACCAAAATGTCCTATATTCCAGAAACTATAAAAGATAGGAAGTTGACGTCTTCGACGAAAGTTCATATTTTAATAAGATATAAAACATTGTCGAATACACTATATCTTAACTTTAAACAAAATTAAGATTAGTTATATTTTTTTCAATGAAAACATGAAAAAGTTGTTGTTAGAAAATCTTTTCACCTTTGAATGCCTTTGACCTAAAATTTGTAGAAAATAAAATCAAGAAAATTTTTTGGCTCTTTTAAAACAGTAGTCTAATTCTTTTTTGAATATTTCAAGCATGCAAAGTTGTTTAAAAGACCCATGTGTTTACACACACAACGTTTCGCTACTATCTGAGATAGTGATGCCAACGGCCAGTCGAGTTGGCATGAAATTCGTCGTCTTTCAAAATCATAGATAGAGAATTGAATCATTCATCTCTCCACATAATTATTTTTTTCTTGATCGTGACAGGAAAAAGTTATAGGCCAAGTTGTATGGGAGAAATGAGTTATTTTGAAGAAAATTAAAAAAAAGTTATTTGAAAGGACCCAAAACACATTCTCGAGATAGTAGTTATTCGATATAGAATTATTGGAACGGGGAGGAAATATTATTCTCAGCAAACAAACACCTTGCGTTTTAGGTGATAATTTGTGCTAAAAGCTATATTTTATTTATAGTTTAGGGATTTCAATTGATTGCGTGTAACTTACATCGATAATCTCCTCCTTTTTAGGTTAGTTCCAACAAATACAATTTTAAGAATATTGAGAAACGTCCTAGAATTCTATTCAGGAAAATATTTAAATAGGAATTTACTAACTCAATAAATTAGAAATTGAAACTTACTTCAAAGTTCAAACGTTTATGCAAATTTTCGGTTCAAAATCCACTGTATTAATTTGTAATTTTTCGCGTGCTCAAACAATGACTCTATTACATTTTATGAACAATGCCTCCCTACTTTCCCTGACATTTCACTCTGTCACTACACTTAAACGCATCGTATTGCGTTCCGCTATAACCAAGGGGCATACAGTTCTAGAGCGAAACGCTGTTACAAGAATATTTTTATCTATAGCAAAATTTTCATTGGTCGAAAAAGGGTCCAAGAGAAGTTATAGCCCAAAACCAGTATAACTTGTATGGGAAAAAGTTATTAATTTAAAGAAAATTGAAAAAAAATATTTTAAAGGACACAAAACTTTTTTTTTTAGATAATACTTATTGGATAGAGAATATTTTTATCCATCTTCAGCCAAATTTTCGTTGGCCGGAAAAAGGTCTGAGAAAAGTTATGGGCCAAAATGTATGCAAGTTGTAGGAGGGAAATTAATAAATTTAACGAAAATATTGCTAAAGATAGATAAAAATATTCTCGATCCAATAAGTAGTATTTAAAAAAAAATTTCGTGTCCTTTCAAATATTTTTTAAAAAATTTTCTTTAATTTTTTTTTAAATTAATTTTCTACAAAAATTATTAAATATCTCTATGTAGTATACCTATCTCTACGGATATGCGTTAATTTGGCGCGATCGTAATATAGACAAAATTTTGAGTAAGCATGCAAACACCAACAATATATGAATTAGGAATGTACCGAAACTTCCGTCCGCTAAGAGATTTTAAAAGTTCCAGTTGTTTAGTTCGAGTTTTGAAAAATTAAATGCTTGAATATTTTTTGAATTCATATTATTGTGGACCTCAATTTTACATACAGCGCCGACTCGATTATATGCAGTTTTTGTTTTCTTTTCACTGTATATAATCGAATCCTGTATATAATCGAGTCAAAAAAAAATTTTTTATTGGTTTTTTTTTTGCATATGTTTTTCGTTTTTTGAATATAAAAGAGGAATTAGTCAGAAAACACCTTTCTCACATGAAAAAAATAAATTTCTCCAGATTCTCTTAGGAGGTGATAGACGATCATATTTGATGAAAAAATTCTTCTACGCATATGTTCGAATTTCAGCAATGACAGAGTTATAGATATTTTTTTTTGTTCCGGACTTTGTTGCCTCAAACTGTCTCTACATTACAAAGTACGCCACGGAAGTTGATTCTGTTGCTTACATTTGAAAAATGAGAAAATTTAGTTTAGGATATAGTACTGGAACATCTAAATTAGTGAATTTTAATAACATTTTGAATGTGAAAAACTTTAAAGTTAATGATTTTAATGTGTTATTATAATTTTAATCTTAATTCATATTAAACTAGATTGTTTTTATCTTTTAAATTGAAGCTCTCTAACTGTTCTACAATTTTTTCTTTGACACCCAACTTCTATTTTTCTTAATTTGACTGCAATATCGATATAAACAATTCCTCGTGAAAATTCAAGTAAAATCTTCAAATTTCACAATTTTTACCCCACTGTACATGTAATAGCCACTTAAATTACACCTTAACGTTGAAATGTTTCATTTCTTCTTGAAATAAGTCATATTTGAAATATAAAAAAAAAATATTTTTTTTTCCAAACTGTATATGATTGAGTCCGAACTGTATTTCCATGTTTAACTTATAGTTTATAATAAAATTTCTATTTCTTATATTGCCTGAAAATCCTACTCCGCTTTCGTACAAAGATCAATTTCTTTGGCGCAAACATCAAATGGAATAACAACGCTTATCATGATGTATGTGTAGAACATATGGGAATTCAATTTTCCTAATTTTCTGACCTTCCTTTAGAGGTTTCCGAAAATTTTCCGATTTTTCTACAGCAGTGGTACTCAACCTTTTTTTCATATGGGCCACAAACACGTGTTAGTCATGGTGTCGCGGGCCACAAAGAAAATCTATCTATCTATCTATCTAAATATATAAAAATAGAGTGATGTCTGTCTGTCTGTCTGATTCTTATAGAATCGGAAACTACTGAACCGATCGACATGAAAATTGGTATGTAGGGGTTTTTGGGGCCGGGGAAGGTTTTCGTGATATTTTGAGACCCCTCCCCCCTCTCTAAGGGGGGGCTACCATACAATTGAAACACAAATTTCTGCATTATTCGAGAATTAATCAAGCAAATGAAACCAAATTTGGCATGTGGAGATTTTAGGATGCAATAAATGTTTCTATGGTGATAAGATACTCCTTCCCCCTCTCTTAGAGGGGGCTGCCATACAAATGGAACACAAATTTCTGCATTACTCGAGAATTAATCAAGCAAATGAAACCAAATTTGGCATGTGGAGGTTTTAGGATGCAATAAATGTTTCTATGGTGATAAGATACTCCTTCCCCCTCTCTTAGAGGGGGCTGCCGTACAAATGAAACACAAATTTCTGCATTACTCGGAAATTAACCAAGCAAACGAAACCAAAGTTGGCATGTGAAAGTTTTAGGGTGCAATAAATATTTCTATGATGGTTAGACAGTCCTTCCCCTACTCAAAGGGGGGGCTGCCATACAAATGAAACACAAATTTCTGCATTACTCGAGAATTAATCAAGTAAATGAAACCAAATTTGGCATGTGGAGGTTTTAGGATGCAATAAATGTTTCTATGGTGTTAAGATACTCCTTCCCCCTCTCTTAGAGGGGGGCTGCCATACAAATGAAACACAAATTTTTGCATTACCCGAGAATTAATCAAGCAAATTAAACCAAATTAGGCATATGGAAACTTTAGGGTGCAATGAATGTTTCTATGGTGGTTAGATACCCCTCCCCCCTCTCTTAGGGGTGGCTGCCATACAAATAAAACACAAATATCTGCATTACTCGAGAATTAATCAAGTAAATGGGCGGGACGAAGTTTGCCGGGTTAGCTAGTAAAAGATAAATAAAGAAGGGTGATGTTCAAGATACGACCGCACTGTTAACATAGAACTACGAAATTATTGCCGGCGAGCACTAACATTGAAGAATTTTAATAATAAAACTCTTTGATACAAATATTCAATAGCAATCACAAGGGCCGACAAATGAATGCTTTCACAGAGTGAGGAGTGCGAACGCTTCGCGAAACAATTTTAGTAGATCGTCAAATTAATTATAAGCTTCAACATCCAGTATCCTAGCAAGAATACATCTCCAAAGCAGAACGAATCATCTCCTCAGACGCAGAACGGTAACAGAAATGAATTAACGGGAATGAATTAATCAATACTATCCCGGGACGCAATATATTAAGCATATTGGAAGCCTCTTATTCCCCCTCCACAGTCCAGACCATCCCGCCAGCGATCATCAGTCGTCCCGGGCCTGTGTTTGGGTGCGAAGATGGGGTCTTCCACTGTGCTTCAGCAGGAAAGTACATATCCTGTTCGAACAAATCACCTCCGGTAGTGCCATTGGCTTTCAGTGCTTCTTCATCTTCGCCAAACTTACATCGAAGTTTCATGGGTGTACCTAACCGCCAGACAAGCAGCTTTATCAGCTTCAACACCACCGGGATGCAGACTTGCAAATCTCATGGAAGCCCCTAATCCTCTCGTCACAGTCGAGCTACTCCAGCCAGTCATCCCGGTCCTGTGTACGATACTGGTGAAGGGGTCTTCCAAGCCGTTACTGCAGGCAAATATACATTCGATTCCAACGCGTCCGGTAATGCACATTACTTCCAGCTATACGCTACGTGATTCCGATGTATCCAGTCGAGTGCCTACCGAATTAGAATCGAGAGCATATGCGTCCCACCATATCTTTTCTGTGTATTACCAGAATGTGCGAGGTCTACGTACTAAAATAGCGCAGTTACGTTTGCTGCTTTCCAGCTGCGACTACGATATGCTTGTCTTCACAGAAACTTGGCTTCGTGCAGACATCGACAGTGCTGAAATTTTTTCAGAATATACATTCTTCCGTTGTGACCGCAGTACATTATCTAGTCAACATTTTTTGTTTTGCATTGGACTACAGCAGATTAATCGATATGTAAATATGAACGCCAGACTGCTCGATCTCATTTTCGTCAGTCTCTCAAAACAACTCGACATTATAGAACCGACCGTACCTCTACTGTCTGTTGACAATCACCATGTTCCCCTCGTTTTGCTTTTCGACGAGAGCAGTGATGAATTCACTGAACAAACCAAATCAGAAAATGATTTTTACTGCGATTTCTACTCGTGCGATTTTGTATATCTTAAAGTGGCATTGGGTGCCGTTGACTGGGATTTCCCGGTACTAACTAGATCTTTGGATAGAGCGATATCAACATTCTATGACAAGCTTTATTCAGTGCTAAATGACTATGTGCCAAGAAAAAGACGAACATTCCACACTTCCAGAAAACCATGGTGGACCGCCGAACTAAGACATCTTCGAAATGTCCTCAGGAAGACCCGGCGCCGTTTCTTTCTTTCAAAATCCGAGAACGACAGAGAGTATCTTCGAGCAGTAGAAACGCAATGCAAAACATTGCTATCAACCAGCTATGAGAACTACTTGTTGAGAATCCAAGCCAGCGTTAAAGAGGATCCATCGCGCTTTTGGGATTTCGTGAAGAAACGACAAAATTCCACTCGCATCCCACGGAACGAAGACATCAAAAAAGGATGTGGAACGGACGGTATACCACCTTTGTTACTGAAAAACTGCTCCAGAAAACTTGCGAATCCCATTGCGTATCTAATTAACCGGTCGCTTCAGGAAAGAACATTTCCAGCGTCTTGAAAAACTGCATCATGCATCATTCCTATTGATAAATCTGGCAACTGTAAGCAGGTGACGAATTATCGCGGAGTATCATTGACTTCGCGAAAGCTTTCGACACTGTCCCGCACGTCTTACTAGTCGGAAAACTGAAGAAGATAGGTTTCCCAGATTCGATAACGGATTGGATATTTTCATATCTCCGCGATCGCACTGCATATGGCTTGGTCAATTCATGTAGATCTCGCAGTGTCAGCATCACTTCTGGAGTACCACAAGGAAGCGTTCTTGGACCGCTATTGTTCAACATCTTTATCAATGATCTGAGCTTACTGCTTTCATCATTTAAGCTTGCATTCGCCGATAACCTGAAAATCTACAGGGTGGTTTCACCGCTTTCGGATTGCTTTGCTCTTCAAGAGGACATTAATACAATGCTCATATGGTGTGGCGATAATGGAATGCATGTCAACGACAAAAAATGCAGAATCATTTCCTTTGGTTGCTCCAATAATCTCGTGTTGCATCAATACAGGATGGAATCGTCAATACTGGAACGAACATCGTCAATCTGTGATCTCGGAGTCATGATTGATACTCAGCTCAGATTCAACGAGCACGTGGGCGTTATGAAAGCTAAACCTTTCTGTGTATTAGGATTCATTCGCCGTCATGCGTACGAGTTCACTGATATTCATGCTTTGAAGACTTTGTACTGCACGTTAGTTCGTGGTATTCTTGAGTATGCTGCACCAATTTGGTCTCCCCATTACGTAGTTCACGTTTTGTCAATCAAACGGGTGCAGAAAATCTTTTTACGGTTTGCTCTGAGACGACTTCCATGGAACGATCCTGCCAATCTTCCTCCGTATTCCGACCGATGTACGCTATTAGGATTGGAAACATTAAGTTCCAGGCGCACTACAATGCAGCGAATGTTCATTTTTGACATAATTCAAGGATGTATTGACTGTCCTGAACTTCTCGCACAGATTCCGCTGAACACTCCCTCTCGTCGTTTTCGGAACTCATTTTTGTTCGCAGTCTCGTATCATAGGACTAACAACGGCTACAATAACCCTCTTGACTCGTATATTCGACAGTTCAATGCCGTATGTGATGAATTCGACTTTAATTTAACGAAACAAAATTTTAAAAATAGGATTAAGAATCATACTTCGTTTATAAGTTCAGTCTGTGCGAGTAATCGAAGACGATGTTAATAAATTATAATTGAGAAAATCCGAACCGAACGTATTATGTGGTGGCTGCGGAGGCGAAAGCAATATCATCGAAAAAAAATTTAGCTTTAGTTTTTTCACGAAGAACACAACTCTCAACGTTGAAAAGATACTTTACGTCACTTCCATCAATGAAATCACGAAAGTTGAATGATTGATTGAAAAAATCACAAATCAGTCATTCACGATTTATCTGTCATCGGGAACAGCAAGGCTTTCCAAATAGTATTTCTTAAGACCGGGTTATTCAGTTTGATATTTCAAATTGTTCTTTTTCAAGGCTAGTGGCGAATGAACTGAGAAAGCTTACACCCTTTAAAAAAAAGTTTTCTGATTTGGTAACATTACTGGAAGACGTAGTCTTTTGTAAAAAAAAAGTAATGATTTGATATTCATATTTTCAATGTATTGAATTGAATGTATGAATAATGAATGTATTTGATATTCAATCTACTAATACCACTAGACAACTGACTAATGTGTAGATGTGTAATGTGTCAAACTCCGTTATTATCATCTAATGTTTTCTAAATTATTTCTTAAGTTTTAGTGATTGTTATGCACACAAAATGATAATGGGCCAGGCGGGCCACTCAAAAGAGCCGGTTGGGCCACAGGTTGAGTATAGCTGATCTACAGGAAGAGACGAATACAACAAAATGAAGACGGCTGAACTCGGATCGTTTGTTCCTCGGGTTTTGCGCTTACCAACACATTTGGCCTTCCACTTTTATTTATATGGATATAGATAGATTTCGTGGGGCGTAATGCACTCTAAACGGTGTGTCACATCAAATTGCATCACGGAAAAAACGCTGTAGAAATTCGCTCAGTAGACCGATCCTTTTGAAAATTTTAGACAGTAAAATAAAAACTATTGAACAACTTTTGGCATTTTCTTTTTATTCATACTTCGAGCCCAAGCCCGTATGCTCGCACCTTCCTCTTTACCCCGTCCATAAGGTTCTGTACAACGTCAGGTTGTAGTTTTTTTTTTTGAACAGAAATCCATTTTCTATTGAAGTCCGCCTCCGATTTGACAACTTTTGGGTTCTTCCGGAGGGCCTGCTTCATAATCGCCCAATATTTCTTTATTGGGCGAAGCTCCGGCGCGTTGGGCGGGTTCATTTCCTTTGGCACGAAGGTGACCCCGTTGGCTTCGTACCACTCCAACACGTCCTTTGAATAGTGGCACGAAGCGAGATCCGGCCAGAAGATGGTCGGGCCCTCGTGCTGCTTCAATAGTGGTAGTAAGCGCTTCTGTAGGCACTCCTTAAGGTAAACCTGCCCGTTTACCGTGCCGGTCATCACGAAGGGGGCGCTCCGCTTTCCGCAAGAGCAGATCGCTTGCCACACCATGTACTTTTTGGCAAACTTGGATAGTTTCTGCTTGCGAATCTCCTCCGGAACGCTGAATTTGTCCTCTGCGGAGAAGAACAACAGGCCCGGCAGCTGACGACAGTCCACTTTGACGTAGGTTTCGTCGTTCATTACCAGGCAATGCGGCTTCGTCAGCATTTCGGTGTACAGCTTCCGGGCTCGCGTCTTCCCCACCATGTTTTGCCTTTCGTCGCGGTTAGGAGCCTTCTGAACCTTGTATGTACGCAGGCCCTCCCGCTGCTTGGTCCGCTGGACGAATGAACTTGACAAATTCAGCTTATTGGCGACTTCCCGGACCGAACTTCTCGGATCACGTCTAAACTGCTTAACTACGCGCTTGTGATCTTTTTCACTGACGGAGCATCCATTTTTGCCGTTCTTCACCTTCCGGTCGATGGTTAGGTTCTCGAAGTATCGTTTTAGTACTCTGCTGACCGTGGATTGGACGATTCCCAGCATCTTACCGATGTCGCGATGTGACTCCGGATTCTCGAAATGAGTGCACAGGATTAATTCACGACGCTCTTTTTCGTTCGACGACATTTTTCCAAATTTACGAAAAATTGACAGTGAAGTGCCAATGCCAACGTGATCTATACACTCTTATCTGATTATAAGCGAAAGCTGAAGATATAATTCCTAAAAATTAAATTTCTACAGCGTTTTTTCCGTGATGCAATTTCATGTGACACACCCTTTATTACCTTTCTCTCCGCACCCCCTTTCTTTGCTCGATCCACAGATCCATTCCGAATCGTAAAATGCAAAGCAAAGCAATACAACAGAGCGAGGGCAGTTAATATGAAGAGCTCCTTCACACAATCGATCGTAGGGTAGAAAAATGGCTGTCGAGCCAACTCCCGCCTCGTTATTGACGGCAGCTCGTAACGTATTATATTGTATTTATTTTATCCTGGCAAATGACACTGTCTCTTTTATGCAAGCATACGTACAAAATAAAAATAAAAGAACGAACCGAAAACAATACGATTGGCACTGTTGCGAGCAGCGCCAGCGGTTTCCGCTCGATGAATATAACGAGGATTATGTTGTCTGTCAAGTGGTAACGGGGAAAAGCCCATCGCTGAAGTGTTCTCGAAGAATGTTGTGGATGGGTGGGGTATTGAAAATGGAGATGGTTGGGGCGTTCGGCAGAACGGGTTCCACAGGGTGTGCGGGATGAGCTTTTCAGTCTGAGTCTGGTTGGATTTTTGGAGGGTTAATTTCGTTTCCTGGTACGAGTACCGCTCGTATTATCTCTGCCTTTTCGTCAATGTTCCGGAGAAGGAATTATCATTTCGAAGTCAACGAAATTTGATCGGAGCGATACTAATCAGCAGGATGAGCCCTTTCTTTACTTAAGTAGAACTCTCATGTTGCCAAGTGTTTTTGCCTGGCTCAAATATATAAAATAAATATGAAATGTTTATATATATATATATATATATATATATATATATATATATATATATATATATATATATATATATATACATTTATGACGGAGACTGCCACATGACTAGGGATCGATATTAATCGTAGCATGATTGCTTTAGGGAGCTGGTTTAATATGTTGTAAATACGAGTTTATTCCCGTCGATGAATGGCTGTAAAAGAGGGATAATTTGAGTTTTCGCTCCCATGTTTTCAATTATTTCTATTGTGGAGCATCCGATGGAATCTCGGGTTGTGTAATAAAATGGAGCTGCAAGTAACGGAATCCCTTATCGATTATCAATTAGGACGATGAACGCAAGCGTAGTTTGGAGTGTGTATGAAGTGAATGTATTGTCGGTGCACGGTGTTACTCCTCCTGAAAATAGGGAATAGGGAAGATTTTTTAACTGCATGCTGCATTTCAAAGAAAACTTTTATTTTTTTAACTGCCAAAATGCTATTGAATTCCACTTATTCAAATATTTCACAACTGTTTACAGTACCAAATTATTGAATGAAAGCAACATAACCGTTCTAAAAAGCCAGAATTTGAGCCAGTTTAGTACAAACAGAACCCACATAAAGTTAAAGTTCAATAGCTTTGTCTCAGTTGAGATTTAACCATAAGCATAGATAGATTTTTCAACAAATATGAAATACAGTAACGTTTTGATTATATCATTCTCAACAAAAATTTTCGCGTGACAGATCTTTTCTTAAAATAAAAAAAAACATTTTTTCTCCAATGCGACATGCAAAATGTATTGAAAACCATTTATTAAATTATTCATCACATGAGCACATAATGTGCTCTCGTGTCCAAGTAGTTAGCGTCACACATGATCATACTTGGAGCTCGAGTTCCATTTCCGTTCTGGCTGGGGGATTTTTCGTTAAAGAAATTTCTTCCGACTTGCACTGTGCTACGCGTATTTTAGAGCTTGTCATTCTGAATATATTCAAGGTGTGTTATTTGCCATAAAAAAATTCAACTAAGTATTAATGAATGGCGCAAGTTAATACCAACGTTGAGACGGCAAAAGTTCCTTTGGGAATGATTGTGCCATTCAAGAAAAAGCACGTAGTACAACATAACATACCATAACATATTGCAACAATCGTCACAATATGAGAAATTGTAATAAAAGAATTTATTGCAATTTCTCGTATTTTTCTCAAACACCAGTGTATGAGCTGAAAAAGTTATTTTGTACAACTGCATTCATAATTTTTCTTCTTTAACTTTTTTTTAGAGCAGTATTTTCATCTTTTCTGATTGCCCATTCTCTATACTGATACCAACACTGAGAAATATCATTTCTGTCTCGAGCTCCAGTACCACTATCTAAGAATTAGGAATCTTATACAAGGTTGAGAGAGAAAGTTTATATGCTTAAGGGGGAACCCCTGTCTTGATGGTCGGAAAATAATGAATTTACGTGGGTTTTTTTCGGATGTTACGAATAAAGTGAAGTGTTCGTGTATTTTGGTTATTGTTCAAGGCATATTTGAAGATGTATTTTCCATTTTTTTGAGTGCACGAATAATGATTATGACGCTGTTGACAACTGGATGCGTTGAAAATCTGAAAATCGGTACCTTGCTGGTGGTATCGGTTCTGACGCAACGGGGTGTCGCAGAACGAATTCCAATGAATATTTTGAATACTTTGGAACAATACCTAAAGGTACACAATACAGGCTGATAAAAAATTTCAGCCAAATCAGCCAAGTTTCGAGAAAAACGCGTTTTAAAATTTGTACAGCAATACTATATCCTTCGAGGTGACTTCATACTTCATATGACTTCATACTTCATACTTTGGTAACTTTCCAACGAAATCAAATATCGAAAAATCTTTTAGGGATAACATTTATGAGGGCATAAGCTTCCCGAAAATGCAAAACACAAAAATTCAATTTTTTCGATTTTCCAGACCGGGGTCCCTCCTTAAATTAAACGATTGTTCTGATCCATACCTGTTGGATTTCAAAATTTTATGATTGTGGTTAACAAAATGTGCTGCCAGGACTCAAACAGGCAAGATACTACATTTTTCAATGTTTTTTCTTCAGTGCCTTCTTCAGTATTTCTGAATATGATTGTCACTTCTAGTTTTGTTTTCGGTAGATTAGGTGCTTATTTTGATTTTTCCCTGGTTCATTGGTTGAGCTAGATCAGGGGTTCTCAAACTGTTTTGGGCGAGAGACTGCTTTTCCAGAATTAAGTGATACCAAAGACCCCCATAGCAAAATTTCCCTAAAATCTCTAGTTTTTGTCTTATTCATACATAATACTTACCAATTTAAAAACTTTGCGGTTGATGAAATGAGAAAACTTACTAAAATTCAATAAAATAAATATATACATGAATTCAGTAATAATCAAGTGTAACTAATAATTTTGAAATACACATTATTTAAAAATACTTTAGTAATTAATTTTTGAAACTAACTTTAAAATCGCAAAGTAAAAATAAAAATATGTTCCGGAAAAACGTAATCCTACGTCAAAAACTATGGGTGGGTTATACCCAAAATACAACCACAAGGTTGACGTAGGACTACCGTTGGATTAGTAGATATTTGAGTGTATTGATTGAATTATTGATTAAACCAGTAATTAAATGAAACAATTTCCGAATTCAGATGGACTTCCGAAATATGTGAACGACAGAATGGCTAAACAATCATTTCAGTCTGAATGTATTGGATCTCCCAAGTGTACTTACTTCTTGAACCACAAATTTGTTTGATTTGTTGAACTTCAAGCACTCAGTTTTGATTTTGACATGTAAGTTGAACGCATATTGTTCAATCGACGTTATCGACGTTATCGCAGCAAATTGTTATCAGAATTTTGCCAAACGGTATACGGCATTGTGTTCATCCCGTTTTTGAAGTCTGCACATATTCCCTAGTGTAAAAATGCATGTGGGTACAAAAGTACCCGTACATATATTTACAATGCCGATTTCTCCAGATTCCTTGGTTTTGAAGTCTGTGTTGGGGAACTCATTCTCGATCTGTAGAAACGCAGGCGAGTACAAAAGTACCCGCATCTTGCATCTATTTCGCAATGCCGATTTCCCCAAGCCCATTGAAATCTGTGTTGGGGAAACCCATCAAGTAGCGGCACCTTGCATCAAAATAATGTGGCGAATGAACAGTATTGTATAGAAAATTTGCATTAGGCACCAATCAACGTATAAAAAACGAAAACCAAGTAAACCGAACATTTATAATTTTCGGTGATAAGTATCCTGAACGCTACGATCTTTTAAATTATTTTTAATCACTTCATTTAAGTTCACTTTCACTGTATAATAACGTTGTAATCTCTTTAATTAAATTAGGCGAAGAGTGTAGTGTATCATTCAGGGTGGAAACTTAAACAAGAAAACCAGTAAAACCAGGAATTTTCATTCAAAACCAGGAAAAATGGATTAATGGATTAATGTTTTCAATTGTTATTTAAATGAAGTGCTCTTGTATGTTTTTTATACATTGATCTTCAATCAGAGAGTCAACGGAGTTTTCGTCGACACTTGAGTCCCGTCTAGAGTCAGAGGGCGTGATTCTCGAATAGACTTCACCGTGGAAACAAAAGGAACGGCACGCCATTGAACTACGGTTTACGAGTTAGTGAAGTGTCGAAGATAATGAGTTTTCAGGCAGAATGAGCACTTTTCAAATAAAAAATCATCAATGAAAATTAACTTCTTCGTATCAAACTGGCATTTAATGTGAGTGGAAAACTTTGTTTTCTTCATGTGATATAATAATCTCATACAAAAATTTCATCTGAAGATAATTTGATATTATAATGATAAGTTTAGTGGGAAACTAATCTCGTATCCAGATGTCGACACCGTACCGTTGCCATCGCGGATACGTTTCATTCCGTTTCCACCGTGAAGTGTATTCGAGAATCAGGCCCAGAGTCTCTAATCGACGCAAGATTGATTTTTCATCTTCCAGCAAACACAAACATAAAGAATTCAACCATTTCTTTCGATTGATTCATAATTCAGGCTGTTGAATAACGTGAGTATTTAGAAATCAATCACTAAAAACAATTAAAATAATAAAAATGAAAATAGGTGCTGCCAAAGAAGATTCAACGAAAATCGCAGTCGTGGGTACAATTCAAGACAACTGTAAACATTTCCACTGAAACGCAGAATACACGCACGAGTAAGGTCGTGAGCTCATTTGGGCAACCTTCCTCAGCAAGTGGTAGACATGATCCCATGAAACTCTAGTGCTCTAGTGCTCTAGTGCTAAGCTGTTTCCGCATTGGAATGTCTCACTCTACGACAATAATTTATTCCAATAATCAACAGGCAGAATCTATGCCCTAATGATATTTAAATGGGTTAATATTCTCTTAAAATTACGTTTAATAGCTACCCTACATAAATTGAAATCAAAGCCCTCTGCAACTCTGTTGAACATTCTGAGCAGACCGGATATACTACCGTAGGTCGCGTAATTTGTTCGCCGGACCGGTATACGCAGCAAATTTTGGTTCCGCAGACTTCTTGGAGGCACCTGTAGTTGGAATGAACGGAGCAACGCCGAACACTCTGTTTTCGACGTCAGGACATCAGACACTAGCACAGCACGGGCGACATTGCGGCGAACAGCTAAGGTGTCTAAATTGATGAGAAGGCATCTACTATCATAGCTGGGTAGCCGAAAAGGATCCCTCCACGGCAAGCGTCGAAGAGAAAAGCGCACAAACCTGCGCTGTACAGCTTCAATTCTGTCGACACCGTTTTGGTAGTAAGGACTCCAAACTTGACAGCCGTACTCAAGAGTCGAACGTACCAGCGAGCAGTACAAGGACTTCAAGCAATATATGTCATTGAAATCTTTACCGATTCGAAACAAAAAGCCCAGACTACTGGAAGCTTTGCCCACAATATATGAAATGTGCTGCTGGAACGATAGTTTGCTGTCTAGAAGTACCCCTAGATCTTTGATACAGTTGGTTCTCTCGATGGAAGTATCCAAGAGTTTATAATCGAACAAGATCGGTTCCTTTTTTCTTGAATAGGTGATAATAGCACATTTACTTGGGTTCACCTTCATGCAATTAGCAATACACCATTCGGCAAAACTATCCAGCTGTTGCTGAAGTAGGCAGGCATCGGCAGTCGAGTTGATTATAAAATAAATCTTCATATCGTCGGCGAATGACAAGCGCGGAAGGTTCAGCTTAAAATTGACGTCATTGAAGTACAAGAGGAAAATCAACGGCCCCAGGTGGCTGCCTTGAGGAATCCCAGATGGCGCGTCGAATTTGCGCGAGAAATGATCACCAATTTTTACTGCTAGCTGGCGACCGATTAGGTATGACCGCAGCCAACTGATCATTCTGCCGCCAAACCCCAAATTCTCCATTTTAGAAATCGCAATTTCGTGATTAATGCTGTCAAACGCTGCTGTCAGGTCGAAATATATCGCATCTGTTTGTTTGGCGCTATTGAAACCTTCCGTTATATAAGCCGTGAAAGTCAACAGATTGGTTACAGTAGATCTCTTAGGCATAAATCCATGTTGGTCTTCTACAATGTAATGCTGGCAGAAACTAAAGATCGGTTCCAAGACAACAAGCTCAAGCAGTTTGGCGACCGAGCTTAGTGCGGAAATTCCTCGGTAGTTATCGATTTGAGTCTTGGCACCCTTTTTATGTACAGGAATCAAAAACGCCGACTTCCAGGAAGTTGGAAATTTTCCATAGCAGATTGTACCATTGGCTCGTCAACCTCGATATGGGAGCAAGACTGGCCGAGAAAAGGTACGTTTCCAGCAGCAGATTCAATTTGCTCGGGTGTTATCGACTCATCCGAAAACACGCTTCCAAATTTATCAGCAAATAGGTCACATATCGTTTGTGTGTCAGAACTCCAGCGCCCATTGTACTCCATTGTAGAAGGTAGACCGGACTCATTCCTTTGCTCGTTTACGAACTTCCAAAAAGACTTAGGATTTGATTTCAGTTTCAGCTGCATGTTAGTTATGTAACTACGATAACACGATTGAGTAGCTCGCTTTTATGCATTGTTTAGTCGCACATAATAATTCCTAAGTGGCACGGTTCGGTACTTGGCAAATCGACGTAATGCCGCTCTCTTTGCTGTTTTCATTTGTCTTAGTTCCCTAGTCTGCCATGGAGTATGCGAATGCTCTAAAGTAGTTCGCTTCGGTACATGCCTGTCAATAGCATAGTTCACGATAATGGAGAACATTTGAACTGCATTGTCTACATCGTCACAATCTAAAACTTCTTCCCAGTCGATAGTAGACAGGACGTTAGAAATGGCGTTATAGTCAGCTTCTTTGAAGTCATAGTACACTGCAGTTGCGGTTTTGCGGAATTGATTTGAAGCACGGTTTTCCAAAACAAGGTGCAGAGCGGGGTGGTGAGGAACGGTTGTAACTAGCGGAGCAGCCGCTGCTGAAATAACTGGAGCTGAGTCAGCACTGCTAACGAAGCAGAGGTCCAGAATTCTTCCGTTGTTGTTCTCGACATGGTTGATCTGTTGAAGCAGGCTGGTGCTGTACGAATCCAATAGGGAGACTGTGCATGTCGAAAGTGTAGAGTGATTGGCATCCGGGTACAGAAATCCTGATCTCGAAGGTCTCCATTTGATTCCAGGTAAATTGAAATCCCCGATTATCGCAATTTCATCCATCGGTTTGAGTCTAGAACGCACTGTTGCTATCGAATCCGTGTGGACGGTCATCAAAGCTACATCACGGACGCGGTCTGGTGGTACATAAACGGCGCACAGAAATAGCGAGTGATCAAACATCTTAATTTCAACCCACACTTGTTCGATGCTTAACCAAGAGTCATTTGGAACGATGTGGGGTTTTAACTCACGGCGGATGGCAAGCAGCACTCCACCTCCAGAAGCTTTCGAACTGTTTGACTGACAGCGATCGCAGCGAAAAACATCGTAACTCTTATCAAATACCTGAGTGGATGTGGTACGGTCGTTTAACCAAATGGTACCAAAGATGCAGCTCAGCAGAACTAAAATGAGCTACCTGATCACATACGGTATTGAGCCATACTTTTTGAATGGCATCCTTCGTTTACTCGAAAATTGCAAGAATATCGTTATCGGATTCGACGAAACGTTAAATAAGATTTCACAAAAGCAACAGATAGATGTTAGCGTCCGCTACTGGAAGGTCCGAAGGGAACAGTGGAATCCAGGTACATTGGCTCAGCTCAGTTTTTCTGAGCTCAACGCGTGTACTGGACTTGTTCGACGGATTGAAGAAATATTTTGAAGCTAAACCTAGTTTGAAGTGGGTCAACTCAGCATTGACGGTCCCCATGTTAATTGGAGTGTAATGAAGCAGTTGAATGAGGAAATTCGTGAAATCCGAAGCAGCCAAAACTACGAGCTCACGAATATAGGTAGCTGCAGTTTGCAAGTTTTGACAATTCATTCAAAGAAGGAATGAAAAAGACTGTTTGGAAAATTGATCAATTCTTGCAGTGCTTGTACAGCCTGTTTTAGAACGTTCCGTTAAGATGTGCGGAGTATTCTTGAACTATTGGATCGGCTGAAGTTTTGCGGAGTAAAATAGATCGAAAACCAACCGATGGTATAAATAGCACTGGACATGCTGCCGTACCTTAAAACCAACGTAGCCGCAGTCTAAGCACAAACAAACTTACGTTCCTAAGTACAAAGATACACATCCAGATTTCCGTAGGAGCTTTGCTGCTGTTTTCACAGCCAGTACCTTTAGAGTAGTTGCAGAGGCTTTTGAGGATAAATTGTTGGTGGCTTTTCTTAACATCAGCTGCTGCAGTTCAACCATTTATGACGAGCTTTCAGAATGACTATCCAATAGCACCTTTTCTATTCGAACTGACGAACCCTTTTAAACCAGCTAGTAGCTCAGCGCATTGTTCACAATGAATTCATCTTATTTGGCAAATAACTTGCAACCTAAATGCGAGCTTGTTATGTTTGTTTGGACTTGAATTTGATCATGGCTTCATTCGTTCTACTAAAATATTAGTCGTTAGTTGTAACAAATTGCTTCACGTAATACAACTTATACAGTATCTTGAATGTTTCAAATAAGAACAAGTGTTAATTATTAGGGATCGATTTTAAGACCTCATCGACCCCCAAAATCAATTTTCGTTTTTCTGTCGACCCCTTGGAAACCGAGATCGACCACTTCGAGAAACCCTGAGCTAGATGTAGCACTCGGCGACGAAAAAACAATATCAATCTATTATCAGAGAAAATTTAATCCCCACGATAGTGCATATTTCAGTTATCCATTAATAAAACGGCCGTTCACAAAATAATAACCGGTTCATCCATGCATTAGGAGATTCTCTGAAAGTGTATTATATTTGGATTTTGAGTAACATAACGCTTTTTCCTTCAAATGAGTTAATGTAATATTTTAATGTTTTCAAAAAAGGAATCAGATTCCTCGCAATTATGTACTTGATCAACTAGAAGCTCAAATCATGGTTTTCCGTTCTTGAAACTATCCATTGCCCGAAAGTCAACCGACTATTCGCCGCATACATATCTTGCGTTTTTGAATACATAGCCTTTTTTTAATTAACTGAACTGAAACGACGTAGATACTACAAAAATAGGTGCGTACTTTTATCCTGTAAGCGAATATCTTTAGAAGAAATAACATTGTCAAATTCTCTTTCAGTGAGAAACCAGATGTATACAACCGTCCTTTAAAGTAAAATATAGAAAAAAAATATATAGAATACCTTTAGCAGTATAAGTCACAGTTTTGTTCACATCCTATAGCATTTTTGCCTTTTTTGTATGATGTACGCTGTATTGCGTTTTGTGCTTTGGATAAGTCGCTGTATATCAGATTTTTGAGAATGTCGAGCTAACATATTATAAATTCTTATTATTAAAAATTATATGTCCGAATTTCAAGTATATTTGGCATCTCATTTCACACAATGAAAGAGAAAAGGTTGATTCTGAACTTATGGAGGTAATACTAGGAGATAACATATAGGTGTTATACGTTATAAATTATCCAGGAAGAAAATTTCGCTGTGCATTCGGCTGATGACTACAATTGGCACGAATGCTTAGGATTTTTTTTTCTGCTTAATTCTCATGTTTTGTTCAATAATTTAACTCGGAATTGAGCCTTTCATAATATTTCTTATTTTTCAAGAAAACATTATATTGTATAAACATATAGACCAGGGATGGCCAAACGGTAGTCCGCAGTCTACCGGTCGCCCGCGTAGGTATTCCTAAGGGCCCGCCAGCTGGTCTAGGATAATTGCACCTCAAAACGCATTGGATTGAATATCCTTCCATATTTTTCCGTGATCATTTTATAAGGTGTTTATGCTTACCGCGTCGGTACCTGGGGGCTGACGACGACGACGATGTTGAATCAAAGAGGCTTTAACCTTTTCAGATCATTCGCCTCTAGGGGACTGACATTGAATTTCCCTTCTTTTATGCACCGATCTTACCGGACCGACACTAGACTTTGCGTTCGAAGAGTGACGGCATTGGAAACGTCAACAACAAAGTTAAAAAATGATATTTAGAAAAGTCCGCTATCGATGCGATGGGACTGACGTTGGCCAGACGAATAGTTCATAGTCGGTCCCCTGTTTCGGTCGGGGCTCAACGTGTTGAATGATCAATATGTTCAAACAGTATTTTTTGCGGATGCAATGGTGTTTCATGAAGCAAATGTGGGTTTGCATCTTATCAATAACGCATATTTTGCTTGTTGACCATTTAGCCGAAAAGGAGCCTCATCACTGAAGATGATTTTGTGATAAAAAGTCACAGGAGGATTGTGTCCGAGACACGACCGCATAGTTGACGTAGGATTCAGTTAGGCCATCTGTTGATTTTGGATATGTTTGAAGAATTACATCGTTAAAATCATTGATAATGATTTGGTGGCCCTGTAAAAGGTAATTTTGTTTGGTTGTTGGGTATTGTTTGCTCACTCCACCAGTGTTTACCGAGTGATGATGACAGAAGTATGGTAAACAGTCGTCGAGTGGTGCGTATCAGATAGAAGAAGCCGAAGTGGAATCATATATGATGAAAACCGTCCTCTGTGACCCTATATGAGATGCCTCCTGTGTGATGTATGGACGAAATAAAGAAACAAAAAATTCACCAATGTAATATGAGATAAGTACCAATACCGAATTTACTTTTTCGAATATTTCTTCACTTTTCCAATTTTTTTTCGCCGCATGAACTTTCCTTAGGTAAAAATGAACACAACAAAATAGACAGCCTCAATCGAATGACCTGTTCTCGAGCGGGAACACACCTTGGTTTTTATTTATGAAAATTGAAATAAATCGTTTCATATATCAAGTCATTTTTAACACAACTGCTACCATATACAATTTTCACGAAGCAACCAACGTTAAAGTTCCAAATTTAAATTTTATTTGCTAGAATTAATCGTATCACTAGGGGGAATTTTTATACAGCAAGTAAGGTATAATATAAAAATTCCCTCGAATTGCATATATTGCAATGCTGATTTCCCTCGGGCACCTTGGTTTTGATGTCTCTGTTAGGGAACACATTTCGATAGGAACGAAAGTTTCCCCTACTTTCATGTATTTGCAATGCCGATTTCCCCCAGGCAGCTTGGTTTTGATGTCTCTGTTAGGGAACCGCTGCATTTGTCGTCAATTTCGACCAATTAGAAGTGGATATTTCCGTTAGGATGGGGGTTGAAATTTTTCAGTTTTTCGATAGTTAGTTTCATAACATACATTATTTTATTCAATATAAAAAATTGTTATGGAGTGCCGCAATCGATTGACGCAAAAAATTCATCAATCCATCATGAAATGACTGAGCAATAAGCGTTTGAAATTGGTCAATTTTCACGATGTGCTCGATTTTCGATTTTCAATTTGTACCCCAATATGTTCCCGAAAGACGTAATCCTACGTCAAAATCATCATTCTCTTCAAGATTCTCCAGGGCCCAATCGGAGAAGCTTCAGCGCTTCATATGATCAAGTGGCTTCAGTTCTTGAGTCAATTTAATCTTGTAAGGATGTAGCCCAAGATCTTTTCGCAAAATACACCATAAGAAAGATGCCTAATTGTTGAGAACGCCGTGCAATTGACTGATTGGCTGCGATTGTTTCGTTGCTTCGTGCGGGGTGGCTTCTCATTGACACGGGAACATCCAACAGCGAAAATGTAGACTCAAATTTGGTCACTAAACTAAGCACGATTATTACACCCGAAGCGCTCTTAAAGCGCGGTAAGCGCTCCTAACGTTGCAACCACCAACTCCGAGCTTTGGTAGTCATTTTTAACAATTATTAGGCGTTGCTCGTACGTGTACTTCACCATGATGAAAATGTTGATTTTGACTGACGTTTTGACTTTGATTGACAAATAATTAAAAAAAAATATATGGGTTCGATCAACTGAAGACACAAAACTGTCCATTTAGTGGTAAAGTGTCACAAATAAATCAATGATAATAATAATAATAACAAAACTGTCAAATGGATGCTAATGGATGACCCTTTAACTCTAGGCAATTGAGGGATATAATAATCATCTCTGGTGTATTTGCATGGAAAATAATTGCTTTGCATGTTCAGAAATGACGATATCATTAAAAAAATCAACGATATTGATTGACGAAATTTTACAGAAAATAAAGTAATACTTATAAATTATCCAGTAATCGATAATTATTTTTATTTTATAAAATAATTTAACCTTGAATATTTATTAGTGTGACTTATATTTTTCCTTTAATCAACTTTCTCATAATCTCGGTCTGTTTGTGTTTTGAGGTGGCTGACATGACTATGGCTAATTGAAGGAAGTTGAAAAAAACATTTTTCTGGAGTTTTTTGATTTAATTATTTTTTTTTTACTTCAAAGTATAAAATTGTAAAATTACAGAACCACGCACAATCTATGACATATGAGTTATGATTCTGCGCACGAGTACATGAGGGTTAAAGCTATGTTTTATTGTCTAGTACTGCATTCATTTTCTAATGATTTCTTGATACAGTCAACGTTGGTAGATCGCGACCTAACATTTGAGCAATTAGTCGCCCGTAATGGCCGAAAGTTTGGCCACCCCTGATATAGACGTAACATTTTTAGTGATAAATTCGAGAGTGATATAAACGAGACGTGATAAAAACGCTCAGTGATATAATCGAGACGTCACTGTATGAGAAAATGAAATTCGGTGAACACAATTCGAGGGTGCTTTGAATATTAAATTTTTCCTCAGTTGATCCTCATTCCATCAACTAAAATTGAAAAGATCAGAGTTTTTTGCCCTTAAAAAAGGACTTCAATATCCAGTTTCAGCTATGCAGTAAACTGTTCAAAGTTTTGCTCCACTTTTCCACAATCTGTTAATCTGGTTGAAGCAACACGGGATTTAATGCCTCCCTTCGCTTCATCAGAATTTATAATTGATGGTAATTACTTTATGGTTCGCATTGCGGCACCCATTATTGGTTGGCATACATGGTGAAACTTCTCGGTGGCCTAGTAACTGTGCGTCATTTGGGGGGATAGTAAAGTTTCTTCCACGAACGTGATTGAATTAGTTCCTCGTTGCTTTCGTTGCGTAACACCCGGCAGCGTTAAACTCGAGCTCTCCCCTCCCATCGACACTATAAAAGTGGGTTATAATACACTACCAGGCGCCGATAGTGGAGTGAGGGAAGCAACATTAACACCCAATTACTGCGAGGCGAGATCCATCATAATTAATCTTCTAATGGAAGTTTGTTTTGTGTAGAAACTGGCGTCTGCAAAGCAAAACATTGTTCTGTCCGTTGTCTGCGTGTTCGAAAGGGGATCACTAGAATCCATTTCATCACAATGTACACTAATATTTCGCTTAGCCGATGTAGTCCTCCCCATCCTCCTTCCCACCGCTTGGTGGCTCCATTCAGCAGCAAACAAGAACTGATACCGAGCTGAGAGGGCTGAGAACTGCCATTTGGCAGAAAACAAACCTTTCGACCGGCCTTTCTTCGCGGCCCTGGAAAGAGTAATCGGATGGTGGGGGTGGCGAATAAGTAGACGACTCTTTGGCGTTGGGCTGTGCTGTGTGAAAGTGAGACAAACTCCCCCACAAATGGAACACAAACACGCCCGGGGCGAGGAAAAACAGAGCTTAGGAAGTGGGATTATCCGCGTGTTGCTCAGAACCTACAGACTACCAGACCCCTTCCGCGGTCTCCTTGAGTCGGCCCGAAATTCAGCATGAAAAGGAATAAATGAATAGCCTCGATTTATTCACTTTATTTTTCTCCACCACGTCATGGCGGGGTTCAGGGACGAATCATGTGCTCTCGTTCATTTGTCTGCCAGGATGTACTTATGGGGATACGAGAGTGAAAAATTTAACGATACACTCCCGCAGTTTTCTCGTTCCGCAGCGGCCATCGGTGGCGACAGTCGAAGCTGGGTCAACAGAGAAATAAAACCTAGCTTCGTGCACTCCTCCCACGCGTTACTGTGGATGTGGGAGGGTAATATAAAAATAATAGGATTTATGGTGCATGGACAAGGACAAAGCAGTGGAGCAATGTTTTCGAAAGCAATTATCATTCAATTGTTTTTCCCTCGTTTGCTGCAGGAAACTCCTTCGCTGTTATTAATTTGGATAATGATACGGTCTTCGGCATGGGACATGAGTATGTTGCCTTCGCTTCCAATGTAGTATTTTACATCCATCCAATTCAAACGTAATCCATCCCATCGCCAGCAGAAAACGGCATGAATTATTAACTCCTTCAGATAACTTTTCAAAGCCCTCAGATGAAAGAGAATTGCTCGGTTAGTGATTTTAATACGCGGCTTTGGCAGCGCTTGAACGCCTCATTAGTTTAAAGTTCTCCGGAAGATCAATGCGATTACTGAGTAATGAATTTCCAGTACCGTACACCGTGCTCTTCAAAAGAACCCTTCGCACCGTACCAGATAACACCGCAAAGTATTTCATTACATTTCAAGTGATGATTATTTGAAACGGCGATGATTGCACCTGCCTATCGGCGCTACTTGGAACGTATCTTGCCATCCCCCCTCCCCCGGTGCTCTCTACATTCATTAACTGTCAGTTGGGGGCTTCAGCCGTTTCAGTGTTCCGGGGCGCCCCGCATCGAGGGTTCGGAACCGACACGTACCGAATTTGCACGCTGTAAATAATAAAATAACTCGTTTCATTCCGCTTCCGAACATATTTCCCTACGCGCGCGAGGTGTGTCTCGTCATAACGACCCTGGGAAACGAGAGGAAAAGCAGCGAGAAAAGATTACGGGAAATTCAATTCCACAAAAATGTTCTCTGACAGCT
The DNA here is from genome assembly GCF_029784135.1 of Toxorhynchites rutilus septentrionalis. Lineage (NCBI taxonomy): Eukaryota > Metazoa > Arthropoda > Insecta > Diptera > Culicidae > Toxorhynchites > Toxorhynchites rutilus. Next base: position 28,262,990 of record NC_073746.1, on the reverse strand, counting down.
GCTGGGGTATGAAGAAGCTGTTCAAATCATGCCAGAAATCGCGAAATGAAGGCTGGGAAATAGGAAACCCAATGACGTGAAAGCGTTTATCAAATTGTGTGGACTTTTTTTTTGTTGCTTTCCGATGATTTTGTGGTTTCTTGGATTTCTATATAAGTCAGCAACATTTTCGTCGCCGGTATTTGCCGTGAGGATCTTTGTTCTGTACATAACAGACAGTCATTCGTGTTTGATTCAAAAGGTTAAATCAGTTATCGAACTCATTTGAACACCATAGAAAGAGAGGAAAAAGAATGTGTCAGTTTGGTTTCTGTACTCGCAATACTATTCTTCATCTCCTTTTTTAATATCTCAATCCGGTACAGTGAAAAAGCTCGCTAGCAGACATTATTTGGATAAAATAAACAAGCGAGCACGTAATCGTCTGTGGATGAGACTATTACAAGCAACTATTAGTGTTGGAAAACTCGTTCAGGGGTAGATAACAATTTGAATTACAAATATGAGTAAAAATGTAGAAAAAATGTTTAAATTTTCATGAAAAATACCGAATTTTTTTTTAAAAAAAAAAAAAAAAGATTTTTTTCGAACAAACATTTTGCTACAAAAAATTATTCAAAAAATGAAAATTCATTCCTCTCAAAAATGTTTTTTTTACACTTTAAAGTTTCCAACAAATCGTCCATATATCAGAAGATGGCCACTTTTACAAGGAAAATGTTTTCATTATAACCATTTTTAGATGTTTTCTTTGAAAAACTCACAACTAATTTTTTTTTCAATGATTTTTTTTTTAATTTGCTTGATATTTTTTGAATGAAAACATGAATAATTCCCTACATGTTATTCTCTGATTAAAATTTTGTAGGTCTGATAGATTTTGTGTGAGAATTTTTTGATGTTTGGAGTTGTTGGATTGTGAAATATTTCAGGACTGTGTTTCCTCAAAATTAGACGAGATTTTTCTTGTCGTCTGGTAGCACTGCACGATCCAATAGATAATTGTACTCATCGTCCTATAGTTTGTCTGTCAGTTGTAAGGAATAAAGCACTCTGTTAAGTTCGTCTTGTTATAAAAGCTCTATTATGTCCATTGTTCGTTAATTGTGAAATAAAGTTTAAGTATGCGCTAAAAAGTTTCTCTGTAATTTGAATGTTAAAACGTGCTTTGATTCGAAATCCACAACGATTCGATCGGGAAAGTGTCGGATGTCCTGTAAAAACAAAAATTAAGACACAACGTAGGGTTTGACCGATCATAAAATTGGTGCCGTGACCAGGATACTCCGAATCGAACGCCATTGGATTCCATTTTCACGAAACGACTATCGTTGCGATAAATACAAGGCTCGCTTTAAGCGACCGTCAGGTGATTACCAGTCCATTTCCCAGCACGTTTTTACATAGGTACGCTTAAGATCTCGTTTTTCTGCACGTTTTCTGGGTCATCGAGCGGCCAACGACGTTTTCTGGACTATCAGCATTGGATACAAACGGAACAATTATTACCTGAGAATACCTATCCTTTCAACGAGGCTATTATTCACCTGGATCATCGACATCGATAAGGACCAATTAATTTAATACAAGGCATTTTGAGCCTTGGAAAAGGTGAGCATCTTTCCAAGCTTAAATACTCCTTCCCGCCGGGTCTACTGGGGTCTTTTTTGTAGAAAATTCAACTGAATCGCGTTTCTACAAAATGGCCGACGAACAGCAGAGGAGACAACTAAATTGCCGTCGTGACACGATGATCGCCGCACTGGGTCGGGCTGAGGCCTTTCTGGCTGGATACATTTCCGATCGGGATCAACTGCAGGTACCGTTGAGGCTTGAGTATCTGAATAGTATGTGGAATACTCTTGAAGAAGTCCAGGCTCAATTGGAGGACACCGAAATCAATTATGAAGGTATGGCACGCAACGCTGAGATTCGTGCTGATTTCGAATCTCGTTTATTCGCAATAAAAGCAAATTTACTTGCAAAGCTACCTGCACCGCTATCTGATAACGCTCGAATTCCTCCACCCTCCCACGCTAATCCCACTCTCTCTGGGATAAAACTTCCTACCATTTCTCTTCCTGAGTTCGACGGTGACTACAAACAGTGGCTCACATTTCATGATACGTTTCTGGCTCTCATTCATTCAAACCCGGATGTTCCAGACATCCAAAAATTTCATTACTTGCGAGCAGCAGTTAAAGGAGAAGCGGCTCAATTAATAGAGTCGATCGCTATCAGCTCTGCCAACTATATTCTGGCTTGGCAAACGCTCGAGGGGCGATACGCGAACGATTACCTTTTGAAGAAACGCCACATGCAAGCGCTCTTCGAAATCCCTTCCATGAAGACTGAATGCGCTGCGACATTGCATGCGCTAGTAGATGAATTCGATCGTCATACGAAAATTTTACGCCAATTAGGAGAGCCAACCGACAGCTGGAGTACCATACTCGAGCACCTTCTGTGCACACGCCTGCACAAAGACACATTGAAGGCATGGGAGGACCACGCTTCAACTGTGAACGAACCGAATTATAATTGCCTAATAGATTTCCTGCAACGTAGGATTAGAGTGCTGGAATCGATTTCCGTCAACCATCACGTGGAAACACCACGCTCTTGTACATCTATTCATTCGACCAAAAAGACGCCTCACTTTCGTCTTTCGTCCTGTTCATCGATAACCAATTTGGAGGGAAAATGTCCCGCTTGCAATCAGCACCATCCGCTGATCAAATGTCAAAGGTTCAATAAGCTTTCATTGTCTGAAAGACAGCAACTAGTAAACTTAAAGCGTCTCTGTCTCAACTGCTTAAAAGATGATCATATGGCTCGTAATTGTCCATCCAACTTCAATTGCAGACACTGCAATCGCCGACATCACACTCTACTTCATGTCACGTCAAACGACAATGTCAAACATCGCATGAACGGTAACGCTATTCAAATTTACCTGTTACTCCTGCACGAAATAACGTGTCCACACCACCCACGCAACAATCGACAATCGCCGAAAGCGAAAACCACTCACCTCAAGAAATAAGTTTACCTGTCCAACAACCATATGAAAATGTGTTCCTACTCACTGCAGTAGTAAATGTCGTAGATGCGTACGGACATGAACATCCAGCGCGCGCGCTCCTTGATAGTGCTTCACAGCCTAATTTGATATCTGAGCGATTAACTCAAAGGCTAAGACTACGCTCAAACAGTGTGAATGTTACAATTCAAGGAGCTGGAAAATTAGCTAAGGTAGTAAACCGATCTGTGTTTGCTAATATCAAATCCAGAAAGATTGATTTCTCTACCGGTGTCACATTCTTGGTGATGGATAAAGTGACTGCAAATCTTCCCGCCCACAACATTCCTATATCGGATTGGGCCATCCCGAGCGATTTATTTTTGGCCGATCCCACGTTCAATCAAAGTCAGCCGATTGATATGGTTCTAGGTGCAAGACATTTTTATTCATTCTTCCCAACCGCTAATCGCATCCAACTGCGAAGTAACTTACCCATTCTGGTCGATAGTGTTTTCGGGTGGATTGTAGCAGGCTCATCTCACACCGTCCACCCTAAAAATGAAGCAACATTGTCATGCAGTGTTGTAGAAGTAGCAACGGTATCATTGGAAGATTCTTTGGAGCGTTTTTGGAAAACCGAGGAGTTACAAACGAAAGATAATTTTTCGATAGAGGAAAGACATTGTGAAACAACATACGCAACCACTACAACAAGAAACGTTGAAGGGCGATACATAGTTCGCCTACCACGGAAGCCTGATTTCAACATAATGCTCGGAGACTCAAGGACAAATGCCCTACGGCGATTTCAATTACTCGAGAAAAGGCTAGAACGGAATCCAAAGCTGAAAAGTGAATATCATTCATTCATACAAGAGTACATCTCCCTCGGCCATATGCGAATGGTCGGAGTGGACGATTATGAAAACTCCCAAACATTTTATTTACCCCACCACCCCGTAATTAAGGAAGGAAGTACCACGACAAAAGTTAGAGTTGTCTTTGATGGCTCTGCGAAATCTTCTACCGGCTTCTCTCTAAACGAAGCTCTTTGCGTGGGTCCTGTGGTGCAGGATGAACTTCTGACCATAATTCTCCGATTTCGCACCTTTCCAATTGCTCTAGTTGGCGACGTTGCAAAAATGTACAGGCAAGTACTTGTGGATCCGAACGATACACCGCTGCAACGAATTTTCTGGCGTTTTTCCCAAGAAACTCCAATCGAAGTTTACGAACTCCTAACCGTGACTTACGGTTTAGCACCTTCATCGTATCTTGCTACACGCACTCTGCAACAATTGGCAGACGACGAGAAAGAATCGTTTCCAATAGGCGCACCTGCAGTACGAAAATGTTTTTATGTGGACGATTTTATTGGCGGCGCCCAATCCATAGAGACAGCAGTCCAGTTGCGGAATGAACTGACTAATTTGCTCCAGAAAGGCGGCTTCGAGCTCCGGAAATGGACATCAAATCGACTAGAAGTGCTCCATGGTTTGAATGTCGATCAGATAGGAACTGAATCTACACTCCAATTCAGTCCATGCGAAACCATCAAGACGTTGGGCATATGATGGGAGCCCGAAGGCGATTTCCTTCGATTCGATTCGGTTGTTCAAGATCACCACGAAGTTCCAACAAAACGCTCCATACTCTCCACCATAGCTAGACTTTTTGATCCTTTGGGTCTCATTGCTCCTGTTGTCGTCAAGGCAAAAATTCTAATGCAAGAACTGTGGTTGCTTTCCTGCGAATGGGACGATCCTGTTCCAGAGAAGACTAGGATAAAATGGAAAGAATATCAGCGACAATTACCCATGATAGCAGCTTATCGAGCTGACCGATTTGCGTTCCAGATAAACTCGTCAATACAACTCCATACATTCGCTGACGCCTCTGAATTGGCCTATGGAGCATGCACGTACGCACGTTGTGAAGATGCACGAGGAAACGTGAGGATTCAGCTTTTAGCATCCAAGTCGAAAGTGTCTCCATTGAAGCGGCTATCTATTGCGCGTCTTGAGCTTTGCGCAGCGGTTCTAGCAGCACATCTCCACTCACGAATTAAACAGGCAATTGACATCAGCATTTCAGGATCATATTTCTGGTCCGATTCTGCAGTTACACTGCAATGGTTACGATCGCCACCGAATGTATGGAAAACATTCGTGGCAAACAGAGTTTCCGAGATTCAACATTTCACACACGGCTCTCAGTGGAATCATGTGTCCGGTTGCGAGAATCCAGCGGATCTAGTGTCCCGTGGTATGACAGTCGAAGAATTTCTCAACAGCAAAATGTGGAGAAGTGGACCAAGTTGGTTGCAGCTCTCATCACGAAATTGGCCAATATCCAATCCGCCTGGCGTCGCAGAAGAACTGTTGGAAATTCGAGCAGTAGTTGCTACCGTTCAAACATCACCTTCCGTTAATCCGTGGTTTCTCCGTTGGTCATCGTATAGACGCATGATTCATGTAATCGGATATTGTATGCGTTTCATCAATAACGTCCGTGATAGAGCCAGAACCCAGTCGCTAACTAATAGCCCTCCAGTTTGCCAAACACTCACTGTTGAACAGCTAAATAAAGCCAAAATATTTCTAATTCGCCTAGCTCAGAAAGACGCATTCAGCGAAGAGATCAAAAACCTGGAAAAAGAGAAATTAGTATCAAAACATTCACATATTCGCAAAATGAGTCCATTCTTAGACCCAGAGAAAATACTCAGAGTGGGAGGTCGATTGAATCTGTCCCAGCTTCCCTACCAAACCAAACATCCTGCCTTACTACCAAATCCTCATCCTTTTACACGAGCAATTGCAGAGTACTTCCACCAAAAACTACTTCATGGCGGCGGGCGTTTACTGCTGACCACCATACGTGAAGAATTCTGGCCACTACAGGGTCGCAGATTAGTTCGAAATATTGTGCGAAACTGTTTTCGTTGCACTCGCCTCAACCCCGTACCTGTCCAGCAGCAAATTGGACAGCTGCCTACTTCGAGAGTCACTCCGAGTCGTCCATTCAGCATAACTGGCGTCGACTATGCAGGGCCCGTATATTTGAAGCCGATACATAAACGTGCAGCTCCGACTAAAGCATATATTTGCATATTTGTGTGTTTCGCTACGAAGGCAGTCCACATCGAGCTCGCCAGCGATTTATCAACCCAGGCCTTTCTATGCGCTCTCCGTCGCTTCATATCTCGTCGTGGTCGTCCACTACACATACACTCGGACAACGGGAAGAATTTCGAGGGAGCTAAAAACGAATTATCCGAACTATTCGAAATGCTAAATAACAGCTGCGAAATATCATCTGCCTGCACAGAAGAAGGCATCACATGGCATTTAATACCGCCTAAAGCACCACACTTCGGTGGTCTCTGGGAGGCCGCGGTCAAGGTGGCGAAAAGACATCTCTATCGTCAGTTAGGATGCTCCAAGCTGTCTTTCGAGGACATGTGTACCATTTTGACTCAAGTCGAAGCATCTATGAATACACGACCGCTACTACCGATGACAGATGACCCAAACGATTTAGCAGCTTTAACTCCGGCGCACTTCCTCATAGGCACTACAATAACCGCCCTGCCCGACCCAGATCTCCGTCATCTTCCAGCTAACCGGCTTGATCACTTCCAAGAACTTCAGATGCATGTGCAAAGGTTTTGGCGTCACTGGCGTTCAGAGTATCTTCAGGAGCTCCAAAAGGACACTAAAGGCTCAGTACGGAACGATGGAATTTCGATCGGCAGAATGGTCATCATAGTGGATGAATTGCAGCCGCCTACACGATGGTCCTTGGCACGTATTGTGGACGTTCATCCTGGGAAGGACCATATCATCAGAGTCGTCTCTCTTCGCACGGCTCGCGGAGTTATCACTCGACCCACTTCCAAGATCTGCTTTCTACCAGATTCATCAGTAGATCTGGATCAGGACGGACGCATAGGCTTACCAGTCAACCGGAATGCCTCTAATTTAGATAGATAAATTGTAAATTTGTAGCGAAGTCTAAAAGCACATCCATTGTAAATGTTTTTTATTATTGTTTATTGAAACTGATCGTTCAAGGCGGCGGGTATGTTGGATTGTGAAATATTTCAGGACTGTGTTTCCTCAAAATTAGACGAGATTTTTCTTGTCGTCTGGTAGCACTGCACGATCCAATAGATAATTGTACTCATCGTCCTATAGTTTGTCTGTCAGTTGTAAGGAATAAAGCACTCTGTTAAGTTCGTCTTGTTATAAAAGCTCTATTATGTCCATTGTTCGTTAATTGTGAAATAAAGTTTAAGTATGCGCTAAAAAGTTTCTCTGTAATTTGAATGTTAAAACGTGCTTTGATTCGAAATCCACAACGATTCGATCGGGAAAGTGTCGGATGTCCTGTAAAAACAAAAATTAAGACACAACGTAGGGTTTGACCGATCAGGAGTTTTTTTTTAAAAATATATTACTTTAGAAAATTTTAAATATTTAAATTATTTGTTAAAGAATGAAATGTAGGAAGTTATTTATGTTTTCATTAAAAAAATACGAAGCAATTTTTTGAAAAAAAAAAATCATTGGAAACAGAAATATTTTGAAAATTGAAATTAATTTTTCTTAAAAACATGTTTTTTGTTAATTCTGAAAAAATGGATAAGAACAGCTCATACAATTTCTAACAAGTCGCCCATATATTGGAAGATGCGCACTTTTACAGGGAAAAAGTTTTTCGAATAACAACTTTCTCATGTTTATGTTTGGAAAAATATTTTTAATGTTTAATTCTCAGTTATCTTTTTCCTTTGCGTTAACATGGCAAGAATTTACTCACAAAAATGTTACGAGTAAAACATTATTCTTTCAGGGGTCTCCATACCAAAATGCGTTATATTCCAGAAATTATAAAAGATAGAAAGTTGGCGTCTTGGAGGAAAGTTCATTTCTATATATATAAAAATCTCTTGCCACGATGATCGTGGCCGAACTCCTCCGAAACGGATCGATCGATTTGAATGGAATTATGCACAAAACGTTTGTTAGGCATGAGAATAGGTCGTATATCACATCCCGCTAGGATACCGATTACCGCATAATTAATACCGATAAGGGTGACACTATGCCTATCCACAATGAATTGTTGAAATCCTTCAGATGCTCGGATAGCAAAATGTTAATTCGTCATCAATTGTCGCTATTGTCATCAATCCAGATAAATTATCAGCTGGAGAACATGTGTATTGATTCAATGATTCGAATTAATATTTATGAATATGTAGTTACAAGAGACGAAACAAACAGGAGAGCTCGATGGATTTATATAATCGAACGATGATTCAACGCAGCTGGGGCGACGTCATTCTACGATGTCGTGAGCTGTGCCAAATAATTCATGGTCGGCATGTACGCGACGGTAGAGGCCGAACGACTGCGATTCCTACGACACAATCGGCATGAGAACGAATAAATTAACCTGCGAGGAGCTATCAAAAGCAACGCTGAAACAGCCTTTGCTATTGACATGCTAAAACGCATTGTATCATTATGAAAATCGATAGTTTGATTGCCTCGGTAATTCCAGATCCGTCTACTGATCTACTACTCACCCGTATTCTGAAATAAGAGCGAGTCAGAATAACTCGAACGGATCGCATTTTTCATTCCAAAAAATGCGTTCGACTCAAGTCCAAACAATTTGTGATAATGTGATAATGCATGGCAATTTGGCAAAAATGGCAAAAAAACGACAAATCAATAGAATGGTTTGCACGTAATCTATATTGTGCTGACGCGAATCGATCAAAACCCAGTTATCTATCAAAAACAATTATATATTTCTCGCGAATCGGGGAACCGATAGGTGGCTTCGAAGTTTTTCGCGTGTGTTCCAGAAAATCAACAATTGGTTTTTGCTGAAATTGAGAAGTGATTTATCTTAACTTCTTTGGATCGATAAGCCATTAGCGAAAAACAAAGGAGTTCAATTCGAGCAGTTTTTGATCTCAACAACAACACAACCACCATGGCAAGCGAACGTGGTCTTCGAAATAACTCAACTACGACATCTAACAAAGGTTCCGGATCAACTACTGACGCAGACATGAACGTTGCAGAACTGGCCAATATGATGAAGTCACAGTTTGTTATGTACCAGAAGAATATGATTGATGAAATCAGAGTACTGAAAGATTCCATACATACACAAATGGATAAACTTAGATCAGATATTGCGAGTGACTTCGAACGTATTCGTAAAGAGAGTGACAGAGTTACCACCCAACTCACCAATTCCATTGCTGATAGTAAGGCTGAGTGTCTAGTAGCTGTGGATAGAAGTTTGCGTTCTAATGATCTCGTTGTTAGTGGAGTTCCATTTCGCTCAGGAGAGAATCTGATGGAGTACTTTTCAGTTTGGCACCGCACTCTGGGATATACCGATGACAACATTCCACACGTCGATATCAGGAGACTCTTCAAAGGCACTCCATCGAACGGGACCGCATATATAATTCTCATTCAGTTTGCTATAACTGTGCAACGTAATGATTTCTTCGCTCGTTACTTACGCTCTCGAAAGCTTTGCCTCTCCGAACTTGGATTCACGACCAACAAACGTATTTTTGTCAACGAAAACTTGGGAGCCGCGGCGAGGGAACTACGAGCCAAAGCTCTACAAATGAAAAAACGAGGACAGCTAGTTAAAGTCTACACGAAGTTTGGTATCGTACATATCAAGGAGAGTGCTGATGGACAAGGAAAGCCTATTTTTTCGGAGAACGATCTACAAGCTTTGCCATAACCTTTCCTATTACGTTTCTGTTTACTCCTATGTATTCCATTCCTCTGGTCCTATGACTCCCTTCCTAAAAGCTAAATGATGTTACTGCTGATGCTGATGCTGCCGATGTTCCTGTTGTTGCTGTTGCTGCTGTTGGTGTTGTTTTTGGGCTAGAAGTTTTCTTCAGTGCAATTATGTTACCTGATTTTGTAGTGCTAATAGGTTAAATTGTTTGATTTCATTCGACATTCGCGTCGCTCATGTTTTTGAAAAGTTGAATTATGATTGAATTTTTGATGAAGATTATTATGCATTCTATTATAATCGTGCAAGTGCTCTCTACTTATTTTCTCTTATTTGCTAAGCTCATCTCCAATCCCTATGGCTAGTCATTACTATGATAATGCCTCCACGAATTTGTGCATACCGGGGACTGTTATGAAGTGTGCTCTTCATCCAGGAAAACTATCCGTGTGTAGTGTAAACAGTCAGAGTATTTGTGCTCGCAAGCTTTGCAAGTTAGATGAATTAAAACAAATATTAAAGCTCGCTGCGGTCGATATTGTATGTGTCAGTGAAACCTGGCTTAATGAACATATTAACGATTCTGTGTTAAAAATTGATGGATATAACATTGTTAGACAAGATAGAAAGGGGCGTCTAGGAGGCGGCATCATGGTGTATGTTAACGACAGACTTAAGTATAGTGTCATTGATTTTTCTTCATATTCACCAGGAACGCCATGTTCCGAGTATATAGCAATTGAAGTTTTACTAAACAATGAAAAGATTTTTTTAGCTACTTTTTACAATCCACCTGAAGTAGATTGTGCAGACATAGTCGATACCTTGCTGTCTCAATATGGGACAAAATTCGAAAATATACTTCTAGTAGGCGATTTCAACACGAATCTTCTTGATAACAATTCGGCTAAAACATCCAGATTTAAATCCATTTTATCCATTCATAAAATGTTCAGCTTTGTTTGCGAACCAACATTTTTCCATAGTAATGGTTCATCACAATTAGATTTGATGCTCTCTAATTGTAGATCACGCTTGCTTCGCTTCAATCAAATAGATTCACCTGTATTTTCGAATCACGATTTGATTTTTGCTTCACTTGATTTTGAAATAGTGTCCACTCCACCACAAGTCGAATATCTTGATTATTCCTCGATGGATGTAGATGGCTTACTTCAGGCATTTTATTCGTTTGATTGGACAAGTTTTTATCGGTTAAATGATTCCAATGAATTACTAAACTTTTTTAATTCAACAATTAAATATCTGCATGATCATTTTGTTCCTCTTCGAACATTTGTTCCCAATAAATCTAAGAACCCATGGTGATTCCATTTGTAAAGGTATTATTGATCGTGATTTGGTTTACAAGAAATGGAAAAATAGTAAAGATCCTAACGATCATAAATTATTCAAGATTCTTCGAAACAAAGTGACTATGCTCATTCGTCAAGCCAAACGAACGTATTATGATAGCTGGACTGACAATAATCTCCCTTCCAAAGAACTATGGAAAAGATTAAAAACATTAGGTTTTTGTCAATCAAAATCATCTTGTTCTGTACAATTTGACTCTAATGAGATAAATGAGAGTTTTGCTCGAAATTTTTCTGGAAATTCCCCTGAGAATAATGTCAATCAATTTGTAACAAACCGAAATTCATTTTATTTCAATTTGATTAATGAAGACGATGTCATAATTACTTTATACCATATAAAATCCAATGCAATAGGTCTTGATTCTCTTCCAATTAAATTTTTGAAAGCAATCATTTCGCTTGTGGCCAAACCGATTACTCATTTATTTAATTGTATCATAACTACAAGTGTTTTTCCTGACGAATGGAAAAAATCTAAAATAATTCCGATAAGAAAAAAGGCAAACATTAATAACATCCAAAATTTGCGCCCTATAAGTATACTCTGTGCGCTGTCCAAGGTATTTGAACGAATTATTAAACACCAAATTTGTCATCATATAAATCAAAATAACCTGCTAAGTTCGATGCAATCTGGATATCGTCCCCATCACAGCACAAAAACCGCAATGCTGAAGGTGTTCGATGATATAGGACTTATTCTGGATAAGGGTCGACCTGTTGTCCTATTACTTCTTGATTTTTCAAAAGCTTTCGACACGATTTCCCACGAAATTTTGTGTAAAAAACTGTCGCAAAACTTTGATTTCTCGAGTCATGCAACGACATTGCTGCGATCGTATCTAATAGGACGAAGTCAGACCGTTTTTAGTAACGATGTTTATTCTAGACTTCTTCCAATATCCTCGGGAGTACCCCAAGGTTCGATATTAGGACCAATCTTATTCTCATTGTATATTAACGATCTTCCTGATGTTCTAAAATGTTGTAAAATACACATTTTTGCGGACGACGTCCAGATATACTTCGACTGCCTGGATAATACAGCATCGACCATTTCAAGAAATATAAATGGAGACCTTGTCAGAATACATGAATGGTCGTGCAGAAATAAACTTATGTTGAATGCCAATAAAACCAATGCATTATTCATAAATAACTCGCAATCCAATAACGTTCTCAAACCAGCGCTGCAGTTGAATAATTCAATAATTCAATATGTTGAAAGCGGGTTGAGTCTCGGTATAATTATTCAATCTAACTTTAGCTTTGATAAATTTATTTTTAAACAATGTGGAAAAGTGTATGGTACCCTTCGTACATTGTATGCTACCACATCGTTCCTCAGCACTGACACTAAACTTAAGCTTTTCAAAAGCCTGGTATTGCCGCACTTCATCGCCTGCGATTTCCTTTTATCTAACTCATCAGTTTTTGCGCAATCTAAACTACAAGTAGCATTGAACGCTTGTGTTCGATATGTTTTCAGACTGAGTAGATTTGCCAGAGTTTCTCACCTTCAACATCGTCTGATTGGTTGTCCATTTCGCAAATTTGCTCCGATGAGATGTTGCATCTTTTTATTCAATCTTGCAAGAACAAAACTTCCAGGCTACTTACACGAAAAACTAGTAACTCTAAGAAGTTCACGCTCAAAAAAATATGCAATTCCACGACACTTCACTTCCAGGTATGGTAACTCTTTCTTCGTGAGAAGCATTTCACACTGGAATTCATTGCCAAATGAGTTGACTCTTGTAAAATCACAAACACTATTTAAGAGGAGCACTTTAATTGTTAAACTCAAGAAATTCTTCAAAGTAATAATTAATAATTTAATAATCAGTAATGCACCATTTGTACGTAAATCAGTGTAACAATTAAAGAGACAAAAGTCTCAAGTTACAAATTAAATTTGAATAAAGAATAAAGAATAAAGAATAAAGAATTTGACATAGACGACATTGAACTTCGTGTTATATTTCTGTAAAAACAGAAACAGATGTTCAGATGGAATAAACACGCTTTTGAAACAAAAAATATTGATGGAAATTAGCTATATCCTTTCAACTATGTTTTGTATGTAACACATCAACACATGTTCTGCAAGTGGGTAAAAATCGTGTACGAAAATTGTGTCTGAAATTGTTTTCATATTATGGATAAAGTTTTAGCGGAAATGTAGTTGAAAAATATAGAAGAAAAAGTTGTCTAAGTATTCAAATAACATGAAGCAATAATCTTCATTCAAATGTTAACAATGTAAAATTGCTTTCGGTCTGCTGATCTGATATAGAGTAAATTGCTCCACAACTTATATTTTTCATCGATTAAATTTGAGCCGAACAGATTTAAGAATGCAAAAGTCGATTTCGTTCAAACGAATCGAATTCTGGAATATGGGTTAGTTTTTGATATTGTTCCCAAAAACATGGTTCAAACAAAAACATGGAAAACACGGACACAAGGGTAAGTGGATAACCAATATAAAAACGAAGAAACGGACAACCATTGACAAATATCAGTAACGCAGACGTTGACGGACTGGAAACCGTTGAGTAGTACCATATTCACATCAGCTGAGCAAAACATTCAATGTTCATATTAATGTTGAGTTTCGCTGTTCGGCGAAAAGCAGTAAGTGCAAATGAAAAGTACGCGAATAAGGGAAGCAATATGGCTTTGTTTTAAATTCAGAATATCGATGTGACTACGTTTCGATTGAGTGACAACGACGAAATAATGCGCCAACAAATTGACCGGAATATCACCACCAATGAAGTTGTCTGTCATATCTTTAGTATCCCAATTCATGAACAGGGCCCAACAGTCATGAATTTGGCTCCCAGTCAGAAAACCTATTTTTCAGTAACGAGACCGTAATTGAACAAAATTAATATTGATTTTCTTTATTTCACTTTCTAAAGGGTGTGTCACATCAAATTGCATCACGGAAAAAACGCTGTAGAAATTCGCCCAGTAGACCGATCCTTTTGAAAATTTTAGACAGTAAAATAAAAACTATTAAACAACTTTTGGCATTTTCTTTTTATTCATACTTCGAGCCCAAGCCCGTATGCTCGTACCTTCCTCTTTACCCCGTCCATAAGGTTCTGTACAACGTCAGGTTGTAGTTTTTTTTGAACAGAAATCCATTTTCTCTTGAAGTCCGCCTCCGATTTGACAACTTTTGGGTTCTTCCGGAGGGCCTGCTTCATAATCGCCAATATTTCACTATTGGGCGAAGCTCCGGCGCGTTGGGCGGGTTCATTTCCTTTGGCACGAAGGTGACCCCGTTGGCTTCGTACCACTCCAACACGTTCTTTGAATAGTGGCACGAAGCGAGATCCGGCCAGAAGATGGTCGGGCCCTCGTGCTGCTTCAATAGTGGTAGTAAGCGCTTCTGTAGGCGCTCCTTAAGGTAAACCTGCCCGTTTACCGTGCCGGTCATCACGAAGGGGGCGCTCCGCTTTCCGCAAGAGCAGATCGCTTGCCACACCATGTACTTTTTGGCAAACTTGGATAGTTTCTGTATGCGAATCTCCTCCGGAACGCTGTATTTGTCCTCTGCGGAGAAGAACAACAGGCCCGGCAGCTGACGAAAGTCCGCTTTGACGTAGGTTTCGTCGTCCATTACCAGGCAATGCGGCTTCGTCAGCATTTCGGTGTACAGCTTCCGGGCTCGCGTCTTCCCCACCATGTTTTGTCTTTCGTCGCGGTTAGGAGCCTTCTGAACCTTGTATGTACGCAGGCCCTTCCGCTGCTTGGTCCGCTGGACGAATGAACTTGACAAATTCAGCTTATTGGCGACATCCCGGACCGAACTTCTCGGATCACGTCTAAACTGCTGAACTACGCGCTTGTGATCTTTTTCACTGACGGAGCATCCATTTTTGCCGTTCCTCACCTTCCGGTCGATGGTTAGGTTCTCGAAGTATCGTTTTAGTACTCTGCTGACCGTGGATTGGACGATTCCCAGCATCTTACCGATGTCCCGATGTGACAACTCCGGATTCTCGAAATGAGTGCACAGGATTAATTCACGACGCTCTTTTTCGTTCGACGACATTTTTCCAAATTTACGAAAAATTGACAGTGAAGCATGGCCAACGTGATCTATACACTCTTATCTGATTATAAGCGAAAGCTGAAGATATAATTCCTAAAAATTAAATTTCTACAGCGTTTTTTCCGTGATGCAATTTGATGTGACACACCCTTTACTTTAGGACAAAAATATATTTCTTTCTTTCACTTCACATTCTACTTATATACATTATTTTTTTTTTTACTTATTTACATATTAATACTTTACATCACACACATCAGTTACAAAAAACCTTGTGTATTAGTATTAGTTATTGTTTATTCAATCACCAAAATATTCACTAGAAATAATTTATTTGGCAGAACAACGTTTGTCGGGTCAGCTAGTATTTTAATAAGATCTTTACCTTTGTCGAATACACTATATCGCTATCTTGACTTTATACGAAATTAGGATTAGTTGTAATTTTTTCAAAGAAAAAAAAAAGTTATTGGTAGAAAAACATTTTCCCTGTAAAAGTGCCGATCTTCCGATGTATGTACAACTTATTGGAAATTGTAAGGGCTATTCATATAGCTTATTGCGAGTTTCAAAAAAGTTCTTTTTTGAGAAAAATGAATTTAAATTTTTGAAATATTTTTTCAGTGAGATTTGGTATTTTTTTATGAACATTTAATTTAATTAATTTTTTACATTTTATCCTTTGGCCAGAATTTTGTAGGTATTATAGTTTTCCAATTATATTTCTTTTTTGTAAAAAAGAGTAGAAAAATTGTTTGGCCCTTTTCAAAAAGTGGTCTAATTCTTTTTTTTTTAATATTTCAAGTGTGAAAAGTTGCTTGAAAACCCATTTGTTAACTGTTTCACTGATATCTGAGATGGTGTTGCCAACGGCTAGTCGAGTTGGCATGAAATTCGTCAATTATAAGAAAGGAAACGAGGTTTTCTAAAATACTTTAATATAAAATGCGTCTAAATGAAGTAAAACCAAGGAAACCAGATAAAATATCAGCAATTTAATTGCTATCAGTGTTCTACCCCTGAATCGTGTTTTATGTACAGTTCAAGTAGTGTATTTCCCGGGCACTCAAAATGTCACAATAGAGTCACAATAAGAGGTATGTTACTCCCGTTTTTTCCCTTTGCTCTTTGTTGTATGCAAAGAAAAATAGCAAAAAACGGACAACGATCGAATATATGTGAATTTGAATATGTTTTCCTTTTCTCATATTGTAACACCAAAAATATTTGGATAAAGCTTATATATGATACCTTACCTGCAATGAAAATCGATACATTATCATGTATATCATATCAGCTTGAATTTAAGTTCTTAAATAAGCAACAACAGAAAACATTGGAAACAAAATTCACTACGTTGAACCACAACAACAACTAACTTTGTGTATTGGAGAGCGTGTTTCAAGCCTGTTTCAATTAGAATTTGGTCTTATAAACTAGAACATTTCTCAGCATAGAAATGACGTACAAAAAAGGGAGGGATGTAATTTTGTGGTTTTTTTTTTAATGAACTCTAACCCCTTGACAGGTACTGGCAACAATATTGCCACCAACCGAAAATATTCTTTTCGCTGCACTTGGAATATTATTTTGATATTTGGCTTAGCCAAAAGGTATCTGGCAATACTCTATTTTTTTTGGACTGCTGCAAATGTACAATATTAATTTGGGAGTCATTTTTATGTAACAAAACCACGATTTCAGAGCGCCGGCAGAAAATTTAGTTTAAATTCGTTGAAAATGCAACAAGTTGAAATGTTTTTCACTCTAAACATACTATTAAGGTTCTACTGTGTAAAATCATGCAGTTTTATCAATAAAATAAATGGTGTATTTGATGAAAAATTCAAATTTTATTTTCATTCTTTAAAACTCTACACATTTTTTTTGCTGCACTATAAATATTGTAAATCGATGAAATAATCAGTATCGCTGCACTAGAAATATTGTTTTGGTTTTCCTATAACCAAACAGAGGCGAATGAATGAGTTTAAAGCCTCTATAACTCAACATCCTCGTCGTCGTATAACCAAAGACGCAATGAAGTGAATTCACAAGGCAATGTTTCTGGGGTTAACTGTCGGTGGGTAAATTGCTGTCGGTGAAGTATTTTTTAGCCGATAAGGGCATTCCAGTGCTCGAACATGCCCCGTACTCGCCAGATCTAGCCCCATGCGACTTTTTTCTATTCCCCAAGACAAATCCGTGTTGAAAGGTACCCGAATTCAGTCCGTAGAAGAGGCGAAGGAAAAAGCGAAGCGGCCTTTGAACGCCATCACAAAAGAAGAGTTTCAGCACTGCTTCGAACAATGGAAAAAAACGTATGGAAAGGTGTGTGAGGAGCCAAGGGGAGTATGTTGAAGGGGAGCATATCGTTGTACCGTAATTTTTAAAATATCACCCTTTTTCGTAACCAGTCTCGTTATTTAATAGTCATACCTCGTACATGTCAAAAAGCGGAAGTCCCGTCCACTGGAAGCAGCGGCAACGGCTGAATAAGATGGTCAAGTCGATTTTCCCGGCGAATCGCGACGTTGCGGTGGTGATGGACGACGAGACCTATCTCACCCTGGATGGCAACGACTGGCAGGGCACTTCGTATTTTACTTCCCCCACGAGGGACGTGAGCTCCGAAGTGAAGTTTATTTTACACACCGAGTTGTTGCAGCTGTCGCTGACAATCAGCGTGAACGGGATGTCAAAGCCTCTTTTCTTGAGATACCAACTGGCCGCGGACGAGGAAATTTACAATACGAAGTGCCTGTCGGAAGTTGCGTCGTTCATCAAGAAATACCATAAGAGCGAAGACACGGTGTTCTGGCCGGATCTGGCGTCGGCCCACTACCCGAAGCGATCGTTAAAGGAGATGTAGCGGCAGAATATCGACGAGAAATCTTCAGGATATAACCCTTTAGTTTCATCTTGTTTAACAAAATAATAGTGATTTTATACTCGTGTCCAGTGTCGCCATACGTACAGATTTATCTGGAGAGGTAAAGATTTTTTCGCTATTTTTTGTACAGATTCTGCACAGTACAGAGTACATATTTTCGTCAAAAAGTACAGATTAGTACAGTTTTTCCGCGTGTGGAATTTCTTACGTTCGAACAAAGCAACATTAAGGTACATGACGACTTTTACACCGCAGTATCGCTTGGAGCGATTTTTTTTAAATTTTAATTCATGATAGTAAATATGCAATCTAGATTGAAAAAAGCTATGTATAAGCGTTATAAAACACACGAAGGACTCAAAAATGAAATGTAGTATGTGTAGTAAATAAATGAGTATTTCATGCTAAATTTCTACATCGAATATTTCCGATGGTACAGATTTTTGGATGAAAAAGTACAGATGAGAAAGATTTTTAAACCCTCCGGTACAGCTTAAAATGTGGCAATACTGCTCGTGTTGTATTGGTTTTATGTAAACAAAAGTTTTAAATTTTGACCGAATTTCTTAATCCTGCAGACTGCAATTTCTTGGCAAGAATAATTTAAAAACGAAAATCTGAATAAAACCATAATATCGATTTTTTTCACTTAGATTTTATTAGTATATTTATCTCAACAGCTATTAACTCCCGGCACTCTCCGTCATAATTCTGGAAATCATTTAAAATTAATGCTCAAACTATTTCAGGTTCAAAATTGTGATTTTTGGAGACAATAATCGGCGACATTGAAAACTCGCACAACTCGCACAACTCGCACAAGTCTAGCCTAAAACCTGTTATATTATCAGGGCTCTGCATAGTCATAGTCAACTGAGGATAGTCAGCTGACTATCTGACTGACTATATCCGTATTCAGATAGTAATGACTTTTGGCTTCTTCACGCAGTTTCTTCGCCAAAACGACTAAACAGTCAGTCCAAAACGAATTCGTTCCTCTCTTTCTCTCTCCCACGTGTGTGAGCCCAAGCCCGTATGCTCGCACCTTCCTCTTTACCCCGTCCATAAGGTTCTGTACAACGTCAGGTTGTAGTTTTTTTTGAACAGAAATCCATTTTCTCTTGAAGTCCGCCTCCGATTTGACAACTTTTGGGTTCTTCCGGAGGGCCTGCTTCATAATCGCCCAATATTTCTCTATTGGGCGAAGCTCCGGCGCGTTGGGCGGGTTCATTTCCTTTGGCACGAAGGTGACCCCGTTGGCTTCGTACCACTCCAACACGTCCTTTGAATAGTGGCACGAAGCGAGATCCGGCCAGAAGATGGTCGGGCCCTCGTGCTGCTTCAATAGTGGTAGTAAGCGCTTCTGTAGGCACTCCCTAAGGTAAACCTGCCCGTTTACCGTGCCGGTCATCACGAAGAGGGCGCTCCGCTTTCCGCAAGAGCAGATCGCTTGCCACACCATGTACTTTTTGACAAACTTGGATAGTTTCTGTTTGCGAATCTCCTCCGGAACGCTGAATTTGTCCTCTGCGGAGAAGAACAACAGGCCCGGCAGCTGACGAAAGTCCGCTTTGACGTAGGTTTCGTCGTCCATTACCAGGCAAT
This sequence comes from Toxorhynchites rutilus septentrionalis, assembly GCF_029784135.1. Lineage (NCBI taxonomy): Eukaryota > Metazoa > Arthropoda > Insecta > Diptera > Culicidae > Toxorhynchites > Toxorhynchites rutilus. The sequence goes on along the minus strand of NC_073746.1, from coordinate 28,243,227 downwards.
GCGGCTTCGTCAGCATTTCGGTGTACAGCTTCCGGGCTCGCGTCTTCCCCACCATGTTTTGCCTTTCGTCGCGGTTAGGAGCCTTCTGAACCTTGTATGTACGCAGGCCCTCCCGCTGCTTAGTCCTCTCGACGAATGAACTTGACAAATTCAGCTTATTGGCGACATCCCGGACCGAACTTCTCGGATCACGTCTAAACTGCTTAACTACGCGCTTGTGATCTTTTTCACTGACGGAGCATCCATTTTTGCCGTTCTTCACCTTCCGGTCGATGGTTAGGTTCTCGAAGTATCGTTTCAGTACTCTGCTGACCGTGGATTGGACGATTCCCAGCATCTTACCGATGTCCCGATGTGACAACTCCGGATTCTCGAAATGAGTGCACAAGATTAATTCACGACGCTCTTTTTCGTTCGACGACATTTTTCCAAATTTACGAAAAATTGACAGTGAAGCATGGCCAACGTGATCTATACACTCTTATCTGATTATAAGCGAAAGCAGAATATATAATTCCTAAAAATTAAATTTCTACAGCGTTTTTTCCGTGATGCAATTTGATGTGACACACCCTTTATAAAATAGCGTGCAGAGTGTGTGTGCGCGCTATTTTGCTCTTTATTTACTAATACTAACGCGGAGATCTTTATAGCATACTTGAAGGGCTTAGAATGCAAGGGGTGTAAGTGACTTGATCGATTTCTCTCCGTCAATTGATGGGGTAACTACTTTTTGACATAGGACTATGTCTTTGATGTCTGTATAGAGGGGTCACTCTACGAAAAATGTAACGATTTATAAAGAGTTTTCAAACGCATATTACTCAAAATGGTTATTGCGACATATATTGTGTTATATATCATTAGACAGGAAATTTATCCAGATATTTTTGCTTGAAACATGAACAGCGAATATAGTAAAAAAAGTTAACATTTTCACGATTTAATTGGGTATGTTTTCTTTCAACTGCACTATCCACTCGCTTCCTCCCCGACGCAACGAGCAATCTTTTTGCCCAAATTCGGGCGTTAGCTCATAATGTGAGTTGATGCGTAAAATGAATTATTTTCCATTTACCGATAATAGACATTAATCTTATGTTATATTGTATGTTGTCCAATCAATTTGTGCTCAATTCATGTTTTTATCGTGTCGGTCTTACTACTAACAATTTATGTAATTGTGGTTCAGGATGTCATAATATCGAGTATGTTGTTTGGTTATGTGAAAATGCAATAAATGAATTTAAATGGCTGCTGATTTAGAAAATCGAAAGCGTATACCCACGTAAATCAGATTAGAGTAGTTTGAGTAGTCGCGATCTTACAGGGCTATAAAGTTATTACAAACAATGTTCCGGACAACGTGGTAACGAAGGAGATAATGGTATTTTTATCTATAATATATTTTTGTAGTCATAGATTGATTTGACTCAGGCTTATATTTATGTAGGTCTTAACTATTTAGACTTGTGTTTAAAAATGATACATGATAACTCTTTGTCTTCTTCTGCATGATTGAATAAACAGAAGAAAAGGGTAGTAATGGCTTCAATGGTATTTTTGTGTATATTTTTGAACAGAATGTGGTATCGAGTTCTACCACGTTATGTCATCTAACCCGTTTAAAAGATACAAGTACATACAGGAAACGGTTTTTTCAGGGCATCCATTTGATGTATCAAAAGAGAAAAAAATACAGATTTTGAACAATGAAAAACTCAATTTAAATGCAATTACTAGACACAATCACAGTCCTATGTCAAGATCCCGTCCGTGCCCCTAGGCTCAGACCCATCAACTTTTTGCATCAGAAATCAAGTTTTCGTTCCTTTTTATATGGACGTAGGATAAGATTGCGTACGCGGGTATAGAATTAGTGTCAGGGAGAAATGGAAGTGTAGATTGAAGTCAGTTGAATGAATAGGCAGATTAGTATTCATTAGGCGAGTCAGTTAAAAAAACCACTGACTGGACTAGTTCACCAGTCATTCTCGCTAGTCAACGCTAGTCAAATAATTTTCTAGTCAAGTCCCTTTTTGTTGGCGACGACTGCCGAAGAAGTTCTAGTCAAAGCGAAGCTACTAAGATTAGAGTCGGTCTTCATTTTTCACCTTCGAAGATTCCGCGCCCTGCATATTATAAAGAAAACATTGACATGTTGTGTAGCGACCATAAACAAACATTCAATTAAATGGCAGGTCACGGAAACGCTTGAGCGATTTTGAGTGAAATTGCTATATATCGCATCGAATTATGCATGTCACCTTTGAAAAACTTCCTTCAGAGGCCCTCGCTTCAAATTCCATTTAATTGCTTTCGATAGTATCCAATTTGATGCTCGAGATTATTTTTCCTACCTCTTCAATTTCGGAGAAGTGAACACGACAAGTTGAAGATTAAATGTCTAGAGCAGAGCAAAAATATAAATAAATAGCCTTCTGTCGAAAGCATCTCCGAAGATATGGAAGCATCCACCCGGTCGTGTTTGAGGAGCGGAGTAAGGAAAATTAGACGATCACAGACCGTACCAGTCAATATTTGTATTTTGTTATTTTGACTTGAGAATATCTGCATTCTGGATGCGAGCAGAAGAAATCAACAACGGTGATTTGATTTCAGGTATTTGCTGTTCGAGTGAAGTTAGCGCTATACACTTGAGGATGTTTTCACTTTTCTGTTGCTTTACCAGGAAGGAGCTGCCTTTTTGTTGCTCCCACCTGGATGATTTGAAAGTTCTTCGGAAGGAAACGATGTATGTCGGGAAATATTGTAGGGTTTGATCCTGCTGCTTCACCACCACCTTAACTGTTTGAGTACCATTCGGAACGAAGCAATATATATTCTTGTGAGTAAGTGCTTCCCAAAAATGATTAATACCCACCTGATTTATGCTTGTGATGTTTGTTGGTAATAAAAAATATATAAACCAACTTCCGAAGAAGAGAAAACAAAAACATGGCAATTTAACTTTTACAACCGAAAGTTCTATGAAGTTCACCACCACACCGACAGAGCTACTGTTGTCCTGGCACACAAAAAGGGGGAGGCTTAAATTTATTTTCTTCTGTGGAAAGTTCCCATATGTTAGCAAGCCCACGCAAACAAATTGTGACGGCTGCCCACCCGCAAACTGTGCGGAAACCACACACGAACATCCCCATCGAACGGACTGCCAGGACAACGGGTGGATGGATGGTCCGAGCTGACAAATTACGGAGCAATTTTTCTCCACCACTGTGTGGCAACCGAACTGCATTGCGGATAAGCCTGAAACTGGACATATGGAGAGAGATAAAACATTTACATTCACTCCGGGCAATAGACAGCCTCTGGGCGCAGAACATCCGACCTTTGCGAGACAGCGATGATGAACCACTATCTGAAATGATTTATTGTTGGGATTCGTTTTTCATGTCCGAAAGTTGGTCGTCATTTTTTTTTTTTGCTCGAGCTCAGTCTGAAGCTCTTCACTTCAAAAGCTTCCAGCAAAGCACCCATAATGGAAAAGTAATAAATTAATTTCTTTACTCCTCAATTAACGAGCTCTTATTTTCTCCTCATCATCTTTTGTTGTTTCTGCTCGCAGATCTCTTCAGTCTTCGGTGTTTGGGGTCCTACCTTACCTCCAGATGTATTGTTTTTCCAATAGTCCCAAAACACATAACCCGAGAAGATTTCCTCCTCCCGCAATCCGGGGAGCGGTTGCGTGAGAAACTTTCTCAAATTTGCACCCTATCCCGGGTAGGAAAAAAAACGGACCGTGACCGAAACGAGGCTGTAGAAACCTGAAGAGCCTCCTCGAGGGAGGAACGTACCGCGGGGAGAAATCCGCAATTAATCGTGATTTACGAACCGGAGACGGTGAACGGTGAAAAATGAACGTCACCGTTGGCTGGTGATTTTCAAATCCGTCCCGACGTCACTTCCGAGTGGCGGCGGCGGTCGGTTACAAGTGCGTCCTTCCGCTCCGCCTCCGTTCGTCGTAATTATAGAGAATCGATGCGGTTGATGATGTGATGTTCCCTGGAAAACAGGTCCGTATGTTTTTTTTTTCGTACCCCGAGAATGGACAGCGGTGAGATGTGAACCAGCGAGGTACGGTTCGAAGAACATCCATTTTCTTGATTGAATTTAGTGGTGCTTTCATCGGATGAGAGTGGAAATAGTGCGGAAAAAGAATCCCGTGTGAGAGCGATCACATTTGGACGTGAACCAAGCGGAAAAACTAGATCCAAGAGGTTGTGTAATGAAAAAAAAAATCGAACGTTCGAACGCAGGAAAAAACGAGGATTAAATTCCACTTAGAAAATGACCATTTCGTGTCGGTGAGTGAGTGACAGTAGTGGATACCTAAGGCGGGATATTAAATTGTTGCTGAAATTTATTAGATTCACCAACGTTCAATGAGATTGAATTATAAAACATAGTTACGATGGAGGAAGGAGGTGGATTGAATTAATTTAATGGAAACGAGAAATGTTAATCGGTTAAGTAAATCTCGTTCACTTACTGAAGTGTGAACAGGGGCGGGAAGCAATGAAATCAATTTAACTTGAAGAGAAGTTAGGTTAGGTGCGGTGCACAAATTCCGTAACGCCTGAATCTCGGATCTCCTTTCTCCCTTACGTTACGCAGTTCGTATCTCTAACACACTTCCCCCTTCTCGCGTAACCTAATTTGTGCACAACGCCTGAGGCAAAAAAATTCTACAAAAAATGTGGCTTCTTCGTAAAGAATAAAATGCTGCTCGGCCTAGATATGAGTCTAGGATCGGAACATGTTTTAGTAGGGCATCCAAAGATTTAAACAAAACTAATTGTCTGCAAAAAAACAGCAATCTTTCCGATATGCCAATAAAGAATCATATTACGTAACTCATTGATATCGCAATGAATAACTTGAGATAATATTCGCACAAAATCAGCAACCTCGGGATTGAATCGCTACCTCAGTAAAATGCGAGAAGAGATTCATCAAACTGGGATTTTATCATTTGAAATAGCGGCAAACATTCATCGAACCCCACAAGATAGTCAAGCAGAAATAGAAATATTACAGGAATTAAGAACATCGTCAGCCGTAATCATCTGAATAGAAAATCAATATTGAAGTCATGCTACCACCTCCAGCGGAGCCCAATCCCAGTTTAATGCTTGTTCGCGTCAAAATCTGGACACCTCAGTTTTGGTATTAAACAAATTTGCTGGATGGTTAATCCGTGAAACAATTTGATTTCATTTATGTGCCGGTAATAATTATCAAGCAAATTACCATTACGTATTTGTTCTACATGAAAAGTTGGCGAACTTTAGAGTTTACCCCTGCCATGAGGGTCAGTGCAGACTTGTTGGCAACCAATTTAGCTGAGTTTTTGCGAATATTTTCCAATTTTTTTCTTTAGTTGTTGCTTGATGTTTGTGCTGGAACAGTTCTCTCTTCACCAGAGCCCAATCCCGTTCGATGGGGCGTAACTCTGGGTAGTTAGGTGGATTCGCTTTCTCCGGTACAATATGGTCTCCATTAGCATCATACCACAGCAGTGGAACTCTATACAATTCACTGACTAAAAAGTGTCCACATTTTCAATCCTTGTTTACATGAAGAATAAAATTTTTTCAGGCATACTTAATTTGAAAGTGTATCGATTTCTAGCTGTCTAGACGCATCTAGACGCAGAATGAAGAATGATAAGATGGGAAGGTTTATATAAACATGTTCATAATTACATAAGTTTATTCAAATATTATTATTGTCCTTATATTACTGTGGAGCTTCCGATATTCACTGCAAGGGTTCCTCAATGCCGTTAGTATAATACTACAGTGAAATCACCCGATACAGAGAGGAAATATTGAGCGTGGCTTACCTATTCGACCGTGGTCTGCTGAAGGAGGAAATGATGAGAAATGTGTGCTACTACTGCTGCTATGATATAACACCAACATCACTGTTATACTGTCAGCTGCGAGGGGTAGGGCATTGTGTATTTAATCTTTCTTCTACGCACCTCACAATTACTAATCAGTGCAATTTTATCATCATTTGAAAGAGAAATTAAAAAAGGAATGGTATTTAATTCTTTTTCTTATATGGTTATTAAAAATCCATGATTACCTTTGCTTTATCAGTTACCCCCTATTATTTGTCAATTTTTCCTGCTTTTCGTTCTTCGATCTATCATTCTGACAGTTCCATTTGAATGAGTGAGTGAAAAAAATGCGACAAAATAGAAATTTGTTTTGAAAGAACGAAATGTGGAAAATTTTCTTAGCTATATAATTACAGTTTATTGAATGACAGATTGAAGTTGATTCATAGAAGAATAATGTATCATTTGATATGTCAATTTTTGAAATCGGTTCATCTATATATATAAAAATGGAGTGATGTCTGTCTGTCTGTCTGATTCTTATAGACTCGGAAACTACTGAACCGATCGACATGAAAATTGGTATGTAGGGGTTTTTGGGGCCGGGGAAGGTTTTCGTGATATTTTGAGACCCCTCCCCCCTCTCTAAGGGGGGGCTGCCATACAAATGAAACACAAATTTCTGCATTACTCGGAAATTAACCAAGCAAAAGAAACCAAAGTTGACATGTGAAAGTTTTAGGGTGCAATAAATGTTTCAATGATGATTAGATAGTCCTTCCCCCACTCAAAGGGGGGGCTGCATACAAATGAAACACAAATTTCTGCATTACTCGAGAATTAATCAAGCAAATGAAACTAAATTTGGCATGTGGAGGTTTTAGGATGCAATAAATGTTTCTATGGTGATAAGATACTCCTTCCCCCTCTCTTAGAGGGGGCTGCCATACAAATGAAACACAAATTTCTGCATTACTCGGAAATTAACCAAGCAAAAGAAACCAAAGTTGGCATGTGAAAGTTTTAGGGTGCAATAAATATTTCTATGATGGTTAGACAGTCCTTCCCCCACTCAAAGGGGGGGCTGCCATACAAATGAAACACAAATTTCTGCATTACTCGAGAATTAATCAAGTAAATGGGCGGGACGAAGTTTGCCGGGTTAGCTAGTGAACAATATAAATCCAAAAGGGTTGCCGTTACAAAATGGCAAACCTGTATTATTATTACGATTAATCACAACGGAACCGTTTAACTTTAAAAGATTTTTTAACATATTTTATTTGCCTACACATATTAACCCTTTGCGGTCGTAATAAATTTTTATATGGGTCGTACTGGTGGGCAATAATTTCCCTTGAAATAGCAGTGAAGCATAACATAGCATTTTATAAACTTTAGACAAGTATTGAGTGAACAGTGTGTGTTGCTTATGCAACGAAGAGAGAGTCGTTTCCGAAATTTTTCAACCAAGTTTATTTGTACTTTGTGTTAAAATTTATTATAAGAAATTTTACAATTTAGAATTTGATTTGATAATTTTATGTTCGACTTACGTTTTATAATTCTTTCGTCGTTTAGCCTGGAGTAAATGATCCAATCTATCAAAACGTTAATTTTCGAAAAACCCTAAATCCAAAATTTAAGTTTAGCAAATTGTCATTCATTTTCCTAATTATAAGTAGGAATTTACCGTGAATAAAGAGTAATAATTCACAATGTGACGGCGTTGGTACAATGTATTTAACCTAACTGCTATCTGCTAGAATAATAAATTCCATCCAATGCAAGTTCTAGCTATTTATATTCGACTCACTTCAACAAATATCGGTTAAGCAAGTATCAGTGGATTGATTTGCTATATAATAAATTTAACAAACTGTATAAAATAATAAATTTAGGTATCGAGCACGTGAGTTCTACAAAGGTGAATTTTGGAACAAAGGTGAATTAAATCTGGAAAACAATATCTCTTGCCCAATGTATTCAACATTCCATCATCTGTCAATTTCAATCACGGTGATATTCTAGAGGTGTGCTCGCTGACAAGGGGCGTTCGTAACAGTGTGTTTTAATCTAATGTTTTAGTTTGTTTTAATCTGATGAATTATATTATAGTATAATTTACGAAGAAGAATCTCAGCATCGTGACTATTCTCTTATATTTCCAGGTTAATAATAGTTTGTATTGTACCGTTATCTTCTATTCATGAGAGCTATTGATAAGAGAATATTGATTCGTGAACAGGTTTGCGAGACATTGAGATTTGCTCAGAAACAGTGTAAACTAAATATGGCTGCATAAAATATAATATTAGTACGGTTCCTTGCTGTGGCGATTGAGATCTGTCATACGACCGCGAATTTTACATATTTTTCTTATTTTGATTTTTTTAGTCTGTTTCTGCTCCACTTATCTATTTCTATTTCCTTCGTATACGATTTAATTTTCAAAAGAGCGGACCAAATGCAAACGCTTCGATGGGTTACGTATCGAATAATCTCACTACTCTGCTGAGTGCCTTGTGATATGCAAGCGTACAACGAGAGAGACTCGATATTGCACAATTTGACACAATCATTTCACACCGAGTGAAACTCGATGTTATACGTGAAAGGGGTAAGTAATCTATACATGTATTTCATGATTAAAAAAAATTTAGTTTGGACTAAAGTTTAATAACAGATGAATGAATTCTTTCCACATGAACATAATATCATAATATAACATAAACATGAAATAGATTCTGTTGCTGAACAAAAATATTAGTTTTTAGCAAAATGGATATTTTCAATTCATTATAGTAGTCTGCTTATATATTTCATGTGCGGAAAAATGTGAAATTATCCGTTTTAAAAATCTGTGCTACAAATTGAAAAACCATGTAAACAGATTAATCTATAAACCTGGCATTCCTGGGTCGCTCAACTGATTCGTCAAAGAAATTTTACGGTGTCGACATCTGTGGCGACATTGGTGTTTATAGGACAAATTACAATCTCTATCAGATTGGTAGGCCTGAGGGCAGTTTTAAATCGTTAAAATTTAAATTAATATTTTATTAGGTATTGTTTAATAATTTGAAACACGTGGTGCTGACCCTAATTTAATACTTTTTCAATATTTTTTCTGATACTCCCATAAAAACTAATTATTATTATATACAATCATCTTTAGACACCATTTAAGATGAAGATTGTTTCACCAGTAGTGAAAAATGTCATTTTTAATTACACAGAATGCATATTTGATACGAAAAAGTTATTTTTCATTCATAATTTTTATTTTGAAAGTGTGTTCATTCCGTATGAAAATCCATTGTCTTTGTCGCTTCACAAAAGTTCCAGAGTAGGGTTCGGCGATTCAAAGATGACAGACAAAACTTAACGATACCTGTCAGTTTCGACTTGCTTCGTGTGCGGATCGAAGTTGAGCTCGAGTTTGACAGCTGAGATGAAGACAAGTTGAGACCGAGTTTCAGTTGACCCACGTGCGAACGGCCTAAGGGGGGGCTGCCATACAAATCAAACACAAATTTCTTCATTACTCGGGAACGAATCAAGCAAATGAAACGAAATTTGGCATATGGAAGTTTTAGGCTGCAATAAATGTTTTTCGGTGGTTAGATACTCCTCCTCCCCCCCCCCTCTTAGGGGGGCCTGCCATACAAATGAAACTCAAATTTCTGCATTACTCGAGAATTAATCAAGTAAATGGAACCAAATTTTGCATGCGAAGGTTTTAGGGTACAATAAATGATTCTATGGTGGTTAGATACTCCTCCCCTCTCTTAAGTGGGGCTGCCATAAAAATGAAACAAAAATTTTTAGAGTGTTTAGAAAGAGGTTTTAGAGTGTAATAAATGTTTTTTACGGTGGTGGAACACTCCACCCACCTCTCTAAGGGGGAACTACCATACAAATAAAAGATAAGTTTCTGCATAATTCGAAAAAAATGGAGGCGATCTGGCGTAGCGGTAACATCCATACCTCTCACGCAGAGATCACGAGTTCAATTCTCACTCCCGACATTCTTCCAAAAATGGAAGTAAAAGTGACGAACCAGCCGAAATGTGTTGAAAATCACTATAATAAAGAAAAAAAAAAATAATAATTCGAAAACCAATCAAACAAATGGAGCCAAATTTGTCATGCAAATGTTTTAAGGACACGAAACAAAAAAATCCGGAATAATTCAAGAACTAATCCAGCAAACTGAACCAAATTTGGCATGTGGAGGTTTTAGGGGGCAAGAAACATTTCTAAGGTGGTTCAACACTCCTCCCACCTTTCTGAGGGAGGGGGGCTGCCATAGAAATGAAACACAAATTTCTGCATAACTCGAGAACTTATTTGCAAGTGGTTGAAAATCTTGAACGAGAATTGTGTCTGAAAATAATCTGATATTATAATGATGAGTTTTGTTAGAAATACTAGGAATTTTATAGTAAAAGGTAAATTCAACGGGGTCGATTAAAAGATCAATCAATGAACAGTTTTGCGATTTGACCCATGAACTTGCTCATAGTAAGAAAACGTGAATGTTTGAAGGTATTGATAACAAAAAACGAATTTTTGGGCGGGACGAAGTTTGCCGGGTCAGCTAGTTATATATAAAATTATATATAAATTATATATAAAAAAAATAAAACATTTACGACGGTGATACCGAAAACATATTTGGAAAAATATAAATATACATACCGTACACATTCGTTTATTTGCATTTTTCTAGTTGGAGTGCTTTTTAATTGGCGGTTCGCTAGTTTGAGTGGAGCATGCGCCAGTCAAAAAGCTAATCATCCTTCATAATTGTATGTCAGTTTTATTCTGTTGTTTCAATGCCAAATTTATAGAAATATATAAAGTGAATTATATCACATACACTATTCAAGGAAGTTAATGACTCTTCTATTTATTTTGGCTTAACGTCTTTACAACATGGCCTGATCCATAATTTTTCTCCAATTAACTCGGTTCGTGGCTATCTCTCTCCAATTCTTCGGGCACCCCGTGCTCTCCATGTCATGCTCCACTTGGTCTAACCACCTTGCTCGTTGTGCTCTACGTCGTCTCGTTCCAGCCGAATTCCCGATGAACACCATTTTTGCAGGATAGTTTTCCGATTGTGTTGTGCTCCCTTGGCCGAGTGGTTAGCGTCATAACTAACATGCCGGGTGTTCGGGTTCGATTCCCGTTCTGGTCGGGGGAATTTTTCGTCAAAGAAATTTCCTCCGGCTTGCACTGTGATCACGCGTATTCTAGAGCTTGCCACTCAGAATGCATTCAAGGCGTGTTATTTGGCATAGAAATCTCAACTAAGTACAAATAAAAATGACGCAAGTAATACTACGTTGAGACGGCGAAGTTCCTCTAGGAACGTTAGTGCCATTGAAGAAGAAGAAGAAGTTGTCCGACATTCTTGCAACATGTCCTGCCCAGCGTATTCTTCCAGCTTTGAACACTTTCTGGATACTGGGTTCGCCGGTGAGCTCGTGGTTCATCCTTAATTAATTGACACTTATATTATGTTATTATTATATTATTACAGCTATTCCATGCCAAACCGATATAGTGGTTCTCCGATTTTCGTCAAAAGTGGTAATTTTGTTCTTCATCGCAAAACATTAGACCCGTATTATTTTTTTATTGAGTGCCATTCACATCTTAGGGTGGCCCGAAAAATCAATTTTCGTCCATTTTTTTTTCCAAAAATGGCTGTTCTGAAAAATTAATAACATTTGAAGCACTGAACTAATTTAGATGATCGACATATCAAATTGAAGCTAATGAGCTAGTTTTTTTTATCAAAATATATTATTGAAAATTGAACCCGCAAAAACTGATTTTAATTACTGTTCGTAGTCGTTTTTTGTTGTTTTATTGGCTTTGGGTTAGAGAGCGAAATGACTTTTTACGGAGTGTGTTCGAAACTGGAAAAATGAGATTTAGCGTACATACATTATTAATTCGTATAATTATTTAATAATTCAATTTATTGTGTTTACCATAATGATGCGTGTTTATCATGATGATGCTAACATCAGTAACATTATATACAGTAATTTACATTTAATGCGACATGCCGAAGCACCACTCAGTGTCGCATTGGAGGCGATTTTGAGCTGTAATTGGACATTGGCGATGATAGTGGTACAGTGTAGACGTCTGGTGGCGACTTTCAGTGTGAGGCCACAATTTGGGCCCCGAACTTGACGTTTACAAAAATGTCCAATGAGGCCATTGTGATACTGCCTGCAGCTTCTTACGAAAATAAGGCTGCACGAAACGCATACAATCGTGAGAAGTAAACAACTACATATAATTATGTTGGTGTGGTTACATTGCTTCCCACTTGCTTCGTTCGAATTAGTCAGCTTCTATCGTTTGTTTCTCTTCGTTAGTTATCGCACAATCAAGTTTTCGTGCGTACTCCGATCCAGGGTCACCTCGACCTTAGAGGTAAAAATGTCTGATTAAACGTGTCGCATTACAGGTCTATCCAATTAGCAAAATGTCGCATTAAGTGTAACTTACTGTACGAACCTCCCACCTGTTTGATGTCTCCCACCGTTTTAGAGACATCTTAACATTCTGTTCAATTTTTAGAGCGTAAACCATCTGTCAATTTTTTCACTGTAATGTAAATGTAAAAAAAGGTAAATTCTTACCACAAATCGTTGCCACTTTTTTTCCCTCAAGGTCCACTTCTCTTCTCTGATCAAACCATTTCGAAACATCCTCGGCGTAGTGACAGGATGTCAAATCAAGCCAGAACAGCGAGGGGACATCATAACTGCGTTTCTGCAGACCCTTTTCGCGGTAGATTTCCTTGTAAATCGTGTAAACCACAGCTACATATCATCAATATTTTTGGGGAACTTCGTCTCCTTCTTTGTCCTGAAATACTCCGCAGCGCCATTCCGTTTCAGGGCAGTGTTATTAGGAAACTATTATATTAGGAAACTATTTAAAGTCTTCTAGGACATACGTGTCATCGTCCATTATAACGCATGGAAACTTCGTCAAATATTCGCGATTGAGCTTGCGAGCGCATGTTTTACCCTTGATATCTTGTCGTTGCTAGGAGTGTACACGAATGTTGGGGTCATTGTTAAAGATCTGGTCTCCTCCGTGATATTCGTTTTACCTTTGCATCTTTGCGGTGGTTCCTCAGATCCGTTTTTGTTTCACCTCCCCTTCTTCCTTGCTGTTGTCAAGCGAGTATCGAACGATTTTGAAACACTGTAAACAGTGCTTGGAGGTAATTCATGTTTTTTGGCAAGTTTTCTTATCGAGCCGGATCCCGATTTTCATTGCGACCGCATACAGTTGTTTTTCGCACCTGTTCCTCTTTCGGCGCTATTTTACACTAAGCGCTTGCAATATAAACAAATGTCATATTTTCAGAAAGAACAGACACGACATTCATGATTTTGGGAGACTCTACAGCTGCACCGTGCAACATATTTTCGTGCCGACAGTTGTGTTTTCTCCAGAACTGACGAACCCCTTGAGGGATGATAATTTGCCACTTCCTGGCGTAAAGCAAGACTTGACATCTTCTCAAAAGGAGGTGTTTTCATTAACGAAGTCAGACGTTCCAAAAGATCATGTGAGTACAACTATCACCGAGAGTAAAGATGAACAGTATCCAACTGATGACAACTTTACAGCACCTAACGATGCACAGGAATTGTCAGCTCCACGTGTAGTACACACTGAACCATCTACCTCACCTCAACAACAGAATGCAGTTGAAATTTTGGTATACTGCCAAATTTAAACCGCATGAAAATTTCACTTAACCCATATCAGGCCAAGCGTTCGAAAAATCGAACAGCAACTTTGCTAATTTTTCATATTTTTTGGGAAGCACCATATGTTTATAACGTTTTCGCACCAAAAAATAGCTTAATTTAGTAGATATGGTGAATGATCTTGATTTGTCCGATTTGGGGTGTTTTTACGCAACTAGTAAATGCAAATCGATTTTTCTTCATGAAAATCACGTATAATCGATACGAATTTGGGTTCGTTGAAAAGCCCCAAGTCTCTAGTTGCTAATACTAGCATAAGGTGTTGAAATTATTCAATTTTTTATGTTTCAACGATTTTCCGTAAAGAGGAATTATGCTCATGATTTGACCATCTCCGATCATGGTTTGCCCAAAAAATGATCATGGTTTGTCCGGTTTTAGAAATCATCATTTTTGAATGAAAACATTCGAATTCACAAGTAGATGTTGCATTTACCATCGCTTGAGTTTACTGTCATCATATTGATCCATTCATAGTTTAGGCTTTCTTCAGAATATTGCCTTTTCTTGGGCATTTTGTAAGAGTTACCCTCAACACTCTCAACACAGATAACTTTACCGTTTTGTCTCAAATTCCGAACACTCAAGCTTTGATGGCCATTAAACAGTGTGTTATTACTCAAAATGGTACTTTTTGGCGAAATTAATTTGATGTTTCGATACAACAGAGCCTTCTTTTTCATTTGACTTCAATAAAATGGATTTACAAATATATTACCATTGTGAAAAACTGAAAAATTACATTAATCACATTCGTCTCAATTTCCGAACACCATTTGTGTCACTGATTCATATTCCGAACATTTTTGTCTCAAATTCCAGCAAAAATGCATTTGTTTAAAAAATTCATAACTTTTGATTTACTGGACCGATTCAGATGATCGATGGGCGATATATTATATATTTTAATATTTTTTCTTGAAAGCTGAGGATTTTTTACATAACATATCCAAAAATCAGAGGTGTGTTTTTTTTATCATTTTTGAGTTATTTTTTAAAGTTAACATGATTTAGTCTTCGTTCGATATTCCTATGCGACTAGACGAGTTCTATGCGAATAGGATTCCATTTCTTGCAAATTCAATATTTTTCAAAGAAGACTAGCTCATTGACTTCAATTTAATATGTCGATTATCCAAATCTGTTGGGTAGTTCAAAAGTTTTTGAAAAACGTTATTTTTGAAAAACAAGGAAACATGATTTTGAGACCATCGATTAACTTTGAAAAATTATAATTCAAAAACAAAACTAAACCCATTTCTGATTTTTGGATATGTTATGTAAAAAATTTTCAACTTTCAAGAAAAAATTGAAAAAAAAGGCGCCCTTGGTCTCGAGACCATGAAAACTATAAAAAACAAATACGTATAATAAAAATAAAATTCAAATTTTTCAAATTTGCAGATGTAGTCTTTTCTCAAAAGAGACCAGCTAACTGGTTTAATTTGATATGTCGATCATCTGAATCGGTCCAGTAGTTCAAAAGTTATGGTTTTTTGAAAAAAAGTCATTTTTGGAAAAAAAAAAAAAGAGAAAAAAATGAGTTTTTGTACCACCCTAAAATGGAAATGGTCACCCTAAAAAAAATAAAAAAACGGGTTTGATATTTTGCGATAAAGAACAAAACTACCACTTTTCACGGGAATCGGAGAACCACTATATCGAGTTGGCATGGAATGGCTGTATAATCGAATCAGTATACGAGGGTCACTATTTATATTTCGGGAATAGGAACAAAAAAAATAGTTAAGCTGCGAATATATTTGTTCATGTAAAATCTTCACGAAACTCGTCGGACAGCGAACTACGACCACGATTGAATTCACTATACCAGCGATACACAGTGGTTTTTGATGGAGCTTCATCGCAAAAAGTCAAATTAAGTTGATTGACGCACTCTTGTTGTGATAATCCACGTCGAAAGTCGTAAAAAATCATCGCACGAAAATGTTCACGATTCAGTTCCATTTTTTTGCCGAGACCAAACTTTCAACTAAATATAAAATAAACAAATAGCGTCCGTATGACAAAATGTTCTGAGTACGTATATCGTCAAAAATGTCAAACTTTACGATGGAACCGTCAGATGGACTCACATGACATCAGTGTTGCCAATTCCCGAAATATAAATAGTGACCCTCGTATAACCGAGTTCGACCTGTTACTTCAGAACCCCGGTTTTATTATTGTGGTTTTGGTTGAAAACCTGGCTGAGAAAATCAATTTTACTCTTGTTGGTTTGCTCCTACGACCCTCGTTTTGCAAGGAAAGAGCTTGTAAATATTGGTTAAAAAATGGTCTTTTTATATTGTTGTTCCAGAATTGGTTTGTCCTTGTATCCCAATTTGTGAACTATCGCTGTATTTGCCGGAAAATAGTGTGTTCAAACATTTTATTTCGGAATTCGATTCATGCGTCGAAACTTGATTCAAATTACGAACACTACTTAAACGCTATATTTAATAAAGATTTCTGCATAAAAGATTTGTTTTAACAATTTATAGTAGATTCTTAACGAGATTCTTACCGAACGAACATATAAACAGCAATTAAAATAGTTTGACTGCAAAAATTGAAAAATTCAGGATGCTTGTTTTCTACGGAATTTGCTAATGCAAACATTTCATCACTGGTTTTCGATAGTCACTTTTTTGTAAATGTTTAGCATTATAAATTATAGGCAGTATCGATATCTGTAAATTTTATGAAAATTTAGAAAATGAAACCATTAAATCAAAGAACGTTAGGGTTTTCATTATGCAATTATTTATAACATAAAATTTTAGTAAATTCTCATTAAAAAATAATGTGTTCGGGATTTGAATCATACGTCGAAACTCGATTACTAATTTTAATAAATATTTCTACATAAAATATATTTTTTCCCCTTATTGTAGATTCTTACTTTCCTAGCTCTTAACATGAAACAGCAATCAAAATAGTAGAAAAAACTACAAAAACCGAAAAAAGAACGATGCTTGTTTTTTACGAAAGTTGCCAACGCAAACATTTTATTATTGGTTTTTACTGTCACTTTCTTGCAAATGCTTAATATTATAAATTATAGGCTGTATCGATACCTGTAAACGATGTGAAAATGCAAAAAATGCAAAATATACCAGTTCATTTAACTCCCGGTTGAATTCATTGCCTCTCAGGCTAATTCCCAAAAGGTCGATTTTAGGCCAAAAATTTTTTTTTCGAGATGACACCAGATCTCGAATGTTTCAGAGTTTCATGCATTTTTAAGTCGATTGGCATCGAAAAAACAAATTTCGATTTTTCGATTTTACAAATTTCCTTTACTTCCCCCTTGGAAGATTTTCGAGGATGAAAAAATCAAAACTTTGTGCGCTTTGAGGCATCCCTAAATCTTGTCCAATTGAGCTGAAACTTGGCACAGATAATTTTTTTGGGCCAATAAACAAAATGTACATGGTCGGGTTTTCAAAATTTGCTACCACCTGCTGCATTTTCGCTGCCACCCTAAGGTACACTTATTACGAAACTCCTGGAACACTATTACCATGGTGGGTACACGGAAGTGAAATTTTCAAACATGTTTTTTATATAATTCAGTCAATTAATTAGCGAAATATCAGTGGGAATCTTCAAACACAGAATTCAAACTGCTAGAAAAATTATACTTTTGTATACTTTTGAACTAAAATGGATTATATATTCGCCAATTTCTGAAAGTGTCCTCCATAATTGGTACACTTACCCTATGACCGTAGATTTCTATGTGACTGAATCATTAACTCCACTATGGAAAAAATTAAGCTTTCCACACATTTTGCTTTTACATTTGATTATGAATTCAGGAAAGTCTCTGATTGCACTAAAGCAAACAACCAATCAATTAGGTGTAAGCTTAACTATATCAATTGAAAGGGTTTATTTAGAAGTGTTGAAAATATTAGCAGTGATATTAGAAACACTAACACAAAATATCCGGTTTGGTTTAATCAAAACATAAAGAATCTAAACCATAAAAAAACAGAAGGTACATAAAATTTATAAGACATACAAATACGACGCTAATTTCGAAAATTATTTAAGTATTTGCAACCCGCTCCACTCTACTCTCCAATACCCCTTTAAAGATTACAACTCAAAAACAGAGAGTTTCTTCAAATACATAAAATAAAATTAAAAAGCAATAGTTTTCCATCGCGAATGCATCTTGAAAAATTCAAATCCTTTTTGCGACATTTGTATTTATTGATATTGAAACATCTGAGGAGGACCGAGATCGTGATTTCTTCGCATTTCTTCCAGAATTTCCGTGGGATGTTGGCGTCAGACAACTAACTGCCAGTGAAATTTTCTGACACATTAAAGAAACTTGACTTCTCGTAATGGTTAGGTCCTGACGGAATTTCTCCGGTATTTCTAAAAAAAACATGGCATCTGAATTAACTCATCCACTTTTATGGCTTCCCAATCAGTCATTGGAATCGTAAAGGTTCCCAAAAATATGGAAAAACTCCTTTCTCGTAACAATCTTCAAACCCGGTAATAGATCCGATGTAGGAAATTACCGTGGAGTAGCAATTATTTATTGCATTCGAAAAATCTTTGAGGCCATAATAAACCAAAAACTATTTCAACAACTAAAAACACGAATTACGAATAAGCAAACACGTTTTTCTCTTCAAAGGACGCTCAACAACTATCGTGTTGATACACGAATACTTCTCATTAAACTTAAAAAAATAAGATAGAGGTCGAGCTATTGCAATGGCCCGAATCATATTTGACTAACCGTATGCAAATAGTATGATTTAATGGGAACATTTCTAATCCAGTATTTGTTACATCTGGACTTCCTCGAGGCTCGCATTTGGGACCACTTTTATTAAATTTATTTGTTAGTGTTGTTTGCGTTTTTCTCAAAAGTGTTAAGGCACTTTTCTACGCTGATCATATGAAGCATATGGGAATAAAAAATGAAGATACGGCAAATAATATGTTGAGCTTTATTAAACGCATCATTCGCATGGTCCGTACACAATAAAAACATTGTACGTATCATACATCAGGTCAATTCTCGAATATTGTAGTATTGTATGGCCCCCTACATAACTTCACACGAAGACAGAATTGAATCTGTACAATTTTTATTATTTGCAGTTCGTAAACTAGGCTTGTCTTCATATTATCTCCCTACATATGAAGCACGTTGCATGTTAACCACTATGAAAAGCTTAAAGGAACATCGGAACTCTGCCATGATTCAATTTATTATTGACATCATATCACAACGAGTGGAATCAGTAGGAATTAGGCATCTGAGAAACTCTCACATTTTCTACATAGATAACCGAAGAGCTAATAATGCCAAATATAGTCCTATCAATCGCATGATAAGACTCTGTTACGAACACAGCGAAATAATTGATGTAACCATGTCAAGGACAATGCTTCAAGTCTACCATATTAGAATCAGACATAGATGAGTTTACTATTATTTTTATATTGGAGCAGCATGTTATAACTTTATGTAACTCGTTAAATTCGTCTTTTGAATAAAATGAATTAATTATCAAGCTAGTCCAGCTAGAGCAAAATCAAAAGCTTTTTTTTTAAAGAAATAAGTTTTGCTACGTCAGTTCAAAAAAATGCTTCTAAGTCATCGACTGTGAAAAGTACGTCCAACAATTGATGAGTAATTAAGTAATGAAATTAATTCCCGATCCACCCTATAATAAAATTATACATGTGTGATCGGAAACGATTAGACACATTTGAAAAGTAATATAAAAAAGTTTAATTTGAATTATAGAAAAACGAAATGTAATCCAACCGATTGCTAACAGAAACCCAAGCAAATACAATAACGAAAGACCTTCCGCCCCCATGAAATGTAGATCAATTAACGAAGAAATCACTCAAGCGATGAAGTGAATCCACTTGAAAGTCATCCTCGGAGAAATCCATTACAGCTCACATTGTTAACTCAATTGCTGGGTGTAGAAAATATCGCTCATTGAAATTTTCTTCCCCCTCATTTTCCAATACGGTTTCAATCGGTTCGTCACATTCCGAGCCATGAATGGGAAATCAATTCCCATACATTTCCCTGATTGGAAGCCTTCTTCGAAAGGGCCCCATCGCCATCAAGCTATCAGCGATAGACCTCTTCCGGCTAAACGACCTAGAACGCCAATAGCAGCAAAAAAGGGCCGAACGAATCGATCCGGACGGAGAAGCAGCACACCAGGCAGCATCTATCCATCCCTGAAGTGCTCAGAAGTCTGATTAACTTTTGTGCCATTCCATTATCTTTGGAAAGATTCGTCTCAGTGTTGTTTCTCTGGTTGCGCCCGTTCCCAATGTATACTGCGGAGACCGCATCGCAGCGCGGGGCTTTCAAAAATTGCTAAATCATTCATGAAATCTTCGCAAAGATACTACGGAAGAGATAAAGTTTATTTAACTCCCGGTTGAGGGGGCAACCCACCTTCGCCGCTACTCCAGCTCCGCTTTCCCTGCTGGTTTGTCGTTAAAAAAATACAAATAAAAAAAGCTCAAGTACAACATGTAACCTCTCGCTCCCACCAGACGTGTTCCGCAGTGCGGATTAGACCCAGTCCATTGTCTCGGAGGTGGTGCCGGAAGAGGGAGCAGCGAGCATCAACTTAGGCTGGAGAAAGTTCTGACAGAGTCTGGAAGAAGTCAAACCACGTAATATAAAAGTTAACTTCAGGACGTCGCTCCTGGGCTTGTAGTAAATTAACCTGGGAAAAAATTCCGTTTGGCAATTTTGTCCCAAGTTTTAGAGATTCACCGGAGGTGGGGTAGTAACGAGCTGATAAACTTCCCCCTTCTTAGCCAGCGGGCGTCTCCATTGGTGGAGTTAGAACAAAACGATACACGCGAGGAGAGAGCACGCGATTCGATGGAGGCGCATTTTGGTTGGCTTTTTTCGCCTCCAGCGAACCACGTGTGTGTGTGTGTGGGCGAAAATTTTGTGGTTTTCGATTAAGAGACCCGGCCGAGTTTGCTCCCGACGGGCGTAAAAGTTTATCCCGGCCAGCGGATGATGATCGATTC
Source organism: Toxorhynchites rutilus septentrionalis (assembly GCF_029784135.1). Taxonomy (NCBI): domain Eukaryota; kingdom Metazoa; phylum Arthropoda; class Insecta; order Diptera; family Culicidae; genus Toxorhynchites; species Toxorhynchites rutilus. The sequence goes on along the minus strand of NC_073746.1, from coordinate 28,222,476 downwards.
GAAGTGGTGCAAAGGGCAAACGATTCAGGCAATATTCAGATTGGAGTGCGTAATAGAATGATTCGGGCTATCGACGGCGACATCTCGAGCAGCAGTTCGAATCTATCTTGTTTGGATGTCTCGAGATATGCAAACGAATTCTTCCGGATTGAATATGAAATCAGTTGTAGGGGGTGTTCATATGGATACCAATATATGGAAGTTCGGGATCGAAAATCGAATTGATAAATCCACCCGGAATGTATTCAAAGCCCGGGATGAAATTCATTCGATTTCCTTAACCTCATTTAATGGCGCTTACGTTCCTAGAGAAATTACGCCTTTCAATGTGATGTTACTTTTTTTTTGTTAGTAATTTTCTATTAGTTGAAAATTCAATGCTGATTGATTGTATTTCTCAGTAACAATCATCAGCTTAAAAATGTTGCTAACTCAACGACTATTGACAATGAAGTCAATAAAGTCAATGAAGAAATGAAACTGATTTCCGATCTACTCAATAATAAAAATTCATATGTGTGATAGGAAACGATTAGGTACATTTGAGAAATAAGATAATAAAGTTTAATTCAAATCATAGAAAAAATCAATGTAATCCAACCGATTACCAATAGAAACCTAAGCAAATACAATACCGAAAGACTTTTCGCTCTCATGAAGTGTAGATCAATTAATGATCGTTCCTCGTTTTAGTCTTTTTTGTAGGTATTTTTTTATGAGTTAAAAATTAAATACTGAATGAGTGTAATGGATTCTACATCCATTTTACACAGCACTATCCTTGACCACCATCTATTTTCGAGATTCATTATTTTAGCAATGTTGAAATTCGAAAAAATCTCAAAAGTTTCAGTTTCGGATGAAAATCGCGGCAGAATGGCGGCCACATATTCTTCGCCAGAACGGCAGATGTTCCTGAAACCACTTCTGAGTGCGGTTTGAGCTGCGATATGGGGCTCCATCTTGTGGAAATACAACATTTGGCTTCGGGCTTCGAGAGCCACCAATGCAAACATCATAACGCTAGCAGGATGCTTGGTCAGATATAAGTTTTTACGCTCATGGGCCACGTCTTTCACCGTGAGAGAACCAATATAGCGATCGTTTCTGAAATTTGACAGGGAACGACGGTAAACCTTCTCTTGTCAGTGAACAAGATTACCGGGTTTTTTTTCCGCTAGAGGAAGTTCATGATTTTCTTATATCGCTCGATTCGTAGCTCCCGGTTGCGGTTGGTAATTCCGGTTAGATTTTTTCCGTGCCCTCGACTTCACTCCACAATCTTGCTTTTAGATCTTCCGTGCCGTAAAGTCGTTGAGCCCGTGGTCCTTCGCCATTTTCCTCATTGAATGCCCAGGATTCGCTCAAATCTTCCTTTTCCTTTTCATGTGAGAAAGGTGTTTTGTAACTTTGCGGGGATGAATCAAAAATTAAATTCTTTTTTTTATTCAGAAAATGTAGTTATATGCTTGGTGTATTTCGGATGATTGAGAACTGAATTAAGAGAGCATTCTATTTATTACAATAATCAACAGGCAGAATCTATGCCCTAATGATATTTAACTGGGTTAATATTCTCTTAAAATTACGTTTAATAGCTACCCTACATAAATTGAAATCAAAGCCCTCTGCAACTCTGTTGAACATTCTGAGCAGACCGGATATACTACCGTAGGTCGCGTAATTTGTTCGCCGGACCGGTATACGCAGCAAATTTTGGTTCCGCAGACTTCTTGGAGGCACCTGTAGTTGGAATGAACGGAGCAACGCCGGACACTCTGTTTTCGACGTCAGGACATCAGACACTAGCATAGCACGGGCGACATTGCGGCGAACAGCTAAGGTGTCTAAATTGATGAGAAGGCATCTACTATCATAGCTGGGTAGCCGAAAAGGATCCCTCCACGGCAAGCGTCGAAGAGAAAAGCGCACAAACCTGTGCTGTACAGCTTCAATTCTGTCGACACCATTTTGGTAGTAAGGACTCCAAACTTGACAGCCGTACTCAAGAGTCGAACGTACCAGCGAGCAGTACAAAGACTTCAAGCAATATATGTCATTGAAATCTTTACCGATTCGAAACAAAAAGCCCAGACTTCTGGAAGCTTTGCCCACAATATATGAAATGTGCTGCTGGAACGATAGTTTGCTGTCTAGAAGTACCCCTAGATCTTTGATACAGTTGGTTCTCTCGATGGAAGTATCCAAGAGTTTATAATCGAACAAGATCGGTTCCTTTTTTCTTGAATAGGTGATAATAGCACATTTACTTGGGTTCACCTTCAAGCAATTAGCAATACACCATTCGGCAAAACTATCCAGCTGTTGCTGAAGTAGGCAGGCATCGGCAGTCGAGTTGATTATAAAATAAATTTTCATATCGTCGGCGAATGACAAGCGCGGAAGGTTCAGCTTAAAATTGACGTCATTGAAGTACAAGAGGAAAATCAACGGCCCCAGGTGGCTGCCTTGAGGAATCCCAGATGGCGCGTCGAATTTGCGCGAGAAATGATCACCAATTTTTACTGCTAGCTGGCGACCGATTAGGTATGACCGCAGCCAACTGATTATTCTGCCGCCAAACCCCAAATTCTCCATTTTAGAAATCGCAATTTCGTGATTAATGCTGTCAAACGCTGCTGTCAGGTCGAAATATATCGCATCTGTTTGTTTGGCGCTATTGAAACCTTCCGTTATATAAGCCGTGAAAGTCAACAGATTGGTTACAGTAGATCTCTTCGGCATAAATCCATGTTGGTCTTCTACAATGTAATGCTGGCAGAAACTAAAGATCGGTTCCAAGACAACAAGCTCAAGCAGTTTGGCGACCGAGCTTAGTGCGGAAATTCCTCGGTAGTTATCGATTTGAGTCTTGGCACCCTTTTTATGTACAGGAATCAAAAACGCCGACTTCCAGGAAGTTGGAAATTTTCCACTAATCAACGATAAGCGGAAAATGCGACAAAGAGGAATCATCAGATTAGCTGCGCATTTCTTCAATATAATAGACGGAATACCATCAGGACCAACTGAGCAAGACGCCTTGAGTTTGTTCATAGCAGATTGTACCATTGGCTCGTCAACCTCGATATGGGAGCAAGACTGGCCGAGAAAAGGTACGTTTCCAGCAGCAGATTCAATTTGCTCGGGTGTTATCGACTCATCCGAAAACACGCTTCCAAATTTATCAGCAAGTAGGTCACATATCGTTTGTGTGTCAGAACTCCAGCGCCCATTGTACTCCATTGTAGAAGGTAGACCGGACTCATTCCTTTGCTCGTTTACGAACTTCCAAAAAGACTTAGGATTTGATTTCAGTTTCATCTGCATGTTAGTTATGTAACTACGATAACACGATTGAGTAGCTCGCTTGTATGCATTGTTTAGTCGCACATAATAATTCCTAAGTGGCACGGTTCGGTACTTGGCAAATCGACGCCGCTCTCTTTGCTGTTTTCATTTGTCTTAGTTCCCTAGTCTGCCATGGAGTATGCGAATGCTCTAAAGTAGTTCGCTTCGGTACATGCCTGTCAATAGCATAGTTCACGATAATGGAGAACATTTGAACTGCATTGTCTACATCGTCACAATTTAGAACATCTTCCCAGTCGATAGTAGACAGGACGTTAGAAATGGCGTTATAGTCAGCTTCTTTGAAGTCATAGTACACTGCAGTTGCGGTTTTGCGGAATTGATTTGAAGCACGGTTTTCCAAAACAAGGTGCAGAGCGGGGTGGTGAGGAACGGTTGTAACTAGCGGAGCAGCCGCTGCTGAAATAACTGGAGCTGAGTCAGCACTGCTAACGAAGCAGAGGTCCAGAATTCTTCCGTTGTTGTTCTCGACATGGTTGATCTGTTGAAGCAGGCTGGTGCTGTACGAATCCAATAGGGAGACTGTGCATGTCGAAAGTGTAGAGTGATTGGCATCCGGGTACAGAAATCCTGATCTCGAAGGTCTCCATTTGATTCCAGGTAAATTGAAATCCCCGATTATCGCAATTTCATCCATCGGTTTGAGTCTAGAACGCACTGTTGCTATCGAATCCGTGTGGACGGTCATCAAAGCTACATCACGGACGCGGTCTGGTGGTACATAAACGGCGCACAGAAATAGCGAGTGATCAAACATCTTAATTTCAACCCACACTTGTTCGATGCTTAACCAAGAGTCATTTGGAGCGATGCGGGGTTTTAACTCACGGCGGATGGCAAGCAGCACTCCACCTCCAGAAGCTTTCGAACTGTTTGACTGACAGCGATCGCAGCGAAAAACATCGTAACTCTTATCAAATACCTGAGTGGATGTGGTACGGTCGTTTAACCAAGTTTCGGTGAGTGCAATAATGTCGTAACATAGATCAGAACTGGCCAGCAAATAATCCTTAATGCTACTATTCATACCACCAACGTTTTGGTAGTAAACGTGCAAAGTTGAAAGATGGCGATCACTGTTATGTGAATAAGTACCAACAGCCACAGAATGACGATCGTCTCCTTCTGAAGCACATCCTGAGAGAAGTGGGTACTGTAGGCTATCGTATGTTACGTGTTCATCAACAATAAGAGGGTCGCAAGTAGAACTGAAATTACAAGAGCCTTCAAGGAATGATCGACTGTTATCGCACACGTACTTGCCTGAAGGTGCAGGCTGGAAGACCTCGTCCGAACCTCCGTGAACAGGACCGGGACGACTGCGACGGCAGGATACGGAGCGTGTAGAGGTGACGGAAGACGAAGGCTCGACTGTTACGGGGTCAGGAGAGGCTTCCATAATACTTTGTGGTGTGCGTCCCGGTTGATTCGAAGAAGAAATCAGCTGACTTATGCAGGACACAATCGAATTAGGCTGGCTTACAGAAAGCGTTTGTTGTACTTCATGGTCGATGTCAGAGACAGGGCTGAAATTTGGAGGATCTTCAGGGACAGATCGACTGACAAAACACGTATACTTGCCGGGAGGTGTAGACTGGAAGACCCCTTCTAAACCTTCGTATACAGGGCCGGGACGACTGCGACGGTAGGAAGCGAAGTTGAAGAGTGTGGTGGAAGATGGCTCGACTGTTACGGGATTAGAAGGAGCTTCCAAAGAGCTTCTCAGCGTGCGTCCCGGTTGTCTTGCAGAGGGTACCATTGACTCGAGATGTTCGAGATCGAATCCGATGCATTCATGTTTGATGAGGAGTTGTCTTCGAGAGGTGCCGTTGACAGTAAACTGACAATTTTCGGACCGTTTTTTGACCGATGATCTTCAAATTCCCGAAATCGGATACTCTCGGGCCACGTGTCACTGAAGAGGGCTTTTTGTTTGTACTGGTCTGCAATTCCAACCATGAAGGAAACGAACTGCAACGAGTTTAAATCTTTTCCTTTCGGAACTAACTTCACCACCTTAGGTGGCACGCTGGTCAGATCCAGGCACTCACTGACGAGCGAAGAGATTTGGTTCTCAGATGTAGCAGGATGGAAGGCCGAAAGGTGGATCCAGAACAACTCGTCGTCGGCACAAAGTTCGAGTTGAACCGTTTTGATGATGCCAGCTGCTCTTGTACCTACATTGTCTGCAACGTTGGGAATGTCTAAAGCATTGCCATCGTTTGCCCTGCGACGTTTCAATGCACCAAGGGGAGTATTAATGCGGTTTCTACTGGGCCATAAGTTGGGTGTAGCGAAGGGAGTCGGTGTGTTGGCCTTTTCTTCTAACTTTGCAGCTAAAGTGTTCACGGCATTGTGCAGTTTATCGATTTCCGTTTGCTAGTGTATAGGCACAAATTTCAGACGGTTTTTCGAGCTTCGAAAAAATTAAACAAAGAATATTTTAACTATCCGTCATATCATTATTTGTTCATCTACCTTTCAACGACAAAACAAAAATTGAACGGAAAAAACATATTCATAATTAGAATAGTCACAAGCAGGTGAAGTGAGGGAGTTAAAAAAAAAGTTGTGCCATGGCGTACACGATTCCAGCCCTACTAGTTATCTGAAACGAAAAAACCGAACAGATCCCGAATCAGTAATGAAGCCGCTATCGCATGAACATTGAACGTGTCAAAACCATGATTTTAGACAAAATGGCAGTCGTTTGGAGAACAATGCCGCTTTTCACGTTTTTCCTTACGTTTATTATTTTTTTTAAAAGTAGTACAACTAAAAAATCATGATACAGGAAAACCTGTTTTTGTGCGGTTGCTTTTTGTGCGATTTCTCATTTGCGTGACTGTTAAGGTGCGATGTTATTATTTGTGCGATTAGTTTGTGTGATTCAAGACCCGATGTCATAATAAAATCGCACAAAAAGAGTCGCACAAACGAGGAATCACGCGAAAAGGGACCGCACAAAAATAGGTTTGCCTGTATTTTATTGGATCATGCGATAGAGAGATGCATGCAGATTGTATCTACACAAATTCGACATAAACTGGTTCAGTTCAGTATATTGTGTACGCCAGTTTGAGAAAACCAATTTCGAGAAAAACGTATTTGAAGTTCAATGTTTTGGCCGTACTAGATGAGATACCGCATTACTAAAATAGCTATAACTCGGTAAATAATCGGATTTTCGAAAAGTTCTTTCTAGAGTATATTAATGCATAAACTTCAGAAATATGGAGAAAAATAATTTTGATTTTTTATAAAATCTCTAGACTAGAATACTGTCTTGAGAACGATTCAAAACAACATCATTCGTGAATACCGTTCTGAATCATATTTCGGACGCTTAAGACATATGATGCAGAAAATAGATCTAAACTTTATGCACAGGTTGGTTGATATTTTCAATGAATTAGTTCAATATGCATTTAAGGTTTCTACTTTGGTACCTATTTGATTGAAAACATAAAAAAAATCATCGAATATAATGCTTTTCAAATGAAGCGAATAAAAATCAAACTTCGGACACTAAATCAAATGTCGGACAGATTGAATTCAAATTTCAGACACTTTAATTTGAAATTTTATGGACGAAAATTACATTACAGTTGATTATGTTTTATAATTAACTGCGAAACATTTACTAAGCAATAACAGTAAACTGTTAACGATAATGAAAACTGATGAAACACGGGAGAAATTTCAATATTTATGAACGGGTAAATTCTACGTTCTCACACTAAACAAACGTCAAACATAAACGATAATGGTGGAGGCGATCTGGCGTAGTGGTAACATCCATGCCTCTCACGCTGAAGGTCACTTCTCACTCCCGACATTCTTCCAAAAATGGAAGTAAAAGTAACGAACCAGCCAAATGAGTTGAAAATCACTATAATACAGATAAAAAAAAAAACAAACGATAATGAGTAGTGTTGTCAGATTTTTGGCGATTATGTTAAAATTCAAATGTAGTTCTTATATGAAATGATAGTGAAACCAAGGGATTACTCTAAAGAAGCAATTGTGATATTAATTTTATAGTTATGGCATCAGTGCATTGAGCATTTCAAGATATTAGAACAAAGTGTCCGAAATATGATTCAGAACGGTACCTAATAGCGATTTTTTTCAAACATTCTATTCAAACGATTGTTATAATCTGTTCTATTTTCTTCGTTACAGGTACGTACATTACTTCCACAAGTAATAGACTTCAAATCGTGGGTTAGAGAGGTAAATTTATCGTATAAATTAATCTAAGCGCTATACATATTGATACCAATCAGAACAAAAATATAGGAAATATATATTAATATACATTTATCTAAGTCAATTCATCTTCGAAGGAAGTGAAAATAGGAAATCTCCAGAATTGAAACTGCGGACCCTTTTTTCAACTAATTTATGAGTTGGAGAAGGATTATCATAAACATGGTCAATCATTGGTTGGATCAGCTGCATTTTTCCCCATCTCAGGCCGAAAATCGAATGCTTCTACAAATGTTGCTTGAATTTCCATAATTCGAAATTTTGAATGCAATTCGATAATCGCAGTTTTTGTATAAAGCTCATAGTGATAGAATATCATTAGCAGATCATGTTCGACCTCTCCTGAGCCATTAACGTCAGCTATTATTATGAAACATTTATAACTAATATTCACTCACAATACGTTTTTGTATGCAGTTTAGTATTCCCCTATCCTTATGCTTTTCATCCTTTCCTTTCCTATGATTTGTCAAAAAAATCTTAGTGGATTTCCTATTCAATTGGTTTACATACATCAAAAACCGGTCGCAGAAAATATAAGTATCCAAGATGAAACTATTTTATTAAAAACATGAAATGTTTTTTCATTTCACGCCTTTAGTCAACAATAATTATTCATTCAAAACACAATTGTCTGAGTATTTTCGACTGAGGGCAGAAAAAATGGAAACTCGGTGGATGTTTTGTAAAACCCAATAAAATAGTGTTTTATAAACCGAAAATAGTACATAATTAAATTTTAACGGAACATCGTACTGAGGAAATCGGTTCCACGCAGAAAACTAGTGAATTACTCAAAAAAAAATCTTTTTATTCGAAAAGATCCAAAATTGTTCTCACGAATACAACAAAATAAAAACGGCTCTGATGGAACGATTTTTTCTGGGATTTTGCGCTTACCAACACATTTGGATCTCTCTCTCTCTCTCTCTCTCTCTCTCTCTCTCTCTTTCTCTCTCTCTCGCTCAACGTAAATTGTGAGTAACTTCTGATGGAAAAGCACTTATAAAAAGGAGAATATTGTTTAACAATAAACAAATTTTCAAACTTTTATTATTTACATACGATTATTGTCAACACTCAAGACTCGAATTTGATTTTTTTTTTCGGTTAGTTGAACTTACACAGGCTCTGAGAAAATTTCTATATCCTTGAATATTCAAAACAGAATAAAAACACGAAAACACAAAAAAGTTAATTACTTTGCAATTCGCAATTTGCAATCGGCTTGTGTAATAAACAAAATAAAAAATGTAATAAACAAAAGCTTGAATCTCAGCAATCTTTGGATCTAGCTGTAACATACCTCGCTCTCACCTAATCTGGTCCTTTGCAAAATACCGCTTTTCATCGGTTGAAGGCATTCAACGGAAACTGACCGCTACCTACTGAACAACACCACATTCAATGGAATGCAGAGAACACATGATGCACTTGACGAAAGAGTTAATCAATATATTCTCGTTCAGGGAAATTATTTCGAAGAGATTAAATTAATTTGGGAAAGTAATTAACTACTTTTGTGTTTCCGTGTTTTTATTCTGTTTTGAATATTCAAGGATACAGAAATTTTCTCAGAGCCTGTGTGGTGTAGTAACTTACCGAAGAATTAAAAATACATATCCGAGTCTTGAGTGTAGACAATAATCGTATGTAAATACTAAAAGTAGAAAAAATTATTTGTTGTAAAACAATAATCCATTTTATAAATTTATAAATTTTATAAATGCTTTTGCGTCAGGAGCAACTCACAAATTACGTTGAGAGATAGAGAGAGAGAGAGAGAGAGAGAGAAAGAGAGAGAACCAAATGTGTTGGTAAGCGCAAAATCCCAGAAAGAAATCGTTCGATTTGAGCCGTCTTTATATTGTTGTATTTGAGAGAAGAATTTTGGAAACTTTAGAAAAACCTTGAGGTAATGGATACTCAGGTGATGAAACGCGCTTTGAAAATAAAAATTATGAATGAAAATTTACTTTTCGGTAGCAAACATATTCCATGTAACGGAGAAACATGTTACACTGGAGTCGCTTTTTACGCGGGGGATACGTGCCGCGTAAACGAAAACCGCGTAAATTCCAAAATCCGCGTAAAAAAAAACCGCGTAAATTCCAAAATCCGCGTAAAAAAAAACCGCGTAAATTCCAAAATCCGCGTAAAAAAAAACCGCGTAAATTCCAAAATCCGCGTAAAAAAAAACCGCGTAAATTCCAAAATCCGCGTAAAAAAAAAACCGCGTAAATTCCAAAATCCGCGTAAAAATAAACCACCCTAAATTTTAAAATACACGTAAAAAACTAATAGTCAGTGAATTATTGATATAAAATGCAACCCATATTCAAACAAATTGCATATTGTGTGCATATATTGCGTGACACAAGGCTTCACGAAGGTAGCTCCTTGGCCGATTGCATGTAAATACCTGTTTAACCGTTTGAGTGCGGAGAAGCGCGATAGCGCTCCTCTTGTTTCTGCGGGGAGCACCTTTAAACATAGGATTTTGTCTTTCTGGAACATGTTGGGGGTACAGATTGAAAATGTCCAGATTCTACCGCTTATTGCTCATCCATTTTTCAATGGATTTAACACGTTAAGCCCCGATTTTTTCGTGCTCTGCTTCCCATTCAGCGCGTATCAAGAGCGTTTGAACAATATAAGTGTCGGTCCCAGCTCCCGAAGATACTTATTGTATAAATAAAAAACAGTCAGAGATTCAACTAGAAAGTAGTTACAAGTAGGTTTTTACGCATTTTATGCCTGTTTTATCTTTGAATTATCTGTAAATCGCTACAAGTTGTTGTTCCGTCCAACGTGCAACAACCGAGTGGTAAGTAAAGAGCTGTTTGGTTAGGTGGCATGACCAAAATACGTAGAAGCATATTTTAACCCTGCCTCAAATTACTATTTTAACAACAAATTTCAAATGTAAGAGTATACAAACTGTTTCTACAGTATCTTATATATGTATTGGCTACATTGAATTGTTCTAAAAGCATACCTATCTGTTATATGGTCGGTGTTAAGTCAGACCGGGCCATGTGACATTTTTATGATTTCGAGAAAACGAACATAAAGTTTAATGCTCTGCAATTTACAAAGCATTTAATTTTTTCGTTCAATATTGTTCTCAGAAGTTTGAGCTACTCTCTGCCAATACTGTGATGTATGATAGTTGTAAAAAAACATCAAGTATCATGCCAAAAAAGGCTGTTATTTGGCTGCCTATACGTACAAAGTCCGCTCTGACTGAACTGAATGATGTATTTTTTGAGAGTTGGTTCACTATGACTGAACAATTCCGAACAGTATTCGTCAATATATCGTCAAATTTGAACTCATTGTCATCGTTACAGCCTAAATCGCACTCTGAAATAGTATATTTTGCGATCATTCACACTGCATTTTTCACTGATCCGTTCAGTCGGAGTGAACCAATTTTATTTTTATGCAGTCGGGCACAGCGTGTGTTGGTGATGGCTAGCTCATAGTTGCGCTGTGGGAGGGGTACTCGTGGTTTGTGGGGTCGTGTGCAAATTATGTGTGCTGCTAGATGCTGTCGCTTCAGTTCGTTCGGTGTGGAACTGAACACATATAAAAGGACGAAATCGCATTAAGAAGTTATTCGTGATTTAACCTTGCAGTGAAAGTTAAAGTGAAAGTGCAGTTCCTGAACCGTGGTGGTTGTAGAGTCTAGCCAGTTTGTGTTCGGTCGAGTTCGGCCAGTTCCCAGCGAGTTACCCAACCTTGGGGGTAATCGTGTGCAGTTCCGCTTTTCGACAGTTAGCTGAAGACGTCAGCAGTATTCAAAATTTTTGATTAAAGGCATACTCTAAAATGGCTTCGCAAAAAACCGCCTTCAAAAAAAACAGATCAAGAGTGTCTCTTTCTTTGGAAATGAAGCTCAATATTTTGGATGCCCTTCAAGATGGGAAATCTGTTGCAAACGTCGGCAGGAATTTAAAAATCAACGAATCGACTGTGCGTACAATTAAAAAGAATCAAGATAGCATCAGACAGACAGCAGCTCAGGGCACTATCTATGCAACAAAATCCTCATCATATACACGAGATCCATTGATGGTCAAGATGGAAAAGGCACTTCATATGTGGATCGAAGATCACGCGCAGAAGAAAATACCCTTGGATCAGGAATTAATAAGGGAGAAAGCTTTGAGCCTTTACCTTTGGTTAGAGAAGAATGAGCCGTCTTCAAGTAAAAAGAAAGACTTTACCGCGAGTAAGGGATGGTTTTATAACTTTATACGTAGTAATTCCATTCGCAACGTTAAAATCAAGGGTGAATCCGCATCGGCCGATGTTTCGGCTGCAAATAGTTTTCCTCCAAAGCTCGCTAAGATCATAAAAGAAGGTGCGTATCATGGTGACCAAGTGTTCAATGGAGATGAAACGGGTCTTTTTTGGAAAAGAATGCCGTCTCGTACCTACATTACGCAGCAGGAGCAATATGCCAGTGGTTTCAAAGCGGCCAAAGACAGGGTTACCCTGTTATTTTGCAGTAATGCTTCAGGCGACCTTATGTTGAAACCGCTATTGATCAATCGTGCTATGACGCCCCGCTCGTTGAAGGGGGCTGATTTCAACAAACTGCCAGTGCACTGGAAAGCTAACACTAAAGCGTGGGTCACAAAAGCCGTTTTTGAGGAATGGTTTTACGATATGTTTATTCCGGAAGTGAAAACATACTTGGAAGGAAAAGGTTTGGAGTTCCACGTGCTTTTGATTTTGGATAACGCTCCAGGACACCTAGTTATCAAGCACCCAAACGTTCAAGTTGTGTTTCTTCCACCGAATACAACTTCTTTGTTACAGCCTCAAGATCAAGGAATAATTGCTGCTTTCAAGAAGTTGTACATTAAACAATGTCTTCGGTACATCCTCGAAAAGCTTGAAAGCGATGAAACGATGACGGTAATTCAAGCGTGGAAAGAATTTAAGATAAGAGACGCTCTGACGTTCATAGGAAAGGCTCTGTCTTCTATGAAATCTAAAACATTGAATTCGTGCTGGAAGCCACTATGGCCAGAATGCGTGAAAGCTGGTTCAACAGACCCTTCAAATGTGGAAGAATCAGAAATTCTCATTCTGGCACATGCAATTGGAGGGAAAGGATTCAAAGATATGGATAGTAGAGACGTTGAAGAGCTTCTTGAAGACACCGAAATTGAAGATGATGAACTGATGCAGAGTTTAGTCACATCGGAGCCTTTAGAGGACGATGAAGACCGGGATATCAAGCCATGTGATATCGAAGACGGGAATAAATTAGCGGATACCCTCGTAAAACATTTTATGGAAAAGGATCCTTGTGTTGAGAGAGCCGTTTCATTTCGGAATGATTTGAAACTGTGTATGCTTCGCTACAATAGATTGAACGAAAAAACACAGCCAACAGTTATCGATGAAGGTAGTGACATTGATGTTTAAAGTGAAAAGTATTTTAATAATATCTTTACAGATGACGAGGATTTCAGCTTACCATTGGAACGCAGACGATCTCGTCCGATTTCTTCGGATGAGGAAGATATCGCCACATCATCTAACCGCAAACATCCACGTGTTGCTAATGATAGTGATTAGATCAATAAAAGAAATTCTTTTTTCCACTTGACTACAATAAAATTGATTTATGAATACATTGGTAAAAATATCATGGTAAAAAACTAAAAATATGTTTAATTAAATTTGTCTAAATTCCGAAAACATTTGTTTGTATTGTAATTTTTTCAAATTGCAAAAATGCAATTTGAAAAAATTACTTTCGAACTACTGGACCGCTTCACATGATCGATATATCAAATTAAAGCCAATTAGCTAGTCTTTCTTGAAAAAATGTTATACTAGCAAAACAGTTGGATTTTGTTTTCGTAATTATTGATTGTATTTGTTTGCTTATAGTTTACATGATCCAAGGACGCTATATTTTTTTATGTTTCTTGAAAGTTCTGGTTTTTCCACACAAGATAATCGAAAATCAGAAATGTGATTTTTATCGTTTTCGAGTTATGAGTTTGCCGATGGTCCGAAAAATCAGATTTTTCTCTTTTTCTATAAATAACTTTTTTCTAGAAAGAAGAAGCTTTCAAGAAAAAAATATTTAAAATATAGTGCCCTTGGTCACGCAACCATATAAACTATAAAAAACAAGTACAATCAATAGTTACGAAAACTTGGCAAAATTGGTTGTACTGTTCGAAAAATGAGAAAAAATGTTACTCTATGTTTCTATATTTTGTATTTTATATGAAACATCTAAATTGGTAAATTTTATCAACAATTAGAGCGACAAAAACTCTAAAGTTTTTAATTTGTTATTAATTTTATCAAAAAAAAAAAATGCATAATAAACTTGATTGTTTCTTGAAATTTAATTGAAGCTTTCTGAACGCTCTATAATTTGTTCTTCGACATCTAGCTCCTATATTTTCTTATTCCGCAGCAATATCATTTTAAACAATTCCTGGTGAGTCTTCAATTAGAATTTCCTAATTACCACGGTTTTTACTCCATTGTACTTATAATATCCAATAAACTTTCACCTTAACTTTGAAATATTACTTTTTTTCTTTCTTGAAAAAAGGCTATTTGAGATATAAGACTTTTTTTTCAAACTGAGTGTATTATAGTCCAAAATTGTATATAATCGAACCATAGATAATCGTGTCAGTATATAATCGACTCTGTATATAATAGAGTGAATATATTACTTCAGAAATCCGGTTTCATTATTGTGGTTTTAGTTGAAAACCTGACCAAGAAAATTCATTTTGCTTTCGTTGGATTGCGCCTGCAAACTATGTGCTACAAGAACGGAGCTTACAAACATCTTTACATCAGTTGCTCCACAATTGGACTGTACTTGCATCCTAATTTGTGGACTATTGCTGTATTTGCCTGAAAATAGAGTATCCAAACTACAGTTCGGAATATGAATCATGCGTCGAAACTTGATTCAAATTCCGATCACTACTTTAATACTAATTTTAAAGAAGATGTCTGCATAAAAGATTTCTAGTAGATCCATACCTTTTATAGCACTTAACATGAAAACAGCATACAAAATAGTTATACAACTACAAAAACTGAAAAACTGCGGAATTTGCTAACGCAAACAATGTGTTATTGGTTTCGACACATTTTTTGCAAATGCTTAGTCTTATGAATTATAAGCTGTATCGATACCTGTAAATGTTATTTGAATGTAGCCAATACCTCAAACAATGTCAAGGCTTTCATTATTCTATTATTTATAACATTAAAGTTTAGTAAATTTACATTTGAAAATTAAGTGTTCGGAATTTGAGACAAAACAGTACTTTGAGCTCCATCAACCAAATGTGTCTATCTTTTGAGTCGTAGTAAATGATATCTGCTTCTATGAAATGCTATAATATGCATGAACAAATTCAGTTCAGAAAAAAGCAAAAAGCGTTTGAACTTTTTCACCGTGGAGAAATATTAGGTTGTCTTATGTCCGATTGGGGCAGTCTTTCTTTGGAAAAAGTAAATAGCCTTTGTGAATCACGAATATACATATTTTTACTGGTAGATGAAGAACAATCGCTAAGATCGGACGCAAATAGATAGCATCCTTTTCTCCAGAATAGTAAAAAAAAACTTGAACCCTCGAAACTGTATTTATTTCTATACAAACATTTGAAACAAACCATCTCGATTACTACGGCAAAAAACTTCACCACATATGGTTAAGGGTGCTTCAAGTAACTCAATTTTCAAATTAGGCTTTTCAAAAGGAATTACATTGCTTAAAAGTGGTATCTCTCATTCGTTCAATAGATTATTTTCAAAATTACACAAATGAATTTCGAATACTTATTCAACCATTGATCAAAATATCCGACAAATCTTTTGACATATTGTAAAGTGACAGTCAAAAAATATACGATGTTACATACTTCTGTCCGGTACTGTGAGTAAATTTAACACTTAACGCCCACGTTTAATCTGGGAAAGCAAATAGCGCAAAAAAAGAAAATGTAGAACTGGTTTTTCCTAAATGAACAAATAAATTCCTATTTAACAATCATAACATTTTCCCCTCCAACAAATATGTCACCAGAGGAGAATTTTCGATCATTGCTTTCTACGGAAATCAAGTAAGGACGCAATACATTTTAGATGTAAGGATAGTTTTCAAGAATTGAGTGTGAAGTGTGAGTGTGAATGAGAATGTATGAATGTATGAATGTGAACATTGTTAAAATGTCCTTACATCCCATCCTTTTCCTAATGAAAATGTGTCACCCTTCTAAACTCGAGTCGACCGCGAGTAATCGGTTTCCTATTTTATTAACCATAGAATTAAGGAAACATGTTAATATATTCTAGTTAAAATATAGTGATGAATTTGGCTCCTTTAAACTTATGCAACTGAGCCTGTAAAAATAAACGATTTAATTAAAAAAACAGTAAGGACGTTGGTCCAAATGACGAACTAGCCAAAGGCTGAGTGTCATAAATAAAAATAAAAAACGGGGACATATCTTTCACATTTTTTAGATTGGTGTTTGACATCTCTTGAAATTTTTTTTGAATTCATATCGCTTGGAGTCTTTTGAGTAAAATTTACAAAAGATATTTCATATTAAATTTGTGTTGAAACATATAAAATTTCGCTGAAATACATCCGAAACAAAAAAAGGGGATCAAGCTCACATTACTTACACTATTGTTGTTTATTCTTTTTCCATTCGGTTACCAAAATCGTTTCAACGCTAGCTGAAATCGAACCCAGAATCAGGTACCAATTTCGCCAAGATTGCGACAACGTTATCACGAGAATACTAAATCTTATCCCTCAGATATACCGTGTTAACCTCGAGCAAACCACAGTTATTTAACTCAATTCCCAGGAGACAAACATAGAAAAAATGAATTTGGCTCCAAATATTGAAGCAAACGTACTTAAGTCTTACAAATGAACAAATTGAGAAGAAAATACAACATACCGCGTATAAATCGATTCTTTTGGAAAAACCGCGTAAATTCCGAAATCCGCGTAAAAAAAAACCGCGTAAATTCCGAAATCCGCGTAAAAAAAAACCGCGTAAATTCCGAAATCCGCGTAAAAAAAAACCGCGTAAATTCCGAAATCCGCGTAAAAAAAACCGCGTAAATTCCAAAATCCGCGTAAAAAAAAACCGCGTAAATCCCTAAAACCGCGTAAAAAAAGCCGCGTAAAAAAAAACCGCGCAAAAAAAAACCGCGTAAAAAGCGACTTTAGTGTATTTGCAAATGAATCAATATTGAGCGAAAATCGTGTCTGCAAATGCAAAATGTTTTGTAATGGAGTGCTTGGTAGAGGTCCTAGGAAATGTATAGTAAAAAAATTGTAAAGGTCCATTGAGAAGATCAATCAATGAAGAGTTCTGCGATTCTTCACGAACGTCCGCTTAGTAAGAAAAGTGAATGTTCGAAAGAATTCATATCAAAAGTATAATTTGAGGCAGATTGAGGTTCGCCGAGTCAGCCAGTATTACATAAATCAATTAGACATATAGTATTAGCGATCCCATCTGTAAAATGTTGTTAATGTTGCTTAAATTAAAAAGAGATCTCATACGTCAGGCACCTCATTATACCTCATTATGTTGTAATATTTGAGATTCTTTGAATATCTGAAAAAAATTACATTGGCATATTTTAATTAACTTGGTTTGTTTTTGGTTAGATTGAGTCGTTTGTATGTGATGTTTAAAGTATCATTCAAATTTTGCTATTCGTAAGCGGAAAATAAAGTAAATTGTGGATATAAATATAACGTAAACATCTGACTACAATTCCGTCTAGTTGATTCAAATCCCCAAATGCACCACCAGCAGTTTTTTACGACAACTCATCCCCAAAGGATAAATTTAAAAATAAATTAATCAAAGCGACCACTTTCAATGGCAGTCCCAAACGATATGAGGTCACCTATGCTCGAAACTTCTATTCGGAAAAATACCTCGTCTATATTTATCCATGGGATCAACTCTGGGCTATAAAACCGATCCGGATGAAGTCATAGACTTTTACACCTGGTCCCTAGCAATAAACGTGGGCGACAAAAACTATCACCATGCTGATAGCTCGGCTGGAATTCGAATCACCAACCCCCTCGACAAACAAAAAAAAAACACATTCAAAAATTAATACCATACTCCAGAGAAAGGAAGATTTAGTCGAATAACCACGTTTCAGATAGCAGTGCCATTGTGGGATTTTTAATCCGTTACAAATTGCGTCAAAGCCTGGCAGGCGGTCTCTGACTTTCCTTCTTCTGGTGTTTATCTAACGACGGTTGTTGGATAGACAACGTTGTAAAAATTAATACATATTTCAGCTCTCAGCTCTTGCTTCGGCAGACCAAATTTCCGAGCAGCTTCACTGGACGAAACAAATGACAGCACTATCTCTCTGGCACTCACACACACACACACACACAATTCCGAAATTTCCATATCAATCCTGCAAACTGACGCCTCTCGGGTTGAGGGTTGAGCTTACGAGCATCACACCGAAATGAAAATAACTTCATCATTCGTGTCCTGGTCAGGCTTCACCAGGGTGGGAGGGAGAGGCGGGAATACATACAATGGAAAACGAGAAAATTATTCATGTGCTTTTAGTTCCGGCACTGGGATTTTAATTTGCAAAGGGATTTACGATTTACATTCGAATGATGAAACGGAGCGACGGAGGCAAACGGAGGTTTTGACTCGCGTCAGATTCGCTGCAACGCCCGAAAGGATTTGCCAAGTCAATCAGGAGACGTCTGTTAGTCTGCTGTGTGCAGTATTTAGTGTGACACGAGCGCATCACATACCGACCTGACCGGAACAGGTCCATTGGGATGACACAAAAGTACTGCAATCGTGTGGAGGTGTTACCAGGATTAATACGCATAGAAATAATTGCTGGTCTAATCTGGTGTTATGGGCGCCGGGTTACCGAGAATGGAATAATAATCAAGTCATTTTGTGGAGGGAGTGGGCACGTATCTTTCCTTTAGACAGCTTTTTGCGATTTGGTATAAGAACAGGAAAAAAGTACCATATGAATTCAAATTGCCTTATTAAAATCAAATGGGTGATAAAATAAGATTTATATTTTTTATTGAAGCCAACACTAGCGTCGAGCGTCATAAGCATCATAAAAATCTTCACTTTCAAGACTTATAACACTTCGTGACAGTGCACGAGTCGAAATAAATGTGTCATTTTCGACATCATAAGAGCAGTGGCAATATAAAGCATCCACGTGAATGGCATCAATATTCGAGTCCTCTGTTGACGAATCATTGGAGCAGCACTCGTGCACACACACGCTTGTGGAGTAACATCACGACCAACTGTTCACTTGATCCCACGTTTGGGGGAAACGAGTCGGAGGAAAAATACCGCAGTCATCAGTTTCGTCTCCCACCGTAATCTCGCTTCTTTTTTGTTCCTTTGTTTTTGGGGAGGTCCCATATATTTGGATGACACACATATGGCCGGGAGTATTTGTGAGTCGTACGTGATCGAAATACGGATTGCCGTTGCCGAGGTAGAACCATTGGAGGACAGCATGTTGTCACCCATCGCGCTGCTTCAGGAATTGTTGGCCGTTGACAAAGCGACACCTCTTTCATCGCCATGTCATACCCAGGAGATGCCCCATTGTCTCCGACGGGGAGGAAAAAGCTCTGAAGGGTCGTACCGCCGTATCGGGTTAAGGTTCATTAGCGCACGCTGCCTCAGCCCTCTGAAACGTATTCCCAAATTGGGATTGGTGTTTTATGGCGTCAGCTGCAGAATACTGCGCAACGAGGGAAATCTTAATTATTATGATATCGTTTGTGTAATACAGAGCTGCCCTGGAATGGGCAAAGTTACTGGTCGCCATTTTTTGGTTTGATGTTTTGTGGATATTTACAAGAAAAAATGCGTCAATTTATGGATGAACTATAGGAACTAAACAACCAAAAAAGCAGTACAATTATTAGACATGAATTGTACTTTTTTTGAAGCGGAAAAACAGCAGACGTGTAAACAAACAAAACTTGATTTACTTCAAAAACTAAATGTGAAATTACCACTGCACTCAAACCAGTTGAATGGGAAATAGAGAAAAAACATGGATAGTTTATTTCTCTGCAATGGCATAGCCAAAATACTCGAGATTTTTTTTCCCACATTTCAAGTTCGGAGAATCGAATTGAATAAAGTTGTTTTTCTTCGTGAGTGTCGATGTAGGTGCCAAGGTGGAATTGTTAAATTGCATTTTGTGCGGTTCATAGTACTGGAACAATAACGAAAAAGTGCAGACATCAACAGGGTGAGGCACAGAGTGAAGATGCTTGGTACGCTTGATGTGGACGTCAGAATAACAACTAACTGGAAGTAATGAGGAATTTTCTTTTTCATTTTGAAAAACATTATCGCGTTCTCCCTTTTCTAGCCTTCAATAAACGTTTTTGACGCAGGTTCACGTCCAACCAGTATATGTTGGAGATAAATGAAAACTAAACACTGATTATGTAGGAAAAAAAATTAAACATTTCGAATGCTTATAACTCGAACATTTTTTAGTAGATCGCAAAGATGTTTGCATCAACTATTAGGAAATATTTCTACGCGTCTATCACAATGAAAACAATTTCATTTTTCCTCAGATGAACAATAAAATAGTTATGAAATGTCAACCAGAGTAACAGCGGAATACGGTTTCCCCAACACAGACTTTAAAACCAAGGGGAAATCGTCATTGCAAATACATGCAAATAGAGATGTCTAAATTTTTCGTTTATTCGATTGTCGATTAATCGAGTGAATATTTATTGTAATCAAAAAGAACAGACATTTATAACAACAAAAAAATGATGTCATAATTTTAAAAGTTACATTAAATATAATTTTGAAATAAGCATGGTGCAGAATAATGGCTTTTAAATGAAATAGTATTTCAGTATGTTGATAAATTTACCAATTCATGATTTTTTGAGGACGATTGAAAAAAGAACACACCATGAAAATGATGCGTAATATTTTTATTGCACAAACATAATTTTTTTCCTGTTCAAAATTACCTGTTCTTCGAATGTTGTTGATATAGCAGATTTGTTTAAATATTTCTGTTTGGTCCCTATAGCTACTAGTTCAAAAAAAGTGTATTCATAGAATCATTGACCCCTAGTATGGTATTTTGTTCGTTGGCACTCTGAATTTGAATACTACTATTTTAGAACGGGAGCTGAGCCCACCTTCTTCAAGGCCGCAGTTTTACTCCTGCAGACCCTGAATTCTTCTTCCAGTCTCCTCCACCATCAGGGAATCATTTTTATGCTTCAACCGTAAATGGTTTAGCATATTCGATGAATTTCGACGAAACACCATGACGGTTAAACAAATTTTGCAATGTATTTTTTGAAAAAAAATGGTTCCCTTTTTCATTAATCGCGATTACTTTGATAATTATTCGATGTATTCATATTTTGATTTTCCATTATTCGATACAAAATTACTCGAATAAAATTGCAGATATTTGATTATTTGAATTAGTCGAACGATTAACCGACGTCTCTACATGCAAGCCGGGGGCAAGTTACTTGATACATTTAAAATACATTTTTTGTACATAGAATGAACGCATAAAGATGGGATGCACATAATTTTAAAGTTTGAACTTTTTAGTTTTGTAATATTTTGCGAGCAAATCGTCTTTGATGATCAATTGTTCAATAAATAATTATCGATTCGCAAATCGGCAGGCAGTTTTGAAAACTCCAATAAATTCTGTACCAGGATAATTTGTTATATTAACGAAAAAAAAAAAGTTGATGGGTCTAAACCTAGGGGCACGGACGGGATCTTGACATAGGACTGTGATTGAGTGTGTAGTAATTGCATTTAATTTCGAGTTTTTTATTGCTCAAAAGCTGTAATTTTTATTCAATTTTGTTTTATTCAATCAAGCGGACTAAGACAAAGAGTCATCATGTACCATTTTTAAACACAGTTCTCAATAGTTAAGACCTATCGTTCCGGAGAAATAATCGTTCGAACCAGTGGCAGTTACGAGTCAGCTTACCCTAGTGTCGATCAGCAGCATAAGCTGAGATTCCCGAGTAACGAGGATAGCAACAATCGAAACAATAAGTAACGAGAGCGAGAGTTCGAAAACAGCGAGTGCCGAGCTTGCCTGTACCGAGCGAGATGCATCAGTGTTTATAATCATCATTATCATCGTCTTCGATCATCGTCGTCACCGTCACGAAGCGAGTCTCAACGCTACCTACAATCATCGCCGGCGGAGCAGAATGTGTAAATAAAGGGGCTGATTCTGATGCGCGAATGAGAAGTGACAGCTCGCAAAAACTGTCTCACTCAATTTCCGAAGGCGACTGTGGTGAGATTTTTAGCTTGAATGAACTCTTATGAACACTCACTCAATTCTCGTGGGCGATTGCAATGGAAAAACATGCCATTTTGTGCCTTTTGAAGTCGTATCCTCATTTGTTATCGACTAGTACCAGTAATGGTCAAAAATAGGATTAAGCGTTTCCAATGGACTTGAACGATCTCTAATCATTCGCCGTTCCAAACGGGCAATCACTACTCCAGATTCAAAGATGTAGTCATCATCAACATTGTGAGAATTTTCGGACAAAAATAGGCAATTTCGAATGCAATCCATTTAAACTGTGCATTCTGAAATAATTTATATTTATTATTAACATGTAGTCAGTTCAAGTATTTGGTATGCTATTACTAATGACAAGAATCTTCTGCAGCCGTTATAACGCGGTACAACATTAAATTAAAAGTTTACAATAGTTGACCCTAACTGATACGAGAAACTCAATTCAGCATACCGTTTCCTTTCTCCAAAAACACAAATCAGACTTTCAAAAATTACGAAAAGCTACTTAAGTAGTTAAAAACTGTATTTGCTTAATCAACTTCTTCCATGTGTGAGGCATCCTCGGTGTCACCCACTAGTGGAGGAGCATCTTCATCAGTAGTTGCGGATGGAGTATCATCTGTGCTTATCAATTTCAAGACCCAGCTTGACCATAAGGTAGATGCGAGATGCGTGCTCACCGGGCTCATCCAGTGAGAATCCAAACGATAACAGCGCAGTTTCGGACAGTGGAATTACAAGATCCTTGACAGCACCATCATTTTTATCGGCTCATTGTCTGTGAACAAAATTTAGCTTTTAAATTTATTTGAATGCGATAATAAATATATCTTACCTTGATGACTTTTATGTGAGGCGACAATAACATTAATGTTCACTGTAATGCTATAAAGAATAGTCAACCTTCCGATAAACTTTTAGCAATAATTACGCTAAAATCAGCACCGGACACTAAGTCAAAAAACGAATGCGGAATTAAAACACGGATACGAAATCAAAACAATTGATATAACATACACTCATATTAATGCAAAGGGACAGATTTGAAAATATATTTTTATTTGTTTTCTTATCCCAGTAATATTATTTTTCATCAATTATAATAAGAGGAAAACATTTATAAAGATGAACGAAATTATTACCTGTACATATTTGTAACAAGGAATGAAAATTTTTAAAATAAAAGAAATCTCGCGTAACTTTTGAAAAGGTCCTATGTAACATTCACATCAACTCGAGAAAAACGGAGTTGAAGATCGGAATATTGTTCCGCGAATTGTTTCAAAAGGAATCGATCTTTATCACTACTTTTACCACTAGCAGTCAATAATAAATCTGAAAAACCAATCGTAACTGTTGTCATGTGATTTTAGTTAGAAATTCAAGCCTTCGAGCGAAAAATGTTACATTGGACGTTTTGACTGCCCGCTTTGTACATTGGACAAATAACGTTGCACGATGAGAATCTGAAAATAACTACTAAACAACGATCCAAATACTTGCACTTCGTGCTAAAAGTAGATCATTATTGTTATAACTCGTTGAATTGAACTAAAAACGATATCAACACCCGAAAATAACAAAAACTCAAAATGACCGAAGTGCGATTTCGTGTTGTATTGGTTGCTTTGTTACTTCGGATGTATCGAGCGTCAGAGGAAAGTGGTGTCCGAAGTAACAGTCGAGTGCTCAAAATTCGAATCTGTACATTGGTCATTTTTTGTATCGGCGATAAAAAGGTGAAAAGGATAGATACTTGAACGGGTTCCCGGAATAAATCGCCACAGAAAACGACTGCAACAGAAACCACCGCTTATAAAATGTGTAGTAGGCTATAAATATTGTGGCGCGGTATTGTATTTCAAAACAAGAATTAACCGGGCAAACGTATCGCCCCAGGCAAACGTAACGCCCCGGGCAGACGTATACCGTCCGACGCTCGCTAGAGCTCGGTCGGACATTGCTAAAGGATCGTATCCTATGTTTCAAACTAACCGGGCAATCAGTGGATCCCAGGTTTGCGTGCGAGACACCGCCGCTTCCGACGGCGGGTCGGCGGTGGACTCGGATTGCGTCATCTTGGCGGCATGGGCCGCCTCGATTCCTTATCCTCGCCAAATGGGGACTTCGTCCCCATTACATTGTCCTCAGAATAAATTTCGAAAAACGAGAACAAGAGAATAAATTTATAATAGAAATGTGAGGCACATGATGTTTTTCCCGCGCCAAATATTTCTAGCCTACTACACTTTTTCTAAGCGGTTGTTTCTGTTGCAGTTGTTTACTGTGGCGATTTATTCCGGTCACCACTTGAACGATTGTTTTCTCAATGCATTACATGATTGATAACTAATAGTGTGCATCCATTAACTCGATTTGTTTACATTTGTTACTTAGGACGTTTTCAAAAGTTACGCGAGAAATATATATTCATGAAACACATTGAATACATAGAGCCTTTGCAAAAAACACAAGCTTTGACATATATTTCAATGAACACCGCACCATTTGTAATTCATTGAGTATTTTACTCCAAAATGAACCTCTCACGTCAGGGCAATCGCCTTCGGCGATACGGTGATCTGGGTTATGTGACTTTGAGGAGTTCATTGTTGACACATTCCATTCGCGCTGGAGAATCAGGCCCAAAATATATACAGACATATGTATAGAATTGTAGCTTAGAAGATAAATTTGTGCGCACAAATAAAATTAGTAGTGAGTTGTTGTTAGCTAGTCGAGAACATCGGACGTTTCTTTACAACAGATCCGAACAAGAACAGTTTGATCGAAAGTGATCGCTTCTCGGAACCGAGCGAAAAGATAGAACCGGTTGTTCATAGGTTCCGCCAGTTAAGGAACCGGACAGTGTCGAGTTTCGCACATCAAAAGGTCCTTCGAACCGGATTCTTTTCCGCCGGTAACGAAGCGTGACCAATCGTGGAGAAATCGAATTGCACCGTCGTCGCCGTCATAGTAGTGAGCAGCGGAATTTCCAGAAGCCAGTATCGAGGAGAGCAAACGTTTCGAGGGGGAGCAAAGGTAGGTGGTGATCGTTTGAGCTAGAGCAAAGCGCGTCCAATTGAAGTTAATAGAATCGTGTGGTCTTTGTGCGAAATTCTTTTGTGTGAAGTAGCGTCGCTATCGCCATTTTGTTGAGCACATTGTGCGAAGACAATCTAATCAATACAATGGCTGCTGAAAAGAAAGCGTTGGCTTTGTCTCTACAGAGAACAATGCAAGCTCTGAAGGAGCGTGCGAATAAAAATTTGACCTTTGTGACCTCTTTTGATTGTGACAAAAATGACCCTCTGCGTTTGGAAATAATTCGCCAGACACTGGAGGAAATGCGTATGAGTTTTTTCGATGTTGAAGGAAAAATTTATGGCTTAATCAAGGATGATGAAGTGGCATCGGTGAAACTAATAGGTGAAGAGTTCTATGACTTGCTTAGTGAGATCAATTATCAAATCGCGATGAAACTTAAGCCACTTTCGCAGCCTCATGAAAAGACCATTATCGATACACATGTTCCGAAAACTTGCACTGAATCGAAAATCAAGCTGCCTGACATTACGTTGCCTCATTTCTCTGGTCACTATGAAGAATGGTTGTACTTTCGAGGCCAGTTTAATCATCTTGTTCGTCGTAACGAAGCGTTGAATGATCAACAACGTTTGCACTATCTTCGGTCGTGTTTGTCCGGTGAAACTGCCAGTATCGAAACCCCGGAAGAATCGTTCTCGTCTTTGTGGAATGCCCTAGAAAGTAGGTACGAAAATCGTCGTTGGCTCGTCGACCGCCATCTTGCTGAAATCTTCCAAATCAAGCCCCTTCAAAATGAATCGTCGTCCGCCCTTCGCGAACTGATCAACGTCGTGCAGAAAAATCTCCGTGCCCTTTCATCCCTCAAATTAAACCTCGATTCCCTCTCCGAAGCAATGGTCGTCAACATCGTCGCCTCTCGTTTAGACAAGGATACCCATAAGGATTTTGAATCACATGCCGTTGGCACAGCTTTAGTCAAATGGAGTGAAATGGTCGAGTTTCTACAAAATCGGTGTCGAATACTGGAAAATATCGAAATTGATCACAAGGTTACATCTCGCCACCTCGTCAAACCCGGTGGAATGAAGGTAACACCCAAAGTTTTTGTGAGCTCCACTCGCCCAGACAATTCGAGGAAGTTTGGGTGTTGGGTGGGAGTGCTACAATTTCTTGGCCAAATCTCCAGCCCAGCGGTTCCAGAGGGTGAAAGAGTTAAAGTTGTGTGTCAATTGCTTCAGTAACCGCCACATGGTTACTGATTGCAAGAGCAGTTCATGCAAGGATTGTGGCCAACGTCATAATACCCTGCTACACTTCGAATCGAAACAGATCAACGCAGCTACAACCGGTCGGAAAGCGAACGTTTCCAATGTTGAATATCCCAAAGAAGGATGCAAGCAGGTCGAGCTATGCAGCGTGTCGAAACAATCTGAAGCTCAAGTTCCGAGAGAGATCCCAAAAGAAGTCGTGTGGTCCCAACCACATACGTCGCCGAAAAAGGTACAGTTAATGGCAACCGTTGATCAAGCATTTCTGCATACCGCAATCGTTCTCGTTCGTGGAGGTAACGGAGAGTTCCAAGAGTGCCGTGCTGTCCTCGATTCATGTGCAATGTCCACTTTTATGACTACAGCGTGTGTGCATAGGTTACGATTAAAAACTTTTCCTTCGAATGTTTCTGTGGTCGGATTCGGTGGAGCTGGGAAGAAAATTGTCGAAGCAGCAGTGGCTGAAGTCAATTCGAAGTCGTCCAATTACCAATCGTTCGCAGAATTCTTAGTCACTCACAGTATCACTACTAAGCTACCTTTGCGTCGATTAGATATCGCCAAGTGGGACATCCCAGCGTCGGTCGTTCTCGCTGATCCGTTCTTCAATCAACCTGCGAAAATCGACATCCTGTTTGGTATCGTTGACTGGAACAAAATTATGCTGAGCAAATCGCACAAAATCGATGATGATCTACCCTTGTTTAGAGAAACTGTTTTCGGCTGGGTTGCTGGAGGTGCGATTTCGGGAAAGCCAAGCTACCCTATTTTGCAAACCCTGATCGTGACGAATGAGCAGTTGGACGATCAAATATCCAAGTTTTGGCATCTCGAAAGCTACGGTAGCGAACGACTTTGTTCTGCGGAGGAGCTGGCTGCGGAAGAGCACTTCGTGTCAACCTATACCCGTGACGAAAATGGACGATATGTTGTCGCTTTGCCCTTCAAAGACCTAGAAGTTACGCTAGGCGATTCAAAGCACATGGCTCGTCGTCGTTTTGGTCAATTCGAAGCAAGACTCGTGAAGGATCAGCAGCTGTACACTGACTATCGTCAGTTATATATATATATATATATATATATATATATATATATATATATATATATATATATATATATATATATATATATATATATATATATATATATATATGTTTTCACGAATTTAAACCGTTTAGAAATTAGTGAACTGTAATGTATAGCATACCAAACAAATCTTAGAGAATTTCCGATTCGATTGGTATGCAAATCATGAGAATTTGTTCATAGTGAAAATAGTTATGAACGTTAACTTTATTTCATACCGGTTTTCTGATTTGGCACCCTTTCTGAAAGATGTAGTTCTACGTCTAAAAGTGCCAAAATACTGCCTTTCGAATTGCGATGCGATTATTATTTGTTGAACATTTAACCATCAAAAATGAAGGGGAAATTTTTCATTCAAACAAAACTATCTTTGTATTGCAAGATTCTACAGGAATGGTATATGAATCGATCTTCTAAATATCGATCCAAGATCGCCCAATTCTACTCTGCTTTTAGCCACCACAATAAGAAACTATACTAATCTTAAACTTTATTCAACAATATATCAGTTAACACTTTTTCCGAAAGAGCGTTTATGTCTAGTGAACCTGTTCACGAATTAAAACTGTGTTCCTATGTTTGATATATACTCAGTGTCAACAAAAATTGCAAGCCATGCTTGAGGGAATTGCTCAAAGAAAAATTTGTAGAAAATATTCAGAAATACGACTAGAAAGTAGTCTCATTTTGTAAAACAAACCGTGTGTATTTTTACATTATTATTCGGTAACTGTCTGTCCCAGTCAGTCAGCGCTGACCCCTAGGGACCGACGTGGGGCTCAAAGTGTTAAGAATCGATACCACTAGTAAGGTACTAGTTTTCAGAAAGCATCTATACATCCAGCTGTCAACAGCGTAATTCGTGCATTATTCGTTCACTCAAAAAATGGAAAATACATCTTCAAATATACCTTAAACAATAATCAAAATATCCGAACTCTTCACTTTATTCCTAACATCTGAAATCACGAAAATTCTTTTTTTTTGACAATCCAGGTAGGGGTCCCCCCTTAACTCAATCGGAGGAAATCGGTTACTATGTGGTTGTCTGCTTTCGATTATGACTCATGCTCTGCACCGAAAAACCATTCACGGTTTTCGATGAGAGTTTCTCATCTAATGCTAAACCAATGTCCAACTACAGATAGAGTGAGCAGTTGTCCAGACGAATTTCATAGAAATGTGGTCGGTGTTTCTTGACTCTGCTAGAAAGCTGAACAACCTCGTCCCTGTTCATATTTTACTGACCCTCGTATACTAAGTTGTAAGGAATGTGTATGTGTTAAAATGTTATTAGAAGTCTGCTCCATCTGATTTTTTTCAAACGAATCCGTTGTTAGGTGACTGTCACTTCTCAATTTGTATGTAGAATACTAATTACAGACACCTCTCACGAGCATCATCTGCAAAATAATAAACAAAATGGAAATTAATAATCTGGTTTTCCTAGTTAAAACCCTCGTTGCTCCCCTCGAGAGTTGTTTTGATAGCAGCGGAATGTAAGCAAAGCTCGTCCAAACCACATAAGCATCGGCAAGAGTACACAAAGTACACAGTTCAGCGCTCTCGGGTGTGTCGTATATCAAATGTCGGTGAAGATGAACCACAGCACTTTGCAGCGATTTCCCCCTCTCCCCCCTTTCGGAGTCGGACGAAGTTATCTCACCCGGAGGAAATATGCAAACGATTACCTGATAAAATGGGTATAACTGCCGTTGCCGCCGTTGCGTAGTTCCGTAGTTCCGTGATACGACGATGATGCTGGAAACTCATGCATATTTCCAGGAAGGCTCTCCCAAAAAGATAACAACAACACACATTGAGGTCTTCGGAAGCAATCATCAATTCGCTGGAAAAGCGTGATGGGCCGTAAAATTATATGGGAAAGTTTTTCCTCTGGTCGGAATCCTTCGTTGCCAGGAAGTGGTGCCGGTGACGGAACGGAACGACAAGTTTATGTTTTATTTATGGCGTTCCTGGCTAGGAGACTCAGGAGTTTATCGTAATGTGATTAGGTTTTCTGGGGCCAAACGCTTTTCGACCTTTGCTGGCCATTTCAGTACCGAACATTCGGTGTGGACAGAAGTATGGCATATTTTATCCACTTGAGACGATGTTTTTTTCCCTAATGCTCATCGGAAAAGTTTGTCTTGCTCTGTGACGATACATTAATTTATCACATGGGCCAGGGAAATGCAAATGGGGATCTGTTTCTAATGGGTGTTGGAAGCAAGTTTCGTGTTTCTGCAGAAGTGCTCGGAAGCCATTCCGAGTCGGAACGAGCAGTTTCTGTGACCGTTCGTTTCTCGGAAACGATTATTTTTTGTCAACAGAGGGTCACTCGAATACATTCATCATGCTTACCGGGAATTAGGAAAAATTTTACTTTGAGCTAAAGAGCCATCTGGGAGCAATGTAACGCTCGAGTTCGTCGTTTATTTTGGGCCATTTTTCGCGAAATCCTGGGATCTCTGGCGTGAATTCATCACATTTTAATTTTTAACAAGGCGAAGCATGTGAACTTTGCTCCTCCGCAATCGCGATATGAAGTGAAAATTTAACGAGAAAACTTTGTCGGTAATCAAATTCAACAAATTCACAGCATTCCCTGTGTAATTTGCTGCCGAGCTATGTGTTTGAAGCTCACGCCCGAAAGTTTTCCTGGAGTGGTTGAGGGAGATTTTATCTGTTTGTCGCTCGAGTGACAAATTCCTGCATTCCACACGTCTTAGTCAAAAGGCGTGCTTGGGTGTTTTTCCTGCACGCGGCTGTGAATGTTCCTCCCTGCCACGCAGAAGACCTAGCGCGGTATGGGCTGGGCTATAGACCTGATTTACACCCATGTCGGATTTTAAAGTTTAAGGTAAGGAATAGCTTCAGAAGACAGTGAAAATTTGCTAAGGTTGAAGTTGGTCGGAACAAGCATAGAGCAAATGGTTGGTATTATATAGTAATTCGTGTTCAATATAGCAAGTTAAGCTCTACTCGACAACGGAAAATCCAGCCACGGCGTAGCCAAAACCAGAGAAAAAAAAATAGGGATGCAATCAATTTATTATTGTGTACATTCAATGACATCCCCTCCTTGAAAAGCTGCGCTCAGTTTGTAACTTGATCTAGTGGTATCATACGCGGACAAGATTTCCATCATCACAACTGATAGCAAAAAGCTTCGATCATCGAACAAACCTTCATGGACTTTGGCTTATGTTCGGGATCTATTCTGTACCTGACAAAAACCGTGGCAGTCAACATTGGCTGCTGGCAACAACCCGACGAGTCTGTTTGGCCGACAGTTCGTCCCAACAATTGCAATTGCCCGTATCACATCTCAAATAGGCAGCTTCATCTGGGATCGGCACCCAACGAGAATATCCATAGAACAATTTGCACTACCAGTTAGCATGGGTGCCCTCAATCTGCATCTGCCAAAGTATAAATGCAAAGCGCTTCTAGTCAGTCGATTCATCAGAGACATGGAATTCACTCTCTTTTCATTCACATTCTCGAATTGTCTGGGTAATCCACCGAATGTTGCAGCTGTTCCAGCACTATATCCTTGCCTAAAAAATGTTGCAAAAACTATAGCATACGTTCCTGATCGTCTCAAGCAAAATCCATCGAATGCTTCTCTGCACGACTGTTTCAGAAAAAGCATACAAACGCCAAAAATTTCGTTGAAAACCCCTAACGTGCTCTGGAAAAGTGTTTGGAAGACCATCAAGAGCAGAAATCTTACATCGGCCGAACGCTCTTTATATTATCTACTGGTGAACGGGAAAATACCAAATGCTGCGTTACTTTATCGACAAAATCGAATAGACAGCCCTATGTGTCAGTACTGTCCAAATGCAGTAGAAAATTTAGAACACAAAATAACGCAGTGTCAAAGAATTAGGCTACTCTGGAGTATCACTCTCTCACGATTGGAAACAATCGTGGGAAGAAGAGTCAATTTTAAAAATTTCATTCTTCCTGAGTTAAAGCAAATTAGAAGAAGAGACAAATTAAGAGCTCTAAGATTATTTATAAATTATGTAAATTTTATTTTAGATGAAAATAACACACTTTCTGTAGAAGCCTTAGAATTTCAATTGCCTCAAAATGGTGACGAGTCTTTCAAAATTGTCCACTACTACTTAATATCGTTCGTTTGTTCCAACGAAGACAGCAAAAGTCTACGGCTGGAATTCAAAGAGCTTCTCAGCTGCTGAGCGTCCTCCGTTTCGATGAGGTTGGAGGCAACAGCGGTGATGAATGAATGCAGCGAAAATTCGGCGGGAAAAACACCAAGAAACAGTGGAAAATAACCATAAATCCCTAGCAGAGATGCTCATCCGACAAAAGCAAAGCTATACCTTGTACAATTGTCTTTCCATGTTACAATTTAACAGGTAACCCGATCGGCCTAGTAACCTGCACAAGAAATTGAATTTTTTGAGTTCCCGCTGTTCCCGATTTTTATCATGTGTCCTATTTACTCTTTGACCATCATTTAAACAAGTAAAGTTTATTTATTAAACGAAAGCAAAATAAATTATAGTTTCAAAGCTTACAATGTGTTTGGAAAATGGTTTGCAACATATAACATATCGCCGAAAATGCTATCGCTTTCAAGAACTAAAAATACGAAAAATACACTGTTGAAAATACTGTTGAAAATAATTGGTTCTTGACTATTTCAGTTGAAAGAGGTATGCAGATGGGAAATTATGGAATTTTATATCATTCCCCCAGTTCTAGTGACCAGCGCTTTCTAGAAATTTTAGAAAACTGGTGGGAAAGCTTCGTTAATTGCGGTAAGTTAAATATAATTGCTGGTGACCTTAACATTGACTGGCTTAATATGCGAAATTCGAATCAATTGAAACAATTATCACATTACTTTAATTTAAAACAATCTGTTAACGAAGCTACTAGAATATCTACATATAGTAGAACTCTAATAGATCACGTGTATTCAAATTTTGCTACTGTCCATTCTGTTACAGAGGCCAAATTCGAAGTAACTGATCATGAGACAATTTTTGTTTACATTGAGAATGGACAGGATGACCTTGATGGAAATAGAATAAAAACTAAAAACTGGAATAGATATTCCAAAGGAGCCATGTCTCAGCTTGTTTCGACAAGCCTGGATTTTGCAGCAATGACGGGACATCTGAATCATAAAGCAGTTGTTCTGACTGATATTCTGAGAGAGTGTACTAAAAAATTAGTGATTGAAAAATATATTGAATTAAAAAATTCGAACAGTTGGTACTCTTTTGATTTGCTGCGTCTCACAGGCCTTTGCTATATATTCACAGGCCTTGAAAAAGACTAGAAGTGAATATATACAGAGGAAAATCGATTAACATCAAAGTAATAGCAAAGAACTATGGAAATTATTGAAAAAAATATTAAATTCTAAAAATAGTGTACCGCGATGTATAGTTTTCGAAGGGTCAGAAGTGCAGTCAGACCAAACTATTGCCGATAAATTCAACCAAAGTATTGACTTGGTCAGTTAAACTGACGGAATAATACAAATATCAATTGTAGACTAGATTGTTTTTCACCCATCACTTTTGCTGAGTTAAGAGATATTTGTTTTTCATTGCAAAAATCGGCTGGTATCGATAATGTCAACGCAAAAGTGATACAAGATTGCTTTCATGTCATTGAACACGATCTACTGGACCTAATAAATGAATCTCTACGAACCGGGCACGTGCTAACGGTTTGGAAGGAATCCCTTGTGATTCCGATCCTCAAAGTTAATGGGACGGATAAAGCCGAAGAGTTCCGCCCTAATCACATGTTGCACATATTAGAAATAATGTTAGAACTTGCTGTGTTGCCAGTTGATGCATTTTGTAGATAACAACAATTTGCTAATACCGGAACAGTCGGGATATCGAGAGGGACAATCTTGTGAAACCGCTCTGAATCTGGTGTTAGCAAAATGGAAAGAGAATATCGAGGCGAAAGAGACTATATTTGCGGTATTTCTGGATCTTAAACGCGCTTTTGAAACAATTTCTAGGCCCTTATTGTTACAAACATTGGAGCGCATTGGAATTGTAGGAATATCGTACAAATGGTTCGAAAGCTATTTGTGCGACAGGACTCAAAAGACTCGTTTTAATGATTCATTTTCCGATCCCATTGGCAACTCACTCGGGGTGCCGCAGGGAAGTGTTCTAGGGGCCCATTTTGTTTATTCTATATATAAATGATCTGCGACGGGTTTTACGATATTGTGACATTAATTTGTTCGCGGATGATACTGTCCTGTTCATCGCAGCTAAGGATATAAAAGAAACCGAGGAACACATAAACGAAGATTTGCATTCTCTGGCTCAGTGGCTTAAATTCAAACAATTGAAATTGAATGTTGGCAAAACAAAATATCCAGTAATGACGTAAATTTTGAAATAGATGGTGAGACATTAGAACGCGTGAATGAAATCAAATACCTAGGAGTTATCATTGATGATAATTTAACATTCAAGTCTAACATTAATAATGTGTTTAAGAAGATTGCCAAGAAGTACGGCGTTTTGTGTCGTTTGAAAAAAGAACTGACGGTGAACAGTAAAATTAAATTGTATAAATCATTGATCTCACCGCACATAGACTTTTGCTCGTCGATCCTATTCCTTGCAAACAATACACAATTAACGAAACTGCAGCGTTTACAATTATGCGTTTGATTTTAAAATGTAGTAGATACGCGCTACAGTGGCTATCTGTGAAGCAAAGAATTTACTATTTGACAATGGTGTTCATCTTTAAAATTTTAAACGGTATGCTGCCTCGATATTTGTGTGATCGAATTGAAAGAGGAAATGATGTTCATAGATACAATACTAGAAACGCGGATGATGCAAGAACACCTAACTTCATATTCAGTAGGTCGCAGAACTCGTTGCTTTACAAAGGAATACATTTTTTCAATTCGATGCCCAGGGAAAAAAAACGAGCGGCAACAATGGCAGAGTTTACTGCCTACAACAGTAATTGCCCACTGAGAAAAGTTTCTTCGACAAGAAACGTTCCTTGGTGGAATAAAAGGCTCGAACGGCTTCGCAAAACGGCGCGTAAATTGTTCAACAGAGCAAAAATTACCTCGGACTGGTCTCAATATAAGAGAGCCCTAACTGAGTACAGTAGAGAACTGAGACGATCTAAACGAAAATCCTGGGTATATAACTGCGAAAGCATTGAAAATACCCCAATCGTTGCTAGACTCAACAAGACTTTGGCAAAAGACCACTCGAACGGGCTTGGATCGCTTAAAAAGGACGACGGTTCGTTCACAAAAACCCCCTCAGAAGTACTAGACTTACTGATGAAGACTCACTTTCCGGGATCTACATCTGTCCACTCGGACACAAATCCTGGCTATAATGGCGACACAATATGCTCTCGAAGGCGTCTCATAGGACCCGAAAGTGCAAAGGATGTCGCTAACATAGTTGCTGGGTTAGTCTTCACGAGGGCCAGAGTAGCAAACGCGGTGAGATCCTTTCTACCTTACAAATCTGCAGGTGCAGACGGGATTTTTCCAGCCTTGATTCAAAATGGAGAATCAAAACTAATTCCGTCTCTAATCGAGATCTTTAAGGCAAGTCTGATACTAGAGCACATTCCTTCGATATGGAGACTTGTGAAAGTAGTTTTCATCCCAAAAGCGGGAAAACGCGACAAATCACTTCCAAAGGCTTTTAGACCAATTAGTTTATCATCAATACTGTTGAAAACTATGGAAAAAGTATTATATGAATACATAAAGTCTGTATTCATGTCCAAACACCCACTATCCAAGTACCAGTTTGCCTACCAATCAGGCAAATCCACAATAACAGCACTACACATGCTTGTGACAAAAATTGAAAAATCTCTCTTGTCAAAAGAAACCGCATTATGTGCGTTTCTTGACATCGAAGGTGCTTTTGATAATGCTTCTTATCTATCAATGGCACAGGCAATGAGAAGAAGACACTTTGATAACTGTATAGTCGAATGGATCCATGGCATGCTCACACAAAGAAAAATCACCTCGGAGCTGGGCGGGTCGTCTAATTATGTGATTGCAACAAAAGGTTGCCCACAATGAGGCGTTCTATCACCTCTCCTTTGGTCACTAGTAGTTGACGACCTTCTGACAAGTTTAGAGGCAAAAGGTTTTGAAATTGTGGGCTTCGCCGATGATCTAGTCATAATGATACGAGGCAAGTTCGACGACGTGATATCGAGTAGAATGCAGATGGCCTTAAACCTAACACAAAATTGGTGTACCACAGAAGGTCTGAGCATAAATCCCTCGAAAACAACAATTGTTCCATTCACCAAAAAGAAAAAACAGCATCTGCAGTCTTTATATCTTGGGGGAGTGGAAATAAAATGCAGTGAAATATCTAGGTGTTATCCTAGATGCTAAACTCAACTGGAATGCACACTTAGATGCAATAATCAGTAAGGCCAATACAGCCCTATGGACATGTTCTAAAATGATAGGAAGAACATGGGGTCTTAAACCAAAAATGGTAATGTGGGTCTACACTGCCATTGTGCGGCCCAGAATAACCTATGCCTCATTAGTCTGGTGGCCAAAGACCAAGGAGACTGTAGCTACAAAAAAGCTGAACAAACTCCAACGACTAGCATGCATTGCAATTACTGGAGCAATGCGAAGCACACCCTCGAAGGCACTGGAGGCTATCCTTCACTTGCTACCTCTGAACCAACATGTTCAGCTAGAGGCTAAGAAAAGCGCTCTAAAGCTTAAACAATGGAAAAAAATACTAGACGGAGACAAAATTGGTCACTTGAGCATCCTGAATCTCTTACCCGTAGGACCATCCTCAGAGATGAACAGTGATTGGATGGAACCTAGGACTAACTACGACATTCCATACAGTGTAATCGAGCCTTCTCGTTCAATATGGAATGAAGGCGGTCCCAGTGTTCGTATCGGTTCAATCATGTTCTACACTGATGGGTCAAAAATGGGAATCAGAACAGGTGCTGGAGTGTATGGTCCCAGAACAAAAATCTCTGTAGCTATGGGAAACTGGCCAACAGTTTTTCAAGCAGAAAAAGCTGCGATAATAGAATGCTCAAATGTCTGCCTTAAAAGAAAATATAGACATGCTAACATCTGCATATTCTCAGACAGTCAAGCGGCACTTAAAGCTCTAAATGCTTTTAAATGCTCCTCAAAAATTGCCTGGGAATGCATTCTCCTCTTACGGCAACTAAGTCGGATAAGTTCGGTACAACTGTACTGGATTCCTGGCCATTGTGGAATAGAGGGAAACGAGCGAGCAGATGAACTTGCCAGGAACGGCTCAAGCTCACCTTTCACTGGTCCAGAACCTTTCTGTGGAATATCTGACTGTGTGTTGAAAGGTGAGCTGAAGAACTGGGAAGACCGGGAAGTATTAGCCAACTGGTTGGCGGTACAACTTAACCAGTCAAAAAAATTTATCACGCCGAGTATTAAAATTACTCAACAATTGCTGAGTCTTAATAAGAAAGACTTAGGCACAATCACAGGCCTTATAACAGGACACTGTCCGAGTAAATACCATCTCAAAAACATAGGTTTAGTGCAAGATGATATTTGTCGTTTTTGTTATACCGAAAGTGAAACCTCGGAACATTTGCTCTGTAATTGTGGAGCTCTAACTAGACGCAGACTGCAATACCTTGATAAGGCTATTTTGGAGCCCAAGGAAATTTGGTCTGCGACGCCGATCAGGATTATAAAATTTATCAAACAGAGTATTCCTGATTGGCACCTATCTCGCTATAGCATTCAGTCTACTTCTTCATCAATAAGTAGTAGGTAAGCTTGAAGCGGAGTACAAAAAAAATGGGATATACCACAATAGTTCAGAATAATGGACGCAGTGGTTCACATCCAACAGGGGAAAAAATGGCAGAGTTTAAGCGAATGTGTGTTTCCCACGTTAAATCTGTTTTGTAATATATATATATATATATATATATATATATATATATATATATATATATATATATATATATATATATATATATATATATATATATATATATATATATATATATATATAGCACTTTCTGGGATTCCTAGGTGTTATGTTCGGCTCGCCGTCGCTCGTGTATGTCGAGTCTGCATTCTTGGTGCCGGTGCTGGTTCTGGCGTCGGGTTACGGAGTGCAGAATTGTGTGTCTGTTGACTTGTTGCCTGATTCTAACGATGCCAATGATGTCGCTATCTGTTGTTGTTGTTGTTGTATTTGCTCGAGCCTTTGCGATATGTGTTGTTCCTGGGATTTAGGGTTGAAGTCGGTTATATATATATATATATATATATATATATATATATATATATATATATATATATATATATATATATATACTAATTATATATATATATATATCTATGGCTGTCAAAAAAGTCCTGCGGTATTTCCGCGATGTGTCGTTGTAAGCGCGTAGTTCTAGTTGTATTCATTGTATCGAGTCATACTATAGCTTGTTGGAAAGGTATTGCGCGCTATAATATAGTCCTTGACAGTGTTTTGTTTGGTTAACTCGTTCGTGAGTTATAGTGTCGCAAATATGGAGCAAAATAAAGAGAAAATCCGACATATTTTACAGTACTACTATGACAAAGGCAAAAATGCTTCTCAAGCTGCCAATAAAATTTGTGTAGTTTATGGACCCGATACAGTTTCCATTTCCACCGCACAACGATGGTTTTAACGTTTTCGTTGTAGAGGTCGTCGAAGATGCGCCACGCTCCGGAAGGCCTGTCGTCGAAAATTGCGACAAAATCGCTGAATTAGCCGAGAAAGACCGGCATAGTAGCAGCCGTAGCATCGGCCAAGAGCTGGGGATAAGTCATCAAACCGTTATTAACCATTTGAAGAAGCTTGGATTCACAAAGAAGCTCGATGTATAGGTGCCACACACGTTGACGCAAAAAAAAACATCTTTGACCGTATCGACGCATGTGAATCGCTGCTGAATCGCAACAAAATCGACCCGTTTCTGAAGCGGATGGTGACTGGCGATGAAAAGTGGGTCATTTACGACGACGTGAAGCGCAAACGGTCGTGGTCGAAGCCCGCTGAAGCGGCTCAGACGGTGGCCAAGCCCTCATTAACGGCCAGGAAGGTTCTGCTGTGTGTTTGGTGGGATTGTCAAGGAATAATCTATTATGAGCTGCTTCCCTATGGCCAAACGCTCAATTCGAACCTGTACTGCCAACAACTGGACCGCTTGAAGGTAGCACTCATGAAGAAGAGGCCATCTTTGATAAACAGAGGTCGCATTGTCTTCCATCAGGACAACGCCAGGCCACACACTTCTTTGGTGACGCGCCAGAAGCTCCGGGAGCTCGGATGGGAGGTTCTTTTGCATCCGCCGTATAGTCCGGACCTTGCACCAAGTGACTACCACCTGTTTTTGTCCATGGCGAACGAGCTAGGTAGTCAGAAGTTAGCCACAAAAGAGGCCTGTGAAAATTGGCTATCCGAGTTTTTTGCCAATAAGGAAGCGAGATATATATATATATATATATATATATATATATATATATATATATATATATATATAGCACATGCATAGGTCCAATCGCTGAACTGTTCATTGATTGATCTTCTAATCTACCCTTTAAAATTACCTTTCACTATAAAATTCCTAGTACTTCTGCCAAAACTCGTCATTATAATATCCGATCTTTTTCAGACACAATTCTCGTTCAAGATTTTTCAACCACTTGCAAATAACATATTTTTTTTTCCACAAAATATATTTTTTATTAAGGCACATGTGGCGTTAGCCTGACGGGGCCGGGAGTCCAATATTTTGACAATTTTTGTCTTACAACTATGTTAGTAATATGTAACCGATTACTCGCGGTTGGCTCGAGGTTAGTATTACAAGTGTTCTCATAATTAGTATGTGGCAGTCTTCGATGCTCTGTACGTGTGCCCGACACGGGATACTTCCTATTAGGATGCAGCTGACCATTAATCAGCAACGCCCTCCTAGTATGTACCCCATATCTAACGTGGTGCGTCTTCTCGAGGAATCCAGGATAGAATGGTCACTAGCCGGCGCAATCATCAGCTCGTGTAGAGTTGTCATGAGCGGTACAACCTTTGGCTCTTGTTGAGTGATCAGTGGACTGCACAACCTTCGGCCCGTGCATCTGTAAAGAGTGTGTGTATGTATTGCCGCGACTAAGTAAAAGTTTATCGATCGGATAGGAGGGATATGAAACGGGGACACAACGAAGGAAACATCATTAAACGTTGACATCGGCGTTTCTGAGGAACAGGTATAGATGAAGCAGAAGATCAGGATCACGGCTACCTAAGATATCCCGGACGGGGATATCCGATTGTCTGCCTTTTACTCTTAGTGCTCTAGAGAGCTGAGCGCGAGCAGCATGGAACCGGATACACGACCAGACAACATGCTCGATGTCGTGGTAGCCATCGCCACAATCACAAAGATTGTTTGCTGCGAGCCCAATGCGATAGAGATGCGCGTTTAGGTTGTAGTGATTGGACATAAGCCGAGATATCACGCGAATGAAATCACGACCTACATTCAATCCATTGAACCATGCCCTCGTCGAGACCTTAGGGATAATCGTGTGTAACCAACGACCGAACTCATCTTCACTCCATATGCGCTGCCAACTAACGAGTGTGTCCTGACGAGGAATGTGAAAAAATTCATTATAGGCAATTTGCCTTTCAAAAAGTGTGCCTTCTGAAGCGCCCACCTTAGCTAGCGAGTCCGCTTTCTCATTCCCCGGAATCGAGCAATGAGAGGGAACCCATGCTAAGGTAATCTTGAATAATTTTTCGACCAAAACACTCAATAGATGTCTTATTCTAGTTAGGAAATAAGATGAGCGTTTATCAACTTTCATTGAGCGGATTGCCTCTATTGAGCTGAGACTGTCTGAAAAAATAAAATAATGGTCGATGGGCAATGTTTCAATGATCCCTAGAGCATAGTATATCGCACCCATTTCTGCGACATACACGGAACAAAGATCTTTGAGTTTGAAAGAGCCACTGTAATTTTCATTGAAGATGCCGAAGCCAGTGGACCCGTTTATGTATGAACCGTCAGTAAAGAACATTTTATCAGATCCAACTTTCCCATATTTTTCCGAAAATATCGACGGAATAATATTGGAGCGTAGATGATCTGGTATTCCATGGATTTTTTGTCGCAAGGACAGATCAAAAATGACAGAGGAATTGCAAAAGTATGGGAAGCAAACTTGGTTGGAGATGCCTGGTGAAGGGTGCACGTCGTGGGTAAGGTACTCATGGTATAAAGACATAAAACTTGACTGAGGAGTCAGTTGGAGTAGATTTTCGAAGTTATCAATCACCAATGGATTCATGATCTTGCAACGGATGAGAAATCTGTAGGATAATTCTGTGAACCGAAGAGTAAGCGGGGGTACTCCTGCCAAAACTTCGAGACTCATCGTATGTGTCGAATGCAAACACCCCATGGCTATACGCAAGCAACGATATTGTATCCTCTCCAGCTTGAGAATATGAATCCTGGCAGCTGATCGGAAGCAAAAACTGCCATATTCTAACACTGACAATATCGTTGTTTTGTACAACTGAATGAGGTCTCCTGGATGGGCACCCCACCATGTTCCGGTTATTGTTTGGAGAAAATTGATTCTTTGCTGGCATTTCTGTTTCAAATACGCAATGTGTCTCCCCCAGGTACATTTAGAATCAAAATATACACCCAGGTATTTGAAAAACATAGAGTGTTGGATCGTTTTGCCGGATAGGTAAAGCTGGAATTGGGCGGGTTCGTGCTTCCTAGAAAAAACGACCATTTCAGTTTTCTCCGTAGAGAATTCGATACCCAGCTTGAGGGACCACGTGAACAGATTGTTCAGGGTATCTTGCAACGACTTTTGCAGAACGACGGGATTTGTACCCGTGATGGAAATAACTCCATCGTCTGCAAGTTGTCTCAGCGTGCAGTCTCTAGTTAGACAATCATCCATATCATTGACGTAAAAACTGTACAAGAGGGGGCTTAGGCAGGAGCCTTGCGGTAGGCCCATAAAACTGTAACGAGAAGATTTTGAGTTGCCATGAGAGAAATTCATGTGCTTTTCTGACAGTAAATTGTACAGGAAATTATTCAGAATTGGTGAAAGTCCACGATTATGAAGCTTCTCTGAGAGAATTTCCACGGAAACTGAATCAAATGCCCCTTTGATAACGAGAAAAACGGAAGCCATTTGTTCTTTGTGAGCAAATGCGATTTGGATTTCAGAAGATAGAAGCGCGAGACAATCATTCGTCCCTTTACCTCGGCGGAAGCCAAACTGCGTATTTGATCGGGACAAACCTTCCTTGCAAATTTGAAAATCCAACGGTCAGAGTATTCCTCACTTTCATTGGTATGGTTCCAGTCACGCATTCTCCTAGCCGTATTCCAAAGAGTACTCATAGCGGTCTCCCTTGACAAACCATTGACGAAT
Source organism: Toxorhynchites rutilus septentrionalis (assembly GCF_029784135.1). Lineage (NCBI taxonomy): Eukaryota > Metazoa > Arthropoda > Insecta > Diptera > Culicidae > Toxorhynchites > Toxorhynchites rutilus. The sequence continues at coordinate 28,180,479 of NC_073746.1, read as the reverse complement.
TTCCGCCAATATCCACGCTTTTTTGCTTTAATCAGACCTTTTAGTTTGGCTTCTAGAGCTTGGTACTTTCGAAACCATTCCACTAATCCAGTTTTCCTGAATTTTTTGAAAGCGGATGATTTTTCAAGGTAGACCTTTGAACATTCCTTGTCCCACCAAAGTGATGGAGGACGACGTCGGAAAGTGGTAGCCGGTACACGTTTCTTTTGAGCTTGAAGTGCGGTTTCGTAAATCAAACTCGATATAAAGTTATACTCTTCGAGTGGAGGAAGTTCGTGCATTGAAACAAGTGCTTCAGATATTATTACTGCAATTTTTCCGCAGTCAATATTTTTCGTGAGGTCATACGCAATATCGACTGACTCACGAGAACCTGATTCATTGGCGATCGATAAAATTATTGGCAGGTGATCACTACCGTGGGGATCTTGGATTACCTTCCACGTGCAATCCAGGGATAATGAAGAAGAGCAAAGTGATATGTCTAGCATGCTTGCCCGTGCAGGAGGGTTGGCTATCCTAGTTGCTTCCCCTGTATTTAAAACTGTCATGTTGAAGTTGTCGCACAGATCATAAATCAAAGTGGCACGGTTGTCATCGTAGAGTGATCCCCATGCGGCTCCGGCATTGCCTCGATAGTATCAAAGAACTGATGGCGGCCTACCGTAGTTCTGGGAGGGATATATATCGAAGCAATGCAGAGGTCTTTGCCATTGATTTGTGTCTGGCAAACAACAACTTCAATGCCTGTCATCGATGGGAGAGTGACTCTATAGAAGGAGTGACATTTTTTAATCCCCAATAGTACGCCACCAAACGAGTCGTTACGATCTAGGCGAATAATGTTGAAATCGTGAAAATTCAGCTCGTCGGCTGAACAAAGCCATGTTTCACAGAGAGAAAATACATCACAGTTAGAACTGTGAACTAAAAATTTAAATTGGTCTAGTTTAGGGATGATGCTTCTGCAATTCCACTGTATGACAGTGGTCAAATCCTTGACCTCTTGTGCTGAATTAGGCATCGAGGGAAATGAACGCTGCTAAAAAGCCACATTTTTCTTTCAAAAATGTTCTCACAACCGGAAGCAAACATAATACTATGCTTTTAAGAGGATCATTTATATTTAAAGCATTTAAAATGTTATCCACAAGGTCTGAAAGCGCAAGCAGGCCAGGTAGTGGCTGTTGCTTCGACCGCGAAAATGGAACAGACGTGTTCGTTGTTGTTCTGGAAAGTGCTGAGGACCCCTGGTTGGTAGCATGACCACGTAAACCGGGAGGTACTTGCTTCGGCCTATTCTCAGCACGTTCAGTTTGAGGCTTCATTCTAATAACATATTTCTCCGTTACAAAATATAAATGTTTGATACAGAAAATATGACAGAATAAGGACAGCCCTAAATCGGGCAATTCTTTTCTCGAGTTTTGCTCTTATCAACACATTCGGTGATCCATTTTTACTTATATAGATAGAAGAAGATATAGGAGTGCGTTTTATCACATTAAAAAAAAAATCAATTTTCATGTTAGGTTGGAATATGTGTTTTATTTTTACGGGACACCCCCTCTCCATTTCAGAAAAGGGAGGAGTGTCATACCATCATAGAAACATTTCTCATATTCAAAATCCTTCACATGTGAAACTTGGCTCCATTTTATGGATTATTTTTCGAGTTATGCAGAAATTTGTGTTTCATTTGTATGAGCAGATTAAGATAAACGGGGGATTATTTAACAAAATGGTATGGTCAAATGGTCATTTTTTAAGTGACATAATTGATCAACGGAACATGAAAGACGGTCAAAATCCTACAGATTTGTACTTATTTGACACTCATTTGTTATGAAATTATTCAGGCATTGTTTTTTTTTTGTGAACTGGTATTCAAAACACTAACAATAGAATGGCATCCAAACTGGTATGTTTACGAATTGAATGAACAGTAATCAGTTCGATAGAAAGAGAGGATAGACGAACTTCGAGTCAACTCGACTGTCGTTTCACATGTTTCTTAACATAAAAAAGTAAGCAGAGCATGTAAGTCGAAAAGAAATATACATAAAAATGCTACAAACTAAACATTAAAAGTAATTTTTCAAAGAGAAACATGAAAATGTGGTTCGAAAAACTTTTTCCATGTGCCTATCTTCCGATGTATGTGAAATGTTGAAATTGTATGGGCTATTCATATGTACTTTTCCAGAATTTAAAAAAAAACATGAAATAAATTTTAATTTTCAAAAACAATTTTTTCGGTGAATTTTTAAAATTTTTTTTTTTATATTTTTTATGAAAACATAAATAATTTCCTACATTTCATTCTTTGACTAAAATTTTGTAGGTCTGATAGATTTTGTGGAAGTGGAAAGTGCCCCCAAACCAAATCACCCGTTCTATGGAAAATATTGTATAGGGTACTAAATAAGAAATTTTGACTATTTTTCTGAACTCTTATGAGGTTCAACAAAGGATATATGTTGAAAAACGTACTTTTTTATTTTCTGCACGCCATTCTCGATAGCTTCGAGACAAAAAATTGAAGAAAATACCGTGCATCTTATAATGATGTATCGAGAAATATTATCAAAACAAATTTTCATCAAAAATTTAAGTATATAAAAAATTCATGAAATATTGAAAAAAAATTTTTTGGGGATTTAGAGATCTACTACTGTTCTAATTCGTATGTAATATATATGTATAAATATATATATTGTTTGTGTATTTATTATATGTGTTGATAATGGTGATCTTTTTTCAGAATATTTCGAAAGCTGCGTGGTACGAAAATATCTAATAAATTTTTAATATTTTTTTTTATTCCATTTTTTGTGGTTTTCTGGCATTTTTAAAATTTTCCTAAAATTTATTATTGTATTGTATTCGTATATTTATAAAAAAAAAGCCCCAATTCTAATAACCAGCGCTATGATAGGTATTGTTGAAAATTAGAAAATAACGCATATTTTCCAAATCCTTATATGGTTCACTGTAGGAGCTACGGCTAAAAAAGTAGTTTTTTTTTCAAGGCACTCTCAATAGCTGGGAAATGAAAATATAGAAAAAAATAGTGTATAATAGTATACTCATAGTATCTTATTATGATAAAATTACCATCGAAAAGTCAAATTTGTTTGGTATTTCGATTAGATAATTAGATAATTCTATAAATAGAACAAATATTAATATGTTTAGTCTTATGAATTTAAATTTACGATTTTATTAATCATCGATTTCATAAAAATAAAAATAAATGCAGACGGTGAAAATTAGGAAAACATTTCAAAATAATTGATTTACTGCAAGCTGTTGTTACTTCTCCTCAGTCTTTTGGCAAAGATGCGGAAGCTTTGTTGGGAAATGCTCATGCAGTCCGGGCCTGACTTCAAGTGGATACCCCCTATAAGTGACTTTGTTGGTCAGATTGTGGAACATAATCAAGTACTTTTTACAAATGTCTAGGTGTTATATGACATTTGGTATTTTAAATGTTTATTGTCACACAACTTTCACCGCTCTACTATCACAATGTTTCTATGTTTCGAGTTTTGATTTCACAACTCTTTGTTCACTAAATATGTGATACATTCCGTCAAATTTATACCGGGAATTTGTGTTGTAAAAAAAAAGGGAAATACTTTATTTATCATATTCATTTATATTATCGCCTTCAAAGTATGTCCATATTGAGTCAATAGACTTTTTCCAACGTAAAATCCATTTTTATAGCTGTATTCAAGAATCGACATAAAATAGTACGTTTAGTACTAGATACATCATGTAAAAATAATGAATATAAAAAACCAACTTCGAATACAGCAGTACTGTGTTTCAAAACTTAATCTTAATCAAAACAGGTACATTTAAATGAAAATTATGTTTTAGAAGATGTAGAAGATCAAGATCAATGGTTAAAAAAACTCAGAATTTATGCACCGACTTCTTCTTCACGAATGGCGTTAACGTTCCCTGTGGAACTTTTGCCATCTCAACGTATGCATCAACTAGCGTCATTTATTAATACTTAGCTGAGATTTCTTTTGATAAACCACGAACTGTTTTATTGTGTCAGGTGGAAACTATGGAAGTCGTCGTCGTATGTTTCCAATTATTTATTTTTACTACGAATCATTACCCTCGGATAACTATCCGACATACGTCGTACATGTGCCATCCCTCGAGTACAGAGCTCACTGAAAGGAAAATAATTCACAGAATGCCATTCACGCCACTTTGGGCAACATGACGGGCAGAAAAAATTGTGATTTTCCTTCCCTTTTGAAATGTTCAATGGCTTTCTCTGTACGTTCTGTTCTCTCTTCAAACGGGGTACAAACGGTACATTTTTTTTATTGCTTCACTCACCAATGATATCATTCTTGGAAATTCTCATTGCGTCAACATAGATACACATGTATACAACAAATGCGTTGCGAGCAACGAATGACAATTGTACAACGAATCTTGAAGATTTCAATTTGATGCAAAGTTGAAGCAACTGAAGCCACTGTTTTGCTAGCAACAACACCCCCACCCCCTTTATTTTTGGTTGTATCCACAGATTCCCTAATCGGTTTAGATATCTGGAGCCTTACTTTGGTCTGATTGAATATGATTTATCCGGCGAAATCCTTCGGGGAGATGAGGTTTTATTTGTTATCATTCCTGGGAAGCACTCCAAATTCGTGATTCTGGACCGGGAAGATATTGATGCAAGCTGGTCATTGATGGTGGGGTGCACAAAGGAGAAATCCATCTCATTACCATAGTCAGTAGTAGCAGTAGCAGCAGCAGCTGCATCATTCCCATGAGCGAACGACTTTTAGGAGTCAGAACGTGAGTGATGGATGCAAACTAGGACAGAAACCAAATAATAGTCATTCGCCACAATGCGGAAATATGCTGTGTGCTGTACGTTTGCATGAGGATGGAGGATGCGGTTCTTTAACCCAACTTTTGTGGTGAACAGAAACAGCGATGTAGGAAGGGGGGAGGGGGCTTCTTCGAGGTAATCAGAGACCCCTGGTAAACATTGACTGATGACAATCCCCCACATTCGGGGTATGTAACCATCATAAAGAGCGTGCATTGTTGTGCTCGGTGCATTATGGGAAACACGGGAAACAGTACGAAGGTGCACTCGAAAGAATAGAGCTTCTCTTCGTTTGTCAAATATTGAAACATTATGTGTGGTGTGGTTTTGTTTAACGACTGGTGAAGGTTCTGTTTCCTTTGTGGAATATAATCCTCGTAGAATGACTTTTAATCTGATGCAATTTGTCTTCGCTTGGATCCTTATGTTTTCGCTTCTGTTCCGGAACTGCTCGAGTGTTTCGTGCATTGCAAATAGGTCTCTTAATCAGAGATGCCATATTTCCTTGGGGTAAGACTAGTTTATCTTTGATTGGTCCATATCAGAAACCATGTCACATTTTTATGATATAGTTTGGGTATTAAAAACACTTTTCACGTAAACAAACTAAATAAATCAAATTGAATTTTCCTAATTTTTTTTTTGTATCCATATATTTTAATTTACAGCTTGGGGGTTGTCCACATACCACGTGGACAAAAAAAGCATGATCTTGAACTCCCCCGTCCTCCTCCGTGAACAAGCGTGGACATTGACAATACCCCTCCCCTATTGTCAACGTGGACATTCTTCCGTATACTTAAATTTAAAAAAAATAATTGCATTGTGCCTCTATTTAATTTTAAATTAGTCTTATTTTATATTTGATGTCTTTAATGATAAAAAGGCAAAACAAATAATTCAAGAATTCAAGTTTTTTTTGCTGATGAATACTACAAATCTTTCGATTCATTCCTCTCCGCAAATCATATATTCAAAAAATGAAGCAGGCTTTTGTTCGAAAGCTTCTCAGCTGCACCTTGTCCAGCTACAGGATTTCAACTTGACTCAATGTCAGCCCAATACAAAACCTTTTCCGTCAACGTTTGGAGAATTTTCAGAGGATGCGATCCATTCCATATATTTTATTAACAAATTCCCAGCGACCATTCTGCATTGAATATCCAGATGACTTCCAGAGTGCTCGTGAGGTAGGGTTACCATCTGTCCTGATATAGCAGGACATGTCCTGATTTTGAGATGCTTCTGATATGCTTCCAGATTTGATTTTCATATTCCAGCATTTGTCCTGATTTTCAACTCCGACCGGATGGTTTCCCTATCGTGAGGCAAAATTTCACTAGACAATTCTAGAATCAGGCAGCGCATCTTTTTTCCGAAGCGACGCAAACTGCCGGCAACATTGAAATCGTTTTATTATGGTTTTAATCTTAAATTTTGTTTTCTATTGTTCAATTTTGTTTATTAACATTGCCCGAAAAGTTATTTGTATCGCTCCTCAGTTTGTTCCAAATTATATTTATGTAGAATTGATTACACCTCTTCGTATCAATGTAGTTTGAAAATATGTGAAATCGTTGGCTGCAAGAAAGGCTTGGTTTTGGCCACTGTATGAAATGGTGGATTAAAGTTACTAAAGCCAAAATTAGTCCTTTTTTATCCTATTTGTTCTAATGCGTATGGTACCTGTTTAATCATTTATGTAATAATCCCACTATGAAAATTGATATTAAGTGCAAAATACTACCTCTTCAAAATCGATTTTCGAGAACATTCGAGAGAACCAACGACAAATACATATCTGCTTTTCTAATGATTTTAACGTGGAGACTGTTTCCAATTCAAAAACAAGAACACTATTGATTCCATCCGACTTTAGGATTTCACCACAAATAATGAAATACTGAAATTAGAAACATATATTCGGTGACTTCAAAGGATTTTACAACAGAAAACTGCACAATGAAGCAAACAAATTTCTTGTCATCGTAAAATCACAGCTGAATCAACAACCTATAACCAAATGACGCATGAAATAGCATCTGAAGAAACTTATTTGGCATTAGAATCATTCGCCCGCAGGAAATCTCCGAGAAACGAGTATCGATCGGAAAGGGCTTTTCGGAAGAAGTCTGAAATTGGAGCCAATCGTGGTACTATTCAAAAACCTGCGTCGAAAGCATTCAGATGAAGAAACAACCAATGAAATCAGGCATACTTCATTATTAAACTTTGACTGCGAGATCCTACTTCAGATATTGTAGCGAAAATTGGAATAGAATTTTTTTTTTCAATGCCCCAATTTGAAGAAAAATATTTTCGATTTGATTCAGTCTCTTAAACGTAGAACTGTCAGCAAATATAAAGTAAAAAGACTTATCGCTTGGTTGTGGTTGTGGTGCAGAATATGTAATCTAATCCCGGATTCGAAGCCTCCTTAACAAAAAACACGAATGTCGTAATAACATGTGCTAATTAACGGAAATCTCACTTGTAACTTCCCAATCTTTCGTTTGGTAGGACAAAGTGATCCTTAAAAAAATATGTAAACATTATTATTGTTAATCACAATTGAACCGTTTAACTTAAAAAGTTTTTTTTGCATATTTTATTTTCCAGTTTTTAGTACATTATCTGCTTCATTAGAATATTTCTCTATAATAAAACCATTATACTGTATTCTATCTGTTAAATAATTTCATTTGATACCGATATTGAGTGGATTGGAGAAAATATATAGTGTGTTCTCCAGGTCAAGTTCGTTCGTTTTATACACATATCTCAATCGACCTTTTTTTTTGAGATGATATGGAATCAGCTATTTTGTAGCGGCGGCCAAATTGGATTTTTCAAAATAACAGCATAGATAAAGGTGTTTTATCAATTCGGTCAGTTCCTATTGGTTAAATTTCTATTAATGTGGGACAACCCCACAGATATACAAACAGTTCAAGCTAAATAAAACCGTTCAATAAAGTAATTTGCTATTTTGTGATTGCGGCCATCTTGGATTTGGATTTTTCATGATCTAATGTGATCTACTATTCAAGCCCTTTCATTTGATACCCATATTTATCGGATTTTGAGAAAATATGTAGCCCGCCATTTGGTAGTGGCAGCCATCTTGGATTTGCATTTTTCCTTAATAACCTTGTTCCACTAGTCAAGCCCTTTCATTTGATACCCATATTAATGGGGTTTTGACATAATATGTAGTCCGCTATCGGTAGGATTTCGATGGATTTGCATTTTTCATAAATAATTTCATTTGATACCCATGATAATAGGGTTTTGAGAAAATATATACTGCACCATTTTGTAATGGCAGTCATCTTGGATTCGCATTTTTCAGGAATAACTGTGTTCTACTAGCCAAGCCGTTTCATGTGATACCGATATTAACGGGGGTTTTACATAATATGTAGTCCGCCACAAACATACAAACATACAAACATACAAACACACATACACACAAACAGATTACAGGGCAAGCTAAGTAAAACCGTTTAAAAACATCTGCTCTCCAGTGCTGAACATACCTAACTCAGCTGAGATAAGGTTGCAAAAGGGACGCTAAATTCGGTAAATATACGGGAACGAGGGTACTGCCCAACTGAATTCTACTATAAATTAAGTGACAGATGGAATCACGTTGAACTGTTCTAAACCACATATATACACACCCGACCTTTGATAAAAGATTATAAAACTGAGTTTAATAAACCAGTATTAATTGAAATCACCTGATGTATATCTGACTTCACGACGGGAAACTCGTTTCGGTAAGTCCTTCTCAAATTATTTGGAAGATCCTCCAAATATTCCGGCCATTTCATCAAGTTATCTACATCCCACATGTACTCTGCAAATCAAAATGTGTCAGCAGTTCGTCATGTCAAATTTATTCTTACGTATACCTGGACCTAGAACGCAGAGTTCAGTTTATGCTCAGATATGACGTACCTTAAGACGCGTCCACATCACGCCAATCGGCCTTGGCCGCCCGGTAAAGCCGACTAAATGTGGACGTACCGCCCGGGCTTGCCGACATGCCGAAAACCGACTCGAATCAAACCGAACCCAAACCGAAACAAGTGGGTCCGGTTCGAGAAAGTCGAACCAAAACAAAACGAAGTATATTAGCGTTGACGACATAGTGCTTCGTGTGTTCGTGATGGCTTCGTGCATGCGATGGGACTTCGGCTTCGTGCACCCGATGGGGCGTCCACATTACATAACGAACCGAATATGCCGCCTGGTACAGGCCGATCGGCCTCATTCGGCATAATGTGGACGCGCCTTTAGAAGTTAAAAACAATGATTCTCCACTACCAATGAAAGCTTGTTCACTCGCCGTTTATGTGAGTTCAGAATACATATTTCGGTGAAGAAGTTCGAAACTTAGAGGCGAATGAACTGCAAAGTTTAAAGCCTCTTAAAAACAAAGAAAGAAGAAGAAGAAGTTCGATGATATGGAAAAATATTCGACCTAATTATTTTATGGGTTTTTTTTTCTATGGAAAATGGGCGAAAAGATTAAACATTCTTGAAAATGCCAAACAGATTTCATTCATTTTTGAAAATAGATCTGAATTTACCTTAAAATAATGTTTGTTCAACGTGTCCACGTGGAAATTATCTGTACCCCCACCCACCTCACCGTGGGCAACTGTGGATGTTTCGTACCCCCTTCCCTCCCTAAGGTGGTCCACGTGGTATGTGGACAGCCCCTCGATAGTTTAAACTGACAAAAAATTAAACCATCTCCATTTGTTCGGTGCTTTTCTGTTTTTCCAAAACAAAGTCGTCACTATTCAGCATCTAACCTAATGTTGAAGCAAATCCGTAGATCTGGCATCTCTCCCTAAATTACCGCCTGCTAAATCCTTTCTAAATTTATCGTTCGTTATCTTGGCATAGAATTAATGATGCTGCCATCATTCGAAACGACACCACAGTTCTTGGCCATCCGTCGGCATTTGCGGACGATATCAGCTGATCAGGTGCACTTCATCCTCCAGTAAGCATTGTCGCATTGTATTGATAGTTTATCTATAGTGATAGACTAAGCAAAGGCCGATGAAAAAGATGTTGGCATCACATTGCCCGTTCTCACCGATGCTGATGCTCCTGCTATGTTTCCAACGACACGAGTATAGCTAAAGTGGAAGCAAAAGTTTCACAATCCTATCCCCCTTCCGGTCCCCCAACGACATCGCGAACCAACTTTGCACTGCGGCAAAGTCACGTAATTGATGGCATTCTGCAGGTGAACTTTGCTCGCGGCAACATCGATTGTACGGTTAGGCAGGCGTGGAATTGCTGGCCGTTTCTCGGCATAGATCCGATGGGGTCACACGGGTACACGGACGGCACCACAATCGTCTTCAATTCTAATCATCAGCACCGAAACCGTTGCTCCGTTCATTTATTTATCGCCTCGGATAAAACTTGTGTCGGAATCATCGCACGTATTTCAACTATCTCAGCATAAATATGAATATAAAATTGTCTTGTTTGACTTTCCAATTCTCTTCGTCGAAAGCATCCTGATGGGAAAAGGAAGTGAAAATAATAACGTTTCCTGCGCGCTATTCCTGTCGCTAGCAGATTTCTCCTGCGCTGCGGGAAAATTAAATTATTGTCCCACTGAAAAACAACAAACAAGAAAGAAAGAAATATAACAACAAAACGTTCAGATGACAGATATGATTGCCATTATTCGTGCACGAACAACAGAGAAGGGATAGCCGAGGATTCCCAGAAAACAAGTGATTTGCTGTTTCGCTTTTTAGCAGCCTACCGACAGAAACAGAAACTGGCCGAAATGGAAATTATTTCGTTATCACATTTGACATGCTTTATCCTGCCTTCGGTAGCGGAAAGGACATCAGGGAGGAAGCACTCTGGGTTCAAGTATGTATGTGTGTCGGGTGGAAGCTGCGTGGGGGGAATTGGCCCCGCCAGTAGTAGATTGCAATAAATCAGCCGTAATTTGTAATTCAAATGCATTGCTCATAATAAAACGAGCGCTGATAAATTTGATGAGGACTTGTCATAGACAAGCATGGGCTGTTTCGTTACGTTCGTAAAATATGGCACCGTATTTGCCTTGAGCAGTAAAATCTGCATGCCCTCGAGAGGTCGCTATACAAAAGGTCGGATCTTCAGTACCGTCGTGCGGGGCTACTTTTGAAATGCGGGGCTACTTTGGACAATTTAGGTTTTCACAAATTTCTTATAAAATTACATTTTTTCAAAATGTATTATCTGTGATAATTCATTCATACAATATCTTTCTACCATTTCACGTTGACAGTTTTTTTTAAACGCAACTACTCCTTTTCAGAAAATTAAAAAACCTCGAAACTTCGAGCGGTAGTAATTTGAAGCTCCAGAAAAATTGTTTCCGTATACATTGTTCTTACAATTTTAAATACTGGTAAGTGTGTAAACCTATCAGAGAACTATTCGTTTGTCATATATCAGCAGCAGCAACGTTATTTTATCGTTGAAATTAGTTATTTTTGAAAAAAAAATTGAGAGCGAGAACTTTCCACCGTTAGCCATATTGTAAAGTTATGTTTGTTTACTTTTTGTAGGTACAAGCAGTCTTCAGAATTCAACTCGGTGCTGATCAGGGGTACGACTAAAACGTCAAATCCCTCATATTGCCAGTGTACCCAATATTGCTGCGGTTTACTGACATTTTGGTTCAATCAATTACTGTTGTTTACAACTCGGTCCAGTTATATAGTTGAATAGTGGCTAACTTTAAACTCCATGTTAAATGTGAACACCTCCATGTGAAACCGAAATATGAAAATCGCTCATGCAGTTAGAATAAAGCAGCGCGTTTTTCGATTTCAATCCTCGTAAATGATATGTTGATAAACAAATGACGCCATATTTATTTTGATTTTGGGTAGCCTATATTCAATTGATGTCTAACCCCTGGTACTGATGCGCAACAAGATTTTTGTACCCAGTTGAGCTCCCACTTCGTGTTTGCACTTGCGCTCTGGCAAATGAGCACAGATTTGCGTCGAGTGTTAAGCTGAGATTTACACCCAGTGCTTGCGCCCAGTGCTTGCGCCCAGTGCTTGCGCTCAGTGCTTTCGCCGTATTTCTATACTGTGCGCTTGGATCTGGATTGCTCTCTCTGTTGAGATATTCTTCTTCACACAAGCGTATACGGTTCAAATGAGGGCGCGCTGTTGTTTTTATGCTTTGCTTAGAACGAAGTCAAAGCGGGCCCTAGAATTTGATGTGTATGAATGAGACGCGCATCACACAAGTGAGAAGCAAGTTAGTATTTGAGTTCTGTGCCGGGTACATTTTGCGCTGTCGTGCTTATGAATTTTGTGCGCTTCGCACCAAGAGAGAACCCATTCGCTATCCAACTCTTGACGAGTAAAGTTCAGTGTCGTTATTGTGCGTTGCCACTTTTACTATTGTGCGATTGGTATAGTGTACGAGTGAAGGTCATTGCTGTCCGCTTTCGAATTGACCTTTTGTGAAGTGGAACAAAGGAAGCAGCGCTCTTGCAGCTTGCAGCCCTTGGCGGCTGTTGAACATTGGCATAACGGGATCGCCATCGTGTGGCTGTCGTTAACGGGAATTATCATCACGTGACCGTGTGAGCTATTCTTGCGCTATTGTGTTGATCCATAGCGCGTAGCCTCTGTCTCTCCCTGGTTAGGGCAGTAGAGCGCAGTATCGGAACAACTTTTATATTAAGGTACACATATTTAATATTAATATTATTGTTCAACTCATATGTTCATTGCTTAATATTATCATCATAATTTTTTATTTGTTTGTTTTGTTATTTTTTTTTTGAGATTATTGTTAAAATCAATAATAGATTAGAAATAAGACAAAAAATTTTGTAAAATGGAGAATAGTGGAGGATCTCCAGAGATGGAGATCTCCGATAATGAATCCCATTCAAGATCTGGAAAAAAACATAAACGAGTCCCTCAAAAAGAAGATAATTCTTCTGGGGACGAATCTGCTCATCCTTCCAAGCCCCCCTCTAAGAAAATAGCAAGCCTCCCTTCTGAACCCACTGTTACTTCCACTCCCCCTCTCCCATCATCGATTTCGCTTCCCCCTTCTGATGTTTCCGATCCAACCCAATCCTCGTCCTCGTCCTCGTCCTCGTCTTCTCCCTCTGTTGTCTCCGCACCACGTGTCAGAGATTATCCAGAAGATGTACCTGGAACTGGCCCGTGGGTTGTTTTCCTCCGGCCAAAACCAAAAGGAAAAAGCCTTAACGTGATACACTTCTGTATCTGAAATTCGCAGGGTTAGACCGAACAAATTGCGGGTTGTCGTGAATGAACGGAAACACGCAAACGAGATTGTTGCTGACCAACACTTCACTCTCGAATATAGAACATTTATACCCTCCCATAACGTAGAAATTGAGGGGGTGATAACTGAAACGGGTCTGACGAGCGAACAAATAAAAAAAGAAGGAAAAGGCAAGTTCAAGAAGCTTCCCTCAATGGAAGTAAAGATCTTGGACTGTCGCCAACTCGGGAAACTCTCCCATGATGGGGACCAAACTAAATTTACGCCGTCAGACTCGTTTCGAGTCACCTTTGCTGGTGCCGCCCTCCCTGACTACGTTATGGTGGACAAATTGAGACTACCTGTGCGACTCTTCGTGCCAAAGCCCATGACTTGCAACAAATGCAAGTCAGTTGGTCACACTTCAGATTATTGTGCCAACAAGGAGCGCTGTGCCACTTGCGGAGAGCAACATGAGGGGAAATCCTGCAGTGCGACTGAGCATAAGTGTCCATATTGCGGAGGATCCCCACACGCGCTCTCAGCTTGTGAAACTTACAAGAGTCGCTGGGAGAAACAGAAGCGCTCTTTAAAGGAACGCTCGAAGCGCACTTTTGCGGATATTTTAAAGGGCGCTTCTCCACTGGCCCAACAACAACAACAACCAATCTCAACACACAATATCTTTTCCACGTTGCCAGTTGATGAAATGGAAGCGGACACAGCTAGCGGGGACACACCGTTTATTTTCAAAGGGAATCCCCGGCGCAAAAATGTGACCACTCCCAAAGTTCAAGAACAAGTCCCCCCGGTGATACCCCCAGTTAGCTTGCCTAAAAAATCGAGTGCAGCGGACAAGCAAAATCAGGTTCCTCCTGGCTTCCGTGGGAATAGTTCACCTTCAAACGACCCAGCACTCGAGGGGACATCAAAAACCCCAACTGTCCCTGTTTTTCCGTCCAGCTCAACTTCCCAATCGGGATTTATAAAGTTGTCTGACCTTTTGGATCAAATCTTCAAGTGTTTTAATGTTTCCGACTCCATCAGAACCCTTGTCATCTCAATGCTTCCTGTATTAAAGACAATTTTACAGCAATTGATGCAAACATGGCCCCTCCTTGCAATGATTATCTCTCTTGATGTCTAATTTAGATAGAGAGGTCGGAGATATCACTGTTTTTCAGTGGAATTGTCGTAGTCTTATCCCTAAATTGGATACATTCAAATTTTTAATTCATAACTTCAATTGTGATGTTTTTGCTCTGTCCGAAACTTGGCTTTCTTCGCGAGATGATATCTCTTTCCACGATTTTAATATTATACGCTTGGACCGTGATGATAGATACGGAGGGGTGCTTTTGGGGATCAATAAGTGCCACTCATTTTTTCGAATTGACCTTCCACCTATTGGAGGGATCGAAGCTGTTGCTTGTCATGCAAACATCAGAGGCAAAGACCTCTGTATTGTCAGCTTGTATTGGCCTCCGAGAGCTGCGGTTAGCCGCAAACAACTTGATGACATGTGCTCACTCCTTCCTGAGCCACGATTGATCTTGGGAGACTTCAACTCTCATGGAACTGCCTGGGGGGAACAGTACGACGACAATCGTTCATTGTTGATATATGACCTTTGTAACAACTTCAATATGACCGTTTTGAACACTGGGGAAACAACACGTGTGCCTAAACCTCCTGCTAACCCAAGTGCTCTTGAGCTCTCGCTTTGCTCGAATTCACTATCGTTAGATTGCAAGTGGAATGTAATCCAGGACCCCAACGGTAGTGATCACTTGCCAATCAAAATTTCCATCACCATTGGGTCGAATTCTTCTGAATCTATAAACATGGCATATGACCTCACAAGACACATTGACTGGAAAAAATATACGGACGCGATTGCTCTAGCCACAATTCCCGAGATGGTTTACCTCCATTGGAGGAGTATAACTTCCTTTCTCGTTTGATCTATGACAGCGCGGTTCGCGCTCAAACGAAACCCATCCCAGGTTCCACTATTCGTCGAAGGTCTCCCAATCTATGGTGGGATAGCATATGTTCCAAGCTTTATGTAGAAAAATCGAATGCATTTAAAGCTTTTCGGAAACGTGGAACCCCTGAAAATTTTCATACGTTTTTGGACCTTGAAAATCAATTTAAAAACTTGATCAAAGGGAAAAAACGTGCTTATTGATTTTTAGGATCTAATTTCGTGGGAGGTTTGTCACGAGAAACGTCAATGAAAAAATTATGGAAAGTGGCTCGAAACATGAGAAATCGCTCTTCAACGAATGAAAGCGAGGAATATTCACATCGATGGATTTTGAATTTTGCACGGAAGGTTTGTCCCGATTCCGTTCCCGTACAAAAAATTGTTCGAGATATTTCACAAGATAGGTGCGATCTTGATTCCGAGTTTTCGATGGTAGAATTCTCTCTTGCTCTCCTTTCATGTAACAATTCTGCTCCGGGATCGGATAGAATTAAGTTCAACTTGCTGAAAAATCTCCCTGATGTGGCGAAACATCGCTTGTTGAACTTATTCAATCGGTTTCTGGAGCATAATATTGTTCCAGATGATTGGAGACAAGTGCGAATTATAGCTATTCAAAAACCCGGAAAACCCGCGTCCGACTTCAATTCGTACCGCCCAATAGCAATGCTGTCTTGTATACGGAAATTGTTGGAGAAAATGATCTTGTTTCGCCTTGATCGATGGGTTGAAACGAATGGCCTACTCTCAGATACACAATATGGGTTCCGCAGGGGCAAGGGGACGAATGATTGTCTTGCGTTGCTTTCTTCAGAAATTCAAATGGCTTACGCCGAAAAAAAACAAATGGCTTCAGTATTCTTGGACATAAAGGGGGCCTTTGATTCTGTTTCAATAGAGGTTTTGTCAGACAAATTACACTCTCGGGGTCTGCCGCCTCTATTGAATAATATTCTCACAAAGCAAGTTATATGCTTTGTGAGAAACATTTGAACTTTTCTCACGGAGATTCGGCAGTAAGTCGGGTCTCTTACATGGGCCTCCCCCAGGGCTCATGTTTAAGCCCCCTTTTGTACAACTTCTATGTAAGCGACATCGACAATTGCCTTACACAAAATTGCAGCCTAAGACAACTTGCAGATGATGGAGTGGTGTCTGTCGTAGGATCAAACGAATCCGACCTGCAAGGACCCTTACAAGATACTTTGAACAATTTTTCAACCTGGGCCATTGGACTAGGGATCGAATTCTACACGGAGAAAACAGAGATGGTGGTTTTTTCTAGGAAGCATAGACCAGCAAAACCAAAGCTTCAACTTTTGGGTAAACCGATCACTCATGCAATGTCATTCATGTATCTTGGGGTCTGGTTCGACTCCAAATGTACTTGGGGGGCCCATATTAGGTATCTGAGTAAAAAATGTCAACAAAGAATAAACTTTCTCCGTACAATTACCGGCACCTGGTGGGGAGCCCATCCCGAAGATCTTATAATGTTGTATCGAACAACTATTCTCTCAGTGATGGAGTATGGCAGTTTCTGTTTTCAATCAGCTGCCAAAACACACCTCATTAAACTCGAGCGAATTCAGTATCTTTGTCTCCGTATTGCGTTGGGATGTATGCCCTCAACGCATACCATGAGTCTCGAGGTTTTGGCAGGCCTACTCCCACTAAAAGATCGCTTCAATTTATTATCTCTTCGGTTCCTCATCCGGTGTAAGGTTATGAATCCATTGGTGATCGGAAATTTTGAGCAATTGATCGAGCTAAATTTTCATTCTGGATTCATGAATTCATATCATGAATTCACCTCTATGCAGGTTGTTCCTTCTTCGTATATTCCCAACCGTGTTTGTTTTCCTGACTACATCAATTCCTCTGTACATTTCGATCTGTTCATGAAGGAGAAAATCCATGAAAATCCAGATTATCTTAGATTGGGGTTCGTTCCTACAATCTTCAATGCAAAGTATGGGCGTATCAATTGTGATAATATATACTTTACTGATGGGTCCTCTATGAATGAGTCCACAGGATTTGGAGTGTTCAACGTATTTTTTAGCACCTCACACAGTCTTCAGAATCCTTGCTCGGTATATATTGCTGAATTGGCAGCGATATACTGGGCGCTGGACAGCGTCGCCTCACGACCTGTTGAACACTATTACATTGTAACGGATAGTCTTAGCTCTGTCGAAGCTATCCGTTCAGTGAGGCCGGAAAAGCACTCGCCGTACTTCCTTGAGAGAATACGAGAAATTTTGAGTGCTTTATCCCGACGCTGTTATGTCATTACCTTTGTCTGGGTCCCTTCACATTGCTCAATTCCGGGTAATGAGAGGGCTGACTCATTGGCAAAGGTAGGTGCAATTGAAGGCGATATTTATCAGCGTCAAATCGCCTTCAATGAATTTTATTCTTTAGTTCGCAAAAATACCATCGCTAACTGGCAACGCAAGTGGAATGAAGATGAATTGGGCCGGTGGTTTCACTCGATTATCCCTAAGGTTAGCCTCAAACCGTGGTTCAAAAGTCTAGACTTGAGTCGGGACTTTATCCGCACCTTCTCCCGACTCATGTCCAATCACTGTTCGTTAGATGCACTACTCTTTCGTTTCAATCTTGCCAGCAGCAATCTCTGCGTTTGTGGCCAAGGTTATCACGACATCGAGCACATTGTTTGGTCGTGCGAGGTGTATCTGGTCGCCAGATCGAATTTAGAAAACTCCCTTCGGGCCCGAGGAAGACAGCCCAATGTGCCGGTGAGAGATGTGTTGGCTCGGTTAGACCTTGATTACATGTCCCATATATATGTTTTCCTTAAAGCTATAGATCTTCGTGTGTGATTGTCCCTACATCCTTATACCCTCCTTTCCTTCCTTTGCGGGTAATTCGTCCCCTTGCTATAAATAGTAGAATAAGTTGAAATGTAAATAAACTATAGATATACGAATAGATTTAAGAATTGAGTGCTCATCAACATTGTTACAATTTCCTTATATCCCATCCTTCTCCTAAAAATATGTCACCCTTCTAAACTCGAGTACACCGCGAGTAATCGGTTTTCCACCTTACTAACCATAGATGTAAGAAAATTGTTTCTAGATATATATAGTTTTAAAAATATATTTAAGAATTCGGCTCCTTTAAACTTAAGTAACTGAGCCTGTAAAAATAAACGAATTAAAAAAAAAAAAAAAACAAGAGAGAACCACAAGCAGAGATGCAAAATTTCAGAAGAGCATGCTGAAATCGAAAATGTTTTTTTTTCAGTGCAAAATATCCACGCAACCATTATTTACTTTTTTTTCTCTGCGCTCACGACGATTCGACAGCTGGTTCATTATCATACTTGCTTTGATTTGGTTTACTGTTCGGCGACACGTCCGTCAGTTCATTCCGAAGTTCACTGAATGTTGGAAGCCAGTTATATCATTTATCATTGTATCTTGGTGAAAATTTCATTGATATCAGAATGGATTCAAGCACCGCGAAAAATAAGAAGCGTACGTATACGGACATCGCATTATCTTTCATCCTTGAGAATGGTGGAAAATTTAAATGCAACATCGATCAAAGCGATTGCGTCTATACACAGGATAAATTAGATTCGGGAAATTTCATCAGACATTTCCGCTTAAAGCATAGTGAAATCGCTAACTTTGAAGGCCTTCTTAAGGATTATGAGCCGCTTGCTAAGAAGCCACGAATCGTCGCAAAGCGCCCAATTGCCATAGATCTACAGGTTTTGATCGAAGCTGTTGTGAAACTGGTCACAGAACATGGGATGCCGCTTTCATGCATTGAATGGGAGGGATTTCGGCTGCTATTGGATCCTATTTGTCAAGCAGTTGGGTGTACGTTGAATCGCGAAACTATTAAAAATCCTTTGCGTATTATGTCCCAGCGGATGAAGCAGATCTTAATAGATGAGATGAAGGACAAACTTATCTGTTTGAAGGTAGATTCTGCTTCCTGCCATAATCGTCACATTCTAGGTGTGAATGTTCAATACGCTCTTCGAGAAAATGTCGTCCGAATGACTTGGTATGTACAACACAACGCCCCCACATATCACAAATGCAAATACACACGCAATTGCGCGTACCTATATACATCTAGCAGGATTTCTAAAATATGTTTATTTTTATAGGTATGGTAGAAGTTAAAGAAAGCCAAACTGCCGCTTTCTTGAAATCTAAAATAATGGATACGCTAGCAGAGTACAATGTGCCGATTGGGAACATTTTCTCTGTAACTATAGACAACGGGGCCAACATGGTTGCGGCGGTCAAAAAGCTAAAAGACGAGTTGGAAATGACATTATTTGAGAAATTGAACGACGTAAACGATACGGATGAACGAGATCAAGGACACGATATTTCAACTGAACTATGTGCTGAATTCAACAAACGAATCAATCTGGTTAGGTGTGCAGTGCACACTCTACAGTTAGCCATTTTGGATGTTGTGAATAAATCACACACAAGCGTAAAAAAATTAACCGAGCTGTCGAAAAAACTAAAAACGTTAAATATAAGACAAATTTTGACCACCATGATGCATCACATCCCCCTGTTTGGAGTCATACACGCTGGGGAGGAATTTTTGAAATGGTTCAATCCTTCAAAAATCAAAAACCATTTTTCGAGCAATTGGCCATTCAATTTCCTAAGCTTGGTAAGTATAAAAAACAATTAATTGTGATCAACAAAGCAACGAATTGATATACATTTTCGATTTTTTTTGTAATATATATCATTGATTTTAACAGATATTACGGAACATTACATTTTCATTGACAACTACTACGATGCATTTAAACCATTGTACATATGTACGAAAAAAATGCAAGAGCAACATGTCTCATTGCCAGACTTTTACATTGCTTGGCTCATGGCTATGAATGAAGTTGAAAAAATTAAAGAAAATTTATTTGTACCTGATTTATTAAATTCGCTGAAGACTAGGTTGGCAGCTCTACTTAAGTCTAGAGCTTTTAAAATGTCACTATATCTTGATCCACGCATGAATTATCATGGGTCTATATTTTTTCCACCTGAAGAGAAAGTGGAGATACAGGTAAAAACTTAATTTTGAACTATTTCTTATAAACTCCCGAATCCTACACACTTACTTTCCATATATGCTTCATCAATTTTCATCGTTACAGAGATACATTAATGAAACATGGCAGCGGATTCACCAACTACAATCGACATCATCATCCTCCATCATGTCAAACGAATCTTTATCAGTATCCGAAGGTATTGATGATTTTGATGAATATCTTACCGAGATGTTCGGTGGAGCTGTGGACACGGAAAATAGACCTCAAACGAAATTTTTACAACAGCTTCAGTCGCTGGATTTAGAACCACGTCAAAGTCACAGCTATAACGTTTGGGATCACTGGGTGAGCCGTAAGACAACGCATCCAGAATTATATGCAGTGGCCATGGTTGTGCTGTCTACTCCATCAAACCAAGTCTCCGTAGAGAGAGCCTTCAGCGTACTTGGTATAGTACTATCCAACCGTCGAACACAACTTGCAGAGGACACCTTGACAAATATCTTGTTGGTCAAGTTGAACAAAGCGTTGTTCCCACAAGCTATTTCCTCAGCTTATAATTGGAAAGAAATTTAAACAAAGGATTGATTTAGGCAGATGTCCATAAATCAAATGATACTTGTCGTCCAATTTTGTTGTTTTAAATCTACATAAAAATAAAAATAATAAACGAGTTTTATTCTCACATCTATACGAACGCGCGTATACACATCTGACGCAGTATCATTAGCATAATATTTCTTTGAATGAATTTTTGTTTCCATCACTTACAGCTAATCTAAGACGAATGCGAATATTTCGGGTGTTCATTGTCAGTGAATCAGTTTAAGAATGAGTGTGAGAAATAATGCAAAAATGAAATGTTTGAACGCGAGGGAATGTCGGCTGCATGATATTTTGTTCGGTTCATTTGTCATGAACTGAGGCGGATGAATTATTGAACACGATGTTGTGTCGATATCTTGCACTGTCAGTAAAATGATTATGAGAATTTGCAACCTTGACCACAAGTGTTCTTTGAGCCGGCGCTGATGAAAATTCAACTCAAGCGCACCGCTGGGTTTGGTTTTCTGAAGACTGGGTACAAGAATGGTGAGGAACTATCGGAAGGATAATAATGCTCGGAAATATACTGTAGTTTCCACTGCAGATTCAATGCAGTGCCTTGAAAAAGTCAAATCCGGAGAAATGTCCCACGCAGAAGCCGCTAGGCAACTCCATTGCAGCCGACAAACAGTATACAACAAGCTATGCGAATCGCACCAGAAACAGCCCGGACATCAGAAAGTTTTTACTGAGGCGGAAGAATTATCGTTTTCAGACCATCTCAGCTGCTTGTCCGAGTGGGGTTTCCCCGTTGAAACCGATGATCTGCGGGAAATAGTTCGAATTTATTTGACGAAGCAGGAAAGAAAAGTGCCAACTTTTGTAAATAACAAACCTTCACGGGACTGGGTGGCACGATTCCTACGCGATCACCAGCAACTAAGCAAATGTTTTGCACAAAATATAAAGTTAAAACGCGCAGCAATAACACGAGAAACAATCGCAGAGTACATGGCCAACTTTAAGGAATCTGTGGAAGGTGTTCCGGCTTCCAATATTTTTAATTACGACGAGACGAATTTGTCAGATGATCCGGGTAAGAAGCTTGCTATCTGTAAGCGTGGCTTAAAGTATTTTGAAAACGTGAGAAACTTCAGTAAATCTGCTACTTCCGTTATGTTTTGCGGAAGTGCAACTGGAGAACTGTTGCCACCATACGTGGTGTTCAAGGCAGAACATTTATGGGATTCTTGGGCACTCGAGGAACACGCTACAATCGAAGTGCTTCTGGCTGGTTCGACGAAAGAATTTTCGAGGACTGGTTCAAGACACTTTTTCTTCCAGCCATAAGGCATTTAAATGGACCAATTGCGCTGATCGGAGACAACCTCTCATCTCATTTGAATCCAACAGTTATTGAAATTTTCCGTCAAAAATATATTAAATTTATCTCCTTTATCTGGCTAATGCAACTCATCTGATACAACCGCTCGACGTAGCATTTTTCTCTCCAATGAAGCGTGAATGGCTGAAAATTTTAGGACGGTGGCGTGCCTCTTGTGAGGGTTCTAAAAACGCAACTATTCCCAAAGGTCGCCTCGGAAGCCTTATCAGTGAACTTTTGAAGGCACTAGCACCACATACTAGACGTATTCTAATATCGGGCTTCCGGAAATGCAGTATCGTACCATGGAATCCCCACGAACTCATTAACCAGCTGCCATCTGATAGCTTAAAGCCCGAGTTGATTGGAGACCGATTTAAACAATTTCTAAAGGAACATCGTAACGACGTGATCGGCTGTCCAGTTGAGCCTCAACCGAAGAAAAAACTAAAGGTTTCTCCTGGAAAAAGTGTTTCTCTTGATGAAATTCCAAAACGTGATTCGAAACCCATATCTAAGTCACCCGGTAAAAGGGGACGAAAGCCCAAAATCACCTCGTTGTAAAATACATTGATGTAATAAATTTATTTTGAAAAAATCCTTCAAATGCACATATGTATAGCCATCCATAACTCCTTGTTCCAAACAATGTTAATTCAGCATTTTCCTATGTAATTAATGTAATTGATGATGATTTTAAATTTTCAAATGACTATGTCAAAAGTAGCCCCCAACGTGCAACGGAGCTATTTTTGATCGCTCTATGAACAAAAGTTTTATATATTTTCGATGTATACTTTTCAGTCAAAATTTAATGATAACTTCGTCAAATTTGTGCAATGTAATGAATTTGATTTAACACATGAAACATATCCAATTCTGTGTGGAGCCGATCTGGCGTGGAGGTAACATCCATACTTCTCACGCTCAAGATCACGAGTTCAATTCTCACTCCCGACATTCTTCCAAAATGGAAGGTAAAAGTGACGAACCAGCCAGAAGCGTTGAAAGTCACTATAATACAGAAAAAAAAACTCCAATTCTGTGTTTGATATCCTTATTAAAACATCCGGAAAAAATGTTATACTATATTTACTTCCGAAAAATTACATGCATACTCAAACACAATAAAAATGTGTTGCACCGAGTGCCCTCGGAGGATGAAATGGCACAATAATGCAAACGGATATTTGAACTTTTTTTCCTCTCGCGCGACGGTTTTGTATTCTGTTTGTCCCTCCCGGTTGCTTCAGTTCAGCAAACGATGGCCGTAACAAAAAAAAAAGTTTATGCAATCCGTCATAGCGGGCGAGCTTGGGGAGCTTTCCAAAGTAATAACCCAACAACGATTCAGTTTATTGGGTTAGGATTTTATTTTGCAACCGTGAATTAAATTACCAGCTGCAATTAAATTTAATTATACTACCATAAAAGTCACGTTAATTTCCAATGGTAGTAGCGTGTCTTCCAGACAGACAGGCAAGCAGGCAGTTTATGTATGGAATCATCTATATTAAGTTCACTTGCGACTAACTGACTGAATCTCGGAAACCAGATTTCGAAATGATTAATGAACTCACTTCCCGTTTTCTGAATGGACTGAATGGACTGAACTAGATACAACTCTACGAAACATTTCGGTCGCTTTGCATCTTTTTTTCTGTATTATAGTGACTTTCAACACTTTTGACTGGTTCGTCACTTTACATCCATTTTTGGAAGAATGTCGGGAGTGAGAATTGAACTCGTCACCTTTAGCGTGAGAGGTACGGATGTTACCAATACGCCTGATCGCCTCTATTTCTGTGCATCTGCTGCCTCAAAGTGTGTGATGTGTTGTATTATTTTGAACGAAATGTATCGAAACATTAACTCTTTGTGGTCGTTTGTCTGCTCTCAGCCACTACAGCAAGAAACCATGCTAATCTTATATTTTACTCAACCAAGTATCAGTTTATGCTTTCCTAAACGAAACTTGATGTCTAGTGAACCTGTGCACGAATCAATACGTTGATCATATGAGTAATAGATAACGGTACTTAGCATCAAACAAAGAAGTCACCCGCACAAGACAACGCACAGTGCGTTGAATGCATAGGAATGTGGTACAAAAATCATAACAGCCGAATTATAGCCATTGTAGCACTTTAATGTGATGGAAATGATTGTTCATAAGTATTAGAACCACTGTTTGCATAAATGTCTCATATTATTTGATTAATTGCATAAATGTCTCAAGCGACAAAATCTTTGTTCATCTAAAGTGAAAAGTTCTGATCATTTCGGATACGCAGAAATCATTATTTGAGTAACTACTGGTTTAAATTATGTTGAAATAGTTGTCGAACAATTGTTTGCATAAGTGTCTTATGCCACCTGAATAATCTAATGTAAAAAAAATGTTTGTTAAAAGTGAAAAGTGCTGATCTTTTCGGATACACATTGCTGGTATTTATAATACATTTATTGCAAAAATGGCAAAAGTGTCTCATATTCAATAACATTGTGTATTGATTAATATAATTAACTCTTGGAGACTGCTTCGAAAGATTTCACATGAAGACGAATAATAGAATATAATGTTTATATGAAAGCATCACATGAAAACACATTGTTAAGTTAATACATGTATATTGTTCACAAAATGTTTATTTTTCATAATATTGCATGTATTACTGCTTTTTCAAGGAAAAACAATTCGGACCAGTACAACACCCATGCCCTAAATTAATACGACCGCGTAGGGTTAATTAGCCTCTCTAACTCAATAAAGTTTGTTGTTATAAGAGTGTAACTATGGAACATCAAGTTTGTTGATGTCGGAGCAAATGGAGCAAATGGTAGTTCCAGATAAAAAGTCACAGGAGGGTTGTGTCCGAGACACGACCGCATAGTTGACGTAGGATTCCGTTAGGCTATATGTTGATTTTGGATATGTTTGAAGAATTACATCGTTAAACTCTTTGATAATGATTTGATGGCCCTGAAAAGGGCAATTTTGTTTGATTGTTGGATATTGTTAGTTCACTCCACCAGTGTTTACCGAGTAGTGATGACAGAAAGATGGTAAACAGTCGATGGATGGTCTTCTTCTTCTTGAATGGCGTTAACGTTCCCTGTGGAAGTTTTGCCGTCTCAACGTGTGCATTAATTAGCGTCATTTACTAATACTTAGTTGAGATTTCTTAAGCCAAATAACACGCCTTGAATGTATTCCGAGGGGCAAGCTCTTGAATACGCGGCATGACAATGTGAGACGCTAACCACTCGGCCACGGGTGCACTAGTCGTTGGATGGTGCGTATCAGATAAAAGATACCGAAGTGGTACGAGATATGATGAAAACCGCCCTCTGTGATCCTAGACGAGATGCCTCCTATGTTATGTATGGATGAAATATGAAAAAAAGTCACTAATGGAATATAAAATAGTTACCAATACCGAACACAATTATAAATTTTTCTCATCAGTAAAAACATGTTACTTCAATATAGAGAAAACATATTTGAAATGGGAAAGGTAATTTTCTTTTATAACTTTCACTTTCTGAGTGTTTATTCAACCCAATGCGAATTTTAATTGGACTAACAGCACCTAATACTATATGTAGAGCATATGGGAAATCACTTTTTTAAATATTTTTTTCACTTTTCAAATTTTTCTCGCCGTATAAACTTTCCTTGGGTGAAAATAAACACAACAAAACAGACAGCTTAAACCAAACGACCCGTTCTCGAGCGAGAACACACCTTGGTTTTTATTTATGAAATATGAAATAAATCGTTCCATATATCAAGTCATTTTTAACACAACTGCTACCATATACAATTTTACACTTACACTCGTGCTAAATTTTTCACAATACACGATCGGCCATTGATATGAAATTTAACGAAGCAACCAACATTAAAGTTCCAAATTTTAATTTTATTTGCTAGAATTAATCGTATCACTCACCTTACTTGCAATATAAAAATGCCCCCAACTTGCATATATTATATTTGCAAAGCCGATTTCCCCTGGGCACCTTGGTTTTAATGTCTCTGTTAGGGAACATATTTCGGTAGGAACAAAAGCTCCCCCTACTTTCATATATTTGAAATGTCGATTTCACCCAGGCAGCTTGGTTTTGATGTCTCTGTTAGGGAACACATCTCGGTAGAAACAAAAGTTCCGC
The DNA here is from genome assembly GCF_029784135.1 of Toxorhynchites rutilus septentrionalis. NCBI lineage: Eukaryota > Metazoa > Arthropoda > Insecta > Diptera > Culicidae > Toxorhynchites > Toxorhynchites rutilus. The sequence continues at coordinate 28,154,135 of NC_073746.1, read as the reverse complement.
CTACTTTCATGTATTTGCAATGTGGATTTCCCCCAGGCAGCTTGATTTTGATGTCTCTGTTAGGGAACACATGTCGGTAGGAACAAAAGCCCCCCCCTACTTTCATGTATTTGCAATGACAATTCCCCCAGGCAGCTTGGTTTTGATGTCTTTGTTAGGGACCCGCCGCATGTGTAGTCAATTTGGACCAATCAGAAGTGGGTATTTCCGTTAGGATAAGGGTTGAGATTTTTCAATTGTTCGATAGTTAGTTACATGACATATATTATTTTCTTCAATATAAAAAATTGTTATGGAGTACCGAAATCGATTGACGCAAAAATTTCATCAATCCATCATTAAATGACTGAGAAATAAGCGTTTGAAATTGGACAATTTTCACGATGTGCTCGATTTTCGATTTTCAATTTGTACACCAGTATGTTCCCGAAAGACGTAATCCTACGTCAAAAAGTTCATCAAGGAACCCCATTGTATGTTTTGTATCATGGTTGAGCTTCTTCTCCTCAGCTAAGATAATGTCTATACACGTCCCTATGAACCGGGATTTGAATCAAATATAGAGTCACGTTAGCATATCATCCAAGTCAGCCCAGAAACGGACACCGCACGCGGCTACAGACTGCCAGATAAGCGCATCTTCACCAATGTGCACGATCAGCAGTTTTAGTCAATAAATAAGACCGATCGTGCTAGACCGAGTTAGTTAGTAAGAAGTACAGAGCGTAACCGGTAGTTGTAAAGTGAATAATTGTGAATAAAAGTGATTTAAAATAAACATTTCCTGTTTTTAAAAAGGCGATCACGGCCCGGGTAATGTGATTGGGGCAGCCTGCAGTGCTTGGAAAATCAGTTTCACGAACAACAGTGCAGAAACTCTTGCATATCAGCTTGCAGTTAAAGTGAGTGTGCCGACGAAGTCGAGGCTCCGCCGCGCGAAATTGGATTCCAAGCGAACCTGCCAGAACGACTGAGGTAAGTGAACATTAGTATAATTGTTTCACACGCGTTCTTAGGCGGCTCGCACACCGCAGCAATAAGCAACTAGCAAACTGCAGTACACAATATGCAACAGGAAACATATTTTGTTGTTCTTCGCATACCAGAGCAATAAAAACCCCTGACATTATGCAAACAATCGCCTTAATGTACGAAACTTGTCAAAATATGAGCGATAAGTTGCTATTCAACCGACACGCCGTGTTGCTAGCGACATGTGTTGCTCTGTAAAGGCGACAGCGATATCGTATTGCGTCGGTGTGCGAGATCAACAAAGATTAAATGGAAAAATCCATTGGTGATAATATTGCTTATTGCATGTTGACAGTTGCTAGTTGCTCATTGCTCCGGTGTGCGAGCCGCCTTAGAGAGACGTGAGGAAAATAATTTTATTGATTTCATTTACTACTCGGAAAGTGAACAGTTCTGAGAGAAGTTCTCTTTCCAACCGGCGCTGTGAAGTTCTTAGAGAATCGCAACACCGGAAGATAACACGAGTTCTTAGAGAAAGTGTCTCTTTTGCAAACTTATTTTTAAAACGCATTAAAACTGATGCCTAAGTTTTCCAGGAAAGCAAAAAGTGCTCTGGAAATTACAAGGGAATATTTAAAAAGGAGTAAATCAGAAACTCATATTAGCTCTGACATTAGCGAATCCGACATAGAATCGGTAGAGTCAGGCGAGTTTTCACATATCCCCCTGAGGACTGATTTACCTACACTTGCCACACTATCGCTTGATACAAACAGCGACATGGATAGTGGTATAGCACAACTTATGAGCCAGCTGACTCAGATATCTGATCAGCTCGCAAAACTAAATACAAAACAAGACGAGCACGACAGACAGCTCAACCTACTACTAAATCAACAATTTGCTGACGTTCCAGTTGTTGACAATGAAAGGCCAATGCACAGCAGAAGCTTGATTGAGTCGTTATCTCGGATCCCAGATCCGATAAAAAGTATCCCCTCTTTCGATGGGAATAAAAAACAGTTAAATACATGGATAAATACAGCGGAAAAAACACTCAACACATTTAAACCAAGGCCGTGCCAAAGATGCGATATGCATGGCCTGCGACATCGGTAGCTTCGCTGAGGCGAAGGAAATTTTGATTAACACACTGGGAGACAAATTCGAATTATCAACGTACAAAGCCCAACTATGGAAAAATAGACAAGGAGCAGAAATGACCGTACACAAGTACTATCAAATTACAAAACTGATAGTGCAGAATATTAAAACGCTTGCAAAGCAAGATGAAACATATGCCGCTAGTTGGGGGGCGATCTTGAAATTTATCGACGAGGACGCCTTAGCAGCATTTATTTCAGGTTTAAATGAAAACTATTTCGGCTTCGCCCAAGCTGCAAAACCAGAATCTTTGGAGGATGCTTATGCGTTCCTTTGTAAATTTAACTCTAAAGAAAAAATAATAATAACACAAGCTAATAATTTCGAAAAAAAAAATCAAAAACAACAGTGATAAAACAAATACCAATAACTCCAACAGTAAATTCAAATACCAAAAACAAGGCAAACATGAGACACCTGTTAAAAATGAACAACATGTTGAGCCCATGGAAATCGATCCTTCACTAAGGAGTCGACTAACCTTAAACAAAAGAAATATCAATAATCATGAGGTATCAGAATCAGAAGAAGAATCAAACAACGATGAAATCGACGAGAATGAACTAAATTTTCATCAAATCCAACACAAACAAAATCTAACTTAAACTATTTACCTTTCCTCGATGTAAAAGTTCCACAATTTAAGAGAAACTTAAAATTTCTAATCGATACCGGGGCTAGTAAAAATATTATCTCCCCTGGTATCATCAATAATACAGTAACTACAAAAACGACCGTAATAAAAAACATATCTGGTAACAAAGAAGTCAATAAAAAGGCCAAGTTGGATATATTCAACGGACTGATAAAACCGCTAACATTTTATGAATTAAAATTCCACACATTTTTTGACGGAATTATAGGTTCTCAATTCTTTGCTAAACACAAAGCAAAAATTGATTACCAAAAAGAAACTATCAATATACCTGGAAAAAAGAATTTTAAATTTCAAAAATATTACCCTGCGAATCAAAAACAATACGCATATACAATAACCTTAGAAACAAATACAAATGGTGATTGGTTTGTACCAACTTTTCAAAAACTTTGCAAAAATACTTATATTGCGCCTGGCTTATATAACGCGAATAACTTCAAAACAATGATTCACGTCGTATCTTCAAACAAAACTTTACCTAATCCCCCCAAATTAGGATTGGATGTTAATAATTTCGAAGCGTTCGATCCCTTGCCTACCGATAGGGATAACCTAATCTCCAGGGACGAAATTTCGAATATAATAAGAGTAGACCATTTATCGTCTTTAGAAAAATCAAAACTAATTGATCTTATCCACAATAATCAACAAGTCCTTTTACGCAAATGCGAAAAACTATCATCGACCACGGCTATCAAACATAAAATATTAACTTCCGATGAAACACCCGTGTACACAAAAAGCTATCGCTATCCACATCACTTCAGAAAAGATGTGGAAGAGCAGATCCAAGAGATGTTAGAAAATGGTATAATAACACATTCAGTAAGCCCATATTCTTCTCCAATATGGGTTGTTCCAAAAAAAAACAGATGCTTCTGGCAAACGAAAAGTTCGCGTGGTAATCGATTACAGGAAATTGAATGATAAAACTGTAAACGATAAGTACCCGATTCCTCAAATAGAAGATATCCTTGATCATCTCGGAAAATCTGTCTACTTTACAACATTGGACCTTAAGTATGGCTTCCACCAGATAGAAATGGATCCAAACCACAAAGAAAAAACTGCATTTTCAACGGAAAAAGGGCATTTCGAGTTCACCCGAATGCCTTTTGGATTAAAGAACGCCCCTGCCACTTTCCAGAGGGCGATGAATAATATTCTTGGAGATTACATAGGCAGAACTTGCTACGTATATCTCGATGATATTGTAATAATTGGAAGGAACCTTGAGGAACATTTCATAAATCTTACACTCATCTTGAAAAGACTTTCAGAATTCAATCTGAAAATCCAACTGGATAAATGTGAGTTTCTCAAAAAAGAAACAGAATTTTTAGGCCACGTTATAACGGAAGAAGGAGTTAAACCAAACCCAGAAAAAATAGAAAAAATAATTAATTGGCCGATTCCAAAAAACCAAAAAGAAATTAAACAATTCCTTGGTCTACCCGGTTATTACCGACGTTTCATTAAAGACTTTTCAAAAATTTCCAGAAATATGACAAAGTATCTAAAAAAAGATGTAGTACTTAATATTGAAGACCCAGACTACGTCAATGCGTATAAAACGTTGAAAGAAGTTATTTCAACGGATCAAGTTTTGGCATACCCTCAGTTTGAGAAACCGTTTATACTCACAACGGACGCGTCAGACTATGCCTTAGGAGCTGTTCTCTCACAAATACAAGAAGGAGTTGAAAAACCAATTGCATTTGGGTAAAGAACACTCACGGATACTGAGTCAAGATACGCAACAAACGAAAAAGAAGCTTTAGCCATTAAATGGGCCGTTACTAAATATAAACCTTATTTGTTAGGAGGTAAATTAACATTGATCACAGATCACAAGCCGTTGACCTTCATAAAAAACTCAGATAAAAACTCTAAAATATTACGATGGAGATTGGAGCTCGAGAACTACGATTATGACGTTAAGTACAACGAAAGTAAAACAAACGTCGTAGCCGATGCTCTCAGCAGAAGACCAGTAGAGACAAATAATAATTAAACTTCTCTTCTTTCAGGTCCTCCAGAAGTTGGACCAGAGACAAATACGAATTCCATTCAAAAACAACGCACAAAATATTAACCTCTCATCGGATTGTGGACCCCAGAACCGCAGTCTAACTGGCAATTTTTTAATAACGTTTGACAACTGCAGTATTCACGTGGATGACCAACTCTTTACGAGCATTGCAACGATCAGCAACGAAACTCAAATAATGCAAGGTGCTTTTCATAACCTTATCATCAATCGCAATATTTTGAAACTTCAAAACATCCAAGCCATCAGTAACCTCACATTAGTAAATAGGAAGCGAATGGAAACTTTAAAACTCAAACAGTACGATCATCAAAACTGGATATTTAGCATTTTTGGAGGACTAAGCACAACAGTAATAATAGTAATTGGGATTATTCTTTATACATGTCTTCGTAGACGAAAGATAGTCATCAAAATCCGTCAGCCCAGAATGAGGCCGGCTATCTCGCATAATAATAGCATCAATCAAACAACTTCTACAAATTCCTAAGAACGAGGACGTCCTTTTTTCACCCCCCGGAGGAGTCACGTTAGCATATCAGCCAAGTCAGCCCAGAAACGGACACCGCACGCGGCTACAAACTGCCAGATAAGCGCATCTTCACCAATGTGCACGATCAGCAGTTTTAGTCAATAAATAAGACCGATCGTGCTAGACCGAGTTAGTTAGTAAGAAGTACAGAGCGTAACCGGTAGTTGTAAAGTGAATAATTGTGAATAAAAGTGATTCAAAATAAACATTTCCCGTTTTTAAAAAGGCGATCACGGCCCGGGTAATGTGATTATAGTTTCCTTATTTAAAATATAAGAAACTTCCCATATTAAATTTTAGTTCTACAAAATTGGAACTGAGTATTGTAAAATTAGCATCGCATTTTTTTCAACATGTAGAAAATTTTGGTGAAAATGTTTCAATTCGTCAACAAAAACACACAAAGACATGAAGATATATTCACAAATTTCGATCACAATTTTAGTGATCTTCAATAAATTCATGCATTAATTCAACAGGTATCTGATCATCGTTTGTGTTTCCTTGACTTAAGGGGGTATTCTAGTGTAGAGGCACTTCGAACCTTTTTTCGAGTAGAAACAAAGTATATTTTTACGATTCATTGTATGATTATTTGTTTATCTATCTTTTAGCAGTAAAACAGAAATAGAATGGAGGAAAAATATTCATAATTAAAACTAGATATATTTTACAGTGTACAGTGGAAAAAAACTGGAGACTGTATATAATCGAAACCACCCTGTACTATAAAATGTATACAGTTGAATTGTTTTAGAAATTCTTAATATTAAAGTTAATAAACGCGTCACGAGTTGAAAAAAATAAGAATGTGAGCAAATATTCAACACTGAGTTAATTTCTTCTTACTAGACTTACTTAGTTTTTTACCATACAAGCACACAAAAATTGATCCATCCTAATGCAACATCAAATACAGCGCGGATTCGATTATATACAGTTTTTGATTTCTTTTCACTGTATATAATCGAATCATGTATATAATGGGGTCAAAAAAAATATGTTTTTATTTGTTTTTGTGTATTGTTCGCATGTATTTTTCGTTTCTTGAAAATAAGAGAGGTATTTGATTTTTGATTCATCTCCTTAAGTTCAGAAAACACCTTTCTCACATGAAATAAATAAATTTATCCAGATTCTCTCAGAAGGTGATAGGCGATCATATTTGATGAAAAAAATCCTCTTACGCATATGTTCAAATTTCAGCAATGTCAGAGTTATAGAACTTTTTTTTGTTTCGGACTCTGTTGCCTCAAACTGGTTCTACATGAAAAAGTACGTTACGGAAGACGATTCTGATGCTTTTATATGAAAGATGAGAAAATTTAGTACAGGATATAGTAGAGGATTTTAATAACATTTTGGAAGTGCAAACTTAAAAGTTAATAATTGTTAATATGTTATTATAATTTCATCCTAAAATTTATTTTAAACTAGATTGTTTCTATCAATTAAATTGAAGTTCTTTAACAGCTCTATAATTTGTTCTTTGACGCCCAACTTCTATCTTTCTTAATTTGACTGCAATATCGATATAAATAATTCCTGGTGAAAATTCAAGCAAAATCTTCAAAAATCACTATTTTTACCCCACTGTACATATGATAGCCATTTAAACTTCACCTTAATGTTGAAAGGTTACATTTCTTCTTGAAATAAGCCATATTTGAAATATAACAAAATTATGTTTTTTAACTGTATATAATCGAGTCCAAAATTGTATATAATCGAATCACATATATTTGAGTCCAACCTGTATTATACAGCTGTGATGTATTTGAAATCTAAGCAGTTTAAAAATAAATATGACCAGTTTGAGTCACCAGTCCATGAAAGTTTTATGTCTTTTAATTATTATCAATCAGGGCTACCCTAGTGAAAAATTCCATTGAAAGAAAAGCATTGAAGCGAGCTGAGGCATTTCCGTTCTAGCAGTAAAATGGAAAAAAGGTGATTTAGAAAGTAAAGGAAAGGAACAACAACGCATACTTTTCATATTTCAGGCCAGTCGGTCAACAAGAAGGGGTTCACATTTCTATTAATGTGAGATAATGCTGCAGACAAACGATCATGTTACAGTTACAAACATACAAACAAATCAAGTTTCATAAAACCATTTAACACATAGCTTTTAACTGGCACAATTGTAGAGTGTCGTCCCTATCCTGATTTCTCTAGAAAAAAAAATTAAATTTTGCATAGGGTATTCTGCAGAAACATTTTTTTTCCTCTCTGTAGCCAAGAAGGTTGCCTTTAATTTTACAACCATTAGATAATAATTTGACATTTTTCTATATAATAATTTGTTGAGAATATGCTGTAAGACACAATGGATCTATGCTCTATGGATTTAAACAAACACAAAAAGGATTCGCCATTTCCAGAATGAGGTCTAGACTTGTAGAGTATAGAATTCTGAAGAAATTTAACATGGAAGCATATTTAATTTGCTATGGTCTCCACATCCAAAAAGTTTGAATGAATTCTGAGAGGTTGCTGCCAACGAGACGAGTTGGTGCGAAATTCATCAACTGTATCAAATCTTTTTATGTGTGAAAATTCGCCTCCCTAGACCGAAGGAAGACCTCGACATCCATTGCAGGTCTGCATCGATGTCAATCCACATATTTTGACGGGATCATGCAATCAAAATCTATCCAGCAACAAAAAACAAGCTTTTACCAACTCCGGAAAAATGCAAAAAAAATCTTCAATCATTTATTAGATGGGGTCTCTGTATTAGATCATTTTCGATCTAATACGGAGACCCCAAATTCCTGCACATGATGTTGTCAAATCACTGGTAAAGAACATGTCAGAACTGCGAAAAAACATTCGAATAATTACTAACGTCAACATGTCACACAACAAAATTTTTGGGTATTTCATTTTAATCATTTTCCACATCTTGAACAACTAGTTTAAGGATGCGGGTTGTCGTGTTTTCTATGGTTTCGAACGGAACTAATCGACACAACGCGAATCTATTAATCGTTTGTTTGTAGTCGAGAGGTCTTTGCATTAATATTGTTTTTTTTTATATTTATGTCACACACACTAATTCTACCTTCATCGTTTTATACATTGACATCGACATTATTTCACCTAACCAAAATACAATTGCTAGGTTAAAATGTTACAGCCAGAAAAAAAGCCAAAGAAGCCATGGAAACAAATCTAGTGCAGCTTAGATAAAAACAAATTATATGAGATTCAGTGTTCCAGATTGAATCTAAAGGGTGTGTCACATCAAATTGCATCACGGAAAAAACGCTGTAGAAATTTAATTTTTAGGAAATATATCTTCAGCTTTCGCTTATAATCAGATAAGAGTGTATAGATCACGTTGGCCATGCTTCACTGTCAATTTTTCGTAAATTTGGAAAAATGTCACCGAACGAAAAAGAGCGTCGTGAATTAATCCTGTGCACCCATTTCGAGAATCCGGAGTTGTCACATCGGGACATCGGTAAGATGCTGGGAATCGTCCAATCCACGGTCAGCAGAGTACTAAAACGATACTTCGAGAACCTAACCATCGACCGGAAGGTGAAGAACGGCAAAAATGGATGCTCCGTCAGTGAAAAAGATCAGAAGCGCGTAGTTAAACAGTTTAGACGTGATCCGAGAAGTTCGATCCGGGATGTCGCCAATAAGCTGAATTTGTCAAGTTCATTCGTCCAGCGGACCAAGCAGCGGGAGGGCCTGCGTACATACAAGGTTCAGAAGGCTCCTAACCGCGACGAAAGGCAAAACATGGTGGGGAAGACGCGAGCCCGGAAGCTGTACACCGAAATGCTGACGAAACCGCATTACCTGGTAATGGACGATGAAACCTACGTCAAAGCGGACTTTCATCAGCTGCCGGGCCTGTTGTTCTTCTCCGCAGAGGACAAATTCAGCGTTCCGGAGGAGATTCGCAAGCAGAAACTATCCAAGTTTGCCAAAAAGTACATGGTGTGGCCAGCGATCTGCTCTTGCGGAAAGCGGAGCGCCCCCTTCGTGATGACCGGCACGGTAAACGGACAGGTTTACCTTAAGGAGTGCCTACAGAAGCGCTTACTACCACTATTGAAGCAGCACGAGGGCCCGACCATCTTCTGGCCGGATCTCGCTTCGTGCCACTATTCAAAGGACGTGTTGGAGTGGTACGAAGCCAACGGGGTCACCTTCGTGCCAAAGGAAATGAACCCGCCCAACGCACCGGAGCTTCGCCCAATAGAGAAATATTGGGCGATTATGAAGCAGGCCCTCCGGAAGAACCCAAAAGTTGTCAAATCGGAGGCGGACTTCAAGAGAAAATGGATTTCTGTTAAAAAAAAACTACAACCTGACGTTGTACAGAACCTTATGGACGAGGTAAAGAGGAAGGTGCGAGCATACGGGCTTGGGCTCGAAGTATGAATAAAAAGAAAATGCCAAAAGTTGTTTAATAGTTTTTATTTTACTGTCTAAAATTTTCAAAAGGATCGGTCTACTGGGCGAATTTCTACAGCGTTTTTTCCGTGATGCAATTTGATGTGACACACCCTTTATAGGAGAAGTGTGTAATACGCACCCCCTAAGCGAGACTGGATTTATCTTCACCGTGCTCTTAAAAATTGAAGTAACAACTACGTCAGTACGTATATTACTTAACCCTCAGTCATCTGTAATCTTCCTGTACCGTTTTGTCTCATATTACGAACACTTCATTTTTAAATGTAAATTTACTACACTTTAATGTTACAAATAATTGAATAATGAAAGTCCTGACATTCTTTGAGGTATAAGCTACATTTGAACATCATTTACAGGCATTGATTTAATCTATAATTTCAAATATTAAACATTTGCAAAAAAGTGACAATCAAAACCAAAGATAAAATGCTTGCGATAGCAAATTGCGTAAAAAACAAGCATCGTTATTTTTTTATTTTATTTTATTTTTTTTTAAATGTTGTTCTCTCAGTTTCTTTGTTTGCTTTTTTCATGTTAAGTGCTAGAAAAGGTGAGAATCTACAATAAATGGATGAAAAATTTTATTTTATGTAGAAATATTCATTAAAATTAGTATTGCAGTAGTGTTCGGAAATTGAATCAAGTTTCTTTGCATGATTCAAATTCCGAACACTTCATTTTAAATGTAAATTTACTGAACTTCAATGTTATGAATAGTTGAATAATGAGAGCCCTGACATTCTTTGGGTTATAGGCTACATTTTCACATCATTTACAGGTATCGATAGAGCCTATAATTTATAATATTACGCATTTGCAAAAAAAAAGTGACAGTCAAAACCAATGATGAAATGTTTGCGTTAGCAAATTCCGTAAAAGACAAGCACCGTTATTTTTTCAGTTTTTGTATCTTTATCAATTATTTTGTTTGCTGTTTTCATATTTAGTGCTAGAAAATGTAAGGGACTATAATGAATGGATGAAAAAAAAAAGATATTTTGTGCAGAAATATTCATTAAAATTAGTATTGAAGTAGTGTTCGGAATTTGAATCAAATTTCTATGCATGATTCAAATCGCACACTTCACTTTGAATGTAAATTTACTGAACTTCAATGTTATAAATAGTTGAATAATGAGAGCCCTAATTTATAATATTAAACATTTGTGACAGTCGGAGCCAATGATACAATGTTGACGTTAGCAAATTCCGTAAAAGACAAGCACCATTATTTTTTCAGTTTTTGTAGTTTTTTCAACTATTTTGTTCGCTGTTTTCATGTAAAGTGCTACAAAAATAAGAATCTACATTCAATGGATGAAAAAAAACAGATATTTTATACAGAAATATTTATTAAAATTAGTATTGAAGTAGAGTTCAGACTTTGCATCGAGTTTCGACGTATGATTCAAATCCCGAACACATCATTTTTAAATGAGGATTTACTGAACTTTAATGATATAAATAATTCCATAATGAAAACCCTAACATTCTTTGGTTTGTAGGCTTCATTTTAAAATTCATTTACGGGTATAGATATTGCCTATAATTTATAATATTGAACATTTACAAAAAAGTGACTATCGAAAATCAGTGATAAAATGTTTGCATTAGCAAATTGCGTCGAAAACAAGCATCGTGAATTTTTCCACTTTTGCATTTTAATTGCTGTTTATATGTTTGTTCGGTAAGAATCTCGTTACGAATCTACTATAAATAGTTAAAAAAAAAATTTATGAAGAAATCTTAATCTTATTAAAATTAACGTTAAAGTAGTGTTCGTAATTTGAATCAAGTTTCGACGCGTGAATCGATATCCGAAAGAAAATGTTTGAGCACTATTTTCCGGCAAATACAACGATAGTTCACAAATTAGGGCACAATACAATTCTGGTGCAACAGTATAAAAAGAACATTTGTTAATAAATGTTTGCATGCTCAAAGTTAATCTTTGGTTTAAAACTCATGTTTCAGTTTTTCTAAAAAATGACGTTTTTCAAAAATTCATAAAAAATATATAATATATAGCGCCCTTGGTCCCGAAACCATGTAAATTAGAAAAAACGAACACAATCGATAATAACGAATACCAAATCAAATTTTCTTGCGAGTAAAATATTTTTCCACAAAAGATTAGTTCCAGTGAATCGGTCCAGTAGTTCAAACGTTATGAATTTTTTCAAACAAATGCATTTTGGTTGTTCGGAATTTGAGACAAATGTGATTATTGTAATTTTTAGTTTGTCACCATGAAAATATATTTGTGAATCAAATGAAAAAGAAGGCTCTATTGTATTCAAAAATCAAATTAATTTCGCGATAAAGTACCATTTTGAGTAATGAGACACAGTTTAATGGCCACCAAACTTAAGCTTACGGAATTTGAGACAAAACGGTATTTTAGATACTGAATAACAGAAGTGCTACGAATTTTATTTTGTAAGGCGCCCAAATTCTATATTTTCCAATCACACGGTGTTAAATGGCCCAGCAGAAGTATAATATGCTCATAAGTTGTTTTCTCAGAGTCTATAAAGATCAGAGAAACAGCCTGTATGAATGAGAGATTCCATCAATATATTCTAGAGATGATCGAGCGCTCACGAGCCGCTCATTTGAGCCGGTTCGTCAGAACGAGCGTACGATCCACGGTTCTTTACAAATAACGGTTCAAAAAAGAGCCGCGGTTCAAAAGAGTCTCGGCTCAAAAAAGTGACGCGGTTCAAAAAAGAGCCGCTTTTCGAAAGAGTCTCGGCTCAAAAAGAGCCGCTTTCTCAAAGAGTCTCGGCTCAAAAAAAGAACCACGGTTCAATGTCTCGGCGCAAAAAGCCGCTTTTCGAAAGAGTCTCAGCTGAAACAAAAAAGCTGCGGTTCAAAAAAGTCTCGGCTCAAAAAAGATCCGCGGTTCAAAAAAGAGCCGCCCAAATGAGCTGGCACGTTTCAATGAACGAGCGGAGAGCGTGTTCTCCCAGTATTCGTGCATTAATTCTCCTGTCCGCGCTCTTTTTTCCTACGTTTTCTGAGCACATAATATAGATGCCAGATGTGAGTACCTGTTTTCGTTTTGAAGTCGTTTAATTTTGTGAAAACATACTGAGGTCATTTCAAAGTATGTGAAAACAATTGTTTGTGTGATTTATCGAACATGATTTAGAAATATCGTGATGGTTTGCTCATTTTTGTTCATTATGATTACATTTGAAGACATTTATTCGTGTCATGCAGAGATATTTTAAATCAATCATATGGCATCCTTCACATACAAGCTATTTCTCTCGTGAGAATGTTATCGAGGGTATGTCGTTCTGGCCGATGGTAAGCTGATACGGAAAATATTAAAATTGAGAAGGAAATTAATCTTTTCTTATCGTTTTCTTCATCTGAGATATCCACTGGGAACTCGACTCAATAAATATGACTCACAGTTATCGCCTCTGAATCGGTTGCAAGCAACAAAAACCTTATAGAAATGTTTTACAAAATTACATCGAAAATCGCTTCCAAAGAAAATTATTTTTCTGATTTTTTTTAAAGCATGTTACAAATGTTAAACTTTCATGGTATGATTCTATCATTGACTAGCACGATCGCCTATAACCTTTGTATTTCTATTCTTGCTGGTTTACGAGAAAATCAGGCGGAACAAATTGCCCGGCAGGCGCGTTTTAGACACATCTCCTCTACATAACACCAAATCCTAGAAATATATATTCAAATACCATAAAATAATCCGCGAAACTTTTTCTTTAATTTCTTCATCTGTAAACATAATCAACGGATATGATATCCCGGTCGATTCCAAGTTGGACCAAGTTTCAAGTTTCAAGTTTCATATCCAGCGTAGGAGAAGCATTATCAATATTCCGCACAATAAAAATCCTCACTGAATAATATGGCTCCTGCTAAGCGGACTTACCCAGCGAATGCTGGAAACTTGAAAAGATTTATACCAACAACTTTTCTGCTAACTTCCAAATGTATTTCGCAGTTTGTGACGAGTTTTGTGCTAGTGAAGCAAATACTGCTGCGAATGTCGCGCGCAAGCGATGGACAAATATTTTTCTCGAGTTCACGATGCGATGCTGAATCGTGGGATTTTGGGGGGCGAGTTTGAGCGTCTCGTGTATAGCAAACGTTCGCTTTGCTGTTGCCTTTTGCCCCAAAAACTTTGATATTATTGTTTTCTTTTTCATTGAAGCAACGCGTCTGCCATTGAAGCAAATATATTCAGTTATTCAGTTAATTTGTAGACTGGGAATTTCACAGCATGATTAAATTCTTGGCCTTTAGTTGAATCAAGCCTGTCTTCCGTTTTATCGTTCTTCATTAGAAGTTGAGATGTCCCGAGATCACTGAGAGGGTTGAGAATCTCATAGATTTACATTTTTCTTCGTTTCTATTGGATACTGCGTAAACATGGTGTCTGTTTCGATTCGGAGTATTATCAGATTCCGATCCAAACTGAGTATTATCATTAATTGATCTGGTTCAACAAGGTGCGCTATGAAACTGGAGCCCATTTTTCTCATTTGGTGATTGCATTTTTCGATCGCATCCGATTTCGTCGCATAATAAAATTGAAACTTCATTCGTGCGAAATAGTCACGTTTTGGCTGATTGCCTTTTAGTGGACGTTGCTCTGTTTTTCTTCCCGCTTTTCATATTTTTTCCGTGGGAGCGAGGGAACCCATAAAATTCCAGCACCCGCATAATCGTCGCCCATTTTCCCTGAGTAACTACTTTGCAAAGTAAATGAAAAGTAGTTCCCTGAACATAAATTCAACATAACGACCAGAATCCCAAATTCTCCCGTCGCGACCCCGTCCTGTCCTGTTGGTTTCACCCGCTTGTAAGAAAAAAAGTTAATTAAAGTCGGATCAAGCCTGCCCGGACGTTACAATTATTCTTCTGTTTTCCTTTTTTTGGTTTCGTTTTTGTGGATTCTCGCTGCTTGGGTCAGAGGCAGCTTTCGGTGATTACAAGATTGTCGTTTTGATTCAACCCAGTTTTTTTCTCGGTATAAATTGTTATCTCCTGTTCGTGCTTGCTTGATCATTGATTCTGACACCAAATTTATTTTTTGTTGATTAAAAACAATTTAATGTCAATTTAAAACGATAGACAATTCATTCTCTTTAAACACAATGCACTTATGCACGTATTCAATCTGAAAATACTATTTGCCCTACAATTTTAAAATGTTTTCAACAGTCAACACACATCTCGCAAAAGCAAATGTGTTTTCATGGTATCAAAATATCGCGACATTTCACTGCGAACGTGATAAGAACGCGAAACGATATCACAAAAATCAAAGCTGCCACTCTGCGCCATTCACCACCAAATCGAAGGGAAACAATCACTTGAATGTTTTATTTCCTTTCAAATCAAAAGGGAAACAAGATCCGCTCAAGCAAAAGAATGCATCTCGGAAATTTAACCCATCATCCGATTTGGGACCGACAGAAGCAGCAGCAACAGAATAACAAGTCTTCTTTCGCTATGGCAACTCCATTACTACCAACGGACATCGGCAAAAAAAGGTGACCGGATGTTGGGTGGCGGGTTGCGGATAAACAACCAAAAATAGCACCACCGACAGTGGGAGTGGGAGATGAATGGCAGGAGCAAATGTCTTATTCGGAAGTGACGTTACACTACTTTTACCCCCGCCGTTGACAGACATTGATTGGTGTGCCAAGAAAATGAGATTATTGGTTGATGAGGAAGAAGAACAGGGAAAAAATGGCAAGGATCACAGTGGGGGAAAAATAACATTCTTTCTCACTTCCGCTGTTGCGGTCGATGGTGAGCATTTTTTTTTCCTCTGCTGTGCCATGAAAGTGGCTAAACGACATAAATAAACGACATTCGGTGACATTGATTTGAGGTTGACTTTCACATGCCTTCTCTGAGTCGCGCGGCAAGTGCCGAGAAATAGGTGCCGTAATATCGGGGGATCTGAGGTAGAGATCGAAACGAGCTTATAAGTGACGAGAGAATGGAAGGATGATTTTCTCGGATATATTCGTGGCCATTAACGAAGGATGGTTGAATTACATGTAATATATTTACGCAGGGGATGTCTCTCTCTAGAATGAATAGGAGTAATTTCACCCAGAATCGACGAAAAGTCGGGTTTTCCGGTCTTCTCCCATTTTTTTAGAATCTTTTGGCAACCCAAAATGATTTTTTTTTCTTCTTATTAGTCATGATCATTTTCAGTTTATTGAATGTCCTTATTTCCAGTAAGATACTAGGGTATTTGATGTAGGTTTGTTCAGTCGAAAATCCGATCTTGGTTTGTGCAGCTTTTTAAATGCTGTAGTTCTGCTCACCTGTGTCAAATCAGGTATTCAAATGTTTACAAACAAAAACAAAATTGTCTTTTTCATGATTTACAGTAGATTTATAGAATATTATTACGGATTCACATGTTTTAATGGTTTATAAAGTCCATCTTCTATTGGTGTCAACGCGTCCCTCATTCTAGCTAACTTTTAATCAGTGCCACAAAATATCAAAATTTGTTCACGAATGAAGGAATTAGCTTTTTCTCAGTGTCGGATAAATTCTCTTCTGTTGACACTCAACACCATATCTGTTACAATGAGTATAACACAAGCAGGGATGCCAGGTTTGAAGACATGTCTTCATTTTGAAGACATTTGACCTACTGTGAAGAGATTTGATTTGTGAAGACATTTTGAAGACAATATGAAATATGTGAAGACATTTCAGTATAATAGCGTATGTGGGTTATTGAGTGTTATTATTTCCATGAAATTCTAACTATTGGCCGAAAATATCGTCAAAAGAAGTAGGGCTTTTGTCTTTTGTTCGCTTTTTTATCATTGTCACTTGTTCACTTTTGTTCTTAGTAATGAACGGAGACTCGGGGTTATTAACTTGCTTTTTTAAAACTTTTTCAAGCAGAAAATCCACATGCATATCGAATGAGTTAAACAACAATGCGACTTTTACTTCAAATCTAGAGAACTTCCAGTGGTCTGAATGCATATTTCCCCTAGAAACATTATTTGCGCTCGAGAATTCGAATGATTGTGACATTGTATTTTTTTTTTATTATTTTGGGCCTATACTATACAATAGATTAACCTTCTTTCAAACGACCGCTTCACAAATCGAAGGTTGTCCGGTTAAATAATTAGTTCATGGATATGGTTTGAGTTACAGCCAAAACTTCAAAGCTAAAATAAAACAAATTGAGTTATCACAGCTCCGTATTTGTGGAAGAACTGGTTCTATATTACCTCAATCAACGGTTTATCAAGCCAATTATCATTTCTAAACTCATAAAATTTAGTTCGCAGTTGCACAATATATTCTATGTTTACATTTATTGAAATAAACTTCAAAACCTAAAAGTAAGTTTAATAAAATGAGCTATATAACAATACCAATTTAAATAAACATTGAGTTAGCTATTAAACTTTGCTCAAAAATAAGTTATGAATTGATTGTGAAGATATTTGAAGACATTTTTTCGTACCATGTGAAGACATTTTAAAAAATCACCTGGCATCCCTGAACACAGGAGTCGAGACGCGTGAAGTTTGTCTGGTATATTGAACGAAAACAGCATGAATGATTTTCGCAAAGCCTGCATTCAGGCACTTTCATTACTGTCAATAATTTCAGGCTATTATCATGAACGTTAAGTTGATCTTCATCGCTTGCAGTGAATTTTTATTGAAATCGTGTTTGATTTTCAAGTTTAGAAAAAAAAACCAGGAATCCGAAAAAGGCAACATTAGTTTTTGTTGAGCGTTGACCGTTGTGCGGTGTTGAGCGGCTGAGTGAGGTTTATCGTTGAACGGCGTTGAGCGCTCCGTTCCCATTTTATACTGTACTAGCTGACCCGACGAACTTCATCCCGCCCAAAATAGATTTTTCGATTTGAATACTTTCAAACATCCACGTTTTCTTACTATGTGAACGTTAGTGAGTTCCAATCACTGAACTCTTCATTGATTGATTACCATTTGACCCTTTACAATAACTTTTACTATAAATTGTCTAGTACTTCTACAAAAAATCGTCCTTATAATATAAAATTACAATTCTCGTTCAAGATTATTCAAGCATTTGGAAATAACATGTTTGATACAGAGAATATTACAAAATAAGCTCAAATCGGACCATTCCTTCCTCGCGTTAAGGGCACACCAACACATTTGGCCTTCCATTTTTGTTTATATAAATACAAGATATAGGAAAGCGTAATTCCGTGTGAAAGTCATTTTCCATTTACAAACAAAGATCAATTTCGATAGCGCAAACATCGAATGGACTAACAACGCTTATTATGATGTAATTTTCGAACATGTGTGAATTCAATTTTCAAATTCTGTGAATTCAATTTTCCGAATTTTCCGACCTTCCTTCAAAATTTTCTGAAAATTTTCCGATTTTTCTCTCCACTATATTGATCTACGGGAAGAGACGAATACAACAAAATAAAGAAGGCTAAAATCGAACCATCCCTTCTTCGGGTTTTCCGCTTACCAACAGATTTTGCCTTACATTTTCATTTATATAGATTATAGTGACTTTCAACACTTTTTGGCTGGTTCGTCAATCGTCTGTTATAGTCACCCATTGCCCATCTAATTGGGGGTGTATGGCATTTCCGACCAATCAGGAGTATATTCATAAAACAAAGCAAGAGTTATACTATACATTCCATTGCCGAAGTCGCCAAAAACAAGAATTTTGTGTTATCGATTTCACTTGGTTGACGTTGAATTTTATGCTTTGATTTTCACTAACACGCAATGATCTTCAATTTCGACGTTACGAGTATCATGACCAAAATGAAAATGCAAATGAAAAATGAAATTGGCACGCTTATGTTGCTGTTCATTCCAGTGGCGTTCATTGATATTGTTGTTCCACATTTATCGACTCTCGCTTGAGCAGTAGATATCAATACAAGGCAGGCTGAAATTCGCCGTATTTGAATGTTGTGAACGTGAATATTTTCGGCACTGCTTTTAATCAACCACACCTTTTCTGGATTATAACACTTACAAATATTGTAAACATCATAATTGCACACCATTTGTATAAGATTTATATATCTAAATTATATAATTAATGCATCTGGATTACCACAATTCTGATCATGGTTTGTCCGATGTGCTGATGTTGGTTTGTCCACATGAATACTATGGCGGTCGCTTGGCGCGCTGTAGTTTGTTTCCGGTGTTCTTCGCACGTAGCAAAAATCAAGTTTCTCTGTGTTGAGTGCTGTTCACCTTTAAAATGTCCAAGAAAAGGTAATATTCTGAAGAAAGCTTATATTATGATTGATATAGATAGAATCTAATATAAGCTTGATGACAGTAAATTCATAGAATGAGAAATTCAACATCCACTTGAAAATTCGAATTTCTTCATTCAAAAGTGGTGATTTCTAAAACCGGACAAACCATGATCATAATTGGATCGTTTGTTTGAGAAACCCCATAAGTCCATTTGACGCGCTTGAGAGAAAACGACTAAAAACTGTTTTTCTCAACATTTTGACCATTCAACATCTATTCGTTACTATCAGGTTCGGTTATCACACCCAAAAAACTCAATATTTAGAGAACATTCACTGACAGCTAACGACTTGCTAAATTCAACAAAAAAAAACTGACTAAAGGGTGTGTCACATCAATTTGCATCAGAAATTCGTAGCTGTAGAAATTCGCCCAGTAGACCGATCCTTTTGAAAATTTTAGACAGTAAAATAAAAACTATTAAACAACTTTTGGCATTTTCTTTTTATTCATACTTCGAGCCCAAGCCCGTATGCTCGCACCTTCCTCTTTACCCCGTCCATAAGGTTCTGTACAACGTCAGGTTGTAGTTTTTTTTGAACAGAAATCCATTTACTCTTGAAGTCCACCTCCGATTTGACAACTTTGGGGTTCTTACGGAGGGCCTGCTTCAGAATCGCCCAATATTTCTTTATTGGGCGAAGCTCCGGCGCGTTGGGCAGGTTCATTTCCTTTGGCACGAAGGTGACCCCGTTGGCTTCGTACCACTCCAACACGTCCTTTGAATAGTGGCACGAAGCGAGATCCGGCCAGAAGATGGTCGTGCCCTCGTGCTGCTTCAATAGTGGTAGTAAGCGCTTCTGTAGGCACTCCTTAAGGTAAACCTGCCCGTTTACCGTGCCGGTCATCACGAAGGGGGCGCTCCGCTTTCCGCAAGAGCAGATCGCTGGCCACACCATGTACTTTTTGGCAAACTTGGATAGTTTCTGCTTGCGAATCTTCTCCGGAACGCTGAATTTGTCCTCTGCGGAGAAGAACAACAGGCCCGGCAGCTGACGAAAGTCCGCTTTGACGTAGCTTACGTCGTCCATTACCCGGCAATGCGGCTTCGTCAGCATTTCGGTGTACAGCTTCCGGGCTCGCGTCTTCCCCACCATGTTTTGCCTTTCGTCGCGGTTAGGAGCCTTCAGAACCTCGTATGTACGCAGGCCCTCCCGCTGCTTGGTCCGCTGGACGAATGAACTTGACAAATTCAGCTTATTGGATCATCCCGGACCGAACTTCTCGGATCACGTCTAAACTGCTTAACTACGCGCTTGTGATCTTTTTCACTGACGGAGCATCCATTTTTGCCATTCTTCACCTTCCGGTCGATGGTTAGGTTCTCGAAGTATCGTTTTAGTACTCTGCTGACCGTGGATTGGACGATTCCCGGCATCTTACCGATGTCCCGATGTGACAACTCCGGATTCTCGAAATGAGTGCGCAGGATTAATTCACGACGCTCTTTTTCGTTCGACGACATTTTTCCAAATTTACGAAAAATTGACAGTGAAGCATGGCCAACGTGATTTATACACTCTTATCTGATTATAAGCGAAAGCTGAAGATATAATTCCTAAAAATTAAATTTCTACAGCGTTTTTTCCGTGATGCAATTTGATGTGACACACCCTTTAAGATGTACTTTTAAGCAGGCACTCATACAGCCATTCCATGCCAAACCGATATAGTGGTTCTCACATTTTCGTCAAAAGTGGTAGTTTTGTTCTTTATCCCAAATTATGAGACCCATATTTTTTTATTTTTTGTTAGGGTGATCATTTCCATTTTAGGGTGGTCCAAAAAACCATTTTTTCGCTTTTTTGCCAAAAATGACTTATTTCAAAAATTCATAGCTTTTGAACTACTAAACCGATTCAGATGATCGACATATCAAATTAAAGCCAACTTTTTCTTTTTTGAAAAAAAACTATACCTGCAGGAAATTTGAATTCTGCTCTAGTTATTATTGATTGTATTCGTTTTTCATTGTTTTCATGGTCTCGAGACCAAAAAATGGGAAAAAGATGATTTTTTGGATCATCGGCTAACTTTGGAAAATCATAACTCAAAAACGAAAAAAACGCCTCTCTGGTTTCGAGATATGTTGTGTGAAAAATCCTCACTTTTCCAGAAAAAATATAAAAACTATAGCGCCTTTGGTCCCGAGACTATGAAAACGATAAAAAACGAATACAATCAATAATAACGAGAGCAGAATTCAAATTTTCTGCAGGTATAGTATTTTTTTCAAAAAATACCAGATAATTGGCTTTAATCTGATATATCGATCATCTGAATCGGTCTAGTAGTTCAAAAGTTATGAATTTTTGAAAAAAGTCATCTTTGGAAAAAAGAGGAAAAAGTTGATTTTTCAGACAACCTTAAAATGGAAATGGTCACCCTAACAAAAAATTAAAAAATTCGGATCTCATCATTTGCGATAAAGAATAAAACTACCACTTTTGACGAAAATCTAAGAACCACGATATCGGTTTGGCATGGATTGGCTGCATATTTATAGAATTTTGTGATTTCAATAGTTTGCTTTCGAGGCAGTTTTGAATTAGAAGATGTTTTTGGGTCAATAAGCATTACTCATGCACCTTTTTATCTTTCGAAAGAAGAGATGGACATACCACTTTGTTCAACTGACAAAAAAGGTATTCACGCTCTCGTTTCAGAAATTTCAAACTTACACCAAATATGAAGAAACTACCATTGAAAGAAATTCAATTTGCAAAACTAAACTAAACACTCAGTTTAAGAGAAAGGTCATTTCGAAAGCCTTGTCATCGTTTGGTCGCTAGTTAGATGACTGGCGAATTGTGAAAACTGTAATTTGAGATCGCGAATGGCTTAAGTATGAGTATGAGTATTACATTAAACAGAAACGGCGGAGCTAAGATTGCAATATTTCCTCTATCCATATTGTGCGTAGAACGAATGTTGCATTTGTATTTCGACGCTCTTCTGATGAGCAGTTGCAAAATTTGAAGCCTCTTTAAAACAAAGAAGAAGAAGAAGAAGATTAGCAGTGATATTCAAATGTTGTGCCTCGCTGAATTCATAAAGAAGCTTCAAACTTTGCAGTTCATTTGCCACTAATGTATGAATTTATAAACACAAATAATCGTCATTGCTAACTACATTTAATATGAAATTTATATAACAAAAAACTATAGCATGGTAATAAATTCAAAATTTCATTCCAAATTGGCCCGAAACAATCTTTAATTGTTAGAAGAAAAAAAAAATCATGAAATCATTCAACTTTGTTTTTGGTGGATGATAGCTTTATTGTAAAATATTTCTGAAGACCCTGACACTGTGGAGCATCCTTTCGGAATCGCTGAAGCAATAAAGATTGTTTTTTCTATACATGTGAGAAGATCAAAATGCCACATTACAATTTCACTTTTATTTGCTTTCGTTTCGTTATTATTTAGAATGGACATCAACCCGAAAGTAATTGGTCTATGTTATATGTTCCAACAAATATTCGCTGACAGTATATTGATACTCGGTGAAATTAGGTATATGAAGGTTTTAGGGCGCAATAAATGTTTTCATGGTGGTTAGACACTCCATCCCCCTCTCTAAGGAGGGGTTGCTATACAAATGAAATACAAATTTCCGCATAATTCAAGAAATAATCAAGCAAACGGAACTAAATTTGGCATGTGGAGGTTTTATGGGGAAGAAACATTTCTAAGGTGGTTCGACACTCCTCCCCTCTCTATAAATGGGAGCTCTCACACAAATGAAACACAAATTTCGGCATAACTCGAGAACTAATCAAGCAAACGAAACCAAATTTGGCATGTGGAGGTTTTAGAATGCAATAAATGTTTCTATGGTGGTTCGACATTCCCCCTCTCTTAGGGTGGGCTGTCATACAAATGAAAAAGAAATTTCTGTAGAACTCGAAAACTAATCAAGCAAATGGAGCCAAATCTGGCACGTGAAGATTTTCGGAGGCACGAAACGTTTCTACGGTGAATAGACACTCCTCCCCCCTCTCTAAGGGGAGAGGAGGGGAGGGGTCTGTCTTTGTTCTATCATGTTTTCTGCATCAAACATTTACTCCATGTAACGGAGAAACATGTTATTTGCAAGTGGTTGCAAAAACTTGAACGAGAATTTTGTATGAAAATAATCTGATGTTATAATGATAAGTTTTGGTAGAAGTACTAGGAATAATATAGCGAAAGGTAAATTCAACGGGGTCGATTAGAAGATCAATCAATGAACAGTTCTGCGATTGGACTCATGAACTTGCGCTTAGTAAGAAAACGTGAATGTTTGAAGGTATTGATAACGAAAAACAAATTTTGGGCTGGACGAAGTTCACCGGGTCAGCTAGTTTTTTTATAAAAATTTTTGCTCGAAAATGGTAAGTCCCACAGAAAAGTGATCTATGGAAGAGTTTAAGAAAAATAATTAAATTTTCAAAAAAAATATTTTTTGAAATCCTACACTGAAAAAAAAAAGATTTAAAAAACTAAAAGTCGATTTTTTCAAAATGATCATCTCAGATTTTGATGAAATGATAGATAAATGGTAGATAAATATGTGTCCTATAACTCTTCCATACATCTTTTTCAATATTTTACTTTTTCAATATTTTATTGAAATTAAGTTTATTTCTTTTTTCAGTGAAGAAAGCCAACTTAAAATAAAAATAATAATAATAATAATTAAAATGATGAATGAGTGTTCAATTCAATTCAAATGAAATAAAACTTATGACACATTTTGACATTAAATTCATTTTTATTCATATGATCTTATACCATACACATGTTAACTTATATTCTCAGAGATACAATCATCATATATTTCCTATTTTTCTTTTTATCTAACATTTTGAAGATTTTGAGATCATCTACTGAATTTGAAAACTTTTAGCTGCGATTTTATTTTTATCTACAGGTAAAAACAATGAAATTTTTGTGTTCCTGATATTGTTTTCGCGTGATTGAATAGTTCCTCAAGCTCACTAGCCTTTTTTGTATGCTGTTCTTAGGATACGGTACAGAAATTCAATTTCGTGATCCATTTGTCATTTTGTTTAACTGCCCAATCAAAAAGATCTAGTACTGTTTGGATCGTGTTTCCGTAATCTTGGGCAAGACTTGCTCTCTTTGCCATTCGTTCTAGAGTCCCTCCTATTGCATCACAGGGTCCTTTCCCGTGGGAGGTGGCAAAGAAATGCCATTCTGCTTCTAATCCGTAAACTTTTTTGAAATTTCACAGACTGGCGAAATTCTTTTTGTTTTCGTAGTGTGCTGCCGATGGAGCGGACATGAGAGTCATTTTAGTAAAATCGATTATTTTTCTGACAAATTCTATCAATTTTTCTATAAAGAACTGCATAGTCATTCCACGTCGACAGCTTCGAGAAGTCGCACGCGCTTTGTGTACGTCCCGTTAGTGTGATCGGATACCGTTAGTGAAGCTATTTTTTCCCGCATTGGTGCTTATTAGTGTCGCGCGTGAACTGGATACAGTGTTCGCGATAGCAGAGAGGAAAGGTTCACTTCAGCCAAAGTTGGCAAAGCGTCTGGCTTTTGGTTTTCACCATATCATCGCCATTACTATCGGCATCAGACATCGGTGGTCAATCCCACACAGTGTGAAAGCGTGAAGAAGCAATTTTTGGTGGTGGTAGTGTTCGATTGCCATCTCACTTGCGCGGAGCGCCCAGCACGCAATCAACCGAGCGTCAAGTTCAGCTGCACCGGTAGGTGCGTTTAGGTATTTAAGAGTAAATAATTTTTAAGATTTGATAGTTTTAAGATTTAAGAAAAATATTGTATTTTTTAACTGCCGCATAATCATGGCAGAAGGGGAAAGAGAGTTTCCTAATATGGAAACCTCTGACTCCGAAAGTAATACCGCTTTAGTTATGCAAACGGCGGCAGTAAAATCGCTAAAGCGAAATACCACTTCGGAAGAAGAGTCATCCCACCTCAAAAAACCCCCCTCGAAAAAACTCGCAACCCTCTCCTCTCAATCCCCTGAATCATCCACTTTAACTCAACCCCCGATTTCGCATCCCTCATCTGTGGCTTCCGATCCCCCTCAACCATCCACCTCCTCACCACCCTCTATCGTCACCGTTTCCGCTCAACCATCGACCTCGTCTTCCTCCTCCGCTGTCTCCGCTCCCCGTGTCAAGATCTATCCGGAAGATGCATCTGGAAATGGCTCATGGGTTGTTTTCTTCCGGCCCAAACCAAACGGGAAACCGCTCAATGTAATTCAGATCATGGTTGTGTGTTGTCGTGGCTGATCGGAAGCAAGCTAACGAGATTGTTGTCGACAACCGGCTCATACTAGAATATCGCGCATATGTGCCCTGCCATATCGTAGAAATTTCGGGGGTGATAACAGAAACG
This sequence comes from Toxorhynchites rutilus septentrionalis, assembly GCF_029784135.1. NCBI lineage: Eukaryota > Metazoa > Arthropoda > Insecta > Diptera > Culicidae > Toxorhynchites > Toxorhynchites rutilus. Next base: position 28,128,583 of record NC_073746.1, on the reverse strand, counting down.
GGTCTGACGAGTGAATAAATAAAACAGGGAGATGGCAGATTTAAAAAGCTTCCTTTGACAAAAGTTAAAATTTTGGACTGTCATCAATTAGGAAAAGTATCCCAAGAAGAGGGAAAAACTAAATTCACGCCGTCAGACTCGTTTCGAGTAACTTTTGCTGGTTCCGCCCTCCCTGACTACGTTATGGTGGACAAATTGAGGCTTCCAGTACGACTCTTCGTGCCAAAGCCCATGACTTGCAACAAATGCAAATCAGTTGGTCATACAGCAGATTATTGCGCCAACAAGGAGCGCTGTGCCACTTGCGGAGAGCAACATGTTGGGAAATCCTGCAGTGCGACTGAGCATAAGTGTCCATATTGCGGGGGATCCCCACATGAGCTCTCAGCTTGTGAAACTTATAAGAGTCGCTGGGATAAACAGAAGCGCTCTTTGAAGGAACGCTCAAAGCGCACTTTTGCGGAAATTTTAAAGGGCGCTTCTCCACTGGCTCAAGAACAACAACCAATCAACACACATAATGTCTTCGCCACGTTGCCAGTTGACGAAATAGAAGCGGACACAGCTAACGGGAGCACACCATTTATTTTCCAAGGGAATCCCCGGCGCAAAAATGTGACCACTCCCAAAATTCAAGCACAAGTCCCTCCGGTGATAGCCCCTGTTAGCATGCCTAAAAAATCGAGTGCAACGGATAAGCAAAATCAGGTTCCTCCTGGCTTCCGTGGGAATAGTTCACCTTCGAATGACCCAGCACTTGAGGGGACATCAAAAACCCCAAATGTCCCTGTTTTTCCGTCCAGTTCAACTTCCCAATCGGGATTTATAAAGTTGACTGACATTTTGGATCAAATCTTCATGTGTTTTAATGTTTCCGACTCCATCAGAACCATTGTCACCGCAATGCTTCCAGTATTAAAGACAATTTTGCAGCAATTGATGCAAACATGGCCCCTCCTTGCAATGATTATCTCTCTTGATGTCTAATTTAAATAGAGAGGTCGGAGATATCACTGTTTTACAGTGGAATTGTCGTAATCTTATCCCTAAACTGGATACATTCAAATTTTTAATTCATAAGTTCAATTGTGATGTTTTTGCTCTGTCCGAAACATGGCTTTCTTCGCGAGATGATCTCTCTTTCCACGATTTCAATATTATACGCTTGGACCGTGATGACAGATATGGAGGGGTGCTATTGGGGATCAATAAGTGCCACTCATTTTTTCGAATTGACCTTCCACCTATTGGAGGGATCGAAGCTGTTGCTTGTCATGCAAACATCAGAGGCAAAGACCTCTGTATTGTCAGCTTGTATTGGCCTCCGAGAGCTGCGGTTAGCCGCAAACAACTTGATGACATGTGCTCACTCCTTCCTGAGCCACGATTGATCTTGGGAGACTTCAACTCTCACGGAACTGCCTGGGGGGAACAGTACGACGACAATCGTTCACTGTTGATATATGATCTTTGTAACAGCATCAATATGACACTTTTGAACACTGGGGAAACAACACGTGTACCTAAACCTCCTGCTAACCCAAGTGCTCTTGACCTCTCGCTTTGCTCGAATTCACTATCGTTAGATTGCAAGTGGAATGTAATTCAGGATCCCAACGGTAGTGATCACATGCCAATCAAAATTTCCATCACCAATGGGTCAAATTCTTCTGAATCTATAAACATGGCATATGACCTCACAAGACACATTGACTGGAATAAATATTCGGACGCGGTTGCTCTAGCCATCAATGCCATAGATGGTTTACCTCCATTAGAGGAGTATAACTTCCTTTCTCGTTTGATTCATGATAGCGCAGTTCGCACTCAAACGAAACCCATCTCAGGTTCCACCATTCGCCGGAGGCCTCCCAATCCATGGTGGGATAGCCAGTGTTCCAAGCTTTATCAGGATAAATCGAATGCATTTAAGGCTTTCACGAGAAACGTCAATGAAAAAATTATGGAAAGTGGCTCGAAACATGAGAAATCGTTCTTCAACGAATGAAAGCGAAGAATATTCACATCGGTGGATTTTTAATTTTGCACGGAAGGTTTGTCCTGATTCCGCTCCTGTGCAAAAAATAGTTCGAGATATACCACAAGATAGGTGCGATCTTGATTCCGAGTTTTCGATGGTAGAATTCTCTCTTGCTCTCCTTTCTTGTAACAATTCTGCACCAGGATCGGATCGAATTAAGTTCAACTTGCTGAAAAACCTCCCTGATGTTGCGAAACATCGCTTGATGAACTTATTCAATCGGTTTCTGGAGCATAATATTGTTCCAGATGACTGAAGACAAGTACGAGTTATAGCTATTCAAAAACCCGGAAAACCTGCGTCCGACTTCAATTCGTACCGCCCAATAGCAATGCTGTCTTGTATACGGAAATTGTTGGAGAAAATGATCTTGTTTCGCCTTGATCGATGGGTTGAAACGAATGGCCTACTCTCAGATACACAATATGGGTTCCGCAGGGGCAAGGGGACGAATGATTGTCTTGCGTTGCTTTCTTCAGAAATTCAAATGGCTTACGCCGAAAAAAAACAAATGGCTTCAGTATTCTTGGACATAAAGGGGGCCTTTGATTCTGTTTCAATAGAGGTTTTGTCAGACAAATTACACTCTCGGGGTCTGCCGTCTCTATTGAATAATATGTTATATAACTTGCTTTGTGAGAAACATTTGAACTTTTCTCACGGAGATTCGGCAGTAAGTCGGGTCTCTTACATGGGCCTCCCCCAGGGCTCATGTTTAAGCCCCCTTTTGTACAACTTCTATGTAAGCGACATCGACAATTGCCTTACACAAAATTGCAGCCTAAGACAACTTGCAGATGATGGAGTGGTGTCTGTCGTAGGATCAAACGAATCCGACCTGCAAGGACCCTTACAAGATACTTTGAACAATTTTTCAACCTGGGCCATTGGGCTAGGGATCGAATTCTCCACGGAGAAAACAGAGATGGTGGTTTTTTCTAGGAAGCATAGACCAGCAAAACCAAAGCTTCAACTTTTGGGTAAACCTATCACTCATGCTATGTCATTCAAGTATCTTGGGGTCTGGTTCGACTCCAAATGTACTCGGGGGGCCCATATTAGGTATCTGAGTAAAAAATGTCAACAAAGAATAAACTTTCTCCGTACAATTACCGGCACCTGGTGGGGAGCCCATCCCGAAGATCTTATAATGTTGTATCGAACAACTATTCTCTCAGTGATGGAGTATGGCAGTTTCTGTTTTCAATCAGCTGCCAAAACACACCTCATTAAACTCGAGCGAATTCAGTATCTTTGTCTCCGTATTGCGTTGGGATGTATGCCCTCAACGCATACCATGAGCCTCGAGGTTTTGGCAGGCGTACTCCCACTAAAAGATCGCTTCAAATTATTATCTCTTCGGTTCTTCATCCGGTGTAAGGTTATGAACCCATTGGTGATCGGAAATTTTGAGCAGCTGATCGAGCTAAATTCTCACTCTGGATTCATGAGCCCATATCATGAATTCATCTCCATGCAGGTTGATCCTTCTTCGTATATTCCCAACCGTGTTTGTTTTCCTGACTACATCAATTCCTCTGTACATTTTGATCTGTTCATGAAGGAGAAAATCCATGGAATTCCAGATTATCATCGATCGGGGATCGTTCCTACGATCTTCAATGCAAAGTATGGGCGTATCAATTGTGATAATATGTACTTTACTGATGGGTCCTCTATGAATGAGTCCATGGGATCTGGAGTGTTCAACGAATTTTTTAGCATCTCCTACAGTCTTCAGAATCCTTGCTCAGTATATGTTGCTGAATTGGCAGCAATACTCTGGGCGCTGGACAGCGTCGCCTCACGACCTGTTGAACACTATTACATTGTAACGGATAGTCTTAGCTCTGTCGAAGCTATCCGTTCAGTGAGGCCGGAAAAGCACTCGCCGTACTTCCTTGAGAGAATACGAGAAATTTTGAGTGCTTTATCCAGACGCTGTTATGTCATCACCTTTGTCTGGGTCCCTTCACATTGCTCAATTCCGGGTAATGAGAGGGCTGACTCATTAGCAAAGGTGGCGATATTTATCAGCGTCAAATCGCCTTCAATGAATTTTATTCTTTCGTTCGTAAAAATACCATCGCTAACTGGCAACGCAAGTGGAACGAAGATGAATTGGGCTGGTGGCTCCACTCAATTATCCCTAAGGTTAGCCTCAAACCATGGTTCAAAAGTCTGGACTTGAGTCGGGACTTTATTCGAACCTTCTCCCGACTCATGTCCAATCATTGTTCGTTAGACGCGCTACTTTTTCGTTTTAATCTTGCCGACAGCAATCTCTGCGTTTGTGGCCATGGTTACCACGACATCGAACACGTTGTTTGGTCGTGCGAGTTGTATCTTGTCGCCAGATCGAATTTAGAAAACTCCCTTCGGGCTCGAGGAAAGCAACCCAATGTGCCGGTGAGAGATGTGTTGGCTCGGCTAGATCTTGATTATATGTCCCAAATATATGTTTTCCTTAAAGCCATCGATCTTCGAGTGTGATGTTCTTACATCCTTTACCCCTCCTTTTCGTCCTTCGCGAACTATCGGTTCCCTTCCTACTAACATTAGAATAAGTTAAATTGTGAATATATATTAGATGTAAGGATAGTTTTAAGAATTGAGTGTGAAGTGTGAGTGTGAATGAGAATGTGAATGTAAATGCGAGTGTGAGTGTGAACATTGCTACAATATCCTTACATCCCATCCTTTTCCCAATCAAAGTGTGACACCCTTCTAAACTCTAGTCGACCGCGAGTAATCGGTTTCCTATTTTATTAACCATAGAATTAAGGAAACATGTTAATATTTTATAGTAAAAATATATTTAAGAGCGTGGCTCCTTTAAACCTATGTAACTGAGCCTGTAAAAATAAACGGATTAATAAAAAAAAGAACTGCATAGTCGCAGTGTCGTGTGGTATAACTTCTGAAATAACTTTAAAGCTCACGTTTTATAGTTAATCATCTTTTTTGTAGTATATTTCAAATTGGTGAATAGTTGCTTGCGAGTTATTCCAGTGATAACCCTGTGCCGCATTTTGAATTATGAATGAATAATTCTCTGAAAAATCACAAATTACTATTATTTTTCATTGCGTCAAAGATTATTTTTTTATTCCGCAAAAAAAGCAGACTGCTGTTGGTAAATACCGTCATGCTCTATGAAGTTTATCTACTTTATCAACGAAATACGGCACAAGTTCATCAATTAGTTTTAAAACGATTTCTTCTTTTCCGCTGTCCTCTAACGGAAGAGTTGTTTTTTCATGAATTGATGATTTGGAAACACAATCCAAACAACACTAAAGCTTTATGATTAGGCAGTTCAACAAAATGACAAATGTATGTAAAGGCAAGTGAACTCGAGGAACTATTCAATCACGCGAAAACAATATCGGGAACACAAAAATTGCATTGCTTTATTCATGTAGATGAAAATAATATCCCAGGTTTTCAAATTCAATAAATGACCCCAAAATCTTCAAATGTTAGATAAAAAGAAAAAATAAGAAAGATATGTTGATTGTATCTCTTAGAATATAAATTCGAGTAAAAGAATTTTATAAAAAATGGTCGAAAATATATGACCCTTTCCATATGTTAGTCTAGATAAATTTTCGGAAAACTAAGTGTACCAAGTTGCTTAATTAGGTAAGGTATTCACGTCCAGAAAGTTTCATTCAGTTCTGAGAGGGTCATACCAATCCCATAAACGAGTTGCACGAAATCCGCCAAGAATGGAAAATAGCAGGAGAAAAATTTAAATATAGTTTTTAACGTTCTTCAACTACTCTACGAAAAACTTTGTTTTTTATGAATTTTTCAGAAGACCCATTATTTTTGATAGCGTACTTTTTTGTTGTGTTCAGTAAAAACAACATACTAGTAATAAATGCCATCATTTCTTTATCACCTTCAAGCGATAAAGGATCTCATGACTAGAAACCTATTGAATTGCATTTATAATTTGAACTACTGATACATAGTCCACAGTCTTGCACTTGGTGTTCAAATAATAATAGTATCTGAAAAATAAATTCCATTTATTCTACTCGATACACAGAATCGAATGAACAGAAATTTTAAAAATTAATACAAACAAATATATAAAAAAAATAATAAACAGTCAGCATTATTATCGTTCAAATGCAGCGGCTTCCCTCTTATAAGATCAATCAGGGGCATGGCATTCATATTTCTGGTGTTGCTCCAGCCCTTTTTGTTATCTTCAATGGCATCCCATCGATAGGTACCAATCCCACGGACGAAGGAACAAAATCTATTTTTGGCCCACGGACCGCTTCAAAATTGAAGTTCGACAACAGCATAATCAATGCGATTTTGGAAACCACAGCACCCATCCTGAACCCTGTTGCAATGAAAATTAGTTTTGTTTAAAACCAGACAATCATAGAACGAGAAATAACCGTATCTTACCGATACAATTCCTAGGACCTTCCCCGAAGGGATAGTATGCCTTCTCATCGTAGTTCTTATTATCTTTCTCGAATCGTTCTGGATAATATCGATCGGGCTCGGGGAAATACTTCGCATCCATGCTATATCCCAGTAGTGGTATAACGACTTGGGTGCCCTTCCGGATAATCACATCCGATTCCGGTACCCTGTATTCTTCCGTACACTCGCGGTTCAATATCGGAAGGCCCGGATATTTCCTCAAAGTTTCCTTAACGCACATATCCAACAATTTCATACCATTCACAGCATCGTAGTTGATTTCTCCGTTCGTCTTCTTCAAGGTTTCGTCGATTTCCGCCTGAAGTCTTCCCATCAGCTCGGGATTCTGGGTGAGCTCGTGCAACGAGAACATGATCGCCGCCGTTGAGGTTTCCGAGCCGGCTACGTAAAACAGAAACACATTCGCCGCACACTGACCCAAACTCAGCGAGAGCTCCTTGCTTTTGTTATCCTCCTGTCGGAGATCAATCACCTGCTGGATGAAATCCTTCCGCGTCACCCCGTTCCGTTCGCGTTGCTCAATCTGGTGGGTGACTATTTGCGTCACAAACTCGATAACCTCCGTCGGCAGCGACGTTGTCCGGACGAGCTTCAGCAGTCCAGGACAGACGAATATGGCCGCCGTGCGGAAATTTGTCGATAGTCGGTCTCGTTGAGCGTTGCGAAGCACGGCCCGGAACGAATCGTTGGGGTCGTGGATACAGTTCGCTTCGACGCCGAAGAACACCGAAGCGATTATCTCCAGCACAAACCGCGATAGCAAGTCGCGCATCTCCACTACTTCACCCTTATCAGCGTGCGACTGTAAGTGTGTCTTCAGCTTATCACCCACCTCCAGAATGGTGGGGAGCATACCTCGCAACTGCCCGGAGGAGAAAGTTGGAGTCAGTTTGTTCCGAAGGCTCCTCCATCGTTTTCCGGATAGGCCGAACAGGTTCGCCGAGAAGGGGTCGCCCTCTTCGTTACAATAAACTCCTCGGTCATGAAAGCTGCTGAAGTCCGAGGTCATGATCCGGTGCGCCAAATGAGGGTCTCTGATCAGGATGGCTGGCCGGAAGAAGAGATAGATTCCAACCAGTGCTCCCTTCGATTGCCAGTACAGGTTGTTGATTGCGACTCCGAACGATTCTGTCTTCAGGGCGACCGTTTGAAGATTCCCGAAGGGAATGTGTGGGCGCAAATTTGGCAGTCCATGGCGATCCCAGAAGGAGTAGATGTATTTTAGCAGCGCGTAAAGCAGCACTCCAAACAGAATGATTGTGTATAGTAACATGTCTCCAGTTAATTTGTGAGGAAAATAAACGGGTAATACGAGGCACCTCCGGTTCCAAAAATGTGATATTACTGACTTCACTTCAAAGGCTACCGGGTGAGATTTTATATCAAAAGAATGAAATAAATATTTGATTATATTTGTGGTGGGTACTGTTTACTGTTCATGCGAGATTGTAGTGGGTGTATGTTTCCGATATCTCGTTCCAAGCTGTTTGCAAACAACTGATTATGACCCGTCGCTCAATGAACTCCTGACCATCCACATTTCGCTTGTATGAGTTAGTAACAGTAAGTCAAACGTAAATTTTGCTTGTCATTTGTTTTGGTGCATCGATTTAGCAATGTCATTCCCGAATCTTTATCGAAAACGACGGTATCTTATCAGTAATAGACCAATGAAACAAAAGGGGAGATTGGTAGACATAGGTATAAGATTACGCGATGCTTGTAAGTATTATCTGTCTGACCGATTATGCGGAATTAGTATCATCTCATTTCGATTGTTCAATTGTTAAAAAGTCGTGTAACAAGTAGTCGATTTTTGTATAATTTATGTGATTATTGTAATAACTGAATTGGAATCTAATGATTCAAAGCACATATTATCATCGAGTATTTGATTTTTTAGTTTTTCCACTTAGCTCCACTTAGATTTGTTTTTTAGAATGGACTGTTTTGACACTGGCATTTTAACTTAAATCATTGGCAATCATTTGAATCAAATAGTATTCCATACTTAATTGAATTAGGTAGAAAACGATAGAAAGTATTGAACTCTATAGATTCTTTAAAACAAACCAACCAAAAATGGGTTAAATGATAACTCATTGCAAAAACATCTGGAGCAGTTTATCGGATAAAATGATATTTTATAATTGAAGGATAGCTTTACGCTTGACAGAAACGCAACAATCAATCAATAAAATAAATTTTGCCTGAACTTCTTAGATTGAAACCAACCGGTGGCCCAACAGATGAATTGGGCTACATAACATCCAATTCTGAAGCAATTTTCATCATATCTATCTATTGATCATCTATAAAACAGCTGGGACTTAATCGTCAGCCTCGAGCTGCATCCTCAATGGTTCAATTACAACAGAGGCTTTTTGAGTAAAGAGTGCGTAAGTACTATATCATTTATGTGCATCTCTTTGCCACGTGTCCTGTGTTTTTGAATTGAACACAAAATTTTAAAACAAAATTTTTAAAAGAGGTCATTTTCTAAATTGGGATTTGAACAGAAGATTTCCCAGTCTCCTATGTACTGGGTTATTCAGAAAATTCGAGTGCATTATCAAGAACAATCCTCGATACACAATATGTGAATAAGATATTTCATTTGAAATATATATCTATCACCTTGAAAACATAACATCTATAACATTAAAAACACATTTGAGCGAGAAAAAAATTCTCCATTTGCTACCAAGAAAGCCGCAAGCATTAGCTATCCCCCAAGGCGGCAGAAGGTCATGCATTATGATTATGTATTATGAGAACCAGTCTACTAAGAAACCAGTCGATAAACTCCAACAGGTACTACTCGCAATTAGATGAATTAATGGCATCCAGGCAATCGAAGATAAACGTCTAGAACTATCCAATAGGAGAGGTATCGTTTTCCATCAGGACAATGGCAGACCTCATGTCTCATTGACGATCGGCTTTGAAGATGTTTGGGGTATGGCTGGGATATGCTACTCCAATCGCTGTACTCACCAAATATTGCACCTTCAGATTATCACATGCAGGTCCTTGTAAAATTCTCTTAATTCTAAAAAAATCGTTTTTCTACATGCATTTAATTAGTATTCCAATGCAACATCAAACTTTTTTTTTTGTAAATACACCTTACAGAGCTGATGTATTTATATACAGAAGAGAACGAAACAACAGCCATTCGTCGACGCAAAAGATGTTGAGTCCGCTTAAATTTATATTCTCATATTTTTCTACGAAAGTGACTTGCTATTCGGTGCCTTTTTTTGTAGGACGAGCTATGTTTCACAGCAAACTATTCTTCAATTCGTAAATCAAGATTATGCGATCGTATTGAATAATGTTGGGCAAATCGCTGATGGAAATTCGATCCATGAAGATTTTGCGTAAATATGTGTGTCACTCATTGAGTATCCTTTTGGATCCAGCCTTACTCAATCGAAACTTATCGAAACAGTGCTCAACTCTGATCATTTATTTGATCTTGTTTAGAGTATTGACGACGGAACTACCGGTGGGAGGTACATCTACAGCATGAAAGATACTTGAACTGAATCGACGAAACCAAATAATTGCACGTATTCATCTGTTAAAGTGTCAGAATCATAAACACTATCCACAATTTGGATTGTATCGTTTTTGACGTAAGATTACGTCTTTCGGGAACATATTGAGGTACAAATTGAAAATCGAAAATCGAGCACATCATGAAAATTGTCCAATTTCAAATGCTTATTGCTTAGTCATTTCTTGATGGATTGATGAAATTTTTGCTTCAATCGATTTCGGCACTCCATAATTTTTTTTTGTATTGAAAAAAATAATATATGTCATGAAACTAACTATCGAACAATTGAAAAATATCAACCCCCATCCTAACGGAAATACTCACTTCTGATTGGTCGAAATTGACGACACAGGTGGTGGGTCACTAACAGAGACATCAAAACCAAGCTTATTCTTCTTCTTCTTCTTCTTCTTCTTCTTCTTCTTCTTCTTCTTGAATGGCGTTAACGTTCCCTGTGGAACTTTTGCCGTCTCAACGTATGCATTTTAACTAGCGTCATTTATTAATACTTAGTTGAGATTTCTTAAGCCAAATAACACGCCTTGAATGTATTCCGAGGGGCAAGCTCTAGAATACGCGTGACCATAGTGCAAGCCGAAGGAAATTTCTTTGACGAAAAATCCTCCGGCCAGAACGGGAATCGAACCCGAACACCCGGCATGATAATGTGAGACGCTAACCACTCGGCCACGGGTGCACCAAGCTGCCTGGGGTAAATCGATATTACAAATACATGAAAGTAGGAGGAGCTTTTGTTCCCACCGAAATGTGTTCACTAACAGAGACATTGAAACCAAATCATTATTAAAGAGTTTAACGATGTAATTCTTCAAACATATCCAAAATCAACAGATAACCTAACGGAATCCTACGTCAACTATGCGTCAACTCATTTGTTAACTTCATTCATAAACAGCCTGTACCTCATAACTAAATATACTTAACAAAAATGACAAATGAACTATGAAGCGTTCAACGCCACTTTTTCAATGATCATATTTTACGAGATATCGATCGATATCGATATCGATTCATTTCTCCATAAACTTTTTATTTGTGGGGAGTAAATATTTAAGAGTATTTGTTGTATGGCGTGCTTAATTATGCTAAATTATGAACTCTGAGCGTCATGTACGGGCTATTACGGAAACGGATGTTTGATAAATAAATATAAATGATAATTCACAGAATTCACTTAAAATCAAAAGAAAAATTATATTCCAGTGAATATCCATGGGTGGGCAAAAAGAGAAGGAAAGTCTGCAGAAAATCAAAGTGAACATCGCTATATAGCGTTTGCATTGAAAAAAAAAGGATTTTTTCGGATGGTGATGAAAAAAACTAAGACAGATAATTGAGTTTGAAAAATTTCCCATGGAAGGTAATTCGATTAGTTTCCTTGCAAAGAAAATCTACGCCCTTGCGGGCGGCCTTTCGGCAGTTAACCGGAACATTCGCCATGGCGAACGAAAACATGCGTGTTTTCGCCATCACGGTTAGATCTCGACTGATAGAGCTGTCAATTTTTTATGCTGACTCATGGGTGCCTATGATTGATGCAGCATGGGTAGTTTGGTCAGTGCGTGTGAAGGAAAATCGTAAATTTTTATCCATTTCTTTAATGCAAACGTTAAGCAGCGACGTAAATTCGAGCGATCTAGGGACGAATGACCTTAGGGTTACAGTACCTTAAAAAACAAGAAGTGAACTGAACTGAGCTGAACGCATGGACTTGAGACTAGATGAAACAAATTTCGCCTGCGACACTCATTGAATTTTATGCTAAATGCTTGTTTTCCAGTATTGTTTTGATTTTTTAAGTTCCCAACGCAAAACTTCCAACCTGTTTTACGAAAAACATTTACACATGTACACGCGATGTTCAAAGTCCATGTTTTTGTTGTACACGAACATGCTTTTCGCTAGTGTTTAATGTTCATTCCAAACACGCCCAATGATGCACAAACACAGACAAAAATAAATAAAACAAAATAAAAATAAAACCTTCCTGAATTTGCCACCCGTGGCACATTGAACCCATCAAAGTTCAGACCGATAACGTGCCTATCGAGTCTGTACAAAATACTGAGCAGCATCATTACCGCCAAAGTTTCTGTCCACTGCGAGGAAGGATGCAGGAAAAATACGCATGGCTGCAAAGATCAGCCCATCATCAACGCAACCATAGTCTGCCAGGCTGTATATAACCAGCTGAACCCAAGCATGGTCTATATCGATTACAGGAAGGCTTATGACTCCATACCTCACTCGTTTCTCGTCCGGGTATTGGAGCTCTACAAAATTGAAACCGCCGTCGTTAGGTTCCTGCAGCATGCGATGAGGCAGTGGAGTACGTCTCTGCACCTTAGTGATGGGGAAATGTGTTGCAGTCTAGAACGCTGCAGATAAAGAGGGGGGATATTCCAGGGCGACTCTTTCAGCCCGCTTTGATTTTGTTTGGCACTGAACCCCCTCAGTAGGACGTTCAATAGAAACAATCATGGCTATTAAATAAGGTATGGCGACGGCACCCACGAAGAAGTGACCCATACCGTTTACATGGACGATCTCAAGGTCTACGTTGATTCACGTCAGCGTCTAGGTGTAGCTATCCGGGTTGTCGAAGATACAAGCAGGAACATCTGCATGAAGTTCGGCTTGACAAGTGCCGCTGTGTCCATCTGCTGAAAGGACAACTCACCGAATCCGGAGGCTACGAGGTCTATGCGAGTTTATACAAGACATTTTTCGTGGCTAATCTTACAAATACCTTGGATTCCAACAGCTCACTGGGACTCGCCACTCCGCCATCAAAACGGAGCTGCGAGACAAGTTCTTGAGTCGAGTGAACTGTGTCCTAAGGACTTTCCTCAACGCGGGGAACAAGGTACTCGCGATCAACACATTCGCAGTTCCCCTGCTGACCTTCAGTTTTGGTGTAGTCAAATGGAGCAAAACAAACCTAGAAGACCTTGAGAGAAGAATGAGGAAAGCATTCAAAGAGCCGGAATGCACCATCCTCAATCGGCACAGGAGAGAGTCTCACTACCACGCAAAGAAGTGGGACTTCGAATAGTTGACATATCTGCACTGTGTGTTGCCCGGGTACGACAACTGCGCGAATACTTCGCAGAACGCGCCAACCAAAACGCGCTATACCGGGCTGTCTGCGCCGCCGACAGAGGATACAGCGCTCTGCACTTGGCGCAAGCGGAGTACCAACTCAACTGCAATCTGCAGACAGTGGAGGAGAAGATTGCAGCTTGGAAGAAGAAGGCAGTGCATGGCGGCCACCCCCATCAGCTGGACCGGCCACACGTCGACAAGGCCGCATCTAATCTGTGGCTAAGGCGTGGTGAACTCTCTTCAGTAGTAGAAGCCGACATGATAGCCATCCAGGACAGGATAATGCCGACGAGAAACTGCAGGCGGTACGTCTGACATCAAGACGTTGATGACATTTGCCGGATGTGCCATCAACCAGGTGAAAACATAGAGCACATTATGGGAGGCTGTCCCGTTTTGGCCAACGCAGCCTACACCGAGCGCCACAACAACGTGGCCCGTATTGTTCATTGACAACTGGCGCTGCAATGTGCTCTACTGGAAGACAACGTACCAAACTACAGGTACCTGCCTGCGCCTGTCCTAGAAAATGACCGTTTCGAGCTGTACTGGGATCGCACTGTTCTGACCGACCTCTCGATCCAGCACAACCGCCCAGATATAATGGTTTATGACAAAAGCGACCGCAAAGTCACTATCATCGATGTCGCTATTCCGTTGAACCAAAATCTGGAGGAGACCCACGGTCGCAAAATTTGTAAGCACCGACCGTTGGCCGTGGAGCTCAAGGAACTGTGGAGGCTAAGGGAGCTCCCAAGAATTGTTCCAATCACTCTCTCTGGAACTGGAATTGTCCCGTAGAATCTTCTGAAAGTGCTTAAGGGGTTGAACATGGAGAAGGAATTGGCCAAAAGTCGATCATCCTTAGCACCTGCGCGATTGTCCGACAATTCCTAGGTCAGGACTGAAACAGCACGAGCATGCAGATACGTGCATTCCGCAGAGCTTTGTCGCCTTTTGGCTTTCAGAAGCCCGGGGGCAGGTGAATATTCTGGCTAGGTTCGCCTTCGTTAAGAAGTGAGATAAGTCTGCCAAAAAAAATGTACAGATGACACGCGTTGCTCACATCATAAACAAACACAACGTTTATATTTCATGTACAAAGTACAAAACATACAACCCATTTTCGCAGTATTCATTGTTCTTCGTTTCCTTTGCGAGTTTTTGGATAAAAAGGATAAGAGATGGGTGGTTTTCGAGAGTTGGAACTTTTAATAAAATGGAAGCTGTATGACTATTGCATTTGTTTTCCATTACGTAATACCGTAATGCTCCAAAACCTGTAGAGTTTACTACGACTACTTTGCAATCTAATAAACATTAGACACAATTTTATACGATAGCAACAGGACATAGTAATCTTTACGTTCTATTTGGATCATCCCAGTAATATTTAATTAGATTCGAAATATGTCCGGAATTATGGACAATTTGTTTGCATGTTTAAGTACGAGGGTCGTTCAAAAAATAAGTTTCAGTGCCTCAGAAATCGCGGAAAAATTAAGTTAGGACGAAAAACAAGTTGTTTTTCGTAATCTACGTTTTGACGTGGGACTACGTCTAACCGGAGTATATGGGGGGTAAAATGAAAACCTAAACACAGAACATGCAGGAAAAAATGAAAGATTCCAAATGCTTATAACTCGTACATTTCTTACTGGATCGGAAAGATGTTTTCATCAACTGATAGGGAATATTTCTTCGCTTCTATCGCAATTAATAAAATGTTATTTTTCATTCGATAAACAATTGAATAACTGTAAAATGTTAAGCGTTATCTAAACGCCCTTACTGCCTCGTTTTGATTGGCCCGATTTACGGTTTCCCCAACACAGTCATCATAACCAAGCAGCGTTGGGGAAACCAGCATTGCAAATACATGGAAGTCGGGGGTATTTTTGTTCCGACTGAAATGTGTTTCTCTAACACAGACTTCAAATTCATGGAGTGTAGGGAAATTGGCATTGCAAATACATGTAACTCGGGGGCATTTTTGTTCCATCTGAAATGTGTTTCCCTAATACATACTTTAAATACATGGAGCGTGGGGAAATATGCATTGCAAATACATGCAAATCGGGGGTATTTTTGTTCCGACTGAAATGTATTTCCCTAACACAGACTTCCATGGATTGAGCGTGGGGAAATTGCAAATTCATGCAAGTCGAGGGGCATTTTTGTTTCGACTGAAATATATTTCCCTAACACAGATTTCAAATCCATGGAGCGTGGGGGAATTGGCATTGCAAATACATGCAAGTCGGGGGCATTTTTGTTCCGACTGAAATGTGTTTACCTAGTACAGACTTCTAAACCAAGGTGTCATCATATCAAACGTAAAAGGAATGTCATTAAATTTACTTGTAACGAAGAACATAATCATGAAACATGTACTGTAGGAATAATATTTAACTTGAGAAAACATTGTATCATTAATATTTAAGTATGTAGCCTATATTTGTTTGATGAAAATGAATGAATAAATCTATCACAATTCATGAATTGACCTTACATGGCATTATACAATCTTTTTACTCACAAAGCAAATATATTGGATTCAATTGAATTCGGAAATTTTTTCATTCAATCAAAAATTTAATCAATACAAACAAATGATTGCTAAGCTAAGGTAGTCCCACGTCAGCCTTGCGGTTATATCATATATATAACCCACCCAATTTTTATTTCCTATTTTTCTACATAATCGTCGTAACGTTCGAGGCATTTTTCATAGCGTGGCACGAGTTTTTCTATTACGATAATGCGCGGCCCCATTCTGCTCGCGTAACTCAAGATCAATTGAAAAAATTCAAATGGACTGTGTTCGAGCATCCTCCTTACTCCCCAGACCTCGCCCCTAGCGACTATGACTTATTCCCGGTGATGAAACAGGCGTTCGGCGGTCACCGATTCGATAACACTGAAGAAATTCGTGACGCAGTTACATCGTACTTCAAAAAGTTGGACGCTACGCACTTCGCGCTCGGAATAGAAAAACCCGTGCCACGCTTTGAAAAATGCCTCGAACATTACGGCGGTTATGTAGAAAAATAGAAAATAAAACGTCGATTACGAGAATCTCCTTGTTTTGTGTCCTAACTTTATTTTTCCGCGATTACTGAGGCACTGAAACTTATTTTTTGAACGACCCTCGTATTACGGTATTTCAAGGAGCGGGCATTTTATTCAGTTTTCAACTTCTAAAAATCGTTTTTCAGTCGACGCGTTATTCGAACGGAATGCTCAAAATGCAATGTTCCAATAGTTACGACCAATGATCTCTAGATAAGCATAAATCTTAATTGTTTCAAATATTTGCGCTGTAACAGGAATAGAGCAATATGTATACATTGCTTCTCACCCCAACAACTTGTGTGTAATGTTATTATCAATATATCCGTAATTTTAAGCGAATATCTAACGCCAAGATAAAAATGTGAAAATGAAAATCTGAAAACGAAAATTTTTCACGAAGTTCGAAGTTCTCTGTACTTCTAATTTTTTCATCGAGTGTAGATAGCATACGAAAATAACGAAGAGGAAACGTTTCAAAAACTTTATAAATCTTTATAAACAATACGTGTTTGAGTGATGTGTTTGAATGATGTGTGTTCGTCGGTTGTTTGTTTGAGAAGCTTTGATTAATATAGTGTATATTCCATGTTTTGAAACGATCGTGTTTTGATTAATCATGTACATTTATACAAGCCGCAGTATGTTTTGCGACTATGTTTTTAGTTTTTTTAAATACATTTTGTTTTGGGATTCATGGTTCCGAAATTCAGTCCTATCAAATAACGGAAAGTGGGCCAATATGTCATTCTCTAATTTAGTGTGCCACTAATTTGTGCGAAAAATACGACACAGATTCTTCCCCCTCAATGATATCAATTCGATAACTACAGCTACCAATTTCCCCATAAAATATAAATATCAACTCAAGTTCCAAAATATGATTTCTCTTATCTTTAATTAAGGTCATTACTTTCATAATTATTACCCCACCCTTAATGGGCCGCATCAGTTCAACTTCCCACATACGATTTCACGGTAAACTTGCATCTTTATTCGGACAGTTCCGATTACTCAGTGCTCCCTTTCTCTCTCCGATTTGAGCACAACCACCCAAGCAGCAGGCAAAGCAACGCCGAACTCGTTTGAGCTCCAGTAGCAGTCGAAAATATTGTTTGTGGTTGTACAACCTTTTGCAACCTCTGCTTCAAGGAACTCACCGTGCTTTCAACTTTTCCAAATAACCAGCTCCTCACCGTTGTACTTTTCATCTCTTCTTCATGATTACATCCTTACCTTACAGTACCCACCCTTCCACCTCCCCGTAACCAACACAAGCACGTCGTAACATGAAAAGTTTTCCTCGCTCATAACCCAAACAAGAGTAACTTTTACAGTACACATTGAAATAAATGTGGATGAAAGTTTTCTTTTCTCCTCCACACCGCAGAAAAAGTTGCCAAAAAGCATACATCTTGCTATCTTGCTACCTTTCTCACTCCCCGAACACTGGAAACCGCCATGAGTTGAAATAAATAGGGACCAAGTTTCACCATCTGAACTTGCCACTTCGGGTCGGTACCGGGCGGTGGGCTGTTGCTGTTGTTAGGTGGTAGGTTTATTTTTCTAGCCAATCTCAAGTGTCCAGTTTAACTTTTGCCAAACGGTTCCATTACAAGCGCTGGGAGATAGCAGGTGGATCGGTTGGAGCAAGCGCAGTTTATTTTCGGTAGTTTTATAGATGAAACAATGTTACGCCGAGGACTTTACTAATGAAATTCACGATCAGCTGTTAAGCGGTCGATTCGATGTGTCTCGTTTCTATTTTCAGACGAATTCCATCTTTGGGTCTGATTCCGGGCACCGCTGTGGAGAAATCAAGCTTCGATTCACTGAGCGTTGCGAAATTGAACTTTGACAACAGCATAACTAAACATATTTTGGTCACCAATACACCCATTCGGATTCCTGGTAATGAAGAACTCAATTAAATACCGTCTATTCAATTCAAACCTAATGCAACTCACCGATACAGTTTCTTGGTCCCTCACCGAACGGAGCGTATGCATTTTCATCGTAGCTTTTCGTTTCGGGGTCGAACCGCTTCGGATGGTATCGATCTGGATCAGGGAAGTATTTTTCATCCGCGCTGTAGGCGTGTATTGGGATGATCACTTGGGTACCCTTCTTGATCACCACCTCGGAGTCGGACACTTTGTAATCCTGTGTGCACTCTCGATTCAGTATTGGTAGTCCGGGATACTTCCGCAAAGTTTCCTTGACACACAGATCCAGTAACCTCATTCGAGCTACCACATCGTAGTTTATCCCCCCCATAGACTCCTTCAGCGCTAGATCTATCTCCGTCTGTAGTCTTGCCATCAAATCCGGCTGCTGACAGAGCTCGTACAGTGTGAAGCTAATAGTCCCGGCTGTCGTCTCCGTTCCGGCGACGTAGAACAGGAAAACATTCGCAGCACAAGTTCCTACACTCAAGCCGACTTCACCATTTTTGGTATCCTCCTGGCGAAGATCGATCAGCTGCTGGATAAAGTCTCGTCGCGTTACCCCGCTTCGTTCACGGTTCTCGATCTGTTGCGTAACGATGTTTGTCGTGAGCTCAATCACTTTCGCGTCCAACGATTTTATTCCGGGGATCTTAAACAACCCGGGACAAATGAAGGTTCCCGCACTGCGGATACTATTGATCAAACTCTCCCGCTGAGTGTCCCCCAAAACGGTACGGAACGAATCGTTCGGATCGTGGATGCAATTTGCCTCGAATCCGAAGAACACAGTGGCGATTATCTCCAGCACAAAGCGTGATATCATATCGCGCATTTCCATCACCTCGCCCGCAGCGGCAGCCGGCCTCAAATGATTTTGAAGCTTAACGCCCACACCCAAAATAGTCGGAAGCATGTTACGCAGCTGGCCGGAGGTGAAAGTCGGCGTGAGCTTATTTCGCAGATGCTTCCACTGTTTTCCGGCCAGAGCGAATAGATGTGCTGAAAACGGATCACCTTCCTCGTCGCAGTAGACTCCACGGTCCCGGAAGCTGTTGAAATCCTCAGTCATTATCCGATGGGCCAGTTGGGCATCTCTGATCATGATAGCCGGTCGAAAGAACAGGTAGATCCCCACGAGTTGACCTTTGGTTTTCCAATAGATGCTGTTGATAGCCATCCCGATGGATTCCGTCTGCATGGCGACCGTTTTGAGGTTCCCGAAGGGAATGTGAGGCTTCAGATTTGGTAGTCCATGTCGATCCCAGTATGAGTAGATATATTTGAGAACCAAATAGAATACCACGGCGAGCAATGCAAATGTGAGTGTGAAAATCATCCTCGAAGCGGGAGGAATAGAAAACCCCTTGACATTGAATAGATAGGAAGCCACTAGACGATGTATATTTTCCCATCGCCTTTTTATAGCTTCTGTGACATGAAGCCGTGTGAGAAACGCTCACTTGTGATTTGAAATTGTTTATCAATAAAGTAAGATGACTTGGCACGTAGCGTGCCGATGTTAGCGCGGTTCATCTTATCGATGGCGGCTCAAAACAATATGACGTTCGATGCAAGGCGGTGATTGCAAGTTTTTCGATTGATGACACGTTCGCTGAACATGCAAAGCCTGGTCTCAATATTTTTCCCTCCTGGGAGCCGAACTTCATTTTTGAGGAAGTGTATACACATTCCAGAGGCCACACATTCCAGATGAGAGGGTCTCCTCAAAATGCGCAAATTCACGTGAGTGAGTACACGTGCTTCCAATAGTAATGTTCAGTTCGAGAAATCGCTTTCTGCCGATAGCACAGATGGCAGCAGACAGTGGGAGGGAAATTGATAGATTGGCTATCATTTCCATTTCAACGTCGTCTACCTGTGATAATTCACATGAGGAACGTTTGCGTTGGAAGTAGGTATTCTCACAAAGAAATGTGCTTCGAGCGGAAAGAAAATGTGCCACTAGCAACCAAAACGTTCAATTCGATCGATGCTGATACACTCAAGCAGAATATTTATGTGCTATTATGTACTTTACAGTATGAGCAATTCCACGCTGAATCGTCAATCAGTTACCTCAACGATCTTAAACATTGCAAGCTGCTGAGAGCATTTCCAAAATCGGGGACCTTTTCTTCATTGAATCATAACATGAAAAGACCCATTCCATGAGGTTATGCACCAATGAACCAAATTTCAAATTTAGTTTCAGTGAAAAATTGAAAACGTAATTTGAATAAGCACTAGTTATATCATAAATTCCATGAAACGAATTTGATTTTTATGCGCCAACCTCTGAGAGAGGCGAGTTTAAAAAACTACATAATTATATTTAAAATATTTTAAGTTTTCAGTGTTTTTATGTTTCTTGAGATATCTCTGCACTTGCTTAACCAAAATTCATTGGCTATGTACCATTGAATGGATAATTAACTCTACTCGGACCCTTGCTGTTTGTTCTCTTCATTAACGACCTCTGCACGAAGCTAAAATCTAAGAAGCTGTTGTACGCTGACGATTTAAAGTTCTACCGAGTAGTTACATCGACTCTGGATTGCTACGCACTTCAAATGGACATCGAGTCGCTATTGGAATGGTGCCGATTAAATGGAATGGAAGTCAATGCCAACAAATGCTATGTGATTTCTTTCAGCCGTTCTCGTATTCCGCTTTTTATCGACTACAAAATGGGAAACACAATTTTGAAACGTACCAGCACAGTAAAGGACCTTGGAATACTTGTCGACAGCAATTTGAGATTCACTGAACACATCGCCGCAGTAGCGGCCAAAGCGTATTCTATACTTGGATTCCTGAAGCGCACCACAAATCACTTAAAGGACGTGTATAGTTTGAAAACGTTGTACTGCTCACTTGTGCGCAGTGTATTAGAATATGGAGTGCAGGTTTGGGCTCCGTATCACGCTGTTCACATCAACCGGATCGAACGGATTCAAAAGCATTTTGTTCGATATGCTCTAAGGCGCCTAAACTGGAGGGATAGGACGATCCTGCCATCTTATGAAAGCCGATGCATGTTGATCGACCTACCGACACTATCAAGCAGACGAATACTCCTTCAACGTATGCTCATATTTGATGTTCTGACAAACCACGTCGATTGTGTTGACTTACTTGGGAAATTACGCTTCAACATTCCTCTTCGAGTGACGCGTCAAGTGGATTTTTTCCGTCGTTCAAACCATCGCACCTTATATGGGATGAATAATCCTCTGGACGTCTGCTGCAATCGCTTCAACGAAGTTTCAGATTTTTTTGACTTTGGAATGACCAAAAATTTGTTTAAAATTAGAATTAACTGATAAGTTATGTCTGTGCGTTACATTTTTATAGCGAAGATATTTTCAATACACATTAAATGCTTGCTCGAAGAGCCGTGGGTAGATCTAGGTTTAATTTTGTAATTTATGAGAAACAAGCATTTGAAAAACAGGTATTTTTAAGTGTTGTCACGTCACAAAAATAGAGCTTTTTTTTTAAATTTATCAGCTGAACCTAAGTTCAAACCTTTTTATACTTGGGTTTCTCTGAGCAAACAATGAGAGTCAACAACCCACAACATTGGGTTGAGATCGGTCCACAAATAGAGGAGTATCAACTGTCTCAAGAAGTCGTTGTCACGTCACGCAAAGTATACGATCCATTCCAGCGTGACGTGGTAATATTTTGACTTAATACAAACATTATTTTTGCGTTTTTATGTATGAAACACACCAAATTAAACGATGTTTTAGGGAAATTGAGAAAATTCACTACAAGAATCATCAGTTGGAGAATACTTTATAGATAGATTGGTTTGTTGTCAGTCAAATACTTTTGTGATGACACAACACCTGACTTTGTTACTGTTTCGGACTGTTCAACATTAATATTTTAAACAGAACTGAAACCGTTTCAATACATACGAATGAACATACTTCTATGTTTTGTCAACAATAGATGAACGTAGATTCCACAATATAGAATTGATTCATTTTTCAATATCCGGTTTGCTGGTAAAAGTATTGAATAACGAAAAATATGGAAACCCCATACGATTTGGGTGTTGGTTACAGGTGTCTTACCAGCGGAAGTAGAATATCGTATTCCGATGTCAATTTAAAATCGAGGATGGTGACTTCCGGCTCATTAAAAACGGATCTAAAAGACCGGAAATGACATGACATTCCACAATACAATCGTGAATGTTAGCGTTGGCATATATCCATGGGTACACGAAGAAGAATGAAAAAAGAGAATAAAGTTTGATAGTGAGCAGATAGGATCCAAGCGAGAGGGAGATAATATTTAAGTGGTAAGAACTTAGCCTTAGAGCGACGTTTGTGAAGTTAGACAAAGAAAGTATACATACAGTTGCACACGCAAACGTCAACGGTTAACGAACAAAGTGAACGTCCAAGTCAAAGTCAAAGTCACCTTCAACACGCTAACATAAACGCCCTTGCACAGGTACGATGCAACACAAAGAGTTTATCAAAAATTTCTGATAGCAAAATAAAATGCGTTCCCCCTGTAGTGAGCGCCACTCGATGAACCAGGATTGTGCTAGCCATTGATGGCAAGCGCCAGAGTGAACGTATAAACAATCACGATGTAAAAATTAGAGGTCGGTATAGCACCATCTCTAATTTTCCCAAACAACGGCATATCGTTGGTTTATTCATTCATTACTATCAACAGGCCTGAACATGAGTGCCCTAATGATACCTAATAAATTAATAACATAAAATACTTAATCTACTTAAAACTATGCCTAACTGGAAAGAGCGGTCAAGAATGCCTTTCTTAAACTGGCGCGAGATAAGTGAAAGTCATAAGATAAGTAACAGCGGTTAAATACACGAGACATACTCGATACGGGTTCGTTGTAACCGTAGTTTGTGCGAGAGTGAGGAAGGCAGAGAAATGTATGTGAACGCAGGTTACGAGGGCGTATATTAAAATCGATCGACTGAAGAAGATCAGCACAATCGATTTTCGAGGAAATTAGATCGGATATAAAAGTTGCCTTCGCTACATCTCTACGTACGCTCAACAAATCGAGTCCGATCAATTTACAACGATCCTCATAGCTGGGTAAGTTCGAAGGATCGCTCCAGGGCAAGTTGCGTAGGGCGAAACGGACGAATTTCCGCTGGATCACCTCAATTCGCTGGACACTATTTTGGTAGTAGGGAGACCATACTATGCACGCATATTCAAGATGAGAGCGCACTAAAGCACAATAAAGAGCTTTGATACAATGTGGGTCTTTGAATTGCTTTGTGATGCGAAAAATGAAACCTAACATCCTAGATGCCTTGGTGGTGATGTATGAGATATGGTCGTTGAACGTTAGCTTTGAGTCTAAGACGATACCAAGATCCTTGATAGTTACAACACGTTTCAAAGAGATATTGCGTATTTTATACGAAAATGTTACAGGCGATCGTTTCCGCGTGAACGATATGACTGAACACTTTGCTGGATTTAAAACCATTCTATTGGTTTCGCACCAATCAGAGAAAATATCGAGTTGTTGGTGTAGGAATATCGCATCATCGACACTATTCACAGTGTAGAACAATTTAAAATCGTCCGCATATGCAAGTTTGGGACACTTTAGACAAAGATTAATATCATTGAGGTAAAGCAGGAATATATAAGGACCGAGATGACTTCCTTGAGGTACGCCCGATGTCACCCGAAAAGGAGATGAAACGATATCGCCGATTTTCACTGACATCACACGATCAGTCAGATATGAGTGTAACCAGTTCAAAAGAAAACTATGGAAACCTAGACGCTGGAGTTTGGCGACAACGATATCGTGATTGATTTTGTCGAACGCGGCCGAAAAATCTGTATAAACAGCATCGATCTGGTTACGAGACTGCAGAGAGCGGGCGATGAACGATGTGTACAGCACCAGATTTGTAGAAGTAGACCTTCTGGGCACGAAACCGTGTTGTTGGTCGGAGATGTAGCTACTGCAGGCGTGTGAGATGAAATTCAAAACTATTATCTCAAATAGTTTGGAGATAGAACAAAGGCAAGCAATACCTCTATAATTTTTGACGTCCTTTTTGCTGCCTTTTTTAAAAACGGGGTAAACGAATGAATTTTTCCAAGCCTTCGGGAAAACTCCACAGCGTAGTGAGCGACTGAACAATAGACTTAGCGGTGAAGAGAGTATGCTTGAACACTTTTTCAATACGATAGAAGGGATGCCATCTGGCCCAGGATTCGAAGATCTCTTAAGATCCAAACACGCAAGTTGTACTTTGCTGGAACTTATAGCAGGATTAATACAGATAGCAGGTAGGCAAGGTACACTACTGGCGGCTTCATAAATTTGCTCATTGTGAAGTCTTTCGCTAACGAAAACGCTACTGAATTGTTCTCGGAATAGCTCACATATGCTTATTTTGTTTGAAGCATCCACATTGTTGCGTGTCATTATGGTTGGTAGTCCTGACTCCTTCCTCTGTACATCAACAAATCTCCAAAATTCTTGTGGGTTCTTTTTCAGATTACTCTGAACACGGTCCAGATGAGCTCCAAATAGCGCTCTGTTCAATTTTTTATAGTCTTTGTTGATTTCTGAGTAACGGGCTTTCCAAAAAGCTCAACGGAGATTGGAAAATTTCCTCAAAGTAGAACGTTTTACCCTCTTCAAACGTTTCAAAAGATGATTAGACCATGGCGGATAACGGGAGTTGCAGGCTGTTTTCTTGGGGACAAATCGATCAATCGCATAGAGGATAACATTAGATAAAGACTGCGTGGCTACCTCTATATCGCTGTCAATCAGAATGTCGTCCCAGCTGATACTTGTGAAGAAACGATTCATTGATGAAAAATTCGCTTTACGATAATTGTAGTAAGTAGATTCGATGGTTTCAATAAAGACGAGTGGTGACGTTTCGATCAACGAAACAAGAAGCGGAGGATGATGACGACATATTTTAACTAAAGCGGAAGGAGCTTTGATCACCGTTGTGTTGTGAACCATTTCTGAATTGGTGAAACATAGGTCGAGCATACGATTATTATCGTTGAGGATTCCGTTCATTTGACATAAACCGGCAACACTAAAACTGTCTAGTAAACGTTCGGTTAAACAGTTCATAGATGAACGTGAAGAATATAGATACAAGTGTTTACTTGTACTCTGAGTCCACCTAATACCGGACAAATTGAAATCACCAAGTAATAGAATGTTGTCAGTCAGTGACATTCGATTTGTTATCCAATTGAGCGAGGAGATGTGCGAATCTATTACAGTTGAGTCGTTTATGCGATCTGGAGGTATGTATGCAATGCCAATATAAGTGATGTGGCTATAGAACGACACGGCAACCCAAATTTGCTCAACAGTACAGCCGTCAGGAGGAAGCAACTCTCGTGATATGAATTACTACAGGTAACTGGTAGATTAAATTTATATAGTCTATTTTGATGAACATACCATAAGCAATTGCAATCGCCTTGTTTCGCAATGTTTCACAATATAAAAGAACATTGAACTCATTTTGTATACAGGTCAACCAATATTTCTTCTCTGTTTTTGAAGCAATGAAAACGCAAAATGGCGCTAAAACGCTAGAATGAAGAGAGCCAGAAAAAAGTCACCATGTTAACAAATTGTCAGCGTTATGACACTTTTCATTTGACACTACTGTAAATTCGATAGGAAGTACCGTTCCTGAGATACAAAGAGGGTTAGGTTCAGAATCACCGGTCGCGTTAGGACCCCACTTCCCTATAGGATGGACATTTGAGAAGGGAAGGGGAGATCTCAGAGGAAAGTGAGAAGTATTTAGAGTAATAAAAAAC
The DNA here is from genome assembly GCF_029784135.1 of Toxorhynchites rutilus septentrionalis. NCBI lineage: Eukaryota > Metazoa > Arthropoda > Insecta > Diptera > Culicidae > Toxorhynchites > Toxorhynchites rutilus. Next base: position 28,102,518 of record NC_073746.1, on the reverse strand, counting down.
ATAAAAAATAGTATATTGCTTGCTACAATACGGTGAAATTCTCATTTAATACAGCTTATTGACTCTGTGACGTGACAACGCTTCGTGGAGACTGTTTTTCGCACAGAGCGCGTTGTCACATCACAAAATGAATGCCGATTTTTGCAATGTTCTTGCGAGTTTTTCGAAAAACTGGATATACAGGAATCACCGTTCATCTTTTGTTGACAAATCATAGAACAAAGCTTACGTGTATGTTTTGAACTGGAACTGAAAATACAACATTAATGTTCAAAAGTCGGAAACCGCCGCAATACTTTTGTGACGTGACAGGTGTTGTCACGTCACAAAAGTATTGGGCTGCCAACAAGCGAATTGAACTCCAACTGAAGATTCTTATAGGAAATTTTCTCAATTTTACTTTGACATCGTTTACTATTTGAAAATCGTGTGATTTATACATGAAAACGAGAAAACCCCTGTTTTTAGTGAGTCAAAACGTTGTCACGTCACGCTGGAATGGGTCAAAAGTGTTTGACTGTGTGTCTCGACAAAGTTCCATGACGCGACACGATGATTGTACCAGTGAGGGTAATCTAATGTATTTGTTAAAACAGAAAGCAAATTCATTCATTTTTGAGCTTAATTTCAGTTGATAGTAATGACTGATGCGTAAACGTTCCACTATTTTTCACCGCAAACGGATTGAGATGCTCCATTCTTTGTTTTTGAGAGACTTTAAACTTTGCAGTTCATTCGCCTCTAAGCTACAACGAGCTCCGTCTGCTGCCTAAATTCAACTTCGATCCATATTTCCTTGGAATATGTTCACGCCATATGACGAATCAGACTCCAAAAATAAGTACTGATGAATTTCAACATTTCCGAAACAGCGGCGGCTGAAGCGCATCGAAAGCTTTGAAAAGTTCACGGAGACGCAACTATAAGTGAAACAACGTGACAAGACACTTCAAAATGGGTCCTAGAACATTGTTTTTATGTTCGTTCGCGTAAAGGAAGCCATAAATCATACACTCTGTCCAACTTCTATAAGACCAGGTGATGATCTTGCTGCTTTGTGTCATTATAAACAAACAATGATTCAATTTATATTCTAGTGTGTAAGTATTGGCAATTACCATACACTGCATGATATTCATATGTGTGTATGCAAGCGCTGAGCGTAAACGAATGTTTTCGTATTTTTCAAGTGTCAAGTTTCTATAATACCAGTTACATTTTCCGTTGTTGTAGTTGTTTTGATAATCAATCTTGAAAATGTGCTCACGGAGAAAGAAGAAAGACAAATCGATGCATTTCACCAAAAAAAATGCTGATATCAGAGAAATTGCTCGTCGGATTGGGCGATCCCATCCAGTAGTGCTTAATTATTTGGCGAATTCTCAAGGATACGGTAAGAAGGACGCTCCACGTAAATCGTCAGAGAGCTTCGACTTACGGGATAAGCGGGAAATATTTAGTACAGCTTCGAATGCCTCAAAATCGCTCATGGAAATGAAACAATATTTCAACTTCTCTACTACTCGGGTGACAATTCGCAAATGTTGGTTAAAAATCCTCACAGAAAGAGGTTTTAAGAGGTTAAAGCTCCTCATCTTACACCATCTCACATCGGAAGACGTCAGAGTTTTGCCAAAGCTCACATGAACCGACAGTGGGACAAGGTATGTTGTGACAAAGAATGTTTCCAAAAGAATACATTTTGCTATAACGAAAAATTCTTCATTTGATAGGCCATCTTCACTGACGAAAAACGTTCATTCTGGATGGTCTTCATGGTTTCACCGGGCAATGGCGTGATTTACGGAAAAAGGAAATCTGTAAAATTAATTGGGTCGTTTATATTATTTATCGCGGGTTATCGAACTCCAATCGCTATGACGGAGAGTTAACTTCTGGAAACCTGAGAAGGTAACCGAGAGAATTCCGTTAATCATTGAGCATTCTTTTTTATGGAATTCCTATCGCAACGCTGGAGACCTAATATTTGGAAACCTGAAAAGGTAACCAAGAGAACTCCTCGAAAATAATTTAAACCTGCGTTAACAATCGAGCGTACTTTTTTATCGAACTCCAATCCCGACGGCTGAGAGTTAACTTTAGGAAACCTGAAAAGGTAACCGAGAGAATTCCGTTGATCACCGATCGATAAGCCTTCGTACTAAACGGCGCATATTTGATCTAAATTATTTTATCTAATTTTGCTAAATAAACGTTTCAATTTAATGTAAAAATACTGGATTTTCTGCCTCCCAACCTAGCATGAAAAATAAAGATCCACCACAAAGACAATGTACGACGATTTTTGATCCAAGCAATGCAAAATTTTGTAGAATTTAATAATAATATTTCAATATATTTCATATTATTGGAAACTACTTTCATTGAGTGGATATCCGAGTAATCAGTCAATATAAGAGCATTCAAGTTCACATTAGCGTTCTAATAATGATTTGCAAATCAACATGCATATATTTTTTACTTTCAATATACAAACGAAACCTCATTTGCAAAAAACTGACTCACTAAAAAAATGTTGGAATAATTGTATGTATGGTTAAGGTGGAGGCGATCTGGCGTAGTGGTAACATCCATACCTCTCACGCAGAGATCACGAGTTTTTCTTTCTCACTCCCGACATTCTTCCAAAAACGGAAGTAAAAGTGACGAACCAGCCGAAATGTGTTGAAAATCACTATAATAAAGAAAAAAAAAGTATGTATGGTTATATAAAGGGTGTGTCACATCAAATTGCATCACGGAAAAAACGCTGTAGAAATTCGCCCAGTAGACCGATCCTTTTGAAAATTTTAGACAGTAAAATAAAAACTATTATACAACTTTTGGCATTTTCTTTTTATTCATACTTCGGCCCAAGCCCGTATGCTCGCACCTTCCTCTTTACCCCGTCCATAAGGTTCTGTACAACGTCAGGTTGTAGTTTTTGACGTAGGACTACGTCTTTCATTTCTATACCGGGGTATAAAATAAAAGTTTCGAAAACGAAAGCGTTACGCCGGACACCGAGATTTTGAGCGTTAATAGCTCTTAAACAACTGAACGAAATGGTATGATAAACACTTCATTCGAAAGATAAAATGTCTACGCGTTATATACTTGTTACTTTTTCATCTAAAAACTTGTTTCAATAGCCTTAAAATTGGTTTCAAAACAGGCTATTGAAATCACCAATCGGTATATAAGCGAGCGCCGCTCGTAAACCCACTCAGTTATAATTGAACAGCGATTGGAGCATGTTGTCGCTGTTGTTGTGAAGCTCTTCGTTTTTCATGAAAGCGCTGATGAACGGTGTCACCAAGAGCCTGTTTGTGCACCTTAGGCCAGAAGGGAATCCACCAGAAGGAGAGTGATGCCACGGTTCCGCTTGAAACATCGGAGCAGCCGCCACACATACATACACGCGCGGAACCCTCGTTCCGCGTTCCGCGTACCAGTTCCCCTGGGAATTGAAAAATACATTCATGCGAAAGAGTTTATTTTAATGTTTTCTATTCATACAACACTGCAACCAAATACATTTGGTTTTGTGATTTTTCAATCAATCGCAATTGACAGGAAAGCTTCTGAATATTATTTTTCCCCATCAGTAGATAATTTTCGGTTCCCGGAATAAATCGCCACAGAAAACGACTGCAACAGAAACCACCGCTTATAAAATGTGTAGTAGGCTATAAATATTGTGGCGCGGTATTGTATTTCAAAACAAGAATTAACCGGGCAAACGTATCGCCCCAGGCAAACGTAACGCCCCGGGCAGACGTATACCGTCCGACGCTCGCTAGAGCTCGGTCGGACATTGCTAAAGGATCGTATCCTATGTTTCAAACTAACCGGGCAATCAGTGGATCCCAGGTTTGCGTGCGAGACACCGCCGCTTCCGACGGCGGGTCGGCGGTGGACTCGGATTGCGTCATCTTGGCGGCATGGGCCGCCTCGATTCCTTATCCTCGCCAAATGGGGACTTCGTCCCCATTACATTGTCCTCAGAATAAATTTCGAAAAACGAGAACAAGAGAATAAATTTATAATAGAAATGTGAGGCACATGATGTTTTTCCCGCGCCAAATATTTCTAGCCTACTACACTTTTTCTAAGCGGTTGTTTCTGTTGCAGTTGTTTACTGTGGCGATTTATTCCGGTCACCATAATTTTCGTATCCAATATTGGATGCATAACATGAAAAACGGAAAATGTTACACATCGCGAAAATCATGTCATTTTCGAGCGATTATTTGCATCCTACTCATATATTGCTGCGACCCAATACATTTCGTTTTGGATTTTTCAATCAATTGCGATCAACGTAAGACCACGTCTTTCGGAAATTTATTAGAGGTGCAATGAATCTTTAGGAATTCCCGCTCTACGCGCACTGGCAAACGATGTTTACTCAACAGTTTCTCAAACGAGAAATGGGTGTTGTGAGAAAGGATTAGCGAACGCAAAAACGACAAACGGGAGAAAGAGATGTTTGAAGGTTGAAGGAAATTAGCAGAAAACATCTTCATTTTATCTTCCGAATAATGTGATTATCATAGTACTTCCTTTTGCCGGAAACAGATTAATAACGCTCAAAGGAGGAATCGATTCCTCCGAGGAAATACCCAGCGCAAATTAGAATCGACTATAGATTGCGCCATTAGTACACAAATAACTTTATAATGCAGTTTCATCAAAGTGATTTGTTCGATATGGGGAAATATTCACTACATCATGTCATGTATTTCATATTCTTCACTATCAAAATCCATATCCATGGCACCTATCGGTATCGAATTGTCATCGACAACACGATTTTCGCTAAATGCTCTCTTCAGTTCGGCCTGCAAAAAACTTTCCTGAACTCTAATACATCAAATTAGGAGCCCTGAAAAGGGCTGCTGATTATATGCTAAGCTAATAGCACGCTCTCCTCGGATACGATGGGCCAAGGACATCCTTGGGCATAATGTGACGCGCTTTGCGTGGATAGCATACAAATTGGTATCTTCGAATAGGCCTCCTGCAGTACCATAACCGCGAAGTTTGACGAGCAAGTCGGTTTTGAAGTTCCGGGCAATTCCACAAACCAAACGCTGCAAAGGTAGCTTGCGGATCAGCAGTTTGTTCGACCTCTGAAAGCGACGAATTTCACTTAAAGTTCCCGGTCGATAGCGATGTGGCTTCTTCACGCTTTCTGCGGCTGGTGCACTTATCCGAGCTGCTTTCATGGTGCCTTACCACCGAAAGACTAACGAGCTGTCTTCTTGGTCCCAAACAAACAAGTCCTCACGGTGCGAGAGTAGAGTAAGAAATGAACGAAAGCAAAGGAAGCGTGATATTATATACCATAAGAGACCCTCTTTATTATATTCTTAGCTTAGCCTGAGAGAGAAAAGAATAACATCGAAGTAATTATACAGTAATGTATTTGAATCCGGACACTTTGTGTTACATTCAATATCATACCGCAGCCACAACATTTCGTGCATGCTGAATTAATACGATTGATTAGTAAGTATCAAGTAACTATCAGTAACTATATTAGTAACTATTAATCGCATAAATTGAACATGAAAAAAAATTTTATGGCTGTGGTATGATTTTGAATGTAATGCAGTGTCCGGATTCAAAAGCATTACTTCTTTTACAGTACAGTTAACTCAACTGAAAATTTTTCAGTTCGGCCTGCAAAAACGAAATTAATTGGAAGAGTACAGCATAATGCATAGACGTGAGTATGAGCTTCCCCATCTCACATTCCAATAGGATTAATGGGCTTCCAAGTGGGCGCGCTACATACGGATACGTATGATTTCAATAACCTGTTTTCGAAGCTATCATTAAGCTATTGAAACAATTTTTCGAGTCAATAAATAGCAATGATATAACTCTTGGACATTTTATCTTTTGTATGAAATGATTATCATACTGTTCCGTTGATCCGAAGCAGAATGAATCACGCTTAAAGAAGGAATGGAATGGAAAAATCTAATCGTTGCTGAAAAATAATCTGCCAGTTCCCGTAGGAATTGAAAAATACATTCATGTATCGAGGAAAATCTGGAAAAATCTAATCGTTGCTGAAAAATAATCTGCCAGTTCCCCTGGGAATTGAAAAATACATTCATGTGAAAGAGTTTATTTTAATGTTTTCTAACCATATAACACAGCGACCAAATACATTTGATTTTGTAATTTTTCAACCAAGTGTAATTAGCAGGAAAGCTTCTGAAGGTTATTCTTCCCCATCAGTAGGATATTTTCGTATCCAATATTGTATGCGTACGCAACGGAAAATGTTTCGTTTCGCGAAAATTATATAATTTTCAATCGATTATTGCTCAGTCTCCGAAAGTTTCAAACTCAGAGAGTTCATTCCCCTCTAGTTTGCCTTTCAAATTGCTATCGTAAACCATACCTTCTCTCGATTCAATCGCGCACAAAAAGCATTTATTCTGGTGGTGAAACGATATTCTGGTGGTGAAACGATATTCTGGTGGTGAAACGATATTCTGGTGGTGAAACGCATTCGCTTAGAGGCGAATGAACTGAAAAGTTTAAAGCCTCTTTAATCCAACATCATCATCATGAAACGCATTCAATTTCCGTGAGGACATCGACAAGACAACATCGTTACTGAACGAGCTGAACTAGCTGGACGAGCTGAACGAGCTGAACGGCGAAGGATCGAGGGATCGAAGGATTCATTACCTGGCCTGACCTGACCTGAAACGCAATCAGTTTGTTTTAACTGTGAGGGAGCGCAGAAAAGCCGATCGATCAGAAGGAGAAGAGAAGGTGACCAGGAGAGTATCAGCATCGAAAAACGGTTCCCCGGGAAGACATCGAAGCAGCCGCCACACACACACATGCACGCGCGCAACTCTTTTCGTTTGCTGGTTATCGAGAAGAAACCTGGAAAGAAATGATCGTTGCTGAAAAATAATCTGCTAGTTCCCCTTGGAATTGAGAATTACATTCAAGCGAAAGAGTTTATTTTAATGTTTTCTATTCATATGATGCTGCGACCAAATACAATTGGTTTTGTGAGTTTTCAATCAAGTGAAGTTAGCAGGAAATCTTCTGAAGATTATCCTTGTGAAGAACCTTGTGCCTCCAACGTAACGCTCTCGTTTTCGAAGTCCCCCAAATATTCATTTACACATTCATTCAGAATGGATTTAGATTCAACTTCAAACAAATGATCTCTAAATCAACGATAGTCCTACGTCACCCTTGCGGTTATATCATAGATATAACCCACTTCCTGTTTTTTTGAACAGAAATCCATTTTCTCTTGAAGTCCGCCTCCGATTTGACAACTTTTGGGTTCTTCCGGAGGGCCTGCTTCATAATCGCCCAATATTTCTCTATTGGGCGAAGCTCCGGCGCGTTGGGCGGGTTCATTTCCTTTGGCACAAAGGTGACCCCGTTGGCTTCGTACCACTCCAACACGTCCTTTGAATAGTGGCATGAAGCGAGATCCGGCCAGAAGATGGTCGGGACCTCGTGCTGCTTCAATAGTGGTAGTAAGCGCTTCTGTAGGCACTCCTTAAGGTAAACCTGCCCGTTTACCGTGCCGGTCATCACGAAGGGGGCGCTCCGCTTTCCGCAAGAGCAGATCGCTTGCCACACCATGTACTTTTTGGCAAACTTGGATAGTTTCTGCTTGCGAATCTCCTCCGGAACGCTGAATTTGTCCTCTGCGGAGAAGAACAACAGGCCCGGCAGCTGACGAAAGTCCGCTTTGACGTACGTTTCGTCGTCCATTACCAGGCAATGCGGCTTCGTCAGCATTTCGGTGTACAGCTTCCGGGCTCGCGTCTTCCCCACCATGTTTTGCCTTTCGTCGCGGTTAGGAGCCTTCTGAGCCTTGTATGTACGCAGGCCCTCTCGCTGCTTGGTCCGCTAGACGAATGAACTGGACAAATTCAGCTTATTGGCGACATCCCGGACCGAACTTCTCGGATCACGTCTAAACTGCTTAACTACACGCTTGTGATCTTTTTCACTGACGGAGCATCCATTTTTGCCGTTCTTCACCTTCCGGTCGATGGTTAGGTTCTCGAAGTATCGTTTTAGTACTCTGCTGACCGTGGATTGGACGATTCCCAGCATCTTACCGATGTCCCGATATGACAACTCCGGATTCTCGAAATGAGTGCACAGGATTAATTCACGACGCTCTTTTTCGTTCGACAACATTTTTCCAAATTTACGAAAAATTGACAGTGAAGCATGGCCAACGTGATCTATATACTCTTATCTGATTATAAGCGAAAGCTGAAGATTTAATTCCTAAAAATTAAATTTCTACAGCGTTTTTTCCGTGATGCAATTTGATGTGAAACACCCTTTATTTTAACTTGAAAACACATTTTGCAACACTTTGGGCCTGATCACGAAAGCCACCCCACGAAGAAAACGAAATGAATTCCATATAACCTTGCATACAATTCACCTCGCTCCCATCGCGAAGTGGCGCTCATGACCAGGCCCGTTATTACCGTTTTGTCTCAAGTTTCGAACACTTCATTTTAAAATATAAATTTACTAAACTTGTATTTAAAAAAAATTGAATAAAGAAAACACAGACATTCTATGAGATATAGGCTTCATTTTGACATAATTTACAGGTATAGATACAGCCTACAATTTATAATATTAGACATTTGCAGTTAAGTGACAGTCAAAACCAATGATTAAATGTTTGCGTTAGCAAATTCCGTAAAAAACAAACATCGTTCATTTCTTAGTTTTTATAGTTGTTTCAACTATTTTGTTTGCTGTTTTCATGTCAAGTGCTAGAGAACGTATGAACCTACAACAAATGGTTGACAGAAATGATATTTTATGCAGAAATCTTTATTAATATTAATATTGGAGTAGTGTTCGGAATATGAATCAAATTTCTACCCATGATTCAAATTCCGAACACTTCATTTTCAAATGTAAATTTATTGAATTTTAATGTTATAAATAATAGGATAATAAAAACTCTAAAATTCTTTGGGTTATAACCTTCATTTTAGAATCATTTACAGTTATCGTTTACAGCTTATAATTTATAATATTAAGCATTTGCAAAAAAAAAGTGACATTCAAAATGTTTGCGTTAGCAAATTCTGTAAAAAACAAGCATCGTTAATTTTTCAGTTTTTGTAGTGTTTTCAACTATTTTGTTTGTTGTTTTTATGTTAAGTGCTAGAAACGGCAAGAATCTACAACAAATGGATGGAATAAAACGATATTTCATGCAGAAATCTTCATTAAAATCAGTGTTCGGAGTATGAATCAAGTTTCTACGCATGATTCAAATTGTGAACACCTCATTTTTAAATGTGAATTTACTGAACTTTAATGTTATAAATAATGTAATATTCAAAACCCAGACATTCTTTGGGTTATAGACTTCATTTTAACATCATTTGCAGGTATCAATAACTTTATAGCGCCCTTGGTTTCGAAACCATGTAAACTATAAGAAACAAATACAATCAATAATTACAAACGCAAAATACAGTTTTTTTGCGGGCATTTTTCATTTTTCCATTTTTCCAACATTTTTCCAAAAAAGAATAGCTAATTGACTTTAATTTGATATATCGATCATATGATTCGGTCCAGTAGTTTAAAAGATATGATTTTTTTTTAAATTGCATTTTTGCTGTTCGGATTTTGAAACAAAGGTGTTCAGAATTTGAGACAAAAGTAGATCAAAATATTTTTTAATTTTTCACCATGAATATGTATTTGTAAATCAATTTTATTGTAGTCAAATGAAAACGAAGGCTCTATTGTATCTAAAAATTAAATTTATTTCAAGCAATTGAAATTGAAAAGAGCGTATTTTTTGGGAAAAATTATCATCAACTTTGAGTGAAGTTAAAATATTGACAAGTTCTGCGTCGCAAAATATTTGTATTAGTATGTTCTAAAAGTCTTTCAAAGACAGTTTGTATGTTGAATTTGAAATAAAAAGTTAGAGCAAAAAAGCAATTTTTATTGCATGGTGACCCTAACGCAACCTAGAAAAAGCGCTACATATCGGTTATTTTAAGAGATACAAAAAAACTTTTTTCTACAAAGATATCTCAAATAACTGGGACTACAATATTGTCAAACTATGTTTACTATGTCTATAATAAGTCTATAATATAAAGATAAGAAAGTTAGTTTTTTCATATCATCGAAAATGTTGGTCACCTATTTTTGATAACATCAAAATGAGCGCTCCATAATATGTCACAATTTTGTCGAAGACAGTTTTAGTCTAGAGAATAACTGTCGAGCTCTAAATGCCAATTTCCACTTAAATGCATCTCCTGGACCATTGTGCAATGGAATCAGCCGGTACCTCGTTCCAAGCCTAGGCTACAAACATAAAAAAATAACATTTCTAATGTTGGTTCGCTTAACAATGTGATCGAAAATTTCCTTGGCATCAAAGAAGCTCACGCATAAGCTTTGGCTTGTAGTTGGTCCAAAATGTTAGGTCCATGAGCTGTAACAAAGCGATGATTTTTTTTTAATTTTCAAAACATTACCCCTCCCCCAGGGGGAGCTAGTCAATTTCTGGCAATATACAAATAAATCAGTGCAAATCATAGTTATTTTACGTTTACAGAGAGATTTTCTTTTAAATTTTTTATAGTTTGATTATACGGAGTGAAAAAAAATCAACACTTCGGATAATCGAGTTCGACCTGTATTACATGCGGGTAAATATTACCTTCGGGTAAATATTGCATTCGCGTGAATGTCGCATTCGGGTAAATGATCCGTTCGGGTACCTGTCGCATTGAGTTTTGTTACATTCAGTTGATTTGAATTCGGGTGAATGTCTTTCGGGTAAATGTGACGCAATCGAAAAATTACTCCTCTCAGCTGAATTTGATTCTATGAATTTAAATATTAGGTTGGAGAAAAAGTAATCCATTATTTTTGGGTTGACTTCAAACCCATTTTTAATATGTTTGGGATTGTTCGACTTGGGTCAAACATGCACCGTTTTGTTCTAATTTTTTTTGCCATTCTAAAGGTAGCTTCATTATGTCCCTATCACAGAGGATTTGGTCCTTATAGGCGAAAAACACTAGCAATAAATTTTTACAATCTTCTCTTGATCCCAATTTCTCGCTTGGTGCCAAGTCCGGATGCATTAAAACATATCAATCAAGCTCTCGGAATTGTGTGGCCTTGCGTTGTCCTGATGGATCACAACACCTTTCCTTTTTGCCAATTCTGGACGTTGCTGGTCAATCGCTAGCTTCAAACGGTCCGTTTGTTAACAGTAGAGATCAGAATTTAATGTATTGACAAAAAATTTGAAAAATTGATTTTTTTTTCAATAAATGGAATTGCACGTATTTTACTGTTGCAGTATCGGCACCATGAACACCAGTCAAATTTTCAGCGACCTGGCTTGCATTTTCGTCTTTATAAAAGAAAAAGTGTAAAATCTACCGAATTTTCTCTTTGTTGACCTCCATTGTTAACACTCTGTAACAACAAACAAAAACAGCAAAAGAACTTTTTTTAGTGTAAAATGTAACCTTAACAACGAGCCTAAAATTGGCCTTAAAACGAGCCTTGAAATTATATGATCGATGTTACACGAAATATTGATCACTAAAATCAGCTACCGAGAAAACAACGGACATTAACACGTAGACATTCTTGATTCAGGGAGATGCAGGCTTAGGGAATTTTGGGATAACAAAAGGTTATTATCAGATGATGACAGAAGAATGTCATTAGATGGTGCGTATCAGATAAAAGCTACCGAAGTGGAACGAGATATGAAAACCGCCCTCTGTGTATGGATGAACTGAAGAAAAAAAAACTCGCCAATGTAATATAAGATAACTACCAATACCGAACACAATTATCAATTTTTCTCATCAGTACAAACATGTTACTATAATATAAATGTAAACATGTTACTATAATAAAAGAAAACATATTTGAAATGGAAAAGGTAATTTTCTTTTATAATTTTCACTTCAACCCAATGAGAATTTTATTTGGACTAACAACAACTAATACTATATGTAGATCATATAGGAAATCACTTTTTCTAATATTTCTTCACTTTTCGAATTCTTCTCGCCGTATAAACTTTCCTTGGGTGAAAATGAATACAACAAAACAGACAGTTTAAACCAAACGACCCGTTCTCGAGCAGGAACACACTTTTAGCTTTTAGCTTGCAAAATAAAAATGCCCCCGACTTGCATATATTTGCAATGTCGATTTTCCCCCAGGCAGCTTGGTTTTGAAGTCTCTGTTAGGGAACCGCCGCATGTGTCGTCAATTTCGACTAATCAGACTGGGTTTCTCCGTTAGGATAGGGGTTGAGATTTTTCAATTGTTCGATAGTTAGTGTTATGACATACATTATTTTCTTCAATATAAAAAAAAAATAATGGAATACCGAAATCGATTGACGCAAAAATTTCATCAACACATCATGGAATGACTGAGCAATAAGCGTTTGAAATTGGACACTTTTCACGATGTGCTGATTATCAATGTGCACTCCAATATGTTCCCGAAAGACGTAATCCTACGTCAAAAAATCCATACGATGTCAATGGGGATGGAACCAAGGCCGGCTGGAATGCAAAGTTGTTTCATGTGACCAAGCTATCCATAGCGCTGTTATATAAAAGTGTGATAATATTATACCTCGTTATAAAATGAAGTTGGAAAGTGTTTTCTAAGAGTAAAAAGGAGAACATAAATATCATATATATCTTTCTCGGTCTAGGCCATTGATGTGGCAAAGTACGCAAAAAAATTTATTGCGAGCATATTTGCAATGTGTATCTTGCTTCGCTCGCCCATATTATCTTTTATTGCCATACCATATGTATTATACAAATGCTATACAAGTATTTGGGAGAAGTACTTTCTCTGTTATTTTCAGGCATATGAAATAAATTTAGATGCCAAAACATGTGCCTAAAATTAATTTTGGGTCTAATCCAAAAACCATAGTACTGGCCGGATGTATACATTTGTATTCGTTGTATCGTAATGTATCGATCGGTACGAGAAACTGATACCGAACTAAAAGATCTCGTACGTGAGAAGGATTACCAATTCTTTACACTCATAAATCACATTGTTGCGGTTGCGCTGGCTTTTTTTGAATTATGTTGTGATTCTCTACACAAAATACTCAATCTTTTAATATGTTATGTAAATACTTATACTCATTAAAGTCTCTAACCATTTTTCGTCATTCAGTATGATGTGGCATATTAGCATTAGCATTAGCATTAGCATTGAGCAAGTTGCACAATATCGTAGGTGGTACGAATTCAGAACTGTTCAGTTAAAAGCTAGCCTCCATCCGTTGCTGATGATTAGTATTATCTCTTAGATGAAGGTGTGCTTTCTCCAACAGTTAAGAATTGTCCTGGCCACGTCCTTGCAACTGCTAAGGAAAGGGAAGGAATGTTAGTTCAATATTTACTTAAGAGTGATGCAGAGAACTCTACGACCTCTCATAAATATCTCGGGAATTTAGGATGTGTGTTAGTCGAATGTAAAAATACACGCTCCAGGATCCCGATAGTCGTCGTATTAGTAGCTAGAAGGAAATAATAGGGTTACACAATTTTGATTTGATTTATATTGTGAAAACTGTAAAACCCGCGGAAGCAAGAGTGATTTTGGTTTCTCTTTTGCCAAATACACAAACTCTCTATTTCTTTAGCTTTATCTCTTCCACAATTTTATGATCAACCTATAGAATACCACGAATGCGCTGCGACCGTCCGATAGTTCCAATAGATGTCTAATAGCTGTGTAAAATAAATGTTTTATCGTATATTGAATAATTATCTAATTGTTCCATTCTTCCCCCAATGGTCCAAATTTCAATACCAGTAATTCTTTATATCCAAAAGCCGAGTATGACATTTAACAGATAAGGGAGGTTTACATAAAAAAGGAGAATTTGTGAGATAATATTATGTATAAATATATATCCTTATATAATTAATTGTCAGATAATACCAATAAACACAATATTCGATGGAATTCATAAATACAGAGAATGAATGAAGAAAACAGTGATCAGCCCGACGTATTCTGTGTGGGCCCAGAGGGGTTATGTGGTTATGTAGTTAGGGCGCCTCCTCGACATCAACATTAGCATTTAATTCATATCTCGCCTGCTAACCTGGAATAAAATTGTATTTTTATGATGTAGAATTATAGTAATTGGGATCCGCATACAATTGGGTACAACCTTAGATCTACTCGTCTTCCTATTCAGATTCAGGTAAGTTATACATTTCTTTAATTTTCGAGTCCAATTTCTCCCTGTCGTCGGCTAACTCGTACCATTCGTCAACGGTTATATTGTCGAATCTCCACATGCTTTGGGCAATAGTGTCCCACCAGGTGAATGAGGGTCTTCCTCGTTTTCTGTGCGGCAGTCGGTATTCTGCTGCCAACTTGAGTAAATGATTCTCCGGCCTTCTAATTATGTGTCCCCAGTATCTTAACTGGAGAGTCCTAATCCATTTAGTTATGGATCCGGGGCCATCGAAAGAGGGTGAATTTCCGTCTTCCTTACACATCGATTTTATTTGACCATAGATTTGTTGTCATTCAGTATGATGTGGCATATGGCCCCATATTGTGGGATCCGTGGATAATTCCACTAATCAGTTATAATTCGTTTCCCAGAATAAAAAAAACCTACAGTTCGGACTCGATTATATATGATTCGATTATATACAATTTTGGACTCGATTATATACAGTTCGAATATATTTTTTTAATTTAAAATATGACTTATTTAAAAAAAAATGTAGCCTTTCCGCGTTAAGGTGAAATTTAATTGGCTTTTACATGTAAAGTGGGATAAAATCATGATTTTTGAAGATTTTGCTTGAATTTTCACCAGGAATTGTTCATATCAATATTGCAGCTAAATTAAAAAGTATAAAAGATGGATGTAAAAGAACAAACTTAGAGAGCTTCAATTTAATTGATATTAACAATCAAGTTTGATATTAATTTTAAGGATAAATATAATAATAACACATTAAAAATATTAACTTCTAAGTTTTTTACTTCTAAAATGTTATGAGAATCCACTAATTTAGATGATCCACTACTATATCCTATACTAAATTTTGTCATCTTTCAAATGAAAGCAACAGAATCGTCTTCCGTTGCGTACTTTTAAATGTAGAGCCAGTTTGAGGTAACAGAGTCCGAAACAAAAACAAAGTTCTATAGCTCTGTCATTGTTGAAATTTCAACATATGCTATAAGGTGATGAATCAAAAATCAAATTCTTCTTTAAATTCGAAAAACAAAACATACACACATAAAAAACGAATAATAAAAAAAAATGTCTCGATTATATACAGGATTCGATTAAAAACAGTGAAAAGAAATCAGAAACTGTATATAATCGAGTCCGCCCTGTATTTCATTATTGGCACATGAAAAAGTTCTAGGGAATTCGATTCGATTCGAAGATTCGCTTTGGTCGACCTTCCGAACAAAACTTTTAGTCTGATTTCTTGTGAAACAAAATTATTTATCAATGTGATTATTTCATCATTTTGAAATTAGTTTACTTCTCCTTTACTAACGTTTTGTTACTGTTGTTCTACGACTGAGATCCCGCTGATAACTCCGTAACCAAGCAGCATTCTCATGTATTGGAATTAAAAGCGAGAGCGAAGCAAAAAAAAACACAATACAAAACAAAACTCTTGAAAACGCTGAAAAGTTCGTGCTCAATCAAGCTGAACCGAATGGCTGGCCCCCAGCATTTCGACGCATAAGTTCAAAATATATTCGAACTAATAATTGAAAAAGTTTTTTACTCGATAGTGCCATTGATCGGTAGTAGTTGACTTGTGCCATCCAGCTGCGAGCGGATTTGGCGGGATTAAAAGTGCTACTAAACATTTCGCTGGTGTTCGTAGAGATGCAACTTGGAGATGCAGGTTTTGAATCGTGCCCAGAAATAGTTTTGTCCGTTCGATTTTATTTGTTATTGTTACTTCGATGCAAGTTGAACTCCAGTTGCTTGCGAGAACAGAGAGAACATAGAATTGCATAGAACATAGAACATAGAACAAAGAATAAATTCTGAACAATCTTTTGGTCAAACATTGCTGGACTAATCTCACCAGGAGCGTTACAGTAAGCTACCGTCTCATTGAAATTATTGCTATATGGACAATTTTTTTGTTACAGTGCAGCTAATTTACAATCCTACACCCTAGCTACATTAGTGTGAATATTCATTGCTGCTGTCGAATTGGTCCCCCCTTTGGAGTGAATTCGCAAGTGAGCGCGCAATCTCCGCACTAATATATCAGTTTTCGAGAACCACCCACACCAACAGACTCCGTGGCGCAACGGTAGCGCGTCTGACTCCAGATCAGAAGGTTGCGTGTTCAAATCACGTCGGGGTCAACCTTATTTATAAGAAATTAATCTTTCCCAGGTTTCTTTTTTGTATAACAAAATTTTGAAATGAGGCTCATCTTCTGCGGCGAATGATTTAATCAGTTCATCAATCACTCTCGTTAGAGCGAGTCCTATACATATCTAATCAGCCATTAGTGGGGCGAATAAGACAGAATGGAAAATAAATTGAATCAGACGAAATATAAAAATAACTTCGGCCGGAAAACAATTGCCGGTTTTGCGGTTGCGTTGGGTGAACGATGATGATTGAGTGGGAATTTACGAGAGAGGGCAGAGCAGCGGTTGGTAATTGGCGGTCGAATCACGTGCTGATGTTTTTGTCTTCTATTACTCCGTAATGGAGCCCAGCTCTGTGTTTTCTACACGCCGAGTTGTTGTTGTATTCCCTACAGAAAAAAGTGTTATTTTTCGAATTCCACAAGCAGGTATTGTATTTTAGAACTTTATGTTTCTTCTGGTTACTGTCGCAATTCACATTCTTAAACTCACTATATTACCGCGTGTTCTTCGACTTAGACTTGTACCGCACAGTGGTCAGAAAACCCTCGAATCGGGGGAAAATTAAGGAGAACCCCTGCCTGGAAGGTCGAAAAATCATTTTTCGTAATTTTTTTTTCTCGGATGCTGAGAATAAAGTGAAGTGTTCGGGTATTTTGATTATTGTTTAAGGTATATTTGACGATTTATTTTCCATTCTTTAGTGCACGAATAATGATTATTACGCTTTTGACAGCTGGACGTATAGATGCTGTCTGAAAATCGATACCTTGCTGGTTGTATCGGTTCTGAAGCAACGGGATGTCGCAGAACGAATTCCAATGAATATTATGAAACTTTAGGACAATAACAAAAGCGGAACATAGGGGTTTTTAAAAATTCGAAATGTTGCCAAAATGCGGCCATTTTTGTAAAAAATGAGTTATTTTTCATGAAAAAATCGCTGTTGGGATGTCATTAAAAAAATCGAAAAAAAATAGATATCAAAAAACAACTATGTAACGCATTAGACATCTCATTTTTACATGCTGTTCAAAAATTTCAGCCCAATCGATCGAATTTCGAG
Organism: Toxorhynchites rutilus septentrionalis; assembly: GCF_029784135.1. Lineage (NCBI taxonomy): Eukaryota > Metazoa > Arthropoda > Insecta > Diptera > Culicidae > Toxorhynchites > Toxorhynchites rutilus. The sequence continues at coordinate 28,084,976 of NC_073746.1, read as the reverse complement.
AAAACGCGTTTAAAAATTTGTACAGCAATATTGTATCTCTTGAGATGATCTCATAGTTTTGGCTGCAACTTTTCAACGAAATTAATTATCGGAAAATCCCTTCATGACAACACTTCTGAAAAAATGCAAAAATAATGATTCGATTTTTTCGACCTTCCAGACCGGAGCCCCCTTAATAGCTCCTATGAGATATTCCTTCCAAAGTTAATCATAGGGTTCCTGGCCATCATGGGGAGACAAGTTCACAATATCACCGCTAGGGCGCGCAGTTGTATGCAAAAAAACTCATAACAGAGAAAAAATAATAACTAATAAATGGAATGCCTTCTGAAACATGTTGTCTTCAGCAAAGTTGATTCAATTGACGAATTTACGTTATATTTACAACCAGATGATGCAGCGAGTAAAATGATGATGTTTTGTTTTTTTTTTGTATGAAATACGTTTAAGTTTGTTAGAAAAATACTAATTTTCCTTCAAATTTCTTGGATTTAAGTATCCTTCCACGCTGAAAAGGGTGGAAAATCATCCATTTACAATGTGGTATGTATATTATGGAGAATAGTATGTTGTAGTGTTGTAACTGTATTTTTTTTCAACTAGGTAAACGATGACTAGCATGTGTTGCGCTAAAATTACTGCAAATCCTTCTCGTATCAGCCCCTACATAGTCAATAATATCAGGCAACTTAATATGATATCTAATTCATCACCATTATCCACAGAATTCACGATCTGTATGCATTATCAAACTTAAAATTTTCGAATATTATCTATGACTATGGAAAAATCGCGTGTTGAAACCATCGTAAATATACAAAACTCTAGCTTTCTTACCATATACTGACGACATTTAATTGTTGAAATCAATAAAAATAGAAATAAAATGAATAATCACGACCGTATTGCGTAGAATAAACAAACATCACCACTTTTGTGGTTCTGAGCTCTAATGTAGGTGTCGCATGAGCTGATTTAGCTTTGCGTAAATTCGTCATATGATCCCTGGTTATCAAAGTACGTGGAATAAGAAGGTAGTCTACTCCCTGCTTTGTTCAAGTGTGGTAGGCAAAGGAAAAAAGCAAGAAATAGTAATAAACCATCGATCGAATCCATATAAATTTAAACATTTTTTAATTTTTTAAATTATAATACAAGAACTGTCTCCAAAAATGCTTCGAAATGATGAAATAGCAGTTTACTTAATTATTTTAAAATTTAAAACTGTAAAATTATCGCACCTGTACTATAAAAATAATGCAATCCGATAAACAAATGTGTTGAGAGGTTATATCGAAGCAGTGTCGTTCCCGTTCCCGATCCATGGAGCATGCATGGGATAACTGAAAACGTCTCCGATTAGTTTATCTCATTCAAAATTATTCTGTTCCGGCATCGCGGGACGTGGTACTTCAACATTTCGCTGAAGTAAACAAAACCTGTTCAGTATGAAATCGATAAAAAACCACATAAAAACTTACTTGCACTGAAAAAGCGGTATATTATCGTGTTTACCGTCGTCACGACTTGCGATTTTGTCTTTTTTCAGGATTTTTGGAACTTTTAAAATCGAGAAATATTGAAAAAACTTCAGTACTTCGAACTAATTGAGGATTTGTTATTACTAACTTCGTTGTGTGTGTAACACATGCGCTCTCCGTGTGTATACACAGGAGATATCCCTTACCTTCTATTCTACGTACTTTGCCTGGTTATAACGGAATACGTAGCCTGGTTCATAATATCACTGCTAGGGCGCGCAGTACACAGGAAAAAATTAAAACGGAAAAGATATTATAATTTCTCAGGAACGCTTTCTAGAAACATTGTGTATTATCTAAAGTTGATCCTATGATCCCCGATCATAACGGGATGACAATAGTTTAATGAAAAATATTACCGTTAGCACAGTGGTCAAAAAATAATCAAATCAAGGTGAAATTGATAATTCCTCAGGAATACTTTTTCGAAACATAGTGTCTTCTGAAAAGTTGGTCTTATGATCACTGACCGAAAAGGGGTGATCAAAGTTTAGTTCATAATATCACAGAAAAAAAATAATGCAGAAAAAATAATAACTCCTCAGGAAAAAAAAATAAAATAAAGAGAAATTTGTACGGACTAAAAATAAAATGAAATAGGAAGAATATTAATATTTTTTAGTAATATATCCCCTTAGGTAGTTCCAGCGATGACATTATGTCTGCTCAATGAATCAGGATAAAATGTACTGAAACAGGGTTGTAAAAACCAAGTATCCTAGATATTTTTACCGCATCCAATTTGATTGAATCCCGATCGAATTCAGTGATTGACGATACCGTTCCAGGGTTTTTTTTTGAAAAACTTTCTCGCTGTATTATCGTCCTTTGCACAGCCTGAACTCTGTTTAACGACATCCACCAACACTCCTACACACACAATTAATTTTTAGCACATGTTTTGGCACACCGATTTCATACACTAAATGAGATTAAAAAACAGAAAACGTGCTGTTCTCTCCTACTGGTATAGCATTTGTATAATATAAATGCTATAGCAATATGAGCAAGCGAAACAAGAGACACATTGCAAATAAGCACGCATTAAACTTCGCCACATACATAGCTGAGAAGGATATAGATTCACGTTTATGCTCTTCTTTTCACTCTTAGAAAACACTTTCCGGCTTGATTTTATAATGATGTGTAATATTATCACGCATTTATGCAACAGCCCCAGTGGCTGTGCGGATAGCGTGGTCGTGTAAAACAGCCTTGTTTTCCATTCGGCCTTGGTTCGATCCCCGTTCACATCGTATGGACTTTTTTTTGGTAGAATCCCAAGCTGACGATCGATCAGAGAGCAGAGATGTATGCTCCCAAACATACCAACATTTCAAAGCTTTTGAAAAAGGTTCTTTCATTTGTTCATTCCACCTTCAGCACACGAAAAAGCATTTTTTCTGCCGAAGATGAAATACCGTTTGTTAGATTATAATTATAGAGAGGTGATGTTGTATTCTCAATGATTTTCCTGGCTGTAAAGAATTTATTTGATCTTCGAGGTACGCCTATTCCTTTTTCAATGTCTTCTTCGTCTCTTAAATAAACTGTACTCTAAGCGGTTGACAGTATCGGATCGAGCATGGCGAAGGGTTTGTCTAAATGATTTTTGGATCTGATGTATCGCAGACCTTCAATTGGAGTGGCACCATTGCAGTAGGAAGAACAGAAGTATCATCATCGTGAAATTTTTCAGCAAATTGTTGCTTATATTGGGAATTAGATGAAAGCTTAAGATCTGTCTCAGTCGAATTACTTGGTATTCCAGTATTAGATTATCTTAATTCAAGGAATATTGGAACTCAAGCCATTGAAATACCGATGATAACTATAGATACACAAGATGGTTTTTGCTGGGATCCGTCGTTGATATTTTAAGGATTTTTAATAGCAGCTGAAGAAGCCACGTCGGTACCAAAATTGTGAAGAAAGAAACAACTGAGCTAGGCGAACACAGAAAAAAAATAAGTCTAAATCAAAACATACTCGATTAATTTATTTAGATTGGAAGTCTGTAATGAAATTTTATCAGAACCTGTCGGAACCCTAAGCTTATGGCTTCAAATCAACCCTAAGACAATTTTTCAAGAGAGTTCTTCTACTTTTGAATTTATACCTTATGATCAATGAGGTACATATAGACGTGCAACAGTAGGCGAAATGTATCTGTATTGGCAAGCAATATATCGTGTCGTAATTATTCGCATTCAATATGAAATGTATATGGAAGAAACAAAACAATGTTGAAAGTACTCACGGTTACATGATAATTTGAGCCAAAATTCTCATGAAATCATTCAACTGGTTGTTTTTTAACAGATGACAATTATATTGTGGCTTATTTAGATTGATCATGTGGTAAAAACGTCCAGAGAGCAGTCGTATGCTTAGTTCTCGAAAGCAGTAACATTTTCGGTGAATTTTTGATTAATTGGCGATTATTATCTCACAACATACACACCGACACTGAGAGCCTTCGAAACATCAACTTCATAACGGTAAAATAATGAAACTTCGTTTGTTCCTATGAACGTGGGGGAGTGAAAATGGCACATGGAAATACCACTTTTATCCGTCTTTTTCGACGTGATTTCACAAATATTCATTCCACGCTATCACATTAGCCTCATACAAAACTCTACAAAAATGTACGTTTTTAATTGATAAATTACTTCCTGAAAACAGCATTTTTACATGGGTACGGTGGGCAATCAAAGATAAACACAACGACTGACGTCACTATTTGCGAAATAGTTATGGCAGCGCATGCTATGTCGCTCGAAACTCGACCATCTTCATTACCTTTTTTCCAGGGCATTGCCTTATGATGTTATTTTGATTGTTATAACAAAGCAACTTACATAGCGCAATGCAAACGAACATGTCCTGATAACTGTGTAAACTTTCATTACGTCTCAATAAAGCATTATATTTTCACTACCGTTCTCGAGATTCAGTTCTTAATTTTTCTAAAGTTCAAAGGATCTACGTGGATACTATTAACATTGTCGAATTCATAATAACTGGGGTCAATGATACTAAAGCTAAGATTATACTTCAAAAATGGCGTTATAAATTTGATACAGATTTCAATACAGATTTTCTGAGAAAAAAACTAATATAAAATGTTTTTTCAAACCAAAAACACAGATTTTATTATGGCAGCCGTGCTCACCATCCACTTTGAGTTTAGTAGCAGCGGTATACAAAAGTTCAACAAAAGGGTGCTTCTCTCGAAGCGTTTCTGTTTTCTGTCTTTTCGACCGTAATGTCGATTCCAACATTAGTCCGTCATATTTTTCCCACTTTGAACGACTGAAGCTCCCAAATCATATTTTGCGGGACAAACTTCGAGCAGCTTAGCCGGCATATGCTCTATAATATGTTTTTTTATTCTGCGAAGCCCTGGTAGTTCATTTTCTCCCGAAGGAACTCAAAAAGTTGCCTCCTGGTAACCGAAAATAGCTTCATTTTGTTAGAAACAAACAAACATCAATTTTCACTGGGTATTCCCTTTCCATACGTTTATGAACCTGATTAGATCTTCAAACAAATACTTCCGCTTTACAGATTTCGAACACCACGGCTTGTACTAAACGTAAACTTAGCAAATCATACAGCTGTTTGACTTTAATCAGTGGTGAGGTGCGATTGCGCGTCATAGCATTTTTCTCTTCTTTTTGATCGTATCACCGTTGAGGCGGAATTTGCCCAGAATTTATATCAGATCCTCTTAATAAAAATACTATAAATACTAAAGAATATCTTGAGCGTTGTTAGAACCCGTGAATCAGCGGAGATAGTATTTTAATATTCTATTGAAAATCAAATGTCAACTAATTTAATATGATATTTTTTTGCTCTCCCTATATCAGTGTATTTATCCTTAATGTGTAATCATGCTATAAGAGTGAAAAAGTACATCCATTCGAATAATTTGACATAACACTTGGAAACACTTGGAAAAACTTTGTTAACACCTCTATACTGCCGTTCTACGCATAGTTGTCCAATTTTCCACAATCAGCGTTAGGGATTATGTTAAGCAGAAACTAGCCAATAGGACAAGCTCGCGCCAAAACGGCGCGTCATTAGGCAAATAAGCTGAGTAGACACTTTATCGTAATAAAAGGTGAGCACTTGCAGTGCTCTGCCTCTTTCTCGTGACGATCTAGTGACTGTAAAGTAGTGGTTACCAATAAAGTTGTTTTTTTAAAAACTCAACCGCGCACGCGTATGTAATAACTGGTGTCAGAAGTGGGATGCCAGCGCGAGTGTAAAAGAAAAAAGTGATCAAGTGAAACTGCTCTGGAAAGGGTCACGCTCTGCAATATTCAGAAGACTCTTCTTGGAAAAGCGACGACACCCCTCTTAGACGAACTCATCTTGATCCGCTTGCAAGCTGGAACGGCTACTGTTGTAAGTACTGAAGCTTTTAAATAAAACCATAAAAAATGCCTGAAACCAGATCGGGATCGACCGAGTTAGAGCAAATTAAAGATACGGTGGCAGCGCTCACCGAAAAATTAAATAGAAACACTAACTCGAGCGTGCAGCAACTGCAAGCCACCGTGGCGCAGTTGCAAGCACAGCTAAGGCAGGGACAGGATGCCTATCGGATACCTGATCCCATTAAAAATATGTCTGAGTTCTCGGGCTGCAAAAAAGAATTACATGCATGGATCGAGGAATTAGATGAAATCTTCGATACCTTTAGCGTCAAGGGGGAGAATGGCCTCCCAGACACAATCAATCAAATTTACCTAAGAGCCATTAAAAACAAAGTAAAAGGGGAAGCCCGCACCATTCTCTGTGCGAACGGCAACCCCAATCAAATCACAGAAATCAAACGAATATTGATTCTAAACTACGGTGATCAGAGAGATCTGAGCACCAACTTATCGCTTCTCTTCAATTCAAGAAGAGGCGATAAGAGCCAAATAAAGTTTTTTACCGACATGAAGGAACTGAACACAAAGATTAAGACTAACATACAATTGAACCCCGTCTCAGTGTCAGAAATTATCGACATGCTAACTATAACAAAATACTTGGATAACATCGGCGAACCGCTTGCCTCCATTATTCGCCTATCAAAACCCGCCACGTTGGAAGACGCTTATCAAGCAGTCTTGTTAAACCAAAATGCGGAAGCGAGGAAGCCCTCGTATAGTTTCAAACAAAGACAAAGAAACTGATAGTGATAGCGAGCCCGAGGAAGTAAATTTTCAGGACGGCCACGCGTCAAATCAGCTGACCTAAATTTCATTCCGTACATAAAGTTTACCGCAAACCAAAAAACAATTAAAATATTGATAGACACCGGGGCGAATAAGTCATATATTAGTCCCGAGCACATAGAAAAACCTCGCACAGCTAAACACACTGCCATAGTCTCCAATAAGGACGGGAAATTTCTCCTCGACAAAATGGTTTGCATCAATCTTTTCCCAGAGGCAACCAAAAAGAAACTACCTTTTTATGCCTTCAAATTTCACAAATATTTCGATGGGCTGATAGGCTATGAAAATTTAGCGGCCTTGAAAGCAATTATAAACACAGAAACTCATGAACTAATCATTGGAGAATCAGCGTTTCGATTTTACAAATATTTTCCGTTATCCACAAACTTTCATGAGAATTTTGAATCGTTTATGAAAATCAAAACTGCAAAGGACGGATCCTTTTTAATTGACAACGAATTAAACCTAACACCAACCATTTCTATCCAACCAGGACTTTATATGTCCAACAATAATGAAGCAACCGTACACATTCATACACAAGGTTCAGCAAAACACCAATCAATAAAACCATTCGAAAACGGGAACTTCTTATTGAACACCGATCACGCAAAAGAAACCCTCAATTTTCCTGCCGACCACCTCAATAAAGAGGAGATCAGGCTTCTTGCCAAAACTTTGCGGCCATTCAAGAACGTCTTTTTTAAAGATGGTCAAAAATTGGCTTTCACTCATCAGATAAAACATAAAATATCAACCACGGAAAATAATCCCATACACCAGAAGACTTACAAATACCCCTATCACTTGCGAGAGATAGTTGGGGACCAAATTCAAAAACTCTTAGATACAGGCATCATACGAGAGTCAGCATCAGCTTGGACTTCTCCCATCTGGGTGGTGCCCAAGAAGGCTGATAACTCAGGTACCAAGAAATTCCGTGTCGTGATCGACTACCGAAAACTGAACCAAATAACTCCAGCTGACCGGTATCCAATACCGGAAATTAGCGAAATATTGGACCGTCTTGGAAAAGCACAATATTTTTCTGTGCTCGACCTGGCCAGTGGATTCCATCAAATTGAAGTGGATCCCGTGGACATCCCAAAGACGGCATTCAATGTCGACAATGGGAAATATGAATTTTTAAGAATGCCTTTCGGGCTGAAAAACGCCCCCGCCACTTTCCAGCGACTAATGGACTCAGTCTTAAGGAAACATTTAGGGGTGCGATGCTTCGTCTATATGGATGATATTATCATCTATTCAACGTCCTTACAGACACATCTAGAAGATATTTCGAAAGTGCTTCAAACTTTGAATGAAGCGAACCTTAAAATTCAATGCGACAAATCAGAGTTCTTGAGAAAGGAGGTAGAATTTCTGGGTCATGTGGTAACGACGGAAGGGGTAAAACCCAACCCAAGAAAAGTCGAAGCTGTACGATCATGGCCGTTACCAAAAACTCAAAAAGAACTTAAATCATTTTTGGGAACAATCGGCTATTATAGACGATTTATCCCTCGCTTCGCACATATGGCAAAACCAATGACATCTAAACTAAGAGGAAAGAATAAAGTTTTTGAAATAACAGCTGACTATGAGAGAGCATTCTCAGAATTAAAAAATATTATGACATCTGATCTTATATTGGCGTACCCGAATTTTGATGAACCTTTTATCCTAACGACGGATGCCTCAAATGTAGCGATCGGAGCTGTTCTCTCGCAACTAGTGGACGGAAAAGAAAGGCCAATAGCCTATCTTTCCCGGACTCTATCTAAAGCCGAAGAAAATTATTCGGCAACGTCAAAAGAATTGCTTGCGATATATTTCGCGGCTCAAACGTTTAGACCCTATCTTTACGGACGGACTTTTACCATTTATACTGACCACGAACCATTGACGAAAGAACTAAAACTAACAGACGCAACGGGACGTGTGACGCGACAACGGCTTTACTTAGAGCAATTTGACTTTAAACTTATCTACAAGAAGGGTAAACAGAACGTGGTAGCTGACGGACTATCGCGAATTCCCCGTTTGGAAACAAATAGTCAAATCGTTTTGGAAAATGAATTTTACGAAAATAACCCTCTATACGGACCTGAAATTATAAACAAATTTCGGAATCAAATTATCCTTAGAGTAACCAAAGATCAAACCAAAAGCCCTCATATATTATTTAGTGTTTTTCCAGGACAAAACAGGCATATATTCCACCAGGAAAACTACGATGACGAGCAACTCCTTCGTATATTGAAGGACACCCTGGACCCCGGAGTGAACAATGGCATCTTCGCATCTCCCCCCATTATCTCATCCTGTTCTAAAATCCTCAAAACACATTTCCGCTCTGGTATGAAGGTTCAGTTTTGCAATCTGAAATTGCCAGACCTCATTTCCGACGCCGACCAACTGGACTTCATCAAGAAAAGTCACAATTTCAATCACAGAAATTGGAGACTTACGCACGAAGAAATTCAGAAATCGGTATATTTCCCTGGTATGATTTCCAAGATCAAATCATTTGCAAAAAATTGCGAGGAATGCAAATTCGCTAAATACGAGCGAAGACCATTCAAAATCCCCATTATTCGACGCATTTATGAAAAACCATTGGAGAACATTTACATCGACGTCTATGTTAAAGAAGGAGAAAAATTCCTCACACTCATAGATTCATTTTCAAAATTCGGACAGATCTTCAAAATCAAAAATGAAACGGCAGATGAATTGATCGAAGTGCTAATCAAATATTTTAAAATCTTTGGAATACCTAAGCTGATCACCTGTGATCAAGCAACTTCATTTAGAAGTGCGAAATTTAAAACCTTTCTAGAAAAACACGGATGCGCACTGCACTTTGCAAGCAGTAGCAATAGTAACGGAATCATCGAACGATTCCACAATACGTTATTAGAAATGTATATGGCAAATCAGAAAAAGGTGAGAAACCATACCCTCTACGAAGGCCTCTCTATCATCACCGCCTTATACAATGACGTGAAACATTCTGTGACAAAATTATCCCCCAGAGAAATCATTTTTGGTAACTTCTCGTCGCTAAACATTGACGAAATCAATCTTAGTAAACAAAAAGAAATCCAAACGGCTAAAGATAATATTACGCAGAATGCAAACGCTCATAATTCGAAAATTCCTTTAGTTTCATTTGAAGAATTCAAAATTATAGAAAACCCAGAGGCTTTGGTGAAAGGTAAGGCGAAACCTACACCGTACACCCCCAGATACCGAAGGGTGACAATAAAAAATCAAACAGACCGAACCATAACGGACGAGACAGACATCAAAGTACACAAAAGAAATATCAAAAGAGAGACTTAAACGGATCTTGTTGAAACGAATCCTATCAAAGACTACTCAATCCTGACAAAGACCTTTTCAAAATTCATTTACAGACTATGTATCCTGGCGACAGAAGGACTTTCGACTTTACTAATCCACGACTTAAGGCAAAGCCCCGTTGCCATTATCCCTTTAGGAGCGGCGAAAATCAGCAATAGACACATTAGAATTCTGCATAAAATAGATCTAAACGAAATCGAAAATACGATACAAAAACTAAGAATAGACGCGGAAGAAAAAATAGTTAACAAACATCTACTCAGTTCCCTTATTCAAGTGAAAATAAGCAAACTCTATCAAACATTCTGGAAAATCAAACCACACAGAGTAAGAAGGTGGGAAACAATAGGTAAAATATGGAAATACGTGTCAGGCAGTCCCGACGCGGAAGATCTTAGAATCATAAATACTACCACAAATGCTCTTATAGATCAAAACGACAAACAAATCAAAATTAACCATGACTTTGAAGAAAGGATTTCAAAACTTACAAAAACTATCAACATAATGATTGCAAATTCTAATAACCTAGTAAACAAAGCTATAGAAGGGCTTGATTCTGTAAACCTCTTATTCAACTTAGATGAACTCTCCCACCAAATAGAAATTATAGAAGAAGCAATTTCCCTAGCCAGGCTTAGCATACCCAGTAGTCGGCTCATCAGTCTACAAGAACTAACAGCAGCGCAGCATACGCTACAGGACAACGGCCTAGGATCAGACACCATAGATAATATCCTCGACATAGCCAGCGCATACGTTATGTACTCGCAACATTCCATAGTCTACGTGTTCAAAATTCCAAAGGTTACGAGCGATGCGTTCACATTATACTACATTGAACCAATGATTTCGAATAGCACACGTATTCACCTAAAATCCAAGTACTATCTGAAGGGTCCAAATTCATTTTCATCGGAGATACCATGTCCAAAAACCAGAAATTTACATGTATGCTTGAATCAGCAGTTAGAAGCACCGGACAGCTGTATTGAGCAGCTCTTTAATGGAGAACCATCCCAATGCCCGATGGAGAAAACATACGGCCAAAACTTTGTCAAAAAGGTCGACGACTTCAATATCGTGGTAAATCAAGTCAACATGACGATCCGCTCCAATTGTTCAGCACACAACCAACGATTAGAGGGATCATACCTCATTCAAATATCAAACTGCTCTATTAGATTGAATAACGAGGAATACTTCAACAAGGAAATAGAAATTCCTTCGAAACCATTCATTCCCACGACTGGATTAAAGGTAACTTCAACTAAGTTAATGGACCGTATACCTTTGGAGTACTTACAGCATTTGAACACAGAGCAACGGAACCACATTAATCATCTAAACTTAACAACAAATAATCTTCATGTGAACCTACATCTACTTAAGTGGCTATCATCCGGTTCACTTTCTATAATAACAATAATCATTATCGGACTCGCCGTAGCCTGGACCCTTGGAGTACGCATCCCGAAGAAGACTACCCTATTCATCCCTGAAGACACACCGAAACGATTTAAGGACGAAGACAACCCGGACACGGACACGGATTCACAACAGAAAACAGTAATGGTACCACAAATATAATAATTCAAAAGCCGAGGACGACTTTTCGCTAGAGGAGGGAGCCGTTAGGGATTATGTTAAGCAGAAACTAGCCAATAGGACAAGCTCGCGCCAAAACGGCGCGTCATTAGGCAAATAAGCTGAGTAGACACTTTATCGTAATAAAAGGTGAGCACTTGCAGTGCTCTGCCTCTTTCTCGTGACGATCTAGTGACTGTAAAGTAGTGGTTACCAATAAAGTTGTTTTTTTAAAAAACTCAACCGCGCACGCGTATGTAATCAAAAATAACTCAGCAACTGAGAAAAACGCATTCAAAGTTTTCTAGTATATTTGTCTACCAGAAGCTTTAAGCATTTCGGTTTAGCAATACACTGGGTTTTTTTATAGGCAGAGAACTGTTGTTTAATGAAATGTGAAAAGATTCCCTCATTTGAATCAATCGATCTTGGTTACAGGCTTAAAATCTCATGGTGGGACAGTTATGCCTAAAATATCAACATGGGGCAATTGAACTTGATGTCGTTTTTTGAAATACTGGTCGGACTCGATTATATATAGTCGACCTTTTTTTTCAACAATTATTTTCAAATCCTATACATAATCGAATTTCAAGAAAACAATTTTTTCATTAATGTACCGTTCTGAACCATATTTCGAACAGCATCATATTTCGGACACTTTCTAATATCTTGAAATGATTAATGCACAGATGATATAAATACAAAATTAATATCACAATTGCTTCTTTAGAGTAATCCTTTGGTTTCACTATCATTTCATATGAGAACAACATTCGAATTATAACAAAATCGGCAAAAGTCTGACAACAGTACTCATTATCGTTTGTGTTTGACGTTTGCTTAGTGTGAGCACGTAGAATTTGCCCGTTCATAAATATTTAAATTTCTCCCGTATTCATCAGTTCTCATCATCGTTAACAGTTCACTGTGATTGCTTGGTAAGTGGTTCGCAGTTGATCATAAAATATAATCAAGTGTAATGTAATTTTGAATTCAATCTGTATGTTTTCAATCAAATAGGTACCAAAGTGGAAAGCTTAAAAGCATATTGAACGAATTGATTGAAATAAATCAACCAAATAATACCTGCGCATAAAGCTTAGATCTGTTTTCTGCATCATATGCCTTAAGCGTCCGAAATATGATTCAGAACGGTATGAATGTCAAACATTAATAGAAAAATAGTTTTTTTTTGTGATTCGATTATGTATTGGATTCTAAAATTAACGTTGAAAGTGAAATTGTAAATCCGACCTGTACTGGGAACAAACAATGAGTTTTTTTTGTGTTGTGTCCGAAAGATTATGTATAAAAACATCGTTTTATGAAGAAGGGAGTGATCTGCAATACTTTGCCGAATATAAATCTCATTGTTATTAGGCAATCGCTAGCAAGGTGTACACGTGTTCTGTTAAACTTTTGTTTTTATTTGTTTGAGATTTAGTTCGTTCTTCCAAACCAGAAATGAGTGCATTAGCCCTGCTGAAAGCGTAACATAAAATTCTAGTACTTGAACCGATTTATTTGATATAGATTTACAAAAAAAGCATATGTTGCGACAGTTATGAACATGGGACAATTGAACTTGATGTTGTTTTTTTTAAAGCTGGGAACAAACTATAACTTTTTTTGTGTTTTTTTTTTCGGAAGACTAGGAATCGTTTTATGAAGAAATGTGAAAATTGTCAAAAAGTAACCTGGGACAACTATGCGTAGAACGGGTATCGCGGTATACTCGCGCGAAAAATAATCATAATTTGTGTACTCTGGACTGTGCGCGTCTCTGTGTTATTCAAAGTATTTATTCAAAGAAAAAGTTATAATTGAGTGAGAAAACTCCAGAAAATATTTTTACTTTAACTTCATTCAGTTTCAATAGACATTTAATTCAGCCACCTCATTGATGCTCGGTCTATCAGACCTATACGCGAGTATAGGAATGTTAATAATGCATCATTTTTTGAATATTTCAAGTCAACTTTTTGAATATCGAATTTAGTATGAAAATATTCGTAATTTTCATTTCACGATATATTTTTGTGATAAGATACTTCAAAATCAGTTTCTAGTGATAGCTGTATAGTTCCACTACATTTAACAAAGAACTTTTTTCCGATTTTTCTCAGTTTCCTGCCACTGTGTACCGAAGGGAACCAACTAAGTGAATTAATCTCGAACGCTACGCACGACGAACACAGCCATTATTGCATTATCAATCATGTTTACTCCACTCTCTCTGGGTGATAACACACCGGCTCACGGTAAGCACTGCGAGGATGGGAAAACAACAGCGCAGGGCACAGAGGAGTAACTTATAAATGCCTTCACAAGAGCCGCAGCAGCATCAGCATCAGCAGCAGCGAAGCAAGTGACTGTCACCAACCAAAACACACACCCACACACCCAATGGCAATGGCAGCTCAGCGGTAGAGCTTACCGTCTCTATTCCGACAGCAATTAGATTACTTCACGGGGGCGACATCTGTTGGAAATTGAAGGTGACTGCCTACCGATTCCGAGGGCTGTGACTGCGCATGTAATGAGGCAAAATTCCAAGATTTATGGCAGAAGTTGTTTTTGTCGTTGTTCATGTTTTGTTGTGAACAGTTTCGTTTTTCTTCGCTGGCGCCAGAGAATCGCGACAAAAGTTTTTTTTCAGTCCTCCCCCCGGGCGGCTGGAAGAAGTTTGAATCATGCTCGGCTGCAAGCTTGAGAGCTTAGAATGGTTCTGTATTAGATTAGACACTCATTGGGGGACTCTTCTGATGGGTGGGATGAAAAAGAATAGTTCCACAGAGGGTCGAACTTGGAACGATCTTATCAACCAAGCTCTGGTGTCAAATGGATGCAATTCCCGAAAGCTACTGACTTAATTGCGAAGAAATAATCTCGTTTGCACAACAAGCAAAAAAATAAGACACCGTGGGATTTCGATTTGATTGCATTTCAACTGACTTCAAGTTTACCGGGTGGGTGGCTTACAGTTTCACCCATAACCGAAACGGGGGCGAAAATGCTTCCCGATTGTGCGACACCGGCACCGACAGGAAGCTTTTCCTGTTATTCTAGCCGTTGCCTGATGCTACTGTTTCGGTTTGCTGCACCGGCAAACCGTTGAAAACAAGATGATCTCTTTGAAGTGGATGGATACCCTTCGGGAATGAAAAACTATCCGGCCTTTCTTTTCCTTTGTTCCGGGCGGGAAACTTTGTTCCAGTGAAACACGCGCTCTTTCTGGTACGCACACAGACACAAACACACACACACAGAATGGCGTGAAACAAAGCCGAATGACAAATGGGAACAAAGATAAGATCCGTCGCCCTCTGACGCGAAGGATAGATATAAATGATTCGCAGGCGAGTTTGACAGGATGATTCAAGGCTTTCGGTGGAAAGTGTCTGACAATCTTTGATTACAAATCATCCCAGCAGCTGTGACCACCGAGGTAGTTGAGAATTGTTCGAGAAAAGAGTGATGCAATAACTTTGGTGAGGGGAACGCTAGCACTCTGGTACTATCAAACTATAACTATCAATCACTGATTGAAAATGTAAAAATAAACTTTTATCGATTGGCAGGATATTTCTATCAACGTAACTCTTTGCAGTTGTATCTATCATCTACTTTATTTTTTGTTATAACGCATGGTATATATCTTCCAAGAAAACTAGGATTATTTGAATTGATAGGTATGAATTGTTGATAAATCGATAGTGATTGACTTTATTAGAACCAGTATATCAAACGAATGTTTTCGGGTAACTATAGAGATGTCTGGGAAATTTAAATGCATTAGTTTTGGATGACTTTTTCGTCCACAGAAGGCTTTAGCAAATACATATTTTCAAACAAAAAAAATCTTCCGAAAATACGGCGTTTTGTTATGGGGGAAAATATTACTCATATAACAAAAACATATTGAAAGCTTCGGTACATGATATGGTACACCAATTTTACTATTTTACTTTTTCACTAATAAAAATGGCCAAACAGTTGCAACTGCTATTTTGCGCTAGTTAAACAAGTGCCACTTTACAAAACATTTTGTTTTTTTTTTTTTAATTAATGTGCTGAACAACTAGTGGAAAGACTGGCATTCGAACAACTCCTGCGAATTTAGCAGATTTTTAACGTAAATTGTGGTTTAACGTTCGTATTAAAAAAGTGCTAATTCCGGATGACAATGAAAAAAAAAACTAAAAAAGATAATTCAATGGTACAAATCTTCCTTAGATTGTACGTTTATTAAGACTTCTACAAAAACAGATAGACGCCCTTATCAGTTGATTTGCGGTCAAACAACGATGTTCTGTTTGTACTGTCAGCTCCACCTAGAAGCGGAAAAGTTTCACAGCACGAGGCACTTCGTGTCCGCCGCATACGGCCGATTCGGTATTCACAAGATCCCCTCCCCTCTGGAGAAAGGCGAGAGCGTCGAATGGAAGCCTGGATCCGGCTGCCCGACGGTACTACGCGACCGTAGTGTACAGCAGAAGCTAAAGAGATGAACCGAGAGCAAGGTTGCCTCATCTTTCTACGTCTTGGGCCGGGAGGTCGAAGCTACCGGCCTAACGGTGAAGAAGTACCTGGCTAAAATGAACATTGTTTTTTGCCGAAGTGTCATTCGAGACCGGCCTTGTCTGAGCAGCAGGCCATCACCCAGAATGAGTGGCTACAGGTACTGGTGAAGTGGTCCCCATGGCCTATGGGTAAGCGTTGCGCTTGCCAAGATGGGGGCTTCGGGTTCGATTCCCGTTCGGGTCAGAAATTCTATCGTCATAGATCGTTTTTCTAGCTTGCACTGGTAAAGGGGAACTGTCTAGGGTGTGGTGGAATGAGCATATTGGGTATTGCCATTCCCCAATAAAAGCCACAAAAACCCGGAAACAGCTCCTCTAAGCGATTTGACGCCGCTATAAGCGTCTTTGCCCAGTCCTGGTGGTACTCGGGACGTAAAGCAGCAGTATCACGATGGTCCTCTTGCGAGATAGTGAGGTTGGTCACAGGCCTTGCAAGCCGTACCACTAAAACACCAAGCAACGAACGATACACAAGAAAAATTGTGAATCATGACATGTTGTAAAGACGTTAAGCCAAAATAAATAAAAAGGTACTGGTGAAACACATCGTTCCGGAGAAGCGCTACGGTCATAATGGATTACGGGACCTACCTGACGTTGGACGGCAAATATATCTCCAACAACAAATTCTCAATGATGGTCCTTCTGGGGCTGACGATCAGTGAGAAAGGAATGTCCAAGCCGCTATTCGTTCCTCTGGAGCTTGCGGTGAACGGAGAAATGTACAGTCCGAAGTGCCTCCCGGAAGTTGCCGCTTTCATCAAGAATTATGACCTAATCTGACCTGGTCTCGGTCCGTTAGATATTTCTGAAGGAGTTGGGCCGGCTGAAGATAAACATGACAGAAGTAAGAAATACTGAATGATTTTTGTTAACATGGTATATAGTAGCCTAATGTGGCTCTTTGGATCTAATAGTTTAATACAGCGGTACTTAACCTTTTTTATAGGGGTCACAAACGCGTGTTAGTCATGATGTCGCGGGCCGCAAAAATAATAATGAAGGGTGATGTCAGGGATATACAACCGCATTATTAACATAAAACTACGAAACTATTACCGGCAAGAACAACATTAAATAAATATTATAATAAAACTCCTTGATATAAATATTTGATAGTAATGAAAAGGACCGATAAATGAATAAATTCACTGGGTGAGGAGCGCGAATGATTCGAGAAGCAATTTGTCTTCGTCATTGTCAAATTAATTCTAAGCATTAACATGTACTGTTGATTGCTTGCTGCACTGAAACTGAAATACTGATCTTCTTTAATATCCATGTGATTTTTCAGTATTAACAAAATTAACAAAATTACATCTCCAACGCAGAACGAAACATCTCAAATAACACAGAACGACAACAGAAAATCCATGTGGAGGTTTAGGGTGCGATAAATGTTTTTACGGTGGTTAGATACTTCTCCCTTTTCTCTTATGGGGGGCTGCCATACAGATGAAACATAAATTTCTGCATTACGCAAGAATTAATAAAGCAAATGAAACCAAATTTGGCATGTGAATGTTTTAGGGTGCAATAAATGTTTCTATGGTGGTTAGACTCTCCACCCCGCTCTCTATGGAGGGGCTGCCATACAAATGAAACTCAAATTTCTGCATAACTCGAGAATCAATCAAGCAAATGAAACCAAATTTGGCATGTGAAGGTTTTAGGGTGCAATAAATGTTTTACAGTGGTTAGACACTCCACTCTCTAAGGGGGAGCTGCCTTACAAAATTCAACGGGGTCGATTAGAATATCAATCAATGAACAGTTCTGCGATTGGACCCAACTTGCTCATAATAAGAAAACGTGAATGTTTGAAGGTTTTGATAACAAAAAACCAATTTTGGGCGGGACGAAGTTTGCCGGGTCAGCTAGTGACAAATTAAAAAAATACGGGTTTTTTTATTTTTCGATAAGAATATAGGATATTTTTCGATATGGAACATATCTACCACTTTCCCCGAAAATCAGAGAATCATTATATCGGTTCGGCATGGAATGGCTGTATGTAGGAATAACCTTGAATATCTGGAGTATCGAATTCACCCAAAACATAAACGAAGAATTCAGAGACTTTCTAAGTCTAGGATTCATAATTCTCATCAGATTAACATGGAATGATTGAACATTGATTATTGGAATTGATCTTAGTCACACTTTCGTAGTTGGTTCAAAGTGGATCTCAAGGCTGAATTCTTTCTGAAAGCCGCTTTTTTTTTGCAAAAACAGCCACAATTGAAGTGACCCAGTTTTTTGAATTTCTATTAAATCCAGAGTCGCAATATCAATATTTAATATTTTTTATACCAACAGTCAAATCATTGCCATTGATATACATACGGTAGAACTTACAAGTACCAATCAACAGAGATCAATGTTTATATTAGGCACTTACCATGCTGCTTACTGCCATTTAGCATTGAAGGCATTAATAACTCAAATATAAAGAATAAATTTATCCAGTTTCATAATATAAAGTATAAAGTATTAATTTCATGTGTCAAAACCAATTTGATCAAAAGGTTAATGCCATTTACTGGACATTAGACAACTAAATTTTTTCATCCTATTTGTTTATTTCTTGGGCTTATTAGCATTTTCTACATTAACATTTTCATTGGTCAGTTAGATCGGACAGCGGAGACAGTTGTTATGATCATTGTTATATTATTAATAGCAAAACAGCCCAATCTTTATTGCACAGCAGAGCTTGTATGGATGAAGAGAGGTGAATCGATCTCCATCGCTGATGATTGCTGCGTGGACGTAGTCATTCTATAACAACACAAAGATGATCAATTGAGGGCTCTCAGTTTTGAACTCACGATCGATCTCTTAGTAATCGAGCGCACAACCAATGAAGGCAAATATGTTATATTTTATTTTAACTAAAACCAAAATCAGCACTATGGTAGTGCTCTGTTGTGGTAGTTAGCTGAATCTGGATAAAGCCTTCAGGAGTATTGTGAGATTTGTCATATGATAGAATGTGTCTTTCCAGATGTTCTTCCCCCTAGGTATTTTAATCCATAGTATTCTTTATGACTTATGCATTTTTTAAATGGGTTCTTATCAAGTGCTCAATTTCTATCGAATATTTTCACGATTTCCTTTTTACAAGGGAACATCGGACATCTGAGAATATTTTTGCTGATTTTTGAAAGGAGAAGAATATGAATAATAATCGTAGCAGATTCAATATGTGACATTCAAAGTTGTATATTAACACTCAAGCTCTTTTCTTTCTATATACTTATGTCCACGATATCATTTATAACTTTGCTATTTGTTTCTAACTACAGCTGCGAATTTAAATCAAGAGTCTCTAGCGATAGACTAGACTAGACTAGTTCTGCTTCAGAGTTCAGTATGCTGTTCTACTGCACGTTTTACAAGTACATTTATTTTTTCAGCAACTTTAAAGCCCAATCGCATCAGTTACTGAACAGCATTTGTCGAACGCCTGCCATACATCCAAAGGTTAATCTAATAATCAGCTCATCCCTTCTGTTAATGACGTAAAACGCTTTTATTGAACAACCGTGGGTTCAAATTCTCCAAATCTATATCTGGTACATACATGACAAAATTTCCCTACAGCTAAAAAAATTGTACAAATTTTCGCTCATCGGACCAATGGAGAATAAACGTCCAAAACATCCGGTCCCTTTCACATAGATCCCGTCCATTAGCTCGCGATTGGCTCACAGCAATATTTCAATAAAAAAAAACAAACAGACGAAAACTCAGACGTCCGCTATCACGACAAAACGTTAAACCGGTTTAACGAACTCTGCCATCAATCATGTTGTGCGCTTCGGTGGGCAGTAATTAATTGTGGCGCTAATCCTCCGATTCCTCGGAAAATTGGCGGCAAGCGCGTCCGGAAGGTTCCGGGACTGACAGCAATGAACGGATATCGGTGGGAGAAAGGCGGAGCACCAAAAAATAAACGCGACAGCAAACAGCAATTATTTCCCACCGAAAAACCAATTAGCATCCCTTTCTCGATTTTCTTTTTTGTTGGTTTTTTTTTGGTTGTGACGTTACGGAATTTTTCCAAAAACTGCAACCAATGGACACAATGCAGACGAGGGATAAAAGATAACGGGAAGGATTGGAGCAAAGTTGGACGGTCTTTGCGAAGAATTTCATTAGCGAAGTTTATTGTCATTCATTTCCCTCTTACCCACACTTTTTGACGTAGGACTACGCCTTTTATTTCTATACCGGGGTGTAAAATCAAAGTTTCGAAAACGAAAGCGTTACGCCGGAGACCTAGATTTTGAGCGTTAATAGCTCCTAAACAACTGAACGAAATGGTATGAAAAACACTTCATTCGAAAGATAAAATGTCTACGCGTTATATACTTGTTACTTTTTGATCCAAAAACTTGTTTCAATAGCCTTAAAATTGGTTTCAAAACAGGCTATTGAAATCACCAATCGGTATACAAGCGAGCGCCGCTCGGAAATTTTCTCAGTTGTAACTGAACAGCGATTGAGGTACTGCGTACTTTATGTACTGCTGCGAGTAGATAAACACAGTTTTTCCAACACAGATTCAGAAACCAAAAAGTTAGGAAAATCGGCATTCCAAATCTCGGCAATACTTTTTATACCCCCATGCATTTTAACACTCCGGAATGCGTTTTGCTAACACGGTCTACAAAAGCGGGTAGAAATACAACGCTTTGGCTCGGACTGCATGCCTCTTCATGTCGCCAGCTCACTGAACTTCTTCGCATACCGTTAGATGATTAGGCAAAATCTTGATAACTATTTGCGGCGATAACCACTACTGTAATGCATGAATTGACCTAAATAGGGATTTGTTTGCAATTGAATTCGTAAATTGTTTCATTCATTCACTAGTTCAATCAATAATTTAATCAATAGTTTAATCAATAATTTACCCAATGAGGAACATTCGAAGTGAGATTATTTCTAATTGAAAAAACACAAATGATTACCAACGGCAGTCCTACGTCAACCTTGCGGTTATATCATAGGTATAACCCATCCACCGTTTTTTTCATACAGATGCACATAATGTGATTGATTTTCATTGTCCGCCAATTCTCCGAACTCTTGCACTTGCGGTAAAAGCGCTGGGGACAGAAAATGTGTTGACTGGTTAACTTCCTCCGGAAATTGGAGGGAGGGAATTTGAATTGACTGTAATTTGTTCGAACCATTATAATGGCTCGATTACCTCAGATGAACAATGGAAAAGAAAATCTGCGACCATACTGTTGTACAACCATATTAAGATATTTGAACTTTTTTTTTCTTGTGATTGAATGCTTCGAAACTGAAATTGATTTTTTCCTTCATTCTCTCTCTCTCTCTTCACAGGATTTCAATACGGACATAAACAAAAATCGGTATCGTTCCTAGCAATTTAGTGGTGTAATCTTGTAGGCTATCGTAACGAGAAGAATAGGGATAAATATATATATATACAAGACATAGCGATTGTAGCTGAAACACAACAACACGAACAATGGCTGCCACAATGAGATCCCGAGGTAAGTCTGCTGTTTTCGTATTCATTTCGTGCACAGGAAGAATAAGTATTTCCGGGAATGGGTTTCCTGGAGGGATACAAACACAAAGCAATGAAGGTGGGAAAATTTCCCTGCAACGGTTTGGATATTCTTTTCCTACCACAAAAGGTTCGGGCTAACTGTTGGGAAAATTGGCTTATCGGATACTGGTTACTGGTTGTCCTTTTTCCTATTGAATTGAGTAGGGGAGGGGCCCCTGGCAACGCACAAATGGTCAGTAATTTCGTTTGTTAGTTCAGTTGAAAATGGTGAAGATGATGCGGTGTGTTGCTATGACGCAACTGTGTTGCCTACATCTATATCGGATTTATTGGCCCGGATCTGACCCTGGTTCATTATTTGTCAACAGGTTTGTTGTGTGTAATGAAAAGCAGGATATAAACAAAAGATTGACTGAATAGCTCAGATAGTGCTGAAAAGTTTAAAGAATTGTCCGTATTCTATGAATTTGAATTTGTTATTCTACTTAGATCTAGCTTAAGATACCAAATTTAGCTGGAAAATACGAGCCTTAAACTACATTATCCTTAATTAGAAACATAAAGGATGTAAACCTGATCAGAAAATTATTATAGTCAAGCTAGCTCTTCGCACTTACAGTAATTGGTAGTACAAAGAAAGTACGAGGATGGCGACTAGTACGGGCAAATTTACAGTAAAGGGAACTAAACGTGAGTGGTTGGCATGCATATTCTATTCAAAAACATTTCCTTTAATATATCCAAATCAAAATTATCCTCCTAATGCAACACATGAATTGTAAATTGAACCAAACAGATTATGTATTTCTCCCTAAAGGGATTTTATAACTCTTTCTCTTTCCTAGAAAATACACGAGTTACAAAATTGGAAATCGTCTTTTCTGACTGTCCGTTTGCTATCGCAACAGTGCTGTTCGAGACGACACTAAGAAATTCGCGAAGTTTTTGTCGCGAGGAGATAATAAAAATAAATAATAAAAAACGACGAAATTTAATTTCTTCCAATAATGGAAAAATAAGCCGAGATCGAGAGGAAAGACGATGCTGATGCTTCGAGATCTTTATTGTGACTGATCATTATTATTTCTGTGTGGTGATCGATCGATTCAAACAATAGACTAAAATATTTTGTTCTGATGGCATATCTGGCTTATGTATTTAATAATTAACCGTATATTCGCTGTGAACGGATTTTAACGATTTGCATACACTTCGAATCAGAAATTCTCTAAAATTTGTTTGATATGCTATACATTACAATCCCATAGTCCGGAAATGGTTTAAATTGATGAAAATTGGAAGTATTCCCATTCTCCTATACATTCCTTCTGTCCATTTGTGTGCTTACCTAACCGTGCTGTCAATAGCGGGCAACTTATGCAGCCGCGAGAATATAAACAACCGAAGGGATAATGAAATGATAATCACCCCTATTCCGCATTCCGCCGGATTTGTATTTCGTTCGAAACCATTTGCTCGTTCGAGTCATGATTTCGCTTTTCATATTTCGAACGTTTTGCCCATTTAATGTTCAAAGAGAAACAGATCGAACGAAATGCAAAAACAACTCGAACGGAATACAGAATGGAATTTCATCAAGTCGTTCGAAATATTACGAATCGATCGAAATACAGAATAGGGGTGAACATTGGCGACGTAAACTCCACTCTGGCACAGTAAGTGCACTGTTGCTAACGTATAAATATTGCATATCCTTTGAGGAAAATTTTCACTCCCCATTCCGTGTTCATCGAAGCAACATCTTTGCCGGCGAGAGTCGAGTGGGAATGAATTTTCTGCTCATTCTGCTCCTTTTTATGTCATCTTCGTTTACCCTCGAGCTGTGGACGCGAGTGAATATTTCACTCACTGTGTTTGGATCTGGTACTGCAATCAACATATCGATCCTAACCGTGTAGGAGAATCAAGATGGGATATCATCGCCCACTCACAGGGAAACTTATTCTTCTGCTGAAAATGCTATGTGTGATTTAGTTTCGCGTTCCAGTCGCAAAACCGTCTCCACCAAACATCCACACAATAGGGCCTCTTTCCAATGCAGCAATCTCTTAGCTTTGTTAACGGTTTTGACCGAGAGTACGGGGAACGGACATTCTCGCGATGTTTCATTTTTATCGATGCACATGTGCATCCCTGGCAATGCACGGAAGATGTCTAAAGGTGCGATACCACTGGGGCAACACTACACAACATGAAGCAGGACAATTGATACTTGCAAATATTTTCATTTTCGTTGTTGCTGAAGAGATATTGTTCTCGCAAAGGCAAGAGAGAATCGCTGCTTCTAGAACTGCTTCTACAAAGCCAAGGGTAAATGATTTACCCTTTTCAGGCTCACCGGAACTAATCTAATAAATATTTATTTATGAAACCAATGCGTAGTTCTACGTCCTAAGCGGTCGTGTCTTGGATACAACCCCCTAAATTTTTTATCTATAGTTTGCAGCAAGCTCGATTTCTGGTTTATCGTTCAAAATGGTCAAAGATTTTCATCTGTCCTAGCATTACGCTTCAGAATGGGAACATCGTCTGACTAACTTAGTGTTATTTAGCTTATTGAATATTAGCACATAATTTAAATTTCAAGTCTAATAGTTTACACTGATCATAGTTTTGATAGTTTGATAAATCGTTCTCGAGATATTTGGAAAAATATTTCTAATTTATTGTCTTTTTTATAGTAAATATGCTATTTTAATATGTTTGGCGCGGTTTACCGCGCCAAACATATTAAAATTAAATTTTATGAATTTGCTTAAAATTTTCAACATTTTTTTGTTCCAATACATCTTTATGGTAATATATGTAAAGGAGTTTTCCCCACATGTCTTCAAATGTATATCAACGAAACTCCTAAACAAATATTTTAACCATAATGATTGGAAAAGTTGTTGAAAATTATAAGTAAATTCATAAAATTCACGACAAACATCTATACAGCCATTCCATGCCAAACCGATATGGTGGTTCTCAGATTTTTGTCAAAAGTAGTAATTTTTTTCTTTATCGCAAAACATTAGACCCGTACTTTTTTTTATTTTTTTATTAGGGTGCCCATTTCCTATTTAGGATGGTCCGGAAAAATTTCTTCTTTCTATGACTTTTTTCAAAAAATCATAAATCAAAAACGAAAAAAAGCATCTTTGATATCGAGATATGTTATGTAAAAAATCCTCAACTTTCCAGAAAAAATATAAAAAATATAGCGCCCTCTAGTCCAAAGCCATGAAAAGCCCTCTAGTCCAAAGCCAATAAAAAACGAATACAATCTATAATCACGAAAATAGAATCCACTTTCTGTACAAGTTCAATATTTTTAATTGAAAAGCTAGCTCTTTAGCTTTAATTTGAAATGCCGATAATCTAAATCGGTTCAGCAGTTCAAAAGTTATAAATTTAAAAAAAAAAGGAATTTTTGGGAAAAAGTGGAAAAAAATATTTTTTGGACTACTTCAAATGGAAATGGGCACCCCAATAAATAAATTAAAAATACGGGTCGAATGTTTTGCGATAAAAAACAAAATTAACACTTTTGACGGAAACCTGAGAACCACTATATCGGTTTGGCATGGAATGGCTGTATATAAATTATGGTAAGGGGAACATTCGGTAAGTTTTTAAAAAGTAAAGAGACAAGTGATTACAACTGAATCATAAAATTTAGTTCTGATCGCTACATTAACAGCTACGATCCCTACTCGCTAATTCATTGTTCACCTAACTGTCACGTACCAGAAGCTGAGACGATGACAATTTCCTGGGAACGATGTTCGCCGATGATGTTACTCGCTGTCCTCCAGAGGTGATGATCGGGAATGCAGATTCAGCATGATGGGATGTTATGATTTATATGGATTGTTATATTGTTGCTTCCAATCTTTCTGCCTGAGGGGATGGTGCCTGATGTTGGGAGTGGTAACGGAGGTGGAGCTGTGACTGATTTTATGATCTGAGTTTGGCTGGTGTCTTTGGATTTGAATTTTTCATAAACAACAAATGATTGTAAATGGATATGTTTATAAAGGGTGTGTCACATCAAATTGCATGGAGGAGGCGATCTGGCGTAGTGGTAACATCCATGCCTCTCACGCTGAAGGTCACGAGCTCAATTCTCACTCCCGACATTCTTCCAAAAATGGAAGTACAAGTGACGAACCAGCCAAATGAGTTGAAAATCACTATAATACAGATAAAAAAAAAAATCAAATTGCATCACGGAAAAAACGCTGTAGAAATTTAATCTTTAGGAATTATATCTTCAGCTTTCGCTTATAATCAGATAAGAGTGTATAGATCACGTTGGGCATGCTTCACTGTCAATTTTTCGTAAATTTGGAAAAATGTCGTCGAACGAAAAATAGCGTCGTGAATTAATCCTGTGCACTCATTTCGAGAATCCGGAGTCACATCGCGACATCGGTAAGATGCCGGGAATCGTCCAATCCACGGTCAGCAGAGTACTAAAACGATACTTCGAGAACCTAACCATCGACCGGAAGGTGAAGAACGGCAAAAATGGATGCTCCGTCAGTGAAAAAGATCACAAGCGCGTAGTTAAGCAGTTTAGACGTGATCCGAGAAGTTCGGGTCGGGATGTCGCCAATAAGCTGAATTTGTCAAGTTCATTCGTCCAGCGGACCAAGCAGCGGGAGGGCCTGCGTACATACGAGGTTCTGAAGGCTCCTAACCGCGACGAAAGGCAAAACATGGTGGGGAAGACGCGAGCCCGGAAGCTGTACACCGAAATGCTGACGAAGCCGCATTGCCTGGTAATGGACGACGAAACCTACGTTAAAGCGGACTTTCGTCAGCTGCCGGGCCTGTTGTTCTTCTCCGCAGAGGACAAATTCAGCGTTCCGGAGGAGATTCGCAAGCAGAAACTATCCAAGTTTGCCAAAAAGTACATGGTGTGGCAAGCGATCTGCTCTTGCGGAAAGCGGAGCGCCCCCTTCGTGATGACCGGCACGGTAAACGGGCAGGTTTACCTTAAGGAGTGCCTACAGAAGCGCTTACTACCACTATTGAAGCAGCACGAGGGCCCGACCATCTTCTGGCCGGATCTCGCTTCGTGCCACTATTCAAAGGACGTGTTGGAGTGGTACGAAGCCAACGGGGTCACCTTCGTGCCAAAGGAAATGAACCCGCCCAACGCGCCGGAGCTTCGCCCAATAGAGAAATATTGGGCGATTATGAAGCAGGCCCTCCGGAAGAACTCAGAAGTTGTCAAATCGGAGGCGGACTTCAAGAGAAAATGGATTTCTGTTAAAAAGAAACTACAACCTGACGTTGTACAGAACCTCATGGACGGGGTAAACAGGAAGGTGCGAGCATACGGGCTTGGGCTCGAAGTATGAATAAAAAGAAAATGCCAAAAGTTGTTTAATAGTTTTTATTTTACTGTCTAAAATTTTCAAAAGGATCGGTCTACTGGGCGAATTTCTACAGCGTTTTTTCCGTGATGCAATTTGATGTGACACATCCTTTACACTGCGTTTCATAACTAAAGAACCACTTATTTTTTCGGAGTTTCCAGAGATATGTAAGAAGTCGGTTGAATTGAACTATATAGTGTAGAAACCAATAACTTTTTTCATTTATAAGACTGGCCATTTCAACTTTATTGTTGCGTCCAGGCGCGAAACATACAAAAAACTAAAATTCCAGCGTTTCATAACGATAGAACCAGATGGAAAAATTTCACTCCTTCAAAAAATTAACGTCAATTTCACATTAATTACAATAAGTTTCTAATTCGTAGGTCATCTTCAGCTCTCAATCAGTTCAAACAACCCATTTGGGATGGTTTTGACCAAGCTGCGCCATGTTGTAGTGTGTATCTCGTTCTACGCAGAGGATATTGCTCGTTTAAGCTCTTCAAATCACTCATACTGCTTGTAAGCTGCATCTACTATTCGTACGATCACTCCTCATAACTCCTCATAACCTCATAACTCCACTCCTCAAAAAAAACGCGTTACACTGATAAAAATATATTTTCAATGTTACTTAACAAGCTCAATATCCGAAACTCCGAAAAAATGAGTGGTTCTATAGTTATGAAACGTAGGGTATAAACAGTCACACTTATCTCTTATCCGTTGACGATATCGGTTTCAGTCAAGCCCCGGTCTAGAGGACATGATTCGCAAGTCAAGATCAAGGCGGTATACCTTATAAGGTGAAACGATATGTCAGAATTGCTGTTCAGCCATTATTTGAGTTCGTATTGACAGCGGTCAAACGTATTCACAAACAAACGGCTTGAGTTTTTCTGAGGCAGAGGACAACAAATGGCATGCAATAAATGGACAATGGGGAGTGCATACCGCTGTGTGTTTGCTGCTCATAAACGTTGTTTTTGTTTACGCTGTTGGCATCGTTATTGTGATTCGGTGACTGCTGCAAGTTATTGTTTGTTGACCTGAGGGTTGCAAACCTATCAAACTACCTGGTGAGCTCAAGGCAGGTCAATGGAACAAGGTGCGCCCGTTTGGTTACTGGGCTGGGTTAGGGGAGCGGTATAAAACAGTACGGCAAAAATCGGAAGGGGATTATTTATTCGAAATGTTAAAGGATGAATCACAACAATTTGAATGAATTGTGCACTCTCTCAATAATTTCAGTAGTATTCAGCTGCTGCTAGTACTTTATTCGAAGATAAAAGTTTTGCGTGTAGAAAATATGAAAGGTTTGCAACATGATCTGTTGTATTGAATAGAGTTCACAAACCGTGCACAAGCGTATTGTGTTTTGTTAAAAAAATCAGTATACTTTTGAAATGGTCGCCGTAAGAATGTGAAAACTGAGGATGCGAAGTCACTTCTTCGATTTTAGCTTAATCAACGTCCGCAGTCCCTATTTAGGTAGACATCCGTCTTTATCAGATAACAACACCCGAATGTAGTTTTGTAATTTTAAAATTTGAATGAGAATTTTTACATCATGTTATTCCATTACTTAAAACACGTAATTCTGGCGCTCACTTGGATATTTGGATAAATATATCTAAATATTTCGAAACATTCACAAAACTCACCATTATATTATGAAATCAACATCAGACACAATTTTGGTTTGATTTTTTTTTTCACAATTTGCGAGAAAACGTATTACATAGAATACATGTTCGGTATCTAAAAGTTAATCTTCATACATAATTACAAATAACAATTTTTTATTTTAAAAGTGTGTTCTTTTCATTCTGAAAATCCACATTCGTTTTCCAAAAGGTGCAACACGGAGTCAGTGCTGTCAAAACAAATAGGAAAGACGAAACGCTTACAGCGTGAAATTTAATGAGTGTAATGAATATAGTAATGAATATGTAATAAAGTATCAATATAGTTCACTAACTGTGCACAATCGTGTTGATTTACTTTTGTAAAGTTTTAAGATGGCCATTCTGACCCACTAAGCTTACACCAATTTGAGAGTTTGACAGTTATTGGAATTTATAATTTATCTTATCTTCGGTATTTAAATTGGCCTCCGTATAAAGCGATACGAATGATGTGATTTGTACTTATTCTTATTATTAGTTTCTTATAGCGCGGTTTCCATAAAACGCGGTTTCCATAAAACGCGGTATCCATACAACGCGGTACGTACTCACCGCGTTATGGAAGGTTTAACTGTAAATAAAACTGGAAGGCGTTGCTAATATGTTGCTAAGCGCAAATCCCGCTATCAAAATTGTGCGTTGTATCGAATTGTACGTTATATCGAAGCATAATAAAGTACTCACAAACGTAGTCCATAATATATTAGTGTGTTGCTGTTTTAGTAAAGTTAATGAATAACTTCAATCAGAAGACGAACCCAGCCTTTCTCATGATGTTTCCCTTCGTACTGTTGATTAAAGCTTGATTCATTTAGAATCCGGAATCACAAAACCAGCTGTATTTCGGAATTGATTGAAGGCACAAAACTTGTTTTAGCATCACAATATGGATAATTCACTGTTCTATCAGAAAAAAAGTATTGAAGAAAAAAATTCCTTCACACTTTGGAAATGTGTACGTTATATCGAGGTAAAATGTACGTTGTATCGAGTGAAGTTATATCGAGGGTACGTTATAACGAGGGTACGTTATATCGAAGTCTCCCTGTATCAATATAGTGGACAGAAAAATCGAAAATTTTTCGGAATACTCCGAAGGAAGGTGGGAAAATTTGGAAAATTATATTCCCATATGTTCGAAAATCACATCATTAGAAGCGTTGTAAGACCATTTGATGTTTACGCTATTGAAATTGAGCTTTGTGCGAAGGTGGAAATGGATTTTCAGGCGAAATAACGCACTCCTATATCTTCTATTTATATAAATAAAAATGAAAAAATAAAAAGGTTTTGAAATTTTCGAAAAGCAGGGAAGGTTAAAAGAATATAATTTCCATATGTCCCACAATGACATCGTTAGTAGTCCAATTGAATTTCGCATTTGCGGAATTAAGCTTTGTGTTCCGTTAGTGTGAAGCGAAAGTGATTCTCAAGTGGAAAATAAAAATTATGAATGAAAACTTACTTTTCTGTATCAAACATGTATTCCATTAGCTACTACGTCCATGCATCAATCATCATGTGATGGTGATCCCAGCCTCTCACTCCACATACGATCGATCTGCTGCATCGGTAATTGGTGCTATTTATAAACACAACAATGGAAGCCTCATATCAACAGTCCCGCCATGTTCAACTGTGTCGCAACATGTCGCATTTTTCGGCGTTAGAATATCCCGCCTATGGCTATGGCCTATGGCTATTAGCCGGTTAGGCGTTAGAGTATTCCTATTCTATCGATACACAACACATGTCGCATTTTTCGGCGTAAGAATATCCCTATTGTTCGAATGTTCACAGTTGGACTGTGTAATATACAAAATGAGAAAAATGTACACGATAAATTCGGCTCTGTTACAGTTGAATTGCTAGATGAGCCCAATAAGAAAAATAAACAGATGGGATAAAAAAAATGTATTCCATGTAAGGAAGAAACATGTTACTTACAATTGAAACAAGCGAATATTATGTCTGAAAATAAATTTATTTTAAAGAGGTGAGTTTTGTTAGAAGTAATAGAGAATTTATAGTAAATGACAACTTGAAAGAACCAGATGGAAATTGTAAAGATCAATCAATGGAGAATTCTGCGATTGAACCCACGAACGTTCACTCTGTAAGAAAACTAAAAAAGAATTCGTGTCAGAACAAAATTTGGCGAGACGAAGTTCACCGGGTCAGCTAGTAATAAATAATCACGAACACGGAATCCATTTTTTTCCGCGAGTATAATATTCAATATTCAATTTGATATATCGATCATCTAAATCGGTGTTGTAGCTCAAAAGTTATGAATTTTTGAGAATAGGAAAAAGGGGGGAAATTGATATTTCGAACTATCGGTTAACTTTGGAAATTTCATACTTGAAAAAGAAAAAGACCACATATCCGATTTTGAAACATTTTATGCATGAAATCTTCAGGTAGTCCTACGTTCATCTTGCGGTTATATCACAGAGATTACTCACTTTCTGTTTATTATAATCAAAAATATTTCAAGAACTTGTCAAACGCGAGAATTTACACACAAAAATGTTATGAGAAAACATTAATTTTTCAGGAGTGCCAAAAATGCTAGAAACTATTAAAGATAAAAAGTTAATGTCTTCGATAAAAGTTCATATTGACTATAAACTAAATTAGGGTTAGCTATATTTTTTTTTCAAAGAAAACATGAAAAAGTTTGTAGCTGAAAGAACTCTTTCCTTGTAAAAGTGCCCATCTTCCGATGTTAAGGTGACTTGTTGGGAATTGTAAGGCCTATTCATACTTTTTTTTTTTGAGAACAAAAAAAGTTTTTGAAAATTAAGCTTAATTTTTAAAATATTTGTTTTTAAATTTTTTGGTATTTTCAATTTTTTTTTTTTTCAAACAATTTTCTACATTTTATTATTGGCCATAATTTTGTAGGTACAGGTCGGACTCGATTATATACAGTCACGGATTTCTTTTCACTGTATATAATCGAATCCTGTATATAATCTTGTCAAAAATAAACATTTTTTATTCGTTTTTTTATATGCATAAAAACGAATTTGTTTTTTGAATATAAAAGAAGAATTTAATTTTTGATTCATCCACTTAAAGTTACCTTTCACCTTTCTCACATGAAAAAAATCAATTTCTCCAGAAACTCTCAGGCGGTGATAGACGATCATATTTGATGAAAAAAATCCTTCTACGCATTTGTTCGAATTTCAATTTGTTTCTTCAAGGTGGTGAACATTTTTCACGGGGAAACTTTTTTGAAATTCGAGATAACCATTTTCATTGGCACCATAGTGTACAATAGAGTCCCAATGGGTGTATGGGAAAAAAGTGACTCTCGAATTTTCAAAGCGAACTTGATTAAAAATGTTGATTCCCACGAAAAACTACCCCATGCAAAATATCAGCTCGATCGGACTTCAATTACTAGTGTTGCATAGCGGCCAAAGTTTGAGTTTTTTGAAGACCGAAAAATCACCAAAGGGGGGAAGGAAATCGGGGTTTTCGAAAAAAAAATTACATGAATCGTCGAGATATACTGTCATCTCGAAAAAAATTTTTTTATCAATAATCGACACTCTGGGTTTTTTTCAGAATACGAGGCAAAACGTACGATTTAAGCTGCCAATGAAAATCGTCATATCGATTCTTCATACGAGAATCCCTGCGAAATGTTGATTTGTACGATAAAATACCCTCTGCAAAATATTGGCTAATAGGGACTTCATTTTCAATCACTCTTTTACTCAATTGGTAGGATACGTGGTTCAAATACGTCCATAATAATCCAGAATTTGATCTACAATAGGAATCCCACATAGAGTCAACGTCAAGATCACCAGACGTCAGTTCTCATAAATGTCCATACCTAAGCAGCTCTTAATCGGTATATGGGTCATCGGAAGCGTGAACAGGGCTCCGCATACCAGAGAAGTCGTTTGAAAAATGTCATTTCTTATCGAAAAAACACCTCTCATTTTACTTATAACATAAAATATGCCACGGCTCTTACGTCGTAAATGAGAGAATCTACTACATGTGCTAAACAGCCCCAGGATTTTTAAACAGATGTCGCCACTAAAGATGAACAAGATTCAAGATTCATTCGAGAGTATCATCTGTCACTAGCTTATGTGTGAAGTTTCATGACATTCCGTTTATTTGTTCGCATACTACGTTTGTTTAAGGGTCACTACTTGAGCAATTGTAAGGCCTATTCATACTTTTTTTTTGAGAACAAAAAAAGTTTTTGAAAAATGAAGGTTCATGTTTTCAAGCCGAAAACATGAAAAAGTTTGTAGCTGAAAGAACTCTTTCCTTGTAAAAGTGCCCATCTTCCGATGTTAAGGTGACTTGTTGGGAATTGTAAGGCCTATTCATACTTTTTTTTTTGAGAACAAAAAAAGTTTTTGAAAATTAAGCTTAATTTTTAAAATATTTGTTTTTAAATTTTTTGGTATTTTCAATTTTTTTTTTCAAACAATTTTCTACATTTTATTATTGGCCATAATTTTGTAGGTACAGGTCGGACTCGATTATATACAGTCACGGATTTCTTTTCACTGTATATAATCGAATCCTGTATATAATCTTGTCAAAAATAAACATTTTTTATTCGTTTTTTTATATGCATAAAAACGAATTTGTTTCGTTTTTTGAATATAAAAGAAGAATTTAATTTTTGATTCATCCACTTAAAGTTACCTTTCACCTTTCTCACATGAAAAAATCTCCAGAAACTCTCAGGCGGTGATAGACGATCATATTTGATGAAAAAAATCCTTCTACGCATTTGTACGAATTTCAACAATGACAGAGTTATAGAACTTTTTTTTTCTGTTTCGAACTCTGTTGTCTAAAAATGGCTGTACATTAAAAAGTACCGTAGTGTACGATTCTGTTGCTTCTTTTTGAAGATGAGAAAATTTAGTACAGGATATAGAAGTGGAACATCTAGATTAGTGGATTTAAATAACATTTTGGAAGTGAAAACTTAAAAGTTATAAATTTTTAATGTGTTATTATGAATTTTATCGCAAAGATTCGTAATAAACTTGATTGTTTCTTCCAATCCAACAAAAGCTCTACAATTTGTTCTTTGACACCCATCTTCTATCTTTCTTATTTTTGCTACAATATCGATATAAACAAATCCTGGTGAAAATTCTAACAAAATATTCAAAAATCACGTTTTTTACCTCACTGTAAATATAATGGCCACTTAAATTTCACTTCGAATCATATATAATCGAGTCTGTATATAATCCGACCTGTATTATAATTTTTGAATTATATTTTTTTGTAAAAAAAAATAGAAAAAAAAACCTTGGCTCTTTTCAAAAAATAGTTTAACTCGATTTGCCTGTCTAGTTGGCATGAAATTTGTTTGAGAGCAAAAAATAAAAAGCTTGTAGAAAGAAAGTACAAGAAGGGTATTTTGGGTGTCCGATATTTAAAGTTCCACTCAATCTATTTATTTCAAATTTGTTATAAATACATCTGTATACATCTGTTTATTGCGTGAGCTAACAACAACTATATTTTTATGTTTAAGGACTAAAGTCGTGTATGTCAGGGCACTATTTTCAGTTTTTTTTTTTCAAAAAGTTGCAAAAGTGATAACATATTCCATATTAGAATTCGGTAGAACTTTTTTTGTGAAAATGATCTAAGTGAGAGATTCTATTTAAAGAATAACCCATTTACATAAAAGAGAATAATCGAACTAGTTTTCAAGCACAAAACTCGAGAACGTATTCGAACAGCCCAACCGTTCATAGAAGTGCCGGAGAAAAGCTTCAGCAGCACCGTACATTTCATGAACTAGTAACTTTTCCAAGCCCCTCATCGGGACACAAACAGCTGGCAGACTAACTGACTGACTGACTGACTGACCGTCAATCATGACGGAGCAGAGAGCGTAAAATTTGAGCACCATTCCTTCCAGCTCCACGGCTTCTAACATAACGAATCGAACGAACACTCATGAGCCACTCAGCACAGTTATGCACAGTTCCAAGTACTCACTTGGCCCAGGATTGCCCTCCGATGGAAAATCGTGTGACGCGGAGGTGAAAAGCACTGGCGAAACGAGTTCCACCCCACAGATTGGTGTTGGTAAAGCTGATATTCTACCAAAAACAAATAGCCGTGCGGTGAATTCGGAAAAGTGTGGTGAATATCGCAATATTTTGGTTCCCTTCCTAGCACAACTACCAGTGCGTTGGGTTTCTGAGTTCCGGCGTATACAAATCCATTGGATCCATTGCACCGTCGAGGATCCATTGCACAGGACGGTGTAGAGGAAGTAAAACAATGTTAAGGATTTTGTACGGAATGGATGCTGCGACGAAAAGGTGTGCTGGGTGGTATTTTCGGGAAACACCATTGGCTTTTGTTCGTGGTGGTGACACGTAGATATTTGTTTTTGTTTCCTGTGAGAAATTGTTACGATTCTCACCAAAGGAAATGAAAATACCAGAGGTTGGGGGTTGTTATTGTTTTGATTCATCCTTCGCCTCACGGTTTGATAGTATTGTGAGTATACGTTGTGTCTTATTTCCGGAGTTATTATCAGATGAATGGTTGCATCCGCTGTGTTGGTGGCAATTTTTTTGGAGAGACAGGCTGGTATTCAGGATCCGGGAAATTTCTGATGAAGTAATGGAACGAATTCGACTCCATCATGAGTGAGGTTTCAGAACTATTGACCGAACTCATCAATTGAGGGGCTCAGAATGGGAGGGGTGTTAGTGATTTGATCGATTTCTCTTCATCAACTATTTCTTTAGTAAATAACTCAACTGCAAAAACGTTCCAATTTGAGTTTGCTATAGAATCCGATAGATGAGGCTCTGACCTATCTTCCACATTGTCAAATACAGCTGCGAATGTGTTTGCAGCTAAGTTATGACCAAAAGAGAGAGTCGATGTAAATAAATGGTTGAAATTGATGATGTTACTTACACTTTCACGGAAACGTTTTCGCAACACAAACAGTGAAGATAGTGAAACAAGTAAACAATTTAACGAATAAAGAAGGTATGTTTTCTGGTTTTTATTCGCACCTTGTGCGGTTTTGTTTGCATACAATTCGGTAGTAGCATCCATGCTCCGATTTCCTTATTCCATATTACACGCTTATTTTGTAGCGTACAAGGTGAGTCGATTCCTATTAGGAAATATTCTACATTTATCGACAGCAAGCACTTTTCAGTTGACAAACCCAAAGGAGAGGAGATGACATGGAAGAACACAATATTATCTCTAAAGTTGCGACTAATGCTTTAGGTCAATTTTGTTAAAGATTCTATTGAAATGTTTGTTTTCATTTCGTACTCGATGTAAGGGTTGCTATTTTATAATTATAGAAAACGATATCATGATATTGAGTACGTTGATAATATAGAAAATTCTTCATAAAAACAATTGAACTGGCTGCCGATTCAGAGGTTTGGAAATATACATTCACGCATATCAGTTCGCGATATCATAACTAGAGGCTCCGTTTCTCCGTTTGATGTTACGTCTTCTAAGAAGTATTAGAGATTGTCCAAGCTATTGAGAATAAATACGTTTATACGAAACAATTACGTTTTTCACCATAGTTCTTACAGTGAATCACATAAGGAATCAAAAACAATAACCTAATTTTCTAATTTGGTAGCCTATAGAGGAACTGGCTCAAATTCGGTACCCCATTTTGTTTTTTTGGACTTAGCTCTTGGCCAATGCTCGGAATTTCTTCATATTACGTCAGCTTATGAAGGGATCTATTGCGGACATTTCCCCGCAAACCGATTTCAAAAATCTTGATTTGGCTCAGAGCTTTGAGCATAGAAGTGAAACAACTCAAATTCGAGTACCCGAAATGCCTGGGTATTAATTTTTTAAATTTTTTCAAATTAAAAGAATCGTCTCGAAATCACTGAAAAATGTATTTTTTGACATTTTCATACAAAATAGAAGTGAAGTACACTATCTTACGTAAATTAACTCAACTTTGACGAAAAAGCATGGCATTCTACAAAACAAAGAGGAACAAAAAAATGATTTTTTTAAGAAAAAGTGAACAAATTTCATCTCGATTTATTTCTAATTTCTAAGTGAAACGAATCAGAAGCCTTTACAGAAGTCGCGAGCGTAGTAATCAGCCTCGCAATCGGTGCAGGCGGGATGGGCCCATGGAATCATCAACACAATGTTTACATAGGGGTGCCAAATTACCCGCATACTGAATTTTCACTTTGGAATGAAATCTATGAAATTTGTGAATAAAATCTCGATACACTTACTCGAATTCGTTGAAGAACATCATTTTTTTTATCCAAATCAGCTTTAATATTAGGCTGTCAAAAAAGTCCTGCGTTATTTTTTTTGAATTTTCATTTGTTCATAAAATTAGTTACAATCATCTGTTTTAAGTCTTGAGTTTTGTTCGATGACTTGTTCCCAACGAGATGCCAACTTCATAATACCCCTGTTATAGAAGCTCGCTTCCTTATTGGCAAAAAACTCGGATAGCCAATTTTCACAGGCCTCTTTTGTGGCTAACTCCTGACTACCGGGTCCATAAACTGCACAAATTTTATTGGCAGCTTGAGATGCATTTTTGCCTTTGTCATAGTAGAACTGTAAAATATGTCGGATTTTCTCTTTATTTTGCTCCATATTTGCGACACTATAACTCACGAACGACTTAACCAAACAAAACACCGTCAAGGACTATATTATAGCGCGCAAAAATACCTTTTCAACAAGCTATAGTATGACTCGATACATTGAATACAACTAGAACTACGCGCTTACAACGACACCTCGCGGAAATACCGCAGGACTTTTTTGACAGCCTAATATTTAAAATCGTCTCGCTGTTCGATTTTTAATGATTTTTCAAAAGACGCACATGAAAAATTTTCGAGATTTCAAAACTGAACTAATTGGTGAGTGGTCTTACCATCTGTCATATGAGTATTCAACACAATATATTTATTTTCTGTTCAGAACCTGTTTATTCGATTCTCAGGTGTTCCAGATTTTCTGAAATGAATGTTCCAGATCGAGTAAATGTAGTCAGAGGAAATTCACTTTGCTTCAATTGTTTGTCTCCTGCAGACATAGCCAGACTCAGTACTCGGGAGTCGTGTCACCATTATGGTCAACACCATCATACACTCCTCCATAGAAGTTCATCCTTCAGGACGGTCGGACATGAAGGACAGTTGGTTACACTTGGTTACGCGTTCGCTTACTAAGCGATCGATCGTGAGTTCAAACTCAGGGCCCTCAATTGACCATCTTTGTGTTGTTATAGAATAACTACGTCCACGCAACCTACATCAGCTATGGAGATCGATCCACGGTGGAACAAAGATCGATTCATCCATACATCTGCTCTGCTCTGCAAGAAACATCGGGCTGCTGTTCTATAAATAACCCAACAATGATCAATATCAATTGTCTCCGCTGTCCGGTCTGCTGCACAATGGAAGAACAGATAGAATACCCTTACGCCTAAATGGCTACTACAGTATAATTTACCATAATGTAATGGAACAGAAAATCTAACGCCTAAATGGCTACCACTTCTACTGTGTAATTTACAATTTATAGAAACATAAATATATGTACATGTACACGGTAAAAACCCGGCTCTGTTACAGATGCTAATGAGCCTGATAAATAAATGGGATAAAAAAAAATGCCCAAAGTTCACCCAACACACATTCAGCAAATGCTTAGACACAACACGGAATCACTCGTAAATTATGTCATGAATACAAGCACAGCTCAATCACACAGATTCGCCACAGACAGCTCCAACACAAGTTATCACAATGCACCCACAGTGAATATACAAAACCTATCACGTACAATATTGCTCACGACTGCCGTTGTAATCATTATAGATTAATTCGGAAATTCGATGTTCGTCCGTGCGTTGCTGGACTCGGGCTCACAGTGATGTTATATGTGTGAAGGCTTTCCAAGAAACTCAAGTTCAAAAGACGTCTAGAATATTTTCCAGCTGTCGGTACTGCAGGAACACGCACAGCCTTCACTCAAACAGTATTGGCAAGAATTAGATCTTGTGCCACGAAATATACAATGCTACTAAAATTCCATCTACTATCTAGTGTCCAAAAGGCTACCTGACATAGGCTGCAGTATTCGTTTCAATAAGAAAGTCTGATCAACTGTGGCATCGCAATATCCGTATGGCTAATGGATAAGACTATCCTAGGAATAATACCAACTCAAACCACCAAAGCATTCATACCTCCCCCGGATTACCTATTT
The DNA here is from genome assembly GCF_029784135.1 of Toxorhynchites rutilus septentrionalis. NCBI lineage: Eukaryota > Metazoa > Arthropoda > Insecta > Diptera > Culicidae > Toxorhynchites > Toxorhynchites rutilus. The sequence continues at coordinate 28,045,722 of NC_073746.1, read as the reverse complement.
TGATTTTACGATTTTCAAAAAACACAAACTTTGACCGCCTTGAGCCACTCTCCCTTAAGTCCGATTGAGCTGATATTTTGCACAGGGTGTTTCTTCAAGGTGGTAAACATTTTCACGGGGAAACTTTTTTGAAATTCGAGATGACCATTTTCATTGGCACCATAGTGTACAATAGAGTCCCAATGGGTGTATGAGAAAAAAAGTGACCCTCGAATTTTCAAAGCGAACTTGATTAAAAATGTTGATTCCCACGAAAAACTACCCCATGCAAAATATCAGCTCGATCGGACTTCATTTACTAGTCAGCGGTCAAAGTTTGAGTTTTTTGAAGACCAAAAAGGAAATCAGGGTTTTCGAAAAAAATTGACTTTTCGGCACTTGGTCAATACTTGTCTGAAAAGTCGTTTTTTGACGATTTTTGACGTAGGACTACGTCTTTCATTTCTATACCGGGGTGTAAAATCAAAGTTTCGAAAACGAAAGCGTTACGCCGGAGACCGAGATTTTGAGCGTTAATAGCTCTTAAACAACTGAACGAAATGGTATGATGAACACTTCATTCGAAAGATAAAATGTCTACGCGTCATATACTTGTTACTTTTTCATCCAAAAACTTGTTTCAATAGCCTTAAAATTGCTTTCAAAATAGGCTATTGAAATCACCAATCGGTATATAAGCGAGCGCCGCTCGTAAACCCACTCAGTTATAATTGAACAGCGACTGGAGCATGTTGTCGCTGTTGTGATGAAGGTCACTTCGTTTATCATGAAAGCGCTGATGAACGGTGTTACCAAGAGCCTGTTTGTACACCTTAGGCCAGAAGGGAATCCATCAGGAGGAGAGTGATGCCACGGTTCCGCTTGAAACATCGGAGCAGCCGACACACACACATACACGCGCGGAATCCTCGTTGCTATCATCGTTGCTGAAAAATAATCTACCAGTTCCCCTGGGAATTGAAAAATACATTCATGCGAAAGAGTTTATTTTAATGTTTTCTATCCATACAACACTGCAACCAAATACATTTGGTTTTGTGATTTTTCAATCAATCGCAATTGACAGGAAAGCTTCTATTGTTTTCCCCCATCAGTAGATAATTTTCGTATCCAATGTTGGATGCATAACATGAAAAACGGAAAAATTTTCGCATCGCCAAAATCATGTAATATTCGAGTAATCATTTGCTTCTTACTCATATAATGCTGCGACCAAATACATTTCGTTTTGGATTTTTCAATCAAGTGTGATCAATGTAAGACCACGTCTTTCGGCAATTTATTAGAGGTGCAATGAATCTTGAGGAATTCCCGCTCTACGCGCACTGGCAAACGATGTTTACTCAACAATTTCTCAAGTGAGAAATGTGTGTTGTGAGAAAGGATTAGCGAACGCAAAAACGACAAACGGGAGAAAGAGATGTTTGGAGGATGAAGAAAATTGGCAGAAAACATCTTCATTTTATCTTTCGAATAATGTGATTCATATCACTTCGTTTTGCCAGAAAGAGATTATTATTGCTCAAAGGAGGAATCGAGTCCTCCGAGGAAATAACCCAGCGCAAATTAGAGTCGCCTATCGATTGCGGCATTCGTACACAAATAATTTTATAATGCAGTTTCATCAAAGTGATTTCTTCGATATGGGGAAATATTCACTACATAATGTCATGTGTTTCATATTCTTCATTATCAAATCCAATATCCATGGCCCCTATCGGTATCGAATTATCATTGACACCACGATTTTCGCTAAATGCTCATTTCAGTTCGGCCTGCAAAAAACTTTTCTGAACTCTTATCCATCAAATTTGGAGCCCTGAAAAGGGCCGTTGATTATATGCTAAGCTAATATAGCACGCTCTCCACGGATACGATGGGCCAGCTGGATGTCCTTGGGCATGATGTGACGCGTTTTGCATGGATAGCACACAGATTGGTATCTTCGAATAGGCCTCCTGCAGCGTCATAACCGCGGAACTTTGAAAGCGCAAATCGGTTTTGAAGTCCTGAGCACGAATCAAATGCTGCAAAGGTAGATGGCGGATCAGCAATTCGGTCGACTTCTGATAGCGACGAATTTCACGCAAAGTTCCCGGTCGATAGCGATGTGGTCACACTCCTCGCGGCTGGTGCACTTATCCGAGCTGCTTTCGTGGTGCCTTACCACCAAAAGACTAACGAGCTGTGTGCTTGGTCCCACACAAACGAGTCCTCACGGTGCGAGAGTAGAGTAAGAAATGAACGAAAGCAGGAAGGAAGGAAGGTATTGAATTAGAGAGACTTTAAACTCTGAGAGTTCATTCGTCTCTTCACGAAAGCAAAGGAAGCATCATATTATAAACCATAAAAGTATAAAATGTAAACCCCACCCTCTTTATTATATTCGTAGCTTAGCCTGAGAGAGAAACGAATAACATCGAAGTAAGTATACAGTAATTTATTTGAATCCGGACACTTTGCGTTACATTTAATATCATACCGCAGCCACAACATTTTATGCATGTTGAATTAATACGATTGATTAGTAACTATCAAGTAACTATCAGTAACTATATTAGTAACTATTAATCGCATAAATTCAACATGAAAAAAATGTTATGGCTGTGATATGATATTGAATGTAATGCAAAGTGTCCGGATTAAAAACCGTCCGGATTCAAAAACATTACTGTAAAAGAGAGTTAACTCGACTGAAAATTTTTCAGTTCGGCCTGCAAAAACGAAATTAATTGGAAGAGTACAGCATAATGCATAAACGTGAGTATGAGCTTCCCCATCTCACATTCCAATAAGATTAATGGGTTTCCAAGAGGGCGCGCTACATACGGATACGAATGATTTCAATAACTTGTTTTCGAAGCTATTATTAAGCTATTGAAACAATTTTTCAAGTCAATAGATAGCAATCATATAACTCTTGGACACTTTATCTTTTGTATGAAATTTGTATGAAATGATCCGAAGCAGAATGAATCACGCTTAAAGAAGGGATGGATTTTTTCTTGGAATTTACTCAGCAAAAATAATCCCCTCGTCCCAACAATTAAAAACAACAAGCGGCAAACAGTCTCATCAAAGTGATTTCTTTGATATGGGGATATATTCACTACATCATGTCATATATTTCATATTCTTCATTATCAAATCCATATCCATGGCACTTATCGGTATCGAATTATCATCGACACTACGATTTTCGTTAAATGCTTCTTCAGTTCGGCCTGCAAAAAACTTTTCTGAACTCTTATCCATCAAATTTGGAACCCTGAAAAGGGCCGTTGATTTTATGCTAAGCTAATAGCACGCTCTCCTCGGATACGATGGGCCAGCTGGATGTCCTTGGGCATGATGTGACGCGTTTTGCATGGATAGCACACAGATTGGTATCTTCGAATAGGCCTCCTGCAGCGTCATAACCGCGGAACTTTGGAAGCGCAACTCGGTTTTGAAGTCCTGAGCAATTCCACGAATCAAATGCTACAAAGGTAGATGGCGGATCAGCAATTCGGTCGACTTCTGATAGCGACGAATTTCACGCAAAGTTCCCGGTCGATAGCGATGTGGTCACACTCTTCGCGGCCGGTGCACTTATCCGAGCTGCTTTCGTGGTGCCTTACCACCGAAAGACTAACGAGCTGTGTGCTTGGTCCCACACAAACGAGTCCTCACGGTGCGAGAGTAGAGTAAGAAATGAACGAAAGCAAAGGAAGCATCTTATTATAAGCCATAAAAGTCCAGAATGTAAACCCGTCCATAATAATCCAGAGTTTGATCTACAAGAGGAATCCCACATAGAGTCAACGTTAAGATCACCAGACGTCAGTTCTCATAATTGTCCATACCTAAGCAGCCCTTAATCGGTAGATAGGTCATCGGAAGCGTGAACAGGCCTCCGCATACCAGAGAAGTCGTTTGAAAATTGTCATTTCTTATTGAAAAAACGCCTCTCATTTTTCTTATAGCATAAAAGATGCCACGGCTCTCACGTCGTGAATGGGTGAATCTTCTACATGTGCTAAACAGTCCCAGAATTTTTTAACAGATGTCTCCACTAAAGATGAACAAGATTCATTTCGAGAGGTTCAACTGTCACTAGCTTATTTGTGAAGTTTCATGACATTTCGTTTATTTGATCGCAAACTACAGTTGTTTAAGTGTCAATACCTGAGGAATCGTATAGAAAATCGTAAAAGAGGAATATCTTGTTTTGATCAAACATTGTTTTCTGATAGGAAAAACTCCTGCACAATTAATGGAGTGGTTGACGCACTGTTATTTCACTTCTGCTACTTTAAGAACAACAGTTAATCGGTGGTTTAGTGAATTTAAAATGGGCCGTACGAGCACCGCAGATGCACCTCGCTCTGGAAGCACAAAAGAGGCTACGAATCCAGAAATCTTAAACAAGTGCATCGAATTGTTTTGAACGATCGAAAAGTGAAGTTACACGAGTTAGCTGAAGCCGTAGGGATTTCAAAAGAACGAGTGGGATACATTTTGCACATGGAAAAGCTATCCGCGCAATGGGTGCCTCGTTTGCTGACCGTCGACCGAAAACAGCGGCGTGTTGATGATTCAACAATCGGTTTGGCGTTGTTGAAGCGTAATCGAGTGGGCTTCTTTCGACGTTTTGTGAGAATGGATGAAACGCGGATCCATAACCCACTCCTGAGTCCAATGTAGTAGATGGAAATTGTAAAGAGCCAATTGGGAATTTTAAAGATCAATCAATGGAAAGTTCTGCCATTGAACCAACGGACGTTCGCTCGGTAAGAAAACGTGAATGTTCGAAAGATTTCATATAAAAAAATAAATATAATTTCGAGCCGGACGAAGATCACCTATTTCATAAAATCATCCTACGTCAAAACACAACAAAAATTAAAACTGCGCAATTGCTACTGAATTACCAAAAATTACCAACTTACAGTGATTTATGAATGGTATACATTGTTATTACAATGTTTTTTTTCCCTAGAGATGTAAATCACTTCTTTCTGACTCTTGGAGCTTTTCATTGTTTTCAAAACGTATTATGGTAGAATTCTGAAAGCGTTAAATGAAAAATAATATCACAACTATTGTTTCATGATAAATATACAAATTAAAAAAAAAACATTTGTATTAGGAAACATTGGAAAGATAGGATGTTCAAAGTAGCTCAGTGTATCAAAAGGAGTCCAATATGACAGTGTGTTAAAACCTGCATTTTTTCATTGCTATTAAATTTATCTATCAGCAGGGGTATGTCGGGAAAGACGGACATCCCTTTATAATTGATAAATTACATATTTATTTTAAATTTTAATGATTTACAAACCTGCAATACAGTGTATCAATACCTTTGACACTTACTGTGTACATCTAGCTGGCTTTCTGTTAAAACTGTAAATAAAAACAAAAAGGTAAACTACAAAGAGCAGCACGATGTAAGTTTTCCTCTGCAGAAAATAAGGTTCTCATTGTTATGAAGTAATTTTTCAGGGTATTTTTCGATACATGAGTATTTTACCATCTCTTCTCTAACAGTTTATCGAATCAGCGGAGAAGTTTTCTCATTTTTACTTCAGAAATATTGATGAAAAAAAATACTAATCATTAGGGTAAGACGGATTCTCTATTCCATCCCTATCCTTATCCCCATCCAAATCACTCCTTCCCATTCAGAATGCGAAGTGCTGGGTAGCTGGTTCGTTGCCAATACGCAGGACCCTATCCAGCGTGGTGTAAAACACAACGACCGCGAAAATAAATACCATGTTTTAGATATTTTTCCAAAGTTTGTTTTTTCACATTCTCCAAACAAGCCACATCCAAACGGTTTTGTCTTCCATAAGACCAAAGTGTAAGAAGAATTCATAACCCTGAACTACCAACATCCAGGCCTCTATTCAGCGGAAGGATCCTCCACTTCCTCAAAGGTGTGATCCACCAGTAGTACTTAGTTGAGATTTCTATGCCAACTAACACGCCTTGAATGTATTCTGGAGTGGCAAGCTCTAGAATACGCGTGCCCACAGTGTTGGAAGTTGGAAGAAATTTCTTTGACGGAAAATCCCCCGGCAAGAACGGGAATCGAGTCTGAAGCCCTAGCATGATAGAAGTTTTGTTCCACTCCTGTTGATCAGTCTCCCGTAATGGATTGTGTGTGGGCTCCGGAATGCGTATTGCGTACTATGCGTACTATACGTATGCGTACTATCTCGGCACACTCGTTCTTCCCACCATACATATATACTCCTTTTATAGCAACCAGACGAGCAAACCACGAGCCCGGTTCGACAGTTCATCTGGAAAGACGGAAAAAGAGGCGCTTCCCTTGTTCCAGCCATAGCAGAGGTCAGATGTGGTTTCCGCGTCCCGAGACAAAACAGCATAATGCAAGGAGCCCGGTTATTCACAGATTGCTTCATTTTCATTCTTCTTTCTCTGTAAGTACTTTCACACATCTACTATTCTACACATAAATATTCGTCTTACGTGACAGAAATTCAACTGGTCTTATATAAACTGGATCGTGTGTATTTTCTGGTGAAATTAATACCTAAGCTTGTCTCAATTTCACAGTATGCTACATGACGATCTTGCATTTTGACGTAGGACTACGTCTAACCGGAAGATGTGGGGGTAAAATGCAAATCTAGGCACTGAACTAGTAGGAAAAAATGAAAGATTCTGAACGCTTATATCTCGAGCATTTCTTAATAGATCGCAAAGGTGTTTGCATCAATTGATTGGAAATATTTCTACGCGTCTATCACAATGAATAACATTTCATTTTTCTTGAGATAAACAATTGAATAATTGTGAAATGTCAAGCATTGTCCAAACGTTTGTGTGCCTCGTTCTGATTGGTCCGATTTGTGCTCCTCAAATGACTTCGACCAAAACGAGCAACCAGAGTAATAGCGGAATATAATTTAGGTACAAATGAAAAATCATATTGTAAACCACTCCCACGTGTGATTCCACCGCAAATCGAATGATATAAATTTGACCGTTGCTTTCCAAAACCATCATTCTTTTTCTAACCGCGGAGCAGAACGGATGTGCTAAGGTCATCGTTCCATCATGGAGCGGCAGCAATGACAGGAAAGGCTGGAGTAGTGTCATGAGCGGTAGGAGCGTAGCGATGGCAACGGCGAAAGCGGACAACGAGTTTTAATTGTGTGGCGCGCATACTCTAAGGCGGCTCGCACACCGGAGCAATAAGCAACTAGCAAGCTGCCATACGCAATATGCAACAGGCAACATATTTTGTTGTGCTTCGTATATCAAAGCAATAAAAACGCCTGACATTATGCAAACACTCGGCTTAATGTACAAAACTTGTCAAATTATGGGCGATAAGTTGCTTTTCAACCGACACGTTGTGTTGCTAGCAATATGTGTTGCTCTACAAAGGTGATAGCGATATCGTATTGCGTTGGTGTGCGAGATCAACAAAAATTAAATGGAAAAATCCATTGGCGATAATATTGCTTATTGCATGTTGATAGTAGTTAGTTGCTTATTGCTCTGGTGTGCGAGCCGCCTAAGAGCCTCCGCAGACTGCAGACATTCCATCGGCCGGTAGTTTTGTACGGTTTAAGCTAGTGCAAACACCGACCCAACTGAATCGATAAATTGTGCGTGCGCGTATGTATAATTCTCCACACTGATCAAGAAGCCGATCAAACTATTGGACGATAAAATGTCTGCAGTTTGTGGGGACTTCGAGGCCATTGTTCCACGAATATCAGCAGCAACAAGCATCGTGTTTTCATTAAATGGACAACCGTTATCCGTCGCTTTCGTGGAACAGGGCCTGTGACTGCATTCAGTCGGTCGAGAAAAGTGCTTCTGCAAAATGAGGACAAAGCCTTCGGCATCGTGAGAACGATACGAAATACATTGGCCACCAGGGCCACCAAATCATCTACAAAAGAGTTGAAAGTTATTTACAAAATACGATGGCTTTTTAAGAGATATCCGAATGAAAAATCAAAATAAATAAACTGATTTTTGTTTGCTTGGTGAGAGCCTCTGTTAATTTAGACGCATCTCTTTGAGCTTGTTGATGTTTGGGATTATTTAGATAGATCATTTAGTTTATACAAATTTTGAATTAAAAAAGTTCAAGCAATTGTTTAACACGCTGAGCACCAAATTTTTCTCGCTGCACTTTCTATTCAGCGCACATCAAGAGGAGAATAAAATAAAACAATATATTAGGCTGTCAAAAAAGTCCTGCGGTATTTCCGCGAGGTGTCGTTGTAAGCGCGTAGTTCTAGTTGTATTCATTGTATCGAGTCATACTATAGCTTGTTGGAAAGTTATTTTTGCGCGCTATAATATAGTCCTTGACAATGTTTTGTTTGGTTAAGTCGTTCGTGAGTTATAGTGTCGCAAATATGGAGCAAAATAAAGAGAAAATCCGACATATTTTACAGTACTACTATGACAAAGGCAAAAATGCATCTCAAGCTGCCAATAAAATTTGTGCAGTTTATGGACCCGATACAGTTTCCATTTCTACCGCACAACGATGGTTTCAACGTTTTCGTTCTGGTGTAGAGGGCGTCGAGAATGCGCCACGCTCCGGAAGGCCTGTCGTCGAAAATTGCGACAAAATCGCTGAATTAGCCGAGAAAGACCGGCATAGTAGCAGCCGTAGCATCGGCCACGAGCTGGGGATAAGTCATCAAACTGTTATTAACCATTTGAAGAAGCTTGGATTCACAAAGAAGCTCGATGTATGGGTGCCACACACGTTGACGCAAAAAAAACATCTTTGACCGTATCGACGCATGTGAATCGCTACTGAATCGCAACAAAATCGACCCGTTTCTGAAGCGGATGGTGACTGGCGATGAAAAGTGGGTCACTTACGACAACGTGAAGCGCAAACGGTCGTGGTCGAAGCGGCTCAAACGGTGGCCAAGCCCTCATTAACGGCCAGGAAGGTTCTGCTGTGTGTTTGGTGGGATTGTCAAGGAATAATCTATTATGAGCTGCTTCCCTATGGCCAAACGCTCAATTCGGACCTGTACTGCCAACAACTGGACCGCTTGCAGGTAGCACTCATGAAGAAGAGGCCATCTTTGATAAACAGAGGTCGCATTGTCTTCCATCAGGACAACGCCAGGCCACACACTTCTTTGGTGACGCGCCAGAAGCTCCGGGAGCTCGGATGGGAGGTTCTTTTGCATCCGCCGTATAGTCAGGACCTTGCACCAAGTGACTACCACCTGTTTTTGTCCATGGCGAACGAGCTAGGTAGTCAGAAGTTAGCCACAAAAGAGGCCTGTGAAAATTGGCTATCCGAGTTTTTTGCCAATAAGGAAGCGAGCTTCCATAACAGGGGTATTATGAAGTTGGCATCTCGTTGGGAACAAGTCATCGAACAAAACGGCGCATATTTGACTTGAAACAGATGATTGTAACTAATTTTATGAACAAATGAAAATTCAAAAAAAATACCGCAGGACTTTTTTGACAGCCTAATATTTAAAAATATATTCAACAAAAGTTGTAACTGGATATATTCGGCAGATATAAAGTGTAATTGAATCAGTGATTATCTATAAATAAAAATGGAAGGCCAAATGTAATGGTAAGCGCAAAACCCGAAGAAGGAATGGTTCAATTTCAGTCATCTATATTTCGTTGTATTCGTCTCTTCCCGTAGATCAATATAGCGGAGAGAAAAATCGGAGAATTCGGAAAATTGAATTCCCATATGTTATACAATTAACTGAGCGTTGTTAGTCCATTTGATGTTGGCGCTAACGAAATTGGTTTTTGTTCGAAAGATGAAAAGGATTTTCTGACGGAATAACGCATTCCTATATCTTCTATCTATATAAACAAAAATGGAGGCCAAATGTGTTGGTGTGCCCTAAACCCGAGGAAGGAATGGTCCGATTTGAGCTGTCTTTATTCTGTAATATTCTCTGTATCAAACAGGTATTTCATGCAACGGAGAAACATGTTATTTCCAAATGCTTGAAGAATCTTGAGCGAGAATTGTGTCTGAAAATAATTTTTGTAGAAGTACTAGACAATTTATAGTAAAAGGAAATTGTAAAGGGTCAACGGGTAATCAATCATTGAAGAGTTGAGTGATTGGACTCACTAACGTTCCCTTAGTAAGAAAACGTATATTTTGGGCGGGACGAATTATTATAAAATTGATGATTCTAATAAACTAATTGGTCACCTGCGAAAGCATGTGCGGATATCTTTTGTTCGTTCTATCTCTCTTATTCGAAAGATGTTCGCGTTGTCGGTAGAGCAATGAGGGCAGGGCGGGTCTGCAACGAAAAAAGAGAATGTCACGGTGACACAACGTTCACCCGTCAAATACAGGAACTGATTGCACCTAATCGCTCTTCACACGCTCGCTGAGGACGCTGATTCAGGTCACAATCAGGTTCAGGATACGTCTTGAAGGAAGCTGCTTCCACTTGTGGGGACTCGATGACTCCTTGGCGGTTATCCTCGCGATCCACTCACGACCTCTTCCGGTTGGCACGTTTGATTGCGGCGATCAACGGATGACTCTACTTAGTACACAACTTCCACTCGCGGAACTACAATGGAGAAGGCAAATTTCGACAAACTAATCAAATGAGGATGTCGATTAACGTGTTGACCCGCTCACGGCTCAATCCAGAAGAACTAGTCACTCGTCGCGTATCCACCATCAGGACTCTCCCCCCCGTCATGGCTGTCGTTTAGGGCTTTCGCCTAGGAGTGCCATTTCACAAATGACAGCTGATGTAGGGATAGGACTGTGAAGTTTAGTTTTAGAGAATAAAAGGATAAGGAAATGGATCGAGAACAGTGGGACCCAGCTTACCATCACCGTCATGATTACTTCCTTGTTATCCTCGTGGATTGTGTTCCTAGCGACAGGATACAACAATCCAAGTAAGTGACGTGCTAATAATCACGTCACCGATTCTGCTCACTCAGAAACGTTACAAAGTTGCCCTCTTTATGTAGTCCTACGTCACTCCGGTTATGTCCCCGACATTATCCACCCGTCTTTTAATTTTCGATAGCATCAAAGTTTTTCTTCTGATTTCCACAACTGAATTTGAAAAACCTTAACCGGTTGCTCAAAACGGAAGACCATTTTGAGCAAGCAGTGCTTCAAAGCAGTTATACTCGATCGTTGATCGACGCACTCCTGATTTAATTTTTCGGTACGATACAACGTGATTGTTAAAAACACAGCGCTCGAATTACAATTACAGAATCACACGAATTATACGAATCACAATGCAATTGCCAGATGGCACCTAAACACTCAATGTTGCCAAGGTTCAACATATACATTTTCTTGGAATTGTTCAAACTGACTTTGACTAACAGTTATAAATAAAATTACATATTGTAATTTGAGTTATGACATCACAAAACGAAAAAAAGCGGAAAATAAATTCACCTTTCTGTCAACCAGATACATTGTTTATATTCGGTACCTCTTCCTGTGCATGCAAATTTAATGCACCGAATGATTATTTCCCCCTTTAGAGTGACTCCACACCGAATCAATTATTCCAATATTTCAATTATGGACGAACATCATCCCTGTGTTCGTCCCTGTCCCCGACTGTCCTGTCCCGATCGGGGCAGGACAAAAAGAAAAACACATCAATACATGCGCTCGGTTTGTGTTCGCCTAGCGCGCTACCAAAACCGGGATGGTGAAGCTTTTCACTTCCTGTCTTTCGGTTCGTTCGCCATCAGGGGCGGATGTTGTGGAGCTCGAAAAATAGGGATAGGGACTCTCGGTGTTCCTCCCGTGTCCGCCCCGGCATCCTCGAGTCGCCTGGTGGTGAGGCGGGCTCTCTCCCTCTCTCTTTCTAGCTGTCCTTTAGTAGTGAGATGCCAGACTCTTAGCAGATAATAACCATATGTGTTGCCCGACGACTGGCTGCTGTGTGAGTTCAAGCGATTTGCAGAAGCCTACACACGCTGGGCAGCAGCGGGTGTACTTTTTGCAGAGGACAATTTGCCGTGGTGTGTGCGCGAACCACTCCGAAGATTGCAGCAGGAGATTACCGATTAGTAGTGCAGCGGTAGTGTCGGGAGTTAAACGCACCATCGCGACTAATCTCAATGGAATTGGATGACTGACGGCGATACCCAATCTCGTCGCATCTCGGAGTCAGCCGGGTTCAGTGAGTGACGTCACCGTGATCGGTAAACACACGTACTCCGGGAGTGCGTGTGACTTCGTAGCTCTTCTCGGGGAAATAAAAGAAAATAGACAAGGATTTTGTGATTCAGCTGGCGATTTGCTGAAGGCTGTCTGGGGATCCACTGACACTCGCACTTGTTGGGGATTTAGTGGATTTTCGGGTGGAGTGGTGCCAAAAAAAACTCAAATCTAATTGTCTATACGACTCACGAGTCGATGACAAAGACGACCAGGCGAGGAAAGTTCATAAATAGTGTTTTGTTTTATGCTCACTGTAAAACATGTTGATGAAAAGCGAATGGAAAATTGGTGCTCTGTTATCCTGTTTTGCTTCGCACAGTCTCTTACTCTCGCCCGTCGGCACTCAGTTGGTGTGTAATTGAGGATCTATCTCTCGCGCCTGGATCCTGGTGCGACTGTGTGAGTGTACGATTTGGCCTAGCGAAGCACAGATGGGACGGAGGATAGTAAAATAGCGAACAACTCCTGGATTGTTTGAACTTTTCAGCGTGCATTCTCGGCGGTCGCGGAAGATTTTCGGATGCTGTGTGCGGCTGAACGTGTGTGTACTAGTGTTACATAAGTTCGAGACGTTCAACAGGAAGCACTTTCCGCGGATAGTGTCTCTCCACCGAAGAAACCAAAGTGTTTGCGGTAGACTCTGGTGCTAAGTGCTAATTGGGATAATTGCCGAGTGTTTCAATCTGTCAAAACCAGTTAGTTGGTTATGAAGGAAAGAAAACAGCTCTCAATGCTAATGTGTGAGCAAACCACCCGGAGAGAGTGCCATCATCATCGTCATCGTCATTACCCGTGCCTGTGATAGCCTAGTGGTAATTGAATTTGCTGTGGTGTGAAGGTAAAGTGTTTACCTACGGTTTTTTTCACGCTCGTTGTGGTGACCAACGCAAGACACAACGCTCACTTGGGTACTAATCACTTTACGCCCTCTAATCACTTATTCCCAAGTGAGAAGAAAAAACATTTGCCACCACGAACGCGTTTGAGGCGAATTAGCCAAAATATCCACCTTTCGCTGGCAGGTTAATTGGTGCGATACAGTGAATGCATTTTATCATTATCCGAAGGTAATCGAGTGATCTACCAAAGTCCGCCCCAATCAGGGATTACCGTGATCGACCCCCCGTCTAATCGGATTGAATTTCACCTCCAGGATTAGCAGAGAGGCGTGAAATCGTCTAATATGAACAGGTAAACCATTGTTATATCCGAGAGGAAAATATCGAATGAATTTCCCGTTTTTATATACACACACGCTCTCCAATCGAATGTCAGCCCCTAGTTACAATTTCAGTGGATGAAATGTGAGCCCGGGCCCGGGCCCAATTTCGTTACTTAGCTCTTGGTGCAAAGGTGCGAAAATTTATGAGTAACTGGAGTGACGGACGTTTAATGGAAAAGCTGAGTCCTTCCGGAGAGCGGTTAGGCACGAATGAAGCACCTCAAGAGAAAAAAAAAAAGAAGTTAGAAGTTAGGAAAATTGACTGACTTTCGTCCTTAGGAATATGTTGCTCTGCTTTTGCGTGCCGGGATGTTTTTTTTCTTCTTTCCTTCTGTTCGATGGCAAGAGCATCGAATGTCGTGCGGTTATTGAACGTTTTCATGCTTGCCTATGATGCGGGTATAGGCGCGCAGGGTGGGGGGATGGTGAGGGTGGCAAGGGCACGATTACGTTATTTTGTTACTGCTGATTGTCTTTCCTGGTGCGTGAAATTGGGGATCGCTGTCGGCGAAATACGAACCTGTTGCCAACGTTTCGTCGAGTTCCAGCGAACTCGATACGATTTGGAATGCTTATTTACCCATGGTGATTGAGACACAATGGAGCTTTCTCGGAAGCTATCGATTATCGATTCGTCCCTGACAGACGCTATACTCTACGAAAAACATTCACCCATCAGCATCGGTGGCTTTAATTTCGCTTAATATTCTCATCGTGGATCACGTACAACCCTGATTACCGATACATCCGATGGGACAGCACTGAGCAGCGATCGGAAATATAATTCCACGTACACTCCTTGTTCAAACAGCTGAGTTTGGGACGGATTCCGGTGGCGACAAATATTTGAAAATGCCGCTGTGTCATCCCACACGCATTCGTCGGACGGTGACGGTGGGAAATTTCCTACCCAATTGTCACGCACAACCTACGCTCGGGGATGCCCTTCGACGACGACAACGACGAGTCCAATGCACACGGAGGAAGCACACAATAAGGAGGAAAGGGCGCAAATTGACCTTTCTCGTTCGGGGAGAAGTTCACTGGATCTGCTATTTTGAGCAGACCTATTTTTAGCCCAGTGTTATTTTAATTCCGAAGTGTTGTAAAAAATGTGTTAGAAAATCGACACTGTATCTCCTTATAATCTGCATACTACTTATTTCATTATGAAGATTATTGATGATGATGATGATGATGACTCACCTTATACCCCTACAAAGGTTTGGACTGGCCGATTTATCTAATAGATAATATTCATATTTAACCAAATTAAGATATCAGTGTTATAAAACAAAACAGCGAACTGTCTCTGTTGCAGGCATGAATTTCTATTAATCGAATATCATAAATAGGCAAAAACTTTAAAAGAAAAACAATGGTCCTATCCGTATCGACATTATCATAACGATAATCCCAACTTCATACCCAAAGTTTCTTGACATTCTTGACAGATTGGGTATCTAACCCAATATCTAAGAGTGTCTACTTAGAACATGATAGAGATCTGCCACATTCAGAAATACTCGATATAACCATCCAATAAAAAGATAGTTTAAGACAATTCTGAATGAGCTATCCCCATTCCAGTTTCCACTTCAGACCCACATAAAAATTTCATTATGTATCAGTGTTCTGCCAGTGTTCCATTAACATAGTCCAGGCCGACCAAACGCGCGCGAGGCTTAAACTTTCGTAGACAACGCTTATTTTTTTTTTTTTTACAATATACATTAACAAAACAACAACAAAAAATCATCATCATCAGTACGAAAATGGTAGTTTAACCTGTAAATAAATTTTATTAATTTTAATCAATTGAAAACATAAATGGATGATTTAAGAAAAACAAATAAAACCTGTTTACAAAACAGCTTTTACGTGTGAAATACAAATACACATTACACATTACACTCTGCCATTGTTGCCGCACGTTTAATTTCACTGGGCATCGAATTGAAGAAATTTATACCTTTATATAACAACGAATTCTGCGATCTACTAAACATAAAGTTGGGTGTTCTTGCATCATTCGCGTTTCTTGTATTGTATCTCTGAACATCACTTCCTCTTTCAATTCGATCACACAAATATCGAGGCAGCATATCGTTTTGAAGATGAACACCATTGCCATGTAATAAATTCTCTGCTTCACAGATAGCCACTGTAGCGCGTCCAACATCAAACTAGAGGAAGTGTATCTACTACATCTTAAAATCAAACGCATTACTTTATTTTGTAAACGCTGCAATCTCGTTAATTGTGTATTATTTGCAAGGAAGAGGATCAACGAGCAAAAATATATGTGCGGTGAAATCAATGATTTATACAATTTAATTTTACTGTTTTTTGTTAACTCTTTCTTCAAACGACACAAAACGCCGTACTTCTTGGCAATCTTTTTGATGACATTATTGATGTGAGACTTGAAAGTTAACGTGTCACCAATAATAACTCCTAAGTATTTGATTTCTTTCACGCGTTCTAATATCTCACCATCTATTTCAAAATTTACGTCAAAACTGGAGTTTGCTGCAGAAATGAGCATGTATTTTGTTTTGCCATCATTTAACTTTAATTGTTTAAATTTAAGCCACTGAGCCAGAGAACGCAAATCTTCGTCTATGTGTTCCGCGGTTTCTTTTAAATCCTTAGCTGCGATGAGCAAGACAGAACAAATTAATGTCACAGTATCGTAAAACTCGTCGCAGATCATTTATGTATAAAATAAACAAAATGGGCCCTAAAACACTTCCCTGTGGCACCCCGAGTGAGTTGCCAATGGGATCGGAAACAGAATCGTTGAAACGAGTCTTTTGAGTTCTATCGCACAAATAGCTTTCAAACCATTTGTACGCCATCCCTACAATTCCAATGCGCTTCAGTGTTTGTAACAATAAGGGCCTAGAAATTGTTTCAAAAGCGCGTCTAAGATCCAGAAATACCGCAAATATAGTCTCTTTCGCCTCGATATTCTCTTTCCATTTTGCTAATACCAGATTCAGCGCGGTTTCACAAGAGTGTCCCTCTCGATATCCCGACTGTTCTGGTATTCGCAAACTGTTATTATCTATAAAATGTATCACCTGACCTCTCACAACTAGTTCTAACAGTTTCTCTAATATGTGCAGCATGTTAATAGGGCGGTACTCTTCGGCTTTATCCGTCCCATTAACTTTGGAGATTGGAATCACAAGGGATTCCTTCCAAACTTCCACATTGGTTCTTAAAAACTTTTTGTACTTTTTGTCTCTTTTGCGTTTGAGGCGCATCAGATCCAAAGAGTACCAGCTGTTCGAATTGCTCAAATCAATATGTTTTTCAATTACTAATTTATTCGTACACTCTCTCAAAATATTAGTTAGAACAGCTGCTTTATCATTCAGATGTCCAGTCATTGCTACAAAATCCAGGCTTGCCGATACAAGCTGAGACATGGCTTCTTTATCGTTTCCAACATTTGATCTTTACTTTATTTCCATCACTGTCATGCTGTCCATTCTCAATGTAAACAAAAATTAGTCAAGTACTTGAATTCGAAAACATTGGAAAAATAAGTACACAGTATATGAAAAGGTAAAATTTTGAAGGAAGAAAAGGTTAATGTACCCTCCTATACTGGCGCATTTTGACAGACCATATGCGCCAGTATAGGAGGGACCGAGAATCAATGAGGTGGCTGAATTTAAATGACTATTAAAAATTAATTAATTTATAGAAAAAATATTTTCTGGAGTTTTTTCATTCAACTATATCTTTTTTTTAAATAAAGGAGAGAATCTTGGTCATTCGTCGTGAGCAGACGTGTTTTCGGTTGCTCCGTTTTTGCTGTGGAAATATAGCGTTCTCCGTTGAAAAAGTGTGGTTCCACTTACAGGAAATCTACTACTTAAGTAGGAAGTGTCTTTTCCTGCAATAGTGTAGTGTCGTCATGTGGAATTTCATAAAATGATTCCGAATTTCAAGTTTTTTTCTCATGACGAAGACCGCTGATGCAATCATTTGTCGAACCGGTTGAAGCATGTTCGTGCAGTTCTGTATATGTGTTTTACTTCGTGCTAATCGAGGTGCGTGATGGTGTGCGTATCGTAGTGAAACCATATGAGTGAATACCACCATAAGAGAAATTGCAGGAAGTGCAACATGATGAGTTGGTGCTGGAGCTAAGTTTTCAATTCTTTTCATTCT
Source organism: Toxorhynchites rutilus septentrionalis (assembly GCF_029784135.1). NCBI lineage: Eukaryota > Metazoa > Arthropoda > Insecta > Diptera > Culicidae > Toxorhynchites > Toxorhynchites rutilus. Next base: position 28,028,095 of record NC_073746.1, on the reverse strand, counting down.
CATAAACATACTACAATACATGTAAATGCAGGGGTTCTGTTGCCATATGGCAGACAAAATACGCTCCATGGATTTGTATCCAGCCGTACATTAACCCTTTCCCGTACAATATCAAGTCTCACTCGTGGGTACTTGCATAACATAGAGCGCTAGAACGCTCAGCAGGCTAGTGAAATCACTTGATGTGTGACGTATTAAATAATACGGGAAGGGGTTAACGAGGTTGGGAAAGTTTTTATCGTGGTACTGTGTTTGTTTTCTTTCAGTGTTTGAATTATAGTTGGCTAGTGGGATGAACTTTGAACGATATAAATATTTTGTACACATGCATCTAAAGATTTCTAAGACACTTTAATAATGATAAGTATATATTCGATTGTCGAAAATTCATACTTGCCTCGAGAAATACATACTTGTTATTGGGATATTATGTTTTAAATTTGTCATTTACGTCTCATATTTTTTGCATCAATTATTGGAATTCAGTGGCTTGAGTTTTGTTTTGTGTATTGTTCTTTAAATTTTCGTGTTTTAGAGAAGTTTCATCGACTACCTTCTCAGATTTCCCAGAATTTCAATTAAAAATACGTGCGATGAATAGTAGAATATATAGATGATCCAATGAATTTTACAACTTTTCCTTTTTAGGATACATAAAGATAATCTACGTGGCAGTGTCACATGAGATTTTTGGATTTTCGTTTCGTCGAATGGTCGATAGTTTCCGTTTACATAATCACATCACTTACCACAGTAAATCCTGATTGTTCTTAACCATTCCCACTAACAACTATCCCTTCCATGATAAACGCTAGGGAACCACGCTATAGAGGCGACCCTTCTGGCCTTCGGGCGGCGAATATCATACTAACATTCCTTCCCTTCCCCTGGTGACTGTAAGGACGTGGCCGGCGTCGTTATTGACCATTCAAAGCTCGAATCACCGAGAATTGCACAACGAGAATGATTTGCTAGTCCCAAGCGTCATTCTGTGTATTCTTTGTGCAATTTGGTTGGTTCAGGTCAATCACGGAGAGCAACTACGAATTGTACAGTCTACCCAAGCTCAAGCTCAAGCTCAAGCTCAACTATATCTTTTTTTAAATAAATACCAATAAAGCTTAAAAATACACAATATCGAAATTACAGAGACACGCACAGTCTGTAAGTCTCTCTGTTACGATTTTGCGCGCGAGTACAGGAGTGTTAAGGTAGAATTCGAGTTTAGAAATTTGATAAAAATAAAAAAATAAAGTTCCTTTACATTTCTGAAGTTTGAGCATTCAAGAATATACCCTAGAAAGGGCTTTTCTAACATCCCATTATTGAACGAGTCATAGCCATTTTATTGATGCGGTATCTCATGCGTTTTTCCCGAAACTAGTTTTTCCAAACTGGCGTACACGATATCTCAAGTTCTGCTGAACCGATTTATGTCGACTTTATATGAAAACAATCTGTATCGCATGATTTTATTTTTATTTAAATCGGGTATCGTAATAAACTTTTTAAATAGTTTTTTTCTTCAAACGGTCACCATTTTGTTAAAAAAAACATGTTTTTGATTTGTCCGAGGTTCATGCAACAGCAATATTTTTACTGACTCAGAATCTGTCCAATTTTTTTTTTGTTTCAGATATGACATCGTGTACGCCAAGGGTTTCTCAAAGTGGTCGATATCGACCCCTAGGGGAACGAATGAAATCATGATCAAAATCTCCAAACATAGCGAGCTTGCAAGTTTATTTGCGTTCTGAATTTCGTTGGAGCTTGAATGATGCTTACAACGTGATTACACAGCTGAATAATGTAAACTAAAATGAAGTGATTGAAAAATAATTTAAGAGATATTCAGTTACGCGTAGCATTTCTTCTATTACATCAGGATACTAGGATGGTGTTAAGCCAGACCGGTCCATGTGACATTTTCATGATTTCGAGAAAAACGAGCTGGAAGTTTAGTGATGTAAGGAATTTTCATTGATCATTCAAAATAATTTCGATTCGTTATTCTTACTGTGTGCTTGATTTTTCAAATCTGATAAATGTGGTGTGTAGCTTACAACATGCTTAACCCTATGCAATCAATAACTTGAAAATATTAATTTCGCGACTTGGTCCCCTCTGACTTAACACCGACCACTTGTCATTGAAAATTATAAATGTTCGGTTTTCTTTGTTTTCGTTTTTTATGCTGATTGGTGCCTAAAGCAAATTTTCCATACAATAGTGACTATATCCAAGTTAATCAATGAGTATACCTAAAACATCAAAAACTTACACTCACAAAAATACGTAGTAAAATAAGCTACAAAATATTCGGTAACTACTTTCTACTAAAAATTACTTTGAGCAATGACATCGTTCAGAGACGAAATGACGAGGTGTTATTACAGACCAACAGATCCTCTCTCCAGTTGGGCGAGTCTGCATTACATGGCAATGGAGCTCTGTTGTTAGGGTATATTAAAGATGAACAAAGAAACCGTTCGAACGCGAAGATTTAATGCTTTAACTCACCAATATCGAACCGAATTTAGATAGATCGTTAGAAAGTCACCAGATTCATTCAGTACATAAATTTGATGCAAGATGCGGGTACTTTTGTATCCGCATGCATCTTTATACTCGGGAATATATGCAGCCTTCAAAAGCGGTATGAACACAATGCTTTGATTCGGTTATTCGAATAATTTGCTGCGATAACGTCGATAACGTCGATTGAACAATATGCGCCCAACTTACATGTCAAAATTAAAACTGAGTGCCTGAAGCTCAATGAATCAAGCAAGTTTGCGGCTCGAGAGGTAGAGGAGATGTGTCTAAAACGCGCCTGCCGGGCAATTTGACCCGCCTGATTTTCTCGTAAACCAGCAAGAATAGAAATGCAATGGATATAGGCAATCGTGCGAGTCAATAATAGAATTCTACCATGAAAGTTTTACATTTGTAACATGCTTTAAAAAAATAAGAAAAATAATTTTGTTTGGAAGCAATTTTCGATGTAATTTTCTACATCATTTCTTTAAGGTTTTTGTTGCTTGAAACCGATTCAGATGCGATAACTGTGGGTCAAATTTATTGAATCGAGTTCCCAGTGAATATCTAAGATGAAGAAAATTGTAAGAAAGGATTCATTTCCTTCTCAATTTGATATTGTCCGCATCAGCTTACCATCGGGCAGTATGGCATACCCTCTATCGGGGCAATTTGCTCGCTTTCGGCCGTAAACATTCTCACGAGAGAAATATCTTGTATGTGAAGGATGCCAGATGATTTTTTTCAAATATCTCTGCATGGCACAAATAAATGTCTTCAAATGTAATCATAAATGAGCAAACCATCATGAAATCATAATCTAAATCTAAATCATGTTCGATAAATCACACAAACAATTGTTTTCACATACTTTGAAATGACCTCAGTATGTTTTCACAAAACTAATTGTCTTCAAAACGAAAACATGTCTTCACATCTGCCATCTATATTATGTGCTCAGAAAATGCAGGAAAACAAGAGCGCGGACTGGAGAATTAACGCACGAATACTGGGAGAACACGCTCACCGGAGGAACGGCTTCTTCTCTTCGCTGGTGGGCATGAAGGGAATAGATTGATGGAATCTCTCATTCATACAAGCTGTTTCTTTGAGCTTGCTAGTCTCTGAGAGAAACAACTCATGGGTATATTATACTTCCGCTGGGCCATTTAACACCGTATGATTGGAAATTTAGAATTTGGGCGCCTTACAAAATAAAATTCGTAGCACTTTTGTTATTCAGTATCTAAAATACAGAACGATTACAGATGACTAAGGGTTAATTAATCTACGTACTGACGTAGTTGTTACATTTAATTTTAAGAGCGCGGTCAAGATAAATCCATTCTCGCTTAGGGGGTGCGTATTACACACTTCTCCTATACGTACACTTGGGAGATGCAATAAATTCAGAGGGAAATGTAGAATACATTGATCGTTTGGTCATTCTAGCGCTCACATATTTTGGAAGTCCATGAGAAATGAATGAAATAAACAAGGCATCATGCCATACGACTTGCAACGAAAAAAGTGATCTATCACAATGCATGATTTGACCCAGTTCTGAAAATATTCACGTTCACTACATTCAAATACGGAGAATTTAAGTCTACCTTGTATTGATAACCTACTGCTCAAGCGAGAGTCGATAAATATGAAACAACGCTATCAATGAACACCAGTGGAATGAACATCAACATCAGCTTGCCAGGAAGCTAAGTTTTCATTCGCTTCTTCATTTTCGTCATGATATTCGAAACGGCGAAATTGAAGACCATTGCGTGGTAGTACAAATCAAAGCATAAAATTCAACGTCAACCAGTTGAGGATTAAATCGATTAATGGTAAAGGATGGCCATTCATCACACAACATACCTGTTTTGGCGACTTCGGCAATGGAATGTACAGTATAACTCTGACTATGTTTCATGAATGAAATGGCAAAACGTCAAATTATATGGGCAATGTGTTTAATTTTGTTTTGATTTGCGATTGAATGATGCTGGCTCTAAATGACAGCCAATAATATAAAACCCATCGCTAAACGTCGCTCAACCACACAACGGTCAACGCTCAACAAAACTAATGTAGCCTTTTCCGGATTCCTGTTCCTTTCTTTTCTTTTCTAAATATGGAAATCTAACACGTTTTCAATAAAAAAAATCATTCCAAGCGATGAAGATCAACTTAACGTTTGTGATAATCACCTGAAATTATTGACAGTAATGAAAGAGCCTGAATACAGGCTTTTCGAGACTCATTCATCCTGTTTTCGTTCAATACTTATACTCAATACTGGTATACTCATTATGACAGACATGGTGTTGAGTTTCAACAGAAGAGAATTCATCCGACACTGGATAAAGGGTGTGTCACATCAAATTACATCACGGAAAAAACGCTGTAGAAATTCGCCCAGTAGACCGATCCTTTTGAAAATTTTAGACAGTAAAATAAAAACTATTAAACAACTTTTGGCATTTTCTTTTTATTCATACTTCGAGCCCAAGCCCGTACGCTCGCACCTTCCTCTTTACCCCGTCCATAAGGTTCTGTACAACGTCAGGTTGTAGTTTTTTTTTGAACAGAAATCCATTTTCTCTTGAAGTCCGCCTCCGATTTGACAACTTTTGGGTTCTTCCGGAGGGCCTGCTTCATAATCGCCCAATATTTCTCTATTGGGCGAAGCTCCGGCGCGTTGGGCGGGTTCATTTCCTTTGGCACGAAGGTGACCCCGTTGGCTTCGTACCACTCCAACACGTCCTTTGAATAGTGGCACGAAGCGAGATTCGGCCAGAAGATGGTCGGGCCCTCGTGATGCTTCAATAGTGGTAGTAAGCGCTTCTGTAGGCACTCCTTAAGGTAAACCTGCCCGTTTACCGTGCCGGTCATCACGAAGGGGGCGCTCCGCTTTCCGCAAGAGCAGATCGCTTGCCACACCATGTACTTTTTGGCAAACTTGGATAGTTTCTGCTTGCGAATCTCCTCTGGAACGCTGAATTTGTCCTCTGCGGAGAAGAACAACAGGCCCGGCAGCTGACGAAAGTCCGCTTTGACGTAGGTTTCGTCGTCCATTACCAGGCAATGCGGCTTCGTCAGCATTTCGGTGTACAGCTTCCGGGCTCGCGTCTTCCCCACCATGTTTTGCCTTTCGTCGCGGTTAGGAGCCTTCTGAACCTTGTATGTACGCAGGCCCTCCCGCTGCTTGGTCCGCTGGACGAATGAACTTGACAAATTCAGCTTATTGGCGACATCCCGGACCGAACTTCTCGGATCACGTCTAAACTGCTTAACTACGCGCTTGTGATCTTTTTCACTGACGGAGCATCCATTTTTGCCGTTCTTCACCTTCCGGTCGATGGTTAGGTTCTCGAAGTATCGTTTTAGTACTCTGCTGACCGTGGATTGGACGATTCCCAGCATCTTACCGTTGTCCCGATGTGACAACTCCGGATTCTCGAAATGAGTGCACAGGATTAATTCACGATGCTCTTTTTCGTTCAACGACATTTTTCCAAATTTACGAAAAATTGACAGTGAAGCATAGCCAACGTGATCTATACACTCTTATCTGATTATAAGCGAAAGCTGAAGATATAATTTCTAAAAATAAAATTTCTACAGCGTTTTTTCCGTGATGCAATTTGATGTGACACACCCTTTAGGATTTGAAATCATAGGCTTTGCAGATGATATTATAATTGTAGTTCGTGGAAAATATGAGAAAATATGATAGCAAGCTCAATTGGCTTTAGATGAAATAATACATAAGGCTACGAATGCATTATGGATTAGTAAAAGAACATTCGGTAATAAATGGGGACTTAGACCTAAAATGATCTACTGGATCTACACTGCTATAGTGAGACCTAGAATAACATATGCGTCATTAGTTTGGTGGCCAAAAATAAAATCCAAGCATGTTCAGGAAAAGCTAGGAAAATTACAAAGGCTAGCTACAATTTCCATCACAGGAGCAATTCGTAGTACGCCATCTAAAGCACTAGATGCGATGTTGAATCTACTTCCCTTATATCTATTCGTTCAATTGGAGGCGGAAAAAAACGCACTAAGGTTGAAAAGAACAAAACAGTTCTTTGATGGAGACCTTAGGGGTCATTTGAGTATTTTAAAGGAATTCAAACTTAATCCGATACTAACTCAGGAGGACTGGATGAGCAGGCAATACAACTTTGAACGTCTATTCAATGTGACTGAGCCAAGCCGCACTGAATGGGAGTCAGGGAGACCTGATAATCACTCAGGATCTATAATTTTCTACACTGATGGTTCCAGATTAAACGAAAGAGCCGGGGCTGGAATAACCGGTCCTGAAGTGAACATATCAATTTCAATGGGCAAGTGGCCAACTGTATTCCAGGCAATTATTGAATGTGCAACAATTTGTCTAAGGCGCAATTATAGACATGCATTTTTTCTGACAGCCAAGCTGTATTGAAAGCATTGAAATCAGTTACCTGTACTTCTAAATTAGTTTGGGAGTGTATTCAACGTCTTCAAGAGGTAGCTAAAAAAAAGTGCAGTGAACCTTTTCTGGGTTCCAGGGCACTGTGGAGTTGAATGTAATGAAAAAACAGGTTTGTTAGCTAGATGTGGATCATCGAAACCATTCCTAGGAACAGAACCATTTTGTAGGGCCCCTAATTGTACCCTCAAAATGGAATTAAAGAACAGAGAAAAATTAAAGATTGATGGCATCTGGACACATAGTACAGTAGCTCGACAGGCTAAATCATTTATATCACCAAGTAAAAAAGTTACTTAAAGACTTCTCAGTCCAACAAAAAAAGACCTATGCACTTTCAGTGGCCTTGTGACAGGACATTGTCCAAGTAAATACCACCTAAAGAAACTAGGTAAATTGGATGATGATACCTGTCGTTTCTGTAACCTAGAAAGTGAAAGCTCGGAACATTTATTATGTAATTGCGAAGCACTTTTTCATAGAAGGCACAATTTCTTTGATGAAGGTTTAATGCAACCCTCAGATGTTTGGATAGCTTCCCCCAATAAGGCAATCACTCCAACTAATAGCGATACGTCACCCTGATAAGGCTTACAACAAATAGAGACCCGCCACAATAGATCAAATAACTGGTCGTAGTGAAAAATGTACCCAACAGGGAAAAACAATCCGACACTGGGAGAAAGCTAATTTCTTCATCCGTGAGTAAATTTTGATAATTTGTGGCTCTAATTTGACCTATATTGAGATTTGTTCACATTTGAATTCGGAAATTATTTCATTCAATCACTGGTTTAATCAAAAATTTAATCAATACTAAGACAACGGTAGTCCTACGTCAACCTTGCAATTGTATTTTAGGTATAACCCACCCTTAGTTTTTGACGTAGGATTACGTCTTTCGGGAACATATTTTTATCTTTATTTTGCGATTTTAAAGTAACTTTCAAAAATTAATTACCTACTTTAGTATTTGTAAGTAATTTGTATTAAAAAATTTGATGGGTTGTGTCCGCGTCACGACCGCTTAGGACCTAGGACTACGCAATCTTTTTTTTTTTAATTTGTTAGTTTATCATTTCGGATATTGTTTGCGAATTCGTCGAAATTTCATAAATAACTCTTCAGTAAAAAGTTTCGGGGGCCCTGAAAAGGTAATGGCTTGCGTGGTTTTGTAGTATCATTTCGAGAAGCAACGCTACTTTCTTGCCTTTGCAAGAACAATACACTAATTGGTGATATGTCGTAATTTGTTTCTTTATATCAATGCACGCATTGCACTGAGTAATTAATGAGAGGCATCTGCCGTGCATCGTCATTCAACGCGTCTAACACAGTTGCGGCGATAAAAATGAATCATCTCGAGAATGACCGTTCATGAAACATCGTTTCTCGACTCTCGGTCAAAACCGACAATTATGCTAGTAGCTTTTTGCATCGGAACAGAGCCGATGCGCACGAGAACAAATACGAATGGCAACTAAAAGTATCGAATTGTTCGATTATTGTCAAAAAAATTATCTCTGCTGAAGCGATTTCTTGTATAAGTGTCAAGAGCTATAGTACATCTAGAATTCTTCGTGGTTAGTATTTTCTAAAGTTGCCATTACTTCGTATCCTACCGCGACAAAAGGCTATCAGAAATGAGTTTAAATTGCCTAAAATTAAAAAAAAAATACTATATTGAAATCTTCCCACTAGCAGTGAGAATAACATAAAATCATCAATAATTTTTTTACGCCTCGAAATAAAAAATTAGTATGAAAGGAAATTTTATTCAGAGTTGGAAGATCTATTTTCGTCTTGCACTAAGGGTTTAATTCAAATCTGTATATTTCGACCATCTGATTGTATCGTAAATAAACCGGTTTCAATCATTTCACTCATGTTTATCTCAACGGTTATGCTTCTCCTGAATGGAGTCTTATCTTCTATTTTATATGTTGTATTTTGAAATTTCAATTGCAACTTTGCGTGTTGTGCCGTATACCTGAGAATGGCATGATTTGGTGAGGCAAATAACATTTCTTACTTTGATGTAGTTTGCTCTTTTTATTTACATCGTGCACTTTAGTCTGTGGTGGAACGGAATTTATTGACATTGACAAATTCATGGTAATCCAGACCCAGACTGTAAACCCTGACCAGGGATCTGGAAACATTCGAGTCAAGCGAATCTCACTCGATACGCGCAGATTGTATGTCCCGTATTTTGTCACAAACTACGAAAAGTCACATCACTCATCTCCCCAACTCAACCGTTCCATAGCTTCATGGCTAAGATATTTGCCGCCGCCAGCGCACATCATAATTAATGCCTCGGTTCGGTCTGTTGCGTCAAGCTCACACGGACACACGGACAGTGGCACGGCGCTAATTTATGGCGTCCATAAAAATCACCCGCACACCACACGTAGAGCGTGATGTTTTTGCGATGGCCGCCCCCACATTCGCGCAGCCTCCCCGGGGAGAACAGCCGCGAGCGTGGAATCACAAAATTTGCGCTGCGGAGATGCTCCGTTGGCTTCGGAGGAACGTGTTCCAAGAACGGACTTCCTTCCTCCTGTTCCAATCGCCCTTTGGATCAGAGTGGGATTCCCCCGGTGGCGAGCGGCGATGAATCACAGAGAGTTATATCCAAATATCCGATGGTTTCTGTGGTCGCAACCGTTGACTGTTGATGATTATTGCTTAGTAGATTGGAAACATTGCTATGCGAGGCATGAAATTCACACGATTCTGTGCAATTGATTCGTGTATTGTAGGTTCATGGGAGTGTAGATGCTCTTTAGAGAGTTCTTACTATCGGTCGAATGGATCAATATATACAGTGTGTGAATTATGTTTTCAACTGGTAGTGGAAAATAACTTCAAGACAAATTATTTCAATATTCTTGATTTTGTTATTCAAAGTTGTTCATGTCAGCTACATGATTTCAATCACTCAGTTGTTTCTTATCTCATAATCTAAATAAAACAAAGGTAGAAGATAATAGATCTGATTGAATTCCCAATAATTAGTGCATCAATTCATAGTTGGCTGCTAAGATATGGTTCCAGTCCTGAAACCACTATGTAGAACACAGTGTATCTTAGATTTGTTCCGAAATGCTGTAAATTACAATTCATGAAAATAAATAATGAAACTCTGCAAAAAGAAAAAGTGAAAAGAGTGAAAGTGAAAATTTGTAAACGGAAAATCTTATTCAGAAAGCAATATGTACTAATGACAATGCCAAACTTAGCACTCACTTTGAAGGCGATCCTCCGCCGCTTCGATCGCAATCACATCAATACGACGCCAGCGCGCCTGTTCCCAATCACCACAGGAACGATTTTGATTATTTCCAATCGTTTGGCGAATTTTCCAGCTCATAAGCATTAAAAGCATTAATCACATTCCGCCTCACAATCCCGGGAATGCCTTTGACCGGGCGGCCTCACCGCTCGGATTCACCAGACCAGACCAGACAAATTAAACACAAGCAGCGAGCACCAAGGGTGTAATTAATTGCGAAATAATGATCCGCTTTCGCTCGGAATGTCTTCGAAGAAATGCTTCTCGCCTTGATGACTCGCATAATTATTTCGCTGAACGAAGGCAGAGAAAAACCACCCGAAAGGGTTCAGAATTACGCTTCTGGTGGTCGGTTCGAAAATAACCATTTAATTTCTAGTTTTATTGAAAAACGTTTAACTTTGTTTTGAATGGCGTTGTTGGCAGCCAGAGATGCCATATCTACGGAAATATCCGAGGCTCAGCGGATTTGTTTGATACACAGAGTGGTTCAAAACAGACTATCAGATTCCGAAGAGATTATGACGGAGCTGTAGCTAAGATTGTCTTCAGACCCAATTTTCATTCACTAGAATGGTTTGGTCAGACGAGACTTTCTGGAAACAATAGGTCAATGATTGTAACACAAAAAGCCTTGCGTGGACATTTTAAAATTACATGCACTGAATCGACAAATTTCATCGACACAAATCGATTGATGTTTGTATCAAATATAAAATAATTCCAGCCAAATTAGTGGGTGCAGTAATTTCAGAAAAAATCAGGGGATGAATAAGGCTAAAAATTGACTTGCTAACATTGGAACTTACTGCAATATTTGAAAAATTACTGAAGATTTCCTAAAACACCTTTTGGTTTGCGGTGCGATCATTATTTACTGAATTATTAATCATCAAAGACGAAAGGGTAATTTTTTATTCAAACACTAATGACGAATTTCATGCCAACTCGACACCATTTCAGACAGCAGTGAAACGTTGTGGGTGTAAAGACATGGGTCATTTAAGCAACTACTTAGATTCCTTTTTGAATTTATTTTTAATTTTTTACAATTCATGTCAAAGGATGAAATGTAGGAAATTGTTTAATTTTTTCCAAAAAAATACCAAAAAATTTTTGGAAAAAAATTTTGTTGACAAAAAAGTTATTTAAAAAATTAAAATTTATTTTTCTCAAAAATGTGTTTTTATTATTTTAATTTCTTATTTATATCTATTTTTTGCAGAATTTTAAAAACATATTTTTTTCCAGAAAAATGAATTTTAATTTTCAATTTTTTTTTATAATGAAATTTTTTTTCGAAAATTTTTTTGATAATTTTTAATGAAAATCTAATTAATTTCCTACATTTCCTACACTACATTTTTGTAGATCTTATGGTTTTTACATAAAAATGTAACGAATAGAACATTAATAGCATTTTTTCAAAGAAAATATGAAAAAGTTTGTGTTCGAAAACCTTTTTCCCTGTAAAAGTGCACACTTTCGATGTATGGACGACTTGTTGGAAATTTTAAGGGCTATTCATATCTATATTTTTTTTGGGAATTTTAGAAAAATACATTTTTGAGAAAAATAAATCTTAATTTTTTAAATAACTTTTTTGCTAATTAGCTTTAAATTGATATGTTGATCATATGAACCGGTCTAGTAGCTCAATGGTAATGAAAAGAGAAAAGTTATTTTTGGAAAAAAAAGGGTTTTCTGGACCACCCCAAAATGGAAAAAATTAAAAAAATACTTCATAGAATCAGAACAAAGGTTTCTCTCGCGTAAAACATTACAGATATCTTGAAAATTTCAGGAAGTAATAAAGGAATATATTTGAGGAAAAAAAATCCTTCTACGCACATGGACGAATTTTAACATTGACAGAGTTATTGATATTTTTGTTTCTATTTCGGGCTCTGTCATACATGATCGAATCTGTAATTAAAATTTTTTCAACTTTCTCGTACTTTAGGAACATTTTCTGGTAGCCTTTAAAAAACTCAAATTTGAAACTTCAAAATGAACTCTTAGCCTGTAGAAGCGTCGTTGACTGCTCGCTGACCAAAGCGAAAATTAACAAAATTTTGGTGATCTTGGGGTGATATTCCATTTCACAGCGGGAAGCTACAAAATTGTAATTTGATAATTTTCAACCTGCCAGTGCAAAAATTGACTGATCGCATCACTGGAATAGGAATCGCAAATGACATCTTTTAATTCTCACCCGTTTCAAAAGCTTTCAAGCCGGCGGAGCTTAAGTTGCAATATTTCCTTTCTTCTTTCTCTTTCTCTTCTTTCTTTTTGATGCATAGTGGGTCAAACTAATCTCAGAGATGTCCATTTCAATTGGTATGCAGATAATCACAGACCGTTTGCTACAAAAAGGCTTTTAACGTTAAAAAGTATTTCATAAGAACGTGACATGATTTCTGGTTTGGAATTCCTGTTAGAAGACATTGTCCTGTGTCAAAACTGAACATCGTTCACTGTGAGAAAAGAGAATATTTATTTCATACTAGCTAACCCGGCAAACTTCGTCCCGCCCATTTACTTGATTAATTCTCGAGTAATGCAGAAATTTGTGTTTTATTTGTATGGCAGCCACCCCTAAGAGAGGGGAGAGGGGTCTCAAAATATCACGAAAACCTTCCCCGGCCCCAAAAACCCCTACATACCAATTTTCATGTCGATCGGTTCAGTAGTTTCCGAGTCTATAAGAATCAGACAGACAGACAGACATCACTCCATTTTTATATATATAGATGAACCCATGTGCTTTGCCGTCTAAGTTCTAAATTAGAGATTGACGAAATGATTTTGCAGTGAGCGACTCAAGGCTATGTGTTGAAACAACAAATCGACTCATTTGAGCGGCTCAACGGTTCTATTTTAAAAGCGTATTCTAGTCTAGAAATTCGAAAAAATCGGGGCTGACATTGAGCCTTTCGTTATAAAACGTTAATCACTGGGACCGACAGTTAATAAATAAGGAAATAAAATTTTCTTTTTATACAATAAATGTCTTTGGGAACGGCGACCGAAAATACTCTCGATGTGGACTGAATGGAAAGCAAAGCAAGAACAATCCTGGGCTCAACTTGTTAATTTTATTTTTTTTTTCATTTAGTTAATTTTGTATTATTAAAAAAATAATAAGCAATAACTAAAAAAATGAATACTTAAAAATATTATTTTTCTTATTTGTTCCCAGCTCTGAATAACGTCCAAAAATCATGCTGGACTCCTGAAATTTGTTGTTTTTTTTAATTTTTTAAGTTTTTTTTTGTTTGTTAAGATCTTTGTGATGACTATTTTTGTTGCTTTCTTCTGTATTAATAAAAAAATATGAGTTCGTATCGCGTGCGTTACACAGGTTTAAGGGATATAAAATCAAAGTTTTGTGAGGGTCGCTCTAGGATTTTTGCATAAAGGAAAAATTTCAAAGCTAGATGCTCTTGTGGGCCAAAGGGTTAAAAGGGCCTTGTCGGAACCGTACCGGATTCGTGACGTACAAGACTGGGTATTGGCTTGTGTTTTGATATAACATTTTTTTTGATTTTATATTTGTAAGTAAAAACAGTTCGTTTTTTGCTCAAACTTCCTCTGTAGCGGGACCATCATCAAATGCCCTTTGTATCAAAAATACCAAATTGTACCTCAGTTTTTTCACTTTTAGGTTTTTTTAAAATGTGGTACACGGCCCTCAGACTACCATTAAAAGTGACTAGTTATAGTTATGATGAATATTTACTTCATCAGAATTTGACAAATAACGAATTGATGGGTAATGATGATGCGAATCAGAATTTTCTGATCTCGACATTTGGAGATTTTTTTGTAGGTCTACTTTAGTTTAAATTCAATGTAGAAAATGTACCTACTTTCACTCATTTCACAGCTTCAAAATTTTTTAAACTAAAAAAGTAATAAAAAATCGAAATCAGCAGCGACTATTTAATGCCACCTAGAATTTCTGGGGGACCACTGTGCGTCGCTCAACGCAGTTTCTGAAGCGTTTCATAATACCTTCCTGCAATAATTGTCAAGACTCGTTCATGAATATCAACCAGAATTACATCGTTATTGTCCTTGAAAACAGTTACCATGATTTTTCATGCTGACGGAGTTTGGGGTCAATTTCTCAATTTTTTAAATAATGCCTATGAGAGATACAGACCAACCGCTACCACTTCTCAATTCAGTTATCTTTTAAAAGCAAGGTGGTGGCTCTAGCCAATTCTAATGCAACCCGAGTGAAAAACGTCCGCTACTTTCTAGAGTTCTCGTACTTGATTTTGTTCTACCAGATTCTAGATTCAGAGATTTTTGTTTGAATCCTAAAATTTCTGTGAACAATTTTCTTACCAAATTAAATATCTTCATGAAATATCAAAAATGTACGTTGAAACAAACGTGGAATTTCAGTTCAATGTAACGTTTTTATTTTTGAAAACAACGTAGAGAAAAGTGTTTTTTTACATATGAAGTGCAATAGAATATCTATTCTTTCAATATTCTGTACCGTTACACGATTGTCGATCGAATTACGATTCATTCTATTTCATGTGTTATAAAATTGTGGTTAATTGAACAGCAATTGAAATTTAATTCAACTCGGTTGAGCAGTTCACTCGTCCGACAGCTTTTTTTTGTTTCTATTGTGAGATGTTTTGTTGTTTTTGTTTAGTTCCTTGCCTAGGTTGAAGTTCAAGGGGGTAGTACACTAAAGGGTGTGTCACATCAAATTGCATCACGGAAAAAACGCTGTAGAAATTCGCCCAGTAGACCGATCCTATTGAAAATTTTAGACAGTAAAATAAAAACTATTAAACAACTTTTGGCATTTTCTTTTTATTCATACTTCGAGACCAAGCCCGTATACTCGCACCTTCCTCTTTACCCCGTCCATAAGGTTGTGTACAACGTCAGGTTGTAGTTTTTTTTTTAACAGAAATCCATTTTCTCTTGAAGTCCGCCTCCGACAACTTTTGGTTTCTTCCGGAGGGCCTGCTCCATAATCGCCCAATATTTCTCTATTGGGCGAAGCTCCGGCGCGTTGGGCGGGTTCATTTCCTTTGGCACGAAGGTCACCCCGTTGGCTTCGTACCACTCCAACACGTCCTTTGAATAGTGGCACGAAACGAGATCCGGCCAGAAGATGGTCGGGCCCTCGTGCTGCTTCAATAGTGGTAGTAAGCGCTTCTGTAGGCACTCCTTAAGGTAAACCTGCCCGTTTACCGTGCCGGTCATCACGAAGGGGGCGCTCCGCTTTCCGCAAGAGCAGATCGCTTGCCACACCATGTACTTTTTGGCAAAATTGGATAGTTTCTGCTTGCGAATCTCCTCCGGAACGCTGAATTTGTCCTCTGCGGAGAAGAACAACAGGCCCGGCAGTTGACGAGAGTCCGCTTTGACGTAGGTTTCGTCGTCCATTACCAGGCAATGCGGCTTGGTCAGCATTTCGGTGTACAGCTTCCGGGCTCGCGTCTTCCCCACCATGTTTTGCCTTTCGTCGCGGTTAGGAGCCTTCTGAACCTTGTATGTACGCAGGCCCTCCCGCTGCTTGGTCCGCTGGACGAATGAACTTGACAAATTCAGCTTATTGGCGACATCCCGGACCGAACTTATCGGATCACGTCTAAACTGCTTAACTACGCGCTTGTGATCTTTTTCACTGACGGATTTTTGCCGTTCTTCACCTTCCGGTCGATGGTCTCGAAGTATCGTTTTAGTACTCCGCTGACCGTGGATTGGACGATTCCCAGCATCTTACCGATGTCCCGATGTGGCAACTCCGGATTCTCGAAATGAGTGCGCAGGATTAATTCACCACGCTATTTTTCGTTCGACGACATTTTTCCAAATTTACGAAAAATTGACAGTGAAGCATGGCCAACGTGATCTATACACTCTTATCTGATTATAAGCGAAAGCTGAAGATATAATTCCTAAAAATTAAATTTCTACAGCGTTTTTTCCGTGATGCAATTTGTTGTGACACACCCTATATGAACATCATAAAAAGTATTTGATTTTCGCGATTTTTTTTTACGAGAAAATAAATTAACATAATCAATCTGATACCACAGTTTTATTGGATATATATTACTTAACAAACAAAAAATTAATTGGTGTCAATTGGACTCCCCTGAATAGCCGCAACCGGTTTGTTGAACCCTTGCAGCCAAAACCTTGTAAACTGGTGGGAGTTCTACAAGTTTTTCAAGTGGGCCGAATTTATCCAATGATTTTTTACGTAATCTTGTATATATTTCCTGTCGTCGTACGTAGGATTTTTCAAAATAGTGATTTTTGACGAGATGGCGACATTTTTTGTAAAAACAATTGTCGAGACAAAAACATCCACCAAAATTTTATTTTTCAAAATATTAAAAAAAACTATTTTTTGCAAAATCGGATTGATCGACTTAGACTTACTTTTGAGAAAAACGCGTTCAAAATGTTGAATCCGCGCTCCTTACGCAAAGACTTAGGTTCACTAATTGGCTTGCAACTTTGGAACGAAGCATCGGACAAACCTGGGACAAAAACTACAGTAAACAAGACATCTCAGAAAGTATTTTGAGCTAGATTTTTGAAATTTTTTCAAGTATCCATAGTGTACTACCCCCGTTATACTATTATTACAATTATTTCTTTCCCGGATCGAAGGTAATCAAATTTCGCAAAAATCTTAAATATATTCCAATCAAGTTTACATGACAATTCATGTCTAATTTGAACCAAAAAAAAGATAAATAAAATGGTTAAAGCTAAATGTCAGGCATGACAGTGATTTCAGCTAAATATGATTTGAAATTAATAAAAGTTACCGAGATTGTAAAGCTCAAATTCACGATGATTCTATGATTGATGATTCTGTCGCAGTGAAAAAGTAGAAACGATACTCCCACTACTACAGCTTGATGCGTACGAATCATTTGAAACCAAGGGGACAACTCCAGTTCCTTCCACTGCCGCCCAAATGAAAAACAGGAAGTGGGTTATATCTGTGGTATAACCGTAGGACTGTCGTTGATTTAGTGATCATTTGTTTTTAGTTGCATCTGAATCAATTCTGAATGAATAAATAAATGAATATTTGGGGGACTTCGAAAACGAGAGTGTATAATACATAATACATTGCTTGTATTGTGATATGATTTGTTTTTCATTTCCAATAGACAAAATATCTGTTGCAATGAATCCATCTACATAATTTTTGCGCTCGCTCGTCCTTTCTCACAACACCCATTTCTCGTTTGAGAAATTGTTGAGTAAACATCGTTTGCCAGTGCGCGTAGAGCGAGAATTCCTTTTGAAGATTCATTGTACCTCTAATAAATTGCCGAAAGATGAGGTCTTACGTTGATCGTACTTGATTGAAAAATCACACAACCAAATGTATTTGGTTGCAGTACTATATGGATAGAAAACATAATAGACTCTTTCGCTTGAATGTAATTTTCATTTCCAAGGGAACCGGCAGATTATTTTTCAGCTCAGCAACGATGACATCTTTCCAGATTCTCCTCGATACTCGAAGTTAATGCTAACTCGATAACCACCTGTTCATTGCACTTGATCGAAAAATCATGAAACCAAATGTATTCGGTCGCAGTGTTATATGGATAGAAAACATTAAAATAAACTTTTTCGCTTCAATGTTTTTTTTTTCAATTCCCAGGCGAACTGGCTGATTATTTTTCACTAACGATAACATCTTTTCGGAATCTTCTCGACGCTGGATGGCAACCAAACGAAAATAGTTCCGCGCGTGTATGTGTGTGTGGTGGCTGCTCCGATATCTCAAGAGGAACCGTTTGTGGAATCACTCTTCTCCTGATGGATTCCCTTCTGACCTAAGGTGCACAAACAGGCTGTTGGTAACACCATTCATCAGCGCTTTCATGATAAACGAAGTTAGCTTCACCACAACAGCGACAACATGCTTCTTTCTTTCATCGTTTTCGAGAGGCTTTAAACTTTGCAGTTCATTCGCCTCTAACAACATGCTCCAAACGCTGTTCAATTATAACTCGCTTATATACCGATTGGTGATTTCAACAGCCTGTTTTGAAAGCAATTTTAAGGCTATTGAAACAAGTTTTTAGATGAAAAAGTGAGAAGCATATAACGCGTGGACATTTTATCTTTCGAATGAAGTGTTTATCATACCATTTCACTCGGTTGTTTAGGAGCTATTAACGCTCAAAATCTCGGTTTCCGACGTAACGCTTTCGTTTTCGAAACTTTGATTTTACACCCCGGTATAGAAATGAAAAACGTAATCCTACGTCAAAACGACTGCTACTTCCTGGATAGTTTTTTTTCCTCTCATTATTTTTTTTCCTTCAATTTCATATTTTCAGTATTGCAACAAACATAGAATTTCTATTTCAAGGTTCTATATGATTTTTTGGGAAAAGGTTGAAAAACCTGGTTATTTTACATATGAAGTTTAATAAAAAGTTTATGTACCCCGGGTAATGAAATGCAACAAATGTATGCAACTCGGTCACACGGCCGCCTATTGTTGCAATAAAAAACGTTGCGCAGATTGTGGAGAGAGCCATGATGAGAATCCTTGCGCGAAAGAGCGCAAGTGTCTTCATTGCGGCGGGACTCCTCATGATCTTATCCAATGCCCGGTGTACAAACAACGAGGGGAAAAACTCAAGCGTTCCTTAAAGGAACGTTCCAAGCGGACTTTTGCAGAAATGCTTAAGAGTTCCGTACCAACGACACAGGACAATCCCTACTCCATTCTGCAGAACGACGAGCCTGTTGCTGACGCTCCCAATGCCGGATGTTCCGGTACATCGCAGGGTGCCATCAGGAAAAGAAAAATTACTTCTTTTCCATCACTCCCCAGAAAGAATACCGAAACTTCCCAAGTTGGAATGAAGCCTCGAACTGAACGTGCTGAGAATAGGCCGAAGCAAGTACTTCCCGGTTTACGTGGTCATGCTACCAACCAGGGGTCCTCAGCACTTTCCGGAACAACAACGAACACGTCTGTTCCATTTTCGCGGTCGAAGGAACAGCCACTACCTGGCCTGCTTGCGCTTTCAGACCTTGTGGATAACATTTTAAATGCTTTAAATATAAATGATCCTCTTAAAAGCATAGTATTATGTTTGCTTCCGGTTGTGAGAACATTTTTGAAAGAAAAATGTGGCTTTTTAGCAGCGTTCATTTCCCTCGATGCCTAATTCAGCACAAGAGGTCAAGGATTTGACCACTGTCATACAGTGGAATTGCAGAAGCATCATCCCTAAACTAGACCAATTTAAATTTTTAGTTCACAGTTCTAACTGTGATGTATTTTCTCTCTGTGAAACATGGCTTTGTTCAGCCGACGAGCTGAATTTTCACGATTTCAACATTATTCGCCTAGATCGTAACGACTCGTTTGGTGGCGTACTATTGGGGATCAAAAAACGTCACTCCTTCTATAGAGTCACTATCCCGTCGATTACAGGCATTGAAGTTGTCGCTTGCCAGATACAAATCAATGGCAAAGATCTCTGCATTGCTTCGATATATATTCCTCCCAGGACTACGGTAGGCCGCCATCAGTTCTTTGATATTATCGAGGCATTGCCGGAGCCGCGGTTAATCTTAGGTGACTTCAACTCCCATGGAACAGCATGGGGGTCACTCTACGATGACAACCGTGCCACGTTGATTTATGATCTGTGCGACAACTTCAACATGACAGTTTTAAATACTGGGGAAGCAACTAGGATAGCCAACCCTCCTGCACGGGCAAGCATGCTAGACATATCTCTCTGCTCTTCTTCATTATCCCTGGATTGCACATGGAAGGTAATCCAAGATCCCCACGGTAGTGATCACCTACCAATAATTTTATCGATCGCCAATGAATCAAAATCTAGTGAGTCAGTCGATATTGCGTATGACCTCACGAAGAATATTGACTGGAGAAAATTTGCAGAATTAATATCTGAAGCAATCATTTCGATGCATGAACTTCCTCCCCTTGAAGAGTATAATTTTATATCAAGTTTGATTTACGATAGCGCACTTCAAGCTCAAAAGAAACGTGTACCGGCTACCACTTTCCGACGTCGTCCTCCATCACTTTGGTGGGACAAGGAATGTTCAAAGGTCTACCTTGAAAAATCATCCGCTTTCAAACAATTCAGGAAAACTGGATTAGTGGAATGGTTTCGAAAGTACCAAGCTCTAGAAGCCAAACTAAAAGGTCTGATTAAAGCAAAAAAGCGTGGATATTGGCGGAAATTCGTCAATGGTTTGTCAAGGGAGACCGCTATGAGTACTCTTTGGAATACGGCTAGGAGAATGCGTGGCTGGAACCATACCAATGAAAGCGAGGAATACTCTGACCGTTGGATTTTCAAATTTGCAAGGAAGGTTTGTCCCGATTCTGTTCCTGCACAAAGCGTCGTACGCGATATTCCGCTCCAATGCGATTATGAGAATTTTTCGATGGTGGAATTCTCAATTGCCCTCCTCTCATGTAACAATTCAGCTCCGGGGTCGGACAAGATTAAATTCAACTTGTTGAAGAATCTTCCCGACTTGGCAAAACAGCGTTTGCTGAACTTGTTCAGCAAGTTTCTGGAGCTGAATATTGTCCCGCATGACTGGAGACAAGTGAGAGTGATAGCCATACGGAAACCCAACAAGCCGGCTTGCGATCACAACTCGTATAGGCCGATTGCAATGTTATCCTGTATTCGTAAATTGTTAGAGAAAATGATTCTACTTCGTTTGGACAAGTGGGTCGAAACAAACAATTTGCTGTCAAATACGCAGTTTGGCTTCCGCCGAGGTAGAGGGACAAATGATTGTCTCGCGCTGCTATCTTCTGAAATCCAAATCGCATTTGCTCGCAAAGAACAAATGGCTTCCGTTTTTCTCGATATCAAAGGGGCATTTGATTCAGTTTCCATGGAAATTCTCTCAGAGAAGCTTCATAATCGTGGACTTTCACCAATTCTGAATAATTTCCTGTACAACTTACTGTCAGAAAAGCACATGAATTTCTCTCATGGCAACTCAAAATCTTCTCGTTACAGTTTTATGGGCCTACCGCAAGGCTTCTGCCTAAGCCCCCTCTTGTACAGTTTTTACGTCAATGATATGGATGATTGTCTAACTAGAGACTGCACGCTGAGACAACTTGCAGACGATGGAGTTATTTCCATCACGGGTACTAATCCCGTCGTTCTGCAAAAGTCGTTGCAAGATACCATGAACAATCTGTTCACGTGGGCCCTCAAGCTGGGTATCGAATTCTCTACGGAGAAAACTGAAATGGTCGTTTTTTCTAGGAAGCACGAACCCGCCCAATTCCAGCTTTACCTATCCGGCAAAACGATCCAACACTCTATGTTTTTCAAATACCTGGGTGTATATTTTGATTCTAAATGTACCTGGGGGAGACACATTGCGTATTTGAAACAGAAATGCCAGCAAAGAATCAATTTTCTCCAAACAATAACCGGAACATGGTGGGGTGCCCATCCAGGAGACCTCATTCAGTTGTACAAAACAACGATATTGTCAGTGTTAGAATATGGCAGTTTTTGCTTCCGATCAGCTGCCAGGATTCATATTCTCAAGCTGGAGAGAATACAATATCGTTGCTTGCGTATAGCCATGGGGTGTTTGCATTCGACACATACGATGAGTCTCGAAGTTTTGGCAGGAGTACCCCCGCTTACTCTTCGGTTCACAGAATTATCCTCCAGATTTCTCATCCGTTGCAAGATCATGAATCCATTGGTGATTGATAACTTCGAAAATCTACTCCAGCTGACTCCTCAGTCAAGTTTTATGTCTTTATACCATGAGTACCTTACCCACGACGTGCACCCTTCACCAGGCATCTCCAACCAAGTTTGCTTCCCATACTTTTGCAATTCCTCTGTCATTTTTGATCTGTCCATGCGACCAAAAATCCATGGAATACCAGATCACCTACGCTCCAATGTTATTCCGTCGATATTTTCGGAAAAATATGGGAAAGTTGGATCTGATAAAATGTTCTTTACTGACGGTTCATACATAAACGGGTCCACTGGCTTCGGCATCTTCAATGAAAATTCCAGTGCCTCTTTCAAACTCAAAGATCCTTGTTCCGTGTATGTCGCAGAAATGGGTGCGATATACTATGCTCTAGGGATCATTGAAACACTGCCCATCGACCATTATTTTATTTTTTCAGACAGTCTCAATAGAGGCAATCCGCTCAATGAAAGTTGATAAACGCTCATCTTATTTCCTAACAAGAATAAGACATCTATTGAGTGTTTTGGTCGAAAAATTATTCAAGATTACCTTAGCATGGGTTCTCTCTCATTGCTCGATTCCGGGGAATGAGAAAGCGGACTCGCTAGCTAAGGTGGGCGCTTCAGAAGGCACACTTTTTGAAAGGCAAATTGCCTATAATGAATTTTTTCACATTCCTCGTCAGGACACACTCGTTAGTTGGCAGCGCATGTGGAGTGAAGATGAGTTCGGTCGTTGGTTACACACGATTATCCCTAAGGTCTCGACGAGTGCATGGTTTAAGGGATTGAATGTAGGTCGTGATTTCATTCGCGTGATATCTCGGCTTATGTCCAATCACTACAACCTAAACGCGCATCTCTATCGCATTGGGCTCGCAGCAAACATTCTTTGTGATTGTGGCGATGGCTACCACGACATCGAGCATGTTGTCTGGTCGTGTATCCGGTTCCATGCTGCTCGCTCTCAGCTCTCTAGAGCACTGAGAGCACAAGGCAGACAATCGGATATCCCCGTCCGGGATATCTTAGGTAGCCGGGATCCTGATCTTCTGCTTCATCTATACCTGTTCCTCAGAAACGCCGATGTCTACGTTT
Source organism: Toxorhynchites rutilus septentrionalis (assembly GCF_029784135.1). Taxonomy (NCBI): domain Eukaryota; kingdom Metazoa; phylum Arthropoda; class Insecta; order Diptera; family Culicidae; genus Toxorhynchites; species Toxorhynchites rutilus. The sequence goes on along the minus strand of NC_073746.1, from coordinate 28,004,901 downwards.
AATGATGTTTCCTTCGTTGTGTCCCCGTTTCATATCCCTCCTATCCGATCGATAAACTTTTACTTAGTCGCGGCAATACATACACACACTCTTTACAGACGCACGGGCCAAAGGTTGTGCAGTCCACTGATGATTCAACAAGAGCCAAAGGTTGTACCGCTCATGACAACTCTACACGAACTGATGATTGCGCCGGCTAGTGACCCTTCTATCCTGGATTCCTCGAGTCGAGAAAGACGCACCACGCTAGATATGGGGTACAGACTAGGGGGGCGTTGCTGATTAATGGTCAGCTGCATCCCAATAGGAAGTAGCCCGTGTCGGGCACACGTATAGAGCATCGAAGACTGCGACATACCAATTATGAGAACACTTGTAATACTAACCTCGAGTCAACCGCGAGTAATCGGTTACATATTACTAACATAGTTGTAAACAAACATTGTCAAAATATTGAACTCCCGGCCCCGTCAGGCTAACGCCACATGTGCCTTAATAAAAAATATATTTTGGGAAAAAAAAAAAAAAAAGTTTATGTTTTTCATACTTTATTTCGGTACAATCGACTGTGTTTGCATCAAGATAATTATGATAAGAAAACTAAACATACGTTTTTGAGTTGAAATTTCCATTTTTTCTAATTTTACAAAGATCTAATATTTCGAACTATTTTTCACCGAAAAAAAAACCTCGTTCGAAATGCAACGCAATTTCCATGACTTTTCGTTTATGTCAATTTTGTGAGAATTGCGAGAATTTCAAACATCTAATGTAAAAACTAATATTCGTATTTCAAGCGTTTGCTACACGGATTTCCACCCCCCATCCCGTTACTTGTTCCAACTTTCCGTGGATTAGTCAGTTAATACTTGCGCACACACATTTTGTATCGGTGCTATTTTTTTCGATTAGAATTTTACTGCCATTTCGCTTTCGGGCTTCCGTGGATCCCAGAAGCTACTCTCGCAAATATAAAGCACGGCCCCGTCGGTCGTTTGCTTTTACGGACCGATGGAATGGTTACATAAATAACGCCTCCACCCCCGCACTCTTTCTGCATGTGTGGTTTCAAGTGTTATACCTGGTTTCTGCATTTGGCTGATAGTATCGCAAAACGGGCGGCCGAACGTGGTGGCGAACGGAGCGGATTTCCGTTTCGAGAATACATTGAGCCTTCATCTCAAGTAGTCGAACCGTTCCGAACCACCACCGGAGTCATGTGCTGTACTGAGATATGTTTTGGACTCAGACATTTTTGGAATTCAATTCACGTGGTGACTGGCGAAGTGGATTGGTTGCTTCGGAGAAATGTGGTGCGGAATTTCAAGTGTGCTCTAATCTAAGAAAATATGAACATGGCTGAGTGATGTTCGGGAAACTAAAAAGAAAAAAAGAAATATCATGAATTTACTCCACACACACACACACAGAGTTCAACTGCTACAAAGTGATGCAAAAAAATCAAATATCTGGACCGGCCATTACCTTATTCGTACCATCATGAGAAAAAAAACACCCAGATCATTCGGCTCAGCCAGGTGCGAAATCGAATTGGGATAATTTAGCAGGATTCCTTGCGAGCACTGGAGGGTTAAATCGCGGCGAAAGGTTGCCGAGTCCAAGTCTGAGCCGGGTATACAAAACAGCACTTCATTACAGCGGCAGGGTTCAAAGTTGACACGAATTCCCATTTCGCTCTTTTTGTGCCTAAAGCTCAAACCCTCATTACCCGTGTCAGGTTGCCCCCGGCAGGAAATAGGCACCGAACCCCTTTTTTTCTCGATACAGCCGCCCAGCACGCTTGCCGGGGAGGAAATTTGCTAGATGATTGCTCGTCCCATACTGGCTAGTTTAAGGTAATGCTTTGATAGTGGTGATTATATAGGGGCTCATTTCTTCGCTGGGTAGATGCGGGCAGATACGCATGTGGCGTATACTTTGAGCGGTAAAGTTGGAGAGCCCGTTGGTTATGTTTATCGACATGAGTAGGGTTATTTTCCAAAATGTGTTATTAACAGAAAAGGGACAAGAGAAGGTAATGACAAGGACAGATAACTGGAACCACAATTTAGTCATGAAGGTGACAACGTGGCGGTCGATTCATAACTATCTACTTATTTTGGCCTATTTTCTGTTGCGTCGATGTAGATTAGGAGTGACCAAAACATCGAACGTGATCCAATAGCCGCTCGTCTGTTTGTGTATGCATTTTAGCACGAACTTAATTATAAAAAAAATCGAAAACTTCTGGTTGCATTCAAAAAAAAAAAAATTATGAGAACGAGTTGTATAAAAAAATAAAATAAAATAAATTATTAAAAAAATGAAAAACTTCAAAAAACCATTCACATTTGGAACTGTTTTTTACCCTCCACTGACCCCCTCACCAATAGGCACACACAGAGCCCACTGGTAGTGGTAATTTAGCAACAGATGAAGAAAAAAAAGAATAATTTAGGAAAACGCGGAGAGTAAACCACTAACTAATAAAATAAACGGAGAGAAATCCCAGTGGAACTTAGTTCCTTTGAAGGGATTCACTTAAGATAGGAAACAAAAAAAAATAAATAAAAACAAAACGGTGATAACATTTATGACTTTGGAGACAATTTTGAATTAATTTTAAAATTTATAACAATAAAAAAATTAAGAAATAATAACAATTAAAAAAAACAGAATGGTATTTTCTAAATTCTAAATTGTTTTTTTTTATCCCAATTATTTATTAAAGGCTCATTAGCATTTTAGCTGTAACAGAGCCGAAGTTTTTAATCGTGTACATGTCACATGGTTATCATATATCTATAATTAGCACATTACACAGTTGCCATTCGCCAGTATTCCTTCTATACCATTACATATGGTACATTCACACAGTAGCCATTTAGGCGTAAGAGTATTCTTTCTGTTCTTCTATTATCCAGTGGGACCACCGGACAGCGGAGACAGTTGATTGATCATTGTTGAGTTATTTATAGAACAGCAGCCCGATGTGTCTTTTGCAGAGCAGAGCAGTTGTATGGATAAATCGATCTTATTTCGACCGTGGATCGATCTCCATCGCTGATGATTGTTGCGTGGCCGTAGCTATTCTGTAACAACATAAAGATGGTCAATGAGGGTCCTGAGTTTTGAGCTCACGATCGATCGCTTACTAAGCGAACGCGCAACCAATGTGGCTACGGAGACCCCCCGTCTAAATTGGTTGGCACATTTAAAGAATGTATTCATTTTTACGTTCCTGATTATATGATGTTTCAGCTTACTTTTGAAAATATTGTTATTGGTTATTGATTTCAAATCATTGGGAAGTAAATTTAATTTTAATGGACCGTAGCTTATAATGCGCGTGAAACCAAAGTTTGTGTATGCTCTACTTCTTGTTAACTCATTTGCATTTCTCGTATTCGGAAGGTTCACTCGAGCTGAAAAATGTATGTTATGATGGAAATCACGATTATGCAATGTATTATGTACAAACATAATTGTTTGGGTACCACACAATCCTAAAATAGGAATAATTCTGTGGTGTAAGCTAGTGTAGATTTAAATTGTCGAATATCGGAACGGTAGATTAAAGATTACTTTCACACATCTGTTCTGAAGTGTTTGGATTTTTTTTAGTTTTGTTTTGGCAGCATGACCCCACACAACGATTAAATATTGGAGTATGGAATGAATACATGTGAAATAAAAACGCAGTAGCGCCTCTTTAGGCACAAAACAACGTACACTTTTCATAAGACCACATAGAGTTGAAACTTTTCTCGATACATGTTTCAGAACTGTATTCTAAAGAGCTATCGTTTTGTATCATTGTTCCATGGACTGTGATTTGTCTTAACTATTATCCGTGAATTACGAGCTGTAAAATCACTCCATCGCTATTTGATGTTCTATGTACGAGCCGTGAAGTGAAATCGTGTGTGTTTGTTCTAATTCGCACATCCGCCGTAGAGATAAAATATCAAAACACTGCTTTGGGCATTATCAGTAGTTTTGTTGTTGATATTCAGCCATTCACCGTTTGCTTCCCACTCCCCTCGTCTATTGTTTCAACCCGAAGCGACATCTGCTGGAATAAACCGCAACCTGCGACAGCAAAGCTGATTTACACTGCTCGAGCTTAATTTCGTCATCTGTATCACCTAAGCACAGGCGCTTTAGCACCAGCTGTATCATCTAAGCGTAGGCGCATTACTATGGCTAAAAATTGTGCGAAGTGCTCAGAAGCAATCACCGGCATCGACGTCGTAGTTTGTCATGGATACTGTGGCGCATTATTTCATATTAATAATTGCTCCGGGGTAACTCGTGCGATGCAATCCTACTTCACATCCCACAAGAAAAATCTTTTCTGGATGTGCGACGGATGCGCGGAGCTATTTGAAAACTCACATTTCCGTGCTATATCGGATGTAGCTGATGATAAATCTCCACTCCGTTCTTTGATGACAGCTATTACCGAATTAAGAACTGAGATCAAAGAGCTGCACTCTAAGCCTGCAGTTCCGCCCTCACAAGCAGCAAGTGTGCAGTGGCCTGCTATCGAACCCCGAAGGCCTACTAAAAGACTGCGTGAGTTTGACACTGCTTCTCGTGTCCCTGAATGCCGTGTGGGCTGCAAGAAACCACAAGATAATGCTGTGATGGTTCCCTCTTGCAACAACGATATCGACCAGAAGTTCTGGTTGTATCTTTCGAGGATTCGACCAGACGTCACAATTGAATCCGTTACTTCTTTAGTTAAAGCCAATCTTGAACTCGACGTCGATCCTATGGTGATGAAACTCGTCCCCAGAGGAAAGGAAATAGGGATGCTGTCCTTCGTCTCTTTTAAAATCGGCCTTGATCCGTCGTTAAAAAATAAGGCCCTTGATCCTGCAACATGGTACGAGGGTTTAGTATTCCGTGAATTTGAGGACTACGGTTCCCAAAAATTTCGAGTACCCGAATATCAACAACAACGCATTTGAAGCCGACATTTACAAACACATCATCAAACATGACGCTTTCATCCCGGGACGCAACGATTTTTAGCCACATGGAAGCCCTTTATCCCCCCATCACAGTCGAGCCTACGCTACCACCGATCAGCAGTCGTCCCGGCCCTGTGTTTGGGTATGGAGACGGGGACTTCCACACTGTCGCCACAGGCAAGTACACGTCCGATGTTCGAACGCAATTGATTTTTGTACCTGATACTCCATACGATTCCAGCGAACCGACACCGTCTATTGATCCATCCTCATCATCAGTTTGGATACCGAGAAGCATCCCCGAATCGACCGACCATCCTTTCTCGGTTTATTACCAGAACGTCAGAGGTTTGCGTACTAAAATTGTTCAATTACGATTACTGCTTCTCAGCTGCGGTTACGACGTGCTTGTTCTCACGGAAACGTGGTTGCGATCCGATATTGATAACGCCGAAATTACATCTGCATACACGCTTTTCCGATGCGACCGTAGTAGTCTAACCAGCAATTTTTCTATGGGAGGCGGGGTGCTGATAGCGGTGAAAAAGCACCTGAAATATGAGCATGTTCCACTTCCGAATTGCGAACAGCTTGAACAAATCGCAGTTCGTGTGAAAACCGCACATCGTTCAATGTATATTGTGGCCATCTATCTCCCACCGTGCTCTAGTCCAGACTTACATCTCGCACACGCATACGCAGTGCAACACATAACGGATCGTTCTTTTGGGACTGACATGGTCATATCGGTAGGCGACTTTAACCTTCGTTTATGGTGGCTTTTCGACGATGTCATAAATGGTTACATTCCATCGAACGTTTCATCCGAGGCCGAGCAGTCTCTTATAGAAAGCATGTTTACTACTGGCTTCCAACAAATCTGCAATCTCGTGAACACGAATAATAGACTTCTGGATTTAGTATTTGTTAATAGGCCAGATGAACTAGACCTCATAGCACCGCCTATTTCAATTTTACCTGTGGACAATCATCACCCTCCTTTTATTTTAATACTTGACGAAAACGTGGACGATTCAGCACCTGACGACTGCAATGAAAATGTGTCATTCAATTTTCAAGCTTGTGATTTTGACCGTTTGAACAACATACTCACCAACATCGACTGGAGCGCCTTAAGGAGTGACAGAACCGTGGAAGAATCACGTTCGACTTTTTACGATAAGTTGTATCAAGTTTTCATTCAACATGTTCCTCGAAAAAGACGCGCATTTACCGCGGTTATTGGCAAACCATGGTGGACTCCTGAGCTGCGGCACCTACGCAATAAACTTAGGAAAGTACGTAAAAGGTACTTCCGGACGAGAATTGAGAGAGAACGCAACAAACTTCGCGAAGTGGAATCAAATTACAGAGCACTTCTTCTGTCCACCTACGAAAATTATATATCTAGGATTCAGTAGAATGTAAAAAGTGATCCTTCGCTCTTCTGGGACTTTGTGAAAAAACGAAGATCATTCACTCGTATTCCATACCATGTTAAATATGGAGAATCTCATGCAAGCTCAAATGCAGAAGCAGCGGAACTTTTTGCTGCATTCTTTGAGAGTGTGTTCAGCAAAGTGTCGCCCGTTAGTCGTCGCAATTGCTTTGCTAACATTCCATCGTATGACATCGCATTCCCGGTTTTGCAATTCACCATTGAAGATGTGAGGAAATGTTTTGAAGAACTTGACACCAAAAAAAATATCGAGTACCGATGGAATACCTCCCTTGCTTCTTAAAAACTGCTCTTCCACCTTGGCGACGCCCATCGCATTTATACTCAACCGTTCACTGCGCGACCGAACGTTTCCGGCTGCATGGAAACGCGCCTCTATTGTTCCGATCCATAAATCCGGAAACTGCATTTATGTCAGCAACTACCGTGGCATATCAATACTGAGCTGTCTGAGCAAGGTCTTCGAAAAGCTAGTGCACAAGGCTTTGTACAACGTGTCAGCTCCAATCATCTCTGATACCCAGCATGGCTTCATGAAACTTCGGTCTACTACAACCAGTGTTGCTAATGGTTACCATCGTATGACTGTTCATGGAGACGTATGTGCTGTGTCATTAATGAACATCATAAAATGAACAGTCAAACAACCGTCGAACTAAAAATGTCATATGACATTTCGGCTTTTTTTCGTCCTATACATTAGATATCCATCGTCCCGTAATTAAACAACAGTGTTCACGGGGAACGTTACCGCTGAAAACGTTCATTCAACATATTCGCACTTGATAGGGGAGAGTTCGACGGTTGCTTTGATATAGCAATCCGTCTGAATCAAGCCCCGGGCAAGGGGATATGATCCGCGAGTCAAGATGTGCTACAAATTTAGCTGTCATTGCCAAACCTATGACAGCTAAACCTAAATTACTCGGCGAACTCAAGGCAAATCTATGGAACAAGGTGCGCCCATTCGCTAACTAAAAAAAGAATTGTTTTTTGAAAAAAAAATTTATGTGAAATGTAATGATCATGATGATCACAAGGGTCTGAATGATAATATAAAACGTAGAACCCTAGGTTGATCACTTGAAATGTAGTATTATATTATAATGTAAACCAACTTAAGAAATTGAAAGAATCAGTTTCATATTATTTCACAATTTTCGAGGAAACGTATTACTCTATTACATAGAATACATATTGAATACAGAAAAGTAAATTTTCATTCATTATTTTTTGTTCTAGAAGTGTGTTAATTTCGTCCTTAATTTCGTTTTCCAAATGGCGCAAATCATTATGGTGCCTTCAACGCAAAGACAATAAATGAAACGCTTGCAGCGTAAAACGTAATGAATATAATGAATATAGCAATGAGTATTTAATAAAGTATCAGTATATTCCACAAATTGTGCTCAATCGTCTTAATTTACTTTTGTGTATTTTTTAAATGGCTGCAGAAAACCACTTCACGTTTTGACCCACCTGGTAGTATGTTAAGTGCCTTGTTTTACACCAGCTTGAGAGTTTGGCAGTTCTCGCGAGTGACAGTGGTCGCAAATTGCATTTGCGACCCGGACATGTTTGACGCTGTCAAATCCTATGTGCTAGTATACGGCTGCCCTCAGGCTGGTCTGAATACCATCCATCGTGTATGGATGTGTGAGTGAGCAGGTGGATGTATATGTGCAGCTACGCTTGAATGCAGAATAAAGGGAGAAAAAGAATGCACACCACTGCAGTTTTAATGTCAAATGACATTAAAACTACAGTCATATTAGTCGGAATTGAGGGATGGTTATGAGCACGAATGGTAGAATGGAAATAGCATATTTTCAACTTGTGTGAAGTTAGCGGCCAAAATCCAGCGGCTAAAATCGCATACAAGTCATATGTTGGATGCAACATGTGATAATTTTGTTTTTCGTTATTAATTATTTTAACATTCATCGAATAAATAACGTTGGATATATACTCATTCGAAAGAGAAATGTGTTATCTACCTTCTAGCATGATTTAACCCATCATCAAAGTATCAGAAGGAAGTTATACATCAAAACGTGCACATGAGTCAATAATTTGAGGAGTACCAATTTCGGAAAATCAAAAAAAGTTGTTCGAAACACCCAAAAACACATTCTTGAAACAATGTTCATTCGATAGAGGAATATTTTACCTATCTTCCGGCCCCTACTTTCGGACTTTGTTGCTTCAAATTCTACATTAAAAAGTACGCTACGTACGGAAGACGATTCTGTTGCTTCCATTTGAAAAATGAGAAATTACTGTACATTGTACATACAATAACCACTTAAATTTCACTTTAACGTTGAAAGGTTACATTTTTGCTTGAACTAAGTCATATTTCCATTTTTGGAGTCGAGTAGAATTTTGTACTTCTGATACGGTTTGCAATTAAATGCTCCTCTAATTTAATCCAAACTTTGAAAAATCGTCTAGAATAAACGGTTGAACGTATCGATATGAAACGTTCACAAATGTTTAGGTAATACACTAGGCTACAAAAATTGCCTGCAAACATTAGAACTTACTGCTATATTTGCAGAATAACAGTGGATTTTGTAAAGCACTATAAAAATCCTGGTTTGGCACTTCTATGAAATCGATACAAAAAATTCAAATAAATTTTTTTTCGTCAAAGTAACAAATTAATCTCATGCTGAATTTATTGGAGTTTTCAAAACTGCCGTTAGATTTACGATGCGATGTTTTTTATTGAATTATTCATCACCAAAGACAAAGACTTAAACTGAAATACCTCTGTGTGGGAAGGTCCTACAGGAACGTTCTTGGAATCGAATGAAAGCTGGTTGATAAGGTTAATTGGATTTACTATTGAGTTGGTTAGCAAAAAAACGTGTTAGTCCAGAATATTCTCAAAAAAAAAAAAAACAAACAAAAATCGATTTTTCATTTATTCTTGATATTGACCTACACATCACAAGATAAAAATATATACGTAAAATGTTCTAATAACTGGAAGTTGTAACTTTAAAATGATGCGCACCCCATCGATATGCGTTGATTTTTCACGATGTTACAGTAGGTATGTCAAAAATCACTTAAAATTTCCGACTTTGCCCTCTGTTCCTCTAATTTTTCGGTCGAGTAAATAATCGAGTCCAACCTTTTCCTATCAATGAAAATGTGGCTAAAAAATGTTCTTTATCGAATGAGTATTATCTCAAACATGTGTATTGGGTCCTTTCTAATAACTTTTTTTCAATGTTCTTTAAATTAATTAATTTCCCCCATACAACTTGTACACATTTTGGCATATAACGTTTCTCAGACCCTTTTCCGATCAATGAAAATATGGTTGAAGATAGATAAAAATATTCTCTATCGAATGAGTACTATCTCAAAAATGTGTAATTGGGCCTTCAAATAACTTTTTTACATTTTCTTTAAAATAATTCCCTTCACTTATACAACTTGTACGCATTTTCTCAAATTATTTTTTCTCCCATATAACTCGTACACGTTTTGGCCTATAACTTTTCTCAGACCCTTTTCCGATCAATGAAAATGTGGCTAAAGATAGATAAAAATGTTCTCTATCGAATGAATATTATCTCGAAAATGTGTATTGGGTCCTTTCTAATAACTTTTTTCAATGTTGTTTGAATTAATTAATTTCCCCCATACAACTTGGCCTATAACTTTCCTCAGACCCTTTTCCGATCAATGAAAGTAGGGGCCGGAAGATAGGTAAAATATTCCTCTATCGAATGAACATTGTTTCAAGAATGTGTTTTTGGGTGTTTCGAACAACTTTTTTTTATTTTCCGAAATTGGTACTCCTCAAATTATTGACTCATGTGCACGTTTTGATGTATAACTTCCTTCTGATACTTTGATGATGGGTTAAATCATGCTAGAAGGTAGATAACACATTTCTCTTTCGAATGAGTATATATCCAACGTTATTTATTCGATGAATGTTCAATTTATAATTATTAAAATAATTAATAACGAAAAACAAAATTATCGCATGTTGCATCCAACATATGACTTGTATGCGATTTTAGCCGCTGGATTTTGGCCGCTAACTTCACACAAGTATATTTTCATCGCTCTTCTGGGTACGGTCGACAGAAAGAGAAAACATATAAACGTTTAATTGATAGTCATGTTTGCGGCTGTGCGTTTATTTCTGATGTGACTGTTAGAACCGAGCAATGCATTCTTGGTTACATTCGCAATACATATTGAGCCGTAACTCTTGAGCAAGGGCAGTAGGTGATGGTTGAGAGAAATGTCGACCGTTTACAACACTGACTACAACTAATCTGATGTGTTACGTCACCGCTGTATCCCGTGAAATAGAACTCAGGCGGCAAGTAGACTCGGTGTACATCGATTTTGCGAAGGCTTTCGACACTGTTCCGCATATCCTTATAATCAGCAAGATGAAACATATGGGATTTCCAGATTGGTTTATGGAGTGGCTGTGGTCATACTTATCGGATCGTTCCGCTTATGTGGTGGTTAATTCTTCACAATCTAGACCATTCAATATTACATCTGGCGTACCCCAGGGTAGTGTTCTCGGCCCGCTGATATTCAATCTCTTCATAAATGATTTGTCTTCACTGCTCTCTTCGTCTAAGCTATCTTTTGCCGACGATCTCAAATTTTATCGGAGTATTACCTCGCCTCTGGATCATGCCGCCCTGCAAGACGACATAAACACTGTGCTGACATGGTGTGGCGATAACGGTATGCGGGTAAACAATAAGAAATGCAAGATTATCACCTTCAGTCGACGTTATAACCCTGCCTACCACGAGTATTCCATGGAAGGAAAATCGCTTGATCGAGTCAAATCCATCTGCGATCTAGGAGTGACCATCGACGCTAAACTCAGGTTCAACGAACACATAGGAATCACGGCCGCCAAAGCTTTCTCTGTTCTTGGATTAATCCGTCGACACGCTTCCGATTTCACCGATGTTCACGCATTGAAGGCGATATACTATTCTCTGGTGCGCAGTATCCTGGAGTATGCTGCTCCTGTCTGGTGCCCGTATCACACATCGCAGATAATCACCATTGAACGCATACAGAGGAAGTTCATACGGTTTGCACTACGTCATCTTCCATGGAATGACCCTGTTAACCTTCCTCCATACTCCGACCGTTGCCAGCTGATCGACCTGGGTACCCTATCCAGCAGACGGGTTTACATGCAGCGCGTATTCGTCTTTGACATGCTACGAGGCTACATTGACTGCGCTGAACTTCTGGAACAAATTCCATTCTACGTTCCACCGCGTCGTTTCCGGAGCTCCTCGTTTTTGGCACTTCCCCGTCACAGGACCAATTATGGTTACAACAATCCGTTCGACTCGCTTCTTCGTGCTTTCAATAACGTGAGTGATGAGTTCGATATGAATTAGTAATAATTTCAGTCTGTGCGGCTAGGGCGAAGACGGTGATAAATAAAAATAAAATGATGTATATGAGTGTCCCATGAAAGACAAGAATCTAAGTGTAGCCCTAAATATTTCAAATATGTGACCTTCTCAATTGACAAGTTCCTGACAGACGTTTCGAGATGTTGACAGATTTTCTTGCGTGGCGATTGAAAAACCATATATTTTGTTTTAGTAAGGTTTAGTGTGAGATGATTACCACTAAAATATTCAATGAGAGCCGCTAGATCTGATTACATATCTGCTACAATGGATTCAACATTAGGACGAGGGTGAAATAAAGCTAAATCATCTGCAAAAAGTCTCGGTATACCATGAAGTTTTAAATTTCCTAAATCATTGATGAAAATCAAAAAGAGTAAAGGACCTATGTTACTTCCTTTAGGAACTCCCATGCCAATTGGACGTAAGCCACTAATGTGTCAAAAGCTTTTTGAAGATCGATAAATAAGCCACCTACGATCTTTTTTTGATCAATTTCACAGATCAGTTCATCAAGGAGCTCGATAATTGTTCCACAGCTTTCCCGAAAACCATTTTGATATTCGTACATAGCATTGTCTGTACGCAAGAAGTTTACTTCATTGTACATTTCCAAGATGAAAAAATCCTAAAAAAAATTCAGCCTGGATGGAATTTTCGCTGATGTGCTATCATGTTCCTCCACTGGAATACAATGACGACAGCCTTGTTAGCTCGAGCTTCCCCCACCGTGAGAGATTTTATTATGCACGACACGTGAACGCTTGACGGGTATAATCGAGCGTCGGAAGTGGTACTTCGGAAAACAGAAACACGAATTATCACGTGCCAAGGCCGTCGAGTCGGATGTGTACGAATAATAATGAGAGTTACAACAGCAAACATGGATGATGGTAACACCACAAACATGAATCAATTTTATGTATAATGTGGCTTTAATTTATATGTGTGGAGAAATATTTCAGAGATGTACATTCGAACTCAATTGGATGGAAATTTTCCACTCTCTGGGAAACATCAATTGAGATATTAAATTACCCCAACAACGCCAGTCGAAATTTGCTCGAGACAACTTCAAGTTATCGTCATTCACATAAAGCAACCAGCAAGCAACCAATGTACCACTGATACCATTCCGAGCGAACGGAAAGATAATTTAATTAGTTGTCCAAACATGCAGTGCTCCATTTCGGGCCAGAACCATCCCAACCGATCTCTTGGCATGATGTATCACTATTTACTTGCACAATTCAAATGGCCCAACACGAGAGGCGAAGACGGGGCGGATGAGTGAGTGGTATAGTGGATATAACTTGTCCCAGTTCCCAGTGTGTCAAGTAGTTTGTTCGGAGCACTCGAGATTCGATAAACAGTGATGTGAGCACAAGTCTTGATGTATTTACCGGAATGAGATTGGATGCTCGCAAAAATGGTACAATTCATGCCGTTGAGAGCTGGAGAAGTGTACGCTTCCTTGGGCTTGATAGTTTAGGGAGATAAGTTTTGCGATAAACGGTCATCACTCAGACGAGGGCTCACAGATTCTGATCTTCAACGTTCTCGTATTGAGAAATAGCAAAGTGTTCCAGCATAGTTCTGATGGTAATCTGTTTCCTGCTAATGAGACATTGCTGTAATGAATTACTCACATACGATTACAAATATCTTGTTATTTGGAAATCATAATTGAAAATCGACGAAATGATTAAATTTAATTTCTTACAGTAATTTCGTGAATCATTATTCGAGACATCGTATTAAAAACGAATTCTTCTCGCTTTTAGGAATGAGCATTTAGGTTTGAGGCAATTAAATTTCATCGATAAACAAAACGTAGAAACTTATGCGTAACCGCACGAATAAAACGGTTACGATTCGGAACGATCACATCACTGTTCAGCCTACCAAAATGTACACAAACATTATATTTCTAAATGGCCGTTGAAGTAAAACTGTTAGTCTATAACTGTATTAATTGCTCTTCACCGAAATGCAGAACTCAACATTAATATGCTGAATGTCTTGCTTGGGCAGTGGTGACTATGGCACCACCTCACTAGTGTCAATGTTAATGTTTGCGTTTTTGATATTTGTGAATGATTATAAACACTATTGCTTCAGTATTTCTTCGTTGATATATTGAATATCCCCGATAGAGACCATGGACCATGGCATTTGTGGTAACAATATTGAACAGTCACCAATATTTCGGAATTCGGTTGGTTTGAAACTCGATCTGAATTCACGATTCGCATTCTGAAATTCGTTCGACTCGAATCAATCGAACTTGCCTTGTAGAATTTGGCGATCTCGGATCGATTTTCAGAAGATCGATCATTCTCATTTCGATTTCCGATTTTTTGGATCGATCTTTTTTACTCGAGAAAATCGAGAAAATCTTACTCGAGAAAATCGAGAAAATCTGACGTATGGCACGATTGGCTTTTATGGCTTGACGGCACAAGATGAATGCCCTAGATTTTTTTCTGGACTTTAAAAACTTGCATGGCCTACATGCTGAGGAACAAGCTTTTGATGTTTCATTATAAATATTAAATTTGTACTGTTTAAAGAAAAGACGACACTCCTATACTGCCATGTTTGCATAGGAGACGTAATCACCAACACCATTAGTGTTGGGAAAACACAATTTTGTTGTTTTTTGCCTACAAGTGTAACCATGCAAATTACCAATGAAATAATTTGTCCAGTTGAAGGATATTAACGGCAAAAGAGGGGAGATTTTGCGGATTAGAACACTTTTTTTTTCCATTTGGAAAACGCTTACGTCTACTTATGCGGACAATCAATCGTTTTAATGAACATTTGTTCGCATTGCCAGACGTAATCACCAGGTTGCTCTGTCTGTAGCGTTAGTATTTACATTTCCGATAATAGTCAAAACGTCTCCGTCGGTAGTTTCAGTTGTTATAGGATAAAATCAAAAGATTTTGGAAGAAATTTAGTGAAATGTCTGGAAAAGGTGTTCTGGATTTGTTGCGAGTCTAGAATAGTGCTTTTTTCTGAATACTCTGGGATATGATAAGAACAGCAGGTTCGTGTTTGAAGATTCGAATGCAGAAATTTAGGTAATTATAACGTTAAAAACATAATTGCTTCTCTTTGTTCATCGCAGTGCAGTGTACAAAAAATAGTAATTATATCAGCAGTTTTTCAATGGTTTCTTATATTCATCCATTAGGAAACACTAAGTAATAAAACACTATCGTGACAGGCATGTTTGGACTATACAATGAATTTGATTCAGATTTGGCTTATAGCACATAATACTTATAATTGTAGATTTTCGAGTGATGTATGAAAGTTGTATGGAACTACGTCTGTTATGCAGACAAACAGTGATTTCTCGGAATCGTTTTTTCAAAACTGCTCGAATGTTTTCGAACAAAAAATGTTTGTTTGCATGTTGAGCAAACGTGTTACATTGCGTAGAATGAAAAACGGCGAAAAAGTTGATTTTGTTCATTTTGTCGCTTACGTCTCCTATACAAACATAGGCAGTATAAAATAAGCAAATACATTGAAAAAAAAAAGTTTTCGATTTTTCAGAGATCGATTCGGCAAAGATCGATTCTTTGGTACCGACTTAATCAGTGGATCGATCCCTACGCCATTTGGAAAATCGATTCGACAAGATCGATCTTTTTATAAAGATCCCCCAATCCTATTGCGTTGACACAAAACAAACACCAACACAATTCATCCGTATTTATGGAGTAATTTACTCTAAATAAGATTAGCAGACCGGAGGGAATTTCAAATTGTTAAAATTTGATCAAATTGTTGAAATTTGATAAAATTGTTAAAATTTTAATGAAAATTTTTATTTTATGTGTTTTGAATACGTGGTACTGATCCTAGCTTAACTATTTTTCTATTAATTTCTTTGTATTCTCGCCAAAATCTTATGCATAGTTTGGACTTATTATCAGACAAAATTTTCGTTTAAGATTTTTCCCCACTTGCAGAGAATGTGTTACTCTGTTACACAAAACGCATATTTGATACGGTAGAGCTATTTTTTTTTTATAAATTTAGTTTACCTTTTTTCTGCGTTTTCTCCATCGATATTAACCCTTTGCGGTAGGAATAAATTTCCCTTGGAAGAAATCCTCTTATTGTTCCACGCTAATAATATTGGGCCTTATTCCCGAATACACTACACGTGAAAACAATGTGTAGTGGGTACAACCTTATTCCGGATTGCACGCCACTGTAAACATTTGGTAGAATTCATTATGAATACACCGAGTTCATCCACCGATGTTATTCTGGTTTACACCAAGGCGCCTAGAAGTATATCCTAAGGAGGGCCAACTTGCTAGAACCATTCTTCAGCCATCTTGGAAGTCTACTGTGTTTTGTTTGTAAACAAAACATAATACGCTTGTGCCCAAGCTCGCTCGTGATCAATCTGTCTCTTTCACGCTTCAAGCAAATAATTCCCCTTCTGCTTTCTTCCGTACTATTTTCATATACCGCTCCCCTACCCAACTTAGTGACGAAACGGCCTCACCTTAGGATATACTTCTAGGTGCCTTGGTTTACACTTCACGCTCTCGTTTGTGTAAACAGAGCGATTTCTCGTGCTCATCATATTCGCCGATCATACACTCTCCCGAAAAATAGGTATACATGACGAGCTTTTTGTTAAATATTACCAATGTTTAGTATTTTTTTGCAATACGAATTCTTCGTACATATTACGCGATAACAATGGTAACCAAATCTAACCAGTATGACCCAGTATAAGCAGTCGGTTCAACCCAACCTTAAGGCAGTATTATAGTATTCTAGAAATTTCAAAAAAATCGATTTTGTTCTCCTTCATATTTCTGTAGTTTAGGAATTCAAGAATGTACCCTGGAACAAACTTATCGAAAATTGTATTATTTACCGAGTTAGAGTCATTTAAGTAATGCGTTATCTAACCTGGTACGGTCACAACCAGGGATGCCAACCTTTCTGATTTTTCAGGATTTCCCAGACTTTTTAGCACGCTCCCTGATAACCTGACGAACACTCAATTTATCCTGATTTTTCCTGATTTTTGTACACTTTACGTTATTGGTAATAAATATACTGATTTTTATGCCAAAGTTTTCTGGCATGATAGTGCTCCGGTTCGCACTTGTATGTATCTTACATTAAGTTAAATTCTCTAGACGCAAAGCTGTACTTAACTTTTTCTATCTCTACCCTCAATTGTTTTGTGGCTTCCCAAAAGTATGGTAGAAAATTTCATGAAGCCAGATTGTCTGACGAATTTATGAAATTAGAAGATTAAGTTTGAGGAACAACATTGCTTCTAGATGATGTATCCCCAGAGTTATTAATGTAGGAATACGTTTCAGAGTGTAAATTTATTCAAGAGAAAGTTTTTGAATCCACAGTTAATATAAAAATATTTTATATGCAATTTGCTCGTCTGATTCAAAGTAGACTCAACTTTAATGATGGGACTCTGGTAAATATATCTATAACCGTATTAAATATCATAAAAATTAGGAAAAATTCAACAAGTCTTCCACTGTTGATATGCTTTCTTCATTTGTTGAGGAAAGACTCATCCCAAAGCATGGACGATGAATTCAGTGAAAATTCGAATATTGATTTCTCTGCAATTGACTATAGTGATGCTGTAGGTTTTTTCGGAAAAAATATAAAAGATCAAAAGGTCACGCGAAATACAAGCATTTACGCTTATGCGAGAATTTATACCATGCTTATTAATTCGTTTACATATTCGGTCTTCGCCCGAAGAAAGATATATTCTATTTCTGCTGGAATTTGGAATGGATTCTGTATAATGAGCTACTACCAAGCAACCTGTTTTTCACATGTATGGGTCGCAGCAGTTTTTGGTGAGGAAGCAAACATGTTCTGGGAGGATAGAATATTTAAGCTGTGTGAAAGATGGCGAAGGATTGTGAAACAGAGCTATAGATATAAAATTAAATGATAATGCTTTGATTAAATGATGATGATGTTTTTGTTTTCCAAAAAATCGACATTAACTTTTCGGACAACCCAATATGCGCTATCCTGATTCATCCTGATTTTTATTTTCATTCTTCCTGTTTTTTTTAAACTATAGTTGGCAACCCTGGTCACAACAATGAACTTCAAACGAGTTTTTCTCGATACTAGTTTTTTCAAATTGGCGTACACGATATCTCAAGTTTTACTGAACCGGTTCTTGTCGAATTTATATTGATACAATCCGCAGGCATCTCTCTATCGCATGAACCTATAAAAACTATATTTTTTTTAAATTTCACTTTTTTTAAAGCGGAAAACATGAGAAAAAACCTTTCAAACTGCATTTTGTTTCTCAAACGGTCGCCATTTTGTCAAAAAAGATGTTTTTGACTTGTCCGAGGTTCATGCGATAGCGGCATCTTTACTGATTCAAAATCTGTTCGATTTTTTTTTGTTTCTAATAACCAGAAGGTCTGGAATCGTGTACGCCATGGCACAACTTTTTTTTTAACCCTCTCACTTCATCAGCTCTCAACTATTCTAGTTATGAATATTTTTACTCCGTTCAATTTTTGTTTTATTTTTAAAAGATGGATAAAATGGAAAAAACGTCCGAAATTCATGCCTCCACACTAGAATTGGTATGCATCTTTATTCATTTATTGAACTATTTAAACTATTTAAATGTCTAAACTGTCTAAACTATCTGATCCTGCAGCTACAAATTAGGAAAAAATAAACAATCATTACAAGAAAAAAGCTACGACTAGGGATTATTACCCGGATTTACCGTTACCGGTTTTTATCGGTAATACCAAGTCAATTTCCAGAACCGAATTACCGGTAATTTTACAATCAATAACCGGTAATTTCGGGTATATGCTTTATTATACCATAAATGATATTTCCATTTATGCCGCTTTGGAATATTGCTCGAGAATCAAAATAAGATTGGAAAAACGAGGGATAGAGATCG
Source organism: Toxorhynchites rutilus septentrionalis (assembly GCF_029784135.1). NCBI lineage: Eukaryota > Metazoa > Arthropoda > Insecta > Diptera > Culicidae > Toxorhynchites > Toxorhynchites rutilus. Next base: position 27,986,049 of record NC_073746.1, on the reverse strand, counting down.
CACAAAAAAACGCATTAAAATCGTACAAAACATCACTAGTAGCTTTAAAAAATCGTGTTCGGTACACAATTTGAAAAAAAAAACGGTAGAAAGAGACCGCATAAAAAAGTTTCCCAAAAAAAGAACTCAAATCCAAGCCGTTCACCGTTCGATTTCCTTTTCGTTTCCCTACTTTGCGATGGGACTGTTTGCCTTTTTGGTTGCGCGTGGCTGTGTTGTGCTTTTAGTTGCATATCGAAACTTGTTGCTATTAGAAATCAAGTCATGCGCAACTTAGAGCATTTGATGGAAGGATGGGAATGATGTGAGAAGTGGATGGATATTTCGCATTGAGATGGATATAAAAACCGAAATCGAAATAACTAAATGGACGATAACTTCGTCAAATATGCTTAAATTTATACAATTTGACTCATCCACTATATTGTGAATGATATTTAACTCCTTAGTTAAGCGAACAGCAAGGAAATCAAGATAACCTGAAATGAAAAAAAGGAAGGAAGCTATAAGGCACTAAAAACCTATGTACACTGAAATCGCTTTTTAACGCGGTTTTTTTATCTCTTTTTTACGCGGTTTATTTTAACACAGATTTCGGAATTTACGCGGTATTTTTTCACGCGGATTTCGAAATTTACTCGGTGATGTGACTTTTCACGAAATACAGGGTCTTTCAGATCAAACGCTCACGCAAAAAAATTCGAATAGCTCTTTATATTTTTTTTCGCTCCGTCGATGGTAACACTGCATTCCCCACTTCGGGACGATAATATTCGGCTACTCGTTCAGTCTGATCGGAAGGTTTTTAGTGTCAAGATGTACAATTTACAATACATGAAATCGTAGTACTCGAGCAACCAAAGCCTTAATGAAACTTTGTCCTCTCATGGTAAGAATTTCAACATTTCTCGTCGTCGATTACTTCCTCTGGGGGTACGCTAAAGACCGTTGTTAAAATGCCAACAATATTTGGAGGAACTTAAAGAAGAAATAACTCGGATTTTCAACAGCATCTAAGTGGTAATGTTAGAGTTGTGCATGATGAATTTTGTTCACCGTTTAAAACGCGTTATCGAAAAAAGGGGTGGTCACATCGAAAATATCCAAAAATAAGCTTAATTTTCGTTTTTTAAAAATAAAAATCGGTTCACTTTTGTAGAAGTTGTTAAAATTTGTTGCGTGAGCGTTCAATCTGAAAGACCCTGTAAGTTTGTATTGTATCACTGATTGTAGCTGAGAAATAAGAGGAGAAACAGATACCATGATTGTAGCATACAAGAAAATCAATTAATCAATTGTAAGAATATGGGTTGCATTTCAAACTAATAATTCACTGTTTGTTAGATTTTTACACGAATTCAAAAATTTACGAATTTGAAAATTTCAATTTCCTTTGACACGTATGTGTATACAATATTTCAATCAGTTTTTTTTTCAATTTTATATATTTCGAACGGAATATTTCAGAGACTTCACCGTAATTCGAAATGCGTTCATTCATTTGCAACTTCCGCTCGCTGTGCACTTTTTGTTATGTTCGTTCCTGTAAAACTGTCATGAAAATGTATGTTCGTTCAGAACCAGTTGAATTTTTTGTTGCTGAAATTAAAACTTTTTTATTGAATTGTTGGCGCCAGGAGGTTGAAATAAAACTTCCTTCGAGATCGGGGTGAGTGGATAAACCGAAAAAAATAATGATAATTTCAAATAGAGCACAGAATGTTGAATGTTGCGGAAAAAATATATATGTATTGCAAACTGAGAATCATCGCAAAATATTCCATCTGCATCCATTGCGCTGCTGTGGCGAAATCGGTTGCGGTCCTCCGCAGTGCCGAGGAGCAAAAGCAGTAAAAAGCCATCGCTCAAACTTTCCATTAACACACAAAAATGGAATATAAATTGGGAATTTCAACATTGCTCACAGCTGCTGCTCACAGGGATCGGAATAAATCCCACAGTTCCGAAACTGTTTGTTCCGCGTATTCCCCGGCGTGGTGATTACAACACACGATTACGAAACGCAATGTCAGCGTATCAATTTCCGGGAAAATTCCAGGGAGGATTTTCATTTTCAGCTTGTTTAGTCAGCTGTGAAACGGTTCAGTTTGTTTTGTGGCGCTCAGTCCAGAACAAGAAAGGGAGCAGAAAAAAAACAACAACGACAAACTGTGAATGGCTCCCGCTGAACACCCACTGTTCCCCACATCTCATCTCGCAGTTCGAATTTGATGGATTGAAAATTTGACAACAGGCTGCATGAAAACATAGAAAACGCTGACGCTTGGGTTGTGCTTGTGCGAAAATAATCCTCCGACTATCCACAGCCCCGTTTGCTGGGAAGCGGACTCACAAAGGAATCTCGGAATTGGGAGGAAGAAACCGTGTCGATCAGACGGCATATTTTTGGGGCTTCACTCTCTTCCGCCGCCGTTTTTGCTAGCCGCATTCTTTAATGCTTTCTTCTTTTGAGCCCAAATGGAATGAAAAGCTTACCGCGCCGAGCGAACGTCGAAAGATACAACCAGATTTGCGCGAGGATAAGTTGGAGGATTCGTTGATCAGTATTTATAAACCGAGAGATAAATGTAGAAACGTGTTCCGAGACGGAATGATGTAATCCTCCACCATCAATGGGCAATCTGTTGGTAGCGATGTTTTGGAAACAGAAACTAATCTTTGCGTCAAACGCTTGATCGCGCTCGATTGTGTGTTGCTTAGAATGGATTTGAAGATGGAGGGTATTTTAATTGAATGTATGGTTTTATTAAAATAATTAAAAGAAAAGTTTCACCGGAGGTCAAAGAATTTTAATATGGAGGAGGTGCAATGCAGTTCACAAACATCGAACATCCAAAACACCACGCGCTCTCCATAATTCAGTGTGGCCGAGAACAGCAACTGGTGATGAACTTCGCGTGGTACTTAGAGGCGTTGATGATGATGAAAATGATGATAGAAGTTGTAAAGTTGCCAGTACAGGAACACAAGAAGAAAAAAATCATGTGATGCTCATAAAAAATATTGTTTTTAGCCTTCAGTGCTCGAGGCGTTCAGAGGAAGACAACTGCAACGAAACATAGTTTGCTATCCCCGCTTACGGCCTTAAGGCCAACGCTTCGCCGGAAAGCAGCAGAAAACTTGACGAGAGTAGTAAAACAGGAAGCACCAGTTGAGAGCGGGAGCAATTGAATTGCAAGACAGTTTATTTCAAAGTGGAAAATAAATTGTCTGAGTGAAGCAAAGGAATGCTTCGTGATGGGATTCAGCGGCATACGGTGTGCGCAGTCAGAAGAGACGCTTCTCAGAATAATCTTCCTATTTCTCAAGTCAAACGGAAATGAATGGTAAGGCAATCACGGACTATATATAGTATTCCAATCCACTTGCAATATAGTTAGCCATTCAAAAGGGGGAAGTGCCATCCATACAGTGTAAAGTTATGATCGGCTGTCGAGGTCAAAAAAGCTCAAGCATACAAATCCACACCAAACACAAACATTATCACGTCTGGCCTGACATGACCTATCTCACTCCGTCATAAGGTGTAAAGTTCATAGTATTCTGGCCCCTCCGTGTTCATACCTGACTCGCCCGTTGTTTATGTTGGCCGAAAGAGGATAGTAAACATTCCGCTCTCAGGTGCACCCTCGTGAAGCACAAGCCCAGTGCAGTGTATGACACACCGACCGGTCGGTGGAGATTATGAAACGAAAAATCAACTGCTACATTATTAATGCTATTAACCGGCGAACACTCCGAGCACCGGCATCCAACACGATGCGGCTGTGTTCTTCTCCTTCGTACGGACATTAGGGTCGACGAGTGCCACCTGCACTGCTATCTCTCATCTCGTAAATGTATAACATGCCCACAACTACGTACTACGGCATCCAAACATGACCCCGGCGCCCGTGACACACACACATACATATTCAGATCATCCTTGGTAGAATCACAACATTCCGGAGTTGCTTATTAGAGCAAGACCCCAGCCGAATGTTTATGGCCTTTGCACGGAGAGGGGAGAAAGAGGAGGATGAGAGGAAAGTGAGCAGAATAGTTATTGCGCATATTATGTAAACCAAAGTAATTGCACTTGCTGCACTCAACACGTTGTGTCTTGGATGTGGGCCCATCTATGAATATATGTATTGAGAAGAACATACAATGTTGGTATATCATCCGATATGAAGCTACGCGTGAAATTTGTATACTCTGTTAACTATTGCTTTAGCCGTACTACCCGGCTTAGCTCACCTCGTATTTGTTCGCGTTTCTCAGGGTCGGCTTTGGCCCTCGGGAAGACTGTTCGATCTGGTTTGGACTGGCTTTGGTGATAAATGTAGTAGGAAAAGTTAGTTGTTCTTTTCGAATTTATATTTTTTCGATGTTTGGGGTTAGTATGGTACCGTGATCATTGGGGCCCTTCGCTTGGTCCTTCGTGGTAGTTGTCGTCGCGCTGCTGTTCGTCGTTGCTCCTGGGAGGAGGGATGCTGTCAGTCCTGACGGATGAGCTCGTCGTGATCCGTTTGCAATGAGATTGCTCTCGCAAGAATATCGCTTTGGAGGTGGTAGGTAGCCGGAGTCTCTATACAGAACTCACGAGCGAATGGTTTGACTCTGGGTCCTATTGAATTGGTCAGAAGAGACCATCTTCCATCTTCAGATCCTCTCAAATTCTTCACTACACTCTACCAGTCACCTTCCTTCTATTTGTATGACTTTTTACTATGTCGCTTTTAAACTCACTATCTTTCCACAACTTATCTTTCTCAACAAATTCTTCTTCCAACTTTTCAACTTCCATGTCGTTTCCTGGCTCCGGACTGAGTGACCGAGTCTATTCCACGTCTCCTTTCAAGTCATCTTTCCCTCCTCCATTCTAGCTCCTTTCCGCCTCCCATTTCCTTCCATTTCTCCTATTCCTACCGGAGGGGGATCTGTCAAACATGACAGATGTCATTTTCGACTGAGCCACGTCGGAGCGATGTAGGGTTCTTCTTCTTCTTCTTCAATGGCACTAACGTTCCTAGAGGAACTTCGCCGTCTCAACGTAGTATTACTTGCGTCATTTTTATTAGTACTTAGTTGAGATTTCTATGCCAAATAACACGCCTTGAATGCATTCTGAGTGGCAAGCTCTAGAATACGCGTGATCACAGCCACCACCACAAAAAGGCGCCATATTTTGTTTTAAAAGTCTCATCAATATGGGTATCAAATGATATATATGTATCAAATGATATGATATATGGGTACAGTAGATCATGAAAAATCCAAGTCCAAGATGGCCGCAGTTCCCAAATAAACAATTACTTTTTAATGGTTTCATTCAGCTTGCCCTGTTTGTATGTGTGTTTGAGTGTTTGTAGGATTGTCCCACATTAATTGAAATTTGACCCCGTTCCTGATCACTGATTGAACTGAAATTTGGAACATACCTTTAATTCTACTGCCATTATAAAACTGTATATTCCATGATCTTGAAAAATTCGAGAAATCGAGTCTAAAATTCCAGATAATCGAATCCCGGATAATCGAGTCTCCGAATAATCGAGTCCGACATGTAATTCTGAATAAAGTCAATTCCTTTTAGGATTTGGCCGCACAAAATTTCCAACTTCTCCAAGAGGAAATAAAGTACAAAATCGGTGAAAATATATTTATGAAGACTTTATCGAGTTATAAAAATACAAGAAAAAATATTCTTCTTTTAAGCTTTCTGATGATTGATGAGCTTTCGAACTTTTCGCTGAACGTCTCCCAAAATTTTCTGAACATTTTCTTTCAACTTCATCTGCCACCAATTTTGCGCACCAGATGGTATTTCGATTGTTTGGTAATTTTTTCTGCTTACTCGTGACAATTGCCCTATATTTTTCGATCGGACGAAAACAATTCGTTGGATTCATATTTTTTTTTAATAAAATCAATATTATTCTGTTCATACCATTCTACGACAACCTGGATATAATGTTTGTATCTAAAAAAATGGACTTTTATCGGATGATAAAATGGGTGGGTTATACCTATGATATAACCGCAAGGTTGACGTGGGACTACCTTAGCTTAGCAATCATTTGTTTGTGTTGATTAAACTTTTGATTGAATGAAACAATTTCCGAATTCAATTGAATTCAATTTATTTGCTTTGTGAGTAAAAAGACTGAATAAATGCCATGTAAGGTCAATTCATACATTGTGATAGATAATTTTATCCGTTACAAGTAAATTAAATGAAAGTTCTTTTACGTTAGTTATGATTCCTAGGACAAAATATATGAACGGAAGAATTATCGAACGATTATTTTATTTTACATTTCCCTCTGAAGTTTGCATCTCTCAAGTGTACGTACTTCTCGAACTGCGAATTTGCTGGATTTGATGAACTTAAGGCACTCAATTTCGATTTTGACATGTACGTCGAACGCACATTGTTTAATCAATAGGCGTTATCGCAGTAAACGGTTATCAACATTTTGCCTAATCATCGAATGGTATGCGTAGAAATTCAGTGAGTAGAGGATTTGAAGGCATATCCTTCAATGCAATCTTGAATAACGGAGCCAAAGCGTTGTGTTCGTAACTTTTTGTAATCCGTGTTAGGAGAACGCTTTTTTGAGAGCAAAACAAAACATACGGGTGCAGAAGTATCCCCGGCTTGCATGAATCAACAACATCAACTTCTAGTTTTTATACTACAGATGCTTTAAACTTGAATGTTCATTCGCCTCTAGTGTCTGAAAGATTTTCCCAGGTTCCTTAGTTTAGAAGACCGTGTTAGGGAAACATATTCTAGACTGTACAAAGGCAAGCGAGTATAAAAGTGCTCGCATTTCGCATTCTTTTGCAAAACCGATTTCCCCAGACATCTTGACAATTTTCACACACTCCATGGATTTGAAGTCTGTGTTAGGGAAACACATTTCAATCGGAACAAAAATACCCACGACCTGCATGATTTTGCAATGGCAATTTCAACACGCTCCATGGATTTGAAGTCTGTGTTAGGGAAATACATTTCAGTCGGGACAAAAATACCCCCGACTTGCATTTATTTGCAATGCCGATTTCCCCCAGGTACCTTAGTTTTGGAATCTTTGTTAGGGAACACATTTCGGTGGGAATAAAAGCTCTCCCTACCTTCATGTATTTACAATGCCGATTACTCCAACGCTGCTTGGTTTTGAAGTCTGTGTTAGGGAACATATTTCGGTGAGAACAAAAGTCCCCCTTCTTCCATGTATTTGCAATGCCGATTTCCCCAAGGCTGCTTGGTTTTGATGGCTGTGTTGGGGAAACCGTTAATCGGGCCAATCAAAATTTGGCAGTTAGAGTGTTTAGGTAACGCTTAACATTTTACATTTATCCAATTGTTTATCTAATGAAAAATAACATTTTATTAATTGCGATAGATGCGTAGAAATATTTCCTATCAATTGATGCAAACATCTTTCCGATCCAGTAAGAAATGTTTGAGTTATAAGCATTCGAAATCTTGCATTATTTCCTGCATGTTCTGTGTTTAGGTTTTTATTTTACCCCCTATATATTCCGGTTAGACGTAGTCCCACGTCAAAAGAAATTAAGACAGATAATTGCGTTTGATGAATTTCCCATGGAAGGTATTAGCTTACTTGCAAAAAATTCTACGCCCTTGCGAGCGGCTTTCCGACAGTAAACCGGAACATTCGCCATGGCGGACGAAAACATGCGTGTAGGAATGTTTTTGAGTTCTTTCTTCGTTTTATTTATCAATTCCTTCTCAGTTTTCGCGACAAAATTGTTGGAGTAAATCTTACGCTTTATGTTTGCCCAGATATTCTCGATGAGATGCAGCTGGGGGACGTTGGGCGAACGTCCATCTCCTCTAATGATCAAGTAGTGGGCCGACGACAGATCCGGCCAGAACACCACGTCTTCGCCCTTATGGTATTTCTTGATGAACGACGCAGCTTCCGGCAGGCACTTTGTACTATAAATTTCCCTGTTCACGGCCAGTCCGGAGCTAAAGAACTTGGAGAACTAGGTGACTTCATTTCAGAGCTCACTTCCTTCGTGGGGGAAGTAAAATACGAAGTGTCCTGCCAGTCGTTGCAATCCAGGGTGAGATAGGTCTCGAGGTCCATCACCACCACCACGTCGCGATTCGGCGGGAAAATCGACTTGACCATTTTATTCAGCCGATGCCGCTGCGTCATTGCCTACAACTCCGAGACCAGTGAACGGAACTTCCGCTTCCTGACATGTATGTCCATGTTCGCCAGGTACTTTTTCACTGTTTGGCCAATTGCATCAACCTCCCGGCCAAGCACACACATCCATGTAACCACTTTTCCCTCGATCTTCCTCTTCAGCAACCTTTGGAGCTTCTTGTCGATCCGGATCGTCCGGTTTTATTTTGATGCTTCGATTATAGTGCAATAGTTCCAAGATGTTATAGATGCCGGAATGGGCGTGTCCGGCGTCCACAAAGTGCCGTACAATGTCCGTCCTTGACGCGGCGGTGTACCGTTCTTTGAACGCGCTCACTTCTGAACGGAGTAGCTTCACTGTTTTCGCCATCACGGTTAGAGGTAAGAGACTCATGGGTTACTATGATTGAAGCTGCATGGGTAGTTTCGTCAGTGCGTATTGTAGCATCCCTATGCATCTTCATCATGCATTATTTCCAGTAACCCCAAAAACGATACTTCCTAGAAAGCAAAGTAAAAAACATTGCACCCAGACCCAAATTTATTGTTTCGTATTCATTCCTCACTGGGTCATAAAATATTATTGCTATCCGACACTTTTTCTTGTTTACTTTCTGTCTCTCGCCTCGTGTACACTTTGCGTACAAGCAGCGATGCGGCTACCGCATGGGTCAACACTTGTTTTCAAACACCGTCGATTGCTTGAGTTAGGGTTAAGACTAATTTAGGTTGTTTTATAAGCTACAGGGTGGGCCATTTAAAGTGGAAGGATTTGTTTTTGCAATAGCAAAGTAAAGAAGTGGAATTTAATTTTTTTTTTAAATTCATTTATTTTGGTCCAAGGAGATTTGTTCTAACTACTTTTTGATTACGATATCTCGTAAATGACCGCCTCTGGCCTTGACCGCAAAATGTGCCCTTTTTTCGGCATTTTCCATCACTTTGCCCAATGTTTCGGCCGATATGGCAGCAATTTCTTGTCAGATATTGTCTTTCAGCGCAGCCAGGGTCCTTGGTTTACCAGTGTATACCTTGGATTTTAAATATCCCCATAAAAAAAAGTCAGGAGGCGTCAAATCAGGTGATCTCGGTGGCCAGTCATAATCGCCGTTTTTCGATATTAATCTTCCGGGGAACATTTCGCGCAATAATTTGGTCGTGGCAAGTCAGATGGGTTAAGCTGTTGAGCCATTTGAATTTTATACGGAAACATTTTCAAATCAACACGAATTATGCGTCGGAGAGTGGTTCGAGCGATGCCTAACTCTTGCGAACGATGGCGACCTGATGTCGATGGAGTCTCTGCAACACTGGCTCGAACGGCATCAATATTCTCGTCGAAACGTCTTGGTCGTTGTCTGGACAGATGACTGGCATTACCAACACTACCAGACGATATAAATTTGGCATATAATCGACGTATAGTGTTGTCTCCAGGCGATGTTTTAACTTTATTTTTATTTTTCCACGCACGTTTAGTTAACACAATTGAGAAGTTATTTTGAATGTACAGCTGAACAATTTCAGCGCGTTGTATAGGTGTGTATTGTTCCATGGTTAAAATTGTACTGAAATGACGCTTCCAACGCGGTATGACATTTGTTAATCTGACATCTCTGTCAAAAGTTATGGGGTTGCCAGATGCTTCCACTTTAAATGGCCCACCCTGTAGTTGGTAAACAAAGAATATAGCGTTGATTTCTGACCATCGACATGCGCGGATTGATTAATGCCGAAAATTCCTCCGTAGTAATCGAGACGTTTTTATACTGCGACATGGCGACCGTGACAGCCCCCCCTAGCAACTATCGAGCTAGTTGATTCCCAAGCGGTTCAGTTGTCGAATTTGTATGGTTTTTTCGAGAATAAAGATTTTGTATCGTGAGACATTGTTTTTAAACGATTTTTTTTTGTGCAAATCGGTTGCGTCACTTATGCGCCACCCTGTATATAGGGAAAGATAATAAATTAGAAATATTTTTTTTAAATATCTCGAGAATGGATACATTTAGAAGGAGATTGATAATGACCTTTTTTGTTTCAAATCACATCAGGATTCATTTGTTGCTAAAATTAATTGTTAACATACAAAAATTCTCGAGTTCCGAAAATTAATAAAAATTCCATGTTTCACAAGATTTGACAAAAATTGTTTTTGAATTTTCTATATGACTTCTATTTTATATGAAAAAAATTAAAACTGCATATTTAAGATATTGCAAATTAAAGTTTTGTACTTAGTTTTATTTTCTCGGCACAAAAAAAAATTTTTGAAGACGCAGTGACCCAGACCCAGTTTCCAGTGAATTTTGACAGTAGATTTCGACGTTTCATGCAATTTTAAGACATTTGGCATCAATGTTTTTTACAAATCCGATTCCTCCTCTTGGGTGATTTTTCGATTTTCAAAACACTCAAAGTTTGACTGCATTGCTCCACTCTCCCTTAAGTCCGATTCAGTTGATATTTTGCGTAGGATTTTTTTTTGTGGGGTAACTTATTGAGTCAAAACAAGAGTATATTCCATAAAAGAGACTTCCGATTTGGTCTCTGTTTTCCATTTTCTAAGCACACCTGAACCACACAGACCAGTAAAGAACATAGTTTAAGACTCATAGTACTCAATTCAATGCCGAAGTCGCCAAAAAACGAGAATTTTCTGTGATGAATGGCCGTTTCAAATTATGGGGTCAGTTCAAGTCCACCATCCTCTACACAGGTACTGTGTGAGTTAATTATCAATTTATGGGGGGTCTTAGGGGGGTCTTAGTAAGCGATCGATCGTGAGTTCAAAACTCAGGGCCCTCATTGACCATCTTTGTGTTGTTACAGAATAACTACGTCCACGCAACAATCATCAGCGATGGAGATCGCTCCACGGTCGAAATAAGATCGATTCATCCATACAACTGCTCTGCTCTGCAAGACACATCGGGCTGCTGTTCTATAAATAACTCAACAATGATCAATCAACTGTCTCCGCTGTCCGGTCTAACTGGATAATGGAAGAACAGAACGAAAACTCTTACGCCTATATGGCAACTGTGTAATGTGCTAATTATAGATATGATAAACATGTGACATGTACACGATTGAAATTCGGCTCTGTTACAGCTGAAATGCTAATGAGCCTAAAATAAACAAAAGGGATAAGAAAAAAATTATCAGTTTCGTGCTTTGTTCTGTTTATTAGAAAAATAAAGTAGGAGTTCATTAAAGACCGGGGCAATGAGTTGATTTTATGATGTGCGCAAGAGAGCACTCGATTATTGAGGTGAAAACAAAATCAAAAAGAGTACCGTAATGCTTCAGAATCCAGAGGTCTTTTTAATCCGGACACTTTTTTATTATATTCAACATCATACCAAAACCATCGTATCTTTTACATGTAACGTGTGTTTTAATTTTTAAATATTCGAATAACGTTCAAGTTCCACTTTCACGATTCTGAACCATTAACGTGAGATTTATTTCTAAGCGTAAATAGTAGTTTGTTCGCAACTGACAGTGTGGAAAGAGCAAGATTTCATCTAAATTTTCCACTACCATCTATTCCCCATCCTTATATAGGTTCGCAAACTGTACCTGTACCTGTAGACTTACCTCCAGCAAAGATGGCTATATGCATGCAAAACACGAAAGATTCGCAAAACTCTCAGCACATGGACTGTTGCTTGCTCACTGTCTAGAGCGACACTGAACCTATTAGATATACATTTAGTGTTTCAGTATATTTTAGCAAAAACGCTCCCAAAAACACAATTTCTCAAAGAAATAATGTACAAATTATGATATGCAGCATGTTTGGATGAAGGCAACTGAAAATCCAAACCAAATCGATTGCAATGTCAATGTCAAGTTTATTTGTTCGAAAATATTTACATATTTAGTTCACTTCTAAATAAAATTCTAAACTAGCGATGTCTATTATTCCGCTATCCTCATCAATGAAATTAGCATATTCAACGAAGTTTCTCAATAATTCATTTCTTTTTCTATGATTGATATGTTGCAATGATGGTCTCAACAGGTCCTCACAAGATAGTTGTTGCCATCCCCCTTATGTTTCTGTCATTTTGCGCTGCATTATTGCCCTAACTGCCGCAACTCGAGGACACTCGCTCAATTTGTGCACTAACGTCTCCTCAACTGCCTGACAATGTACACAGCTGGCTCCATCTGCCCGCTGCATAGTGTGCATCAGTATCCTGTGCTCAAATGAACCGACAGTGAAGTGGGACATGGTATGTTGTGACAAAGAATTTTTCAAAAAGAATACATTTTGTTATATACCATAACCTTCTTCAATGTATAAGTTATCTTCACTGACGAAAAAAGTTCAATTTGGATGGTCCTCACGGTTTCAACGGGTACTGGCGTGATTTACGGAAGAAGGAATAATATTTTTCAACTAGGAATTTTGGTGGAGACTTGTGCATGGTTCGAGCGGGATTCTGTGCAACAGCAAAGCTCAAGATAGCTTTCACATCATTCAAAGATTACACACATGATCCTCGCTTCTACCGTTTTTGCGTGGAAATCGTCACAAAAAATCACATTCCAGCAAAACAATGCTACTATTCATACCAGCAAGTAAACTAAGCAATGGATTGAGGACCAAAAACTTATTTTTTTCGACTGGCCGGCTCGCTCTCCAGACTTGAATTCTGTTGAAAATCTTAGGGGGGGGGGGGGTCCTTGTACGCAGAATCCACACTGAGGGAAAACGGTACATCACGATTGAAGAGCTCAAGGTCGCAATTTTTGAAAAATGGAAAAATATCGAGAAATCCGTTCAGCAGAATTTGGTAAATAGAATTCCAACACGAATTTTCAAGGTTATTAGTCGAAATGGCAAGGTTCCAATTATTAACATGTAAATCTGCCGATCATTTTGAATTTTTCATTGATAATACTTATGAATTCTGGAGTGGTCTTATAGAAACTGGACAGCTGAAATTATCATATTTACATTTCTATTTAAGCACAATAAATAAACAAACAACTCTTTTGAACGAAATTGACATTAAATATACTTTATTCTAAGCATTCAACAACGAAATAGAATCAGGGTGGTCTTATAGAAGTTGGACAGAGTGTAGGAATAAGCTGTTGTAATAAAATTTGTTCTTCAGGTATGAAAATTGCAGGAGTGATGATATCCATACATATACATACGCATTCCTACACTCATTAAAATGAAAGTTACGAATCGTGCATTCTGAGAGTACACATAGCACTTGTTGATTATGGTACAATTGGCGATGAAGTGATACATATGAATACATATGATACCCTACAATAGATCAAACTTATGGTCGCAGTGGTACAATGCTCTCACAGAGGATACATATGAAACGTTCACAGGGGTTTTGGGGATACACTAGGCTAATGAATATTGTGCTAAATTATAGAAGATTTACAACATAACGAATGACCCGTTCCTGGCACTTTTTTAATATCTATGCAAAAACCTAAATAACTTTATTTTCGTTATAGCGACAAATTAATTTTGTACAGAATTTGTTACAGTTATTAAAATTGCCTTCCGATCATTATTTATGGAATTATTCACCATCAAAGATGAGGAATTTTATTTTGCATTCAAACAAAAATATATTTGTATTGAAAGGTCTTTCAGGAACAATCTAGGGCAACAGTATAAAATTAATTGGATTTGCTATTGACTTAGTTACCACATAATTGTATTAGACCACAGAATCTTTGGAAAAAATCCTATTCCTACATCTACACACACCAAGAAGTGTTCCAAAAAATGAAAGTTGAAGCTTCAGATGATGATCTCTAAGTGTTGATTTTCAACGAAGTTACAACATTTCAAAATCACCTAAAACTTGAAATTCCACACTCTGTTCCTGTCATTTTTGTTGTTGAGTGAATTTCCTAACTTGTTGCAATAATATCTTCGGCTTGTAAAAGATGAATACAACTTATGCTAGCCGTGAAGAATGAGCGTTTCAAATATTTTTTTAGCAACAAACGGAATAATGAAATTCAAATGTTTGTAGAATTGTTGGAAATTCTCTAGGTATACTGTTTGAAAAGAGAGCATTGTGGTGTTGTTATTTATTTATGTTATTGTATGTTGAATTAATTATTTCGTTAAGATATTCTTCTAAATGTTTGAACATGGCTATCTGATTAGAATAATTATGTTTGATAAAATATTCCCGGATTGGACTTCAAATATTTATGAAAAGGTTCCATTCGGTGCTGCCGATCACACTGTATCCTGCATGATTATCATGCAGCTCTCCTATTTTACTGATTGACGTTAATTGTCTTAAATTATATAATGAATTTTGTTCCACCATAACACTACATGAGTATATTCGAAAGTAAACTGGCAGACACCATAGTTTTGTGTAATTCATGGCTGAACACGCTTCATATGGCTCAGAAAAATTTTCCAACTGTGTGGGAAGCTGCAAAGCCACTACTCCCGAAAACATTCTCTTCGGCGAGGTTTTTGTAAGGAAACATTAACCAGGTTTCTCCCATCATTTTCACATGAATGAACATAGTGGTTTATTTCAGTTTTTGATTTCACTCGAGGTGCGAAGCGGAACATCTCTACCCTAGGAGCGTAAAATTTCCTGATAAGTATTCTACCTTTATAGAACGACGATTGAAAATGACACTGATCCACTTTTCCTTTTTTTATCTTGTACCTGACGTGAGAAACGATTGCGGTTCCTTCCACGTTGTTGATATCGGTTGCCTCGATACTAACGGGTGTTAAATAAAAAATGAGAATTTTTTCAATCACACTTAAAAATATTTTTTTTATCGATTTCAGTGTTTTTTTTATTAATAACATAATGTACTTCTTCAAAAAAATGTCAGTGAATGTTTGAGTAAGGGCCGTGGTCTGCTGTTCGACGCAACTTTGTCGCGATGCTCTCACAAGAACGTTGTACGGAACTTACGTCCATTTTCCGGATACAATTCCGGATTCTTGTAGTCAGTTGCTTCGTGTCCTTGGCCCTCCATTGTTTTTATACACTAGGGTACTGAGTGAGCCAAAGAAATCCTCTATTGGGCGGCACTGGGGCAAGTTTGTTGGGTTACGATCTTTCGGCACGAACGGTATCTTTTTCTCCTCAAGATACGCCAGCGTCTTCTTGGCGTAATGGGAAGACGCCTTGTCCGGCCAGAAGACGTACTTCCCATCCGTGTGATGCTCGTTCAGGAACGGCAGCAGGATTTTATCGAGGCACTCTTCTCGATAGATTTGTTGGTTGATTGCCAGACCGCTCGGCTTAAACCAAAGCTTTGAAATGCCCCGGTCGGAAATGGTGATGTACAACATAACCTTTTTTTCAAACTTGAGCTTGAACTTGTATTTCACTTCAGGCGGTGTGGATGACTTGTCGCTGGAGTAGTAATTATCATTTCCTGGAATATGCGTTTTGGACAGCGGAAAATAGCTTTCGTCTTCCAGAACGAAAGACGTCCCGCGGTATTTTTTGTTCATCCACTGACACTGTGATTTAACCGTCTCAATATGCTCCTCCGTGTACTCCGGCGACCTCGTCTTCTTCCTGCAGACGATTCCTTCCATCTTGAGGGTTCGATGGATCAATACGTGGGAGCAGCCATATTTCCGACCGGCGTCACGCAGGCTGGTTGCGTCCTTATTGTCAAACAGCTTCTTTAACGATGTTTTCCTCTGCTTCGTCACCGGACGACCACTTCCGACCTTCCGCTCTACGTTCAGGGAACCCAGGATACGATATACCGTACTGACAGGTACATTTTCTTCCTTAAAATGTGCCACCGTGAACTTTTCTCCTTGCTGGAAATGCGTTTCGTAGAACCGTACAATGCGTTCGCGGAGCACGTGCTGTTTCGACGCCATCTTTACTTTGACTAAATTCAAACTAGCAAAACCAAATACGCCTACTGTTTCTAGGGAACCCAAAGAGTAATTTTCTTGGAGAAAGAAGCAACATATCTTTGTTTTTATTTAATGTCATTCTACAATTCATCGGAAGCAGTCTGAAAAATGAAATGTAACCGTTATTAGGATTCTACTGATAGAAGAATATTGATCGAATTTCGTTGAGTAGTAGGTATAAAAAACATAGATAATCCATAAAACGTATCTAACGATAATCATTTCGGTAAATTTCCAAAAAGTTTCACCAAGGAAACAACTAATTCCCAGTAAGGGTGAAAAACTATTCATAACAACTCCATAAACCTGAAAACGTACCCGGTGGCCCAGTATTTCCATCCCTTCCATCCCGATAGGGAACGATACGATGATTTGCAATTGAGCATAATAGATTAGCCGGAGCCGAAGGCAGATGATGCCCAGCTGGGTGCTGAAAATTTGATAAACTTTCGGACCCATATTCCACTCTAATCGATCAGAGCTGAGGCAATATCTCGATTGACTGTGGTAAACGAAAATTGATGGACCGTAAAAGAGGGCACAAACAGAAGCGTGTGGTAGAAGCAAGCCTGTTTCCATGGAGATTCTGCCTTTCCGGGATGCCGAGATGATGCGCTTTCCATGTTCCCTGGAAGTTATGTTTAGCCCTATATACAAAACTCTTCCCAAGGGAGTGAATCCACTGGATTGGAGCTTTACGTATTTAATATTCGTGTTAATTTCGAATCACAGGTAAATTGATAATTCGAGAGATATCCTGCCGAGAAGTTAATAAATAACGCAGAAGATTGCCATTATTCGTTAGCCGTCTCCCATCGATCCATTCTCCGCCACGGTATGGCTGTTGAATAAATCATCAAATTTTCACTTTATCCTCCGAAACAATTTCTCGGGCAAGCGTCGAGAATGTTCATAAATCACGCTCGTTGGCGACAGGATTAATCAAAGCATTCCACGAGCGGCCAACAATCATAAAAGCATTCCCAGCGCCAAAGGGCACGTGAGGGCTCTAGACGCGATGGCGGTGGCCCATCGGATGCCTCTGAAGCCATTCAGGGAGAGGGAGTCAGAGTGTGTGTGTGTGTGTGTTCTACAAGAGGAGACGAATTGTAGTCAAGCTATGAATAAAATATGCAAAAAGTGAATCCGAAACGGCTGGCTGAAGTCGGCTGCAGACTTAGGCGGCTCGCACACCGGAGCAATGAGCAACTAGCAACTGTCAACATGCAATAAGCAATATTATCACCAATGGATTTTTCCATTTAATCTTTGTTGATCTCGCACACCGACGCAATACGATATCGCTGTCGCCTTTACAGAGCAACACATGTCGCTAGCAACACGGCGTGTCGGTTGAATAGCAACTTATCGCTCATATTTTGACAAGTTTCGTACATTAAGGCGATTGTTTGCATAATGTCAGGGGTTTTTATTGCTCTGGTATGCGAAGAACAACAAAATATGTTTCCTGTTGCATATTGTGTACTGCAGTTTGCTAGTTGCTTATTGCTGCGGTGTGCGAGCCGCCTTATGCTCTTCATCTCGCGGGCGATAAAGTTGAAAATGTTGAGCTTTATCTGCGACGTTCGCCGAGTCAAGCCCGGACGAAATTTATCTCCTGCGTTGATATAGGTGCTCCCCCCCAATGATTGCGAATGCAGGGCAGGGCTTTGGGGGTGAGTGATAATTCGCCCCAGTGATCCTAGCTTCATGATTCCAACACACGTCGCGCGGATATGACGCGAAGATAGGACTCGTGTCGGGTATGGGTTTGTGTGTGTGATTACATTAAAAATGAGTTTGATTTAAGTACTGCTTCGTTTCTTTACTCGGGTCGAAAGATGCAGAAGAAAAGAGGATCTATGTAATGAAGACAGTGGCAATCAATTTGGGATATTCTAGGATTCTTTCTACTCCGACCGAGCAACGGTAGATTAATCAAGATGGAGGGAAATCCGACGAAATTTGATTAAACTTCATTTGTGGTGTTCTTTGTTTAGGGTTAATGGGACGTTTTGTGATGAAGCTGGAGTTCACAAAATATACAGTACATTATATAATCTTATTCATGAAGCATTTTTGAACACTTCGCTGTAAAAATATATATTCGTTAATATAAAAGAAAAATACGGAATAGATTTAACTCAATTCGCATTAAATATAACAAGTACATGCGCGGAAGGTGTACAGATAATTGCATAGAACATGTGAAAAGCATTGATGTCCGTAAATCTAGCTCCAACCAACCATCCAATGACCTTTTTTTAAGTTTATTATACCTCATTTCAAGCACCAGTTCCAGATTTTGTTGTCCTTCCAGGATAAAAAGGAGTTTCTCGAGTTTCTGGTAAAATTATTTTGAATCGTCATTGTAGTCCAAACTCCATTCCCCATTCAAATTGGTAAAATCTGATATTTAATTAATGAAGTGCAGTCATTCTCAAACACATCCCTAATTATTTGACAAAAAACCTTATTCATTGACAAAAAAAAACCCTAAGCAGCCTATTTTGAAATTCTTAATTGAAGTCATTGTTTGTAGCACATGTGGTAAAGCATTCCAATAACTAATACTTCTTACAAAAATCGAATCTTTACGATCTTAGAGGAACAAGTTTGTTGTGTAGGTAAATTGGTTGTTGTGATTTTTTTTCAATCGATATACTAAATGAACAGTTCTGATTTTGGTTCATTTTTCAAACGAGCAGCCGAGCAGAGTGTATTGTAAATGAGTCACGTTTGAATACCGGTTGAGATTATAAACATATCTTATTCAACAGTTTAATGTTACTTTCAAAAGACCACGGACATGTGCAGAAGCTTGGGAGAGTATGAAATCGCTGGATAGCAAATGAGTGCAAATTAAAATTTTAAATGGTGTGAACTTAGTTGACAAATTTGAAAACTTGGTTTTCAAACCTAGGGATCTTAGGCATCCCATTCCAGGTTATTTTGAATTTTCACACCAAAACTAGTTACATTGTTGATTGTTACAATTCAATGCGTCTATTTTTATTGAAAAAAAAGGTACAAACCTCCTGCTGTTAGGGTTGATATACATTGCTCGTGTCTCGTCAACATTCCAAGATAACGAGTTTTGCTTAGCCCATGATGCAAGTATCCTCAAATTTCTGTTTGTAAGAGCCGCTTATTCTTCCTGGGACATTCTGGTACAGCCAAAGTATTAGGCTGGGGGATAGATTCGTAGCGTTGCTCTCATTTAAACAAATAAGGATAATCATATTAATAAGTTGATCAATGATTTATTCGCCGCAGTGCATTTTTCCGGGAATTCACAACTGGTTTGGTGACCATTCTCCTTCCAAAGTGATTTGAGACGTTCTTCATTGAATTCAGAAGGGGCGTGTCAACGAAAATGTTGACTTTTGAGCATTCCATTTCATAGCCTCAAAACTTATTAAAAAAGTTACTCCAAAATACAATTCACATAGTTTTGTAGAGCAGAAAGAGTTATATCGAATCAGTACTTACCTTTCGCCAACCAGCAAACAAATCGTTTTAAAATAAAAGAAATATAAAAAAGCTATGAATTTATTTCCTAACCCAATACGTCGTCTGCTAAAATATGGATTTGGAAGCGATCTGGCATAGTGGTAACATCTATGCCTCTCACGCTATATGTCACGAGTTCTTTTCTCACTCCCGACATTCTTCCAAAACTGGAAGTAAAAGTGACGAACCACCCAAATGAGTTGAAATCACTATAATACAGATAAAAAAAATATGGATTTTACACTTGCTGATTTAACAAGAATGATCGTTGAGATCTTAATGCATCGAAATCCGGTCACCTCCGGCTTCCGGCTTACGATGATAACTTCAATTACTAAATCATATTAGGTGCCGTTTTACAACAGATGGCGTAACTTGATTATTATTCCAGTGAATCATATTTCCAGACATTTGTTGGAAAGCTACTGTCTTTGAACGTCTTTCTCAGTATATGTCAAAAAGTTGAAGCGTAAACAGCGTAGTTTTTTGCCACTTCGAATAAAGTCTGCTTCATTTAATATTGGAACACAAACAATTGCGTGTAGTTCAGTCATTTATTAACGAATTCATAATTTGTTTTTCATACAAATGTAGCATTTTCTTTACTCTTTCATAAAAAAAAATTAAAAAAATTATTCATTGCTGTTTCGAAGAAATTCTCGTACGTTTCCCGTAATACGGCACATTAGGCGGCGCACACCCTTTTCGTCCACCGTTTTGGCGATTTGATTCCACCAGTTCTTCATTTGAGTCATGTTTCTAACAAGTTTTCCCTTTGCCTTAAGCCGCCGCTTCGTGATTGCCCAGTATTTCTCTATCGGCCGGAACTGGGGGCAGTTTGGGGGGTTGAGGTCCTTCGGTATTACGCTGACCCCGTTCGTTGCGTACCATTCCATAACCGTTTTGCTGTAATGGCAGCAAAACGGTTATGGTCGTGGGCACGAATAAACGGCAGAATCCGTTTCTGTAGGCACTCTTTTTTGTAGACTTCTGATGTCATTGTCTTGTCAGTGAGAAAGACTTTGGTTTTCTGTCCACAACTGCATATCCTCTGCCAAATCATGTACTTGCGGGCGAATTTATCCGCAAACACGAACTTAAATTTTGCAGGTACATCCCCCCGAGCCGTCGCCAAATAAAATTTTTGACCTGGGATTTGCCCAAAGTCCGCCTTCACGTAGGTCTCATCGTCCATCAGAATACATCCGTCGAACTTGGTCAGCACTTGGTCGTACAGCTTTCGAGCACGGATTCTGGCCACATTGTTCTGCTTCAGAGTCCGATTTGGCTGTTTGCTGGCTCGGAATGACCTTATTCCTTCCCGGAGACGAATTCGTCGCACCGTACTGTGAGCGGCCTGGAACTTATTGGCCAAATCGCGGTCTGAAAGATTGGGATTCCTCTTGACGGCCTTGATGACTTTCCCACGCAGTTTCCGGTCGACAGTTCCACTCCGACGCTTCGAATGCGGCTTCCGAGCCGTCGTCAATGTAGGAAACTGCTTGATAACACGCCATACGGTATTTCTGGGCATTTTAAGCTGTTTAGCTAGCTTAGATGCCGACAACAATGGATTTTCAAGAAAACTGTGCACAATGTTATCTCTCCGTTCGGCTTCCATGGCGGTTGTTTACAAAATGCTATCGTTTGGTGTTATGACATAAATACATGGTGAAAGGTAATGAATTTCCCGACACGTGGGTGAAAAAAGTTTCCAAATCCGTCCACTAGGAGCGCCACAATGAGCAAAAGAATTTGTTCCAATATTAAATGAAGCAGACTTTATGTCGAATTTCGTACCAACAAGGGTGTTTTTGCGGGGAGTGTTGCTTCATTACTTCAATATGAAGGAAAAAGCTGCGGAAAGTCATCGCATTTTGGTGGAAGTTTATGATGGCCATGCTCCAACTGAGCGAACGTGTCAGACGTGGGTTGCACGGTTTGAAAGAGGTAATTTAGACTTGGAAGACGAAGAACGTTCCGGGCCGCCAAAAAAGTTTGAAGGTGAAGAATTGGAGCCTTTACTCGATTAAGATCCGTCACAAATGCAACAAGAACTTGCAGATACACTTGGAGAAGTTCAGCAAACCATATCCGATCGTTTAAAAGCAATTGGTATGATCAGAAAGATAGTACATTGGGTGCCGTATGAATTGAAGCCACGAGACGTCGAACGCCGTTTTCTCACGTGCGAACAACTGCTCCAACGGCATAAAAGAAAGGGTTTTTTGCATCGAATCGTTACTGGCGATGAAAAGTGGGTCCATTACGACAATCCTAAACGTCGGGCAACGTATGGATACCCCGGCTATGCATCAACATCAATGGCCGCGCGGAATTTTCACGGCCAGAAGGTTATGCTGTCCATTTGGTGGGACCAGCTGGGTGTGATGTACTATGAGCTGCTAAAATCGAATGAAACCATTACGGGGGCCACAATACGAGCAAAGACACGATAAAGTTATTTTGCAGCACGAAAATGCTCGGCCGCATGTCGCGAAACCGGTCAAAACATATTTGGAAACGCTGAAATGGGAGCTCCTATCCCACTCGCCGTATTCTCCAGACATTGCTCCGTCCGATTCCTACCTTTTTCGATCGATGCAACATGGCCTGGTTGACCAGCGCTTCTCCAATTTTGATGTTTCACTTCGATTCGTGGTTAGCCGACAAACCGGCAGATTATTTCCGCAAAGGGATCCGTGAATTGACAGAAAGATGGGAAAAAGTAGCTATGGGCAATACTTTGAATACTAAATTTGTAACCATTTTTGCATGCTTTAGCATTAATTGAAAAAAAACCAAGAAACTTACCGGTATTCATATTAGAATGAAAAATTATCGTTCTTAAGAAGGCTTAAGATGTAAGGCTTTCATGTATGTTATGGGTCACAGAATTCCACAAAATAATGTTATATTTGTTCAAAATTTGTGAATTTCTTCATTGTGCTGTGATTTTAAATCCGGACACATTTTTATTTAAGATTAAGAATTCCGTAAACTTGCTTTTAATTCTGGACACTCTTATGCAACTACAGTAGAATCCGTTTATTATGACTCCACTTATACTGACCTACCGCCTATTATTACGTAATTACACAATGAAGTTTGGTTTTGATATAAAAAGTTATGTAAAAAATCGGATATAATGACTTCTGTACAGGCATTACTACATATATACATAATTTTTTTTTTCACAAAACGCTTTGTATAACGTCCGCTTATTAAGACCTCCATTCGATGTCATTATACATGGGTTTATAAAACACAAATATTTGTTTTGATTTTTGTCATTTTTTGTCAACTGCTAGGTACAATTATTGACACTACACTAAATTGATACCATAGTAACTATCAGTCACATTAATTCAATGGAAAAGTGTCCGGATTAAAAAGGTATGGGTCCCAAAAACAGAACCCTTAGGAACACCAGAGCTCACAGGTAAAAGGGTCTGATAGAAAATTATCATGAAAAACCCTTTCATATTTTCCAACCAGGTATGATAAGTAGCATTGAATTCCTGCAGGAATCGAATTGATGCTTATAACTAATGACAAAACATGCCATGTGAAATTGTGTCGAATGCCTTGGGGAAGTCAGGTAATATCAAAACAACTGAACTTCCTTTATCTAATACCACACTCAAACTAGCGTTGACAGAAAACATTTTTCATCTTTGGCAAAAATTATGCCATTTCGTGTGCTGGAGGATCAAATGCGCAAATAATGAGCTGTTAAAAGCTTGAAAATGGTTTGTATGTATGCGTGCAGACATCTCTTTCTGTTTTCTTTTCTCATTTCATTTGGGATTATGCCAATAAAAAATCAATACGACGTCAATGGGGTTCGAACCATGGCCGGCTGGAACGCCAAGCTATTTCACACGACCACGCTATCCATATAACTGCCAGTGCTGTTATAGAGAAGCGTTGTGATATTACACCTCATCATAACATGAAGTTGGAAAGTGTTTTTCTAAGAGGATAAAGAAGAACATGATGAACGTGGATATATCTTTCTCTGTTTGGGCCGTGTATTTGGCAAACTATACGAAAAGCTTTCATTTTAATGTGTCTCCTCCTGGGGGTCTCCGTAGCCACATTGGTTGCGCGTTCGCTTAGTAAGCGATCGATCGTGAGTTCAAAACTCAGGGCCCTCATTGACCATCTTTGTGTTGTTACAGAATAGCTACGTCCACGCAACAATCATCAGCGATGGAGATCGATCCACGGTCGAAATAAGATCGATTCATCCATACAACTGCTCTGCTCTGCCAGACACATCGGGCTACTGTTCTATAAATAACTCAACAATGATCAATCAACTGTCTCCGCTGTCCGGTGGTCCAACTGGATAATGGAAGAACAGAAAGAATACTCTTACGCCTAAATGGCTACTGTGTGAATGTACCATATGTAATGGTATAGAAGGAATACTGGCGAATGGCAACTGTGTAATGTGCTAATTATAGATATGATAACCATGTGACATGTACACGATTAAAATTCGGCTCTGTTACAGCTAAAAAATGCTAATGAGCCTTAAATAAATAAATGGGATTAAAAAAAATGTGTCTCCTGTTTCGCTCGCTCATATTGGATATATATTACAAATCTAGCTCTGTTATTTTTAAGCTCATTTAATGTAATAAATCGGGATGCCATAACATGTGCTAAAAATTACCTTTGGGTGCAGAACAATGTCGCATTTTAAGCATTGCAGTTTTGGTGCTCTGACCCTTGCGATAACCTGACTGATATTCATATAATAATACCGCTTCCGCTACATAACTACAAATTTGGGATTTCATTATTGATTCCAAAAGAAATGATACTGAACTTAAGATGCTCACAAGACGAGTTTTCCATGATTATAAGATTAAACATGTACACTAAAGTCGCTTTTTACGCGGTTTTTTTATATGCGGTTTTATTTTATGCGGCTTTTTTTACGCGGTTTTTGGAATTCACGCGGTTTATTTTTGCGCGGATTTTGGAATTTACGCGGTTTTTTTACGCGGATTTCGGAATTTACGCGGTTTTTTTTACGCTGCACGTATCAACCGCCAACAAATTCAATGTGCTTATTGGTGTGACTTTTCACGAAATAACTTGATATTGTATCACTGATGAGTAGTTGAGAAATAAAAGAAGATACAGATATCATGATAACAGCATACAAAAAAAAAGATAATCAATTATTAGAACATGGGTTGCATTTTTAATTAATAATCCACTGTTTCGTTAGATTTTTATTCTAATTTTGAAATTTACCCGGTTTATTTTTACGCGGCACGTATCCCCCGCGTAAAAAGCGACTCCAGTGTATGTTATCGGTTTGATTATGAGAGGAAGTATTATTTTAATATATAGATTTGATTGGAATTCCATCAAGGCCAGTTGAATTGGATTTAATGCCATGGATGTCATTTATCATGACACTCCTCAATATCAATAAAGTTAAACACGTGTGGCACGGACTCAACGCTTCCACAAAATAGATCATTTTGCGTGAAATTGCTCACAAAAACTTGAATAATTTCATCGGCACCGAAATTGGTTGATTCTCCAAAACCGCCAAACCGTGCCAAACCGATATAGTGGTTCTCAGATTTTCGTGAACAGTGGTAGATTTGTTCTTTATAGCAAACAATTAAACTTGTAGTTTTTATTTTTTCACTAGTGTGACCATTTCCGTTTTAGGGTGGTCTGAAAAGTCACTTTTTCACTTTTTCCTAAAATGACTTTTTTCAAAAATACATAACTTTTGAACTGCGGAACCGATTCTAATCTTTATATAGAAAAGAGAGTTTTTCCCAGGTATGTATCATCGCATACGCGTACGCATCATCATCACGGGAGAACGGCTGATTAGATCTACGTCGTCCATATATTTTATGAATTTGTCTTCACCCAAATTAGAATAATAGAGTATTTTGGAAAATATTTGAGATGATTGAGAAAATTGATTATGCATATATTTATATATAAGAAGGATATTTAAAATAAAAAAGGAAAATTCGAAAATAACAGATATGCATATGTATGTTTCGCTGTGAAAATCATCATTTAGATCAATTTTACAGATATGAACGATAACATACAAACTCTCTTGAAATATATTCGTTATTTAGAGAATATATACCAACCAAAATATTCTCTAAAAATACATTATATGGCAGAACAACGTTTGCCGGGTGAGCTAGTGATCTATACATCAAATCGGGCCAAAATATCGAAAAATACATCAGTTGCAGAAAATTTCAATTTTGTTTCAGTTATCAATCAATAATATATCAATAATGTATAATATTTGTTTTTTATGGTTTCCATGATTGCGGGACCAAGGGAACTATATTCTTTTATATTTTTATTAAATTTTATCAAATATATTAAATTAAAATTTTATATTTAGATAAAGAAATTAGTGGGTTTGTATACATTTTCGTGCATATTACAGTAAAAAATAATGAAAAAAATTATAGGAGGTTGTGTCCAAGATACGACCGCATTGTAGACGTAGAACTACACTGTTATTTTATATAAGTCGCCATACATTGGTGCTTGAAACTACTAGGAATATAAACACTTCTCATAATTTTGCGCTATTCTCAAAAGAAACGCTTATGTTAATATTACTGGCCTCGAAAAAAGTTGCATTACTTTCTCATGCTCGAGGGAAGCGCAGCTGTCACCCTTAGCGGAGGTGGTTTTGCTACTGGCAAGCGAAATCTAATCACATACAAAATTCTAGAACGACATTTACTTTCTTGGTGACTAAACAAGCGAAATAAACTCTTTTTCTTAATAACAACCTCGAAAACAGTAGCAATGCTTCATTATTATCAATATTAGCGCAAATGCAATCCTAGTTGAAGGCAGTTTTGCGATTGGCACGCGAACCCAAATAACTTATAACATTCCAGTAAGACATTCAAGATGCTTGGTATTCCCCAAATATTTTTTGGCGCTCAACCTTAACGCCTGCTTCGCCATAACGTCAGTTGATTGCATTGATGCATTCTCAAAGGCACCAACGAAGCCCTTATGATGACGGAAAACAAACAATGTTAACTGCTTGGAAAAAGACTGAGTTATGCCACACAGCTTGTTCTCCGCTGTAACATCCATCGATGCGAATTCGCTGATGACTTTGTCAAGAGCGACCGCCTTCACCACCAGCGGGGGGAACTTGATTTTGGTTGCTGTCTGGGTAACGGCGTTTACATTTTCGACCGCCGCGCCCAAATCGCCTACTTCGCTGTTGTTCGATGCGGTGTCACACTCGCGAAGGCTCGGTTCAGTGCGAGCGCTTTTCACTACACCAACATCGCGTGCAGCATTAGATGACGCTTGCCTCCAAATTTTAATGCCCCTGGCAATGCGTTCGTTTTTTGCAGGACTCGAGCCTGCCTTCCTCTTCTTCTTGCTCATCACACACTACGCGAAGCGTCCAATTTATGATGCGGAAAGAAAAACACACGATATGAATAACGACAAAAACAAACTGAAAAAACCACACGACGATATCCAAGTTGGATTACCACTGGTGGGGTCCAATCTTAGATCGAAGCGCAGCGAAAGCAAAGTGAACTGGATTGCTCAACAGTCCGATGCCGAATGAATGTTTGCCTCAGCGAGATTCACTTCTTATACTCTAGGCAAGTATTCCCCCTCACTCTTCTACTCTTCCTTTGTTCACGGAGACTTCAAATCCTACGATTTCCCCTCCGTTAATCATCGATAAGTTGCTCGTTATTGACAGCTCTGTTCGGGAAAGCACACAAATGGACAGAACAAATGTATGGAAAAATGGAAACGCTTAAAGTTTTCCTGAATTTTAACTATTTACAAACCAGGGGATTCTAATGTATAGCATATTAAACAAATCTTAGAGAATTTCCGATTCGTTTAGTATGTAAATCGCCAAAATCCGTTCGCGACAAAAATAGTTATTAACGTTAACTTTATTTCATAAAAACGTGACCTGTTTTCTGATTTGGCACCCTTAATAAAAGACGTAGTTCTACGTCAAAAAATAGATTGATAAATTTCACACCAATGGTATGATTGGCACCAGTACTGGTTTTTAAAATATTTTTTTCAATTATAATTCGTTTATTTTTACAGGCTCAGTTACATAAGTTTCAAGGAGTCGAAATCTTAACTCTATTGCAATAACTATATATAAACAATGTTCTCAACTGGATGGTTAGTAAAGTAGAAAACCGATTATTCACGGTCAATTGGATATAATTACATTTTTCCGAAAATTGTGATTAATTTGCCCCCGGTTCACGGTACTTTTTTCCTTAAGAGTTTGAACATTATATGATCTTCCACTGGCATTGATTTCTTTCATGTACGATACACAAAATCACGGTCTATAATGGACCTCGAAATGTCAGAATTGAACCATGGCTTGAACTTGGGACGTTTAGTTACAATTTTCAAAGGAACAGTGTTCTTAAATAGTTCTCTGATATGACTATGACTGATTCATTAGAATTTCCAATGCTATAAAAATAACGCCAATCAATTTGATTGAACGAAGAAATCATTAGTGCAGGGTTTATTCGGTTAAAATCACGATAACAGAATTCTTTCGATGTAATAAAAGAATATTAACAGAACCAAATATCAAGTCATGGTTGGACGAAAAATATTGTTCATGTTGTTAGTTAAAATATGGTCAATTTGTGAACAACCATTTCTATAAACATGGGTAGGCTCGTGACCAACCGAGTGAAAAGAGAAGCTCCTATAGAAAGAAGTTTTGAATAAGTTTGTTTTTGTCAGATCTTCCATCAAGCAAGTAGGTTTCAAAATCTCCCATAAAAAGAGTGTTATCATATTGAAACCAGTTATGAAACGGATAGTGGTTTGGCCGGATTACGGATACCGAATATCCGGCCATCCGGATATTTTCCAGGCCTCTGTTCAATTCATCTCGTAGCTCAGTACTGAATAGAATGATTTGGCTTTGAGTAGCTCTGTTTTGGGCAGCTATCATTCTTCCGAAATATTCTGGTGCAGCGAATCGGACGAAATTTTGGTTTTGTTTCGCTTGATTGTTTTACACCGCAGACACAATTGATTAATCGACGAATCAAGATCAATAGGCGGAGTGTGTAAGAGATAACGTGGATATTGGCAAACAACTTAACGATCGAAAAGGAAAATTCGATTTTTCCAGACAAATCGCCTCTGGATCGATTAAATAACGACAATAAAAAGAATAAAACAAAAAAAAACAATTCTAGTTTTAGTTTTTAATGCACTCGATAGAAAAATTACTTCCATTTCATTTCTACTACTGTTTATTCTCTGTTTTATATGCTGTTTTTTTACAATCATTATTTTTTGGAAGATTAAAATCTAGCTGTCGAAGTTTTCATATATCATCTAACCACTTTTTAAACGACTACTAAAGTCAATTACCATAAAAAATATTATTTTGAAATTAATCTTGCAAATATATAACTATTGTGAGCCCGGAATGTATCCACATACCACTCAATAAAACGGCACGAGATTTTATTCTACAAAAACGAAATAAATCCTACTCTGATAGAGCCCCTAGTCTGCATACAAGCAAGATTTGCTAGCATACAAAATTTCAAGAACAGAATGAGTTGAGCTGCTAAATCAACAACAGAATATATCAAATGGTTAAAACGAAATCATTCCAGAGGAAAAGCATACAATATGTAGAGAGCGAGCAATACATTTCAGTGTATCACACTTGAATGCCCAACTTCTGAACCAATTTTCACACAATTGATTTCAGATGCAGCGTTCATCCCTCAAAAGCAAGTTTCTCCGTTTATGCTCGATAGTATCCGACACATCGCATTTCAAGGTCAATTTTCCTACCGCTGCAGCAAGTGTTGAGTGCGGAAAATGGAAGAAAAACTCTGTTTTTATGTGTATTATTAACAAAATAAATGGTGTTCATTACGTACAAGTGCATCGCGCAAAAAAAAATCTCCTCGAGTAGATCTCAAACACCACCGCCTGCGGTGAAGTGCTTTCGCCCCGAGTTGGCTCGATGAGGATTGCGCTCCTCCCGCGCATACTAATGACACTGCTTGAATAAAATGCACCGACCGAGTTTTGCAACCGAATTCCCGTGGCAAAGGGAAAACTCTCCGCGCGGTCCTTCCGGGAACGCAAACAATTTTCCTAATTCAGTCGCTCTTGTTAGCATTCCGACTGCCGTCAAGTGCGGAACTACATTGACAAACACTCACACACACACACACACACACACACCCATCCAACCACTTCCACACAGACACACATTCACTTTCCTGGAGCAATTTGTATTAAAAGCAAATGCCAACCAATCATCACTACTTACAATTACCATTAAGTGACGATTTTCCGGGAGACATCTCGGAGAAGCAGGCGGGCAAATCCATTCACAGGTGTTCTATCTGAGCGCAGGTGAGAATACGTGAGTAAATCAAGACTGAGATGAGGCAGCACGGGTACAATTAAGCTCCCTTGTTCGACTGAAGCAGCAGGTGTATAGTACTTTCCGGAAATCGCAATGGCAACCGGAAGTGATTCGTGGTATCTTCTAATTAGTGCTGGTAGCGGAAATGGTGAGGATTCTGGGCGAATTGTTGGAGCGCTGTTTGGTCAATAGCGAAGCTTCAGCACACAGTGCTTGCTGCGCCTTTTTTTAGCCCTCAGGGAGATGATATAGCACCACTGTTCTGAATCGTTTTTATGCTCGTTACATGCATGTTTGCACTGAATTAATTGTTTCATCGACGGACGCGATGTGAATACCAATAAGGGCGGGTTCGGATTGAAAATTGAAGTCTGAACAGTGGTTTTGAATGATTTGTTTGATTGTGCGTTTTCAGGCCGTCATACAGAAACATGTTTACCTTTATCGGTTATTCTTAAAATAGATGTACGGTAATGGTACTGGAGAAAATCCGGTTAAAATATCCGTGTAGTC
Source organism: Toxorhynchites rutilus septentrionalis (assembly GCF_029784135.1). NCBI lineage: Eukaryota > Metazoa > Arthropoda > Insecta > Diptera > Culicidae > Toxorhynchites > Toxorhynchites rutilus. The sequence goes on along the minus strand of NC_073746.1, from coordinate 27,955,442 downwards.
TGGATTGAAAACAAGCTAAAAGCTGCTGAAAGTCTTCTGTCAACTTCCATATTCAATATAAGATTTGGAAGCGGTGTGGTTATCTAAAACAACGAAAACGGAAATCAACTTCAGGTGTAACTGAAAATAATGATGATGAGGATGATGAGTAAAATATAACAACATTGAACCAGTTTTGCAAAACAAAAACGAACTGATTTTATTTACAGATGTGAACTCCAAAAGTTGTTATTCATAGAATATTATCAAAAAGCTTGCCAGTATCCAGTTTTCCCTGCCAATTGGACCATCGAAGTACAAGTCCAGCCATCCAATTTTGAATGGACAGTGAATGATCTCGAATTGAGATGTCTATACGAAAAAAAACCTAGACCAACCGACAGAAAACTTTAACCTTTTATTTTTTTACTTAAAATTTAGCTTCAAAATATCAACACAATGTGATGCGATTTCAGATTTAATAAAAAGCGTTTCCAATCTAATGGTTGTGTCTTTACATTCTTATTGATCTTCCCATTCTAAGTTTAATGTGATTTCACGAGAATGACCTTCTCGATATTCCGACTGTTCTGGTTAGAATACCAAGGAGTTACAATTCAAACAATCAAATCCTCTCAATACTAGGTCTAAATTGAGATTTCTAAATGGTCTATACCATTTACTGTTGTTCTGATGCTGATAAAATTTTACTGTACGATCCACAAATTATCGTTAACCTTTTTTCTTCAAATTGAAAAATTCAGCCAAATCCTTTGAATGATTCGAACACCAATCAATTTTCAGACCATCAGCCAACATATTTAATTTGCTAGTTTCGTTAAACATTGCGAGCTTGTTCTCAAAACATTCAACAAAACGTTGGTCACAAAAGTTGCGAGAAAGATATGAAATGTGGCAACTTACTCATTCTTACAAAAAGTCACAAAAGTCATGTGAGCGGATGTTTATTGCGTTGAACATGTAATTATCAATCAACTTTTACAGTACAAAACACTACACACTACCATAATAAAATCTTTGTTTTTGGTCTGAAAAAATCTTTTTGTCTCAATTTTTTTCTCGGGAAATTTGTATTGATATCTGTATCAAATTTATGAGTTCTATTCTTGAACATAATCTCAGCATTAATTGACATAGTTTTTATTCGATATGGTAAAAATACAATACCTCATTGAGGTGTGATGGAACCTACCACAGTTACCAGGTGTAAACACGCGCTACGGTACACTGATAGTTTTTACTTCTGTTTAGCTGGTTCTTTCAACGCAGCATGGGTCGTCTGTTGAGGACTCTCTGGGGGACCTTCACACAATTTACTCGCGACGCGGAACACAACACAAAACGGTGGACGCAAAATGGTGGAAAAACACGATTACATAGTCACTTTTATCGGATGGGGGAAAACAAGATTTACACTGGAAAACCTAACACAAAAATAAAGAAATCCGCAGTTTGGATGGCCGCACAATTCACACTTAAGAAATAAATGTTACAATTGTACTTTTTCTCATTTGATTTTTATTTACTACTAGCTAACCCGGCAAACTTCGTCCCGCCCATTTACTTGATTAATTCTCGAGTAATGCAGAAATTTGTGTTTTATTTGTATGGCAGCCACCCCTAAGAGAGGGGGGAGGGGTATCTAACCACCATAGAAACATTTATTGCACCCTAAAGTTTCCATATGCCTAATTTGGTTTAATTTGCTTGATTAAATCTCGGGTAATGCAAAAATTTGTGTTTCATTTGTACGGCAGCCCCCTCTAAGAGAGGGGGAAGGAGTATCTTAACACCATAGAAACATTTATTGCATCCTAAAACCTCCACATGCCAAATTTGGTTTCATTTGCTTGATTAATTCTCTAGTAATGCAGAAATTTGTGTTTCATTTGTACGGCAGCCCCCTCTAAGAGAGGGGGAAGGAGTATCTTATCACCATAGAAACATTTATTGCATCCTAAAACCTCCACATGCCAAATTTGGTTTCATTGGCTTGATTAATTCTCGAGTAATGCAGAAATTTGTGTTTCATTTGTATGGCAGCCCCCCCTTTGAGAGGGGAAAGGACTGTCTAACCATCATAGAAACATTTATTGCACCCTAAAACTTTCACATGCCAACTTTGGTTTCGTTTGATTGATTAATTCCCGAGTAATGCAAAAAATTGTGTTTCATTTGTATGGCAGCCCCCTCTAAGAGAGGGGGAAGGAGTATCTTATCACCATAGAAACATTTATTGCATCCTAAAACCTCCACATGCCAAATTTGGTTTCATTTGCTTGATTAATTCTCGAGTAATGCAGAAATTTGTGTTTCATTTGTATGGCAGCCCCCCCCTTTGAGTGGGGGAAGGACTGTCTAACCATCATAGAAACATTTATTGCACCCTAAAACTTTCACATGCCAACTTTGGTTTCGTTTGCTTGGTTAATTTCCGAGTAATGCAGAAATTTGTGTTTCATTTGTACGGCAGCCCCCTCTAGGAGAGGGGGAAGGAGTATCTTAACACCATAGAAACATTTATTGCATCCTAAAACCTCCACATGCCAAATTTGGTTTCATTTGCTTGATTAATTCTCGAGTAATGCAGAAATTTGTGTTTCATTTGTATGGCAGCCCCCTCTAAGAGAGGGGGAAGGAGTATCTTATCACCATAGAAACATTTATTGCATCCTAAAATCTCCACATGCCAAATTTGGTTTCATTTGCTTGATTAATTCTCGAATAATGCAGAAATTTGTGTTTCATTTGTATGGTAGCCCCCCCTTAGAGAGGGGGGAGGGGTCTCAAAATATCACGAAAACCTTCCCCGGCCCCAAAAACCCCTTCAAGTGGAAACACTTCTTAGGAGCCTAGCAAATTTGCGTTGCTAGCTCACTTGCACGGATAATTAGATCCTTTTTAGGTTGCTGGATTTTACAATAAAAAAATAATTCGCGGTGATATCACTTGCGACCATGCACTTCCAGATCTTATCGAAAAGACTCACCCATTCTTTTCGATTTGCCTCATCTCAATCCGTTCTGTCTACGTTTTTCCTTCTTTTTTTTAAATTTCTTTAAACAATTGAAACTCTTGACCCTATTCAGGTACCCTGGTAATTTTCCATTGGGTCCTGTTTCCAATGCAGGCGCCCTATCCCCCTTTCGCTACAACGACGAGACACACGATCGATACTCCGACAAACAAACACAACTTAAATCTATTTGCTTCGGTTGGTGTCACGACTAATCAATGCACATTTATGGTAACGTGGTTTACTTGGACGATTAAACCTAACACTTGCTTTCCGCATATATGAATAAATAAATGATAAATCTTTGAACAAGCAAAACAAGCAATTGTATGTGAGTATAATAAACATCTTTGAATGTGTAAATAAATAAATAAATAAATAAATCTGTAAATAACTATAGTCCTTTTCCTACTACTGAACAAATACAACAAAACTAACTAACAAAAAACAAATTCTTTGTGAAACACCAACCTGGGGGTCTGCGATCAACTGCTTATTTCGATTTCAACAAAAATTGGACCCAAGACTCCCAATACTACATTTTTCTTATTGTCATATACGAAACTACGGAAGGTCAAACACAAATTGTAGACAGCAACTGTTGGTTTCTCATATGACAAGACAACACAAACAAATATTTTACAATTTTCTTTTTTTACAATATTGGTAAGGTCCAAACCGACTGCCCGCATGGACTCTTTATATTCTCTCCCAAGGATAGCTCAATTTCAGCCTTTCTATATTAGATAGTGAAGGAAAACACACTCTTATAGGTTACCTAACGAGACGGCGTTTATTAGCTCGGTTCTAACCTACTTCCCTAGCTCCTATTTTGTATTACAGTACTCACAGGTGTATTGGGTATTGTGTCAGGGCCCGTCGCTGCCTCTGCATCCGCTGGACCAGTTCCAGACCGAAACGTTGCACTGGTTAGGGGTGTTCTGTATCGCCGTATCCTCCGCCTCTTCTAGACCAGTTTCTGACCGGAATATTGCCCCGGTTGGGTATAAGAATGCTCCGTCTTTAGGCTCGATATCTCCTCGAACTCCCGTTCCTTGACTGATGCACAAGAACCGGGATGTTCCACTCGTTTCCGTTTGTCGGCACAGTTATTGCTAGCGCGTACCACAGAACTCGCGCACAAATGAACTCGGACGTTTTATCTAGTGGAGTCTGAACACAACTTTTCAGACAGGTTTATCAACGATGATGGATGGAATACTTCTCTTCTCTATCTCGTGTCTCAAGCAAGTCCGATCTTCTCCGGCCGGAATTTTCATCCAACCAGCCGAGTAATAATTGGAATCGATTTATCCCGCCAGGAATCCACTCGTACCAATCGTAAAGCCTTTTATTTTGTGGTGTGTAGTGTTGTGGCTGCTGTATATAAACCCTGGTTTCGTGTAATGTTTGTTGCCTGTGCCTTTTAATTCTAGCTAGCTCGTCTTTTATTAATTAAATTTTTATTTCGTTTCATATAGGTTTTATTTTTATCAATTGGGTTCATAGTTTTATTTTTGTGTATGTCCCTAAGTAGCTTATTTATTTTTCCCATAGATGTGTGTTTTGCCTTTTTTTCCTATATTTCAATGCCGTGGGTTGAAATAGAACCCCGAACAACATAAACGAACAGGTGACCTGTCACACACTACGCCAGATCACCTCCACTCTTAAAATAAATTCTATTACGAAACAATAAATTCATAATATAAATTGCACTTCAGTGCCATAATACGTATGTACCAAAGTTGTCAGCTTTCTTTTAAGTAAACGGGCTGCGTCATCCATATGAATAGATGAATTTCATAATACACCCATATCTCGCTTTACGGTCTAGATACGTTCCACGAAATTTGGCCGCGAAAAGCCGTATAAGGAATCAATTATTCTAATACAAATTTATACAAATTCAATCATGTCAGTTCCAAATTTGTTAAATATGTAACATGGTTTATCATTCAAAATGCATTTTATCCCTTTATTTTTATTTCATTTTAATCAAAAATACATGCATAACGTAAACATAAAACATACAATACATACAACATACATACATAAAAACCAACAATAATCTATAAACAAAAATGAAACAAATTCATGTTACATGGAATATGTGTAGTATACTTACCTAAATTGTATGTTACTTAAGTTATTGTCTCGCAAATGTTTTTTTCACTTCTGTACAAAAGTAATTTTTGAACCAATCCTCATTTTTTTTGCCGTTATAACGAAACATTTTAGGCCGTAAATCGAAAACGTGTCTGAATTGAAAAGGGCCGTTTTAGCGAAATGCCGTATAAAGAGCGCCCGTATAGCGAGGTATGGGTGTACGTTATAAAACTGCACTCTTTCACTTTTTTATTATTTTTAATAGGATTTTATCTAACGCCGCTATTTCCCAAATTGCACTAACCACGAAAAATACGAACATTTTGAACGGAAATGAACGTACAAGACAACTATGATCTTCATATACCGTTCTGAATCATATTTCGGACACTTTGTTCTAATATCTTGAAATGCTCAATGCACTGATGATATAACTATCAAATTAATATCACAATTGCTTCTCTAGAGTAATCCCTTGGTTTCACTATCATTTCACATGAGAACTACATTTGAATTATAACATAATCGGCAGAAATCTGACAATACTACTCATTATTGTTTGTGTTTGACGTTTGCTTAGCGTGAGCACGTAGAATTAACCAGTTTATAAATATTTAAATTTATCCCGTGTTTTATCGGTTCTCATCATCGTTAACAGTTTACGGTGACTGCTTGGTAAGTGTTTCGCAGTTGACTATAAAATATAATCAAGTGTAATGTAATTTTCGTCCAAAAAATTACAAAATAAAGTGTCCGAAATATGAATTCAATCTGTCTGAAATTTGATTCTTGTTCGCTTCATTTGAAAAGCATTTTATTCGATAATTTTGTTATGTTTTCAATCAAATAGGTACCCAAGTAGAAAGCTTAAAAGCATATTGAACTAATTTATTCAAAATATCAACCAAATAATACCTGTGCATAAAGTTTAGACCTGTTTTCTGCATCATATGCCATAAGCGTCCGAAATATGATTCAGAACGGTAACACTCATCAGAAATAAATATACAAATACTTCCTAATAATAAAAAAATTTACGTATTATTCGAATATATCCTTTTTTCGAGTAATTCTCGCATTTGGGTAGATGTTACATTCGGGTATTTGTTACATTCGGATGAGTGGAAATTGGGTGAATGTCTTTCGGATAACTGTCTTTCGGGTGAGTGGGTTTCGGGTAAATGTGACACAATCGTTCATATAGTGCCTTCCAAAAGACGACAATGCTTATTGAGGACAAATAGGGTAAATGATCTTGGTTTGTTCGATTTGGGGAGTTTTTATGCTACTAGTAAATGCAAATCGATTTTTCTTCATGAAAATCAAACATAATCGATACGATCGATACGTTTGGGTTTGTTGAAAAGCCCCTAGTCTCTACTTGCTAATACTACCATAAGGTGTTGAAATTATCCAAATTTTTATGTCTTTTAACGATTTTCCTTAAAGAGAAATTTTATCATGGTTTGCCCAAAAAATGATCATGGTTTGTCCTGTTTTAGAAATCACCATTTTTGAAAGAAAACATTCGAATTCACAAGTAGATTTTGCATTTATCATTGCTTGAGTTTACTGTCATCATATTGATCCATTCATAATTCAGGCTTTTTTTCAGAATATTACCTTTTCTTGGGTATGTTTAGAGTGTTACCCTCAACACACTCAACACAGAGAAACTTTATTTCTGCCCAATGAGGTACATATGAAGGTGAAGCAGTAGGCGAAGTGTATCTGTATTGGCAAGCAAAATATCGTGTCGTAATTATTTGCATTCAATATGGAATGTATATGGAAGAAACAAAACATTGTTGAAAGTACTCACGGTTGCATGATAATTTGTGCCAATATGCTCATGAAATCATTCAACTGGTTGTTCTTTAACATATGACAATTATATCGTGGCTTATTTCGATTATTCATGTGGTAAAAAGGTCCAGAGAGCAGTCGTATGCTTAGTTCTCGAAAGCAGTAACATTTTCGGGGAAATTTTAATTAATTGGTGATTATTATCTAACTACATACACACTGACACCGAGAGCCTTCGAATCATTAACTTCATAACGGTAAAATAATGAAACTTCGTTTGTTTCTATGAACGTGGGGGAGTGAAAACGGCACATGGAAATATCACTTGTATCCGTCTTTTTCGCCGTGATTTAACAAATATTCACACCACGCTATCACATTAGCTTGATATTCAGCGGAAGCTCTACAAAAATGTACATTTTTAATTGATAAATTACTTCCTGAAAATAGCATTTTTACATGGATGCGGTGAGCAATCAAAGATAAACACAATGTCTGACGTCACTATTTGCGAAATAGGCAGCGCATGCTATGTCGCTCGAAACTCGACCATCTTCATTACCTTTTTTCCAGGACATTGATTTCTGCTATCCGCGAAGGACAAAGTAAACAAACTGCAGCGCGCCAAGCGGTTGCCATAGAAATCATGTGGACAAAACAACATTATTGAATTGGACAACTCATGATAAGAATTGAGTTCTTCAAGATGCGTTAATAAAATTTTAGCTTTGTAAAACTGATACAAATGGTGTGCAAGCAAGATGTTTACAATATTTGTAACTGTTATAATCCAGAAAAGGTCTGAATACGTGCGAAATAATCATTTGGTGATTGATTAATTAGCTCGAATGAGGGGCGCATTGACACAAATAGAAGGTGTATTTTATAATCCTTTAAAACATGTGATTCCGTAAAAATATATTATAAAACTAGTGTAAATCATGAAAAAGACAATTTTATTTATATGTTTTGAAACATTCGAATATCTTATTTGACACAGGAGCGCTGAATTAGAGCATTCCAAAAAGTGGGCAAACCATGATCATATTTTCGACTGGACAAACCAAAATCGTTTACCTTATTTATTGAATGCATGACTATTCACAGAAATGATCAATTATAAAATTATTAGATAGTGCCTAATCACATGATATTGGAATTAATCTGATGCTGCTGGCCGATTGTAAACATTGAATGATTGAATGTGTAAATGAAATCAGTTCATTCGACTGCACGTACGCAGCAATTTAACTGCCGACAGCTAGGTGAAAGCATTATCGCCGGTTCCCGGAATAAATCGCCACAGAAAACGACTGCAACAGAAACCACCGCTTATAAAATGTGTAGTAGGCTATAAATATTGTGGCGCGGTATTGTATTTCAAAACAAGAATTAACCGGGCAAACGTATCGCCCCAGGCAAACGTAACGCCCCGGGCAGACGTATACCGTCCGACGCTCGCTAGAGCTCGGTCGGACATTGCTAAAGGATCGTATCCTATGTTTCAAACTAACCGGGCAATCAGTGGATCCCAGGTTTGCGTGCGAGACACCGCCGCTTCCGACGGCGGGTCGGCGGTGGACTCGGATTGCGTCATCTTGGCGGCATGGGCCGCCTCGATTCCTTATCCTCGCCAAATGGGGACTTCGTCCCCATTACATTGTCCTCAGAATAAATTTCGAAAAACGAGAACAAGAGAATAAATTTATAATAGAAATGTGAGGCACATGATGTTTTTCCCGCGCCAAATATTTCTAGCCTACTACACTTTTTCTAAGCGGTTGTTTCTGTTGCAGTTGTTTACTGTGGCGATTTATTCCGGTCACCATTATCGCCATACAGCTTCCCATAAATTATCATTCAGAGCAACTGTTTATGCAAACTTTCCGTCCGGACAAATGTTTCCGCAAGCATTATGCATCGTTAATCACATGCATACATAGTAGGCTGACATCGCTTTGTCATCGGGCCAAAATGGATTCCCGCAATTCGAGTTTCATCCTCCAAATCATCGAAGAAATTTTCGAAAACAGCCTTACGAAGCTCCCATCCAAACTTCCGTGGTATATCTCGAAACAATTTTTCGATACAACTCAAGCGCACCAGATAGACGAGCCACCGATTGAAGCTCCGGTCGATGAGTACTCCTTTCCGGTGCTTCCCAGTGCATTTTTGGAACCATCTCCGGATCAACCGCTCCGGGACACCCTCATTGGCTGTGCGATTACTCTGGCGAATTGTCTTCGCATTGAGACTCTGCTTATTGCGTCCCGGAAGGGAGGCACCGTGAGTCGATTGAGAGAACTTACGGATCGCTTTCACGTGGTCGTTGTGGTTGACGAGACGAGCTTGAATCCCCTGGAAAATTGCCAACTGGAACGTCGTTTGAGGGGGCTCAAAAATGTGGATATATTACGGCTCAATTGTGAAGATGAAACGTCTGTTGAAAAGCATCCATTGCAGAAAAGTCAGAAGGAGCACGAAGCAAAGCTTCAGTGGATGGCGGAGCTGGGATTAGAATCAATACGTCGGAAGAAGCTTGCCATGGTCGGTGATCAAGTTCTTTTCTGCTATCGGTCGTTTTCGTTTGCGAACTGTGTGAATGCTTCCAAAATTATAACTGTTTAAAAACTATTATGCACTGAATATACTTCAAACCGGAGTTAAATAAAAAATTTAAAAAATTTACCGCCATCAACACAATCTGACTATCAGGAAAGAATTCAAGCCAACTAGGGCACCCACTTAAGTTTGGCGTTATAACTTTGAAATCTCCATTTCCTTCTCTATTTACCGCTTAAACAGCAAAAAAAACCATCAGTAAATCTCCTACCAAAAATAACGAATCAGCGCAAACAGCGGAGCGAATTTCTGCGACGTGAGATGAATTCCAATTTTGTGTCACATCTTTACGACCGGGTGACGCTTTTTGTGCTATGTTTTTATTCGAGCTGATAAGATGAATCAAATCAAGATCTGAAGCAGCACGAGAAAATATCATTTGTTGTAGGAAGTGTTTACTACCAACTATTGGTAGCACATTGGAAGATAAAACTAAAAAGAGCGTTCCATAGAATTTATGTTTACGCAATCCTATTTTCCAACAACTCTTGCTCCAAGCTTGAATCATGCGGATGAATCTCAACCATCGTTAGCTTATATTTCTTCCATTCTACCGCTCGTACCGGTGTGCTTCGAACATCTGATCTCGCCGGAAGCGCTTCCGGTGGGGATTGATTGCAGAGAGTCAGGATTCGAGTGCAGCAGAAACTGTTTTTTGAGATTGGATAAAAAATTTTATAATGATTTGATTGATTGCAAAATAAACTACCCGATGGCGAGGCTCATCTCTCGTTACAAATGTTTATTTTACATTACATCAAAACACAGATAATTAAACGATCGAATGAAAGCCAAATATATGAATTTGTCTCAATTAAAAATGATTGAAACGAATACTACTTTCAACGAGATACACATTGTTATTTATGAATGCACATTGGCGATTCCAATTAAGCAGTAATAGATAAATTTCATACATTCGCTTTGTATTTCATTGAACCGGAATAATAAACCTGCACATGCCTGTTTCGTTCGGTTACATACATCACTGAGCAGATTGGAAATGATTCCCCAACACACAAAACCGTGCACACAATCTCTACCCATCGAGACACTCATACGATTTTTATCCTCGACTCGTGCGAATCCATCGGTTTTGTGTGCTCGAACAAATTGCAGCAAATAACGCTGAAATAGCGCTCTGATGAGCACTCGGGAGGATATCCTCAAAAAACGTTGGTTGCAAAATACGTCGGGTTGAAGTTTTTTGAATGAAACTTCAAGTGTAGACAAATTCATGGAGGGGAAAGAAATCTGAGATAAATGTTTTATTTTGATCCATAGAATCTCTAAGGACACAAGAACACTCCTTCTCTACTTAGCATTATTTGTGCAATTTTTCACCATACAACAGTGTCGCAACGCAACACAACGCAATTTGGTTAAATGGTGATAGTTTTTTCTATTTCTTCCATTCTAGAGCTTTAGAACGATCATGTGTTTCAGAAAAGAATAGAATACATTTTGACCTGTTTGCAACATGAGTCAAATGTACAGTTAGAATCAATGCTGCAATACATCACCATAATGGAACCGTTAAATGAAATGTTATCTAGTATAGAATGGGTTCTGAATCATCAGTTGTGAAATTCACTTATTTGCTTCTGAAATCCAATAGAATGATGGTTTCATTTGACGTAAAGAGAGTGGTTAGACTGTCGATTTTGATCAATATGAAGAAAGAAATATTTGTTTGCTTATTTATTGCATACTTCTTTGCGCTGGGAACACATCACATCAGCATGATCATTATAACCAAAAAAATTATAAGAATATGCTCAAGACACGACCTCATTGTTGACGTAGAACTACACTGTAGTTTAATTCAATTCGCTTGTTTATAACTGCGAATATTATTTTATAATGCTACGAAAATTTTGAAATAACCATTCTACCAGTTTGGTTGCCCTGAAATGTTTTTTTTTATTGTAGAATCATTTCACGATAATTGTTTGTTTGACTCGCAGAATAATACATGCTCGAGATAAGCGCAGCTATCATCCTTAGTGGAGAAAGTTTTGCTACTGGCAAGCGAAACCAAATCACATACGAAATTCCAGAACGACATTTACTTTCTTGGTGCCTAAATAAGCGAAATAAACTCTATCTGCACGCGAACCCAAATAAATTAATGACTTTTTATAACTTATTGAATAACTTGGTATTCCCCAAATAATTTTTTGGTGCACAACCTTAACATCAGCTTCACCATAGCGTCAGTTCAATGTATTGATGCAACGTCAAAGACACCAACAAATAATGTTAACTGCTTGGAAAAAGACTGAATATTTGCCTCAGCAGAAATTTATTACTAATACTCTAGCGTAAATAATTCCCTCCCGCTATCTCCCCTCCTTGTTTATATTTATCATTACAAATGGGGTTCCAGCGGAGCGAAGATGCACTATTTTTACGTACGGGTTATGAATCACGCAGCTTCCCCAAATTATGAAGTCGTATGTCGCTTCTCGAAACCACTACATTTTCATTTGTGCTATTGTGGCTTTATGGTTTTTCGCTCGACTCCAGGTTTGTGTATATGGTGTATATGTGTGTGTGCGTGTAATTATAGCTAACTTATGTCCTATGGTAAACCTACTTTACATTCTAATTTATTCCTATACACAATTATCTATACAACTAATTTATTTATTTTCTTAAACCAAATTAATTTCTAAACGGTAACAATGTAAAACAGAAGCATTATATTAAAATGTACGATCACAAACAAAAAAATCCAAAGTGCTACTTACTGACACAGACACTGTATATTGTAATTTTTGTTGCTAATATGAACAAAATGACTAAAAATCGATTCTTCCAGCTTTTTCCTGTTTTTTTTTTTCGAAGCTTTTTCAAAAATTTGGTTGACAAATTTCATTACGAAAAAGAATTCATAGTGAAAAAATTACGCTCCGATGGCGTTTATACGTATGTACTAATGTTCATACTGACACTATCACTATATATACAAATTTTTATTGCTAATATAAACAAAATGGAGGAAAAAATTTAAACAAAATAATTCTTCCAGCTTTTTCCCAGTCATTTTTTTTCATTTTTCCAGCTTTTTCCAATTTTTCTTTCAAATATTTCCAGCTATTTCAAGATTTTGGTTGGCATCTCTGCTCTTGATCCTCAATAGTCATTTTCACCGTTTTATCATTGTGTTTCTTTGCAATAGCCTCAGCCATTTTCACTCGCATTTAGCTGCTATGACCGCAGAGGCATGAGGGAGAACTATTCAACCGAACCGAAATTTTACGACAATACGTAAAATGTTTTCTGTAGCTCGTAGCCAAAATTTAAAAAAAATGTTAAAAATATTGTGAAAAAAGTCATTGCTCACAGTAATCGAAAAACCGCTACGTTACGATATAGAATATGCACTCGACAAAAAAAATAAGAGGAACAGAATGCGAAGTCGGAAATGTTAAGTGATTTTTGACATGCTGTAACTTCGTGAAAAATCAACGCATATCAATGGGATGTGCATCATTTTGAAGCTACAACAATTTTTTGCTAACCAACTCAACAGTAAACTCAATTAACAATATCAACCAGTTTTCTTTTGGTTCCAAGAACGTTCCTGTAGGACCTTTTCAAACATAGATATTCCAATTTGAATGAAAAATTACTCCTTCGTCTTTGATGATGAATAGCTGACGTTGAATATCAAGCAGATAGGTAGGTGGAATCTAATTTATGTGTGTATAGAATTTTCAAAACGCTCCAAATCTCGTCGTTGCAGGTTGTTGCATGTAAACTCTTCAGCACTTGTTAGTATACACCTTAAACTAGAAAATAACCAAGAACTCGACTCCGGAACTACATGAAGCAAAAAGATACCGACCAACTAACTTATCACTTTTTTACTGATGAACATATTTTTGATTTCGTATAATTCCTATAAAACCAAAAACTTTCAAAACGCTTCAAATCTCTTCGTTGCAGGTCGTTGCATGTAAACTCTTCAGAACTTGTTAGTATGCACCTTAAACTAAAGGGTGTGTCACATCAAATTGCATCACGGAAAAAACGCTGTAGAAATTCGCCCAGTAGACCGATCCTTTTGAAAATTTTAGACAGTAAAATAAAAACTATTAAACAACTTTTGGCATTTTCTTTTTAATCATACTTCGAGCCCAAGCCCGTATGCTCGCACCTTCCTCTTTACCCCGTCCATAAGGTTCTGTACAACGTCAGGTTGTAGTTTTTTTTGAACAGAAATCCATTTTCTCTTGAAGTCCGCCTCCGATTTGACAACTTTTGGGTTCTTCCGGAGGGCCTGCTTCATAATCGCCCAATATTTCTCTATTGGGCGAAGCTCCGGCGCGTTGGGCGGGTTCATTTCCTTTGACACGAAGGTGACCCCGTTGGCTTCGTACCACTCCAACACGTCCTTTGAATAGTGGCACGAAGCGAGATCCGGCCAGAAGATGGTCGGGCCCTCGAGCTGCTTCAATAGTGGTAGTAAGCGCTTCTGTAGGCACTCCTTAAGGTAAACCTGCCCGTTTACCGTGCCGGTCATCACGAAGGGGGCGCTCCGCTTTCCGCAAGAGCAGATCGCTTGCCACACCATGTACTTTTTGGCAAACTTGGATAGTTTCTGCTTGCGAATCTCCTCCGGAACGCTGAATTTGTCTTCTGCGGAGAAGAACAACAGGCCCGGCAGCTGACGAAAGTCCACTTTGACGTAGGTTTCGTCGTCCATTACCAGGCAATGCGGCTTCGTCAGCATTTCGGTGTACAGCTTCCGGGATCGCGTCTTCCCCACCATGTTTTGCCTTTCGTCGCGGTTAGGAGCCTTCTGAACCTTGTATGTACGCAGGCCCTCCCGCTGCTTGGTCCGCTGGACGAATGAACTTGACAAATTCAGCTTATTGGCGACATCCCGGACCGAACTTCTCGGATCACGTCTAAACTGCTTAACTACGCGCTTGTGATCTTTTTCACTGACGGAGCATCCATTTTTGCCGTTCTTCACCTTCTGATCGATGGTTAGGTTCTCGAAGTATCGTTTTAGTACTCTGCTGACCGTGGATTGGACGATTGCCAGCATCTTACCGATGTCCCGATGTGACAACTCCGGATTCTCGAAATGAGTGTACAAGATTAATTCACGACGCTCTTTTTCGTTCGACGACATTTTTCCAAATTTACGAAAAATTGACAGTGAAGCATGGCCAACGTGATCTATACACTCTTATCTGATTATAAAACCAAAGCTGAAGATATAATTCCTAAAAATTAAATTTCTACAGCGTTTTTTCAGTGATGCAATTTGATGTGACACACCCTTTAGAAAATAATCAAGGACCTGACCCGGGGGATCCTGGGAGTAAAAAGATGCCGATCAACAAAGTTAAAATTATGATTTTTTTTCTTATTTTCTTCTTCTTTGTCTTCTTTATTTTCTAGTTTTCCCCAATAAAACTAGTTAACTACTTGTTTTTCGGAAAGCCCAATCAATAACGTTTTCAAGAATATAATAAACTTTAAATTTATTCTGTCATTTGTGACTAAAAAAAGGTTTTTTGTAATTCGCTTTTATTGGAAAAAAATTTGCATTTTTTTTTTAATTTTCATGTTTATTTCTTAATATCTCAAGTATGGTACCTGCTAGAGTGCTGAAATTTTGAACTTTTCTTAGTTAAAGTGTCTTCTTTCTATAGCAAATATATAAAAACAGATTGGTGACAGTCACTTTTCCGATTTTTGTCCGCCTGAAATCCTATAGTGCACTACTCCATAAACTAGGTCAAATCCCACCAACAAACGAAGCGCGAGAGAAGGACACAAATCACAGACCAATGGAAAACAGCTGTTGAATCCTACACAACACTTCTGGAACTGCTCCAGCAGCACTTCCAAAAGTGCAAGTGCAAATCGTCGAGTGGTTTTTAGTTTCTCTTCATCTTTCCCCTCTCCATTGAACGGGGTGTAGGAGCGCGAGTTCGTCGTTTTTTGAAATTGTACTTATTACGCGCAACGAAAACATTTAATCCGCATCTGCTGAATTCATTAATTTTCTGCTCAACTAGCTAGTTACTCATTTGGGATTTCCGTTCCGTTCGTTCATTTTCGCCGGTTTTTTCGGTCTTTATTTCTCTGGAAGCTGGAAGATTTCGTTCAGACCGTTCCGAACGCGCTTGACTTGGTCTGAATTATTTCCGGATGCCACAAGAAAATCCCTTTCACTTCCCCGGAACTGCTGGCTCCGGATCCCCGTTTTGGTGGTACCATCATCGTCAGGTCGTTAGCGTTGCGGGAATTTTTTTTTCTCGTACGAGAAAGTTCCTATAAACAGATCGTTCCGCCATGCCGTAGATTACGTGCGAAATAAATTTTTCACAATCCCGATGGGGCCTGACTTTTTTCCGTCTGTGTTTCCCCAAACAGTTCGAGGGGAGCAATCGAACGTGCCAAGAGAGGCGGAACGAACGAAAATTCACTTCGATTTATCTTTTGGATTGCAGTTTTGGAATTCTTTCTCTGTCGCAAATGGTATTATCTTAATGGGCAGTGGATTTATGGATGCTTTGTGCTCGACGAGTGCTTCGGATATGGGCACGGAGCGGGTGACCCAGATGCGTTTACCTCTGCAACCGAGGCAGATTTTCCTCTCCCTTAACTTTAGATAATTGCTTTTATTGAATGAAAATCTATACCGTGCTGAAGGCTGGCGATAGTTCTGAACAAGTGTTGCTCGAGACCGGTATGCAACCGAGACTACGACACGTTCCGAAGAAATTTAAATGGATTAACTACAAGGGGAAAGCAAATTTCAATCAAATCGATGCACACAGTTCCTGGGGAATTCACTTTTGTGTCTCGGTGCATCTAAATATACTTTCCATTACACTGAACAAACTTAGCCAGTGTGTGTGTGTGTGTGTCGGAACTGTTCTGGGTGAGATAAATGGAAGCTGAGCGGCGCATTCTACTATGGTCACTCCTTCATACTTCGTTCAAAGGAACTGAATTATCTCGTCCGTTCAATCGTGCCAGCTTTCGTAAATCCGCTTTACGTTGATGGTGAAGAATATATACTCCAGGCAATCTGCAATGAACAGGTGGAACCATTCAGCCAGAGTGTGATTCTTCGATATAAAAAATTGTTATTGTAGATTGTTTGCTTCGACGAATTCAAATTAGACCCTATAAAATAAGAAAATTGTCACAACACAACAAACTACTCCCAAAGCAACAAAAATTCCATGCCAAAATAGGAAAAACGGAAAACACGGAAAACTGAAGGGATTGATTTGGCCGTAAACATGTTTTATCACAGCCCATAAATATCGCCATTAGACGTAAGCCGATTTGCTGGAATCTTTTTCGAACACCAGACAACACCAGGGACCATTGGCCATAAAATAGTAAAAATAATCCCCTTTTATCCAACCGCCGAGGCATACGAAAACAAAATAGCATCATCATGGACCTAATTTTCGGTGAGCCTTGTCGTGCCAGAGAAGGAACTCCGGAATAATAGAATAGATCACATCATAATGTAAAGCCGGAGGAAAGCTCAGCACCAGAGGGGAGGAGGGCGGGAAGGATAAGGAATGGATGAGAAGAAGGAAGGAGGGAAGGACATGGGAAATTTCCTGCAAAAGCACGGCCATTTGCGTGTGCTGTATTATTTATGGTCACGAATTTATTCACAGAACTGGAGCAGGACACCGGGTCGGGATGTGTCGGCCTGCGTATTCTCCCATCAGTGCGGTTCTGTTGTTTCTCAGCGTTCATCGTTTTTTTGCTCACTGTTTCATATCGCGCAATCTGGTTAAAATATAAATCTGACGGTAATCTGCAATATTCCATACAAATTGTATTATGTGCCAGACACAATCTCAGCTCCGCAAACACGTTAACACTACCATTAGCCATTATTTCATGGGGATACAATATTCGCGAACATTATCGCGGACGATAAATTCAAGTGGCATTCTTATTTTTGGGACCACACGTGAGACGCCTTTTCCGGCAGGTTAAATTACATTTCTCAGATGTGGCAAAAGTATAATCATATAATATGACGTAACCGTAAGTGGCAAAATTTGTATCACGTTCGTGTGTTATTTTTTGTTCGTTTTTTATCTGCTCACTCACTTCTGTCCTTCTCTCCTTTACAGGTTTGCACCACGCTTCCTCGCTCGGAAACATAGAAGCATCGTCATCACAGGTACGTATATCTTTCAGTAGGATACAAATTACTTGGACTCTGATTCGTTACCATCTGGATGCCGCATTTGCCGCTTTTCCCCAGTCTGAATCGTATCATAGAAGGGACATGAAAGTGGCAAGATAGATGCAAAAAAATGGAGAGAATACATGGAAACGTGTTTCCATCTATCTGGTCACAAACGTTAGATAACCTTTGATTTTTTTTCTTCATCCTCGTGATGCTGACATATGCTCCAAGGGAGCATGGCAATGATGGCAAATTATATGACTCGATTGTGGAGTGTTGAAAGGTTGCCTAAGAAAATCATGATTTTCTTCACGTGTCTCAATCAATTATCTAAAGAAGTCATCACTGTGGGTAAAAATTAACTTTAGACATATATGTATTAGATCCTTAGTGGCTAGTTAACAATCAGCTTGTTCAGAGTTTCGATGCCTTTTCTATAAAATTATTTATAATGGGTCTTATACAACGCTTTAGTTTTTGAAATTACTTCTCATTGGAATCGAACCTCTTTCTCATGAGCTTTTCTTTCCGGTCTGAATTCCGAGAGTCATTGCTAAACAGTATTTGGGAAGAATATATTGGGCAACCAAAATATTGAGATCAAAACTTTATTAAGATTTTTTTTTGTTTCGATTTGGACAATCCCTGACAATTCGCTTTGTATTTGTATGGCAGCCACCCCTAAGAGAGGGGGGAGGGGTATCTAACCACCATAGAAACATTCATTGCACCCTAAAGTTTCCATATGCCTAATTTGGTTTAATTTGCTTGATTAATTCTCGGGTAATGCAAAAATTTGTGTTTCATTTGTACGGCAGCCCCCTCTAAGAGAGGGGGAAGGAGTATCTTAACACCATAGAAACATTTATTGCATCCTAAAACCTCCACATGCCAAATTTGGTTTCATTTGCTTGATTAATTCTCGAGTAATGCAGAAATTTGTGTTTCATTTGTATGGCAGCCCCCCCTTTGAGTGGGGGAAAGACTGTCTAACCATCATAGAAACATTTATTGCACCCTAAAACTTTCACATGCCAACTTTTTTTTTTTTTTTTTAATTCGTTTATTTTTACAGGCTCAGTTACTTAAGTTTAAAGGAGCCGAATTCTTAAATATAATTTTAAAACTATATATATAAACAATTTTCTTACATCTATGGTTAGTAAGGTGGAAATCCGATTACTCGCGGTGTACTCGAGTTTAGGAGGGTGACATATTTTTAGGAGAAGGATGGGATATAAGGAAATTGTAACAATGTTGATGAACACTCAATTTATAAATCTATTCGTATATCTATAGTGTATTTAAATTTCAACTTATTCTACTTCATGCCAACTTTGGTTTCGTTTGATTGATTAATTTCCGAGTAATGCAAAAAATTGTGTTTCATTTGTATGGCAGCCCCCTCTAAGAGAGGGGGAAGGAGTATCTTAACACCATAGAAACATTTATTGCATCCTAAAACCTCCACATGCCAAATTTGGTTTAATTTGCTTGATTAATTCTCGAGTAATGCAGAAATTTGTGTTTCATTTGTAACCCACTTCAAGGAGTGTTGTTACGGCATACAAAATTGTAAAATTGGAAGAAAAATGATTTTATATATGACCAGAGTGCGTTTCTGAAAATGAGCTTCTAATGAAAAACGACTATTCAGTAATGAATTTGTGTTCTATGTGAAGGAAACATCTTTTTTCCACGTGTTCGACAAAATCATGAACTGAAATTGTGTTTCGAAGTGATTTAAAATTTATCGATTTCCCTCATCTATCTCTATATACATAAAAAATTTCTGTTCGTTTATGTGCGCGCTAAAACACGAAAATTACGGAACCAATTGAGCTCAAAATGTGATACAATATACAAAACAACTAAACACATCTAGGATTGTTGTTACAACATAAAAAAAAGAAAAATTCAACTCAACCATGCAACCACACTGTGCCACAGCAAAGTGTGGCAGGGTACAGCTAGTTAGTTATAAAATCCTTTTGTCATTTTTGAAGCTGAAGCTGGTCAATTTAGTTCAATGAAGGCTTTAAAACATCTTTCAGTTGATTTTTGTCAATATCTTCAATTTCTTCGTGTGAAGGTTAGTTCAATGGAATTTCTTCCAAACCTATTTGATTTTATCCGGCAACAACTGAAACTATCCACGGAGACGTTTTGACTGTTATGACTAACACTATCTACAAAGCAACTTGGCGGTTACGTCTAGCTACACGAACAAATGTTCAATGAAACGATTGATTGTCCACATAAATAGACGCAAGCGTTTTCCAAATGGAAAAAATATGTTTTATTCCGCAAAATCTCCTAGGCTTTCTTTTTGCCGAAAATATCCTTCAACTGGACAGATCATTTCATTCGAAATTTGCTTGTATGCCTTTCGGTCTACAAAATAGCATTTTCCCAACACTGATGGTGTTGGTGATTACGTCTCATATGCAAACATGGGCAGAGCAGGTGTCGAATATGTTGATTATTGGCTCCATTTCTAGGCCTCAAAATTAATTAAAAATTAAATAATTACAATTAAATCAGTTTCGTAGAGCAGAAAAAGTTTTCATTTCTATCAAATGAAAACTCACCCTTTACCGAACAGCAAACGAATCGTTGTAACATAAAAGAAATATTAAAACGCTAAGGACTTATTCTCCAACTCGAAATATAGATTGAAAAAAGGAGAAAGTTATAATTACACAATTTCATTCACAATTATAGTTTGCTGCACAAAGCGCGTGAAGTCCTTTTTTACAAAATGAGCAAATTATATTTTATCGATTTAATTTTCTGTCCTTTTTATTACCACCTACATATCGCCTTAAAGTTCGCCCTGGTAGCTTTTGAAGTTATTTTCAAGAATCTATCAATCCAAAAATGAATGAGCAATGAGATTTTTTCTATCTAGATTTATTCAGTTTGAACCCCCAATATATTCCCGAAAGACGAAATCCTACGTTAAAGGGTGCCAAGTCAAAAATGTTAACATAAAGCCGGGCTCAAAGATTAATCTTTAAGCTGTAGCACGAAGTATACGAAGTATTCAGCTGTTGGTTCAACATTCACCAACACACATCGCAAAAATAAGTAACTGTGAGGAAAATGAATAATTAGGTTGGGGAAAAAGCTATCAATTATTTCTGGGTGAAAGTCAAAACTGTTTTTAATATGCTTCGGATCGTCCTAATTGAAATATGCACCGTTTTGTTGTAAAATGTATTGCCATTCTAAAGGTAGCTTCATAATGTCTCTATCAAAGAAGTATTGTTCCTTATTAGCGAAACACTCCAGCAATAGATTTTTACTATCTTCTCTTGATCCCAATTTTTTATCACTCTGGAAATTTTGCAATACGAGAAAAAGGTGGTAATCGCTTGGTGCTAGGTCCGGACTATATGATGAATGCATTGAAACATCCTTATCAAGCTCTCAAAATTGTGTAGCTTTGCGTCGTCCTAATGGAACACAATGCCTCTTCTGTTGACCAATTCAGGACGTTTCTGATCAATCGCTAGCTCTAAACGGGCCATTTGTAGAGATCTGAATTTAGTGGTTTGCACTAAAAAATTTAAAAAAAGCAAAGAAATATCTAAGAAATATATGCACGTATTAGGCTGTCAAAAAAGTCCTGCGGTATTTCCGCGAGGTGTCGTTGTAAGCGCGTAGTTCTAGTTGTATGAATTGTATCGAGTCATACTATAGCTTGTTGGAAAGGTATTTTTGCGTGCTATAATATAGTCCTTGACGGTGTTTTGTTTGGTTAAGTCGTTCGTGAGTTATAGTGTCGCAAATATGGAGCAAAATAAAGAGAAAATCCGACATATTTTACAGTACTACTATGACAAAGGCAAAAATGCATCTCAAGCTGCCAATAAAATTTGTGCAGGTTATGGACCCGATACAGTTTCCATTTCCACCGCACAACGATGGTTTCAACGTTTTCGTTCTGGTGTAGAGGTCGTCGAAGATGCGCCACGCTCCGGAAGGCCTGTCGTCGAAAATTGCGACAAAATCGCTGAATTAGCCGAGAAAGACCGGCATAGTAGCAGCCGTAGCATCGGCCAAGAGCTGGGGATAAGTCATCAAACCGTTATTAACCATTTGAAGAAGCTTGGATTCACAAAGAAGCTCGATGTGTGGGTGCCACACACGTTGACGCAAAAAAAGTCGGGTGGGTAATGTCGGGGACATAACCGGAGTGACGTAGGACTATACAAAGGGGACAGCTTTTGTTAAATATATATTTTAAATATATTGTTTTATTTTCTTCTCCTACGTGAATACCTACCTATCTACCTGAAAAATGGATTAGTTTACTGTTTACTCTTTATGAATCAACATGTTCTGAAAAGAACCTTTGGTGTTGTGTTTTTGTTATCACTCGATATTCCCATCTTGTTCGGTTAAACCTTCCTGTTTAGCTATTGCGTTTGCCACTCGCCACAGCTTTCACAGTTGGAAAATTTATTCCCATCCAGCTTGTGACATATTGTTCAGTAAATTACATTTAATGCGACGTGCCGGAGAAACACTTTGCCACTCACTGAAACTAATTGTTGCCTTGATGAGCGCCGAACCGAAGCTGCTCTGTTCTTGATGCGGGTTTTCTGATTGTCGTGAGCAGCTTTGCAAGCCAACTCGAGCTCTCCGACGGCCGAAACTCTATAATCGTTGTTAGGTATACTGGTGCTCCGGCACCAATCCGTTCGGCCTAGTTACCCTTGCGGAGCAATCAGTGAATGCGACCAACAGGGAACTGGAGACCTGCACGGTTCGAGTGAGACTTTGCCTTTCCTTAACTTGTCCTTCTTTGTTACGTCCACGATGCCGATGCCGTACAACCACACGGGTTTACGGTTTGAAAGAAAATAAGATATTTTGTTGGGGTCCGCGTGTTTTATACTCTAGCGGTACACACTCACAGGATAGAGACAAATCGGCAGACTCAGCCAGAGGGGCGAGTCCAACGAGACGAACGAATGAGCGTTAAAAGGGAGCGATTGCAAAAAAATACATTCATTACGATTTGTTCGCTCGTTGGATTCACATGCAGGCTAATAAGGGTCCTTTTCAGGATCACAAAATTATCTTCAATCTAAAGAGTTTATTGTTTTGTTATCACTCGATATCCCCATCTTGTTCGGCTAAACATTCCTGTTTAGCGATTTGTTGCCACTCGCCACAGCTTTCGCAGTTGGAAAATTTGTTCCCATCCAGCTTTGTGACATGTTGTACAGTAAATTACATTCAATGCGACGTGCCGAAGCGCCACTCAGTGTCGCATTGGAGGCGATTTTAACCTGTAATGGAACATTTGCGATGACAGTGGACAGTGTCGACTTTCAATGTGGGGTCATAATT
This sequence comes from Toxorhynchites rutilus septentrionalis, assembly GCF_029784135.1. Classification (NCBI taxonomy): domain Eukaryota; kingdom Metazoa; phylum Arthropoda; class Insecta; order Diptera; family Culicidae; genus Toxorhynchites; species Toxorhynchites rutilus. Next base: position 27,932,325 of record NC_073746.1, on the reverse strand, counting down.
TGGATCTCTATGTTCACAAATGTCCAACTAAATAAGTCGCATTACATGTTCGCTAAATGTCGAACTAATTGTAAATTACTGTACTTTCAATCTGGAAACAATTTAAGAATTGATGAAAATTGAATAAACACATCAAATTCACATCAAATTGCATCACGGAAAAAACGCTGTAGAAATTTAATTTTTAGGAATTATATCTTCAGCTTTCGCTTATAATCAGATAAGAGTGTATAGATCACGTTGGCCATGCTTCACTGTCAATTTTTCGTAAATTTAGAAAAATGTCGTCGAACGAAAAAGAGCGTCGTGAATTAATCCTGTGCACTCATTTCGAGAATCCGGAGTTGTCACATCGGGACATCGGTAAGATGCTGGGAATCGTCCAATCCACGGTCAGCAGAGTACTAAAACGATACTTCGAGAACCTAACCATCGACCGAAAGGTGAAGAACGGCAAAAATGGATGCTCCGTCAGTGAAAAAGATCACAAGCGCGTAGTTAAGCAGTTTAGACGTGATCCGAGAAGTTCGGTCCGGGATGTCGCCAATAAGCTGAATTTGTCAAGTTCATTCGTCCAGCGGACCAAGCAGCGGGAGGGCCTGCGTACATACAAGGTTCAGAAGGCTCCTAACCGCGACGAAAGGCAAAACATGGTGGGGAAGACGCGAGCCCGGAAACTGTACACCGAAATGCTGACGAAGCCGCATTGCCTGGTAATGGACGACGAAACCTACGTCAAAGCGGACTTTCGTCAGCTGCCGGGCCTGTTGTTCTTCTCCGCAGAGGACAAATTCAGCGTTCCGGAGGAGATTCGCAAGCAGAAAATATCCAAGTTTGCCAAAAAGTACATGGTGTGGCAAGTGATCTGCTCTTGCGGAAAGCGGAGCGCCCCCTTCGTGATGACCGGCACGGTAAACGGGCAGGTTTACCTTAAGGAGTGCCTACAGAAGCGCTTACTACCACTATTGAAGCAGCTCGAGGGCCCGACCATCTTCTGGCCGGATCTCGCTTCGTGCCACTATTCAAAGGACGTGTTGGAGTGGTACGAAGCCAACGGGGTCACCTTCGTGCCAAAGGAAATGAACCCGCCCAACGCGCCGGAGCTTCGCCCAATAGAGAAATATTGGGCGATTATGAAGCAGGCCCTCCGGAAGAACCCAAAAGTTGTCAAATCGGAGGCGGACTTCAAGAGAAAATGGATTTCTGTTCAAAAAAAACTACAACCTGACGTTGTACAGAACCTTATGGACGGGGTAAAGAGGAAGGTGCGAGCATACGGGCTTGGGCTCGAAGTATGAATAAAAAGAAAATGCCAAAAGTTGTTTAATAGTTTTTATTTTACTGTCTAAAATTTTCAAAAGGATCGGTCTACTGGGCGAATTTCTACAGCGTTTTTTCCGTGATGCAATTTGATGTGACACACCCTTTAATCAGGAAAGTCCCCAACTATCAATAAGCTCAGAACAACTGCCAAATTCACATACTCATCAGATCCTGGCAAACAAATTAAGAAAAAATCAATTTGTGTTTTATTATTATTTTGGATAATGTTTTAGAAAGCATTGAACTGTATTTCCTAAACTCTTTTTTGGAAGGTTTAATGGCCCTGAAAAGCGCCTTGTTTTATGGAATGGTTCCAATTTAGAAAACTTTGTACTCGTGGTTTTGAAAAAAAACCATTTCGAACGCCCTCGATGCCGCCTTGTTCTGGATTTGCCACCAAAGCAGTTTGTATAAAGAACAAACTTTTTTCTTCTGCTACCTGATGCCGTTTTGCGATTGCGTTCGCCAGTCGCCACTCGATGCAACTGCCTGTTGTCTTGATGTCCACCGAACCGAATGTGTTCTGTTCTGAATGCGGGTTTTCTTATCGTCGCGAGCAGCTTTACCAGCCAACTCGATCACTTCGACGGCCGAAACTATATAACGCCGGCTAGGTGGACTGGTGCACTGGTACTAACGCGCTCGGCCTAGCTACCCTTGCGGGGAACTCCAGATCAACACGGTTCGAGCGGGATTTTGCCTTTCCCTTCACTTTTCCTCCTTTGCCATGTCCAGACATGGCTGCTTGGGTTGGTTTGTTGAAGTGTTTTGATGCGAACCGATGTGGCGTACGGTTTGAATGAGAATGATCGATACGGCAGCGGAGCGGGGATTTTTAAGCTGACTGGCTGGCTCGAGAATTACGCATGTGTGAGACAGCGACCAATGTTTCGTTCATTTTTTTCTTTTTCCTTTCCAATGGTGCTTCATTCTATTTCGCTGCTGCTCTGGTTGCCCGTTTTGGTCGGTACGATTTGAGGAGCACAAAATGGACCAATCAAAAATGGGCACATAGTGCATTTGGACAATGCTTGATATTTCACAATTATTCAATTATTTATCTCAAAAAAAATGAAATGTTATTCATTATGATAGATGCGTAGATATATTTCCTATCAATTGATGCCAAAACCATTGCGATCTATTGAGAAATGCTCGAGTTATAAGCGTTCCAAATCTTGCATTTTTTCCTACTTGTTCATTGCCTAGATTTCCATTTCACCCCCTATATCTTCCGGTTAGACGTAGTCCTACGTCAAAAAAATAGTATTGTTTGTTTATTTTGTATTCAGACTTCTGCCACCCAGAGTATGGGTTTGGAATATTATTTATTCATTGCCGTCAAAAACCCCATTTTAACGCAGCCAAAAACAATTCAAATGCACAAAAATTACTATTGACTTGAGAGAGCTCTATCCAACGAATATGTTTTCATTCCTGGCAACAACAATTTATCACGCTGCCCAAAATCGGCCCCAGGTGGAACGATACGAGAACAAGGCAACATCCATTCACATCTTGTTAACTCCGATTCTCTTTTTGGTTTCTTTCATGTATTTTTCTACTTGCGACTGCTGTTGCTGCTGCTGCTGCTACTGTTTTTCCACATATCCTCGCCGTCTCGTGACCCACAGTCAAACACAAATCTAGCGGCACGAAGTTACGATTCTGAAGATGAGAACATGGGCAGGAAAAAAGGACGGCCTTTCGACACGGGATCCGGCCTGAGAGCGCCCGTCTACTCCAAAGGAGATATTCGCGAGCAGGTGAGTATTGTGTAGCTCTGTGTTTACATATCATGATGCTGGCGGTCATTGATACGGAAAAGGCAAGATATGTTACGAAACATCGTTCCTGTCCCATCCCACTTTGGGGGGGAGGGAATCAAATTGATTCCATCGACTCCATTAGCGCTGATTTATGAGCGCCAGATAACATTGACCAATGTTAATGTTTTTGTTTGTCTGGAATTCGGGGCGAAACAAAACAAGTTAATTTTTGAAAATTGAAGAACAAGCGAAAGTTCGCCCCCAAACCACACTCTAATGCCGACGAGTGTCCTGACACTGAATGGGATGATGAATTGCGAAATGTAATGTTTCTTCGGCTATCTTTATCATCCCCCCGACGGGTATAAAATTTTTCGAAAGTATCAGACCTGTCGTGGGCGAAATTCGAAGAGGAGTTCGGTTAAGGGGGGCTGAAATAAAACGACGGACGATTCGTTCTAAGTTTTCACAACACTAATAAAGTGAAACCTCTTGATTGATGATTGTAATTTCGTCTGCAATTCCACGGCACGATAAACTCCTAAACAATATTTTACCGCACAGTGCGAGAGCAACTGGAGCAGAAATAACAATAGAATGCTATTAATTTCCCGAGGGGGGAATCTGCGAGGCGAAGATTTTATCTTCCAACACAAATAGCCGAGCTTTCTTCGGAACAAAATCTTTCGAGTGACAATGTCATCAACGTTAAGTTGTTGTTGTTATTATTGTTCTTCGGAACAACCCAAACTTGGTCCTTTTCCAGCGGGTGGCGAGCGAAGGATTTCCTCCCTTTGCCGGATTCTAATTCAATTTCTTTCCCCCGGCGCTCGAATCTAGCGGTGTCGATTGATAATTATGAGGCGCACATTAACAGGTTAGCGGAATTTTAGCCCAAACTTAATAAATGCGTTGTAATAATCAAATTAACATTTAATAATCAAGTTAACTGGAAAATTGATGATCCATGGGCTGCAATTTCTATGCACTGTGCGTTTGGGAGTTTCCGAAATTAGCTCACACCCTCATCAAAACAAATCTCCTCACAGGGAGTAATGAAATAAACGTTGATTGGTTGTTTTTCTCGGTTATGAGAGCCCATCCGCCCGAGAAAATAACGCTTCTATTGTTCCATTATTTTTTATAAAACAGAAACACTCGCCTCTTCGCATCCTCTAATCGTTCGTTCCAATTATGTCACGTAGGAGCTACATAGCTGGTAAAAGTCTGAAGCCGAAACGGTTTGGACGAATATTATTAAAAGCTGTGGCCATTCAAGAAAGCGTTCTATCAAGTAATTAATTTATATTTTTCGCGTGAACTATTCCGAAACGCGTATCGTTACTTTATATTTAGAATGGGTAATGAGAGCGACCTAATATTGTTCCGGAAAGCAATTCCCGATACATGATTCATAATGAGTCCAACCCTTTTCTCAAAAAGCAATTTTCTTCCGAAAAGACCTCCGCACAAAATTGATCATATCGGGCACGGAACCGGCCCTACGGGTGGCTTCCATCCCTTCCATATTGGTGATTATCGACCGGAAGCAACACTAAATGACTTTGAACGGTGAAAAAAGGTATTGGCCCCCGGGGGAAGAGTAAGCAGACATGGACGCAATTCGGATGATTCAATTACCTCGAACAAAAAATTGCTACTTTTCATCTTGCGGAAATCTCGGAAAATTTGAATTTTTTCCTCCTCGTCCCATCGTTCGGGTTTCGATTTTGCCGGAAGAAAATCTGATATCCTGCTGAATGCGAGAGCATGTCTTCTGAGGCAGTGCTGCTGCTGCTAAAGAATACAAGCTTGGCGTAAAAGTTTTCGAACACAAGTCGAGCGGCTGGATGTCACAAGCTGCTGGCTGTTTTCCACTCCGCAGACGGTTCCCTCCTGGGGAAACTGGGGAAACGAATTTCTGATTGAGAATTTCAATCCCTTCCGAATCAGATTCCGAGTTGTTACTCTGGAAATCGTATTGATTCGATGAGGAGGGAAAGAAACAGAAAAAAAACGAAACAATACGACAGCTCCGGCAAGGATTGTCAAGGATGTCAACAGATTGAAATTTAATATTTTAGCCTTTCTAGAATTCGTCCTCTCTGATGTCAGAGTGATGTGAGCCGATCTTCGGTTTGTCGAAGCACTCCGGCTGTTTGCTTTATGAAAAATGAATGATAACATGATTTGTGTCCGTCTAAAGGGTGTGTCACATCAAATTGCATCACGGAAAAAACGCTGTAGAAATTCGCCCAGTAGACCGATCCTTTCGAAAATATTAGACAGTAAAATAAAAACTATTAAACAACTTTTGGCATTTTCTTTTTATTCATACTTCGAGCCCAAGCCCGTATGCTCGCACCTTCCTCTTTACCCCGTCCATAAGGTTCTGTACAACGTCAGGTTGTAGTTTTTTTTGAACAGAAATCCATTTTCTCTTGAAGTCCGCCTCCGATTTGACAACTTTTTCGTTCTTCCGGAGGGCCTGCTTCATAATCGCCCAATATTTCTCTATTGGGCGAAGCTCCGGCGCGTTGGGCGGGTTCATTTCCTTTGGTACGAAGGTGACCCCGTTGGCTTCGTACCACTCCAACACGTCCTTTGAATAGTGGCACGAAGCGAGATCCGGCCAGAAGATGGTCGGGCCCTCGTGCTGCTTCAATAGTGGTAGTAAGCGCTTCTGTAGGCACTCCTTAAGGTAAACCTGCCCGTTTACCGTGCCGGTCATCACGAAGGGGGCGCTCTGCTTTCCGCAAGAGCAGATCGCTTGCCACACCATGTACTTTTTGGCAAACTTGGATAGTTTCTGCTTGCGAATCTCCTCCGGAACGCAGAATTTGTCCACTGCGGAGAAGAACAACAGGCCCGGCAGCTGACGAAAGTCCGCTTTGACGTAGGTTTCGTCGTCCATTACCAGGCAATGTGACTTCGTCAGCATTTCGGTGTACAGCTTCCGGGCTCACGTCTTCCCCACCATGTTTTGCCTTTCGTCGCGGTTAGGAGCCTTCTGAACCTTGTATGTACGCAGGCCCTCTCGCTGCATGGTCCGCTGGACGAATGAACTTGACAAATTCAGCTTATTGGCGACATCCCGGACCGAACTTCTCGGATCACGTCTAAACTGCTTAACTACGCGCTTGTGATCTTTTTCACTGACGGAGCATCCATTTTTGCCGTTCTTCACCTTCCGGTCGATGGTTAGGTTCTCGAAGTATCGTTTTAGTACTCTGCTGACCGTGGATTGGACGATTCCCAGCATCTTACTGATGTCCCGATGTGACAACTCCGGATTCTCGAAATGAGTGCGCAGGATTAATTCACGACGCTCTTTTTCGTTTGACGACATTTTCCAAATTTACGAAAAATTGACAGTGAAGCATGGTCAACGTGATCTATACACTCTTATCTGATTATAAGCGAAAGCTGAAGATATAATTCCAAAAAATTAAATTTCTACAGCGTTTTTTCCGTGATGCAATTTGATGTGACACACCCTTTAATGTCTTGTTTCGAGATTCTCATCCTGCCTTTTTTCTACCCCTTTGCTCTTTCTGCACCCTCCCTCTGTTATTCCAGTATTGCTTGACGGATCGACAGCTAAGTTCCATCGAACAGCCTCGGAGGGAGCGTTTTTTTGGCTGCTGGTCGGGCCGTAATGCACCTCAATCCTTTCTGGGGGTGTGCGTGGGGAGGAGAGCTCCGTCCGATGAAAACCTCGCCGACTACGCACCAATGCAGCGGTATCCCAGGTGAGTTTTATGTGGAATTGGTTCCAGCGAACGATAGCAAATGGAAGTCGTTCCTAATTAGCTAATTGAATAATTAAACTGAATTAATTTATGTTGAATATTTAAGAGTGCTGACATTAATTTCGAAACTTATCATTGTTCATGTTTGAGGAAAATTCTTAAATTCAGTTTATTGCGTTGTTCGTATTTCTGTGGGTATATTTTCTTGTGAACTCGAATAAGCTAACAAATAACGCAAACACCACGAGTTTGTATTGCGGTTTCGAGTGTCTGGAAGCTACACATTGATAATAATGAGGAAATTAATATAATATCTTATACATTTTCAAAGCTGTGAAAAAATGTACCATTTATGTTTGAAAAAAGGGCTACAACGGAAATCAAAAGCAACTCATTAATTATATTATCGAATTATAAACTTTGAAAATCATTCACCACCTACGTTCGAATAATGAGGTAAGAAAACAAAATAATTGTCTAATTAATCCTTATGGTTCACAGGAGTGTTGCCACACGTACAGATTTATCTGGAATGGTACAGATTTTTTCGTTATTTTTTGCACAGATTATGTATGGTACAGAGTACAGATTTTCGTCAAAAAGTACAGATTGGTACAGATTTTTTCCACGCGTTAATGGGACGTAGGAACACTCTTATGCCTAAACATCTACCATATGTTTAGATACGATAAACATGTGACATGTACACGAATAAATCCGTTTCTGTTACAGCTAAAATGTTAATGAGCTTAATTAAATAAACAAATTCCCCATACTATTGTTTTACAGAGATAAAGATCTTTAAGGCGCCAAAACTGTTCGATTTGTGCATCATATTTACAGCTACTTTGATTTGCTATTTCATCATGAACAGACTAGCACTTGAAGTTTTTTTGGGAACGTAAAATTGCCACTTTAAGAGTGAAGAGATTGTCATTATCGCATTCACAATGTCGCATTCTGGAGAAGGTAGCTGTTCATTGCGCTTTATAAGTCAGTGGAATTATTGATTCGTGTAGGCCAGGAAGTTAATGGTGTACATGACTCTAGAACGGACTCGATTATATATACAGTAGGGTGCCAAAGAATGTATGGGAAAATTTCGACCCTAAAATTTTAAAAAGTTACCCTATACAAAATATTTAGGGGAGTAACTCGGTAACTCTGCCGAGACATTATCACAAAAAAAGTGAAAAATAAAAATGAGAAAAATCGTGATTTTGTTATTGTTTTTCGTTTTTTTCAAATTTCATTATACACTTTATGAGAAACATTTAAATTTCAAAATAATGTTATACATGATAAAGGTACTCTATTGTACATAATCTGTTTGTTTCCGGCGAGTTTCAATCATGAATTTTTTTCAGCTAAATTTTTTTTATTGAAAAAGTCGCTTGGGGCAACATTATGTTAATTTTTGGTTTTTTATTGCAGATGGTTAGAACTTATAAGCGAAAAAGAGACCAATATTGGTCGGCCACCAGTTTGGATAATGTTATGAAAGCTATAGAAGAAGGTTTGTCTGTTCTGGGTGCTTCAAACAGTTCGGTGTGCCAGAACCAACTTTGAGACGCTATCGACGAAAATATCCAGACATGGAGGTTAGATTTTCAATTCAGCATTTGCATTTCCATGTTCTTTATGCAAGAAATATTAAATCTGTATCAATTTCAGGATACGTCGTCCAATAAAGGCTGCTTTAAAGCCACATTCAGCGAGCGGCCGTGCGGCCGCTTGAAAGCCGCTTTCAGGTCCAGCTTCGAAGAATTTCCTATTCGTTTGCGATTGAAAATTGCATAGAGCACCCTTTCAAAGGAACATGCGCTAGACGGACATGGGTTGAAATGTTTATGAAGGTCCATAAGCTATCTTTGAGAAAGCCAGAAAATACCTCAGCTGCTCGATTAATGGCGTTCTATAAAGAAAATTTTTTTTTGACTTATTTTTTCAAACATTGTCGATTTTTGACAAAAAAAAATTTCGAGATGACACTAGATCTCGACGTTTCATGCAATTTTTAAGATATTCGACATAAAAAAAAAAATTCAAAAACCCCTGGGTGATTTTTCGATTTTCAAAAAACTCAATCTTTGACCGCTTTGCGCCACTCTCCCTTAGGTCCGATTGAGCTAATATTTGGCATAGGGTGTTTTATCGAGGTGATGAACATTTCTCATGAGGTAACTTTTTGAAATTAGAGATGAGCATTTTCATTGGCACCCTATTATACAATCTCCAATTTATTTTCATCATTACAATCGAATAAAAAAACTTTTTTTTATTGTTCGATATACTCTTTTCATTGTTTTAAGAAAGTAAAAGAAGAATTTAATTTCTGATTCATCCTCTTAAAGTCAGAAAATATCTTTCTTAAAAAAATGCATATATTCGGACTCCTTCAGAACATGACAGAGGATATTTGATAAAAAAAAATCTTTCTACACATGTGTTCGAATTTCAACAATGACAAAGTTATTGAATCTCTTTTTTGACGTAGAACTACGTCTTTCAGGAAGGGTGCCAAATCAGAAAACATGTCACGTTTTTATTAAATAAAATTACCGTCAATAACTATTTTCACTATGAACGAATTCTCATGATTTGCATACCAATTGAATCAAAAATTCTCTATGATTTGTTTTATATGCCTCACATTACAATTCGCTAATCTCTAAACGGTTTAAATTCAAGAAAACTGGAAGAACTTCCTTTTTTCCCATCAATTTGTTCTGCCGATTTGTGTGGTAAACCTACCCGTATTTTGAATACTTTTAACTCTAACATTTCGTAACAGATCGGAAAGATGTTTGCATCAATTGATAGGAAATATTTCTACGCGTCTATTATAATTAATAAAATGTTATTTTTCATGATATGAACAATTGAATAACTGTAAAATATCAAGCGTTATCTAAACGCCGTAACTCCCAAGTTTTGATTGGCCTGATTTACGGTTTCTCCAACACAGACTTCGCAATCGATGTACCTGTGAAAATCCGCTTTGCAAATATACATGCAAGTCGGGGGTATTTTCGTTCCCACCGAGCTGTGTTTCCCTAACACTGTGCCTGGGGGAATCCGCTTTGTCAAACCATGCAAGCAGGGTTGCCATTAATATTTTTCAAAAAACTGGAAGATTGCTCTTAAAAAAAACTGGAAGAAAACTGGATCCTGTAAAATCTTCATTTTAAGAAGTTTGGTTTTGATTCATCTATAATGATTTGTTTTACCTATTCCAATGCTTGAGAAAAAGGACTTGCTTCGAAGCATCGTGTAGTATTTATATGTAGTTCATAGAATAGCGAAATAAACCATTCATCAACCGTTCGAGCAAATCAAAATAACATTTCCCACCACTCGAACATTACCGTGAAACAATATTTTAGGATCTTTTCTTCTAGAACCTCTGGAAAATAGGGTTTTATTTGGATAAAACTTGAAAAATATCGTATTTATTGCTCGACAATAAAGGTGCATGGCCAACCCACACCTCAATTCTTTGTTCTTTTTCTTCAAACTCGAATTTTAACATTTCTGTAGTGTTTGTTTTGACAACTTCGTTGTTACGTATTTCGCATTTACGAAGAATGTGTAAACTCCACCTGCGAATGACGGATCTCTATAGAAGCATGCCCGAAAAACAACTTGAAACTATTGAGAACCAGAGAACCAGAGGGTCCAAAGCCCCTAAGAAGGACGGTTTTAATAGCTGTTATTTATAGCTATTACGCAAAGAAAGATAACTACTCTCCGCCTTCGCGATTGAAGTTCGATACAGAGTACGCGCGACATATCGCACGGAGTATAGGTTTTAAAGAAATTCTCTCGTTCACCTTCTCAGGTTCTCAGGTACCTAAATACACTTTGAAGGATCGAACGAAAGTGTCAGAATACAAAAATTAGTCAAGGAAGGGTGAGAGAAGAATAATATTTATGCATTGTGAATTTATTTTACATGAAATTGGTGAAACTGAAGCACACAAATGAAAAAAACTGGATAAAACTGGACAGTATTTAGAAAAACTGGAAGATTTTAAAATTAACTGTTTGACTGGATCGAGGTGAAAAAACTGGAAGAATCCAGTTTAAACTGGAACATTGGCAACGCTGCATGCAAGTCGGGGGTATTTTTTGGTGTTGAGTACTTTTGTACTCGCTTGTCGTTGTGCAGACCGGAATATGATCCTAAAACGTACTTTTAAACTGAGAAGTCTGGGAAAATCGTCATTTCAGATACTAGAGGTGAATGAACTTTCGCGGTTCGAGAACTACGTAAACATGAAATGTGCAATAATTTCAGAGGGAAATGTAAAATATAATGCTCGTTTGACAATTCTTCCGTTCCCATATTGGGTTGGGGAAAAATAAATGTCGTATATTGTCAATATATGGTAATATATTGTCAACACTTAAACATATCTTGTGTTGTACTTATCGCATCGGGTCATACTATACGGCTATTTAAAGACGACAATCTGTGCTACAAGTGTCGTTTTGACAGTGTTGTGATTGTCCTTTTCAGTCTCAAGTTATAGCGCGTCAAAGATGGAGTCCACCAGGCAAGAAATTCGCCATATTTTACGTTTTTACTACCTGCGAGGTGAGACTGCAACGAAGGCGGCCGAAAAAATTCGTGTAGTTTATGGACCCGATACTGCAACGATTCGCATAACAAGCGTTGGTTTGATCGATTTTGTTCTGGTGTAGTGGCTGTCGAAGATACACCCCGTACTGGTAGGCCAAACGTCGTGGAAACCGATAAAATCGTTGAAATCATCCAATTAGACCAGCATGTGAGCACTCGCTTGGCCAGGAACTGGGTATAGACCATAAAACCAGTTGGAACCATTTGCAGAAGATTGGATTCCAAAAAAAGCTGGATGTATGGGTGCCACACGCGTTGACGCAAAAAAATCTTTTAGACCGAATCAACGCCTGCGATGCACTGCTGAAACAGAACGAACTCGACCCATTTTTGAAGAAGATGGTGACTGGTGATGAAAAGTGGATCACGTACGACAACCTAAAGCGAAAAAAGTCGTGGTTGAAGCGTTGTGAGTCGGCCCAAACCATCGCCAAGCCCGGATTGACGGCCAGGAAGGTTTTGCTGTGTGTTTGGTGGGATTGGAAGTGAACCATCCACTATGAGCTGGTCAACTATGGCCAGAACCTCAACTCGGTTCTCTACTGTGAGCAGCTTTACCGTTTGAAGCAGGCGATTGACCAGAAGTGGCCAGAAATGATCAATAGGAATGGTGTTGTTTTCCACCAGGACAACGCTCGGCCTCACACATCTTTGATGACACGCCAGAAGCTACGGGAGCTCGGACGGGATGTCCTAATGCAGCCACCGTATAGTCCGGACCTGGCTCCAAGTGATTATCATCTCTTCCGGTCCATGCAAAACGCTCTTGGTGATACTAAGTTGGCCTCAAAAGAGGCTTGCGAAAACTGGCTGTCTGAGTTGTTTGCAAATAAGGAGGGGGGCTTTTATGGGGGGGATAATGAAGTTTCCTTCTAAATGGCAACAAGTTTGCGAACAAAACGGCGCATATTTGACTTAAATTGGATAATTTTAAGTATGTTAAATGATGCGTCAAATTTTAATCAGAAATACGACATTTCTTTTTCCCCAACCCTATATTTTGGTAGTCCTAGGCATCATATCAAACGTGAAAGGATCTTTATCAAATTTATTTGTAACAAAGAACATAATCTATTACAAAAATTTTGATGCATTCTAAAATAATATTCGAAAAGGTAAACAAGTGGATTGCATAATATAATTGCGTAGTCCTACGTCGAAAATATTCGGTCGTGTCCTAGATACAACCCCTTACATTTTTTTTTTGTTGGGTTCTGTTGCCTCATATCAGCTCTACTTCAAAAAGCTATGTACAACGATTCTGATTTCATTCCAAAGACACAACATTTAGTGATAAATATACTTGTGAAACCTGAAAACTAATGGATTGAAATAACGTAATAACGTAACGTTTTTCTAACTGAATATGATTGAATCTTATATACTCGAGTCTGTTGACGCGTTAGAAGACAGCATTCGTTATGTTTTCACCAATATAGGTAAACCGATGCTACAAAACTCAAACAAAAATTGGATTTTCTGATGGAGACTTTCCAGATAATGCATTGGGACTCCTGAAAACTAAAGTTTTACTCGTAACATTATGTTTTTCAACATTTTTTTAGAATTTATGAAAAAAGATTTTTATGCGAAAAACGAATTTCAATTGAAAAAATATATATTTTTTCATTGTGTTTTTTTTAATTTAAATTTTATCATTTTTAATGAAAATTTCAACATTTACTTTTTGGAGCAAATTATTGTAGGTCTTGTGCAGATGCTACCGAATTTGAAAATCATTTTGAAGCAGCAAGAATATTTACTTTGACAGTAGAAAAAATTATTGAAACGATGGTCGGTGAAAGGCAGAGAACACGGTAAGAAGATTTTTTTACCTTGGATTCTGTGTCAAAACTAAACTCTTCGATTTTTTCACCTGAATGTAAAAAGTATACTCCATTTATTTTATTTTTTTTAAAATTAGATTTTTTTAATTTTTTGACACCAGTTATCGATATCAAAATATATCAAAAAACTACGACTACTCACCGATGTTGTAACCAGTGCTACAAATTATCAAAATCCATTCACGAATGAAGAAATTGGATTTTTCCCAGTATCGGATGAATTCTCTTCTGTTGAAACTCAACACCATATCGGTCATAATGAGTATAACACAAGAGTCAAGACGCGTGAACTTTATCTGGTATATTGATCGAAAACAGCATGAGCGAATTTCGAAAAGCCTGCATTCAGGCACTTTCATTACTGTCAATATTTTCAGGTGATTATCACGAACGTTAAGTTTATCTTCATCGCTTGCAGTGATTTTTTATTGAAAACGTGTCACCCATTGCACATATTAATGGTGGTGTATGCCATTTCCGGGCAATCGTGAGTAGATTCATAAAACGTAGCAAGAGTTATTCTATACATTCCATTGCCGAAGTCGCCAAAAACAAGAATTTTGTGTGATGAATTGCCATCCTTTACCATTAATCGATTTCACTCTCAATTGGTGACGTTGAATTTTGTGCTCTGATTTTCACTAACACGCAATGATCTTCATTTTCGACCTTACGAATACCATGACGAAAAGTAAGATGCAAATGAGAAATGAACTTCATGGCAAGCTGATGTTGATGTTCATTCCACTGGGGTTCATTGATATTGTTGTTTCATATTTATCGACTCTCGCTTGAGCAGTAGTTTGTCAATACAAGGAAAGCAGAAATTCGCCGAATTTGAATGTCGCGAACGTGAATATTTTCAGCACTGGTTGTAACCGCAAGTGGTGATGATAATGGATGGCAACAATCAAATATGTTTTATCGTACAAAAATAGGCGGTTTCATATTGATAAATCCATTATACACTCGACATAGAGGAACAGAGTGCGAAGTCGGAAATTTTAAGTGATTTTTGACATGCTGTAACTTCGTATATCGACGCATATCGCATATCGATGGGATGCGCAACAATTTTAAGCTACATCTTTCAGTATTAGAATATTTTTCGTACATATTTTTATCTTTGTGTGTGTTGATGTAGTGGGCAACAATATCGGGGAGAAATGAAAAATCGATTTTTCTTTGTTTTTTCACGAATATTCTGGACTAACACAATTTTGTGCTAGCCAACTCAATAGCAAACCCAATTAACCTTATCAACTAGGTTACTTTTGGTTCCAAGAACGTTCCTGTAGGACCATCTCACACAGAGATATTTCAGTTTGAATGAAAAATTACCCCTTCGTCTTTGATGATGAATAATTCAATAAACAACCATCACACCGCAAATCGAAAGGCAGTTTTGAAAATTCCAATAAATTCTGCATAAGGATAATTTATTACTTTGACGAAAAAAAAATTATTCATTTTTTTTTGCATCGATTCAAAAAAGTGCCAAAAACAGGATTTTTATAGTGCTTTACAAAATCCTCTGTAATTCTGCAGTAAGTTCTAATGTTTACAGGTAAATTTTGAGCTTTGTGTATTCCCTAAACATCTGTGAACCTTTCATACTGATACGTTCAGCCGTTTCTTTTTCTAGCCGATTTTTCAAAGTTTGGAGTAAATTAGAGGAACATTTAATCGCAAATCGTACTAGAATGACAAAGTCCTACGCGACTCGCAGAATGAACGATTCGCAATTTTTTCACCAAGTTACAGCATGTCAAAAATCACTTAAAATTACCGGCTTCGCACTCTGTTACTATATTTTTTTGGTCGAGTGTACAATATTATGAAATAGCTAGACCGGAAAAATGTTTACATTATACAAAATAGTTGAATTGTATTATTTATGTGCATTCAACAGAAAAAAAACCCCTGTTGTATTGAACAGCAACTCACGCCTTATTCCAACAAAACATTAATGTTAACCATAATTTGGGGAATAACTTGGTATTCCCCAAATATTTTTTTTTGTTGCACAACCTTAACATCTGCTCTATCATAGCGTCAGTTCAATGCAATGATGCAATGTCAAAGGCACCAACGAAGCCTTTATGATGACAGAAAACAAACAATGTCAACTGCTTGGAAAAAGGCTGAATATTTACCTCTGCAGAGATTCATTACTAATACCCTAGCGTAAGTAATTCCATCCCGCTATCTCCCCTCCTTGTTTATATTCATCATTACAAATGGGGTTTCAGCGTAGCGAAGATGCACTATTTTTACGTACGGGTTATGAAGTACGTACGCACACAAATATCTATATATCGATGGCTTGAAGCAACTAAATATACGCACACTTATCTCCGTTTTGCGCTCTTCTCAACAGAAGGCCTCTCTGTTAATATTGCCAGTCTAGATTAGCGTAGCTGTCATCCTTTGTGAAGAGAGTTTCCCTACCGTCATGCGAAACCAAATCACTGACAAAATTCCAGAACATTTATTTTCTTGGTGAGCTGACGATAGCCTAGCTTGATGATTCTCCACACAATTCTGTAGCTCAAAACATTAATGCAATGGCGTCAGTTTGATGCAATGATTGCAATGACAGAGACATCAGCTAGTGAGTAATTTGGTTGCGTCCACAGCTCAGTCCGAAACGAAGACATGTGATGGCGCAAAATAAGGAAGAACAAGCGATGTTCATTGTTTCATATCTAGAACGATACTGACAGTTTGCCTTTCCTTCCTTGTTGTTCCCTTGTTGAATTAAAGAGACTTTAAACTTCTTCAGTTCATTCGTCTCTAGCCTTCAAAAAGCCCTATGGAAAACTCTACTCATATTACTCCTCTACCCCCATTGCCTTGATAAAACCATTCGATCCTTCGCCGTCCAGCTCGCCCAGCAACGGTGTTGTCTAGTCGGTGTCCTCACTTCGTTCTTCTTCTTTTCTTTTGTTCACGGAGACTTCACATCTTACGATTTCCTCTTCGTTGCTCGTCGATAAGTTGCTCGTTATTGACAGCTCTGTTCGGGAAATCACACAAATGGACAGAACAAATGTATGAGGAAATGTGAATGCTTTCAATTTTCATCAATTTATACCATATACAGACTATGTTATTGTAATGTATAGCATATCAAACAAATCATAGGGAATTTCCGATTCGTTTGGTAAATCGCCAGAATCCGTTCACGGAAAAATAGTTATTAACGTTAACTTTATTTCATAAAAACGTGACCACCCTTAATGAAAGACGTAGTTCTACGTCAAAAAAATTAGAGGAACAGAGTGCGAAGTTGGAGTTATTATGAGATTTTTGAAATGCTGTAACTTCGTGAAAAATCATCGCATGGAGATGAGAGATCATTTCGAAGTTTCAAATTTTTAGAAGCTCAACATGTTTTATCTGGGTGTGTGTATATGTAGTGGATAAAAATATTAGAAAGGAATTAAAAACCGATTTCTTTTTTTTTTTCTAACTTTTTGTAGACTAACACAATTTTTCAGTAACCAACCCAATAACAAATCCAATCAACCTTATCAAGTAGCTTTAGTTTGAATGCTAGAACGTTTTTGTAGGACCTTTTAACAGATGTTCCCGTTTGAATAAAAAGAAACCATTCGCCTCTGATGATGAATAATTTGAAAAATAATGAGCGCACCGCATACCGAAAGAGAGTTTTGAAAACTCCAATAAATTCAGTACCAAGCTAATTTGTAGCTTTGGCAAAGAAAACATCATCTATTTTTTGAAAGTGCACAACACGTTTTTCATGATGTCTTAGAAAATCTTCTATTATTTTGCAAAAAATGCAGTAAGTACTTATGTTGCCAGGTAAATCTTAAGCCTTGCCTATCTTCCAAATCCCTTGTGAAAGTTTCATATTGATACGTTCAGCGGTTTTTTCTATCCGATCAATCAAAGTTTGGAGTAAATTAGAGGAATACTTCTTCGCAAACAGTACCAAAACTACAAAATGATATGCATACCCTCGAAGTAAACGTTTCGTAACTTTCGTTTAATGAGTTTTTAGATGTGGAGTGGGTGTATATGTGGGAATGCACAAGTATATGTGCGAGTATAATCACTCCTTGCAATCTTCCAGATGTAAAACCAGTGCACTAACCGTTTTACGATCGATTCCGCCAATTAATTAATCTGCATGTTCAGTAATGGCAGTTGTAGTGCTGTACCATAAATATGGATTCAGTTGTAGCTTGTAGAGACCGTTATTTTAATTAAAAAAAATCAAGAAATCCATCACAAGCAATCTTCCAAATATTTTTGAAAAAACACCAATAACTACAATATCTATGGGCACGTAAAAATGCTTGAATAGTTTTATAATCATTTACATTGAAGTGGGAAATGATTTTAGCAATTGTATGCGTCTCTGATGTAAAAAAAATGTTGCTAAAAATTATATGATTATTTTTTTCCGAGGAAATTAGAAAGGTTGAGTTGTCTTTTTCAAGTTCAAATAACGTTTTATTATTTTTCTAAGGTCGTCTCAGTGTTTTACTACATCTGGTCTATCCCCGTATTATTTCTCGAATAGAATTGTTCCATGTCTGAGGTGTCAAACATGCGTGTATTTAATTTTCAACATTTGCTTAAATTCACTCGATTCCATGAGTGGCTCAAAACTAAGTGTATACAACTAATCGCGGTATGATGAATGTGAGTGCGAATGTGAGTGTGAACATTGTCAACATATCCTTATATCCCTTCCTTTTCATGAAAAAAAATGTCACCCTTCTAACTCGAGCAAACCGCGAGTAATCGGTTCTCTACTTCATTAACTTTAGAATTAATGAAAAATGTTTATATATACTTGTAACAATACAGATAGGAGTTTGGCTTCTTTAAACTTTTGTAACTGGGCCTGTAAAAATAAACGATTTAATAAAAAAAAACTAATCGCGAATAGATACGGAAGTCTGCCTACCATATTATGTTCATTTGGAAACTAATTTCAATTTTCGATACGAGCAACGCTCGAACTATTTTCGATTTTATGAGTTATTTTTTGATTCCAAAATTGGAGTGAAAGTTTCCTAACTCTTTATCTGTTCCTGAGGTGTAAACCGAGGAACCCTCCTGAAAACGATTTTATACGTAAAGCTGAACTCATTCGAGGCTTTTTGACGTAGAACTACACCTGTCATTAAGGGTGCCAAATCACAAAACAGGTCACGTTTTTATGGAATAAAGTTAACGTTAATAACTATTTTTGCCGTGAACGGATTCTGGCGATTTACATGCCAAACGAATCAGAATTTCCCTAGGATTTGTTTGATATGCTATACATTACAATCCCATAGTTTGTATATGGTTTAAATTTATGAAAATTGGAAGCATTCCCATTCCCTCATACATTTGTTCTGTCCATTTGTGTGCTTTCCTGAACAGAGCTGTCAATAACGAGCACTTATCGACGAGCAGCGAAGGGAAAATCGTAAGATATAAAGTCTCCGTGAACAAAGGAAAAGATAAAAGAAGAACGAAGGGGAATATTTGCCTAGAGTATAAACAGTGGATCTCGCTAAGGCAAACTTTCTTTCTTCGTGGACGGCGAGGGATCGAATGCCTTTCTCAAGGCAATGGGGGTGGACGAATATATTATGGATAAAGTTTTCCAAGGGCGTTTTTGAAGGTTATAGTCGAATGAACTGAAGAAGTTTAAAGTCTCAAGCAAGGAAGGAGGGCAAACTTTCTGTATTGATCTAGATACGAAACAATGAACATCGCTTGTTCTTCCTTATTTTGCGCCATCATATGTCTTTGTTTCGGATTGAGCTGGAGACGCGACCAAATTAGCGTATTGCAATCATTGCATCAAACTGACACCATTGCATTATTGTTTTGAGCTACACAATTGTGTGGGTAATCATCAAGCTAGGCTATCGTTAGCTCACTAAAAAAAATAAACGTTCTGAATTTTGTCAGTGAATTGGTTTCTCATGACGGTAGGAAAACTCTCTCTACAAAGGATGACAGCTAAGCTAATCTAGACTGTCAATATCAACAGAAAGGGCTTCTGTTGAGAAGAGCTTAAAACAGAGACAAATTTGTGTATATTTAGTTGCTTCAAGCCATCGATATATGGATATTTGTGTGCGTACGTTCTTCATAACCCGTACGTAAAAATAGTGCATCTTCGCCACGCTGAAACCCCGTTTGTAATGATGAATATAAATAAGGAGGGGAGATAGCGGGAGGGAATTACTTACACTAGGGTATTAGTAATGAATCTCTACTGAGGCTAATACTCAACCTTTTTCCAAGCAGTTAACATTGTTTGTTTTCTGGCATCATAAAGGCTTCGTTGGTGCCTTTGACATTGCAATAATGCATTATGCAATGTACCAAAAAATTATTTGGGGAATACCAAGTTATTCAATAAGTTATAATAAGTCATTAATTTATTTGGGTTCGCGTGCAGATAGAGTTTATTTCGCTTATTTAGTCATCAAGAAAGTAAATGTCGTTCTGGAATCTTGTATGTGATTTGGTTTCGCTAGCAAAACATTCTCCACTAAGGATGACAGCTGCTTATCTCGAGTATGTATTGTTCTGCACAACACACAAGAATGAATCATCAAACAATTATCGTCAAATGATTCTACAATATCATCTATATCATCTCATCTATCTCTATCTCTATTTATATAAAAGTTTTCTGTTCGTTTGTGTGCGCGTTAAAAACTTGAAAAGTACGGAACCGACTGAGCTCAAACTATGATACAATATATAAAACAACCAAACACATCTAGGATTGTTGTTATAATATAAAAAAAATGAAAAATTCAGCTGAACCATGCAATTTGCCACAGCAAAGCGTGGCAGGGCACAGCTAGTATAATATAAAATAAAATAGATTGAGAGCCGGAGCCGATCTGGCGTGGAGGTAACATCCATACTTCTCACGCTCAAGATCACGAGTTCAATTCTCACTCCCGACATTCTTCCAAAATGTAAAAGTGACGAACCAGCCAAAAGCGTTGAAAGTCACTATAATACAGAAAAAAAAAAAAAAAAAAAAAGATTGAGAGCCGAAAATCAATGACCACGAAGATTTGTATGCCCGATATCAAGAAGCAGTTTGATACTTTCTTATTTCAAATTGCAGAGAACATATAAATGATAGTATTGACCATAGTTAAACACTGCTTTCCCGATAATTGTAGCAGCATTGTTGTTTGTTGAAAATTGAAAAAAAAGTTTTTTATGGTTTCGTCATCAATATTATTATCTCTGAAGTTCCTCTCTAAATGTGTCCAAATCAATAGTTACACGTTATTCCATCTAGTGCTTCAGCTGATATTATTGACATATAAAGTGAAGTTGTTTTCTTTTTTGTTTCAACCAAACTGGAATGTGTAAGACAATGTCTTCGAATTGTGTCAATTATCTATGAATAAATGAGTCATAAAGATATATCTATCAACGTAAATATACCATATTCGATGAACATTAGCGAATTTGAACTGTTAACGTAAGCTTGTGTGTGTGTTTTTTGCATCGATGAAACAAAGAATATTAGATTCTGTTTTTTAACATTAGAAACTGCCAACCGCTGTTCGTACACATAATATGTTGAGTGAACAAAATGAACCAATGTATAAATCTACAACGTGTTTACCGAGAGCAGAAGTTTCATCAAAACTTCCGACCATTGTGGACCTCCCTGCTGCCTTGAATAATTTTGTACATACACCCTAACCGTATTTATTATGCAAAAACTCCTGCTACTCTTTTTATGGAGTCTTAATTCTGCTACACGAATTATTTTTCTGACTTCGGTCGATTCAACGAATTATAAGCGCGAGCAAATCGCGATGGAGCCAAAATTTATCACAAACTTTGCGTATAATTCAATTTGTAACAAACTTGACTCGAGTCGGTTTGAATTTGAATTAGGCTAATTGAATTTTCCTGACAGAAGTATGATCTTTACAATTTGCGCCGTTCTCGCTGTTTTTTTTTTATTATTTTCGCGCCTCCTCCCCCCAAAGGTTAGTAGCACTCTTTTTATCGCTTTTATTATTCAAAAGCGAATCTTCAGCCCCACTTCAGAATTTGCACCTGCCAGACAGGGGAAGGTTTCTTCTTTTCATCTTGCCCACATGTTTTCCAGTGGCGGCTTGGCACATTTAGCTTTTGTTTTCTGCGATACGGTGGATGTTTTTAATTCGTTTTTCCAGCTTGGAACCTCTCCAAGGTGTAGATTATATTAGGTTCCCATGAGGAGAATTACTCTCATATACCAGACTTCTGCTTGCTTTGGAATAATATAATGAGAGGAAATCTCTACTCATTGAATGCAATTATAGACACTGGGGGTTTTTCTTGCTCGCTTTAAATTTCTTAACACAAAGAATAGTGAAATCAGCGATCCAATTCTCGATTCACCACAAACCAAATTAAATTATCAACATACTGCACACATCATCACCAATAAATGCAGTCATGTCCTCGAAGCGACCTGGAAAGTGCCGCCCTAGAGATGGTGTGACCCTCCGGTGTGAATGCGTCCAATAAAATGCATTCCCACTGCATACGTGCTGCATGCGACATGAAGATAAAACCCCTATCAGCCTCCGTCACCACCCCAAGTCGAGGATCCTCCATTGGTTCTTCTGTGGTGGAAAACAGCTGCCTTCTGCCGTCACAATCCATCCAATTCGTCCGATCGACTCTCCTGATTGAGTTCGGTGCGGTGCTTGGAATGGTCGTAGATTTTGCTGCATCAACACATTGGATGAGGTACATTGCTGACGTCGACCGGCTAACCAACGAGGTCAGATTCATGGGCTGTAAAATGCCGAACCAGTCTGGCATGTCCGGTGTAATGATTTTTGTTATCCGCTTGATTTTATCTAAAAGTTTTCACCTGCAGATGGGCGGTGCAGTGTAATTGGGTTTGTTTGAAAAAAAAAACTTTTCATGTTCACGTATGTTCAATATGACACATGGTAATTAAAGAAGTTTGAAATCATGTCGGTCGGTAACTTTCTTTTATGTTTTTAACATCTTTCGACAATATCCAATTCAAAATTTCAGAAGTTTCATTCAGCTAGAAAATTTTACTGTTAAAAATTGTGAATGTTGTGCCAACGGAATACGATTTGCGGAGACCATTGATTTTTTGGTATAAACTTAGAAAACACCGTTTCCTATTCGTATAGAATGATGGTGGAAGCTTACAGCGAGCCTGCTCTCGGTAAATCGCAATGTTATGATTGGCTCAAAAAGTCTAAAAGTGAAAACTTTGCTCTGCTCCAAAATCGTCCGGAATATAAAGTCATTTCTACCGTGTACTATTTGTTTTCATCAATGGAAATCTCACGCATTGAGTGTCACTTCAATGCTTTAAAAAATATGAGGTTTGGTTCAATAATTTATAAAATACCCGAAAGATAGGAAAAGTGTGCATATCCCAATGCGCATTATTTTGAATAAAATATTTCAAAACATTCAAGAACAATAATCATATATTGTAAATGAAAAAAAAAATCGTGATTCGTTTATGAATAATTTGGGCAAATTTTTCTTATATTTTAAGTTTCGAATGTTCTATTACAAACTTGTTGACTGTTCTGAGATCACATTCAAAAGAGGAAGTAGAGCTACAAGTTCCACAAGGTATTCTTTTACCCGATAGCCGTCCTACACCGTTTACTTCTACGCATAAGGGAACCAAATCATAAAACATGTCACGTTTTAATAAAATTTTAATATTAACTATTAATATATATTGATATTGATTACTATATAAGCTGGATCTTCTAAGTAGATGTAACAAAATATATTCTAGGAGGTATGCCCCTCTTTCATCCGGAGTACACTCAAGACTAAATTATCTAATATTTGTTTGATGTACTATGTATTACGAATGACCAGTCCGTAAATAATTTAAATCGCAAAAAAATGGAAACATTCCCATTTCTAATCCATTCTGTCCATTACTATGTTTTCCTACCCACGCCGTTGGTTAGAAGCACCTAACGTGGCGGCTATGCCCAATTTTTATATAGGGGAACTATCGGTCTGTACGGGGGTCGGTGGGAGTAAAATGGGCATGGGGTTGATTAGACCAGTTAACCGTGCAATTTCATATTCATATTGATGAGTGACCATTAGGATGCCAATGAAAATGGTCATCTCTAATTTCAAAAAGTTACCCCATAAAAAATGTTCACCACCTCGAAAAACCGTATGCAAAATATCAGCTCAATCGGACTTAAGGGAGAGTGCCGCAAAGCGGTCACATTTTAATTTTTTTGAAAATCGAAAAATTACCCAAAAGGGGAGTAAAGGAAATCGAGGTTAAAAAAATGTTGAAGTCATATGTCTTTAAATTGCATGAAACGTCGAGATCTAAAAAAATTTTTGTCAAAAATCGACACTCTGGGACTGTTTTTTTTTTGGAATACGAGGCAAAACGTATGGTTTCGGGTGCCAATAAAATGGTTATCATGGTATTTCATTCGGAACTTGCTACGAAATGTTGATTTGCACGATAATATAGCTGGTTCGGACTTCATTTACTAGTGTCGCAGACGTTAAAATTTATGTTTTTATGTTTATGTTTTACAATCACCGAAAATCGAAGTTTTCAAATTTTTGTCATGCCAAATGTCTTATAATTGCACGAAGCATCGAGATTTCTTACTTTCTCAAAAAAAAAATTGTCAAAAAAAAATCGGCGGATTAACATCTGAAAAGTCGGTTTTTGACAAAAAAAAACCTTTTTTTAGTTCACTGTAGCAATATTAACTATCAGTCGCATTAATTCAACTTGTAAAAGATGTTAGGGTTTTGGAATGATATTGAATATAATAAATTAGTGTCCGTATTAAAAAGCCGTCCGGATTCAGAAACATTAGGGTAGTATGTTCGTTTAACATGACATGAAATAGAAACTAAAATTGACTAGAATGCCGAAGCGATATTTTCAAATTCTATTCGAGGAGCACAAATTGTGGCTCCAGTGTCTTTGTGATTAGAGTCATGCATACAATTTACCGGGGGTTTGCGAATTCGATTCCCGCTCTGGTAGGGAGATTTTTCGTCATAGACGAACTTCATGCCAACTCGTCTTAGGAGCTGGCAGCATCTTCTTAGATAGCAGCGGAACGTTGTGGGTGTAAACACATGGGTCTTTTAAGCAACTTTGCATACTTGAAATATTCAAAAAAGAATTAGAATAATTTTGTGAAAGGTCAAAGAATGTTTTCTTGATTTTTTACAAAAAAATTATAACTTAAAAACTATATTACTTGAAAACTCGGATCAAAGGGCGAAATGTAGGAAAATGTTTAAATTTTAAAAAAAAATGCCAAAATTAAAAAAAAATCGCTCAAAAAAAATTATTTAAAATATTAAAATTAATTTTTCTCAAAAATTTATTCTTTTTTAAATTCTTAAAAAAAATATGAATAGCCCTTACAATTTCCAACATGTCGTCCATACATTGGAATATGGGCACTTTTTCAATGGAAAAGTTTTTCTAACTAACTACTTTTTCATGTTTTCTTTAAAAAAACTATAACTAATCCTAATTTTGTTTAAAGTCAGGATAGCAAAATAGAGTATTCGACAAAGCTTTAAATCTTATTAAGATATGAACTGTCGTCGAAGACGTCATCTTTCTATCTTTCATAGTTTCTGGAATATAGGGGCCTGAAAAAATAATGTTTTACTCGTAACATTTTTGTGTGTAAATGTTTCTGAATGTTTCTGAATAGAAAAAAAGTTAGCAGAGCATGTAAATCGCGATAATTTATACATACAAACGTTACGAATTAAACATTAATAGTAATTTTTTAAAGAACTTCGTAGAACTTTTTCCCTGTTAAAGTACCTTCCGATGTATGGGCGACTTGTTGGAAAATGTATGGGCTAATCATATCTTTTTTTCAGAATTTTTAAAAACATGTTTTTGAGAAAAATAAATTTGAATTTTCAAAATATGTTTTTTCAACGATGTGCTTGATATTTTCAAATGAAAACATAAAAAAATTCCTACATTTCGTTCTTTGACTAAAATTTTGTAGGTCTGATAGATTTTGTTTGTGAGTTTTTTTTTTAATTTTGATTTTTTTCATCTTTTTTTCGAAAAATATTAATTTAAAAACTATAAGATCTACAAAATGTTGGTTAAATAATTGAATGTAGGAAATTATTCATGTTTTCATTAATTATCAAGTTTAATATCAAGCAAATTTAAAAAAAAATTAATCGGAAAACAATTTTGAGATTTTAAATTTATTTTTCATATTCAACGAAGGATAGTCAGGGGACTATGAAGCCATCGGTCGTCGCTTTCAATTGGAAATGAGTTTTTACTTCTTCCAGCAGTTCTCCGTCAACATGAATCAACAGTCTTTCGGGCCCTCCCCTCGTTAGCTATTCTAACAAAGCTCCCATTATGTTCTTCACCGTCAAATGGACTTCACGGCAAACTGAAGTGACTTCCCCAGACTGAACTCATTTTTAAAGGGTGGGACAACCAAAAAGTGCTTTACTTCAACGTAGCATTAATCACATAATGGATTATTTGAAGAAAAAAAATGTGAACCTCTATTTTTGTTGGCACAGGTGTGTAGAATGATGTGCCTACTTTGTTTTCAGTTGTCAAAACGGCCTGCACGCAAGAGGAATGGTGTTTAAAAATTCTGCACGCGCACCAACAATTTCCGCTTTTGTCGCATAATCAGTTAGCAAAAAAGCTCAATTTACCTCAAACGACGGTATCTAAAATGATTAGAGTGTTTGGGGAGAGGTTGACCACAACTCGGAAGCCGGGAAATGTAGGAAACCGCATCCCGATTGTCGAACAGCCAAAACGAGGACACGGAAGTTGTACACGACGATGTTGACCAAATTCTATTGGATGACGAGACATACGTCAAAAACCGACTTTAACCTGCTTCCGGGACAAGAGTTCTACACGGTGACGGGAAGGGGCAAGGTGTCAGAGATATTTAAAAACATTAAATTGTCGAAATTCGCAATGAAATATCTGGTTTGGCAGGCGATATGATCGTGTGGAGAGAAGAGCAGCATTTTTGTAACAACCGGCACCATCAACCAGGAAGTTTACGTCAAAGAGTCCTCCCAAAAACGACTCCTGCCGTTCCTGCAGCATCAAACGGGTTCCGTGCTGTTTTGGCCAGATTTAACCTCATGCCACTACGGCAAAAAGGCCCTGGAGTGGTATGCGGCCAACAACGTCCAATTCGTGCCTAAGAATAAGAACCCGCCCAACACCCCAGAGCTTCGACCGATCGAACAATACTGGGCCATCGTAAAGCGGAACTAACGGGAGACAAAAAAAAGTCGTCGAGAGCGAGCAGCAATTCAACGCGAACTGGCGTGAAGCAGCTGAGATGGTCGACAAATCGACTGTACAAAATCTGATGCAGCATGTGAAAATGAAGGGCCGAGCATTCGTTTTTTCGCCGCAGAAGAACTAACCCAATTTTTTTTTCATAATGTAATGTATGAACTTCATGAGGAAAAAAAAATGAATTTTTAATTTAAGAGTAAACATACTCTAAACGGTCGTTCCACCCTTTACGTGAATATAATACCGGGCATATTACATCGTTTGTGTGATACACACACTTTCCAATACAAAGAAGCTAATTTTAAAAACACTGCACAATTGTCATGTTGAAATCACGTTTTGGTTTTATTCTTTACCTACCACTACACGAAAAAAGCGAGGAGTAATATACCTGGTATTCTATTTACGTTGTGCATATATCGATGTTTGAGTTCATGGTGCAAAGTACGTAGAATAGAAGGTAAGTTATATTACGTATGTATACACACGGAGCGCGCACACAAAGAAGATAGTAATAAACAATCCTCAATTTGTTCGATGCTCGGAAGTTTTTGCAATATTTCTTGTTTTTAAAAGTTCAAAAAATCGTAAAAAGTGACCAAATCGTAGGTCGAGCCGACGATAATCACGATAGTGTATCGCATTTTCACTGCAGGTAAGGTTTGATGTGATTTTTTCAGGGGTACGACTAAAACGTCAAATCCCTCATATTGCCAGTGAACCCAATATTGCTGCGGTTCACTGACATTTTGGTTCTATCAATTACTGTTGTTTACAACTCGGTCCGGTTATATAGTCGAATAGTGGCCAACTTCAAACTCCATGTTAAATGTGAACACCTCCATGTGAAACCGAAATATGAAAATCGCTCATGCAGTTAATATAAAGCAGCGCATTTTTCGATTTCAATTCTCGTAAATGATATGTCGATAAATAAATGACGCCATATTGATTTTGATTTTGGGTAGCCTATATTCAATTGATGTCTAACCCCTGGATTTTTAATCGATTTCATACTGAACAGTATTTGTTTACTCCAGCAATATGTCGAAGTGCAATGTCCCGCGATGCCGGAGCAGAAAAATTTTGAAGAAAGTCGGATAACTTTCCACCACTTTCCGACCAACAAATTGTTGAGACGGAAATGGTTAAACTTTTTCGAATACAAAAGCTCGTTCGATACGCGAAACATATTTGTTTGTTCGCTTCATTTTTCGCCGGATTCTTTTGGGGATACTGTTTTAACCTATAATCAGCAAAGAAGACGTCTTCGTACTGGAGGTAAGTGTGTTTTATATTAATTGTGATGAGATAAACTAATCGGAGATGTTTTCAGCTGTTCCATGCATTCGCTTCTTGGATCTTCCAAAACGTTCCGTTCCAATGGTTTCATACGAAATTCCAAATTTATACATTCACTTCTTGCGAAAGTGCAAAATATTTATTTGCAATCACTTCGGAAGATGACCCGGGATGGATGAAATGTTTTTCTCGTTTTCCAGAAACGCCAGTTTGGTCCCTTAAGTGGCCCCACTACGGCTGAACACTCCAAACTGAGACCAATGAAAGCGTCGCGATGATTCATGATGGACGCTTCAATGAAAGACAAAAAAATCAGCAGTGTTCATCTTTCATCATATTATCAATTGCAGGAACGACACTGCTTCGATATAACCTCTCCACACATTTGTTCATCGTTTTTTGCGTTATTTTTATAATACAGATGCGACAATTTCACTGTTTTTAATTTTAAAATGATTAAGTAAACTGTTGTTTCATCCCCTGGAAACATATTTTGAGACAGTTCTTTTGTTACAATTTAAAAAAATTCAAGAATGTTCGAATTTATATGAATTCAATCGATGGTTTATCACAATGTTTTGCTTTTTTTCTTTGCCTACCACTACTTGAACAAAGCAGGGAGGAGACTACCTTCTATTCTACGTACTTTGTTCATGGTGGATAAACAATGGAGCCGCCCATTAATGGCGTATCTACTTTTTGACGTAGGACTACGTCTTTCATTTCTATACCGGGGTGTAAAATCAAAGTTTAGAAAACGAAAGCGTTACGCCGGAGACCGAGATTTTGAGCGTTAATAGCTCCTAAACAACTGAACGAAATGGTATGATAAACACTTCATTCGAAAGATAAAATGTCTACGCGTTATATACTTGTTACTTTTTCATACAAAAACTTGTTTCAATAGCCTTAAAATTGCTTTCAAAACAGGCTATTGAAACCACCAATCGGTATATAAGCGAGCGCCGCTCGTAAACCCACTCAGTTATAATTGAACAGCGACTGGAGCATGTTGTCGCTGTTGTGATGAAGCTAACTTCGTTTATCATGAAAGCGCTGATGAACGGTGTTACCAAGAGCCTGTTTGTACATTTTAGGCCAGAAGGGAATCCATCAGGAGGAGAGTGATGCCACGGTTCCACTTGAAACATCGGAGCAGCCGCCACACACACACACATACACGCGCGGAACTCTCGTTGCATATCAGTTCCCCTGGGAATTGAAAAATACATTCATGCGAAAGAGTTTATTTTAATGTTTTCTATCCATACAACACTGCAACCAAATACATTTGGTTTTGTGGATTTTCAATCAATCGCAATTGACAGGAAAGCTTCTATTATTTTTCCCCGTCAGTAGATAATTTTCGTATCCAATATTGGATGCATAACATGAAAAACGGTAAAATTTTCACATCGCCAAAATCATGTAATTTTCGAGTAATTATTTGCTTCCTACTCATATAATGCTGCGACCAAATACATTTCGTTTTGGATTTTTCAATCAAGTGCAATCAAAGTAAGACCACGTCTTTCGGCAATTTATTAGAGGTGCAATGAATCTTGAGGAATTCCCGCTCTACGGGCACTGGCAAACGATGTTTACTCAACAATTTCTCAAATGAGAAATGTGTGTTGTGCGAAAGGATTAGCGAACGCAAAAACGACAAACGGGAGAAAGAGATGTTTGGAGGTTGAAGAAAATTGTCAGAAAACATCTTCATTTTATCTTTCGAATAATGTGATTCATACCACTTCGTTTTGCCAGAAAGAGATTATTATTGCTCAAAGGAGGAATCGAGTCCTCCGAGGAAATTACCCAGCGCAAATTAGAGTCGACTATCGATTGCGGAATTCGTACACAAATAATTTTATTTCTTCGATATGGGGAAATATTCATTACATAATGTCATGTATTTCATATTCTTCATTATCAAATCCATATCCATGGCTCCTATCGGTATCGAATTATCATCGACACAACGATTTTCGTTAAATGCTTCTTCAGTTCGGCCTGCAAAAAACTTTTCTGAATTCTTATCCATCAAATTTGGAGCCCTGAAAAGAGCCGTTGATTATATGCTAAGCTAATATAGCACGCTCTCCACGGATACGATGGGCCAGCTGGATGTCCTTGGGCATGATGTGACGCGTTTTGCATGGATAGCACACAAATTGGTATCTTCGAATAGGCCTCCTGCAGTGTCATAAACGCGGAACTTTGGAAGCGCAAGTCGGTTTTGAAGTCCTGAGCAATTCCAAGAATCAAATGCTGCAAAGGTAGATTGCGGATCAGCAATTCGGTCGACTTCTGATAGCGACGAATTCCACGCAAAGTTCCCGGTCGATAGCGATGTGGTCACACTTCCTGCAGCTGCTGCATTTATCCGAGCTGCTTTCGTGGTCCTTTACCAGCTGTGTGCTTGGTCCCACACAAATAATAAAAATGACGCAAGTAATACTACGTTGAGACGGCGAAGTTCCTCTAGGAACGTTAGTGCCATTGAAGAAGAAGAAGATACTTACTTCGATGTTATTCGTTTCTCTCTCAGAGTAAGCTACGAATATAATAAGGGTGGGGTTTACATTTTATACCTTTAATGGTTCTAAAATGACGCTTCCTTTGCTTTCGTTCATTTCTTACTCTACTCTCGCACCGTGAGGACTCGTTTGTGTGGGACCAAGCACACAGCTCGTTAGTCTTTCGGTGGTAAGGCACCAAGAAAGCAGCTCGGATAAGTGCACCAGCCGTGGGGAGTGTGACCACATCGCTATCGACTGGGAACTTTGCATGAAATTCGTCGCTATCAGAAGTCGACCGAATTGCTGATCCTCAATCTACCTTTGCAGCATTTGATTGGTGGAATTGCTCAGGACTTCAAAACCGATTTGCGCTTCTAAAGTTCCGCGGTAATGATGCTGCAGGAGGCCTATTCGAAAATAACAATTTGTGTGCTATCCACGCAAAGCGCGTCACATTATGCCCAAGGACATCCAGCTGGCCCATCGTATCCGAGGAGAGCGTGCTATTAGCTTAGCATAAAATCAACTGCCCTTCTCAGGGCTCCAAATTTGATGGATAAGAGTTCAGAAAAGTTTTTTACAGACCAAACTGAAAGGAATATTTTCGTTTGGACGCCATTCAGCATCAAGAAAATTTCGGAAAGATCTAATCGTTGCTGAAAAATACTCTGCCAGTTCCCCTGGGAATTGAAAAATACATTGATGCGAAATAGTTTATTCTAATGTTTTCTATCCATATAACACTGCAATCAAATACATTTGGTTTTGTGATTTTTCAATCAATCGCAATTAACAGGAAAGCTTCTGAAAATTATTCTTCCCCATCAGTAGGATATTTCCGTATCCAATATTGGATGCATAAAACCTTGTGCCTCCAACGTAACGCTCTCGTTTTCGAAGTCCCTCAAATATTCATTCATTCAGAATGAATTCAGATTCAACTTCAAACAAATGATCTCTAAATCAACAATAGTCCTACGTCACCTTTGCGGTTATACCATAGATATGACCCACTTCCTGTTTTTTGCATCAGAAATCATGTTTTCGTTTCACTTCATATGGACGTTAAAATAAGATTGTGTACGCAGGTACGCAGATTCATGGCACGATGGAGTAGAAGTGGTAAAATGAAGAGGCAGATTTGTCTTCATTTGACACCTCAATTAGAATAACCATTTGCTAGAATAGTTCATCAGTCATCCCTGATTTTCATCCGGAAGATACTAGTGGATTATTATATGGACGATGCATCACAACGAAAAGCTGATGAGAAGTTTACTCGTGGAATTTAGAAAAAGGACCAGGAACTAGGATAGTGTGGGACATGAGACGGAGTGAGAAACTTGGTTAGAATCAACGGAATAATAACAACCTACATCAACATCATCAATAACAAATTGCGATATTTCTTAAGCGGAATTAGGGAAGAACTTTCAGTAGGACAATAATCCGAAGTATGCTGCTAAAAAATCAAGGCTTCCTTCGAATCGAATCGATCGGATCTGCTCGGAACCCAGATTTGGTTCCTAGAGAGAATCTGTGGGCCACAACAGGATGGAGAAAATGGATGTAACAGATGAGTATACGGATTAACACTCATCATTCAAAGAGTTTGATGGCGAACACGAAAATTGTTCTGGTGATTTTTTTCAGTTACAAAATTTCAATCCATCTGATAATAAATAAACAAATTAATATGTTAAGTCACAGCACTATTCCAAATTCATGAGCCATAATCTGCATCTGATGCAGCGAAAACAAGGATGGGTATCATAGAGTGAAACTGCTAAGCATAAGTCATCGATGGATTAATTAATTCGACAAACATTTTCTGTTATTTCAAATAAGTCCTCCATTGGATGTACCTCCCGGTAGAAACAAACCCAACCGGGGAATAAGCTAATCCATCGGTATTGTTATGGACGAATGGCCCTCTCAACAGCCCTAGCGTTGGCCGAGCCATTTGTTGGCAAACCACTGCACTGCTGCCTGGAAGGACGACTGATGACGACCCCACCCGACAGCTGTCTGCTGTATTTTCCGACAATTATCAAGAATGACAGACTTTTCCGAGCACTCGAACCCCTTGCAGTTTTGCAGAAGTATCCATTTATGCAGTACCCATCGCTTGTTAGCATCAAAACGTCCGATAGAGCTGCATCTATGATGCTCATAGCATCATTCGGCCCCGTCGAGATTGTCCAAGCAATTTATAGATCCAATGATTATATTATTGAACTAGCATCCCCGTCCGTAATTCGTTGATGGTACGCTTCGGAGTGGTGCAGCCGCTTAGACGATACGATGGAAGAAAAACGAGTTTATGGAGTACCCCGATGTGACCACCGAACCAGTTGAGGACCGACTCGTTGTGGGAACACTTTAAAGACTAGCGCGCTGCTAGTACATTCGTTTGGGTGGAATTGGTCCCATCTCTTTATCCTTCTATTTTTTTTCTGCTTGTTTTCGTTTTCGAAGTCGACTTAGTTCAAACGACCGGTTGAATAGCACCCATAATCGTTGCTTTTGACTTGTACACAGGAGAGCCCAGTTTATCATCGCTCTGGTTGGCGTACTTTACGGGGGATAATGAATAAAAATTGCACCTTCGTCGGTGGCGTCTTGGCATGAGCTAGCTAGCTAGCTAGCTAGTAATGGAAAAAATCATTGGTTGGTAAACAGTGGCTTCGAGAACGGTTTGAATGGTGTATGAAACGTTCTTCTCTCAGATGGGATACTCATGATTTTCCTGGAAAAATACCATTCTTAGCAAGCTGCAGTGCTTGGCAGTAATGAAGAATTATATCGATTTGTTTTCTTCGTCGGTAGTTTAAGCTGGGGTTCATTTTGTGTTATTTATAGTGTTTCGAAAACAAAAAAAAACGCTAATACGTTTATCTTAATTAAAGTAAGCACAACTCAGATGAAACAATAAAATAGGTGTTAAATATGTGCATCGAAAGTATTACAAGGTTAAAAGGTGTTCGAAAACATTTGAGCAATTTTGAAAAAACGTTTTCTAAAAATCACTGTTTGTTCGCTTAACAGACGTAGTTCCATACAGCTTTCATACATCGTTCGGAAATCAACAATTATCAGTATTATGTGCTACAAGCTAAATCAACATTTGAATCACACTCTTTGTAGAGTCCAAACATGCCTTTCATGATAGTGTCTCATCACTTAGCGTTTCCTAATAGATGGATATAAGAAACCATTGAAACGGTGCTCATATAGTTACTTTTCTACGTTCGCTGTTCAGAGAACAGAGATTTTTTTCATTTTTTATGTTGTAACCAGAGATGCCAACCTTCCTGATTTTTTCAGGATTTCCCAGACTTCTTAGCATGCTCCCGATATCCTGACGAACACTCAATTTATCCTGATTTTTCTGAAATGATCTTGATTTTTCCTGATTGTTGTACTATTTGCATTATTTGTAATAAATATAAGGTAAATGATTTTGGTTTGTCCAGTCGAAAATATGATCATGTTTGGCCACTTTATTGAATGCTCAAATTCAGCACACCTTTGACGATACAGGTATTCCAATGTTTCGAAACATATAAACAAAACTGTCTTTTCCATGATTTACAGTAGTTATATAGTATATTTTTACGGATTCACATGTTTTAAAGGATTATAAAATACATCTTCTGTTGGTGTCAATGCGCCCCTCATTTGAGCTAACTTTAAATCAATCACCAGATGGCCGTATTCAGATCTTTTCTAGATTATAACACTTACAAATATTGTGAACATCATGTTTGCACACCATTTGTATCAGATTTATATATCTAAATCATGTAATTTATATATTTTTTTTATATAAATTCGTTATTTTTACAGGCTCAGTTACATAAGTTTAAAGGAGCCGAAATCTTAAATATATTTTTAAAACTATATATATGAACAATTTTCTTAAATCTATGGTTTGTAATGTGGGAAACCGATTACTCGCGGTGCACACGAGATTGAAAGGGTGACATATTTTTCTCAGGAAAAGGATGGGGTATAAGGAAATTATTACAATGATGATAATCACACACACTCAATTCTTAAATCTATTCGTACATCTGTTGTGAATTTACATTTCATTCTCCTGTTTATAGCAAGCGGACCAATTACTCACAAAGGAAGAAATGGAGGGTATAAGGATATAAGGATAATCACACACGAACATCGATAGATTTAAGGAAAACATATATTTGGGACATGTAATCAAGGTCTAACCGAGCCAACACATCTCTCACCGGCACATTGGGCTGCCTTCCTCTAGCCCGAAGGGAGTTCTCTAAATTCGATCTGGCAACAAGATACACCTCACACGACCAAACAACGTGTTCGATGTCGTGGTAACCTCGGCCACAAACGCAGATATTGCTGCCGGCCAGATTGAAACGAAAGAGTAGCGCGTCTAACGAACAGTGATTGGACATGAGTCGGGAGAAGGTGCGAATAAAGTCCCGACTCAAGTCCAGACTTTTGAACCACGGTTTGAGGCTAACCTTAGGGATAATCGAGTGAAGCCACCGGCCCAATTCATCTTCGTTCCATTTGCGTTGCCAGTTAGCGATGGTATTTTTACGGACTAAAGAGTAAAATTCATTGAAGGCGATTTAACGCTGATAAATATCGCCTTCAATCGCACCTACCTTTGCTAATGAGTCAGCCCTCTCATTACCCGGAATTGAGCAATGAGAAGGGACCCACACAAAGGTAATGACATAACAGCGTCTGGATAAAGCACTCAAAATTTTTCGTATTCTCTCAAGGAAGTACGGCGAGTGCTTTTCCGGCCTCACTGAACGGATAGCTTCGACAGAGCTAAGACTATCCGTTACAATGTAATAGTGTTCAACAGGTCGTGAGGCGACGCTGTCCAGCGCCCAATGAATTGCTGCCAATTCAGCAATATACACTGAGCAAGGATTCTGAAGACTGTGTGAGGTGCTAAAAAATTCGTTGAACACTCCAAATCCTGTGGACTCGTTTATAGTGGACCCATCAGTAAAGTACATATTATCACAATTGATACCCCCATACTTTTCATCGACGATCGTTGGAGCGATCCTCGATCGTTGGTAATCTGAATATCCATGGATATCTTGCTTCATGGACAGATCAAAATGCACAGAGGAATTGATGTAGTCAGGGAAACAAACACGGTTGGGAATATACGAAGAAGGATCAACCTGCATGGAGATGAATTCATGATATGAACTCATGAATCCGGAGTGAAAATTTAGCTCGATCAGCCGCTCAAAATTTCCGATCACCAATAGATTCATGACCTTACACCGGATGAAGAACCGAAGAGATAATAAATTGAAGCGATCTTTTAGTGGGAGTAGGCCTGCCAAAACCTCGAGACTCATGGTATGCGTTGAGGGCATACATCCCAACGCAATACGGAGACAAAGATACTGAATTCGCTCGAGTTTAATTAAGTGTGTTTTGGCAGCTGATTATCTGTGATTTTCATGAAGAGAAATCGATTTTCATTTACTAGTAATTGTTTCCATGCCAAAGTTTTCTGTCATGATAGTTCTCCGGTTCGCACTTGTATATATCTTACATTAAGTTAAATTCTCTAGACACATAGCTGTACTTATTTTTTTTATCTCTACCCTCAATTGTTTTGTGGCTTCCCAAAACAGTGCTAGAAAATTTCATGAAACCAGATTGTCTGACGAATTTATGAAACTAAACAAGATTAAGTTTGAGGAACAACATTGCCTTCTCAAGGATAATGTGTATGTAGATGTATACCCAAAGTTATTGATGTAGGAATACGTTTCAGAGTATAAAATTACTCAAGAGAAAATTTTTGAATCCACAGTCAATATAAAAAGATTTAATATGTAATTTGTACGTCTGATAAAAAGTAGAATCAGAATAGTAGAATTTGGAATTGTGGGGCTATGGTAAATATATCTATAACTGTACTAAATATCATGAAAATTAGGAACAATTCAACAAGTCTTCCACTGCAGATATGCTTTCCTCATTTGTTGAGTAAAGATTCATTCCAAAGCATGGACGATGAATTCAGTGAAAAGTTGAATATCAATTTCTCTGCAATTGACTGCAGATCACTAGGTTTGTAGGTTTTTCGGAAAAATTTAAAAGATCAAAATGTCAGGCGAAACACTAGCATTTCCACG
This sequence comes from Toxorhynchites rutilus septentrionalis, assembly GCF_029784135.1. Classification (NCBI taxonomy): domain Eukaryota; kingdom Metazoa; phylum Arthropoda; class Insecta; order Diptera; family Culicidae; genus Toxorhynchites; species Toxorhynchites rutilus. Next base: position 27,895,644 of record NC_073746.1, on the reverse strand, counting down.
AGGATTTATACCATGCTTATTAATTCTTTTACATATCCGGTTTTCGCCCGAAGATTTACTCTGTTTCTGGTGGGATTTGGAATGGATCCTGTATTATGAGCTACTACCAAGCAACCTGTTTTTCACATGTATGACTCGCAGCAATTTTCGACGAGGAAGCAAACATGTTCTGGGAGGATAGAATATCTAAGTTGTGTGAAAGATGGCAAAAGATTGTGAAACAGAACTATGGAAATAAAATTAAATTATAATGCTTTGATTGAAAATGATGTTTTTGTTTTCCCGAAAATCGACATTAACTTTTCGGACAACCAAATCCTGATTTTTATTTTCATTCATTCTGATTTTTTTTAAATTATAGTTGGCAACACCCGCAAAGCAAAATGAGCGAAAGCGCCCATTTTGTTTCACTCTATACAGGGTTTTCCAACTTTAAATTCCGAAAGTAAATTGAAATAGAACACACTTAGAATTCGAATTTCGATGAAAATTTTATTTCAAATTAAAGTTTGGTTTATGCCATTATGTGTGAAATACAACATCATTCAAATGTTCACCTAGGGCTTCCTCGCACACCTTGATCCGGAACAGGTAATTTTCGATGACTTTTCGGCACATATGGGGCGGTATCTCGGTCATAACTTCTCGAATGTTGTCTTTCAAATGTTCAAGAGTTGGCATAGACACGGTCTTTCGCATATCCCCACAAAAAAAAAGTCTAGCGGGTTCAAATCGCATGATCTGGACAGCCAATTGGCATCACCAAAACGCGAAATTATGCGTCCCTCAAATTACGTTCGCAATATGGCCATGTTCGGTCGTGTTGTGTGGCACGTGGCACCGTCCTGCTGAAACCACATGTCATCCATATCCATATCTTCAATTTGTGGCAAAAAATTCGGTTTACATGCGGCCATAGCGCTCACCATTCACAGTTACCGTCTCGCCGTCCTCATTTTCAAAGAAATACGGCCCGATGACTCCACCAGACCATAATGCGCACCAAACAGTGACTTTTGGCGGATGCAATGGCCTCTCAACAATCACGTGTGGATTTTCTGAGCCCCATATACGGACATTTTGGGTGTTCACATAGCCACCGAGCTCGAAATGTGCCTCATCGCTGAAGAAAATTTGATGCGAAAATTCACCATTTTGCTGCTGTTGTTCGTTCACCTAATCGACGTATGCCCGACGCAATCCATGGTCACCACGCTCTAATTTTTGTACCAGTTGGACTTTATATGGATGTAGGTGCAAGTCCAAATGCAAAATTCGCCACAATGATGTGTTTGACAAGCCCAATTGCTGAGCACACCGTGGAATCGAAACATTCGGGTCATCCTTCACACTGGCAGCAACAGCAGCAATATTTTCGGCCGGACGCACATTACGATGATGCACAGGTTTCACAATATCCGCTACGGATCCAGTTTGTTCGAATTTACGCACTACATTAGCGATTGTGTGCTCTGTAGGCCGTCCATGACGACCAAAATCCGTCCGTAATGCTCGAAAAACATTTGCCGGTTTTTCATCATTTTTATAGTATAATTTAACAAAATTAACACGTTGTGCGATGCTAAAACGATCCATATTGTAAAATGGTAGACATTCAACTAACAATATGACGCTTTGATTGACAGCTATGTCAAACGGTTGTCAGCGCAGGGCTGTATACTTTCGGAAGCCCGAAATGGAAAACCCTGTACAAGAGCGCGGAGCCACGACGAATGCGACTGTACTCGATGACTGCTCAATCGAAACTCTTTATGATTTTTAGAAATTTTTATCATCAAAGTTGTTATATTCCAGATCAAAGATTTCCGACTTTCCCGTTGTCCACATCTAAGGCCATCTACACATTACGCAACCGCAACCCGATCTATGTTGGCGATGTCAATCGGATCTCCAACTCAGCTCTGCACATTGAGGCAACTCAAAGGTGATAAAATCGTTAAGTTTTCATCCGTCATCATGCATCACACGTCATTACGCTAGCTGAGATGTCATTTCTTCAATTACCCCAGGAAATCATATGGAAAGCGAATTATTAATAAAACAGTTTGTTTTCAAAAAATCTGTTTTGCTTAGATTTTTCCTTAATTCGAACGAAAAGAAATAAAATCAAAAGCATCAATATATACGTAACTTTTCAACACTCTCATTGATATAAAAACGAGCAGCTTTATAGTACAACATTTGTGTAGAAAAATGCTTCCAATTCAGTCCAATATTCATATCAACTGCATGAAACAGAAAATCATCATCACTACAAATTTAGTGATTGCATGAAAAAGACAAGAAAATATAACGTGTTGCTCTTGGGCAGGCGACTTTAATAATATTTCACATAAAACAAAAACAAATGATGAAATTGAAACATTCATGTTGAACATTTTATCGCTAGCGAATTCGAATGTTTGTTAAATTCTCGCAGTAGTGCCGTAATGTTCTCATGTATCACCTCCGACATGATCTCGGTAGTGGTTAAATCAGCATCCATTGAAGCATCACCGGGACTGTGCTCAGCTATGGTTCTGTTCTCTCTCCCTCTATTTCATTCGTAGATCCGGTGTTAATTGAAGATGCATCATTCTAGTGAATCATGTCATGCGGGTCTAGAAGGCAGGAAAGCTGCGAGTTATTTAATGAAACAATGTTTTTACCGGAGTGCTCTCTCGTAATTCACGATCTGATTCATTGTTTTTAAAGTGACCGACTACCCCGAATCCATACATACACACGAATGTATGAAGAGCGACCGCCACAATAACTGGGTCTTGCTCCGTAATATTTTCACCTGAAAACAATAAAACAATATATGAAATTGTATATCAAATGAGTAAAATCCTTACATTTCATTCGTGTTTTTGTAAACTAATTCAATTTTGGAAACAATGTTTGGTATTGCAACTGACAAATACCGAAATGTCAACATCAATTGAACGAAAAGGTTGCCGACACAAATCGCGCGCGACTCGACATGCTGAGTTGAATCGAAAAAGTTGGTCCGACCAAAGTTGCCAGTTGCCTAGTGTGTATGCTCCCATTTGATTACACATGTTCTCAACTTTTTTGACAGATTCGTTAAGTTGCTTTCCAACTTAGGTTGCCTAGTGTGTAGATGGCCTAATAATCTGATATAAATGTTGTCCACTTCGTAGAAAAAAATCCATTCAATCGGTGTGATATTGTCAGGCAGACACAAAATATGATTTCCTTCGAATTTCTTACGCTATAGAAATTCATTCAATTCTCCCATCAACAAGGCCAATAAATGTTTGAAAAGTATGATATCTGGTAAAAAGCAACCATAGTTTTAAGGCATGGTTCTTCCATTAAATCGCATGGTACAACAGGACATTTTCATGTTATGGAAAATAGGATCATAATCCCTCAATCCGCCAATCCGTCGAAAAAAATTACTTTTCTTTTCATGTTGAAAATACGGTACAAATTGGGGATAAGACGGGACCATCAAGAAAGGTTGAAAAAACGGTACGTTTAGCCAGACTACTTATGAATCATTTTTTCACGAGCAAACCGTACCCGTTCCTTATATGAGGGACAATTATTCTTAGACGAGGAGTTGGCTGTGGAAAAAATGTGTTAAACAGATAAGTCTGATGGAAAATTGAACACATCAACATTTTGAGCACCCCGATAATTAAACTCTGTGTTCAGTTTACCGCCTTCCTGTTCGCGTCACGCTCAATCAACGTCAGCCAACACTTGTTGGCTGGTGCTCAAATTACGCCCGGATTCACAAAAAGCGATGTTACGTTATGCTTGTTGAACAAAACAAACGAAAGTACAGCAGTTTAGGCTGCCATGGTCAATTCCGGTGACCGGTGGTGGTGTTGATTTTAACGATTAGTGGTGGCATTCCATCCGGTCATCACTTTATGCGATCATTTGCTCCATGTAACCGTGTCCCGTCGGTCGGACACGACTGGAATTTGCCCTCTATTCATTGGTATTAAATGAAGTCCAATATAATTAAGAATTAAGTGATTAAGGATAATCGAGTTTGGTGTGTTGTTTTGCAAACATTACAGATACATTCATCCGGGACCAATCAGCAAATCCATCCTACAGCAGTACGATGATGAATTGGATAATCCGTACTTTCGACGAAAACCTACGTCATTCCTGGCGGGAAGCGGTGGCAGCAGCGGCGGCGGCGGCATCGGGGGACCTATGGTCACTGGCAGCAGTGCCACTCTACCATCAGGAGAAACCAGACGCTGCACGTGGATGCCGATGGACGACGAGGCAGTCCGAATGGAGGGACCAAGGTAAGAGTAACATTGGTACAATGGTTCCACTGGAATAATAGAGCACGAAATTGTTCGATCATTTAGTCATGATTCGTTAATTTTGATTACGCTAATGGGTAGAAAAGAGTAGTGCAATATAATTATTCTAGCAAGTTCAAACTAGATAGAATTTCTCCTCTCTCTGTGTAAAATTACACGAATAGAATTGCTAGCTATATTATTCTATCTTTCTCGTTTTTTCTCATGTCTTTCACCGTGATCTGCTAACCACAAAATACTCTAACAAACCCACAATTGGCAAATTTAAACATTAACTCTTCCCCTGCACTGCTAATGCTACTCTACCTGAACTTCTCGTGTTCTTACACTACAAACTCTGAAGCTACTCACTCTGTCCCCTGGCTATCTCTGTTCCAACGTTTCTCTCATCCCGACCTAGGGTCAACTGTCAACCGCAACGTTGCCCTGCGGCGTCGGACGAATTAGAACATTCTAGCTGGAACAGAGCCTCCTCGCCGTTCGTTATAGGGACTCCAGTCGCGTGCTCATCGGGGAAAGCTGCAGCCTATCTGAGCCGCAGTACCGATCAATTGACAGGGTAATGATGGTCTTAGATAACTATGTACTGCTTGCTCCTTTGCAACATCGTCGCCCGATCCCCGTCTAGTTCATTGCATCTGTATTCGATGTTTCCCATTGGTGTCAAATGTTGTGTCTCTAATTCCATAGTTCATCAAACATACGTTGTATTATCCAGTAGTTATGGCAGTCAACGAGAGGTTAGGACACATATTCAAAGTTAGGCCAGCAATATCCCTACAGTAGGGTGACGGCGAAAATGGTCATGTCAAATTTCAAAAATCGACCAATTGACTCAAAAAAATGACATGTGCAAAAATTTCAGCTCAATCGGACATTATTTAGGGGTGCCTCAATGTTTTGATTTTTTTTATTCTCGAAAATCATGAAAATCGGGGTTTTAAAAAAATATTTTTATGCCAAATGTCTTCAAATTCCATGAAACGACGAGATCTAGTCGACTAGATCTAGTAGATCTCGAAAAAAAAATGACCGAAAGTCGCCCTTAACCTAGAGTGTTTTGAGTCATAAGTCAGGCTTAGGCATACTGTGAACAATCCGCCATGCATGCATTAGTGATTTTGTTTTGTATTCATATACATTCGGATTTGGGGAAATCTCTTTTGCTGTGCCAAATCGTGATTTGCGAGAAGTTTTGATTATCTTCATTCATTCGAAGAAAACGGCTGAAGAGTATCGAGAACCCAAAAAAGTTCTAGGAAATGCTGCGATGCGATTTCGATGTTGACAACCTTCTGCGTGAAGGAAGGCCTTAGAATGCGCTAAATTGGAGGAATTGCTCGATGAAGATCCATGGAAGGGTCACTATGAGGAGGCTCGATGAAGATCGCAGGAAGAGTTTGTTTCAGCATCAGAAAATACCTACCGAGGCATTTTCAAGCGATTGTGTGCGTTAGTAAGCCATATACTAAAACAAATTGAGCTTTCAATATTTTTTTTTATAATTTGTCGCGGTACACCATATTAGACGTACTATGAGTATTTTTTTACTATAGCTCTTATAATGAACCATACAAGAATTCAGAAAAATTACCTAATTTTCTAATTTTGTACCCTTTACAATATTTCCTATAGCGCTGGTGATAAGGATTGGGGGCACTTTATACGAACACACGAATATAATACAATTATGGGAAGTAGGAAAATTAAAAAAAAATTATAATTCACAAGATATATTCGTACCGCGTAATTCTCGATATTATATTATATTAAATATGTTAAATCACGTAGGAACACATTTAAATATGACTATGGACAATCAGGGACTCTTCATAGCCTCAACGGTTGCGCGTTTGCATCGTAAGCTTTATTAAGAACTTTCCATCGATTGCCTTTTACTAGGTCTTTTTCAAGGCCAGATGCGAATGAGCTTTGTAATTTAAAGCATCAATAATAGTGAAAATAAATCGATCAATCAATATGGACAATTAATTCACAAGAGACAATGACGAATGGTCAAATCAGACATGTCAAGTCAGTACGAATCGGCAGAATTTTTAACAAATCTAACAAAAAATCACCTAAAAATCTGGTGATTCATTAAAAGTTAGCTCAAATGAGGGGCGCATTGACACCAATAGAAGGTTGATTTTATAATCCATTAAAACATGTGAATCCGTAAAAATATACTATAAAACTACTGTAAATCATGAAAAAGACAATTTCATTTATATGTTTTGAAACATTCGGAAACCTGTTTTGACACAGGTGCGCTGAATTAGAGCATTCAAAAAAGTGGACAAACCATGATCATATTTTCGACTGGACAAATCAAAATCATTTACCTTATTACACTCCTTTCATTAATTTCAAAAATTCATAACTTTTGAACAACTGAACCGATTCAAATGATCGATATATTAAATTGAAGCCAATGAGCTTGAGCTTATTGAGCAAAATTTTTTCGTTATTATTGATTGCAGTCGTTTTTAATTGTTTTCATGGCTTTGGACTAGAGGGATTTTTTACATAACATATCTCGATTTGTATATCTTATAGTTTTTGAGTTAGGATTTTTCAAAAAAAAAAGTTGAAAAATAAACTCAAAATTAAAAAAAAAAGAAATCACTCAAAAACTATAAGACCTACAAAATGTTGATCAGAGAATGAAATATAGAAAATTATTGAAGTTTTCATTGAAAAAATATCAATTTTTTTATTACACTGAAGAAAAAATAAATTGAAAATTAAAACTTATATTAATAGATATGAATAGCCCTCACAATTTCCAACCAGCCACCCATACATCGGAAGATGGGCAATTTTACAAGGAAAGAGTATTACCAACAACCACTTTTTCATGTTTAGAAACATGTCAAGAACATGTCAAACGCGCGAATTCACACACAAAAATGTTATGAGTCAAACATTATATTTTCAGGAGTCTTCATACAAAAATGGCATGTATACCGGAAACTATAAAAGATAGAAGTTCACATTTTGATGAGATCTGAAACTGTTTTCGAATACGCTACATAGCTATCTCAAAGAAAATATTCAAAGAAAATATGAAAAAGTTGTTGTTAGAAAATCTTTTTCCCTGTAAAAGTACCCGTCTTCCGATGTATGGCTGATTTTTTTGAATTTAGAATTAATAAAAACATTTTTGAGAAAAATGAATATAAATTTTTAACATAGCATTTCAGACTTTTTTTTCAGACATTTCATCAGACATTTTTTTTCTGTTTAATAGTATTTTTTAATGAAAATTTTAATAGTTTCCTACATTTCATCCTTTGATTAGAATCTCTTAGATATTATAATTTTTTGTAAAAAATAAAAAATGGCCCTTTTCAAAAAGTATTTCAATTCTTATTGGATGATTTCAATTAAGGTGAATGATTTTGGTTTGTCCAATCGAAACTATGATCATGGTTTGCTCACTTTTTTGAATGCTCTAATTCAGCGCGCCTGTGTTTAATAAGGTATTCGAATATTTCAAAACATATAAATAAAATTGTAGCGCTGTACCACATTAATAGAAATTTAACCCCCTTCCTGTTGACCGTTTGATCTGAAATTTGGAACACATCTTTATCTCTGGTGTCATTATAAAACTGCGTATTCCATGATCTTGAAAATCCAAGATGGCGGCCGGTACAAAATGGCGGATTATGTACATATTTTCTCAAAACCCCATCAATACGGGTACCAACTGAAAGGGCATGACTGGTAGAATACAGTTATTTATAAAAATGCAAATCCAAAATGGTCGCCGCCACAATATGGCACCATATATTCTTTTCAAAGGCCCATCAATATGGGTATCAAATGAAAGTGCTCGACAGGTAGAACACAGTAGATCATGAAAACTAAAAGTCCATTCTAAAGGCCGCAGTTCCCAAATAAACAATTATTTTTCAATGGTTTCATTCAACTTGCCCTGTTTGTATGAATGTTTGAGTGTTTGTAGGATTGTCCCACATTAATTGAAATTTGACCCCGATCCTGATCACTGATTGAACTGAAATTTGGAACACACCGTTAATCCTACTGCCATTATAAAACTGCGTATTCCATGATCTTGAAAAATTCAATTTGACCGCTGCTAAAAAATGGCTGAATGGCTTGACTTGGAGAATACACTACATTATGAACAACATAAATTCGAGAAGGTTGCCGCCACTAAATGGTTGACTATGTAAAACAAGGCTCTGTGGCTGACATGACTGAGTATTGGCTTGTCTTTTGAAATTGCAATTTTTTGAACTTATATCTGTGAATAAAATCAGTGCGTTTTGTTGTGTTTGCTAAACTGATTTGAATGTTGAGAAAAAATAAATAAATTATCTTTTAGATAACTCGTCTTGCTCAAACCTCTGTAGGGGAAGGAGGCGGGACCATCATCATCATCATTTGATACCCATATTGATGGGGCTTTGAAAAAAATGGCGCCATTTTGTGGTGGTGGCCATTTTGATTTCACATTTTTCATAAATAACTGTGTTCTACTAATCAAGCCCTTTCATGTGATCCCCATATTGATGAGGTTCTGAGAAAATATGTAATCCCCCATTTTGTAGTGGCCGTCATCTTGGATTTGCATTTTTCATAAATATCTGTATTCTACTTGTCAAGCCCTTTCATTTGATACCCATATTGGCTATTCATTATGGAATTATTATCAATCAAAAATTAAAAATACTCCGGATAATCGAGTCTAAAATTCCGGATAATCGAATCCCGGATAATCGAGTCTCCGGATGATCGAGTCCGACCTGTATTCTGAAGAAAGCCTAAATTGTCCATGGATCGATATGATGACAGTAAACTCAAGCAATGATAAATGCAACACCTACTTGAGAACTCGAATGTTTTCATTCAAAAATGGTGATTTCTAAAGCCGGACAAACCATGATCATTTTTTGGAAAAACCATGATCAGAGATGGTCAAACCGTGATCATAATAATAATGATTAAAGAAAATCATTAAAAAAACATGAAAATTTGAATAATTCAACACCTTATGGTAGTATTAGCAACTAGAGACTTGGGGCTTTTCAACAAACCCAAACTCGTATCGATTCTGTGTGATTTTCATGAAGAAAACTCGATTTGCATTTACTAGTTGCGTAAAAACACCCCAAATCGGACAAACCAAGATCATTTACCCAATGCAAATATGCTTAAGCGTTCCTGTAGAACATTCCCACACAGAGATATTGTAGTTTGAATGAAAAATTATCCCTTTGTTTTGATGATGAATAATTCAATAAACAACCATCGCACCACAAATCGAAAGGCAGTTTTGAAAACGCTAATAAATTCTGCACAAGGATAATTTGTTACTTTGACGGAAAACAAATTATTTAAATTTGTTGCATCGATTTAAAAAACGTGCCAAAAACAGGATTTTTATAGTGCTTTACAAAATCCGCTGTAGTTTTGCAAATATCGCTGCAAATTCTAATGTTTGCAGGCAATTTTTTAGTCAAGTGTATTCCTTATACATTTGTGAACGTTTCATATTGATACGTTTAACCGTTTATTCTAGCCATTTTCTCAAAATTTGGAGTAAATTAGAGAAGCATTCAATCGCAAATCGTAGCAGAAGTACGAAATCTTACGCGACTCTTAGAATGAACGACTCGTATCTTTCATTCTGCAAACTGCAAACGTTAGAACTTACAGCGATATTTGCAGAATTACAGTGGATTTTGTGAAGCGCTATAAAAATCCTGTTTTTGGCACTTTTTTGAAATCGATGCAAAAAATTTAAATGGAAATCGCCTCTAAGATTTGATTCTGAAGAAAGTATAACACACTAAATTCTCCAGCCGTCCAAGAATAGCAAATTTCCTATCCTGCTGTCTATAGAATTGAACAGAAATTTACAAGTAATGAAATTTTACTTCATAAACCTAGTCACATCGAAAGTCATACAATAATACTCCATTGAATTAAAACACGCTTGTTTAATATTGAATGTACAAGTTATAAAAATGAAACACTCCATACAACTTAAATAAAAGTTAGCGCAACTTTCTCCATTCGTATAACCGCACTGCAGCATACAACACACCAACCACCATCTGTTCTCTTGTTGATGAGCCACAACCACACTCCATTCCACTTCTGCTCTCCCCCGTATCCAAAGTATATATGTGCTTATTTAAGTGCACCCATCTTTGACTCCTCTTAGTTTTATGCTTTCAATTATCTCGGTGTGTGTTGTGTGTCATTCCCCCTTCGAAGTAAGCTCCCCCTTTTCGACCAAACCGACTTGACGCCAGAGATTACCCATAAAACAACAAAATAACGAGCATTGCAGCCTCTCCTGCCTCGCTTTGAGCTCCCCCCACACCGTGTGTCGGATAATTGTAATAATCGTTAAAGGACCCTTTGATATGATTCGTGAAATTCAACTTTCAACAAAAACGTGAAATTCAATGCTCGGAGATGCCCGGTTACGGACCCCACTGTGGATGGCGAAGAAAAAACACTTAAACTGAAGTGATGTCGATTGAGAATACGACCATTTTGTTGCGCAAAACAAGAATTAAACACAATTGCTATGTTGCGACTTCGGTAATGTGTTGGGGTGTTAAGCGTTGATGGGTTTCCTAATTGGGGGAAAACAAACCAATCGTTGTTTCATTGTGGAAAACTTGCTCCCCATCCATATTGATTCGGTACAAAACGCAAGTGGAATGGACCAGAGTTGAAAGCAAACACATTCGTTCATGGTTAGTGCCAGTAAAAAAAATGGAAAGCTTCAATCCGAATACGGAGGAAAACAATGTAACCGCCATGGGGAAAGTAGACACAATCCAACATATATGTTTCCACAGAAGCTTCTCGTATTTCAGTGTCTTTTTTCCCTTTCATCCCCAAACACGCTGCTCAACATGTGCTTGTCTTTCGCTGGAACACTTCGCATACTCTATACTGGCACAAAACAACATTTCATTTCAACTTTTTGTGGCAGTCTCTGTTTTCGAAATGCTGACGAGCCAATTTTTATCAGCATAATTAAATGTCAATTTCTCGGACTGTTGCCTTTCTTGACTTGACTTTTCCCATTCTCGGGGGGAGGGGAGGGCGGTTCTGCTTATCACGTTGGTGCTAAATTGGCTGCTTGCGTTGTTTCACATTTCGGGTTCGAGAGCAGAGGATCGAATCACTGTTGCGGTAATGGAAGCAGTTTTGGGAATTAGGATGTGCTCCGTTGAGTCGAGCTTGAGTTTGCATCCGCGCCAGGGTGGTGGGAAGGGCTGCCTCGTTAGAGAAGCGGAAAGAAATGACATGTCAAACGATACGTTTGGGATTCCTTCGGCATCCTTTTTCCGCTTACAGCCGACAAAAAGATTCATTCGATCATTCAACGCCCTATGAGAAAAAAATATCGCATTACGACTCCAGCATCAATTACAATCCCTTTAAAGCACCACAATCAATCGTTAAATTCTATTGGAATTGCCTTTCGCTGAATGAATGAAATTTCGATAGGCTCTGCCACCCTCTGCTGTCCAGAAGCTCCAAATTCTAACATATCGCACCGCATCATTCGCAATGAAAAGCGAAAATATAAAACCATGAAAACATGTGGAACGCTTTGCTGAAAATTTAATCAAATGTTTCCGTTTCGAAGACCCTTTGTGCGGCCCCATTTTTCCACATCGAATATGTAAAGCCCCACCCGCGCTTATTGGTTTTGATGGTGATGATGGGGTGTGCACTCCCATTCCACACCAATAATAGATGTCGACCATTACGGCGTGTAGTTGTTCGGTACACGCGATATGTATCCCACACATGATGGATGGATCCGGACCCGGACGTGAATGACTCGTGGTTTCTTTTTTTTTATTTGTACCCTTCTCACACTTTCCTCCCATACGGCTTCTAATGGGTGCCCCACTATGATGCTGTCTGTAAATCCGTTTAGACTACACAAAGGCAGCGATAAATCAGCATCGATTACATTCGATGTTCAACATTGCCGGCCCGGAAATGGGAGAGGTCGTTGTTGGAATTGAAATAATTGTTTTAACCCTTTCGATTCCGCTCTATTATTGTGTTTAATTGAACCTTGACTGGAACCAGAATGGGAGTTTATCGTTTTCAATAGTGAAATCATCTGAAGGCCGTGTGATCAGTGAAAATACAAAATTGTAACATGTGATCGTCGGTTGTGTGTGTTTAAGGTGTTATTTTATATTTATTTTATTTTGCAGAAGTTCTTTTATCCCATTTGTTTATTTATTTAGGCTCATTAGCATTTGAGGGCCCTGAAGTTCCTTTTTGAAAGGGTTCATCACATCCTTTTTCTCGAAAATATTGAAACACAGATGATAAAAATGTACTGCTTTATTGTATCCAAATATTTTAAACCATATAGGGTAAATGATCTTGGTTTGTCCAGTCGAAAATATGATCATGGTTTGCCCACTTTTTTGAATGCTCTTATTCAGCGCTCCTGTGTCAAATAAGGCCTTCGTATGTTTCGAAACATATAAATGAAATTGCCTTTTACATGATTTATAGTAGTTTGAAAGTATATTTTTACGAAATCACATGTTTTAAAGGATTATAAAATACACCTTCTATTTGTGTCAATGCGCCCCTCATTCGAGCTAACTTTTAATCGATCACCAGATGATTATTTGGCACGTATTCAGACCTTTTCTGGATTACAACACTTATAAATATTGTAAACATCATGCTTGCTCACCATATGTATCTGATTTACATAGCTAAACCATTAAATTGACGCATTTTGATGAACTCAATTCTGATCATGAGTTGTCCAATTCAATAATGTTGTTTTGTCCACATGATTTCTATGACAACCGCTTGGCGCGCTGCAGTTTGTTTATGTTTGTTTATGGTGTGCTTCGCGCATAGCAGAAGTATGGTTTTTCTATGTTGATTGTGTTGAGGTGAACACTTCTAAAATGCCCAAGAAAAGGCAATATTCTGAAGAAAGCCTAAATTATGAATGAATCAATATGATGACAGTAATCTCAAGCAATGATAAATGCAACATCTAATTGTGAATTCTTATGTTTTCATTCAAAAATGGAGATTTCTAAAACCGGACAAACCATGATCATTTTTTTGGGCAAACCATGATCAGAGGTGGTCAAACCATGATCATAATTCTTCTTTAAGGAAAATCGTTAAAAAAACATAAAAATTTGAATAATTACAACACCTTATGGTAGTATTAGCAACTAGAGACTTGGGGCTTTTCAACAAACCCAAACTCGTATCGATTATGTGTGATTTTCATGAAGAAAAATCGATTTGCATTTACTAGTTGCGTAAAACACCCCAAATTGGCCAAACCAAGATCATTTACCCTATAATAGAATGTGTAGACAAATTAATTATTGATATTATTGACAAATTTCATGCCAACTCGACTGACCATTGCACAATGGTCCAGGGGATGCATTTAAGTGGAAATTAGCATCTAGAGCTCGACAGTTATTCTCTAGACAAAAACTATCTTTGCATGTTGTTGCATATGAAAGAGCGCTAATTTTGATGTTGTCAAAAATAGGGTGACCAACATTTACGATAAAATAAAAATTCCAACTTTCTTATCTTTATAGACAGAGGTAAAGATAGTTCTACAATGTTATAGTCTCAGTTATTTGAGAAAACTTTTTAGAACAAAGTTTTTTTGTATCTCTTGAGAAAACCGAGATAACATTTATATTGCAAATTTTACATGCAATCTGTCTTCAAAAGACTTTTAGAGCTTACTAAGACAAACATTTGGCGATGCAGAACCTGTCAATATCTCAACTCTATTCAAAGTTAATGATATTTCCTCCCAAAAAAACACGCTCTCTTCATTCGCTTGTCATTCTTTTTTGGAAATATCGGATATAGCGCTTTTTATTCTAAGTTTCATTAGGGTGAACATGAAATACGGGTTTTTTGCTCTATCTTTTATATTTCAAATCCTACATCAAAATTGTATTAGAACGACTTTTAGAGCTTATCATGACAAATGTTTTGCGATGCAGAACTTGTCTTAGTCCTACTTACAGTTATTGATGCTTTTTCACCCAAAAACTCATGATTTCAATTTTAGTTTACACAAATACAAAAAATAACATAGTTCTGGAAATCCCATATTATATAGAGTCAAGTATGCCCTTTCAAATGCCGTCACCGAACATTTTGAATGAGAAGCGAATGAAGAGAGCATATTTTTTGGGAAGAAATATCAACATTGAGTAGAGTTGAGATATTGAAAAGATCTGCATCGAAAAATGTTTGTATTAGTAACCTCTAAAAGTCTTCTGAGGACAGTTTGCATGTAAAATTTGCAATATAAAAGTAATAGCAAAAAACCGTTTTTTTTGGTGATCCGGACGCAACATAGAAAAAAACGCTATATTGGATATTTCAAGAGATAGAAAAAAACTTTGTTCTACAAAGATGTCTCAAATAGCTAGGACTACAACATTGTCGAACTAAAGGGTGTGTCACATCAAATTGAATCACGGAAAAAACGCTGTAGAAATTTAATTTTTAGGAATTATATCTTCAGCTGTCGCTTATAATCAGATAAGAGTGTATAGATCACGTTGGCCATGCTTCACTGTCAATTTTTCGTAAATTTGGAAAAATGTCGTCGAACGAAAAAGAGCGTCGTGAATTAATCCTGCGAACTCATTTCGAGAATCCGGAGTTGTCACATCGGGACATCGGTAAGATGCTGGGAATCGTCCAATCCACGGTCAGCAGAGTACTAAAACGATACTTCGAGAACCTAACCATCGACCGGAAGGTGAAGAACGGCAAAAAGGGATGCTCCGTCAGTGAAAAAGATCACAAGCGCGTAGTTAAGCAGTTTAGACGTGATCCGAGAAGTTCGGTCCGGGATGTCGCCAATAAGCTGAATTTGTCAAGTTCATTCGTCCAGCGGACCAAGCAGCGGGAGGGCCTGTGTACATACAAGGTTCAGAAGGCTCCTAACCGCGACGAAAGGCAAAACATGGTGGGGAAGACGCGAGCCCGGAAGCTGTACACCGAAATGCTGACGAAGCCGCATTGCCGGGTAATGGACGACGTAAGCTACGTCAAAGCGGACTTTCGTCAGCTGCCGGGCCTGTTGTTCTTCTCCGCAGGGGACAAATTCAGCGTTCCGGAGGAGATTCGCAAGCAGAAACTATCCAAGTTTGCCAAAAAGTACATGGTGTGGCAAGCGATCTGCTCTTGCGGAAAGCGGAGCGCCCCCTTCGTGATGACCGGCACGGTAAACGGGCAGGTTTACCTTAAGGAGTGCCTACAGAAGCACTTACTACCACTATTGAAGCAGCACGAGGGCCCGACTATCTTCTGGCCGGATCTCGCTTCGTGCCACTATTCAAAGGACGTGTTGGAGTGGTACGAAGCCAACGGGGTCACCTTCGTGTCAAGGGAAATGAACCCGCCCAACGCGCCGGAGCTTCGCCAATAGAGAAATATTGGGCGATTATGAAGCAGGCCCTCCGGAAGAACCCAAAAGTTGTCAAATCGGAGGTGGACTTCAAAAGAAAATGGATTTCTGTTCAAAAAAGTCACAGGAGGGTTGTGTCCGAGACACGACCGCATAATTGACGTAGGATTCCGTTAGGTTATCTGTTGATTTTGGATAATTACATCCTTAAACTCTTTGATAATGATTAGGTGGACCTGAAAAGGTTGTTGTTGGGTATTGTTTGTTCATTCCACCAGTGTTTAACGGTGATGATGACAGAAGGATGATAAACAGTCGTTGGATGGTGTGTATCAGATAAAGGACACCGAAGTGGAACGAGATATGATGAGAACCGCCCTCTGTGATCCTAGACGAGATGCCTCTTGTGATATGTATTGTTGAAATAAAGAAAAAAAAATCACCAATGTAATATAAGATAATTATTAATACCGAACACAATTATCAATTTTTCTTATCAGTAAAAACATGTTACTTTAATATAGCGAAAATATATTTGAAATGGGAAAGGTAATTTTCTTTTATAATTTTTACTTTCTGATTGTTTATTCAACCCAATGCGAATTTTAATTGGACTAACAATACCTAATACTATATGTACTATATGTAGTGAGACTCTATGTTGTACGGGAAAGGGTTAACACAACGGCTATCGTATACAATTTTACACCTACCCTTGTGCTAAATTTTTCACAATACACGATCGGACATTGATATGGAGTTTCACGAAGCAACCACCATTAAAGTTCCAAATTTAAATTTTATTTGCAAGAATTATTCGTATCACTCTTCTTACTTGCAATATAAAAATGCGCCCGACTTTCATGTATTTGCAATGCCAATTTTCATCAGGCAGCTTGGTTTTGTTGTCTCTGTTTGGGTACACATCTCGGCGGGAGCAAAAGCTCCCCCTACTTTCATGTATTTGCAATGCCGATTTCCCCTAGGCAGCTTGGTTTTGATGTCTCTGTTAGGGAACCGCCACATGTGTCGTCAATTTCGACCAATCAGAAGTGGGTATTTCCGTTAGGATAGGGGTTGAGATTTTTCAATTGTTTGATAGTTAGTTTAATGATATATATTATTTAATTCAATATAAAAAATTGTTATGGAGTGCCGAAATCGATTGACGCAAAAATTTCATCAATCCATCATGAAATGACTGAGCAATAAGCGTTTGAAATTGGACAATTTTCACGATGTACTCGATTCTCGATTTTCAATTTGTACCCCAATATGTTCCCGAAAGACGTAATCCTACGTCAAAAAACTACAATCTGACGTTGTACAGAACCTTATGGACGGGATAAAGAGGAAGGTGCGAGCATACGGGCTTGGGCTCGAAGTATGAATAAAAAGAAAATGCCAAAAGTTGTTTAGTAGTTTTTATTTTACTGTCTAAAATTTTCAAAAGGATCGGTCTACTGGGCGAATTTCTACAGCGTTTTTTCCGTGATGCAATTTGATGTGACACACCCTTTATATTTACCTCTATCTATAAAGATAAGAAAATTAAATTTTTTATTTCACCGAAAATTTTGGGCACCCTATTTTCGACAACATTAAAATGAGCGCTCTATCATGTGTAACAACTTTGTCGAAGACAGTTTTTGTCCAGAGAATAACTGTCGAGCTGTAAATGCTGATTTCCACTTAAATATATCTCCTGGACCATTGTACATTGGTAGCACCATCTCAGATAGCAGTGAAACTTTGTGGGTGTATAGACATGGGTCATTCAAGTAACTTTGCATACTTGAAATCTTCAAAGAAGTAATAGACTGCATTTTGAAAGGGGCAAAAACAAATTCTTATTTTTTTATAAAAATTTCTAACTCAATTATTATAGCTACAAAATTCTGGTCGAAAGATAAAATGTAGAAAATTATTCAAATTTTGATAAAAAATACCAAAAATTAAAAAAAAAACTCACTGAAAAAAAATAGTTTTCAAAATTGAAATTTATTTTTCTCAAACACGTATATTTTAAAAATTCTCAAAAATATTTATATGTATAGCCCTTACAATTTCCAACAAGTCATCCATACATCGGAAGATGCGTTTTCAACATTTTCGGTCCCTAAAAATTTTTACATGCCAAATTTGGTTCCATTTGCTTGATTAGCTCTCGAGTTATTAAGCATCCCTTTAAGAGAGGAGGGAAAAGTGCCCATCCATCATAACCAACCTCTATTTGCCAAATTTGGTTCCGTTTACTTGATTAGTTCTTGAGTTATGCAAACCTCCTCTTTGAGAGGGGTGAGGTGTGTCAAATCACCATAGACACATTTATTGCTAAACCTCCATATGCCACATTTGGTTCTATTTGCCTTATTAGTTCTCGAGTTATGCGGCAATTTGTGTCACATGTCAAACGTGACAATTTACACCCAAAAATGTTACTTTTTCATGAGTCTTCATCCAATAATGCCAAGAGTTCTCATCTTCCGATGTATGAATGACTTGCTGGAAATTATAACGGTTATTAATATATTTTTTTTTAAATTTTCGCAAACATACCGTTTTTGAGAAACATGAATTTAAATTTTTTAAATATTTTTTGCAGAGTTTTTTTTAATTCTTTTTGATGTAAATTTAAACAAGAAGTAGTCTAATTCTTTTTTTGAATATTTAAATTATGCAAAATTGCTTAAATGACCCTTGTGTTTACACCCACAACGTTTCATTGCCATCTGAGATGGTGCTGTCAACTCCTAAGACGAGTTGGCATGAAATTCGTGTAGTATTAAATTCAATTGCACTTAATGACAATATTTATTTCGTTTTTATTGCCACAAAACAAATGAACATTTTTTTCGGAAACTCTCTTCGAAATTAAAGTCTTAACCATAACAAAGGCCTGTAATTAAATTTAACGCGAAACTTGGTTCAGATCCATCTGAAACATTGCAGTTGATGAAAGAATGCCAGAACATATTTGCGCAATGGCAAAAACGGCATAAATGTTTCGAAAGGTAAAGTGACCCTCGAGGATAGTTAAATGACACCGATATAGTGTGCGTACGATACACTTGAACTAACATATCACGCTACAAAAATAATTTCCATTCTTTGGTGAAATTTCGTTTAACCTTTCTATTTAAAACAAGTTGGCAATTTTGATTGGCAATGTTGAATGAATGCATACGGAAAAGCCGCCGTAGTTCTGAACGAATGTGGCTAGTCGCTTCCGGAAACTGCAGCAACCTCATCGCAATCAACGATGCCCGAAAAGAAATAGTCCAATGAATTTGTCAGTGGAAGGTCAAACTTAATTTTTCTGGAACCTTTTCATAAATGCGATTTCTGTGTTTTTGTTTTCCCCGCGAGTTAGAGTAGTTTAATCGATTCACAAGTTTTTCAGCTTTTCCGTGATTTGTTTTCAGTGTTCATAAACTGGCCTATGCGCAAAGCATGCCACTTAATATCGATGGTTTTGGCAATAATATTCTGGGCAGAGTAGAGAGAACAACTGATTTCACGTGCTACGGACCCGATTCATCTACCTTGTTCCTGTTCCATACATTTTCGCACTTATTCCGGCACTAGGAACTTCGAGAACCGAAGAACTAAAAATCACTTGTTTCTACATCGTTAGTTTTTGACTGTTGTTAATTTTTCCAACGATCGCTAAAAATATTGACTGTGTTTTTTGTGTTAGTAACCTTGGCAGTGTTGCCAAAATTATTTGCATCGTTCTTCGCCATAGTAAAACATTTTTCTCCCCTTACGAAAAAGATTAGGCCCATTTTTTTTATTTTGCCCTTTGGGGTGTTACACCAAAGTAGGATGCTCCGAATAAGAGCAGATTATATATTTTGTTGGAAGCTGAGACTTTTTGAAATATATTTCAGAGACATGATCATTAAAGAATTCAGAAATGTATGTCTTCTTGTTTTTGAGTTATATATTCATCTAATATCATACCTAATGTTTTGTTTAAAAATGGTATTCTTTGGCAACATAGTCAAATTAGAAAAATGTAAAGCAATGCTCCCTTGGCCGAGTGGTTAGCGTCACAACTAACATGCCGGGTGTTCGGGTTCGATTCCCGTTCTGGTCGGGGGAATTTTTCGTCAAAGAAATTTCCTCCGACTTGCACTGTGATCACGCGTATTCTAGAGCTTGCCACTCAGAATGCATTCAAGGCGTGTTACTTGGCATAGAAATCTCAACTAAGTACTAATAAAAATGACGCAAGTAATACTACGTTGAGACGGCGAAGTTCCTCTAGGAACGTTAGTGCCATTGAAGAAGAAGAAGAAGAAGAAAGCAAAAACGGATGCACCTACCTTATGGTTTTTTTAGATTTTATGCAAAAAAAGAAGCTGAGATTTTCAACAAAATTTGGTTGACGGAAAAGAATCCTTTATTAAATAAAAGACGGGTGGGTAATGTCGGGGACATAACCGGAGTGACGTAGGACTATACAAAGGGGAAAGCTTTTGTTAAATATATATTTTAAATATATTGTTTTATTTTCTTCTCCTACGTGAATACCTACCTATCTACCTTAAAAATGGATTAGTTTACTGTTTACTCTTCATGAATATGTTGATGGTTCTGAAAAGAACCTTTGGTGTTGTGTTTTTGTTATCACTCGATATTCCCATCTTGTTCGGTTAAACCTTCCTGTTTAGCTATTGCGTTTGCCACTCGCCACAGCTTTCACAGTTGGAAAATTTCTTCCCACATGTTGTTCAGAAAATTACATTTGATGCGACGTGCCGGAGAAACACTTTGCCACTCACTGAAACTAATTGTTGCCTTGATGAGCGCCGAACCGAAGCTGCTCTGTTCATGATGCGGGTTTTCTGATTGTCGTGAGCAGCTTTGCAAGCCAATTCGAGCACTCCGACGGCCGAAACTCTATAATCGCTGTTGGGTATACTGGTGCTCCGGCACCAATCCGTTCGGCCTAGTTACCCTTGCGGAGCAATCAGTGAATGCGACCAACAGGGAACTGGGAACACGGTTCGAGTGAGACTTTGCCTTTCCCTAAACTTGTCCTCCTTTGTTACGTCCACGATGCCGATGCCGTACAACCACACGGGTTTACGGTTTGAAAGAAAATAAGAATTTTTTTTTTTTGGGTCCGCGTGTTTCATACTCTAGCGGTACACACTCACAGGATAGAGACAAATCGGCAGACTCAGCCAGAGGGGCGAGTCCAACGAGACGAACGAATGAGCGTTAAAAGGGAGCGATGGCAAAAAAATACATTCATTACGATTTGTTCGCTCGTTGGATTCACATGCAGGCTAAAAAGGGTCCTTTTCAGGATCACAAAATTATGTTCAATCTAAAGAGTTTATTGTTTTGTTATCACTCGATATCCCCATCTTGTTCGGCTAAATCTTGCTGTTTAGCGATTGCATTTGCCACTCGCCACAGCTTTCACAGTTGGAAAATTTCTTCCCATCCAGCTTTGTGACATGTTGTACAGTAAATTACATTCAATGGCACGTCGCATTACCACCACTCAGTATCGGATTGGAGGTAATTTTAACCTGTAATTGAACATTTGCGATGACAGTGGTACAGTGTCGACCTTCAATGTGAGGTCATAATTTGGACCCCGAACTCTATGTTTACAAAAATGTCCAACTAAATATGTCACATTACAGGTCCGTCCAATTAGCTAAATGTCGAGATAAGAGTAAATTACTGTACTTTCAATCTAGAAGCAATTTAAGAATTGGTGGAAATCAATAAGCTCAGAACAACTGCCAAATTCACATACTCATCATATCCTGGCAAACAAATTATGAAAAAATCAATTTGTGTTTTATTATTATTTTGGATATTGTTTTAGAAAGCATTGAACTGTATTTCCTAAACTCTTTTTTGGAAGGTTTAATGGCCCTGAAAAGCGCCTTGTTTTATGGAATGGTTCCAATTTAGAAAATTTAGTACTCGTGGTTTTGAAAAAAACCATTTCGAACGCCCTCGATGCCGCCTTGTTCTGGATTTGCCACCAAAGCAGTGCGTATAAAGAACAAACTTTTTTCTTCTGCTACCTGATGCCGTTTTGCGATTGCGTTTGCCACTCGCCACTCGCTGAAACTGCCTGTTGTCTTGATGTCCACCGAACCGAATGTGTTCTGTTCCGAATGCGGGTTTTCTTATCGTCGCGAGCAGCTTTACCAGCTAACTCGATCACTTCGGCGGCCGAAACTATATAACGCCGGCTAGGTGGACTGGTGCACTGGTACTAACGCGCTCGGCCTAGTTACCCTTGCGGGGAACTTCAGATCAACACGGTTCGAGCGGGATTTTGCCTTTCCCTTCACTTTTCCTCCTTTACCATGTCCAGACATGGCTGCTTGTGTTGGTTTGTTGATGTGTTGTGATGCGAACCGATGTGGTGTACGGTTTGAATGAGAATGATCGTTACGGAAGGAAGGAAGGAAGGAAGGAAGGAAGGAAGGAAGGTCTTGTATTATAGAGACTTTAAACTTTTGCAGTTCATTCGTCTCTAGCCTTGAGAAAGGCCCTTTGAAAACTCTACTCTACTCTATTATTCTACTCCAGCGCTACCACCTCCGCCCTCTTGCCTTGAGAAAGGCACTCGATCCCTCGCCGTCCAGCTCGTCCAGCAACGATTTTGTCCAGTCGGTGTCCACACAAAGAATGATCGTTACGGCAGCGGAGCGGGAATTTTTAAGCTGACTGGCTGGCTCGAGAATTACGCATGTGTGAGACTGCGACCAATGTTTCGTTCATTTTTCTCTTCTTCCTTTCCTATCGTGCTTCATTCTATTTCGCTGCTGCCGCTGGTTGCCCGTTTTGGTCGGTACGATTTGAGGAGCACAAAATGGACCATTCAAAAATGGGCACATAGTGCATTTTGACAATGCTTGATATTTCACAATTATTCAATTATTTATCTCAAGAAAAATGAAATGTTATTCGTAATGATAAATGCGTAGATATATTTCCTATCAATTGATGCAAAAACCTTTGCGATCTATTGAGAAATGCTCGAGTTAGAAGCGTTCCAAATCTTGCATTTTTTCCTACTTGTTCAGTGCCTAGATTTCCATTTCACCCCCTATATCTTCCGGTTAGACGTAGTCCTACGTCAAAAATCTTGTGAGGAGGAAGGAAATACCCCGGAAAGAAAACGAGGAAACGAGTTGGACGGCGTAAATTTTGATTTTTTCCCTTCACGGGAACATTCTGAATTGTGGATGTTTACAATCTTCGTGGGAAGCTTTTTGGACACATTTTCTACATCATGCGAAGGGATGTAGACTCGATACTCGAACGTAAAGTGCTTTTCGGTAATCTGAGTGAGTCATTTCTATTTTTAACATTCATATGTTATATCCTGTTTTCTCATATTCAACTTTTTGACCACATCCCTGACCGAAGCATTGGTATTTCACTTAAATGCTTTCACGGCATGCTTGTGATCCTCATCATTAGTAGAACATCCATTCTGACCGCATTTCTCCTTCCGTTCGATGATCAGAGTTTCGTAGTAACGTTGAATCACACGACCCACTGTTGTCTACACTGTTCCGAGTACGACACGATGTCCCGATGAAATAGTTGAGGATTTTCCAGGTACATACGCAATATCAATTCGAGACGTTACCTTTCGGGCGATGCCATTTGTTCTAATTTTCGAAAAACTGACAGCGATAAGAATACAGTGTAAACCATAAACTCTAAACTATTTCTACCCAAATTTTCAAGAGAAGATACCCAATAGGTAATTTTCTACGGCCTTTTTTCCGTGATGCAATTTGATGTGGAACACTCTTTATTTAAATTTCGACTTATTCTATTGTTAGTTTGAAGAGAACCGTTTGCTCGCGAAGGAAGAAAAAGAAGGTATAAGCATGAAAGTACAATCTCACACGAAGATCGATAGTTTTAAGGGAACCCTATCTAACCGGTCCAACACATCAGCGTTCATTTAAAGAGTTTCAATTCATCTACCATGACGTGAACCGGGAGGGAAGACCCAGGAAAAGTAACTCGAAACGATTCGGACCGCGTAAATTTTGATTTTTTTGCTTCATGGAAAATTATATCTAGTTGGCGATAGTCCAGAATGTTGACAATCCTCGTGGGAAGTCCTTTTGCTTTTCTCAATTCCTTTGCCCATTAATGTTTCGTACGTCAGACCTGCTGCGGATATCACTCCCACAATTTCTAAATCATAGAAAGGGGTGAAGACTCGATACTCGAACGTAAAGTGCTTGTCGGCAATCTTAATGAGTCATCTTTTTTTTACCATTCATATTTTATGTCTTTTTTCTCATATTCAACTCAAATCGAAAACCAGAACACTTCATCTTACTTTCTCGAGCGTTAAATGCTCATAGTAAAACATCAAATTTAAGGTGGTAGAATGCGACTTTCGATCAGCATGTGCCACGAGATATCTTCGTGGGTGTTGTAGCTGTAGAAACAGAAGCTGAGGAATTGGACGAGAATATTAAAATTACTTTTAGAACCGTCTACTGAATCGTCAATAGGTTGAACTTCGAAAGTTAGAATGAAAGATATAATTTTTGTAGCTATTTGAGACGAATTTCATGCCAACTCGTCTTAGAAGTTGGCAGCACCATCTCAAATAGCAGTGAAACGTTGTGGCATGGGTCATTTAAGCAACTTCAAATATTCGAAAAAGAATTAGACTACTTTTTGGAAAAAGACAATTTTTTTCTTAATTTTTAAAAAAAATTATAACTCAAAAACTATGATACCTAAAAAATTTTTGTCAAAAATTGAAATGTAGGAAATTATTTAAATTTTCACAAAAAAATGCCAAAATTTTTTTGAAAAAAAAAATTTCGCTGAAAAAAAACTTATTTAAAAAAATTAAATTTATTTTTCTCAAAAACGTATTTTTTTTAAATTCTCAAATATATATATATATATATATATATATATATATATATATATATATATATATATATATATATATATATATATATATATATATATATATATATATATATATATATATATATATATATATATATATATATATATATATATATATATATATATATATATATGAATAGCCCTTACAATTTCCAAAAAGTCGTCCATACATCGGAAGATGAGCACTTTTACAGGGAAAAAGTTTTTCGAACAACAACTTTTTCATGTTTTCTTTGAAAAAAATACAACTAACCCTAATTTTGTTGAAAGTCAAGATAGCGATATAGTGTATTCAACAAAGTTTTAGATCTTAAAACTTCTGTCTAAAACATCAACTTTTGATCTTTTATAGTTTTTAGAATATAAGTCATTTTTGTACCCTGAAAAAAATATGTTTTGCTCGTAACATTTTTGTGTGTAAATTCTTACGTTTGACATGTTCTTGACATGTTTCTGAGTAGAGAAAAGTTAGCAGAGCATGAAAATTGCGATAATCTATATATATAAAAATCTTGTGTCACGGTGTTTGTTACCGAACTCCTCCGAAACGGCTCGACCGATTTTGATTGAACATTGAACATCCATTCTACAAATACACAAGTAACATCAATTCATCTAAAGCAGGGAGCATCTCCGACGAGCTGGAAGCCTTTTTGAATGAGCACAATGAGTTATCGAAATTCTTCAAATCACATTTGCTCGGATTTCAAAATGACATTCACGATATTGCCATCAACCCTGATAAAAGATCAGCTGGAGAGCACGTGTGTAGATCCGAAGCACAAGCGCTGTTGGAATCATGATAGCACGGTGACACGAGAAATTTTATGCGAAGAAAAAACAATAATCTTGAATTGCGTTCATACGACCCTCGCTATGTTCTTCTTCAATGGCATTAACGTTCCCAAGGTTTTCCTTCTTAACGTAGTACTACTTG
This sequence comes from Toxorhynchites rutilus septentrionalis, assembly GCF_029784135.1. Taxonomy (NCBI): domain Eukaryota; kingdom Metazoa; phylum Arthropoda; class Insecta; order Diptera; family Culicidae; genus Toxorhynchites; species Toxorhynchites rutilus. Next base: position 27,869,981 of record NC_073746.1, on the reverse strand, counting down.
CGTCATTTTTATTAGTAAATAGTTGAGATTTCTATGAATGTATTGAATGTATTCTGGAGTGGCAAGCTCAAGAATACGCGTGACTACAGTGCAAGTCAGAAGGGTTTCTTTAACGAAAAATATCTTGCATAAACATTAGACCAACGAGACCCCGTCACAGATACTTAATTCATTATGAACATCATCTCTCATTTTGATTTAATATTTATGAACATGCGACGAAACAAACAGAGGGCGCGCTCGATGGATTTTTATGTTTATCATATGGTGATTTGACATGGTCAAGAAACGCCAATTCTAGATATCGTAAGCTGTGCCAACAATTTATGGTCGACATATACGCGAAGGTAGAGAGTGAACGACTGCAATTCTTACTACACAATCAACAAAAGCGGTGCGAGGAATAACACATTCACTTGCGAGACACTATCATGAGCAACGCCGACACAGCTTTAGTTATAGCCAGGCCAATGCGCAATGCATTGTCATGACATTGCGTGTGTGTGTTCAAACACAAAATGAAGTTCGATCGTATTCGTCCCCACATATTGTTGGTTGTATTCTGTTGAATGGAAAAAGCGCAATTTTGCATTCTGTTCAAGCTCAAGTCCAATCGAGTTGAGCAAATGTGACAACCTTGCCACGCAATTCGACGTAAACAACATTGGTCTCCATGTTCCATTTCTATGAAGCAAAAATAGTAATGGTTTTTCGGGTGGAATAAACACGCAAAATTTAGCATTAAAACACATGCAAAACAAATTTAGCATCCAAACGAAATCGAATAATAATTTTCATTCAAATTTCAACAATTTAGAATTATTTCCGGAATTATGCCGATCAGATAGAGAGTAAATTGAACCACAAATACGGATGACTCATTTTGACCATTGTTTCGCGACAAAGCGAACGAATTTAAGAGTGTAAATGTCGATTTCGATCGAATTGTAAAATCCGATCACTCATATGCATATATGAATATTGAGTTCTGCAAATCGGTGAAGAGTAATAAAAACATCCATGAATAAAGGAAGCAATATGGCTGTGTTTCAAACTTAGATTACCGATGTGAATACTCCTCGATTGAATGACAACGATAAAATAACGCGATTCCAAACAGGCCGATTAATCAGCTCCATTGAAGTTAGCTGGCGTATCGCTGTTTTCCATTTTATGAACGAGACCGAGCTGTTATAAACTAAGCCATGTTGAAAATCACATGCACGTATTTTCTAACAAGGAGACAGCAATAAATATTGATTTTCTATATTTCATTTTTTCTACTTTACGACAAACTTATATTAGTTTTTTCAGTTGACGTTTCACTTTTAAGAGATCAAACATGTCAGTTACGTTAATGAAATACACCAAGAAACATCATATAACCTTTCGTTCAAATCATTTAATTGGTTTTTTTATCGGTCATTCGATTTATTTTAAAGATCGTTAAAATATTCAAACACACTTACAATACATTAGTGTGTTTTATTCAACACCCAAAATATTCACTAGAAATAATTTATTTGGCAGAACATCGTTTGCCTGGTCAGCTAGTTTATACATAAAAATGTTACGATTTAAACATTAATAGTATTTTTTCAAAGAAAAAAAATGAAAAAGTTGTTGTTAGAATAACTCTTTCCATGTAAATGTGCCCATCGTCCGATGTATGGAAAACTTGTTGGAAATTTTAAGGGCTATTTATATCTTTTTTTTTCAGAATTTAAAAAGCATATGTTTTCGAGAAAAATGAATTTTAATTTTCAAAATATTTTTTTTTTCGATGATTTTTTTCCAATAAATTATTTGATAATTTTTAATGAAAACCAGAATAAATTCCTGAAAATTGAAATAATTTCCTACATTTCATCCTTTGACATGTGTTTCCGCAGTGGGATTTGAACGGTTTGCGCACTTGAAAAGTCGGACAGGAACTACGAGAACTGATTTTAACCACTACACTTTTTAATCACACGATTCAAAATGATATATATTTACGAAAACTTTTATTTGACTATGAATACATATACGTTTCAAGCGGTCCACTTTGGCCAACTAGTTACTTGTTTCCGTATTGATAGATATGGGAATTATGTACAAAAAGAGATTCATCTGAATTGATTTCTGTCTCTCTATCGAGATCAGTTTCTCTCCTATCTGAAACTTAATTATAGTAGATGCAGGCTGATTCTAGTGAGATGACTACATATAAGTTCACCACTGTTGTAGGGTTTTTTGATCATGAAAGTTTCGTTGCGAAAACTCTTAATATTCTAGGGTTGCTCCAACATATGCCGGCCCCTGTTGAAAGGATACACCTTTCAACCGACATATCTGCGACAAGTGCTGCTGGTGGGATGATGATGCTTCCTTATCCTCCGGAGACTGTTATTCGTCTGGTATTATCCCCACATCACGGTTGGGACATCGGACTCTGACGAGTTTTGTTCGGTTCGGCTGCCTTCCTATATTCCATGGTTGTGGTGACCTTCTTGAAGCGACGGAAATGCAGTTTTCGGGAATCCAGGGTTCATCTTGTTGTCATCGGGGTTGGGCGTACTCAATGGTGATCCATCGAAGCAGCCATGGGGGCGTTACATATGCCGGAGTAAAAAAATCCATTATTTTTTGAAAATTCAATTAATACAATACTTACAGGGTACGGAGGCTCAAAGGCCTCCGTTCGTTGCGCAGTACTGAGTACTGCGATGGAAGAACCTAGTGGTCATCTGAGCAGAGGCCGGGTACTTCAGTAGGCCCAGCTGTTTGTTGGATAGGCAGCACACATATCTTTGTGATACCTCGTTGGTACTCTCCTTCTGCTGTTCGGACGTCTACAACACGGATATTTCCATCGTCTCCATGGTAAATTTTGCTGACTCTCCCGTATCTCCATTTAAGAGGCGGCAGATTATCGTCCTTAAGAAGGACCATCGTTCCTATGGCGACGTTGTCTCGTATGCGAGTCCACTTGGTACGTGGATGAAGACCAGACAGGTAATCGATCGTCCAGCGTTTCCACAACCGCCGAAGAAGCTCTTGATTTCGTTGCCAACGATCGAGTCTGTTTTGGGGTACATCAGACAGATTGGGTTCCGGGAAGCAAGTGAGAGGACGATGGACGAGGAAATGACTTGGTGTCAAAACTTCCAAGTCATTGACTTCAGCCGTAAGTGGAGTCAGCGGTCGAGAATTCAAACAGGCTTCGATGCGGGCCAGCAGGGTGACGAATTCGTCCTGGGATAGGATCGAGTTTCCTAGGGTTCGACGGAAGTGCTGCTTGAAGGACTTCACCGCTGCTTCCCATAGCCCACCGAAATTTGGGCTGCGTGGCGGAATGAATTTAAAGGATATCCCGTCATCAGCACAACGGTTGACTATTTCTCTTTGATGTTGTTGAGAACGAAACTGCTTGGCTAATTCTTTTAGTTCCCTCACAGCACCCTTGAAGTTCTTGGCATTGTCGCATTCTATGAGGTTCGGTTTTCCTCTTCGGGCGACAAATCGATGCAGCGCTGCTATGAACGCTTGAGTGGAGAGATCGTAGACTAGCTCCACATGAACTGCCTTGGTGACAAGGCAAACAAAGATGGCTACGTAGCATTTTATTGGTGGAGCCCTGCTGGCTTTGCGATACTGGAACGGTCCACAAAAATCCACTCCAGTATTGAGGAAGGGTAACGTTGGAGTAACTCGTTCTGAAGGCAGATCTCCCATGATCTGATCGAGGGTACGAGGACGACAGCGAAAACAGTTTACACATGAGTACACTACGCTTCGTGCTAAATTTCGAATGCGAAGTGGCCAGATTTTTTCCCGGACACATGCTACAAGCAGCTGAGGACCGGCGTGAAGATTTTTCAGGTGATAGTAGGTCACAATAGACGTAGTTAGTGGATGTCGTGCAGGTAGGATTATCGGATGTTTAGTGTCTTCGGATATGGCCGCATGCCTGAGTCGGCCACGAAGTCTTGGAATGCCGTTGATCAGAATTGGTGCAAGTGTTCGTAGATCAGAGTGTGAGTCAACCTGGCCATTTTTAGCCACAGCAGCGATATCCTTGCTGAAAGACTCGAGTTGTGCCAGTCGAACTAGGTTGTTGGAGGCTTCCGCAAGTTCTGAAGCTTGTGGGAAACCATATCGTCGATTTGAGCGATTGATAAGTTTGCTGTTATGAATGAAGCGACGAAGAAATGCAATGAGACGAACAAGCGCCGGAAACGACGATCGTAAGAAAAAGATTTCATTCGGAGGGTGCACCCGCACTGGCAGAGAAACTGTCCTTTCTTCCAGCATTTCTGACGGCAATTCGACGGAAGTTGGTGGAATTAGAGGTGGCCAAAAACGCGATGGTTGGCTGAGCCAGGGTGGACCATTCCACCAGGATGCGGTTTCTTGCAATTGTGCTGGCCGCATACCACGGGAAATTATGTCTGCAGGATTTTCGATGCCTGGAACGTGCGCCCAAATACCGCTTTGTGTGAGATTCTGCAGAGGCGTCAAAGACCACCCGTAATTTGGTGGTTGTACTATCCACCTTCTCTACTCCATGATGAGGTAAGTAGTAAGACGGAAATGTGTTATCCGTGTCGTCGATCTCACGCATGTGATTGAGTTGCAAATATTCAGCAACAAATGAAGTGTACGCTTCTTTGAGTGGGAGGTTCGCATCAAGTCTGCGTTCAAGGGCAAGGAACCTTCGAGTGGCTATTTCCTCGGAACTCCCGAGTTGAGACAATATATCTGGGCGTTTCGGTAAGGTAACGACAAATCTTCCAGATTCGTCACGAAAGGTGTTAGCAACAAAATGCTCGCAGAAAGTTCCATCTGGGGATCGTATACTATTGAACCAACAAGATTCTATTTCCCAGAAGCGAGAAATTGGATCATCGACTGATTCTGCGCTGCACACGTGAGCTAACTTGTGTTGGGTACGAGGGTGGTGAGCTCCTATTTTTCCGGATGCTACCCATCCGAAAACAGTATTTTGAAGAAGTGGCTTCTCAGGGCCCAGTTTTATTAATCCTTCAAGAAGAATATCGAAATATAGTTCCATTCCCAGAAGCAAATCTATTGGCCCTGGCGCATAGAACATTGGATCAGCCAGTATGACTTCGGATGGAATATTCCAAGTTGACGAATCAACAGGGTTCACTGGAAGCTCACGAGTGATTTTCTTCAATATTTGACAAGATTCCTCAACCGTAAATTTCGTACAATGAGATCCTATCCGAACGTCAACAGCATGATACGACACGACGAGAGTGTTTCCAACTCCACCAATTTCTTGGCGATTTGGATAGCGACGAAGCTTTAATTTCTGGACCATGTTTTCAGTAATTAAGCACAACTGCGACGCAGGATCCAACAGTGCCCTGGCCCACAGGGCGTCTCCACCAGAACCGAAAACCTTGATGATTGCGGTTTGCAGCAGAACTGTAGCAGGCATTCTTTGACTGCTACCAACGAGAGTGGTGGACACGAGGCTAGTTTGGGTCGAGGTTGAAGGCAATTGAGATTCTGTCGACGATGATAACCGTGGTTGTGACGGTTGGTTTGATAGGTTGGACTGATCAATTTGATGCGATGGCGAAGTGGGCAAAACAGCAGTGGTGTTTGGTTTCGATTGAGTGGACAAGCGATCTTGCGATGGGTGGTGGAGCATAGTGTGATGCTTTTGGTTGCATACTCTGCAAGAACCAGAAGAACAATTTCTGAGTAGGTGGGAGGAGGAAAAACAGTTGATGCACAGATTTTTCTTTTTCACCTGTTCGAAGCGTTGGGCTACCGACAATTTCTGGAATGATTCGCACTTGAATGGCGAATGCGGTGATTTCAAACAAAAAGGGCATGAGCCAGGTGATGATGTGGTATTGGTAGTTGTGTGGACTGTATTTATCTTAGATTTCTGTGATCTATTTGAATCGAATCTGACTGGATCGACCGAACGTGACTTCGACAATGTCAAAGATTGTAACACTGTAAGCTGTGTGCGAAGGAATGTTATTATATCATTGTATTTGGGAACTTCCGTGGATTTGTGTTGAATTTCCCATTGCTTCAACGTCGACGCATCTAGGCGACTACAAATCATATGTGCCAGCAACACACTCCAACCGTCCGTTAGAATGCCTATCTTCTCGATCATGCACAGATTCCGCTCGAAATCGTCAACTAAATGCATTAGTGATTCGTAACATTCCTTTTTTATTGGTTCAATCGAAAAAAGACTATCAATATAGGTTTTTACAATCAACTTTTTATTGTCGAATCGCTTTTCCAGCAGTGCCCAAGCAACAGTATAATTTGCGGCTGTGTGTTCGACGGATTCGATAACTTTCCTGGCATCTTTAGAAAGAGATGCAACGAGATACGACAGTTTGTCTATTGGCGACAGTTGGGGATTCGAGTCTATGAGTGATTTAAAAGTGTCCCGGAAGGTTATCCATTCTGAAACACATCCGTCAAAGGTTGGTAGTTTAACTTCGGGAAGCATAATGCGCGAAAAAGAGTGGTCTGTTGAAGTTGTACTACCAATAGAAGTGGTAGGGAAATTTATTTGTAACCTTTTTATTTCTCTCTTCAGAAAGCTAACCACTCGCACATAATCTTTTTCAAATGCACGTCGAACAAGACGATTTGTTTCTTCTACGACACTTGTTGTTTCTGCATCCTTCACATCTTTTTCGGACCTATCGGCTACATCTATACACATTTCAATTTTTAACCGATTCGCCTGAAATTCAGTATAAAAACATTGTAATATCTCAGCTTGTTGCTTCCATCCCTCAAGTTGTTCACTGTCGCGGTCAGCTTCGAAGTTTTCCATAAAATCTTTTAGATTTTCCATGGTGTCGAGATAAAAATGTTCTTGACGAGTAAGTTCTCTCAAATTCAGTGCCATTTTTCACGAATCTGCAACCGTTTACGAAATCTACTCAACTCCTCACCTACGTTCACCAGAATTTACCACTAAGCAATAAGCGAACCAGAGCACAAGCTACCAACCAACAACTCAATCAGGATGAAAGCAAACAAGCCAATCGAAGCTAGTAGTGTTCTCGATAAGAATAGTGTTTGAACACACGGGTACTCACAATGCCAACCACAGTGTAGAAATTTGCTGCTTTTGATCGGCCAATGACCCAAGCCAAGCCGTCGTGCCACTCTCGCCTGATAAAGAACACTCTAACTGCGGATGAGTTGGCTCTCCACTGAAAGCGGCCGATAACACGCCAACGACACTAATCGGAGATCGAAGTCGAACAACATTCGATCTTTCGCGCACTGTAATTATTCTACTTCAGTCTTCTGTTCACTTGCAGCAACGAGCGTTAGATTTTCACTTTGCGTATGGGCCAGCGAGTCCAGTCCAGAGTCAACTATTGCACTGAACACTGATGTCCGATTGATGTCCGAGTTTTTCACAGTATCACAAAGCACTTTACGATCACTTAATCCGGTTCGAAGGACCAAAAGTGTTTCCGCAGTGGGATTTGAACGGTTTGCGCACTTGAAAAGTCGGACAGGAACTACGAGAACTGATTATAACCACTACACTTTTTAATCACACGATTCAAAATGATATATATTTACGAAAACTTTTATTTGACTATGAATACATATACGTTTCAAGCGGTCCACTTTGGCCAACTAGTTACTTGTTTCCGTATTGATAGATATGGGAATTATGTACAAAAAGAGATTCATCTGAATTGATTTCTGTCTCTCTATCGAGATCAGTTTCTCTCCTATCTGAAGCTTAATTATAGCAGATGCAAGCTGATTCTAGTGAGATGACTACATATAAGTTCACCACTGTTGTAGGGTTTTTTGATCATGAAAGTTTCGTTGCGAAAACTCTTAATATTCTAGGGTTGCTCCAACAACATGAATTTTTTAGGTATCATAGTTTTTAAGTTATAAATTTTTGTAAAAAAATTAAGAAAAAAATTGGCTTTTTCCAAAAAGTAGTCGAATTATTTTTCGAATATTTCAATTATGCAAAGTTGCTTAAATGACCCATGTCTTTACACCCCCAACGTTCCACTGCTATCTGAGATGGTGCTGCCAACGGCCAGTCGAGTTGGCATGAGATTCGTCTTAAAAAAACATTGTAATCACCAAATAAGTGTTGACGGGCATACGTCAAAATTAAGGCGATCCTTCCATTAGTAAAATTCGAATAACACTTTGTGAGTGCAGCGTTAATGTTTATAGTGGGATCATCGGGTTCAAATTTCGTTATGGTCATGGATATTTTCGAATCTAGTTATACTTTTGAATTTTCAATTCAAAGAACAAGATGTAAGTTTGCTCAACATGACTGTGTATGGCAAGGAAATTTGAAGTAGGTATTGCTCCAGGCTATGCATTGCATTAATTTTCCTAAGGAATAAATCTCATAAAAATTAATGCAATACATGAGCAAATACTACGAAACAAAAACTTCTGAAAGTGTTCGTGTTCTCGTTCGTGTTCTGTAACGATTGAACATTCTCAAGAAGGGTTCAATTTGACCGCTATTTGTTCATGCAAAAAATCCAACCCGTTGCATGCAATGATCTCTCCAGGATTCATTATCCATTATTCATCTATTAAAACGAGCGCTCTCTACTGGTAAAATCCGTTCTTCGCATTCGATAAATGATAACAATCGGCATACTTGTTTGAAGACGATACACCCAAAGAATTTAAATTACACTCTTACTCTTTCAAACCCGTAGTGCTTGACGACCCTGTTAGATGTTAGAATGTACATTCTTATAGTTGTATAACACGATGTGAAGACAATTTCCTACCCCGATATTGATAGTGAATATCTTCTAAGTTACATTCCCCCCAAATCTCCTGCACGTTTCAATAATATCCATTGATTATCATGTGTGAATATAACTCCTTCTTTTTTCTCGACGAAATGATTATTGTGCCACATTCCCGAAAATGTATCTCTCAATGTGAATGTGTGTGTATATATACCAATATATTCGCCTTTTTCCAAACGATGTGCTGTCCTGTCCTGTCTGCTGACTCGGTGCCAAATCCAATTTCGTACCCCGATGCCACCGAATCATCATCGTCATCGTCACCAGAATGTATCGATGTCCAGCGCACACGGATCTTCCACCGCCACCCCCACCTCCCAACGTTAGCCTTATCGATGGCGTCGCAGGTGGACCTCCGAGGTTTGTTCCATTATCAACCAACCAACCCTCTTTCCGAAAAGCTGTGTGAAGAAGTTGTATGTGTTTTCATGTTGGTGTGTGTGCGTGTGTGATTATGTGTGTATACTAGAAACGCTTTTCACAGGGCTTTAGATGGTGTTTCACATGTTAAGCGATACAGATAAAAGCCAAAAATATGAAAATGAAACTTCAATGTACGAGAGCGGATAGCCACAGCGATGGAAATGGAGATTAAGTGATCATGGGCAAACGTTAATTTAACAACTCAAATGATGTAATTTTAGATCACCTCTGCAATAAACATTTCGCTGGAAATGTACCTTGTCCCTACCAGGTTCGGCCACTCAGTTTCGGAATGTAAATTAATCAAATTGCTCAATGACCCAATTTTATCACACCAACGCAAAGCTAGCAGCAAAAAACAAAGAATGTCGAGAGCGAAAGCATTTGGCAGCCTTTCTCGGCGGCATGAAACCACTTGAAGGTACTTTTCCGCCTTGCTAAGTCCCGGAGTTATGGTGATAAATATTCATGCGAAGAATTCGGGTGTTTCCTGCGCCTGCCGTCTATCACAACTTTTATTCTTCACATCTCCCCCACTCCGTGAGTGTCGTGTCTCCGAAAGAAAAATCAAACAAGTGAGAAAATGAATAAATCATTAACATCACGAGGCGGTTGATATCGCTGTTGTTGACTTTGTACGTTAGTTGGATGGGAGGATTAAGCTAGTGGGACTGGTTTGTTTCCTATTTGTATCCAAGAATTGAATTTCTATTAATTTTTCGACAAAAACATGGGTGATGTAACTCTTTGAAACATTTAGTAGAAACAGCAGTAGCAAAAAAAAATTCAACACAGTAGCAAAATAGAAACTGAGGTTGGCCAGGATGAGCACAATATTTGTAGTGCTTTTACTGCCAGCCGATGGCAACCATCAACTGCTGGCCAACCTTGACTGAGATGGACTTTCAAGCAAACTATTGAAATTCCTAATATTTTTTTTAAATATGGGCACCTAAAGTCTGCTTCAGTTATAATTGAGTCGCATGAAGCATGAAATTTCCCAGCATAGAAATAACGTACAAAAAGGGAAGGATGTTATTTTGTAGGTTGTTTAATTAAAAGTTCATGAATACATGTAAAATTTTTCGTCAGCTCTTCGGATGAATTTTCGAACTTTTGGTGTGATACCACCCATCATTTTCTACACAGTAATGCTGGTAACCGTATTTACTATCTTGTTCTACCACTTTTCCATTTGAGCTAGTTTTTTGATAGTTTTGTCACATTTCTTCAGCATGCCTGGGATAATTTCCCAAAATCCCTATAAGAGCAGGTGATGATCTTGCTGCTTTGTGCCATTGCACAATGGTCCAGGAGATGCATTTAAGTGGAAATTAGCATTTATAGCTTGACAGTTATTCTCTAGACAAAAACTGTCTTAGATAAAGTTGTTACTCATGATAGAGAGCTCGTTTTTATGTTGTCAAAAATAGGGTGACCAAAATTGTCGATGAAATAAAAAATCTAACTTTCTCATTTATAATCTAACTTTCTTATCTTTATAGATAGAGGTAAACATAGTTCGACAATGTTGTAGCTCCAATTATTTGAGACATCTTTGCAGAACAAAGTTTTTCTCTATCTCTTGAAATAACCGATATAACGCCTTTTTTCTAAGTTACGTTAGGGTCACCATGAAAAAAACTGTTTTTTTGCTCTAACTTTTATATTTCAAGTTCTACATGCAAACTGTCTTCGAAAGACTTTTAGAGCTTACTAATACAAACATTTTTCGATGCAGAACTTGTCGATATCTCAACTTTACTTGAAGTTATTGGTATTTCTTCCCAAAAAACTTGCTCTGCATCGCAAAATGTTGGTATTGATAAGCTCTAAAAGTAGTACGAAGACCATTTTGATGTAAAATTTTAAATATAAAAGTTAGAGTAAAAAAAAACGTTTTTTCATAGTTACCCTAATGCAACTCAGATAGAAGGCGCTAAAAACAACTTTGTGGGAGATATTTATTGTTTAGACAAAAACTGTCTTAGACAAAGTTGTTACATATGATAGAACGCTCATTTTTATGTTATCAAAAACAGGGTGACCAAAATTATCGATGAAATGAAAAATCTAACTTTCTTATCTTTATAGATAGCGATAAACATAGTTCAATAATGTTGTAGCCCCAATTTTTCTAAACAACTTTGTAGAACGAAGCTTGTTTCTATCCTTCAAAATAATCGATTTAACGCTGTTTTCTAAGTTGAATTAGGGTGACCATGAAAAAACGTGTTTTTTCTGCTTTAACTTTTATATTTCAAATTCTACATCAAAACTGTCTTCGTACGACTTTCATGATTTCAATTTTAATTTACTCAAACACAAAAAATAACATAGTTTTGAAAATCACACATCATGTAGAGTGAAATATGCTCTTTCAAATGCCGCCAATAAACTTTGTTTACGTTTGCCTCAGAAAGAATGACAAACAAATGAAAAGCGCATGTTTTTTTGGGAAGAATAATCAATAACTTTAAGTAAAATTGAGATATCGACATGTTCTGCATCGAGAAATGTTTGTATTAGTAAGCTTTAAAAGTCTTTCGAAACAGTTTGCAATTACGATGTGAAATATAGAAGTTAGAGCAAAAAAACAGTTTTTTTCTTGGTGACCCTTAGTAACTTAGAAAAAAAGCGTTATATCGGTTATTTCAAGAGATAGAGAAAATCTTTGTTCTACAAAGATGTCTCAAATAGCTAGGACTACAACATTGTCGAACTATGTTTACCTCTATCTATAAAGATGAGAAAGTTAGATTTTTTATTTCATCTAAAATTTGGGTCACCCTATTTTTGACAACATAAAAGTGAGCGCACTATCATGAGTAATGTTTTGATCAATAAATCTGGAAAATGCTGAAGGGAAAAGTGCTCACGGAGAGAAAAGTAAGACAAATCGATGCATTTCACCAAGAAAATGTTGGTATCAGAAAAATTTCTCGTCGGATTGGACGATCCCATAAAGTAGTGTTCAATTATTTGACGAATCCTCAAGGATATGGTAAGAAGGAGAGAGCTCCACGTAAATCGAAGCTCTCTGACCGGGATAAGCGGGAAATAGCTAGAACAGCTTCGAATACCTCAAAATCGCTTCTGCAAATAAAACAATATTTCAATTGAAATGTTACTCAGGTGACAATTCGTCAAGTTTTGGTAAAAAATCCTCACATAAAGAGGGTTTGAAACGTTAAAGCTCCTCATCTTAGACCATCTCACATCGGAAGGCGTCTGAGTTTTGCCAAAGCTCACATGAACCGACAGTGGGACATGGTATGTTGTGACAAAGAATATTTCCAAAAGAATGCATTTTGCTATATACCATAACGAAAACTTCTTCAATGTATAGGTTATCTTCACTGACGAAAAAAAAGTTCAATTAGGATGGTCCTGATGGTTTCAAAGGGTTCTGGCGTGATTTACGGAAGAAGGGAACAGTATTTTTCAACCAGGAATTTTGGTGGAGGCTCCTGCATTGGTTTGGGTGGGATTCTGTGCAACCGGAAAGCTCAAGATAGCTTTCACATCATTACATACATGCTCTGGAATCCTCTCTCCTATCGTTTTTAAGTGGATATCGTCACAAAAAATTCATATATCATATCAGCAAGGTAACTAAGCAATGGACCAAAAAGTTAATTTTTTGGACTGGTTGGCTCGCTCTCCAGATTTGATTCCTGTTGAAAATCTTAGGGGGATCCTTGTACGTAGAATCTACACTGAGGGAAAACAGTACACCACGACTGAAGAGCTCAAGGTCTCAATTTCGGAAACATGGAAAAAATATCGAGAAAATCGTTCAGCAGCATTTGGTAAACAGTATTCAAACACGAATCTCCAGGTTATAAGCCGAATTGGCAAGGTTGACAATTATTCAGCCGATCGTTTTGAATTTTTCATTGATAATACTTATGAATTTTGAAATGGTCTTATAGAAACTGGACAGCTGAAATTATCATATTAAGGCTTAATAAATAAACAAACAACTCTTTTGAACGAAATTGACGTTAAATATACTTTATTCTAAGCATTCAATGTATGGATATATCTTGTATCTTGTTGAAATTATAACTGTTTGTGTTGCAACGAAATAGAATCAGGGTGGTCTTATAGAAGTAGTACAGAGTGTATATGGGACGAAATTCCGATCAATTTGGTGGATTGATAATTTTTCCAATGAAGTCAATCTTCTACTTATTATACCAGTTGACGACCATACGGGTGTAATGGCAGCTTTCCAAGTCAGGCCAGAACTTCACCGGACCTTTGAGCGATCGAAAGAATGGCCAAATGGTGTTTTGATGACTCTCCTCCTTGTAATTTTCCCATTCATTGATGCCCCAGTGATTAAGACCTTTGTCTTCTCTCCACAATTACAGATCCCTTGTCAAATCATTAAACCTATGGACAAACTTATCTGCGTAAACGAATTTGAACCTACCCACACCAGCAGTACTATGCAAAAAATAATGGGTGGTATCATACGAAAAGTTTGAAAATTTATCCGAACAGCTGATGATTTCAGTATATGTAAAGCTCCACTCGCGTCCGATCGCTAGCTGGATGCTAATGAATCGTGAATGCTGTGATCAAAAATCGCGAATTGATTGTTTATAGTCATTATATTGAAAACGGGCGGGGCTTGAATTGCAACATTTTCGATATCCACATCGTCCGTAGGAAGAACGCTGCATTTTCATTTCGAGAGAACGATTCACGTGAGCCGGATTCGCAGTGGTTTATGAATAATATGCCTTTCTGATACATTAGTTGATCGTTATTAACAGCACGGATAAGTAAGCACACAAATGGGCTGAACAAATGTATAGGAAAATTGGAATACTTCCGATTTTCTATAATTTCAACCATTTATGAAATAGGGAATGGTAATGTAGGGCATATCAAACAAATCTAAGATAATTTTCGATACGGTTGGTATATAGATCATCAAAATATGGTCGCAGACGTCGCAAAAAACGTAATCCTAAGTCAAAAAACAGGTAACGATTTCTTAGATTTTCACGATTGTTACTCATATAATATGGTTCAAAATAATAAAAACAACACCAGGAGGGCCAACCAGAAAGGTACAGAGGGCCGCTTATTGAATAGAGCTTGTCTAACGGATTGTTTTGTCCATGTATGGTTCGGTAACCAGACATGGCCAGGAGTCGGTGATGATGATGTAGCTGTAGGGATGGCGCGTTCAGGCTAACGTTTAACTATAACGTTTAACTATGATTTTCAATAATCAGAGTGAGTGAGAATAAAAATCAAGAAGAAATCAGGATAGCTCTCATATTGGCTTGTCCGAAAAGTTCGTGTCGAATGTTGGGAAAACATAAGCATCATTTTTATAGGCAAACATACATTTATTCAATTTATATACACAGTTTTGTTTCATAATCTTTCGCCACGCAGCTCGAAAATTAGGAGAAATCAGGGTAAAATCGATCCCCTAAGGATTTCCACGTATTCCCAAGATCTACCATGAGTCTTCGACTCCAAATCGTTACAGAACCTCTCTTCAATTATTTATGAACCATTCTATAGTATCTGTTGATCATATTTTGAGTAGAACTCGAATTTTGATAGAATACAAAAATTGATGTTATCAGGTGAAACAAATGGGAGTGCGGGTGAGATCGACACCCTGTCTGGTAAAACCGACAAATTTTAAAAAAAAGATGAAAACTTGCTACAATAATTTCAAATTATTAAGAGGTTATCTATATACTATGTGGACACTTTAAGATCCCTCCTCGAGTGAACATCCACGTGAAATGTGCCGACGAATGTTGAACGAAGAGATACCATGAGCTCTGTCAGGCTTTTTTTGTTGACATGCACGATTCAACGTTGGTTTTCGCTGTTTTATCAGTTCAGCTCAACCGTTTTATCTTCCGAATATAAACACGAGGCATCTGCAAAAAGTAAGAACGCATTTTTTCTGTCTGTGAAACAGAAACCAGGTGTCGGTCTTACCCTGACTGCAGGTGTCGGTGTTACCCCAAATGGACTCGAAATTTCATGTTTTCGACCATTGATAAGCAACAACACCACCTACCGTCTCACAAACTACACTGAACAATGATCTACGATGAATTAAGCTCATAAAAGCAGTCTTCCATTGTAACCAAACGTTGGGTTACAATAATGAATTTGGTGGGAAAGCCAACCGTGGGTTTGGACTTCACCGATATTGTACAAAAAAATGTAAAATATTTGTTTGTTCTGTCTTGTCATTTGAGAAATTTACAGTTCATGTCCACATCTTGTATTTGACTTAATGTTATTTCTCATATGACAATAAAAAAAAAGTAGTATTGGGAGTCTGTGATTAACTGTCGTAGAAAAGATGACGTATGAGTCCAATTTTTGCAATAAACCAAAAAAAAAACAGTTAATCGCAGACCCCCAGGTTGGTGTTTCACAATAGATTATCTTTTCGTTAGTTAGTTTTTTTTGTATTTATTTATTTAGTAGTAGGGAAGAAAGATATTTATTTATTTATTTACTTATTTATATATTTATTTACTTATTTATTTATTTATTTATACATTCAAAGTTCATTTACAATTGCGTGTTTGGTTTATTCAGTTCATTGTTTATTTATTCATTTATATGCGGAAAGCAAGTGCTAGGTTTAATTGTCCAGGTATAGCATGCTACCTTTAATGTTTATTTATTAGTCGTGACACCAACCGAAACCAATAGTATTAGGTTGTGTTTGTATTGTCGGAGTAACCATCGTGTGTCTCATCGTCGTCGCAGCGAAAGAGGGATAGGGCGTCGGCATTGGAAACAGGCCTTAATGGAAAAGTACCAGGGAACCTGAATAAGGTCAAAAGCTTGAATAGTTTGAAAGAATAGAAAAAGCGAGCAATGAATTTGGAAAGAAAAAAAAATTGAGAGGAGAAAATGAAAGAGAATCTAGAAGTCTTCGCGAAGATCTGGTCACGGACGGACGCAGTTGCTATTACTGCGAAAATTAACTAAAAGTTATCCCTAAATTTAAAAGGGTTTAAGTCCTCCGTGTGTGAACTAGCCACGTAAAAAGGCTAGTTCACAGAGAAATTCAACTGATTCCGGTTCCCGGTTCCACGGTATTTACCGTGTGTGTTCGCGAGACAGTGAGTGCGAGCAATTTAGCCAACTCGACCATCTGGCTAACCAGTGTCGCCGGCGGACATAATATACGGCCGTGCCACGTGAGAAGTTTGTTCCCGTCTTGTGATCGTCATCCAGTATCCTGTCCAGCCGAAGCCGCCCCGTTCCCGTCATCAGTTCCAGCCAAGAAGATCCCGGAAGTGCACCAACGCAGCGAACGGCCGCAACGAACCGGTGAGCTCGAGCCAAATTGAAACCAAAAAAAAAATTATAATAAAAAAACAGTACATGTACAGAATTTATATAATACGTTTAATTATTGTGTGGCCTTCCAAACCGCGATGTTCTTTGTTTGTTAGGTTTTACGTAGCAAGTCTTGTTTTCCGCCGACGATAAAAAGTGTTGTAATTGTGCTTTTCCACCATTTTGTTCCGTGTTCCGCGTCGCGAGTTATTGTTCGAAGTTTCCCCAGAGATCCCTCAACAGACGACCCAAGCTGCGTCGAAAGAACCAGCTAAACCAAGTATAAAACTATCACCATGTTTCACAAAAAACACTGCGTCCGGAATAAACATGTCCACGCTGCTGTTCACAGTTTTGTGTTTGAGTACAAACATGATTTTTTCGTACCTATGTTAGAAAATGTGACATGTTTGTATTCGTGGTTTGTTTGGACATACGATGTTGAATCCCAATGTTTCACATGATGTTCGAACATGGTGTACAGTTTCTGCTCACTCACACATCCATACACGATGGATGGTATTCAGACGGATTGCTATATCAAAGCAACCGTCGAACTCTCCCCTATCAAGTGCGAATGTGTTGAATGAACGTTTTCAGCGGTGAGCGTTCCCCGTGAACACTGTTGTTTAATTACGGGGCGATGGATATCTAATGTATAGGACGAAAAAAAGCCGAAATGTCATATGACATTTTTAGTTCGACAGTTGTTTGACTGTTCATTTTATGATGTTCATTAATGACACAGCACATACGTCTCCATGAACAGTCATACGATGGTGACCATTAGCAACACTGACCACACCACCACCACTCAACGCGTGGTGTGTTGGTATGTTGACATGGAAAAAATGCTTTCCTTTCATGACAATGGGTGCTTCATCAAAAATATTGGGCAAATAAAATAAACCTCTTTTTCTGTTCTTAATAAAATAAACATCGATTGATATGAGAGTTTTTCACATTTGATATCATTATTTAGTGCACGCATCAATTTATATATTAAATTCATGTAACATTCGCTATTATTAGCTATTTGAACAAGTACTAAAATTGAATTGTTCAGCAGTTTTTCCTTCATTCAGTTTGTGATAACATCGAGAAATTAATGGTGTGTTTTAGCCGCTGAAATTTCTCTGCTGGTTCTGCTATGTGCCGCTGAAGGTTGCATCTAAAATTAATTTTTGAGTATTTATTTTTTTGGTCAGCATTTGTACGACGTCGCCCGCTATGCAGTCGGCTCCCCAGACTTTAATTGCCAACATGCATGCAAAAAAAAAATAGAAAGCTTCTTTCTATTCAGAGAATGTTTTCTTTGAACGAAACCAAGGATTATTTAATCAGACTTGAACGATCTATAAACTTTTACTTAGTCGCGGCAATACATACACACACTCTTTACAGATACACGGGCCGAAGGTTGTGCAGTCCACTGATGATTCAACAAGAGCCAAAGGTTGTACTGCTCATGACAACTCTACACGAGCTGATGATTGCGCCGGCTAGTGATCATTCTATCCTGGATTTCTCGAGTCGAAAAAGACGCACCACGCTAGATATAGGGTGCAGACTAGGGGGTCGTTGTTGATTAACGGTCAGCTGCATCCCAATAGGAAGTATCCCATGTCAGGCACACGTACAGAGCACTGAAGACTGCAACATCTCAATTATGAGAACACTTGTAATACTAACCTCGAGCCAACCGCGAGTAATCGGTTACATATTACTAACATAGTTGTAAGCAAACATTGTCAAAATATTGAACTCCCGGCCCCGTTAGGCTGACGCCATATGAGCCTTAATAAAAATAGCCTCTTAGTTCGTGCAATTTTTGAAATGCGAACTAAATTTCAAGTTCGTTTCTGTGAAAAAGTATTCTACGAATAAATGTTTTGGGATGAATAATTTCTTTCCGTGTATGAAAAGAAACGAAACGAAAGCAATGAATACTGCGACATCGGGTGATATGTTTGTACATGATGTTCTTGAATTATAAACATCGTGTTTGTTTTCACATGTCTATGTTTGTGTATCATTGTTCGTGTTGGGGATAGACACTCAACACTAGCGAGAATCATGTTCGAATTCAAACAAAAACATGGAATTTTCACATCGCGTGGACATGTGTAAGTGTTTTTCGGAAGACTGCATAAAAGTATCTATTTTTCCAAAATTTTCCGACTTAAACACTTAAATTCCACAAGCGTGATTTTACATGGACTGTTTCCTGTTTTCTAACCGGTTCCGTTTTGTTATTTGTTTTGACAGCAAAGCGAATTCCGCAGCTATGAGTTGACTCGAAACGTAAGAAATGACAAGTATGTACAGGGGACTTCGTCAAATTTTAAAAAAATTGCTTCTAACTGAAAAAATCAGAGGGTGTCGATTTTTCCTTTATTATATTCTTATTATATTCTTCCAGAATATATTACTTGCTCGTTGGAAACTGTTCAAGGTATGTTTTATGCTGTCCATAGAGTCGAAGTTGTTGTCCTTAACCCTCCTATCGTCGCGCTTATGGTATCACATGCCGAAAAACCTATAGTTCTGTTTTGATGAGGCTGAACTCAGTGACTATTAAAACCGAATGCGTTTATGAAGCGAGTCATTTCACAAATACAGTGGAGATGCAATCCATTCAAAGTTTTTCGATTGTTTGTCGCTAACACAAGTTCAGTGTTATTCGCAAGATTATGCAGATATACCAGTTTTTTTTTCAAATCCCTGCAATTCAGTGTTCGAACCGTATAAGATTATTACATATTATACATATCAAATCTAAATCTCTTATTCTTGAGCTAAGATTATAGAGTGAGAGGAAGAAAAAAATCGATGCACTATTATCAATGTAAAATCCGCGTTCACAGCATCGAGTTTCGTTTTCTGTTATTGTGAAGCGAAAATCTTATTGGATTTACAGGGTGAATAAACACTCTTTTATGATAAAAATCACAAATTAAAATTTTACTTTTCCGTATCGAATATGAATTCTACGAAAAAGAGAAACACGTTTTTTCGCAAATGGACAAGTATTGAACAAAAACTGTATCGGATAATAATTCATATTATAATGATGAGTTTCTGAAAACATAGTAGAAAATTTACCAATGAATGATTAAGTAAGAGTTGATACTACATGTTTTAAAAAATTCAAAAATTTGTTTTTTGAAATTCTCTATCATATGTAACAACTTTGTCGAATACAGTTTTTGTCTAGAGAATAACTGTCGAGCTCTAAATGCTAATTTACACTTAAGTCCATCTCCTTGACCATTGTGCAATGGCTTATGATGATCGTCAACTTTAAGGAGTTATCAATACATTCCGATTGCGAGCCAATCCAATTGGTTCTTGTTTGTTGATGAACCTCTCGAATATTTTGGAAAATTAAAATCACAATTGGTTTACATAATCTTTTGCATTTTGTTCTCAAAGAAAATTTTTTTATTGGAAAAAAATCACGATGTTACGTCAAATTTAGAGCATTTCGACATTTCCGACACGGCGCTAGCAGCTGTCACGATTTATTTATAACTGTAAGCGTAAATATTAATCCAGTAATCTCCATCTTGCTTTAATTTCCTCCAAATTGAAAGCACTAGTAAGAACATTTCCTATCGGAAATTCTACGGTCCTTTTTTTGGTGCCAATTTCTCTTCCTTACAGAACATGAGCATGAAAAAAATCCACTTCCTGCAGTCAGCGGCATTTTTCGTAGCACATATATAATGCTTAAAGCAAGCGGGTGCCAGCTATTACTGCTGGCATCTTCTAACAAGTCCGGAAGGACGAGAGACAGATTTTATTAAATTTCTCATAGTGCTGCTAGTTTTGGATTATTTACCCCTCGACCCTCCGTGCTCAAAATCTCATACAAGATGAGAAGATGCTCAATCGTGGGAGCATAGACCAGGAAAAATCGTTGGATAAGCATCTTGTGGAACTGCTCCGGAAGTGGCTACACGCGCAGAATAGTTCGTGTGGGAGCAAAAATGTAGTTCCCTTGTCTGTCCCCTCCGAACAGGGGGAAGGGTGGGATTCCAGTGGTGGAATAACAATATCGTTGCTTCCGCTCGGGGATTTCTGAAAAATAGACGGAAACGAAATGGAAATATAATTTGTAGCAATTCCTTTGTTTGGAAATAAAGGGTGTGTCACATCAAATTGCATCACGGAAAAAACGCTGTAGAAATTCGCCCAGTAGACCGATCCTTTTGAAAATTTTAGACAGTAAAATAAAAACTATTAAACAACTTTTGGCATATTCTTTTGACGTAGGACTACGTCTAACCGGAAGATATAGGGGGTGAAATGGAAATCTAGGCACTGAACAAGTAGGAAAAAATGCAAGATTTGGAACGCTTATAACTCAAGCATTTCTCAATAGATCGCAAAGGTTTTTGCATCAATTGATAGGAAATATATCTACGCATCTATCATAACGAATAACATTTCATTTTTCTTGAGATAAATAATTGAATAATTGTGAAATATCAAGCATTGTCAAAATGCACTATGTGCCCATTTTTGATTGGTCCATTTTGTGCTCCTCAAATCGAACCGACCAAAACGGGCAACCAGAGCAGCAGCGAAATAGAATGAACCACGATTGGAAAGGAAAAAGAAAAAAATGAACGAAACATTGGTCGCAGTCTCACACATGCGTAATTCTCGAGCCAGTCAGTCAGCTTAAAAATCCCCGCTCCGCTGCCGTAACGATCATTCTCATTCAAACCGTACACCACATCGGTTCGCATCACAACACATCAACAAACCAACCCAAGCAGCCATGTCTGGACATGGTAAAGGAGGAAAAGTGAAGGGAAAGGCAAAATCCCGCTCGAACCGTGTTGATCTGGAGTTCCCCGCAAGGGTAGCTAGGCCGAGCGCGTTAGTACCAGTGCACCAGTCCACCTAGCCGGCGTTATATAGTTTCGGCCGCCGAAGTGATCGAGTTAGCTGGTAAAGCTGCTCGCGACGATAAGAAAACCCGCATTCGGAACAGAACACATTCGGTTCTGTGGACATCAAGACAACAGGCAGTTGCAGCGAGTGACGAGTGGCAAACGCAATCGCAAAACGGCATCAGGTAGCAGAAGAAAAAAGTTTGTTCTTTATACACACTGCTTTGGTGGCAAATCCAGAACAAGGCGGCATCGAGGGCGTTCGAAATGGTTTTTTTCAAAACCACGAGTACTAAGTTTTCTAAATTGGAACCATTCCATAAAACAAGGCGCTTTTCAGGGCCATTAAACCTTCCAAAAAAGAGTTTAGGAAATACAGTTCAATGCTTTCTAAAACAATATCCAAAATAATAATAAAACACAAATTGATTTTTTCATAATTTGTTTGCCAGGATATGATGAGTATGTGAATTTGGCAGTTGTTCTGAGCTTATTGATTTTCACCAATTCTTAAATTGCTTCTAGATTGAAAGTACAGTAATTTACACTTATCTCGACATTTAGCTAATTGGACGGACATGTAATGCGTCATATTTAGTTGGACATTTTTGTAAACATAAAGTTCGGGGTCCAAATTATGACCCCACATTGAAAGTCGACACTGTACCACTGTCATCGCAAATGTTCAATTACAGGTTAAAATTACCTCCAATCCGATACTGAGTGGTGGTAATGCGACGTGCCATTGAATGTAATTTACTGTAAAATATGTCACAAGCTGGATGGGAAGAAATTTTCCAACTGTGAAAGCTGTGGCGAGTGGCAAATGCAATCGCTAAACAGCAAGGTTTAGCCGAACAAGATGGGGATATCGAGTGATAACAAAACAATAAACTCTTTAGATTGAAGATAATTTTGTGATCCTGAAAAGGACCCTTTTTAGCCTGCATGTGAATCCAACGAGCGAATCGTAATGAATGTATTTTTTTGCCATCGCTCCCTTTTAACGCTCATTCGTTCGTCTCACTGGACTCGCCCCTCTGGCTGAGTCTGCCGATTTGTCTCTATCCTGTGAGTGTGTACCGCTAGAGTATAAAACACGTGGACCCCAAAAAAATATCTTATTTTCTTTCAAACCGTAAACCCGTGTGGTTGTACGGCATCGGCATCGTGGACGTAACAAAGGAGGACAAGTTAAGGGAAAGGCAAAGTCTCACTCGAACCGTGCAAGTCTCCAGTTCCCTGTTGGTCGCATTCACTGATTGCTCCGCAAGGGTAACTAGGCCGAACGGATTGGTGCCGGAGCACCAGTATACCTAACAGCGATTATAGAGTTTCGGCCGTCGGAGTGCTCGAGTTGGCTTGCAAAACTGCTCACGACAATCAGAAAACCAGCATCAAGAACAGAGCAGCTTCGGTTCGGCGCTCATCAAGGCAACAATTAGTTTCAGTGAGTGGCAAAGTGTTTCTCCGGCACGTCGCATCAAATGTAATTTACTGAACAACATGTCACAAGCTGGATGGGAAGAAATTTTCCAACTGTGAAAGCTGTGGCGAGTGGCAAACGCAATAGCTAAACAGGAAGGTTTAACCGAACAAGATGGGAATATCGAGTGATAAAAAAAACACAACACCAAAGGTTCTTTTCAGAACCATCAACATATTCATGAAGAGTAAACAGTAAACTAATCCATTTTTAAGGTAGATAGGTAGGTATTCACGTAGGAGAAGAAAATAAAACAATATATTTAAAATATATATTTAACAAAAGCTGTCCCCTTTGTATAGTCCTACGTCACTCCGGTTATGTCCCCGACATTACCCACCCGTCTTTTTATTCATACTTCGAGCCCAAGCCCGTATGCTCGCATCTTCCTCTTTACCCCGTCCATAAGGTTCTGTACAACGTCAGATTGTAGTTTTTTTGAACAGAAATCCATTTTCTCTTGAAGTCCACCTCCGATTTGACAACTTTTGGGTTCTTCCGGAGGGCCTGCTTCATAATCGCCCAATATTTCTCTATTGGGCGAAGCTCCGGCGCGTTGGGCGGGTTCATTTCCTTTGGCACGAAGGTGACCCCGTTGGCTTCGTACCACTCCAACACGTCCTTTGAATAGTGGCACGAAGCGAGATCCGGCCAGAAGATGGTCGGGCCCTCGTGCTGCTTCAATAGTGGTAGTAAGCGCTTCTGTAGGCACTCCTTAATGTAAACCTGCCCGTTTACCGTGCCGGTCATCACGAAGGGGGCGCTCCGCTTTCCGCAAGAGCAGATCGTTTGCCACACCATGTACTTTTTGGCAAACTTGGATAGTTTCTGCTTGCGAATCTCCTCCGGAACGCTAAATTTGTCCTCTGCGGAGAAGAACAACAGGCCCGGCAGCTGACGAAAGTCCGCTTTCACGTAGGTTTCGTCGTCCATTACCAGTCAATGCGGCTTCGTCAGCATCTCGGTGTACAGCTTCCGGGCTCGCGTCTTCCCCACCATGTTTTGCCTTTCGTCGCGGTTAGGAGCCTTCTGAACCTTGTATGTACGCAGGCCCTCCCGCTGCTTGGTCCGCTGGACGAATGAACTTGACAAATTCAGCTTATTGGCGAAATCCCGGACCGAACTTCTCGAGTCACGTCTAAACTGCTTAACTACGCGCTTGTGATCTTTTTCACTGACGGAGCATCCATTTTTGCCGTTCTTCACCTTCCGGTCGATGGTTAGGTTCTCGAAGTATCGTTTTAGTACTCTGCTGACCGTGGATTGGACGATTCCCAGCATCTTACCGATGTCCCGATGTCCGATGTGACAACTCCGGATTCTCGAAATGAGTGCGCAGGATTAATTCATGACGCTCTTTTTCGTTCGACGACATTTTTCCAAATTTACGAAAAATTGACAGTGAAGCATGGCCAACGTGATCTATACACTCTTATCTGATTATAAGCGAAACTGAAGATATAATTCCTAAAAATTAAATTTCTACAGCGTTTTTTCCGTGATGCAATTTGATGTGACACACCCTTTAGTTTGATACCGGACTTCGTAATGACAAATAGGAGGAATGGCTGGGATAAGCTGTTGGGCGATCATTCCGATTTTCGTGAAAATCCTCATATAGCAATGGTTTCAGCTCTGTCTCCCCTTCTCCGAGAAAACGAAAGGATTAAAGCAGCTTTATATTATTTTCCATACAATTTCGCTGTCGCTTTGTATGCCTAGAATATTTCCTGCTCGAAAAAAAAGCCATGAGTACGTGCTGCAACCATTCCAAATTAAACTTCTCATGAAAAATGCATTCTTGTCACCATGCACAATCCGGATTGCAGACGACTGGCAGAGCACGAAATTCGTTTTCGGCGGCATAAATATTACAATATTAAATTCGCACACAAAGTGGCACTTGGCGGGAAATCGCATAAGAACAGCTTCTGTTGCTCCACACTAATAGTTCTCAACAACGAAGCGGCACGAGAGGAGGAAGTTTTGCCGAGGCGAAACTTTACATCAAAGAGACTGCACTATGAGTCAAAATTATGGTTTTCCGTCGGTACCAGGGCTGGCCTGTAAAGATTGTCCTCCGAACCGAGCGAGCTTGCTCGTACGCAAATAGATTTCGGCGGTTTAAATGAATAAGTTTCCTCTTGGAGTGGAAACTTTAACTACTGCCAACAAGTGCTACATCCTATGGTGTGGCGGGTATTTGATTTCGCTCCTCCCTCCTTAGACGGAGAAGTTCGGAAGCTATGTTTATTCTGTGAAAGCAGTAGATGTCAGGAATACTTCAAAAGCGATTTTATCATAAGTTGTACGCCTTGGATTACATTCATGTGGTTTGGGTTGGGGATGGTAGCTTTTGAGAAGACTATGATTGAACGAAGATGTAAGTAGTTTTTACTGTGGAATGATAAACTTTATTTATAGAACAACCAGAAAAAGTATTTATCAGCTCTACCAAGCAATGTTTGTGGGATATATGGACTTGTAAATATAAAATCGGTCTTATCTCCATAGCAATTCGAAAATCACAGAGTCCTTTCTTTGTGGCACTTTGCTGACGCCTTTGCTCTATTGATAGCTGCTTACGATGTGAAGGCGCATCTTCTCTCTAACGCAACAGAAGATTAGGAGTTAGGGTATTGATTGTAAGATGACAGCGTTTGTTACGACGCTACTAAGGTCAATCTGGGAGCTTCTATTTGCAATTCTGGTGCCGAATTTTTGAATCTTATTGAGGCGCCACTTTTCATCATCAGCTAAACATTAAATTAAAAGTCATTTTCAAAATTAAAAAAAAGAAATTAGGGCCCACTTGGGCTTGTAAAAATACCAACGTAACAATTCAAACCGGAGGAATTTTTGTTAGGCAGAGGTTGCAAAGGCAATTGAATCTATTACTTCGAACGCTGTTGGTCTTGACGGCATCCCTCTGAAATTCATTAAATTGATTCTACCCTACGTTATCATTCCAATTACATTCGTGTTCAATCTAGTTTTTTCGACTTCCAAATTTCTTCGAGCGTGGAAAGCGTCTAGGATAATTCCGATACCAAAAAAAAAACAATAAAAACTGCATTAAACAACCTGCGTCCAATTAGCATACTTTCCTCGTTGTCCAAAGCTTTCGATAAAATTGCCAAACATCAAATGCAGGAGTTTTTCAACACATTCAACCTGTTTACTCCGTATCAATCAGGTTTTAGAGCTGGACATAGTACAGCATCGGCTTCGTTGAAGGTTCTTGGTGACATAAATGAATTTGTAGACAAGAAAGGCGCAGCCTTCCTACTTCTTATTCACTTTTCAAAAACTTTTGATAGAGTGTCCCATGCCAAATTATTGAAAAAAAAAACTCTCAGATCAGTACAGCTTTTCCCGGGAAGCAGTTTATCTTATTGAGTCATATCTCTGTCAGCGCACCCAAGTAGTTGAAACTCAAAGAACTCTATCAAATTCGGTCAACATAATGTCAGGTGTACCACAGGGGTCAGTGATTGGGCCATTAATTTTCTCACTATTCATTAATGATTTGCCCAATATTCTCAAATACTGTATGATCCACATATTTGCTGACGATGTTGCTATATTCTTGCTCCCTCGAGTGGGAGTGGAGTGGGAGTGGAGTGGGAGTGGGATGCTCATATTAATATACAGTGTTCCAAGGTCTATGCTGGCCTGCGCCACTTGAGGCTTACTGCAAGTATGCTGTCTGCCACGATTAAAATAAGATTATTGAAATCTCTCCTACTACCCTAAAGGGTGTGTCACATCAAATTGCATCACGGAAAAAACGCTGTAGAAATTCGCCCAGTAGACCGATCCTTTCGAAAATTTTAGACAGTAAAATAAAAACTATTAATCAACTTTTGGCATTTTCTTTTTATTCATACTTCGAGCCCAAGCCCGTATGCTCGCACCTTCCTCTTTACCCCGTCCATAAGGTTCTGTACAACGTCAGGTTGTAGTTTTTTTTTAACAGAAATCCATTTTCTCTTGAAGTCCGCCTCCGATTTGACAATTTTTGGGTTCTTCCGGAGGGCCTGCTTCATAATCGCCCAATATTTCTCTATTGGGCGAAGCTCCGGCGCGTTGGGCGGGTTCATTTCCTTTGGAAGGTGACCCCGTTGGCTTCGTACCACACCAACACGTCCTTTGAATAGTGGCACGAAGCGAGATCCGGCCAGAAGATAGTCGGGCCCTCGTGCTGCTTCAATAGTGGTAGTAAGTGCTTCTGTAGGCACTCCTTAAGGTAAACCTGCCCGTTTACCGTGCCGGTCATCACGAAGGGGGCGCTCCGCTTTCCGCAAGAGCAGATCGCTTGCCACACCATGTACTTTTTGGTAAACTTGGATAGTTTCTGCTTGCGAATCTCCTCCGGAACGCTGAATTTGTCCTCTGCGGAGAAGAACAACAGGCCCGGCAGCTAACGAAAGTCCGCTTTGACGTAGGTTTCGTCGTCCATTACCAGTCAATGCGACTTCGTCAGCATTTCGGTGTACAGCTTCCGGGCTCGCGTCTTCCCCACCATGTTTTGCCTTTCGTCGCGGTTAGGAGCCTTCTGAACCTTGTATGTACGCAGGCCCTCCCGCTGCTTGGTCCGCTGGACGAATTAACTTGACAAATTCAGCTTATTGGCGACATCCCGGACCGAACTTCTCGAATCACGTCTAAACTGCTTAACTACGCGCTTGTGATCTTTTTCACTGACGGAGCATCCATTTTTGCCGTTCTTCACCTTCCGGTCGATGGTTAGGTTCTCGAAGTATCGTTTTAGTACTCTGCTGACCGTGGATTGGACGATTCCTAGCATCTTACCGATGTCGCGATGTGACTCCGGATTCTCGAAATGAGTGCACAGGATTAATTCATGACGCTATTTTTCGTTCGACGACATTTTTCCAAATTTACGAAAAATTGACAGTGAAGCATGGCCAACGTGATCTATACACTCTTATCTGATAATAAGCGAAAGCTGAAGATATAATTCTTAAAAATTAAATTTCTACAGCGTTTTTCCCGTGATGCAATTTGATGTGACACGCCCTTTACTCCACTTATGGCTTGGAGTTAACATCGAATGCTTCTGTAGCTGCTCTCGAGAGATTGAGGGTTGCGCTAAATGGGCGTGTTAGATGGATATTCGGTATTAGTACATTTTCTCGTGTTTCCCATCTTCACCATCAGCTATTGGGATGTTCTTTTCATAATTTTCTTAAAATGCGATACATCATCTTTCTGTTTACAATAGTCCATCATTTTGAAAAGCTTATTTCTTCTAGAGGCACGCGGACCCAAAATTTTGTTCTGCCACAAGTAAATACTTCTCATTTTAGAGACTCATTCTTCGTGCGAGCATTCATTCTGTGGAACCAGCTACCAGCTGAAATTAAAATCATTCGATCATGCGGACGGTTCAATCGTTCAATGCATAGATTGGCTGGAGGGAAAAAATTAGAAATTAGAATTAGAAAATAGCTATTCATTGAATTCTGATCCAAAATTTAAGATGTGGTCGTATTGAAACCAATTGCAGAATTTAAAAAGGAGAAGTCCTTACTCTGCAAGTATTTAAGAATGAATAAAAAGAAATGAAAATGAAAATATATAGAAGAAGAAGATTTGAAACTAATCATTGAACAATTGATCTAAATAAAAATTCCACATTCTGATTCCTTCATTGGCATGAGCAATATATACTCTCCTAGCTGTGCTGTGAGTAGAGCAAGTAATGTAACAGTAATGATCGAACGGAGAACCAAATTGTGTGATTCTGCGATATTTTTATCACCTCGCTTCCCGTTTGGTGGTCATCGAGTCAACATCGTTAGCCGGCGGGCGCAAACGGAGATAAAATTGCCTTTCTCAAGGCATGGAGAAAAAAGTTTTGTTTAAGTTGTCTCCAAGAACCTATGTCAAGTCTAGAGAAGAATCACATTACCAGGCCCGAAGGCAGTTTTAAATTGTTCAAATTCTGGATGAAAAACTTTACTCCATATTATTTGATTAAATGAAACATGGCCTCCTGGCCTTTACTTAATCATTTGTCGAAAAATTTTCTGATATTTCCACTGAAACTCTTCATTGTAATAACATTATCCAACAAATCTCTCATTAAATATTTTTCACAATTTGGAAAAAATAGTTTTTTTTACATAGAATACAATACATCAAATAACTGGTCGTAGTGGAAAATGTACCGAACAGGGAAAAAAAACATAGAATACATATTCGATACGGAAAATTTAATTGTCAATCATAATTTTTGTTTTAAAAATGTGTTTATTCAACCTGAAAATCCATTATTGCCTTTTTCGCTTCTCAAACTCGTCAACTCGAAAAGTTTTAAAGTTTTTTTTTATATTATTGATATAGCTTGAGTTTCTGTTGAAAGATTGAGATGCATCTACTGGGACCCGATAGAAATAAAGTAATACTATTGAGCAATTCCAAATGAAATGCAGATTTTAAAAACATGTGTTTTTAATTCGAATGAAACTTTGTATTCCGTTTGGGTTGGAGGAAATATTAATTTTCCACAGCAATCGGGATTTTTTTTGACTGTGGAGTGTAACTTTTAAAAAGGGCGTATCGATTTTACTAAGAGAAATCATTGATAATTTATATCTCAAAAACTATGAGTCGTACCGCAATAGTGTCTTAGAAGAAGTTATAGAGTATTAATGCAAAAAATAGATAAAAATAGGTACTATTTTTTTTATTTAAAAAAATTATTAGTTTTCAATATCTTTTTTCATATAAAATAGAAGTCATGTAGAAAATTTTAAACATGAGTCAAAGATTGTAAAATTATTTTTGACGAACTTTGTGGAACATCTAATTTTTATGAATTTTTATGAAAGGCAATCAATTAGAAATATTTTTTTAAATATCTCGAGAATGGCTGCATTCAGAAGGAGATTGATAAAGAATATCTTTGTATTAAAACACATCAGGATTCAAAATTTATGGCTAAACATGATCGTTAACATACAAAAATTCGAAGTTTCTAAAATTCATAAAAAATCTATGCTCCACAAAGTTTGCCAAAAACAGTTGTATCATCTTGGACTGATTTTTTAAAATTTTCTACATGACTTCTATTAGATATAAAAAAATAAAAAAATAAATAAAAAAATGCATATTTTAGATTTGCAATATCTAAAATATGCATTTTTAAGTTTTTTTTTAAATAAAAAAAGAGCACTATTTTTTCAGTGTATATTTTTTTCACGTTTTAACATCAATACTCTTTCTAGTGTCTTAGACGGCTTAGACTAATACTTATGTTTTGTCATGTGTCGAATTCACTTGGAATTGCTCTATTTGCTGGACATTGTGAGGTATAAAACAACAAATTCAATTAAATTAAATCAATATTCAAAGGTGTTCGACTTGCAGCAAATGATTTCAGTTACAGAAACTCATACTCCTTGTATGAAATTTTCAGAATTTGAAATTCATTTAATTTTACAAAAAGTGTTATTTATAGTCGAAACCGGGTCAAACTGTTTTTAGTGAGTGGAAACGTTATATATATTTCAGTTTTATCCAAACTTCAAATAAAGTTATTTACACATAAAATTTCGGTTCGATGACTAAATGAGGACAGATATTGGGTTGCCCGAAAGGTAATTGCCGATTTTTTCATTTCAAATGAATTATATTTTTTTACATAAAATGAACGCATAAAGATGTAGATCATTTTGGAGCTTCAGCTCTCAAGTTTTGAAATATTTTACGAACATATTTTTAATATGATGTATGTAGATGTAGTGGTCAAACTATCAACCAGCTTTCATTTTTTTTTTTTTTTTTATTTAAGTCTTTTATTTTTACAGGCTCAGTTACATAGGTTTAAAGGAGCCGAACTTTTAGCTATACTTTTATTAGTATATATCAACATGTTTCCTTAAATCTAGGGTTAATAAAGTAGGAAACCGTTTACTCGCGGTCGACTCGAGATTAGAAGGGTGACATAGTATCTTTTGGAAAAGGAGGGGATATAAGGATATTGTACAATGTTCACACTAGCATTCACACTCACGCTCATCATACTCAATTCTTAAATCTATTATTATATCTATTATGTATATACATTTCAGCATATTCTATAGTTAGTCAGAAGGGAAACAGTCGCTCGCGAAGGAAAAAAAGGAGAGGATAAGGGTGTACGGACAATCACACACGAAGATCGATAGTTTTAAGGAAAACATATATAGGGACATGTAATCGAGGTCTAACCGAGCCAACACATCTCTCACCGGTACATTGGGCTGTCTACCTCGGGTCCGAAGGGAGTTTTCTAAATTCGATCTGGCAACAAGATACACCTCGCACGACCAAACAACGTGCTCGATGTCGTGGTAACCTTGGCCACAAACACAGAGATTGCTACTGGCAAGATTGAAACGAAAGAGTAGCGCATCTAACGAACAGTGATTGGACATGAGTCGGGAGAAGGTGCGAATAAAGTCCCGACTCAAGTCCAGACTTTCGAACCAATGGTTTGAAGCTAACCTTAGGGGAAATTGAGTGAAACCACCGGCCCAATTCATCTTCATACCATTTGCGTTGCCCATTAGCGATGGTATTTTTACGGACTAAAGAATAAAATTCATTGAAGGCGATTTGACGCTGATAAATGTCGCCCTCAATCGCACCTACCTTTGCTAATGAGTCAGCCCTCTCATTACCCGGAATTGAGCAATGTGAAGGGACCCAGACCCAAAAGTTGAAGCTTTGGTTTTTCTGGTCTATGCTTCCTAGAAAAAACCACCATCTCTGTTTTCTCCGTGGAGAATTCGATCCCTAGCCCAATGGCCCAGTTTGAAAAATTGTTCAAAGTATCTTGTAAGGGTCCTTGCAGGTCGGATTCGTTAGATCCTACGACAGACACCACTCTATCATCAGCAAGTTGTCTTAGGCTGCAATTTTGTGTAAGGCAATTGTCGATGTCGCTTACATAGAAGTTGTACAAAAGGGGGCTTAAACAAGAGCCCTGGGGGAGGCCCATGTAAGAGAACCGACTTACTGCCGAATCTCCGTGAGAAAAGTTCAAATGTTTCTCACAAAGCAAGTTATATAACATATTATTCAATAGAGGCGGCAGACCCCGAGAGTGTAATTTGTCTGACAAAACCTCTATTGAAACAGAATCAAAGGCCCCCTTTCCCACCATGGATTGGGAGGCCTTCGACGAATAGTGGAACCTGGGATGGGTTTCGTTTGAGCGCGAACCGCGCTGTCATATATCAAACGAAAAAGGAAGTTATACTCCTCCAATGGAGGTAAAC
Source organism: Toxorhynchites rutilus septentrionalis (assembly GCF_029784135.1). NCBI lineage: Eukaryota > Metazoa > Arthropoda > Insecta > Diptera > Culicidae > Toxorhynchites > Toxorhynchites rutilus. The sequence goes on along the minus strand of NC_073746.1, from coordinate 27,837,697 downwards.
CATCTCTGGAATTGATGGCTAGAGTAATCGCGTCCGCATATTTTTTCCAGTCAATGTGTCTTGTGAGGTCATATGCCATGTTTATAGATTCAGAAGAACTCGACCCAGTGGTGATGGAAATTTTGATTGGCAAATGATCACTACCGTTGGGATCATGGATTACATTCCACTTGCAATCTAACGATAGTGAATTCGAGCAAAGCGAGAGGTCAAGAGCACTTGGGTTAGCAGGAGGTTTAGGTACACGTGTTGTTTCCCCAGTGTTCAAAACGGTCATATTGAAGCTATTACAAAGGTCATATATCAACAATGAACGATTGTCGTCGTACTGTTCCCCCCAGGCAGTTTCGTGAGAGTTGAAGTCTCCCAAGATCAATCGTGGCTCAGGAAGGAGTGAGCACATGTCATCAAGTTGTTTGCGGCTAACTGCAGCTCTCGGAGGCCAATACAAGCTGACAATACAGAGGTCTTTGCCTTTAATGTTTGCATGACAAGCAACAGCTCTCTATTCAAATTAGACATCAAGAGAGATAATCATTGCAAGGAGGGGCCATGTTTGCATCAATTGCTGTAAAATTGTCTTTAATACTGGAAGCATTGAGATGACAAGGGTTCTGATGGAGTCGGAAACATTAAAACACGTGAAGATTTGATCCAAAAGGTCAGACAACTTTATAAATCCCGATTGGGAAGTTGAGCTTGACGGCGAAACAGGGACAGTTGGGGTTTTTGATGTCCCCTCGAGTGCTGGGTCGTTCGAAGGTGAACTATTCCCACGGAAGCCAGGAGGAACCTGATTTTGCTTGTACGCTGCACTCGATATTTTAGGCATGCTAACAGGGGGTATCACCGATGGAACTTGTCGTTGAAGTTTGGGAGTGGACACATTTTTGCGCCGGGGATTCCCTTAGAAAATGAACGGTGTGCCCTCGTCAGCTGTGTCCGCTTCTACTTCGTCAACTGGCAACGTGGAGAAGACATTGTGTGTGGAGATTGGTTGTTCTTGTTGTTGTTCGGCCGGTGGAGAAGCGCCCTTTAAAATTTCCGCAAAAGTACGCTTCGAGCGTTCCTTTAAAGAGCGTTTCTGTTTCTCCCAGTGACTCTTGTAAGTTTCACAAGCCGAGAGCACATGTGGAATTCCTCTGCAATATGGACACTTTTGCTCAGTCGCACTGCAAGATTTACCCACATTTGCTCTTCGCAAGTGGCACAGCGCTCCTTGTTGGCACAATAAGCTGAAGTGTGACCAACTGACTTGCATTTTTGACAAGTCATGGGCTTTGGCACGAAGAGTCGCACTGGCAGCCTCAATTTGTCCACCATAACGTAGTCAGGGAGAGCGGAACCAGCAAAAGTTACTCGAAACGAGTCGGACGGCGTAAATTTAGAGTTTTCCCCTTCCTGGGAGACTTTGCCGAGTTGTCGGCATTCTAAGATTTTGATTTTCATCAAAGGTAGTTTTTTAAATCTACCATCTCCTTCTATAATTGATTCGCTCGTCAGACCCGTTTCGGTTATCACTCCCGAGATTTCTACGTCATGGGAAGGCACGTAGACACAATACTCTAAGGTAAATCTCTGGTCGACGACAATATCGTTTGCTTCTTTCCGATTATCCACGACAACACGCAGTTTGGTCGGTCTAACTTTTGAAATTTCTTTCACGGAGGAGGATCTTGTCAGATCTTTCTGTAATTCAGATCATGAAAGATCTTGTCAGATCTTTCATGATCTGAATAACATTAAGCGCTTTTCCGTTTTGCTTAGGCCTTAGGAAAACAACCCATGGACCAGTTCCAAGTGCATCTTCCGGATAGACCTTGACACGTGGAGAGGTGATAAAATGAGAAGGAGATGACGTGGATTGAGTGGGATCGGTGATAACATGAGAAGGAGATGACGTGGATTGGGTGGAATCGGTGACAACAGGGTGGGGAGGTGGGATCGAAGGAAGGGCGGAAGTGCTAGGGGATGGAGAGGAGTGAGTGGCAGACTTTTTAGAGGGGGGCTTGGTGGAGTTAGCTGACTCGTCCCCGGACGAAGCATCTCCTGTTAAAGTAACGCGTTTAAGTGTTTTCGATGTTCCTTTTTTGTTATTTTTTACTAACATTGGGGAGTCATCGTCAGAGATCTCCATATTTGGAGACCCCCCCTCTGACATTCTACAATTTGTACTTATAATCTAATGTATTTAAAAATAATAATTAAAAAAAATAAAATAGAAAAAAAAGAATTAAATATATTAATTTTTATTCACCCAATTGTACACCAGTGCAGATAAACTGGCAACCGATGCTTGCTTCTCAATCGGTTGATCGCGCTCGGCACAATTGAATGTGTGTCGCACACTACCACACACAGTCGCCGGTGGTCGTTGAATCGCACTGTATGCGAATGAGTTGTAGGTGCGACGAGGATGGCGGCTCCTCCTCAATCGGATGATCACGCGCAAAGAATAGCTGCGATTATGAGTCGGCCAACGGCACTTCACCACACTATCCACGGTATGCGCAATCACACTGGTATTGGTGTGTACACGCGCGATATAATGCCAGCAATGGCGATGATACAGCAGAAACCAATCACTTTTCCAGCTCTGCTGAAATGATTTCCCGGTTTGTACACTGTCCAATGTTCCGCGGTGACAACCACGCGCGACGTGAGAAAAATAAAATCCCAAACGAAAGAAGGAGAAAAAAACACTTGTCCGGTTTTGTAGCTAACGAGACCAATCGAATATCCGGAGTCGCAACAATCACGTCTGGCTACCACAAACTTTAGACATGGAATGAACCAGCTTTCATTTGATCACAATAACGTTCCTGTAGGACCTTTTAATATTGAGATTTTGTTTGAATGAAAATTTTAGCCCACACAATCTTAGAAAAACCAGAAAGAAATCGTTTTTTTCCATTTCTTCCCTACACACATCAACATAAAAAAAATTGTTCGTAAAATATTTCAAAATTTTAGAGTTTAAACTTTTAAATTATGTACATCCAATCTTTTTGCGTTCATTCTATGTACAAAAAAAATGTATTTAATTATTATCTAGCTGACCCGGCAAATTTCGTCTCGCCCAAAAATTGTTTTCTTACGTGTTCTTACTATGAGCAAGTTTATGGGTCTAATCGCAGAACTGCTCATTGATTGATCTTCTTATCGACCCCCTTGAATTACCCTTTTACTATAAAATTCCTGGTATTTCTACCAAAACTCATCATTGTAATATCAGATTATTTTCAGACACAATTCTTGTTCAAGATTATTCAACCACTTGCAAATAACATGTTTCTTCGTTACATGGAATATACTTTACCAATACTTTACTCCCAACCGACGAGAAAACAGCTTGAATTGAATCTACAACAGATTTTCAAAACTGTTTTTATTCAGACTTTTTCAATGAGCACACCATCGAACAAATTCTCAAACTCATCGAACGATCTGTCGGAGCACACGTGAACCCAGTGTGAAATCCTCCCGGAACGGATACTCCCGATGATGGCTGTAATATTTCAGTGGCACTGCTCGCTCTCCGGTGTCAAACCTCCCCAACAGAGCTATTTCTTCGGCCGTCAACTCGAAGTCGAAGATATCTATATTCTCCAGCGTCTCGGCTCGATTTGATGGCTTCGGAATGGGCGTCGTTCCGATGTCAATCTGTGGACAGAGAAAACGGATTGATAACACGTGGCTTAATGAATAGTAATTCAAGGAATTTTCTACAAACACTCACCAGGTACCGGAGCACTATCTGTGCATTACTCTTGCCATACTTGGCCCCGATAGCTGCCACTCTGGCATCTGTAAGTACACCGGCTGTCACATGACATGAGGAATCGCACCTGTTAGCACGGCCCATGGGACTGAATGCTGTCACCGTAATATCGAGGCCACGACAGAACTCGATTAATGGCCGCTGGGTAAACCCAGGATTGCATTCGACCTGGTTCGTTACCGGCTTGATGGAAGCAACCGACAAGAGCCGCTCCAGCTGGGGCTGGTTGAAGTTCGACAAACCGATGCTGCGCACCCTTCCACTGCACACCAATTGCTCCATGGCTTTCCAGGTGTCGCAATAGTCCACGTCGGAGCACACAATCTTCCCACTATTGTCGTACGAAATGAGATCCTGCTGTTCGTAGCCTCGAAAGCCCAATGCCATTGGCATGTGCATCAGGTACAAATCGACATAGTCAAGTTGCAAGCGCGCCAACGACCGACCGAAGGCCTGACTAACGTGTTCCGGTTTGTGGAAGGTGTTCCAAAGCTGAAAACAAACACGTCAATACATGACTTGTGCCACAATCAACGTCTCCACACAAGCACACCTTTGTTGTTATGAATAAATCCTCCCTCCTGACGAAACCCTCATCAATCTTATCCTTCACCGCCCGGCCCACCTCGCACTCGTTGCCGTACTGATGGGCGGTATCGATGTGACGGTATCCAATGTCAATTGCTTCCTTGATGGATCTGACGCCTTGCTCGCCACTTGTCTGCCACACAGAGATGGACGGAGTAGAAGAAGAAAAAAAAACCAGGATAACATGAATCCATATTAACAAAGCGATAAATTCAAGGCTTATAGAATCTCACCAAATACGTTCCTAACCCAATCAGGGGGATCTCGAATCCGTTGAAGAATTTCACCCGTGGCACCCGGGCCCACATCTCTCTCCTGTTTCCTGTTCAATTCCCTTCTCAATGTAGCTAATCTGATCCGGGCTGAGTCCCCGGTCCGCACGGAAGTGTGTGGCACTATGTGTCCCTGAGGGCCGCCAGACAAGGACTAGGACCGCCGCCACCAAGCAAAGTGCCAAAATAAGCCTCCATTCAACCGACAGTAGAGTGGACTCTTATCAACTGTCTGCTTGCCATCGTTCCATTCATTCGCAGATACGCGATGCACTGGAAGAAGTAAACAGCACTCTTTGGGCCAAAGTGGAATTTACCAATCGCGCTGAAATTTTCCGTTGTTGTTTGGTTTGTTTTGATTTCAAAAAATTTCGATTGGCATTTTTCTGACCTGATGCGGATGACGCCAAAATTCGTTTTTATTCTCTCAGTGTCGGATTACCTTTTCGTGAGCCACTATCAGTGTAAATATTGAACTAGAAATGGTTTAGGTTTTACTGGTTTGAGTAGTTTGATCGATTATACTCGTCATTCGAAACTCTTGTAGAGGGTCTTATCGGAACTTAAATTCGTTGAAGAGTGAACGAGAATTGGGTAATGGGGAAGCGTTGCGATATTTACAATATGATTGGCTCACTGTTGAGATTTCTGTTTAAGCGTTTGTTCAGTTTAAATATATAAACTCGAAGCGTCATTCACGTCATTTCATCGTAAATTTTAGGTATTCATTCCTACTTACGGAGAACAGCATAGTGTAAACAAGCAACATCTACATAAATATTTATGTTCAAGAATCTTCTTTTAGGGGGTCTTCGTAGCCACTTGGTTACGCGTTTGCTTACTAAGCGATCGATCGTGAGTTCAAACTCAGGGCCCTCAATTGACCATCTTTGTGTTGTTATAGAATAACTACGTCCACGCAACCATCATCAGCTATGGAGATCGATCCACGGTGGAACAAAGATCGATTCATCCATACAACTGCTCTGCTCTGCAAGAAACATCGGGCTGCTGTTCTATAAATAACCCAACAATGATCAATATCAACTGTCTCCGCTGTCCGGTCTGCTGAACAATGGAAGAACAGATAGAATACCCTTACGCCGAAATGGCTACTAGAGTGTAATTAACCATAATGTAATGGAACAGAAAACCTAACGCCTAAATGGCTACTATTTCTACTGTGTAATTTACAATTTATAGAAACATAAACATATGTACATGTACACGATAAAAACCCGGCTCTGTTACAGATAAAATGCTAATGAGCCTGATAAATAAATAAAATGGGATAAAAAAAAAGAATCTTCTTTTTTAAAAAAATGTATAACCAACCAACTTCTTAGCCGTATAATGATTGAAACAAATCCAAATACTTACAATACCTCTTCAATTGTCTAATAACTCTTATTTTCTTAGACTGAACTTATTTTAAAAAAGTAGAAGGAACTGAGCCTAGGGGCACGGACGGATGATTGACGTAGGTCTATGATTGTTCAGAACAGTTAATCTTTTTAATTGTAATCCTTTTTGACGTAGGACTACGTCTAACCGGAAGATATAGGGGGTGAAATGAAAATCTAGGCACTGAACAAGTAGGAAAAAATGCAAGATTTGGAACGCTTATAACTCGAGCATTTCTCAACAGATCGCAAAGGTTTTTGCATCAATTGATAGGAAATATATCTACGCATCTATCATAACGAATAACATTTCATTTTTCTTGAGATAAATAATTGAATAATTGTGAAATATCAAGCATTGTCCAAATGCACTATGTGCCCATTTTTGATTGGTCCATTTTGTGCTCCTCAAATCGTACCGACCAAAACGGGCAACCAGAGCAGCAGCGAAATAGAATGAAACACGATCGGAAAAGAAAAAGAAAAAAAAATGAACTAAACATTGGTCGCAGTCTCACACATGCGTAATTCTCGAGCCAGCCAGTCAGCTTAAAAATCCCCGCTCCGCTGCCGTAACGATCATTCTTTGTGTGGACACCGACTGGACAACATCGTTGCTGGACGAGCTGGACGGCGAGGGATCGAGTGCCTTTCTCAAGGCAAGAGGGTGGAGGTGGTAGCGCTGGAGTAGAGTAGAGTAGAGTTTTCAAAGGGCCTTTCTCAAGGCTAGAGACGAATGAACTGAAGAAGTTTAAAGTCTCTATAATACAATACCTTCCTTCCTTCCTTCCTTCCGTAACGATCATTCTCAACGAAACCGTACACCACATCGTTTCGCATCACATCACATCAACACACCAACACAAGCAGCCATGTCAGGACATGACAAAGTAGGAAAAGTGAAGGGAAAAGCAAAATCCCGCTCGAACCGTGTTGGCCTGCGATTCCCCAAATACTAATACGAATAGGTGAATTCGCCAATTGCTCCGCAAGGGTAGCTAGGCCGAGCGCGTTAGTATCAGTGCACCAGTCCACCTAGCCGGCGTTATAAAGTTTCGGCCACCGAAGTGATCGAGTTGGCTGGCAAAGCTGCTCGCGACGATAAGAAAACCCGCATTCAGAACAGAACACATTCGGTTCGGTGGACATCAAGACAACAGGCAGTTGCAGCGAGTGGCGAGTGGCAAACGCAATCGCAAAACGACAGCAGGTAGCAGAAGAAAAAAGTTTGTTCTTTATACAATCTGCTTTGGTGGCAAAACCAAAACAAGGCGGCATCGAGGGCGTTCGAAATGGTTTTTGACGTAGGACTACGTCTTTCATTTGTATACCGGGGTGTAAAATCAAAGTTTCGAAAACGAAAGCGTTACGCCGGAGACCGAGATTTTGAGCGTTAATAGATCCTAAACAACTGAACGAAATGGTATGATAAACACTTCATTCGAAAGATAAAATGTCTACGCGTTCTATACTTGTTACTTTCTGATCCAAAAACTTGTTTCAATAGTCTTAAATTTGCTTTCAAAACAGGCTATTGAAATCACCAATAGGTATATAAGCGAGCGCCGCTCGGAAATCCACTCAGTTCTAATTGAACAGCGATTGGACCATGTTGTCGCTGTTGTGGTGAAGCTCTTCATTTATCATGAAAGCGCGGATGAACGGTGTCACCAAGAGCCTGTTTGTGCACCTTAGGCCAGAAGGGAATCCATCAGGAGGAGAGTGATGCCACAAACGGTTCCCCGGGAAGATCTCGAAGCAGCCGCTACACACACACACACACATACACGCGCGGAATTCTTTCCGTTTGGATGCCATTCAGCATCGAGAAAGATCCGGAAAATAATCTGCCAGTTCCTCTGGGAATTTAAAAATACATTCATGTGAAAGAGTTTATTTGAATGTTTTCTATCCATGTAACACTGTGACCAAATATGTTTCAATCAAGTGCTATTAACAGATGGTTATCGAGTTAGCATAAACCACTGGTGGGCTTGCAGTATCGAGGAAAATGTGGAAATATCCAATCGTTACTGAAAATAATCTGTCAGTTCCTCTGGGAATTTGAATTTACATTCATGTGAAAGAGTTTATTTTAATGTTTTCTATCCATGTAACACTGTGACCAAATACATTTGGTTTTGTGATTTTTCATTAACAGGATAGCTTCTGAAGATTATTCTTCCCAACAGTAGGATATTTCCGTATCCAATATTGTATGCGCCCGCAATCGATTATTGCTCAGTCGCCGAAAGTTCGGAGCTCAGAGAGTTCATTCCCCTCTAGTTTGCCTTCCAAATTGCCATCGTAAACCACGCCTTCTATCGATTCAATCACGCACAAAAAGCATACTTAAGCGATATTCTGGTGGTGAGACGCATTCATTTTTCTTGAGGACATCGACAAGGCAACATCGTTGTTGAGGATGCTGGATGGCGAAGGATCTAGATCTGCCCTGAAACGCAAGCAGTTTGTTTGAAACTGTGAGGGAGCACAGAGAGGCCGATCCTTCAGGAGAAGAGAAGATGACCATCGAAGCAGCCGCTGCAGACATACATACACGCACGGAATTCTTTCCGTTTGGATGCCGTTCAGCATCGAGAAAGATCCGGAAAATAATCTGCCGGTTCTTCTAGGAATTTAAAAATACATTCATGTGAAAGAGTTTATTTGAATGTTTTCTATCCATGTAACACTGTGACCAAATATTTTTCAATCAAGTGCTATTAACAGATGGTTATCGAGTTAGCATTAACCACTGGTGGGCTTCCAGTATCGAGGAAAATGTGGAAATATCTAATCGTTACTGAAAATAATCTGCCAGTTCCTCTGGGAATTTAAAAATACATTCATGTGAAAGAGTTTATTTGAATGTTTTCTATCCATGTAACACTGTGACCAAATACATTTGGTTTTGTGATTTTTCAATCAATCGCAATTAACAGGATAGCTTCTGAAGATTATTCTTCCCCATCAGTAGGATATTTCCGTATCCAATATTGGATGCATAAAACCTTGTGCCTCCAACGTAACGCTCTCGTTTTCGAAGTTCTCCAAATATTCATTCATTCAGAATGAATTCAGATTCAACTTCAAACAAATGATCTCTAAATCAACGATAGTCCTACGTCACCCTTGCGGTTATACCATAGATATAACCCACTTCCTTTTTTTTAAAACCACGAGTACTAAGTTTTCTAAATTGGAACCATTCCATAAAACACGGCGCTTATCAGGGCCATTAAACCTTTCAAAAAAGAGTTTACGAAATACAGTTCAATGCATTCTAAAATAATATCCAAAATAATAATAAAACACAAATTGATTTTTTTATAATTTGTTTGCCAGGATATGATGAGTATGTGAATTTGGCAGTTGTTCTGAGCTTATTGATGGTTGGGGACTTTCCCGATTATTCAATTTTCATCAATTCTTAAATTGCTTCTTGATTGAAAGTACAGTAATTTATATTTAGCTCGACATTGAGCTAATTGGATGGATCTGTAATGCGACATTTTTGTCGCAACATAGAGTTCGGGGTCCAAATTATGACCCCACATTGAAAGTCGACACTGTACCACTGTCATCGGAAATGTTCAATTACAGGTTTAAATCGCCTCAAATGCGACACGGAGTGTTTCTCCGGCACGTCGCATTAAATGTAATTTACTGAACAACATGTCACAAGCTGGATGGGAAGAAATTTCCAACTGTGAAAGATGGGGATTTCGAGTGATTAAACAGTAAACTAATCCATTTTTCAGGTAGATAGGTAGGTATTCACGTAGGAGAAGAAAATAAAACAATATATTTAAAATATATATTTAACAAAAGCTGTCCCCTTTGTATAGTCCTACGTCACTCCGGTTATGTCCCCGACATTACCCACCCGTCTTTTTTGTTCCGAAATCTGTTAGTTTAACTCTTTTGAAACTCTAAATAGTAGCCCTGAAAAGGGCCGTTTGTTATATGTACTCATAACCATCAAACGGTTTTTAAGGAACAAAAAAAGAAAATTAGCTTCTGGCAGGAAATTAAACTGTCTAACTGAAAATGCATTCGTCTTCGTGAAGTCGAGGCCGCCGGGTGTATTTTCTCCCGTCTGGTGATACCGTTACCTTGTGATACTGTTGTGATACCGTTACTTTCGCTGCTGGTGAAATAATTGTTTCACCCAAACGGGATTTTTGGACAGCAATAGTGTGAAGCAAACAAAGCGGAAGAAAGAAGACCTGCATCGCGGGCGCTGTGTGCTGGCGTGTTTATCGCCATATCATCGTCATCGAAATCATCATCGCGCTGTGGAGCCATACACCGTTGCAGCTGTGCTGTACGATCGACACGCGGTTCGCTGGGAACCGTTCTAATTCAACCGCACGGGTGTGCGATATAAGTATATTTTTTATTAGATTAAGGTTTTTAGTTTAAGAAATAATCAGAAAAAAAGATTGAGAAATCACTGAAAAACCGTACATCTGCCACTTTATATGGCAGAATGCGGAGAACCCGTTGACATGGAGATTGAATCCACTGTCTATCCCTCCACATCTACGGGAGGTGGGAAGTCGCTTGAACGCGTTCCCCCTTCAGAAGAAGTCTTTTCGGGGGAGGAATTAACCCACCTAAACAAGCCCCCCTCAAGAAAATTTGCAAACCTCTCCTCTTCACCCCCTCAATCTCCTGCTCCCGTTCCTCCTCTCGCTCCCGTTCTCGCTCTCCCTCTCGCTTCCACTCCCATTCTCGCTCCCCCTCACGCTCCCGCTCCCGCTGAACTCCCGATCACGCCACCCAACCCTGCTGTTTCCGCTTCCGCTCAACAATCGACCCCACTTCCCTCTCCTGTTGTGTCTCCACCCCGTGTCAAGGTTTATCCAGAAAATGCAACTGGAACTGGCCCATGGGTTGTTTTCTTCCGACCTAAACCTAAAGGAAAATCTCTGAATGTCATTCAGATCATGAAAGATTTGACAAAAAATTATTCCTCCGTGGTCGAAATTTCCAAGGTTCGCCCGAACAAACTGCGTGTTGTCGTGGCTGATCGGAAGCAAGCTAACGAGATTGTTGTCGACAAGCGGTTCATTTTAGAATATCGCGCATACGTGCCCTGCCATAACGTAGAAATTGCGGGAGTGATTACAGAAACGGGTCTGATGTAAATTTATTAAAAAAGGAAATGGAAAGTTCAAGAAGCTCCCCTCGATGGAAGTCGAGATCTTGAACTGTCGCCAATTAGGCAAAGTCTCCCAGGAAGGAGGAGAAACTAAATTCACGCCGTCCGACTCGTTTCGAGTAACTTTTGCTGGTTCCGCTCTCCCTGACTACGTTATGGTGGACAAATTGAGACTGCCGGTGCGACTCTTTGTGCCAAAGCCCATGACTTGCAACAAATGCAAGTCAGTTGGTCACACTTCAGATTATTGTGCCAACAAGGAGCGCTGTGCAACTTGCGGAGAGCAACATGTGGGGGAATCCTGCAGTGCGACTGAGCATAAATGTCCATATTGCGGGGGATCCCCACACGCGCTCTCAGCTTGTGAAACTTATAAGAGTCGCTGGGAGAAACAGAAGCGCTCTTTAAAGGAACGCTCGAAGCGCACATTTGCGGAAATTTTAAAGGGCGCTTCTCCACTGACTCAACAACAACAACAACCAATCTCAACACACAATACTTTTTCCTCGTTGCCAGTTGATGAAATAGAAGCGGACACAGCTAGCGGGGACACACCGTTTATTTCCAAAGGGAATCCCCGGCGCAAGAATGTGACCACTCCCAAAGTTCAAGAACAAGTCCCCCCGGTGATACCCCCTGTTAGCTTGCCTAAAAAATCGAGTGCCGCGGACAAGCAAAATCAGGTTCCTCCTGGCTTCCGTGGGATTAGTTCACCTTCGAACGACCCAGCACTCGAGGGGACATCAAAAACCCCAACTGTCCCTATTTTTTCGTCCAGTTCAACTTCCCAATCGGGATTTATAAAGTTGTCTGACCTTCTGGATCAAATCTTCAAGTGTTTTAATGTTTCCGACTCCATCAGAACCATTGTCATATCAACGCTTCCAGTATTAAAGACAATTTTGCAACAATTGATGCAAACATGGCCCCTCCTTGCAATGATTATCTCTCTTGATGTCTAATTTAAATAGAGAGGTCGGAGATATCACTGTTTTACAGTGGAATTGTCGTAGTCTCATCCCTAAATTGGATACATTCAAATTTTTAATTCATAAATTCAATTGTGATGTTTTTGCTCTGTCCGAAACTTGGCTTTCTTCGCGAGATGATCTCTCTTTCCATGATTTCAATATTATACGCTTGGACCGTGATGACAGATACGGAGGGGTGCTATTGGGGATCAATAAGTGCCACTCATTTTTTCGAATTGACCTTCCACCTATTGGAGGGATTGAAGCTGTTGCTTGTCATGCAAACATCAGAGGAAAAGACCTCTGTATTGTCAGCTTGTATTGGCCTCCGAGAGCTGCGGTTAGCCGCAAGCAACTTGTTGACATGTGCTCACTTCTTCCTGAGCCACGATTGATCTTGGGAGACTTCAACTCTCACGGAACTGCCTGGGGGGAACAGTACGACGACTATCGTTCATCGTTGATATATGACCTTTGTAACAGCTTCAATATGACCGTTTTGAATACTGGGGAAACAACACGTGTTCCTAAACCTCCTGCTAACCCAAGTGCTCTTGACCTCTCGCTTTGCTCGAATTCACTATCGTTAGATTGCAAGTGGAATGTAATCCAGGACCCCAACGGTAGTGATCACTTGCCAATCAAAATTTCCATCACCATTGGGTCGAATTCTTCTGAATCTATAAACATGGCATATGACCTCACAAGACACATTGACTGGAAAAAGTATGCGGACGCGATTGCTCTAGCCATCAATTCCAGAGATGGTTTACCTCCATTGGAGGAGTATAACTTCCTTTCTCGTTTGATCTATGACAGCGCAGTTCGCGCTCAAACGAAACCCATTCCAGGTTCCACCATTTCCCGAAGGCCTCCCAATCTATGGTGGGATAGCCAATGTTCCAAGCTTTATATAGAAAAATCGAATGCATTTAAAGCTTTTCGGAAATGTGGAACTCCTGAAAATTTTCAAACGTATTGAGCCCTTGAGAATCAGTTCAAAAATTTGATCAAAGGGAAAAAACGTGCTTATTGGCGAAATTTCGTGGGAGGTTTGTCACGAGAAACGTCAATGAAAAAATTATGGAAAGTGGCTCGAAACATGAGAAATCGCTCTTCAACGAATGAAAGCGAAGAATATTCACATCGATGGATTTTTAATTTTGCACGAAAGGTTTGTCCCGATTCCGCTCCAGTGCAAAGAATTATTCGAGATATACCACAAGATAGGTGCGATCTTGATTCCGAGTTTTCGATGGTAGAATTCTCTCTTGCTCTCCTTTCATGTAACAATTCTGCTCCGGGATCGGATCGAATTAAGTTCAACTTGTTGAAAAACCTCCCTGATGTGGCGAAACATCGCTTGTTGAATTTATTCAATCGGTTACTGGAACATAATATTGTTCCAGATGATTGGAGACAAGTAAGAGTTATAGCTATTCAAAAACCCGGAAGGCCCGCGTCCGACTTCAATTCGTACCGCCCAATAGCAATGCTGTCTTGTATACGGAAATTGTTGGAGAAAATGATCTTGTTTCGCCTTGATCGATGGGTTGAAACGAATGGCCTACTCTCAGATACACAATATGGGTTCCGCAGGGGCAAGGGGACAAATGATTGTCTTGCGTTGCTTTCTTCAGAAATTCAAATGGCTTACGCCGAAAAAAAACAAATGGCTTCAGTATTCTTGGACATAAAGGGGGCCTTCGATTCTGTTTCAATAGAGGTTTTGTCGGACAAATTACACTCTCGGGGTCTGCCGCCTCTATTGAATAATATGTTATATAACTTGCTTTGTGAGAAACATTTGAATATTTCTCACGGGGATTCGACAGTAAGTCGGGTCTCCTACATGGGACTCCCCCAGGGCTCATGTTTAAGCCCCCTTTTGTACAACTTCTATGTAAGCGACATCGACAATTGCCTTACACAAAATTGCAGCCTAAGACAACTTGCAGATGATGGAGTGGTGTCTGTCGTAGGATCAAACGAATCCGACCTGCAAGGACCCTTACAAGATACTTTGAACAATTTTTCAAGCAAAACCAAAGCTTCAACTTTTGGGTAAACCGATCACTCATGCTATGTCATTCAAATATCTTGGGGTCTGGTTCGACTCCAAATGTACTTGGGGGGCCCATATTAGGTATCTGAGTAAAAAATGTCAACAAAGAATAAACTTTCTCCGTACAATTACCGGCACCTGGTGGGGAGCCCATCCCGAAGATCTTATAATGTTGTATCGAACAACTATTCTCTCAGTGATGGAGTATGGCAGTTTCTGTTTTCAATCATCTGCCAAAACACACCTCATTAAACTCGAGCGAATTCAGTATCTTTGTCTCCGTATTGCGTTGGGATGTATGCCCTCAACGCATACCATGAGCCTCGAGGTTTTGGCAGGCGTACTCCCACTAAAAGATCGCTTCAATTTATTATCTCTTCGGTTATTCATCCGGTGTAAGGTTATGAACCCATTGGTGATCGGAAATTTTGAGCAGCTGATCGAGCTAAATTTTCACTCCGGATTCATGAGTTCATATCATGAATTCATCTCCATGCAGGTTGATCCTTCTTCGTATATTCCCAACCGTGTTTGTTTTCCTGACTACATCAATTCCTCTGTGCATTTTGATCTATCCATGAAGCAGGATATCCATGGAATTCCAGATTATCATCGATCGGGGATCGTTCCTACGATTTTCGAAGCAAAGTATGGGCGTGTCAATTGTGATAATATGTACTTTACTGATGGGTCCTCTATGAATGAGTCCACAGGATTTGGAGTGTTCAACGTATTTTTTAGCACCTCACACAGTCTTCAGTATCCTTGCTCAGTGTATATTGCTGAATTGGCAGCAATACACTGGGCGCTGGACAGCGTCGCCTCACGACCTGTTGAACACTATTACATTGTAACGGATAGTCTGAGCTCTGTCGAAGCTATCCGTTCAGTGAGGCCGGAAAAGCACTCGCCGTACTTCCTTGAGAGAATACGAGAAATTTTGAGTGCTTTATCCAGACGCTGTTATGTCATTACCTTTGTCTGGGTCCCAATTGGCAAAGGTAGGTGCAATTGAAGGCGAAATTTATCAGCGTCAAATCGCCTTCAATGAATTTTATTCTTTAGTTCGTAAAAATACCATCGTTAACTGGCAACGCAAATGGAACGAAGATGAATTGGGCCGGTGGCTCCACTCAATTATCCCTAAGGTTAGCCTCAATCCGTGGTTCAAAGGTCTGGACTTGAGTCGGGACTTTATTCGCACCTTCTCCCGACTCATGTCCAATCACTGTTCGTTAGACGCGCTGCTTTTTCGTTTTAATCTTGCCGACAGCAATCTCTGCGGTTGTGGCCAAGGTTACCACGACATCGAACACGTTGTTTGGTCGTGCGAGTTGTATCTTGTCGCCAGATCGAATTTAGAAAACTCCCTTCGGGCTGGAGGAAAGCAGTCCAATGTGCCGGTGAGAGATGTGTTGGCTCGGTTAGACCTTGATTACATGTCCCAAATATATGTTTTCCTTAAAGCTATCGATCTTCGAGTGTGATTGTTCATACATCCTTTTCCCCTCCTTTTCGTCCTTCGCGAGCTATCGGTTCCCTTCCTACTAACATTAGAATAAGTTAAATTGTAAACACATATTAAATGTAAGGATAGTTTTAAGAATTGAGTGTGAATGAGAATGTGAATGTGAATGTGAATGTGAGTGCGAGTGTAAACACACATCTCCTTACATCCCATCCTTTTCCTAATGAAAATGTGTCACCCTTCTAAACTCGAGTCGACCGCGAGTAATCGGTTTCCTATTTCATTAACCATAGAATTAAGGAAACAACATGTTGATATATGCTAGTTGAAATATAGTTAAGAGTTTGGCTCCATTAAACTTATGTAACTGAGCCTGTAAAAATAATCGGATTAATAATAACTGAATTAATGAATATCAGTGGCACACATAAAAGGAAGAAATGGTAGATGAAGTATATTTGGATAGGTAACCAAAAACACTCGCAAGACGCGGCTTAAGCTCACTCATCACTGGTCCAGAACCATTCTGTGGAATTTCTGAATATGTGTTGAAGAGTGAGCTGAAGAATTGGGAAGACCGGGAAGTGACGGCCAACTGTATGGCTGTACAACTTAACCAGTAAAAAAGTAGAAGGGTCTGAGCCTAAGGGCACGGACGGAAGTTTGACGTAGGACTGTAATTGTTCAGAACACTTGGTTATTTTAAATGTAATTCTTTTCATTGTTCAAAAATCTGTTAGTTTAACTTTTTTGAAACTCTAAATAGTAGCCCTGAGAAGGACCGTTCGTTGTTTGTAGTCATAACCTTCAAACGGCTTATAACGAACAAAGAAAGACAATAAGCTTCTGGCAGGTTGTTCAACTGTCTAATTGAAAATGATTAATGAATATCAGTGGGACACATAAAAGTTTGGAATGGTAGATGAAGTATATGTGAATAATAAATTATATCGTCATTTTTTTTTTATCTTCGCTTATTTTTCGTCGGCCTATTTCCGCCACTTTAGTGCCAATCACCGACATCAGGGAGGCGACTCCACCTGTTCCTACCTATCAGACTCAACAACTCATGAGCCGGGCCAACTTCTTTTACTTCCGCTCCGAAGAAAGACGTAACCAGAGATTTTTCGCCTCAGAAAATCCCAACGACGCCAGCTGGGATTGAACCCAGGCCGATCGGAATATATCGTCATTGATAACATTGAATATGAAATTTATGGGGAAGAAACGAAAAAAACAAGTTGAAAATACTCACGATTTCGTGATATTTTGAGGTGAAATACACATGAAATCATGAAGTTGCTTTATTTTTAATGGATAGCTATGGTATTGTGATTTCTTTCCATTGTCTCATTCTTATTATTGGGCATCGAAAGCAGTAGCTTTTTCTGTGAAATAATGTTCGTTTGCCGACTATCACAATCATGTCATATTGGTTCTACTGCTCAATCTATCATAGAAGGAATTGAATCATTGAGAATTATGAATATGAGTCATGAAGAATATTAATATCTCAATAAATCTTCGCATGATAATCGCTGCCTCCTCCTAATTAATGAACGATCACTATATGGGTGACACTTTCCTCGTAGCTTTGATGAAATCTCGCATGAAGTTTGAGTGATGCATGAAATCTTGCATCTGATTACTTTAACACCTTGATAATTTGTTAGATAGAACGAATCATTACACACAAGTTTGTGTTTCATACAACATTCATGGGAGCGAAGTTGGAAGAAAGAATGCATAATACATGATTTACTTTCGCATCCGCTAGCAAAACATACCTCTTTTATTTGATAAATTGTTCACTTGTTTTACCGTTTCCACTGTTGATGTCTCAGGCGGAAAAAATTGTGGATAAATTTGCCGTCTAATGGTATATATTATAACATACATCGTAAGAACGATTCTGCGTAATATGCATTTGAAAACTCCTAATAAACTCTTAATTATCACGCCGAGCATCAAAATTACTCAACAATTGCTCAGTCTTAAGAAGAAAGACTTTAGCACATTCACTGGTCTTATAACAGGACACTGTCCGAGTAAATACCATCCCAAAAACATGTGTTTAGTGCAAGATGATATTTGTCGCGTTTGTAATGCCGAAAGCGAAACCTCGGAACATTAGCTCTGCAATTACGGAGCACTAGCAAGACGCAGACTTCAACACCTTAATAAGGCTATTCTGGAGCCCAAGGACGGTTGGTCTGTGTCGCCGATCAGGATTATGAATTTCATCAGACTGATTATTCCTGATTGGCACCTATCTCGCTATTGCTTTCAGTCTACTTCATCATCAATAAGCAGTAGATAAGCTTGAAGCGTAGTAGAAAAAATTGGGAATACCACAATAGTTCAAAATAATAGACGCAGTGGTTCATACCCAACAAGCAAAAAAACAAAAAAAATATATCGTCATTGATTACATCGAATGTTGAGTTTATGGGGAAGAAACAAAAAACATGTTGAAAATACTTACAATTTCTTGATATTTTGAGGTAAAATGCACATGAAATCATGAAGTTGCTTTATTTTTAATGGATAGCCATGGGATTGTGATTTCTTTCCATTGTCTTATTCTTATTATTAGTCTTATTCTAAGCCTTCGGGAGCAATAGCTTTTTCGGTGAAATAATGTTCGTTTGCAGAATATCACGATCAAGTCGTATTGGTTCTACTGATCAAGGAATTAAGCCATTGAGAATTAATTATGAATATGAGTCATGAAGATTACTAATATTTCATTTCGTTTCATTTTTGTGATGCGATGTAATGCCGATCTCAATAAGTCATCGGATGATAATCGCTGCCATCCTCCTAGTATTGATATCATTTTTCGCTGTACAATAACCCGCGTTGCCGCACCCCGGAAAACACTCGCTTAAGATGTTCGTCACCCCGTCATATACAGAAGTCATTCGCTAACTGGACCATCTTCAACTGAACTTATCTATAACAGGACGTACGTTAACTGAACTACAAAGCAGTTATGTATCAATAATAAATGTTATCTTCAAGTTGAAGTATTGCTTTTGCTGTTTTGCTGTCCAGTTAGCAAGTAAAATTTGACAATATTGTATTGATTTTTAGGCCCAATCAACGAACGGTCAATATATGGGTGACACTTTCCTCGTTGCTTTGATGAAATCCTGCATGAAATTTGAGTAATGCTTGAAATCTTGTATACATTGTATACATTCGACAAAGGGCTTGCTGATTTGATTGATAGAACGAATTATTGCACACAATTTCGTGTTGCATACAAGTTGAAAGAAAGAACGAATTATTGCACACAATTTCGTGTTGCATACAAGTTGAAAGAAGAATGCATAACACATGATTTACCTTCGCATCCGCTCGCAAAACATACCTCTTTTATTTGCTAAATTGCTCACTAGTTTTATTACTTCCACTGTTAATGTCCCAGGCGAAAAAAATGCTGGATAAATTTGTCGTTTAATGGTATATATTATAACATATATCGTAAGAACGATTCTGCGTAATATGTATTTGAAAACTCTTGATAAACGATACATTTTTCGTAGAGTGACCCCCCTATATATATATAGATCAAAGACGTAGTCCTACGTAAAAACAGAGTATATGTGTTTCAAAGCAAAGGTTAACTCCATCAAAACCAATAATCACAATCGAACGAACACAATCACTTAAGCCGGGTTCAGACGGTGCGAGTAAGCATACGAGTCGGTCTAGTCAGTTACTGCAGTGCAGCTACTCACACCGTGTGAACACATCATGCCAGTTATTGTCATGTGTGATCCGGCGTGCGAGCTACTTCAAAGTTTTTTGAATTTACTCGCACTTGCATGCTTCACAACGTCAAAAACAGAATTTAGCGTTCGAATCAGTGATGCCAAATGTAATGAAATGTCTCTATTTTTAAGATATTTGAAAATATGTGAAGATATTTATAGACTTGAAAATTATTGGAAAAACAAATAAAACCCTCATAGTTTCTAAACGAAATAATTGTTATTTCGTTTTGCACGCTGGCGGGGCACGCTTTCTTTTTGAGATAGTTTTCTTGAGAATCTCTAATATAGAATCATTATCAGATCACAACTTACAAAAAAAAGTATTGTTCTAAGAAACAGAATACATATTCGATTTAAAAAAGTACATTTTCATTCATTATTAAAATTTTTGAAGCGTATTTATTGCACCTGCAAATCGACTATCATTTTCATTTCACAAAATAAATAAAATTAAAAAAAAAAATCTTTTAGACTACCATTTATAACATCACATCCTTTCGGAATTATCTGAGCTATGGATGTTTTCGAGATTCTAAAAAATATCGACAACAATCCCAACGATATTCCAAAACAAAGGCACATCAATGTCATTTCTAATTTAACTCTTGCAGGTACAGCATCCCTCATGACTGTATCTTGGCGTTGTATTCGTGGAGCAATTAAATCCAACAGTTTTTTCACTTGTTCAGGTGTTATTATCAACACTGCTCTGTAATCACGGGGATCCTCATCGTAGAGTTCCTTCAATATTGTATTTGTTGCTCCTTTTCTTTGCATCTAATTCCTGGCCCGAATCCTTTTCTCTTTCTGCTTTTTCGGATAGTACCTTCAGTTCAAAGAAATTCAGCACAAAGTATGTATTTTTAAACACGATCAGCGTTTGTTTTGCTATAAAATTGTGTGATGATACATTCAACTGAAAACCTAAGATGAAAACTGCCAATAAAGAAGTCGATTTTGGACCAATCATTTGACAAATTCGGACCTGATTGCTGTTTCTGACTATTTGATGGACATTTGAAAAGTCGCCTGGCATCCCTGGTAAACCCGTGCCGTAGTATCTAGTTTCTCGCCAGCAGCTCACACTGTGTGAACGGACAAGGCGAGTCAACCAATTGTCAAGCGAGTCCACCGGGTCAGTAGCTGCTCATTGTCAAGTCAGCTACTAGCAACGTATAAATGGGCCTTTACGCACGCTTAACTATTACTACTATCCGTAAGAAGCAATGGGGGCAAAACGGACATGTGAAGAAGAACTTGAATTGTATCTTTGGAAACTCATATTTTCCAAAACTTAAAAGCAGTTTCTTACAGTTCAATATAATGGTTTTCGAAATAATTGGCCAAATGTTTTGTACAAATGTGTTTTTCCATGTTTTTACTGAAATTAAAATAAACCGAAAAGTAGAACATTTTTATCGATGCGGGTATAATAGACTTGTAGTGGCGGATAAGTACAGCTTAATAATATACGAAGCGTAGAATTTATCGCTCGCGAGAGGAATAATTTCGCTCTCTCTCAGTATTTGTCCAGTAGCTGAAATAGAACAAAAAAAGAAAGCGATATAAAAAAGAGTTGAATATTCTCTTCACTTTCACTTACGAATGAATTAACTTTTCCGTACATACCTAAGATCGCTTCCCTGTCAACTCACAAACCAAAATATAACCATCAGCGAATTCAATTTTGCAATTAAACCACTCGAAATGCTTGATATCGAAGCCGCAAAAATTACATCCACACGCGGAATCATGTTTGATTTTCGGTTTTTGTTTCCCTATTCCACTTTTGTCATAGGATGGTTTATAGAATAACATGTAGAAGGGGTTCCCATCAACAGAAATTTGATATTCATAATGCAACTATACAAATCAACCACCTGTCCATTATACCCCCACTGGCCGTCTTACCCGCGGTTCCACTTTAGATTATCCGCACCCACGAAATGTAACAGTATTTACATATTTGTTCACTATGCTGGCAAGAGTTCAAAAAGAGGACGACACACTGGAAAACATGACGGGAACATGCAATGGAAAATGTTTCCAATTGAGTTATTCACCCGAATGGACACATGGTGTCAGCCTTTCAAAGAGGATACATGCAAACAGTGTCCGTAATGTAATTCATATTTAAAACGTGTTAATGCAGCCCAGTCCCCAAAATGTAATTGGATTGCAGTGCTTTCATGGTGTTGTGCATATTTATGTTGGATTGTTTGAATAAACCTTCAAACAGAAGAGCTGTCACTCGCTGTGGTCGAATGATACACACAGTGACGAAAGGAAATATATGGAACCCAGTGTTTACCCATTCGTTCATTTTCGTCATATCCAAGTGAACATTTGGTCGGGGTGAAAAGGAAATCGTTCAGAATTCGCTAGACTGAGATATAATTCTAATGAAATTTGGACTGTTTTCTGGTATTTTTGTTTCAACCACGATAGAACAGTTACTTAAAAGTTGCAAACCAATTCAAGATGTCATTGTTTTTGATCTTGTGTTGTCAATAAACTGAATTCTGGAAAAAGGTTATGAGAGACATTCGTCTGCGTTTAGTTTTCTGAACAAATGCTTCATCTGATGAAGGATATAAATCAGTGTGGAAATGAAAGTATTGTTATCGAAAATTGCGTTACAAAAATATCATTTTCAATTAAATTGCTGTTGACGATGTACAAAAGAATAGTATGCCTTTCCGGTAATCGATTTTAGATGTTTCAACATCATTGTTTGTAGCTCCTGTATTCATCAATATTCTGGTATAGGCTAAATCATCATTATATAATACTTGTAGAATAAATTAAGTTATTCGTCCCTAAGGTATGCTGAATGTGATTGGAGAAAAAAAAACCTCGAAATGTGGTTCTAGGAATTGTCCATCAATTTCAATACTTTATAACGATTATGAACAGAATGAAGAATTCGCCACGTAAATTTTCATTCTGTTCATAATTGTAGTGATACAAACTTTTCATATTAGTTTATAACGCATACCCATTCCAGCGTGACGTGACAACGCTTTGACTCACTAAAAACAGGTTTTTTTTCTCGTTTTCATGTATAAATCACACGATTTCCAAATAGTAAACGATCTTAAAGTAAAATAGAGAAAATTTCCTACAAGAATCTTCAGTTGGAGAATATTTTACAGTTCAATTCGCTTGTTGCCAGCCCAATACTTTTGTGACGTGACAACACCTGTCTATTTGCGGTTTCCGACTTTTGAACATTAATGTTGTATTTTCAGTTCCGTTTCAAAACATACAAATAAACTTTGTTCTAGGATGTGCCAACAAAAGGTGAACGGTGATTCCTGTATATTCAGTTTTTCAACAAAACTCGTGAGAACTTTGCAAAAATCGGCATGCATTTTGTGACGCGACAACGCGCTCTGTGCGAAAAAACAGTCTCCACGAAGCGTTGTCACGTCACACAACCAATAAGTTGTATTAATTGAGAATTTCACCGTGTTGTGGCAAGCTATATACTATTTTTTATGTTTCTATTACTCCGAATACTTCTCACTTTCCTCTTCCCTTTCTAACATTTTACTACTTAAATTGGGACTTTCTCTATTAGGCAGCAGACTACTCAACTCTAGGTTCGAATAACTAATGATTTATTGTTCTCATTTCATATCAGCGAGACCCATAGAGAACGCTCGGGCATCGATGTGGAGGGTCGATGCCATTGCTGACACAGCGTGTCAATTGCGCGTGGATGTTTAATTTACCAGTCGGCGCAATTTGACACCATGATAAAATAATCAACCGTAGCAACAATGTTGCATCGGTTGGCGACTTACAGTGTCGCTCAAAAGTGTTCACCACACCTTCCCCCTTTCGGAAGAAGAATGTAGCATAGCAAATTATTCGTGATTTGAATTTTAGTTGAGGTTCTCTAGGAATTTCGCTGATGATAATACAAAGGTTTACATTTTTGTTCTTATACACCTAAAATATATTGACCATGATTATTTCGAAAAATTTAAAATTTATTATTTATATTTCGTAGAGAATATTTGTCCCTGAATGGATTTGAATAAATGAATGACCTTTCCTTCCCTCTTTCAAAAGTAAATTTTAAATTTTCTCATTTATAGTTTTATAATTCTATTTTTATGTACTTTCATTTGTTTTCCCTGTGCCAAATCTTCCACATCACAGTTGCATCCTTCTACTTTTACTATTTTAAAGGGACCTATATAGAATGGGTCCAATTTTTTGCGATTTTCGTTAGTAATATATATTAAATCTCCTACAGATACATTGATTGGATTCAGATTTACATTCAAATTTTCAGTTCTTAATCTTTTTTGTTCAATTAATTTGTTTCGAGCTTCTGAATGACTTTTTTGTAACTTAAATTTCATTTCATTGTAGTACTGATCAAGGTTATAGATTGGTTCTATTTTTGTATTAAAGAGGTCTTGAGGTAAATTTGGTTTTCGTGCAAAAACTAACTCAAATGGTGCATATTGTGTGTCCGTATGTGGGGTTGTATTATATACAAAAGCGTAAAAGTTAATCCAGTCATCCCAGTCGTTATGATGTTCATTGGAGAACGATCTCAGATACTCATTAAGGCATCTATGATTTCTCTCCAAAGCACCGATAGACTGAGGATGATATGCGGTTGAAAATGTTTGTTTGAAATTTAATATTTTACCGATCTGACAAAGTATTTCATTGCAATATTCAGTACCTCTGTCCGATCTTAGTTCTAAAAAGTTTCCGTATGTCAAAATAAAGTTTTCCACTAATGCACGAGCAATGGTATTAGCTTCCTTATTTTGAATTGGTATTAGAACTATAAATTTTGTGAGATCGCACTGCAATGTAATACAATAACGATTATTTTTTCCTGATTTAGGCAATGGCCCGACAGTATCTATCGAAATAACATCAAATGCTCTTACTGGAGTAGTTGTAACAATTGATGCTTCTTTCGTTTTTTTCGTTATTTTGTTCGTTTTACAAAACTCACAGGCCTTTATGAATTTTGCTATAGAACTCTTCATTCCATGCCAGGCATATAGATCACGTAGTTTTAGGTAAAGTCTATGTTGACCTATGTGACCACCGATAGAACTGTTATGAAAATCATGTAAGATTTTCTCGATTTCCTCTCTATTTTGTATATATCTTGGAGGTCTGTATAGAAAAAATTCAAAATTTTTCGTTTGTTTAGTGGCAATTTCTTTGAATTTTTCCACTGTTATTAATGAAAACATTGTATCATTTAATGGTATAGCTATCCTTTTTTCATTTATATTCATCATAATTCCATTTAGCTCTGAAAGAGCAGACTCTAGTGTCTGACTTCCATTTAGTAAGCATTCTTTATTTATCTCAATTGTAACAAATGTTTTCTTTAAGTTTGCGCTTTTTATTTTTATGTGTATGACGTCGTCTTTTATTTCGGTTAATATCTTTTTCATAACCCTAATTGGTTGTAAATTTTCGATTTCACGCACAAGAAGTTGATCAGGCTTCTCGACTTGTATAATCGGTTTGTTTTGTTTTGCTGTTTCATTTTTCCTACTCATGGACCTTGTGTTTACCACGAGCATTGTTTTGTTTTTCAGGTCGTCAGATGACACGATTCTTGAGAGTGCATCTGCGCCTACATTGTCTTTTCCTTTGATATGTACTATGTCAAAATCGTAATCCTCGAGATCAAGACGCATTTGTGTTAACTTTTTGGTAGGTTCCTTCATTCCAAAAAGAAAGACAAGGGGTCGATTCTTGGAAGTGGAAATCTGTCGGCTAAAATTTTCTTGTTTAGCTGTCTGAAATCCACGACCATCCTCCATTTTTTATCATCAGTGTTCGATTTTCTGGGCACCAATAAAATTGGTGAGTTATAAGCCGATACTGAATGTTCGATTATTTTGTTTTCCAGTAATTTATTCACTTGACCTTCAATTTCGGAATTTTGTGCGTGTATACTCCTATAATTTGGAATATATACGGGCACATTGTCCGACAATTCGATGTTTTGAGTGTAGAAGTTATTTGTGGTCAAATAATCTTCTCCCAACGCAAAAATGTCATTATATTCTTCTATCAATGTCTCAAAATGTTTACTAGCGTATGTTGGTATTTCAGTAAAGTCAATTTTTTGTTTTATTTCATCCGATCTCTGTTTAATTTCGGTATTTTTATTTATATTAGCTATAATGAAATC
Source organism: Toxorhynchites rutilus septentrionalis (assembly GCF_029784135.1). Classification (NCBI taxonomy): domain Eukaryota; kingdom Metazoa; phylum Arthropoda; class Insecta; order Diptera; family Culicidae; genus Toxorhynchites; species Toxorhynchites rutilus. The sequence continues at coordinate 27,812,004 of NC_073746.1, read as the reverse complement.
ATTCAATGGTTTAACTATGGGTTTAAAATTAAGAATAAGAACTGGTTTATCCGTAGTATTAATAAATTTAACATATGTCGTTTTCGGAGATACTAAAGTGTTCCCACAAAAAATTCCGTTCTGAATTTCCTGTGCACACACTAAAGCATCGTCTTCAAGTTTTAAATTTGGGATACGGCGAATAACTTCGCATCTTTCCGGAAGCAGTATTCCTTCATTAAGATTATCTTCAATTGGAATATTAACTTCTATATTATTAAACGTAAAATTTAAAATCCAATATTCATAGTTAATGCTACACTTATATTGTGATAAAAAATCTCTTCCCAATATTCCTTCAGTGCATATTGGGAAATCGTTATTGACCAATTGAAATCTATGATTCAATTTTAATACCTTCTGAAATTTCAATGTAGTAATCGTTGAAGCTACAGTTTCCAATTTTTCACCGGATATACCAGAAATTATACATTTATTAGTTCTATCTACTATTTGATTATTAACTACCTTACCTATTTTGAAAATTGAAATGTCAGCCCCTGAGTCAATCATGAAAGTACACGTTGAATTGGCCATTTCAACGTATGCCTTCACAAAATTTGATGCAGTTGCATTTATTGTGAAAAGCTTCGGGGTTGACCTAAAAAATTTTGCTGTGGTGGTTGTTGCTGCTGCTGAAATTGGAATGGAGGTTGTTGGCACTGGTTCCAATTTTGCACATTCTGCGCATTTTGTGGTACTGGTGCCATACCATTTCCAGTTTCTGCAGTTGCGTAAAATATGCGTGGTTGCATGAATCCACGTCCATATCCTCTTTGCGATCCCCTACCACGTTGATTTTGAAAATTTCTTTGATTGTCGTATTGCTGGAAATTTCCTCTGCCGCGACGATTGAAAAAACCGCCACGGTTACTGAAATTATTTTGAGCATAAAAATTTCTATTCCCACGGTTTTGATTTCTACCGCGTCCCCGTTGTAAATGGCCACGACGGGTATACATTATTTGCGAGTTTTGATTCGCAGATGATGCTCCCTCGTTTTCAATCACCTTTTCTATCGCATCAGTTAAGGACGAAAATTGTCCCGCTTTTAGCAAGAGCTTGGTTTCACTGGACCTAACTCCGGTGCAAAGTGCTTTTACTCCCTGTTTAACAGCCATTTTGCAGGCCGTTTCAGTGGGAATATTTTCCGATATGTATGCTTTTTCCAACAGGAACACTAAGTTTTCGACTTCGTTGGTAAATTTATTGATATCACCAATCTGCTTCGTTTCTTGTAGTTTTGCTACAAAAACATCAGGAGATTTTTTCATTCCACAACATGTCTTAAGCTTATTTATTATTTCTTCAGTGTTTTGTGGTCTGTCTCCGACAGCTGCTCGAGCTTTCCCGGTTAGTCGAGTTTTAATAAATCTGATTACCGTCTCTTTCGCTGCTGATTTTTGTGCAGCTGTTGCATCAGCGAATTCCGATTCCACGCTGTCTGCAAACAGCGCAACAGAATCAATAAATTGATTCAACCCTTCCGGGTTTCCCTCATAGGTTTGGACGATAGCTGTTCCCAGCTTAATGTCCACCTTCGGGGTAGCCATTTTATTTTTCTTAAACAATTGGTTAAATGCTATTATTATTTTTACTAACGTCGTAAATTTTAATAACTGTTTTGCGGAATCAAGTTTGGAATTAATCAATACTTGAATACCGCCGAATAAATCTCTGGCCTCTAACACAATTTCCCTCTGCTCGTGATGTTCATAATCATCGAGCAGATATAAAATTGTGTTATAGACCTGTCTGGCATATTCTCTTTTGGCGAGTAAAGTATTCCTCAGGTATTTTCTGTTAGGACTCTTTTTTAGATTTATGTATATAGTTTTCAATTCGTTTAACAAACTTCGTTCCTCACTTTTCAATTTCTTCAGCATTGGCGAGGTGGAAAAATTTGGCACTTATTTAAGAAAATGAAACAAATGAAGGTACTTACATTGAATTCTTCATTTAATTTATCTTTTTCACTGATATGTGTTAATTAATCTATAATTCATATATAAGTGTTCATTGCACCACCGTCGCTCCGTTTCGCCGATGTTCATGTAGTAAAATTCTAGCAGCGTATGGAATGCGGCTCTCTGCGATTCATTCAAAAGATTGTTGCGAAGATATTCCAAGCATTTGTCACTCCGTTTCGCCGATGTTCACACGGGGCCGTCCCGCCTGTCGCCTGCTTCGTGGTTCTCGTATCCGTTTCGATTAGTGGCTTCAAGTCGGATTCTTTACAGCCGTTGTGCACTGAGTGGATATTTTCGGAACCCAGTGCTGGTGATGAAGGACAGACATAGTGGTGTAATTTGGTGCACGGGCGCGTTCTCGCGGCTTCGTCGGCAGACTGTATGCTGCTGGAAGACTGCTTCCACTTCCATATACAATTCAGGAGCACTGGCGCCCCACAGTTCATTAGGCAGCTCTTTCCCCTGCTCGCCACTCAGGACATTGTTCACTTAACACTTCAACATTAAAGAGGGATCCAGTAATACCACTTGAAAGTCAAGAAAAGCTAACATGTAGCGCATTGTCGCTACAGTCCACTGTCCAACACTAAATTCACTGAATTTTCATGAGGAAATCACATCCTCCCGCCAGCGACACTTCGAGGCACGGTGCAAAACAGCAGAACCGTCTCGCCCGCAGAACACTCTCACTCTAATAGTGAGGCTGCCACAGTCGCCATCTAACATTTTACTACTTAAATTGGGACTTTCTCTATTAGGCAGCAGACTACTCAACTCTAGGTTCGAATAACTAATGATTTATTGTTCTCATTTCATATCAGCGAGACCCATAGAGAACGCTCGGGCATCGATGTGGAGGGTCGATGCCATTGCTGACACAGCGTGTCAATTGCGCGTGGATGTTTAATTTACCAGTCGGCGCAATTTGACACCATGATAAAATAATCAACCGTAGCAACAATGTGGCATCGGTTGGCGACTTACAGTGTCGCTCAAAAGTGTTCACCACACCTTCTAAAGGTCCATCCTATAGGGTAATGTGGTCCTAACGCGACCGGTGATCCTAAACCTATCCCTCTTTGTATCTCAGGAACGGCACTGCCTACCGAATTTTCAGTAGTGTCAAATGAAAGGTGTCAGAACGCTTACAATTTGATTACATGGTGACTTTTTTCTTGCTCTCTTCATTCTAACGTGCGTTTTCATTGCTTCAAAAGCAGAGAAGAAATATTTTTGACCTGTATGCAAAATGAGTTCAATGTTCTGTTAGATTTTGAAACATTGCGAAACAAGGCAATTGTATATTTTAACACGTTCACTCTAGCGCTTGCCATCAATGGCTAGCACAATCCTGGTTCATCGAGTGGCGCTCACTACTCTATGCTACTACTAAACTCTTTGTATGTATCTGTGTACATGTGCGCATACCTGTGCAAGGGCGTTAATGTTTGCGTATTGAAGATGACTTTGACTTTGACTTGGACGTTTACTTTGATTGTTAACCGTTGACGTTTGCGTTTTCATTTGGATGTGTACTTTATTTTTCTAACTCCACACGCGTCGCTCTAAGGCTAAGTTCTTACCACTCAAATATAATCTCCCTCTCGCTTGAATCCTATCTGCTCACTATCAAACTCTATTCTCCTTTTTCCATTCTTCTTCGTCTCCCCATGGATATATGCCAATGCTACCATTCACGATCGTATGGTTGAATTTCATTCCACTTTTGGTCTTTTAGATCCGTTTTTAACGAACCGGAAGTCACCGTCCTCGATTTTAAAATTACATCGGAATACGGTATTCTGCTTCCGCTGGAAAGACACCTGCAAAGAAATACCCAAATCGTATGGGGTTTCCATATTTTTTGTCATTCAATACTATTACCAGCAAACCGGAAGTCGAAACAAGAATCAATTCTATAAGTATTTGACAGACAACAAGCCAATCTATCTGTGAAATATTCTCCAACTGATGATTCTCGTAGGAAAGTTTCTCAATTTTACTGAATTACTTTTACTCAATTTGTTTGTAGTGAGTTCAAAATGTTGTCATATCACGCTAGAATGGATCGTATACTTTGCGTGACGTGACAACGACTTCTTGAGACAGTTGATACTCCTCTATTTGTGGACCGAATCTTAACCAAATTTTGTTGGTTGTTGACTCTCATTGTTTGCTCAGAGAAACCCAAGTATAAATAGGTTTGAACTTAGGTTCAGCTGATGCTGAAAAAATGCTCTATTTATGTGACGTGACAGCGCTTCAAAATATTTGTTTTTCAAATGCTTGTTTCTCATAAATTACAAAATGAAATCTAAATCTACCCACGGCTCTTCCAACAAGTGATTAATTATCCATTCAATGGTATACAGGCAAACCTTTTTTTGTGCGAGGGATAGGGACCGCACAAAAAAGTCGCATAAAAAATCGTGCAAAACTTCACCAGCAGCTTTAAAAAATCGTGTTCAGTACTCATTTTGAAAAAAAAAACTTTTTTTGTGCGGTAGATAGGGACCACATAAAAAAAGTTTTCCCCAAGAAAATAACTTTTCACACTGAAATGATATAAACCATCGAAAAAAACTAAATGGACGATAACTTCGTCAAATATGCTTCTTTTCATACACCACACAAAAAAACCGCACTAGAACAGAAAATCGCACAAAAAAAATTCGCATAAAAAAAACTGCACAAAAACAGGCTTTACTGTATAAACATTGAATTTTGGTTAAGTGCAGAGATATCTCAAGAAACAAGAAACATATTGAAAACCTAAAATATTTTAAATATAACTATGTAGTTTTTAATCTCGTCTCTCTCATAGGCTGGCACATAAAAATCAAATTAGTTCCAAAGAATTTATGATATAACTAGTGCTTATTCAAATTACGTTTTCAATTTTTTCCTAAAACTAAATTTGAAATTTGGTTCATTGGTGGATAACTTCATGGAATGGGTCACTAGCTTTCCCAAAGAATTTTGTCGCAGATTACATTGTCGAATAATCTCGGCATGCGGGAGAAGGGACCATCATTCATTTCATGCCAATATGTCTTATGACTCTGTGTCTTTTAGTAATGACTTCGTGGGAAGCTAAGGCAATGAATGTTTCTATGGTGGGTAGACACACCTCTCCCTTCTCTAGGGGGCTGCTGCCATACAAATGAAACATATATTTCAGCATAACTCGCGAATTAATCAAGAGTAATTGTTGCTGAATTGGAGCTGAATAACTCGAGAACTAATCAAGCAAATGGAAACAAACTTCGCATAAAAAATTTTTAGAGAGCGATAAATGTTCCTATGGTGGTTTGACACTCGCATAATCAATCAAGAATCAATCAAGCTAACCGAATCATATTTCGCATGTGGAGGTATTAGAGAGCACGAAATGTTTCTATGGTGCTTCGACACGCTACCATACAAATGAAACACAATCTTCTATATAACTCGGGAACTAATCAAGCAAATGGAGCCAAATTTGGGATGCGAGGAATTTTGGGTACGATAAATGTTTCTATGATGGTATGACACCCCTCTCTCATCTGGAATGGAGAGGGGGTCCCATAAAAATATTACACATATTTCAACCGAACATAATAATTGAAAATTTTCGGAAAACTATGAAGGGAAATGGAAAAATTCAGAAAATAATTTCCCATATGTTCTATAATTACAAAGTGACAAGCGTTGTTAGTCCTTTTGATGTTTGCGCCAACGAAATTGCTTTTCGTTCGAAAGTGGAAATGGATTTTAAAGTGATAAAACACACTCCTATACCTTTTTCTATCTATACAAATAAAAATGGATCGCTGAACGTGTTGATAAAAACAAAACTCGAAGAAGGAATTATGCGATTTAAGGCTATCTTCATTCTATCATATTTTCTGTACCAAACATTTATTCGATGTAACGGAGGAACATGTTATTTGCAAGTGATTGAAAAATCTTGAACGAGAATTGTGTCTGAAAATAATCTGATATTATGATGAAGTTTTTTGGTAAAAGTCCTAGGGAATCGGGAAATGAATTGTAAAGGGTCAATTAGAAGATGAATCAATGAACAGTTATGCGATTGGACCCATGGTCGTAAGTAAGAAAACGTGAATGTTTGGAGGTATTGATAACAAAAAACAAATTTTGGGCGGGACGAAGTTTGCCGGTTCAGCTCGTTCCAAATAAAATCGAACTAAAAATTCCAATTTTAAAAACTTGTATTTTTGAACTTTCGTTCGAAGTTTGCATTCCGTTTGGGTTGGAGGAAATATAAGTTTTCCACAGCGTAACTTTTGAAAAGGGCGTATCAATTTTAGTAAGAGAAATCTTTGATAATTTATATCTCAAAAACTATGAGTCGTATCGAAATAGTGTCTTAGAAAGAGTTATAGAGTATTGATATTTAAACGTGAAAAAATATACATTGAGAAAAAAAATCAGTACTCTTTTTTTATCTACAAAAAAAAGTTTTAATTTGCAATATCTTAAATACATATTTTCAATTTTTTTGTAATTTTTTTCATATAAAATAGAAGTTATGTAGAAAACTTAAAAAATGAGTCTACCATGGTAAAACTATTTTTTACGGACTTTGTGGAACATCCAATTTTTATGAATTTTCGAAACATCGAATTTTTGTATGCCTGATCTCATTTAAAATAAAAAAGCCCATTATTAATCTCCTTCTGAATGCAGCCATTCTCGAGTTGTTAAAAAAAAACATTTCTAATTTATTGTCTTTTTTATAGTGAATAGGCCCTTCTAATAGGTTTGTCGTGTTATACCGTTATGTTCATGAAATATGGTGAATTTGCCTATAATTCCCAACAACGTTTCCAAATACATCATTATGACAAAAATATATGTTCAGGAGTCACGTTGGAAACGATTTTAAGAGATGTAGGTTAGTACAAAATGTAGCGATATTAAAAAATCATACTAATCTTATACTGTATTCAGCCATATATCAATTTAGACGAATTTTAATGTCTTTTGAACCTGTTCACGGGTTAATATGGTGCTTCTATCATTATTCATAACGGTAATCAGTATAATTAGTGAGGAAACATAAGAGCATAGTCACAATGCTGAATAGCTACGATACATCGGATACAGCAGTTATAGTAAAAAGGATGAAACAAGGCGGCACCGTCTACGTTAGAAATCCAAATTTTATTTCAAACAACGATATGAATGGGGGAGGAGTAGTGAAATGTGTACGAAAGATGCTGGAATGGCTTCCATAATCTTACATGATACATGCTCTTTCAAGGCAAATTATTTCCGACCAGTATGACACCCATATAAAAAATTTAATACGACCGCAAAGAGTTAACTCACTTAGCTTTCAAAATTCATGTACTTTGAAACTACCCCACTCAAAATGCTACTATCCAGGTTTTTTTTATCCCATTTATTTATTTAAGGCTCATTAGCATTTCAGCTGTAACAGAGCCGAATTTTAATCGTGTACATGTCACATGGTTATCATATCTATAATTAGCACATTACACAGTTGCCGTTCGCCAGTATTCCTTCTTTACCATTACATATGGTACATTCACACAGTAGCCATTTAGGCGAAAGAGTATTCTTTCTGTTCTTCCATTATCCAGTTGGACCACCGGACAGCGGAGACAGTTGATTGATCATTATTGAGTTATTTATAGAACAGCAGCCCGATGTGTCTTTGCAGAGCAGAGCAGTTGTATGGATGAATCGATCTTATTTCGACCGTGGATCGATCTCCATCACTGATGATTGTTGCGTGGACGTAGCTATTCTGTAACAACACAAAGATGGTCACAATGAGGGCCAATGAGTTTTGAACTCACGATCGATCGCTTACTAAGCGAACGCGCAACCAATATGGCTACGGAGACCCCCAGTATCCAGGTTGTTAAAAATAAATTTATGACGAAAGCCATTAATGCAATTTTGATTATTGGCTTTGAAGAAATCCCATTGTTCAAGATTTTGTTTCAATCTACCATTTCCAGCAAATGACTGTTCAAAAAATCAAACATTGACCAGAACCAGTATTTTTTTCTGTAAGAGGTAAAAATGTTTTTGTGCTATACCACAATGTGTTTTCTTCTATCAAAGTTACACTGCAGAAAATATTACATATTTTTTTGTATTTGATTAGTTTTTGCTCAATTAGGTTATACAAAATTAAATTAAATTGATGGCGAGTAAATTAGGCTACAATTTGTTGCAAAAACATTACAATACGGTTACTTTCCAAATACATGAGAAGTTATCAAAATTACATCCGCCCGCAGAACCACCGTCAAGATTAACACGTTGTGTCCCGTGTCGGTCTCTTTGGCAATCCAAGATTCAAGAATAAAAATTTAAACCGAAATTACTTAAATTTCACAAATCTCATCAATACCAAACACTAGAATATATTCCCAGATAGTAATCAATGAAACAATCCTAAACTCACAAATTCAAAAAGTATCTAAGGAAAAAATCTTATAAATAGGTTTGAACTTAGGTTCAGCTGATAAATTGAAAAAATGCTCTATTTTTGTGACGTGACAACGCTTCAAAATACTTGTTTTTCAAATGCTTGTTCCTCATAAATTACAAAATGAAATCTAAATCTACCCACGGCTCTTCAAACAAGTGATTAATTATCCATTCAATGGTATACAGGCAAACCTTTTTTTGTGCGAGGGATAGGGACCGCACAAAAAAGTCGCATAAAAAAATCGTGCAAAACTTCACCAGCAGCTTTAAAAAATCGTGTTCAGTACACATTTTGAAAAAAAACATTTTTTGTGCGGTACATAGGGACCACATAAAAAAAATGTTCCCCAAGAAAATAACTTTTCACACTGAAATGATATCAACCATCGAAAAAAACTAAATGGACGATAACTTCGTCAAATATGCTTCTTTTCATACACCGCAAAAAAAAACCGCACTAGAACAGAAAATCGCACCAAAAAAAAATTCGCATGAAAATACTGAAAACCTAAAATATTTTAAATATAACTATGTAGTTTTTAATCTCGCCTCTCTCATAGGCTGGCAAATCAAAAATCTTGAGTCATTGTTGCTTCCGTTCATTGGGGCCCTGATTTCTTCCAATGGAAACGCTAATTTCGACTCGCACGTGTGTTGCAAACATTCTCCAACTCCACCAAAACAGTAAATTTTCCCACCCAGCATCGGGATTTTACTTCCAATCGAAATAAATAAAAACCGACTGAATGAGAGAGGCTTTTAAGTAGATTTTATTGTTTCGAAGTGATTTGTTCGTCCTGAACGTGCAATTATTTCGCTCTCTGCCACGGTTTTATATAACAACCTTGTGATGAAGTTATTCATTCTCCGTTTTTATGTTATTTTGAGAAGGAAAGCCGTCGTTAATTTGTGGGAGGAAGAAAATCTACTGTGAGTCAATGCTTGTTCAACTCTATTAAATTGATCCAATCGAACAAGCATTTCCGATGCTTTCGTTACTTCCGTTCGCAATCAAATATAAATTGTTCCGGGCGGTGAACCCTTGATGAATAACCAACTTCAAATGAGAAAAGCACGGTTTTCAACTATCTCAATTCCGGTCCATCTGCCTTAATTAGCGAGCAAATAGTTTGCCGAAGTTGTGCTTCCTCACGCTATGGTGAATACTCTATTCGCCCCCACCACTCCATCGATAGACTTCGTCAGCTTCGATTCTTCATGTCTTCATTGCCCCGAGCCAGGAATAGTTCGGAAACAAGCGAAACTCATATTTCATTCATCCCACGTTTCACCTCAGCAATTGGGGAATGTTTGCTGGAAGAGGCAGAAAATACATCAAAGTGAGGGGGTCGAAAAGGGAGCAATCAACAACTTCACGGCTTCGCACGTCATTCCCACTCGTGGGTAAAATCGAACGCGAACCAATGCTGGTAGAAGTGCACAGATGAGAAATCAATTTCGTTATGTGAAATTTAATCATATCAAGCATTATTTAATTTGCTCAATTGTTAAGCATATACTCCACTCACATCAACACGCACGATCGCATTTGAATTGTACTCTTCGTTGGCGCTTCACGTCGCGTCACGTGCCACTGTGAGTCGGTGAATGTGGGTGGTTTCGAATGTGGTTGGCGGCAGAATGGACTGTGGGAAAGACATTACTCCCACACGGGATGCGTGCGTGAATGTGAGTGCGAACGTGTGCTAATGCGAGTTATACACCATGGCGCAAATATAAACGTTTTCATTTACCACTATGGTTTTTCTCATCCCCACAGGACCAAGCATGTCAGCTTCGCCCGCTCCTACACCCTCACGTCGTTCGACGAGGCGATGGGTGGTCGACCTCTGTCCCGCCTAGCCGCAGCCAGGAGCCAAGAAAGACTGATAGGTGGTAAAAAGCCTACGATTACATTATCCCAGCAGCAAGCGACCACTCAGTTCGGAACGCCACTTCACTCGATTCTCCAGCAACCAAGCCACCAACCACTGCTGGCTCAGCAACTGCAGCAGCACCAGCAGCAACAGCAACAGCAACAACTGGGTGGTCAACCGCAGCCACCGTCCGTCCATCAGCACATCCATACCCATCAACACCTGCAGCACATTCAGCAGTCTCATCCTGGCCAACTCATAGCTCAACACCATCACCAGCATCAGCATCATCATGTTCTCCCACAGCAGCAGCAGCAGCAGCAGCTTCAACAGCAACATCAACCACAGCAAAAACAACAGCAGCAGCAGTTACAGGCAGCTCCTTGTAGTAATGCTGCCCTAGCAGCACCACCACCAACAGTAGCAGCTCCAACGGGGAGCCAACAGGAGGTCTTCGTGGTGGAAAAAATCAAACGAAGTGCCATGAAAACCCAAGCCACACAAACCGAAGTGTATTTGAACAAGAAAGCTCCTGCTCCTCATCAACTATCGCTTAGTCCGAGGACCATTCACAGGGTGAGTGCCACTCTTTATATACTTCCAAGCAATTAGGGGATTTTCCCACTCGCTGTGGGGCAATATGGCTACATGTTAATCTCAGTGTGATTCGAGCACCGGAGGTGTTTCCACTGGGGGGAAACAATTTCATTTCACGAGATAGTGTCTCCTATCAGGTATGGTAATTTGTTTGATGAGTCGATTATTAGTATTTTGAGTAAAAGTTTACGATCTAAACTAGTTTTCCACCATAGTGGACTCGAACATGGTTCGAGAAAAGAACAAATTGCAATCTGCATGAAGGGCCTGGCTGGGTAGGCGAGCAAAAGCTGTCCCTAAATTAAATTTTATTATTGTATAGGATGTTAAATAAGAATTATAGTAACTTTTTTTTTGAATCCCTATATCGTTCACCATAAGACATATGATGGAGAACGTATTTATTTTTATTTTTACTTTTTTTTTTCAAGGCATTCCCAATTAATAGATCCCAATCAGTAGAATGGTTCTATGATAGTTTTGTTCGACTCTATGTCAACTCTATATTTGTCATCAAAACATCTATTCAGCCCTTGGTCACGCAAATTAGGAGAAATTATTAGACTATAGACTAATTTCATGCCAACTCGTCATTGGCAGCAATATCTCAGATTACAGTGAAACGTTGTGGGTGTAAAGATATTGCACAATGGTCCAGGAGATGCATTTAAGTGGAAATTAGCATTTAGAGCTCGACAGTTATTCTCTAGACAAAAACTGTCTTAGACAAAGTTGTTACTCATGATAGAGCGCTCGTTTTTTTGTTGGCAAAAATATGATGACCAAAATTGTCGATGAAATAAAAAATATAACTTTCTTATCTTTTTAGATGAAATAAAAAATATAACTTTCTTATCTTTTAGAGCTTGTCAATACCAATATTTTGAGATACAGAACATGTCAATATCTTAATTCTGCTCAAAGTTATTGATGGGTTTTCATCCAAAAACTGATGATTTCAATTTTAATTTACTAACATAGTTTTGAAAATCAGATATTATATAGAGTGAAATCTGTTCTTTCGAATTCCGTCAACAAACATTTTACTATGTTTGCCCCAAAAAGAATAACAAACAAATGAAAAGAGCATGTTTTTTGGGAAGAACTATCAATAACTTTGAGTAAAATTGAGATATTGACAAGTTCTGCATCGAAAAATATTTGTATTAGTAAGCTCTAAAAGTCTTTCGAAGACAGTTTGCATGTAAAATTTGAAATATGAAAGTTAGAGCAAGAAAACATTTTCATTTCATGGTGACCGTAACGTAACTTAGAAAAAAGGCGATATATCGGTTATTTCAAGAGATAGAGAAAAACTTTGTTCTACAAAGATGTCTCAAATAATTGTATCTACAACATTGTCGAACTATGTTTACCTCTATCTATAAAGATAAGAAAGTTATATTTTTTATTTCATCGACAATTTTGGTCACCCTATTTTTGACAACATCAAAACGAGCGCTCTATCATGAGTAGCAACTTTGTCTAAGACAGTTTTTGTCTAGAGAATAATTGTCAAGCTCTAAATGCTAATTTCCACTTAAATGCATCTCCTGGACCATTGTGCATTGGTAATTCAAACAACATACTTGAAATATTCAAAAAAGAATTAGACTAAAAAAAATTACAAAAAAAATTACTAAAATTTGTTACTCAATTGGTAAAATTTCATAAAAAAATATCGAAAAATTTTTTTAAAAAAATTACACTGAATAAAAATATTTTAAAAATTTGAATTCATTTTTCTCAAAAACGATTTTGGGAAATTAAAAAAAAAATGTGTTACAATTTTCGAAAAGTCATCCACATATCTGAAGATGAGCACTTTTACAGGAAAAAAGTTTCACTAACAACGATTTTTTGATGTTTTTTTTTATTTTTTTTTTCAACTAATCCTAATTTTGTTTGAAATCAAAATAGCGAGATACCGTTTTGTCTCGAATTAAGTGTTCGGAGCTTTCATGGCCATTAAACAGTGTCTCATTACTCAAAATGGTACTTTTTCGCTAAAATAATTTGATTTTTGGATCATTTGACTTCACAAAAATTGATTTACAAATATATTTTCATGGTGAAAAATTAAAAATTACATTAATCACATTTGTCTCAAATTCCGAACACCATTTATGTCACTGATTCATATTCCTATTAACGCTCAAATCATTGCACCCGAAAAGTGATGCAGTCGTTTTCGAAATTTAAAACTTACAACCCAGTAGATTATCACGCCAAAACAAATGGATATGATTCAATTGCTTGAATATGACCATATCAGGACAAGGAAAATTATCAGCAAATGTTTCTATGTCGTGGTACTAGAAATACAGAACAAAAATATGACGCATTTCTATCTGACACTTGAAAATTTCCCAGTTCATTCGCCCGTGGCCTTAGAAAATTTGGAAAACTAATCTAAACTCTCAGCCTTGAGAAAGGCCATTTGGAAAACCTCGCTGCCATTTGGTCACCAGCCGGATGCCTGATATATCGTGAATGCTGTGAAATCGCGAATAGCTTGTTTATATTCAATAAATAAAAATCGGGCGGAGCTTAATTTGCAATACTTTCTTCATCACTAGAACGAAAGCTGCAATTTTCTATTTTATAAAAACGTACCCTGTTTTCTGATTATACATCATTAGGGACTTTTGAGATATAGAATAAAACACGTATTGTAATATGTTTGAAAGTTATTTTTTTATTTGAAATAGTCTCCATTTGACTCAATATAACGTTTAGAACGATGAACCATTTTATGCGTAGACTCCTTCGTGTCATTCATGTCAAAGGAATGTCCTTTAACACATGTGTCACGGCCAGGGATGCCAACCTTCCTGATTTTTCAGGATTTCCCAGACTTTTTGGCACGCTCCCTGATATCCTGACGAACACTCAATTTATCCTGATTTTTCTGTAATGATCCTGATTTTTCCTGATTTTTGTACTCTTTACGTTATTTGTAATAAATATACTGGTTTTCATGCCAAAGTGTTCTGGCATGATAGTTCTCCGGTTCGCACTTGTATATATCTTACATAAAGTTAAATTCTTTAGACGCAAAACTGTACATAACTTTTTTTTATCTCTACCTTCAATTGCTTTGTGGCTCGCTAGAGCTCAGTCGGACATTGCTAAAGGATCGTATCCTATGTTTCAAACTAACCGGGCATTCAGTGGATCCCAGGTTTGCGTGCGAGACACCGCCGCTTCCGACGGCGGTTATTTTTCGGTTTTCAAAAAACTCAAATTTTAACATCTGCAACACTAATTAATGAATTTCGAAAGAGCTAATATTTTGCATAGGGTATATTATCGTGCAAATCAACATCTCGCAATAAGTTTCGAATGAAAAATCGAGATAATTATATTTATTGGCACTTAAAACCATATGTTTCCTCTCGTACTCCGAAAAAAAGTCCCAGAGTGCCGATTTTTGATAATTTTTTTTTACGAGATGACACTAGATCTCGTCGTTTTATGCAATTTTAAGACATTTGGCATCAACAATTTTTTTTTTCGAAAACCCCGATTTTCTTTACTCCCCTCTTGGGTGATTTGTCGATTTCCAAAAAACTTAAACTTTGACCGCTTTGCGCCACATGCATACCAGGAACAATATTATTATAAAACTTAGATGAACTTCAATTCTGCCTTCGCAGGGTTTTAGATCAAGATCTACCTGTCAGAAAAACATCGGTTCAAAATCTTCTATCGGTAAAAATTGAAATAAATTACGATTTAAGATTTTTACCTTTTTCAGTAAAAAATGTTTATTTCTCAGGCGATCAAACATCGTTAAATTAACTCTAGTGACTCTCAACTTCAAAATTCATAAAACTTTATAAGTAGGACTTGTAGAGGATGAGATTTCCTAGAAGTCCTTCGAATACACCATTGTCCTATCTTAAACCGTATGCGGCGCTAGGGTGAAGAAAAGTTTCTATTGACGAATTTTCGGATATATTTGGCTTTGAGAAATCATATAATGCAATATACATATAATAGAAAGTATAGTAACAACTTCAACTTTTATTTTGAAAGAATATAACAGAATACAAAATATGTAAACATGGGTTCATTAACAAAAAAAACTGCCTAAATATGGCTACTGTTATATGCCACCAGAGCGCTTAGAAGTCTCTGCGAATATTTCGCGTGCATTTCTGGTACTTTATAATTCTCCCAGGTTGCAGCAAAATCACTGTGGATGGCTTCTATCGTCTGCTCCGATGATCGTGACAAGCCTTCACCAGCATGTTCACAATGTTCACTTATGTGAAACTTGGTTATGTGAAGTTTAGGCGTGATGGGCAGGTTTGCTAATATCCAGCTCTCACAAAATTTGTCAATGCAGGATTGATATCCTTCCATCAAATCAGTGCAGTGCAAACAGGCATCCAACATATCCTGCAGGTTTTCTAGGACCGAAAAATAAGAAAGTAATCCTTCATTCTTCAAAACTGAACGCTTTGCAACTAAGTAGCGACAGTGACGTCCAGTGAATCCGAACTGGGCGTGGCGTGATGTGTTCGCTGCTTTGGCCCAAGCGTCAGCCGATTCAGGATGGTTTGCTGAAATGTGGTCGTATATAGCATTCGTCAGTCCCAGAAACAGATGAAGAGATGGCGGCGGACATCCATAAACAATACTTGTACTTGCTTCCCCGTATAACATAGGATGATGAACGCAATTGTAATAATCCTTCGCTTCTTTATCTTTCCCCCCTGACGCCAACCACGAATCAGCACAACTCTTCACAAATCCGATTGTTCGAGTGACTCCTTTAGTGGCACTCAACGAATTTTTATGCACTGTGCAATAAGCACAAGGATGTGAAGAGCTGTTTGCCATTACTCCTGCCAGCATGTTGATGACTTTCAAATCACCTTGAATAACAATGCGAAAGCTAAATTAATTAAACAAAAGGTATTCAAATGTAACATACCTGCTACAATTGCGTTTAGATGGTTGAGCTGCAATTGGTTGATCCATATTTCGTGTATGTTTTCAAAATTTTCTTGGAAATTCGGCGCTAAGGCAATCACAAATGTGCGACGGACCCCAGAATCTTTGAACTTGGAGTTCATCGCTTGATCTGCATTACATTCTTCAATGCTCAGCGTAATTTTTAGTGAACCTTTTCCTCCGTCAATTCCGATCTTGTAACGCACTTCTTCAACATTTCGTCTGGCTTTGATATACTTTATAAGCCCAGGTACACTCGTGCATAATACAATTGGACGCGATGATGAACTACGGGACTTTCCCTTCGTGGTGACTATATGTAATGACTTAACTTCATAAAAGTCGTCAAGTTCACGTACACGATTTCGGAGCGCTGGTTCAAGTCCAGATTGGATAGCTTTCCGATTGCTCCTACGAATATTCTGAGCGAGTTTGATGGTCTAGTAAAAGAAAGACACGACGAAATGACAATTTTGGGATCGGTAGATCAAAGTAAACAGTGCATGTACCTACCTTCTTCATACTTAAGTTCAAATCTGACTTCCAGGCCAGAACTTCCTCATGTGTAATTGTTTTTGGATACTCGTTTTGCTCAGATGCACTAACAATTTTTACTCGAGTTGGTTTACCGTATTGGTTAGACAGAGATACATGATCTGCCTCTGCAGATGATTTTTCCCGAATGACTTTAGCAGCAATCTGATCTTTGCAGTCTCCAGCTATGCTCTCAATATTTTGTAGCTTTGTTCTCTTTGTGCATGTATGGCGCTTTCCACGGGAAATAGCTGTAAGACAGATGGCACAAACCTTCGGAGGAATCTTTAACTTTGTACCTTGCTTTGGGCGTTTAGGGAAAATGGTCTGTCGTGCGACTTTACAAAGATTGCAATTGCCATGGTCAGATGAACTTCTGGTTTCAATTAATTGATCTTCGGAGTAATCGTGTACTGAAAAACCCACTGGAGTTTTGCTTTTCGAGCACCTATACACCATGGCATAACAGCTTGAGCAGAGCACTTTGGGGAACATCGAGACTTTATCGCAATAGGAGAAGATGAAATTTTGAATAATTATAGATTTAATCATTTTGGAAATAGGTTTCGCGGTAGCGGCCTTCTTGATGCACAAAAGGCAAACTTTAATTCGATTTTCTTCGTGATGCCTCATGATTTCCGAAATGTTTGGCAAACACCAACTAGGAAAGACCAACTAGGTAAACAGCAAAACTAGGAAAGAAATGGCGTGCTATAGCACAAGCTACTAGCAGATCAACACAATACAATGAGTTAATAGCATATGTGTGCGTGAGATGAAAGCAACTCAGATACACAATCATCATGTTATGCGATCCAATAGAGATTCTTATGCCTGATTTCACGAACACTTTTGTCCAGTGTGTAATACGAACATAAGAAAATTAGAATAAGAAGATCGTGTTACGTCTATCGGTCATATCACGCATACTACACAGTGAATCCGGCAATGTTACAACTACTAAAGCACGTATCCGACAATCTCGCACGTGCTCATGGAAATCTCTATAGAGTGAAGCGATGTATTGCATATTATGGTGGAAGGAACTCATTTGTCATTTGATTCGGTGTATTGCTATATCATTCCAGTTGAAGCTGAGTAATTTAAAAGCCTTTTGTACACCCTACCAGAACAAGAAGCAGAAGGTTCGTTGAAAGTAGATCGGTCGAAAAATCTCCCAACCAAGATATCGAAAGATAGTTAACTAAAGTGCTTCATGTACTGTGGTATATGGTTTCTAGCATCGTATACGTTAGAGATATGACAATGGTGTATTCGAACAACTTCTAGGAAATCTCATCCTCTACAAGTCCTACTTATGAAGTTTTTATGAATTTTGAAGTTGAGAGTCACTAGAGTTAATTTAACGATGTTTGATCGACTGAGAAATAAACATTTTTTACTGAAAAAGGTAAAAATCTTAAATCGTAATTTATTTTAATTTTTACCGATAGAAGATTTTGAACCGATGTTTTTCTGACAGGGTAGACCTTGATCTAAAACCCTGCGAAGGCAGAATTGAAGTTCATCTAAATTTTATAATAATATTGTTCCTGGTATGCGTGCGCCACTCTCCCTTAAGTCCGATTGAGCTGATATTTGGCATATGGTGTTTTTTCGAGGTGGTAAACATTTTGTATAGGGTAGCTTTTTGAAATTTTAGAGTCGATTTTTTCCCATACATTCATTGGCACTGGCATTGTACAATGATTTACTATAGTTCAGTTCGAGAAACTCATCGCTCTCTTCAACTATTTTACGATCGACATTTATTGTCCATCAGAGTAATTAATTCGAACAACCACTTCCTATTCTATAGAAAATTACGCTTAGATCAGCGCACTACGCACAGCGACCAAAACCTAACAGTTAATGGAGAACGCTACATGGCCAATGTTACTGACTTCTTTTCTATTACTATTGATTGTGGGGGAGCTATTGTTTCAACAAGCAGTTCAACATGCCACACAGCTCAATTATTGCCACAATTAATTTATTGGATGCAATGTTCGGCAAATAATAATGTATAATTTACCATAATGACCCCGTGAAATGTTGTCTCGGATCATGCGGTTAACGCCGTTAAACCATTTTTTTTTGTGGGGACGCCGGTAAGGCACCGACGATTGACGCCTTAGAAGATAACATTCACCACGTTATCATAGTTAAATGAGTACCATTGCTGGAAAAAGTGATCGAACATTGGACTTCTCGATTGGGAATCGAATGGGAATTATTCTTCGAATAATGCCAAATATATGGCATAGAATACTGTTTTATTACGATTTCAAAATCTAGGCCTCTAAAAAATAGGTATCCAATAGAATTGTACTGAATCTATCCCATCCGATTAAGGATATTGCTGTGTTACGTCGTTTTTTCTGTGTATGTAGAATTCTTTTCAAGTGCACATGACCTTCTGGGTGCAATTTTTTTGTTGTCAACCAGGTCGTCGGCAGCTATTCAAACGTCATAGAATCGGATGAAGTGTCCCCACCGTCGCCACCATATGAAGAAAAACGTCGCACCATAGAGATTTCAGCATTAGCATCGCTCGGGGAGGATGGAGAGAAGCGATGATAATGGCGCTGAAAAGTAATATCCTGAATGGCCATCATTCATGCTTGTGCTTTGTGTCCATTAGCGACAGCGGCAGCACCAGCAGCGAATCCTTTCTCTACCGGCCATCAAAAAGTTTTGAACTCAGCTTTATCTCTTTCTCCTTATTTCTTTTTTTTTCTCTCTCAAGCGAACCACACGAACAACAGTCATTTGCATTTGTAAGTTTTAGTTAGCTGGCAGCGTTCGCGTGCACGAATTTAATTATTCTCATGCTTGGAAGTGAAGTAAACTTATGAGCTGGTAAGCAAGAAATACTGCTGGCTGTTAATGGGTTATTCTAACGAGTTTTCACATAAATCGAGTGAAATGTTCTGGTATTCAAATTAGTTAAATTAGGTGAAGTTATGAAACAATTACTATTACCGTTACTTGGCTTAAAACTTTGATATAACAACATCATTATTTGTGAAAATTGGAAACAGTGCGTCTTCGCTGAACCATTTCCCCCTTTCTCCTCCTCTGCAGGATACTGTATTGAGACCAAACGCTTGAAATCACTCAACCAATGACTTTGGCATGCTTCGTTAAGTATTCTGAAAATGATTTCCATCTCACAAATAAATCATTAACGAACTTATACCAAACTCAGAGCAGTATTGAGAAGAGAGAACGCAAAGTTACTTCTTTTTCTTAAGAAAATCAGCAGCGATGCCATGGCACTAGCGATAAAAGGTTATCAAACTTGGCTCCCTCATTGATAATGCTGTTCGAATAATTCCTAGAACAGAAATGATTGTATTGATGAAATTATCATTTGGCATGCTGTTGGAATTAGGTTGTGAATTAATTTAGAATATTGATTATTACATTATTATTATTACCTCTAGAAGCTCTTGACTCGTTTTCGCAAATGTGTACTTGATAACGGAACGTGTTACCCACTCGAAAAAGGCCATTACCTGAAAGCTTAAATGATATTACGATAATTCATCGCGGATGGGAAACAATTTCCGTTCCGCTCGGTGGAAGATACATGAAATTTATCAACCCGGTCGACGCTTCACCGGAACGCTTCCAGCGAGAACATGTCTTCTCCAGATTGTACACTAATCAGAACAATCTAACTTCAATCTAGCAATCAATCAACGCGAACGAGGTGTCGATTTGATGTGTGTTTTGGGGCGTTTTTCCCCCTGAAACGCCCGTATCTGATCCTCCGCGTTCCGAGCATGAATCGATCAATATCCGGAAATTACCTTTATTCCCCGTGATGGACGCATTTTCTCGACTCGCGTAGGTGAAGTAGGAGGATGAGCTTGTATTGAACGAAAAGTTGTAGGATTTTCTGTTTAATTTTTCGTGCATGGAACGCTCTTGAGTGTTATTATGATGGCTGAAAAGTGTTACACACTTGCTAGGAGATAGAAATGCAAAAAGTTCGGAAATTTTGAACGTTCATATAACTACAATTAATGGATGGATTTTGATTCCAAATACCCAAGATGAATAAAAAAAATTATCGGAGGTTGTGTTCAAGACACGACCGCAGTGTTGACGGTGTAGTTTAGTTCAAGTCGCTTGTTTATAACTGCGGATATTATTTTATAATGCTACGAAAATTTTAAAATAACCATTCTATCGGTTTGGTAGCCCTGAAATGTTTTTTTTTATTGTAAAATCATCTGATGATAATTGTTTGAATATTTGCCTCAGCAGAGATTCATTACTAATACCCTAGCGTAAATATTTCCCTCCCGCTATCACCCCTCCTTGATTATATTTATCATTACAAATGGGGTTTCAGCGTTATCTCCGCTTTGCACTCTTCTCAACAGAAGCCTTTTCTGTTTATATTGCCAGTCCAGATTAGCTTAGCTGCCATCCTTTGTGGCGAGAGTTTTCCTACCGTCATGCGAAACCAAATCGCTGACAAAATTCCAGAACATTTATTTTCTTGGTGAGCTAACGATAGCCTAGCTTGATGATTCCCCACACAATTGTGTAGCTCAGAACCTTAATGCAATGGGGCCAGTTTGATGCAAT
Source organism: Toxorhynchites rutilus septentrionalis (assembly GCF_029784135.1). Classification (NCBI taxonomy): domain Eukaryota; kingdom Metazoa; phylum Arthropoda; class Insecta; order Diptera; family Culicidae; genus Toxorhynchites; species Toxorhynchites rutilus. The sequence continues at coordinate 27,790,943 of NC_073746.1, read as the reverse complement.
GATTGCAATGCCAGAGACATCAACGAGTGAGTAATTTGGTCGCGTCCACAGCTTAATCCGAAACGAAGACATGTGATGACGCAAAACAACAAGCGATATTCATTGCTTTGAATACAGAACGATACTGAAAGTTTGCCTTCCTTCCTTTCTTGAGACTTAAAACTTCTTCAGCTCATTCGTCTCCAACCTTCAAAAAAAAAACTTGGCAAAATTTACTTTATCGATAATATTACTCCTCCACTCCCATTGCCTTGAGAAAGGCATTCGATCCATCGCCATCTAGCTCGCCCAGCAACAATGTTGTTCAGTCGATTTCCTCACGAAGAATGATAGTTTGCCTCAGCGAAATCCACTGTTTATACTCTAGGCAAATATTCCCCTTCGTTCTTCTTATTTTCCTTTGTTCACGGAGACTTTACTCTTACGATTACCCCTTCGTTGCTCGTCATTGACAGCTCTGTTCGTGAAAGCACACAAATGGACAGAGACAGAATGTATGAGGAAATAGGAATTTTCATCTATTTAAACCATATACAAACTATGGGATAGTAATGTATAGCATATCAAACAAATTTTAGGGAATTTCCGATTGGTTTGGTATGTAAATCGCCAAAATCCGTTCGCGGCAAAAATAGTTATTAACGTTAACTTTATTTCATAAAAACGTGACCTGTTTTCTCGATTCTGGCACCCTTAATGAAAGACGTAGTTCTACGTCAAAAAATTAATATCCCCAACAATTTTGGAAATAGTGAAACAAGTAAACAATGTAACGAATAGATTAGGGAGGTTTTTTCCTATTTTATTCGCCACTCACATTCTCGCACAATACAACAATTGAACAAGTTTTTCGAATGCAATTCGGGTGTTAATTTACATGGTATGGTATATTTCTTCGATGTCATGTTGCATCGAGCGACTGATATAAATTATTTTGCTCTGTGGTTAATTTTCAGCAGCAATTATGGTTCAGCTGTCATCCGACTAGTCGGTGGTGGTGACTGTGTCGGCTTTTTTCTTAAACAGAATAAACATTATCTGTAAAAAAAACTAAGATCCCTGTCAATGTTTTCTTGATTCAAATGAGAACTGTCATAATAGATCTCCGGTCCGCAAATGTATAACGCTCACATTCTCCTGATACCTAACAGTACCTACCTTTTTATCGTTGCAACTTGAATGAATAAACTTTTCCAGAGTGAAAATCCCGAATTATTTACACTACGCACAAATGTTTCGAAACTTTTCAAAACAGTACTAGATAATTTTATTAAACCAGAATATCTGAAATAAAGAAATAATAACGAGATTAAATTTGTATCAGTGTCTAACATTTTCGAAAACAAATCATGAAAACTAACTCTTCTCTCAGTCGCTTCACTTCGAGCAGAACTACTTCCTTAAACGTCCTCCTCTCTCTTGCTACTGATACTGGTTCATCAGTTATCCTCACTCTTAACAATTCTAGTTGAAGCAAATCGTTGTTCAAATTGGCGCGGAGAATGTATATAAATCTGCCTCTTCATTCAAGCTCACTTCACTACACCACTACTACTTCACCCAACATGTAGCTCGTTGCCCGTGTACACAATCTTATTTTAACGTCCATATAACGTGAAACGAAAACTGAATTTCTGATGCAAAAAAGCCATGAATTGATGGCTACATTGCAATTGAACCTTTTTTCGAATTCAGTCTAAGAGCAGGTTCATTTCAATAAGTCGTGAAGTTCATTTGACGGTGAAAAATTAAATGAACACGGAACATCATAGAGCAGATAGCAACGAAAACGCCCGAACTACGTTTCATTTATGTTGGCAGAGAAACTGCTGGAAGAAACAAAAACACATTTTCAATTGCAAATGCAAAGGCCGATGGCTCCACAGTCCCCTGGCGATCTTCAGTTGAATATGACTTTGGCGAGCCCTGATGTGTACGAGTTATCGATCAGCAAGAGAAACTTTTTGTGTACAAGGTCAAGATATATTAGAATTTTATATGTGGGACTCGGAAAGAAAAGGATGTAAGTGACATGTTCGATTTTCTCTTCATCGACTCTCTGTCATAATATTTGTCATAATTTAGCTGAAAACACATTCCTAGCAGTGTTTGACAATTTTGACGACAGGTAAGAACCTCATCTATTGGTTTATTTTTTTTTTTATCTTCGCTTATTTTTCGTCGGCCTATTTCCGCCACTTTAGTGCCAATCACCGACAACAGGGAGGCGACTCCACCTGTTCCTACCTATCAGACTCAACAACTCATGAGCCGGGCCAACTTCTTTTACTTCCCCTCCGAAGGAAGACGTAACCAGAGATTTTTCGCCTCAGAAAATCCCAACGACGCCAGCTGGGATTGAACCCAGGCCGATCGGATTGTGAGGCTGTTACGCTAACCACACAACCACTGGCGCCGTCATCTATTGGTTTATAGAGTAAACTTAAATTGGAACGTTTTTGCAGCAAAGTTATTAACGAAAGAAAAAGTTGAAGAAGAGAAAATCGATCGAGTCACTTACACCCGTTTCCTTCTGGGTCCCTCATATAACAATTGATCGTCAGAGTCAAAGTAGAGTCAACTTTAATTGTGAAACTATATCTATAAACGAAACAAATAACATCAAAAATAAAAAAATAAAAAAAAAAAAAAAAGTCACAGGAGGAATGAGTCCAAGACACGACCACATAGTTGACGTAGGATTCCGTTAGGATATCTGTTGCATGCTGAATTTGGATATATAATTTTTGGAGAATTACATCGTTAACTATTTGATAATGATTTTACGGCCCCGAAAAGGGCCGTTTTGTTTGGTTGTTGGGTATTGTTTGTGAGCTCCACCAGTATTTACAACCGAGTGATGATGACAGAAGGATGGTAATTAGTCGTGGGATGGTGCGCATCACGTTAGAAGATGCCGCAGTGGAATGGCCTATGATGAAATAGATAGATACCCCCTGTGACCCTAGACGAGATGCCTCCTGTATTCTGTATGGATGAAATAAAGAGAAAAAAAACTCACCAATGTAATATAAGAGAATTATCAATACCGAACACAATTATATTTTTTTCTCATCAGTAAAAACATGTTACTTTATTATAGAGAAAACATATTTGAAATGGAAAAGGTAATTCTTTTTATAATTTTTCCTTTCTGAGAGTTTATTCAACCTTTTATTCAACCCAATGCGAATTTTAATTGGACTAACAACACCTAATTCGATATGTAGAGCATATGGTAAATCACTTTTTAGAATATTTCTTCACTTTTGCAACTTTCTCGCCGTAAAAACTTTCCCTGGGTGAAAATGAACACAACAAAACAGACAGCTAAAACCGGTCGACCCGTTCTCGAGCGGGAACACACCTTGGTTTTTACTTATGAAAATTGAAATAAATCGTTTCATATTTCAAGTCATTTTGAATACAACTGCTACCGTATACAATTTCACACTTACACTTGTGCTAAATTTTGCACAATACACGATCGGTCAATTAGATAAAATTTCATGAAGCAACCAACAATCAATTTCCAAATTTAAATTTTATTTGCTAGAATTAATCGTATCGTTCACCTTACTTGCAATACAAAAACACCCCCGACTTGCATATATTTGCAATGCCGATTTACCCCGGGCACCTTGGCTTTGATGTTTCAGTTAGGAAACACATTTCGGTAGGAACAAAGTTCCCCCTACTTTCATGTATTTGCAATGTCGGTTTCTCCGTATCTTCAATTTCGACCAATCAGAACGAGGTATTTTCGTTTGGAAATTTTTCGATTGTTTGATAGTTAGTTTCATATTATATATTATTAATTCATTGTGATGTGTTGTGAAGTGCTCAGATCGATTGATGTAAATATTTCGTAAATCCATCAGGAAATAACTGAGCAATAGGCGTTTAAAACTGGACAATTTTCACGATGTGCTCGATTTTTCGATTTTCAATTTGTACCCCAATATGTTCCCGAAAGACGTAATCCTACGTCAAAGCATTCACCAATTCATCCACTGTTGACATGCTTGGCTCATTTGGTGAGTAAAGATTTATTCCAGAGTACAGGGTCTTTCAGATTAAACGCTCACGCAACAAATTTTAATAACTTCTACAAAAGTGGATCGATTTTCATTTTTAAAAAACGAAAATGAAATGATGTTGGAAATCGGAGTTATTTCTTCTTTAGGTTCCTACAAATGTTGTGGCTTATTAACCTAGCGACGGTCCTTCACATACCACCAGAGGAAGTAATCGACGGCGAGAAATGTTGAAATTCTTGCCATACAAAGTTTCATTAAGGCTTTGGTTGCTCGAGTAATACGATTTCATCAAAAATACACATTTATGTAAATTGTACATCCTGACACTAAGAACCATCCGATCAGACTGAACGAGTAGCCGAATATTATCGCTCCGAAGTTGGGAATGCAGTGTTATCACCGACGGAGCGAAAACAAAATATATGGATCTATTCGATTTGTTTGCGTGAGCGTTTAATCTGAAAGACCCTGGGCCTGATTCTCGAATACACTTCACGGTTGAAACGAAATAAACGGCACGCCATTGAACTACGTTTTACGAGTTAGTGAAGTGTCGAAAATAATGATGAGTTTTCAGGCAGAATGAGCACTTTTCAAATAAAAAATCATTAATGAAAATTAACTTCTTCGTATCAAACAGGTATTCAATGTGAGTGGAAAACTTTGTTTTCTTCATGTGATATAATAATCTCATACAAAAATTTTATCTGAAGACAATTTGATATTATAATGATAAATTTAGTGGGAAACTAATCTCGCATCCAGATGTCGACACCGTACCGTTGTCATCGGGAATGCGTTTCATACCGTTTCCACCGTGAAGTGTATTCGTAGTGTATTCGAGAATCAGGTCCCCTGTATCAAAAAACAAAATTGGTCATAAGACCAAAATAGTGAGGGAGGGTTAATATTCGAACATTGAAAATTTATTTTACATAAAAAAACGTTAAGCTGAAGCACACAAAAAACTGGATAAAACTAGATAATGTTTGAAGAAAATGGAAGATTTCAGAATTTAACTGTTTACATAGTCAATATAGTAAAAAAAAGTGGAAGGAATTTAAACTGGAACATTGGCAACGCTGCGAACGACAATAACGTGCCGGATGAGCCTTAATGAGTTAGGAAGAAGCCGTGCAAATAATGGAAAATAATCGCGATTTTAGCACGGTGTATTGCATTCCTTCGTATTATTCATTATTAATCAAAAGTATGTTTGTTTATTGGGATGAAACCGAAAATAAAGTAAAAAATAAATTTTAAACACATAAATAGAACAAACCTCATCTTTCGAATCTAAAGCAAATACATGAAATGAACCCAGTATCAAATGTAGTAGGCACTGTGTATCACACATTTCGCCAGAAATGGGGAAAAAATAAACGACATCTCTTCAAGAAGGATGCAAATTTTCCAAACAGTTACCGAAAGGAACCTATTATCCCATACATCATCCCAATGGGTTATAGTCCCAGTAATAACTTCCCCGATACTCATTGCGAAACCAATTTCGCTGATACCTTCCATCGACGCGAAAAACAAGTTTCAGGTGGAACCATTGCCATAACTTCAGCGAAGTGTAGAAGTACGGCTTATATCGAACATAAAATTGCCATAAACTCCAGCGCTCGGAGTCTGATTTACGACCGTCTTTGGTTGTATTGTGTATCAGATGAGGGAGGCTGGGGGTAAATTTCCCTTATGCTAAACATGGGAAATGTTTTATGGGAGAAAGGTTATCACGTGGAAGTAGCTTTCCCCTAACTTTTGCCAAATTGATATGCAAAGATTTGACAAACGCTCTCCACTTCTGTTTCTTGCTTCGGTAGGTGAAAATGGTATCGCAAGGAGCGCAAACGAACGGTGGCTTAAACGGGAGAAAGCTAACCAAAAGTCTATCGGAGGCGGGAGATCGAATCCAGGAGAATGGTATCGATTCCGGGGCGGCATTGGATGAACCGAAAACGTAAGTAGAATATGCAAACTTTTGTGCTTTTAGGATTCGATTCTTACGAACGCTTTCATTTCATTGCTGTGCTTTGCTACGAGCAGACCCACCGAACACGAACAGCTGCATCGAACACAGTCCGAAGAACCGCCAAAGTCACCATTCACCATCACCTCACCGCCATCCAAATCACCGATCATGCAACCGTTCGAATTGCCTTCGCGAACGTCGTCCCAGATGAGCCACACCTCTCACAGTGATAGCTATCCGATTGATACGATCATGACTCACTCCCGGAATCACTCTCAGGACAGCGCAACGTCATATCGGTCCACCGCAGGTTCGCGGACATCATACGAAACGAGTTCCTATCCGTACGAGATGTACGATAGTGTCGTTATTCCGAGAAGGGCTAGCTACACCCTTTCGACGGAACCACTACAAGTGCTGCGCAAAGATATCGAACAAGTTCATTACCACGGCCACGAAAATGGTTTCGTGTTTGAGACGCACAGTCTTCCACGAAGGACATGCATTCATCACAAGCCGGAAGAATTTCATACTCACACATTGCCACGTCGCGATCATCATCCACATCATCACCATGAGATCATCTTCAAGGATCAGCTCAAAATGCCGCCTCAAGAGGTGCTAATATCCAATGGTATCGTTAATCAAGATATTCGTTCTTTCGACAGCAACAGTCTGAATAGACGAATGTCCGCTCACGTATCTATGCACCAAGACAAGCAGCTCCAGCAACGAAGAGCATCCTACGCATACGTTGCCCCGGAGACCCATTCGCTGACACGCAAAAACTCAATAACGCACCAACAGATTCAAAAGGTACAACCCATGATCCAAACACCCTCTTACCAGCAACAGAAGCAACCTATGTCTCAGTCTCATCAACAGCCCCAACCCCTATCCCAACAAATATCTGCTCAACAACAGCAGTTCCAACCGCTGATAAAGCCCCAGTCACCGATCCTATCGCAACCTTCTCATCCGCCACCCTCCTGCCCGATCACACCACCCAACATCCAACCCCTCGACATGCAGGACGACACGAAGTCGTCCTCCGACGAGAGCTGTTCCACATGTGATTCCGAAAGCGACAGAGAAGACGAAAAAGAAATCTTCATAGATTTCAAACCGCGCGTTTCGCCCATCCCCTCGCCCAACGCGGTCAAAAAGAAAAAGCTCCTTAAAACCCTCTCGGATGGTGAGATTCTGCTCGATCGGAAGAAATCGAAGACACCCGACGCTCCCACCACTATATCGGCAAGTGAGGAAGATCTAAAATCCCCCGCGCTAGAAAACATCCAGAAGGACCCACCCACAAACCTGCAATTCAGCGAAACACCCATCAAGGACGAAGGCATTTTTTTCGGATCACCACTCACGGAGGCAGACCGGCGGAAGGAGTCCTTCCGCAAGCGATCGGTGAGTCTGGACAATCCCACCAGTATGGAGGAGGAGGAAAAGGGCCTACTGGAGGAGCTGAAGGCAGATGCCAAGGATGATAAGCTCACGTCACCACCATCGCCTTCAAAGGAGGAAAAGTTATCGATCAAATCGCACTCACCGTTTCACTCGTCGGAATCGCTTGCGACGAGGGATAACTCGGACGGAATTTGGAACGAATCGCAGGCTACCATTATGACGACGAGGTGAGTTTCGAGCTGTTGTGATGCTGGGGAGGGTTATGGAATAATTATTGTTTTTTTATTCTCGCAATTGCCGATTTAGCCTAACTGACAACGGCAAGCTGACGCCGTCCTCGAGGCGAAAAAATCTGTTGTTGCAACATCAGCAGCGCAGTTCGATGGACACCGATGCGCTCGATATCGAAGATATAGCTGACCAGGTTAGTGAGAAATTTTTTTTTTGTCATAAGTTCCCTAGTCTCATCCATAGCCAATCTGTTCCTGAATAAATTTGGAAATCATACTGTTCAAATTGAAATGACAGAATAAAGAATCCATCGCACAATGGTCCAGGAGATGCATTTAAGTGGAAATTAGCATTTAGAGCTCAACTGTTATTCTCTAGACAAAAACTGTCTTCGATAAAGTTGTTACATATGATAGACTGCTCATTTTCATGTTGCCAGAAATAGGGTAACCAACATTTTCGATGAAATAAAAAATCTAGCTTTCTTATCTCTATAGATAGAGATGAACATAGCTCGACAATGTTGTAGTCCCAGTTATTTGAGACATCTTTGTAGAACAATTTTTTTTCCTATCTCTTGAAATAACAGATATAGCGCCTTTTTCCTAAATTGCGTTAGGGTCACCATTAAAAAAAAAGTTTTTTGCTCTAACTTTTATATTTCTAATTTTACATACAAACTGTCTTCCAAAGACTTTTAAAACATACTGAAACAAACATTTTCCGATACAGAACTTGTCAATATCTCAACTTCACTCAAAGTTATTGATATTTCTTCCCAAAAAATACGCTCTCTTCAATTGCTCGCCATTCTTTCTAGGGCAAACATATGCAATATTTATTTGCGGCATTTGAAAGAACAGAGTTCACTCTACATAATGTGTGATTTTCAAAACTATGTTATTTTTTGTGTTTGAGTAACTTGAAATTGAAATCATGAGTTTTTGGGTGAAAAACAAGTGACAAGTTCTGCACCGCTAAATGTTGGTCTTGATAAGCTCTAAAAGTCGTACGAAGACAGCTTTGATGTAGAATTCGAAATATAAAAGTTAGAGCAAAAAACCCGCTTTTTCAAGGTCATATTAAAAGATAGAAAAAAGCTTTCTTCTACAAAGTTGATTAAAATAATTTGGGCTATAATATTGTCTAATTATGTTTATTTCTATCTGTATAGATAAGAACGTTAGATTTTTTATGTCATCGACAATTTTGGTCACCCTATTTTTGATAACATAAAAAAGAGCACTCTATCATATGTAACAACTTTGTCGAAGACAGTCGAGCTCTAAATGCTAATTTCCACATAAATGCATCTCCTGGACCATTGTGCATTGTCACAAGAAAAAAATGTGTGCAAAATTATGAGGTTGCCAATAAGCTGTTGAAAAGCAAAGCAAAATGTTGATTTGTAGGTAAACCTCCGTTAAATTGTATATAGACCGTTTTGTTTCCCAATATTTCACCATTTTTCGCTAAGCTTTGAATTTAAAAAAGCTAGCCTAATCAACATATTTTGCTAGGTCTTCAAAGAAAGATCTTCTTCTTCTTCTTCTTCTTCTTCTTTTTCCTCTTCTTCTTCTTCTTCTTCTTCTTCATCATCATCATCATCTTCTAGAAAACACGATTACGATTTTAATAAATAATGTTAACGTTTGTAATCATATTCGATGCGAACGAATTTCGATGAATTACATTCCAGTAGAATCGAAAATTCCCTGAGAAATAACAGACAAGTAACGTGGTAACAAAGAAAATGTATAAATACTGCACACAAATCTCAAGTTTCGTTCTACATGCAAAGCAGTGAACACATCTTGTTCTGCTTGTCTCGTGTCATCAGAAGCGCTTTATTTCCTTTCATGCATTCCACTCTGAAATACGATCTGTAGCTCTATCAAGCAGATTGACTGAAACAATTCCGCACAACCTTCTATAATTTTTAATTTAATAACCCGTGATAATTTCACGCGGTTTCACTATACAGTACTCATGCAGATCTTTGCTATATGTTCCTCGTTGACCGAGTTAGTTTAATTTTTGAGTTTAGGAGTTTCGCGAATAAGCCTTTTTCCGTCACCAGTGAAAGGTATATGTAAAAAAGATTTTAAATTTCTCTCCACTTCTGTTCATGTTGCATCCAATTTATTTTTGTTGGGGATGAATAACAAAGATTTCAACTTTACAGGTAATTGATGCTTAATAACTTTACAAACTCCTCTTTTGCTTGACACGGGTTTTGATTAGGTTATAATACCAATATACATTCGACAAAAAAAAATAAAGAAATAAAAAACCATTGCACCGCAAATCGAAAGGCAAACTTTTAAGAAAAAAAAATTAATTTTCTTGCATTGATTTAAAAAAAGCCAAAAATAGGATTTTCATAGTACTTTAGAAAATCCACTGTAATTCAGCAAATATCGCAGTAAGTTCTAATGTTTGCAAGAAAATTTTTAGCCTAGTTTATTCCCTAAATACCCGTTAACGTTTCATATTAATACGTTCAGCCGTTTTTTCTAGTCGATTTTTCAAAGTTTGGAGTAAATTAGAGGAGCATTTAATCGCGAATCGTATCAGAAATACAAAATCCTACGCGACTCTCAAAACTACTATAATAAGTAGTTTAAGTTAAAAAGGTAAATATAAAGCTTAAGGTAAATAATCTTAACAAAGACGATGAGATTTAGGCATCTGTCAAGGATTTATGAAAAGCTGAATAATTCTTCAGTACCAAATGAAAAAAAAACAACAGATCGTAATTGGAAGCATCTGAATAATATCATTTTTTTTGTTTTATAGTTTTATCCTCTCCAGATTTGGCTTCCGGATTCATTTCCTCACCGAAAAGATGGGAGGTAATGTCAAGGACATAACCGGAATGACTGTCAATTTAAATTTCCTAAGATAAAGTTACCTGCACGAACAATTTACTCTTTATGAAACTTTTGATGGTTCTGAGAAGAACCTTTGGTGTTGTCATTGGCTCTTGTGTTGCTGGATCATAAACTTGAGTGCTGTCTCGATGGTGATGCTAAATGATCGCTTTCCTCGACAAAGCTTCCTGTTTGAGGCTTTTCACTTTTGGGATATATTCCTGGCTTTCGATGCGAATATTTGCACAGCACTCTTGAAGATTTTTCGCTCCTTCTATACGGGAATCATTAGAAACATACTGGTCGGGTAAAACAGTCAAAAAATACTGAACGAAAGCATGAAAGCCCATAGCCGTCACTTTTTATTTCACTTCCTTCACGTATATTTCACCTGGGAACATAAAACATACTGGAAAACATCCCAAAAATTATCGATTAGCGAACTTTGATTCTATTGCACTCGAGAAAAGTAGAGAGCACTGCAAAGCACTGAACACAACTTAGACCGATGCAGAGAGAATTATTCGCCAACTGATGAAAAGTAGCGTCGGGGACGCCATGGAGCGCGTCTTTTTTACAGATACACGGAAAGCACCGATGAAAATGATGGGTGGATAATTCATTTTTCTGCTGAATCTGAAAATTAAAATTTATTAGTACATATAATTAGCCCTGATAAAGGCCCTTCGATAGCAATCAGTATAATATAACGGAAAACTGTTATAAACTCTTTACAAAGCGGAATCGGATGATCCTTCTCGCTTGACTACCTTATGCCAAATGATGATTGTTTCAGAGTGGAGAGCGCATTGTATCCATGTTGGTTGGCAAGAGAATCGCATCGGATTAATTGAGATGTTCGCTGCCGCTGCTGTTGTTGCTATTGCAGCAGACCGACGCCAAACTCGATTGCGGGTTGCTCGGATTAGCTTCGATTTTCGCTGCTACCGAAGCAGACCGATGCGACCCTCAGCTCGATGGTTGCTTGGGTTGACTTCACTGTCCGATGCTGCTGCTGCTGCTATTAAGCAGGCCGATGCGACGTCCAGCTCGATTACAGGCTGCTTAGGTTTGCTTCGATTTCGCTGCTGCCGGTATTTCGCGCTAGCTCTTGTCCGCGTCACGTCCGTTGTTAGAATGCAAGCTGTGTCGAATGGCTCGCGCTTTTATAGCCTGGCTATGTTTTCCTTTCATCTGATTGGTTCATAATTTTGGCGTGTGGCGAGTGTCTCGCGTTTCTTATTTATTATTTAATATTATTATATCACCCTATTCTGTACTATACACTCTAGTTGTCTGTTTTGGTCGGTACCATTTGAGGAGCACAATTTGGACCAATCAAAACCGGGGACATAAAGCGTTTGGATAATGCCTGTCATTTTACAATAATTCAAATGTTTATTTGAAAAAAAAAATTAGTGGGTTATATCTATGATATAAACGCAAGGTTCACGTGGAACTACCTTAGCTGAGCAATCATTCGTTTGTATTGATTAAATTCTTGATTGAATGAAACAGTTTCCAAATTCAATTGAGTTCAATATATTTGCTCTGTGAGTGAAAAAAATGAACAAATGCCGTGTAAAGTCAATTCATTTATTGTGATTGATTGTTCTTCGTTACAAGTAGATTTAATGACGGACCTTTTACGTTTGGTATGATGACTAGAACAAAATATATGTACGGAAGAATTATCAAACGTTTGATGAACCAGCCTAAGGCTGAAAATCTTTCCAATAAAGACAAAAAAAAATTATCAAACGATTATTTTATTTTACATTTCCCTCTGAAGTTTACATCCCAAAAGTGTACGTACTTCTCGAATCTCGAATTTGCTTGAAACTGGGAAGTTCATTCGCTTCTAGTGGCTGCACGATTTTCCCAGGTTCCTAAGTTTAGAAGATCATGTTAGGACAGACATATTCCACTCTGCACAAAGGCAAGCGAGGACAAAAATACTCGCAGTTTGCATTTATTTGCAGAGCCGATTTCCCCAGAAACCACGGTTTTGAAGTCTGTGTTAGGGAAACACATTTCAATCGGAACAAAAATATCCCCGATTTGTATGAATTCGCAATGTCGATTTCCCCACGCTTCATGGATTTGAAGTCTGTGTTAGGGAAACACATTCCAGTCGGAACAAAAATACCCCCGACTTGCATGAATTTGAAATACCGATTTCTCCAGGCACCTTGGTTTAGAAATCTCTATTAGGGAACACTTTTCGGTGGGAACAAAAGCTCCCCCTACTTTCGTGTGTTCTTTTTCTTCTTTTTGGCTTTAAGAGGGTTTAAACTTTTCAGTTCACTCGCCTCTAGGCTCTTTCGTGTGCTTGCAATGCCGATTTCGCTGCTTGGTTTTAAAGTCTGTGTTAGGGAACATTTTTCGATGAGAACAAAAGTCCCCCTACTTTCATGTATTTGCAATGCCGATTTCCCCAAGGCTGCTTGGTTTTGATGGCTGTGTTAGGGAAACCGTAAATCGGGCCAATCAAAACGATGCAGTTAGGGCGTTTAGATAACGCCTAATATTTCACAGTTATTCAATTGTTTATCTAATGAAAAACAACATTTTGTTAGTTGCGATAGATGCGTAGAAATATTCCCTATCAAGTGATGCAAACATCTCTCCTATCCAGTACGAAATGTTCGAGCTATAAGCATTCGAAATCTTTCATTTTTTCCTGCATGTTCTGTGTTTAGGTTTTCATTTTACCCTCCATATATTCCGGTTAGACGTAGTCCCACATCAAAAGTCACAGAAGCGTTGTGTCTGAAACACGACCGCATAGTTGACGTAGGATTCCGTTAGGCTATCTGTTGATATATCCAAAATGAAGAATTAAACTCTTTGATAATGATTTGGTGACCCTGAAAAGAGAAATTTTGTTTGGTTGTTGAGTATTGTTTGTTGATCCTTGACGAGATGCCCCTGTGTTATGTATGGATGAAATAAATAAAGAAAAAACAGAAAGTGGGTTATATCTATGATATAACCGCAATGGTGACGTAGGACTATCGTTGATTTTAGTGATCATTTATTTGAAGTTGAATTTGAATTCATTCTGAATGAAAGAATAAATGAATACTTGGGGGACTTCGAAAACGAGAGCGTTACGTTGGAGGTACAAGGTTTTATGCATCCAATATTGGATACGAAAATGTCCTACTGATGGGGAAGAATAATCTTCAGAAGCTTTCCTGCTAATTGCACTTGATTGAAAAATCACAGAACTAAAGGTATTTGGTCGCATTATTATATGGATAGAAAACATTAAAATAAATTCGTTCGCTTGCATGTAATTTTCAATTCCAAGGGGAACTGGCTGATTATTTTGCAGCAACGACATCTTTACGGATTCTCCTCGATTCTTCTCGAAATCCACCAGTGGTTAATGATAACTCAATAATCACCTGTTGATTGCACTTGATTGAAAAAACACACAATTAATTGTATTTGGTCGCAGTATTAAATGGATAGAAAACATTACAATAAACTATTTCGCTTGAATGTAATTTTCAAGTCCAAGGTGGACTGGCAGATTATTTTACAGCAACGATCACTTCTTTACGGATTCTTCTCGATAACCAGCGAACGTAAGTTGCACGCGTGTATGCGTGTGGCAGTTGCTTCGATACCTCAAGTGGAACCAATTTTCGATGTTGGTACTCTCTCGGTCGTCTTCTCTTCTCCTTCTGATGGATCGGCTTTTCTGCCCTCCCTCACAGTTCCACACAAACTGCTTGTATTTCAGGTCAGGTCAGGCCAGGTAATGAATCCCTCGATCCCTCGCCGTCCAGCTCGTCCAGCACGTTCAGTTCGTTCAGTAACGATGTTGTCTTGTCGTTGTCCTCATCTTTCTTTCTTTCTTTGTTTTTAAGAGGCTTTAAACTTTGCAGTTCATTCGCCTCTAACGTCGTTGTCCTCACGAAAAATGAATACGTTTCACCACCAGAATATGGCTTAAGTATGCTTTTTGTGCGTGATTGAATCGAGAGAAAGTGTGGTTTACGATGGCAATTCAGGAGGCAAACTAGAGGGGAATGAACTCTCTGAGTTTGAAACTTTCAACGACTGAGCAATAATCGATTGAAAATTATATAATTTTCACGATGCGAAACATTTTCCGTTGCGCGCGCATACAATATTGGATACGAAAATGTTCTACTGAATGAATATTTTTCAGAAGCTTTCCTGTTAATTGCGATTGATTGAAAACCCACAAAACCAAATGTATATGGTTGCAGTGTTATATGGATGGAAAACATTAGATTAAACTCTTTCGCATCAATGTATTTTTCAATTCCCAGGGGAACTGGTAGAGTATTTTTCAGCAACGATTAGTTCTTTCCTGATTTTCCTTGATACTCGAAGCCCACCAGTAGTTAATGCTAACTCGATAACCACCTGTTAATAGCACTTGATTGAAAAATATTTAGTCGCAGTGTTACATGGATAGAAAACATTAAAATGAACTCTTTCGCATGAATGTATTTTTCAGTAACGATTGGATCTTTCCGGAATTTTCTCGATGCTGAATGGCATCCAAACGAAGAGTTCCGCGTGTGTATGTGTGTGTGGCGGCTGCTCCGATCTCTTCCCGGGGAACCGTTTGTGGCATCACTCTCCTCCTAATGGATTCTCTTCTGGCCTAAGATGTATAAACAGGCTCTTGGTGACACCGTTCATCCGCGCTTTCATGATAAACGAAGAGCTCCACCACAATAGCGACAACATGCTCCAATCGCTGTTTAATCATAACTGAGTGGACTTCCGAGCGGCGCTCGCTTATATACCGATTGATGATTTCAATAGCTTGTTCTGAAAGCAATTTTAAGACTATTGAAACAAGTTTTTGGATCAAAAAGCAACAATTATATAACACGTAGACATTTTATCTTTCGAATGAAGTGTTTGTCATAGCAGTCCGTTCAGTTGTTTAGGAGCTATTAACGCTCAAAATCTCGATCTCCGGCGTAACGCTTTCGTTTTCGAAACTTTGATTTTACACCCCGGTATACAAATGAAAGACGTAGTCCTACGTCAAAAAGCTCATTGAAACTGATTATATATTACACAATTTGATGAATATATTCAAATATTTGAAATGCTCCAAATTGCATTTTCCGATTCGCTGACTTTTATCCAAATAACTGTGATGATTGAGGGAACAGCAGCTATCAACACAGATACTTTTCTGCTCAGTTTGAAAAAAATAACAATTTTTACGGCAATGCTGTGTTTCCGGGCTGTATCGTTCGTCCGGAATTGAGATGCCATTCGTCATGCAACATTTTTGATTGGATAATAACATATCACATCCCATGTGTTCCGCCGCAAATATTTTCATAATACATTTTTACAAATTGTTCAATCTTTCGACATCATCACAAACAAACAAAAATCGCTTCCACTCGCTCCATATTTCCGTTTCTCCAGTGATAAAACGACACAATCAGCAGTTTCATTTTCCACCGACAATTCGACGGATGTTTTACCAGCCCGAGGGGTTCCCAGGTCGAAGGAAGGACGCACTTATCGAACCGACAGAAAGGATGCCGATAATGGAAATACTTGCGTCCTGAATCTGGTTAAATTTATTTTGCACGTCATCACCGCTGTCCGGCCAAAGTGTGTGCCGTTGCTCCATCTTTGGTAACACGCATTTCAAACATGATAACATTCGATGTTTAACAAGAGAATTTATCCGAGAACGGATCGTTTGGCAGAAATAACCCTCAAGCAGTGGTGATGGTAGTGAATTATGGGTTTTCAGTTTACAAGGACAAATTCGAATAACTCGACACAATAAACACTCCTTGGAAGGAAGGGAAGCGATTACGACGAGCGAATATTGATATTATGATAATTTATTCTGCCAATTAAATATATATCAGATCGCCCCTGAGGGGAGGGAACTAGCTTTTCCAATGTCGCGAACACAATTGAATTAACATTGAGACATCTCGGGAAGTGTTTGCTGGGAAGAAGCATGGACGAAACCATATCTGAGAAGCATTCCACAGCTGTCGTCATTTATCATCGCCAATCAAAACTGTTTTTGTCATACACTAATTCCTGACTGTAATCTTGTTTTTATAGCCTCTTCCGCCGCTGCCAGTAAACGTCGTACCTGCGACGATGCAGAGTATTTGTACGACAACTCCCACAACCCCTGGATCCCAATCCTTCCCGCTTCCTGTCACTTGTATGACGATTCCCATCGCATCCAGCCCTTCAACAGCAACAGGAGTAGCAACAGCGCCAACAACGACGACGACGACGACGACGACGGCAACGCCGACAATAACGACCGGCATCGTGAAACCGACGCCCTCAATAGCCGTCATCCCATCGCCCAGCATCGAACGGGAAGAGCGGGACCTGCAGCAGAGGCCGATGCAGAAAAGTGCCACACTGAGACGTCTCTCAAGGCCGCCGTCGCCTTCGAAGCGGCGCGCCAGCGACCAGAGGAAGCTCTCCAAGATCGAACCGCTCATACACCGGTAAGTAAGCGAGCCAGCAAGCAAGCAAGAATGTTGTGGGAGGAAAGGGTGGAAAATTTGTATGGCTTTTCCATGGAGTGCCGTTATTGATGACTTCTTGGTTCACTACTGCTGCTGCCAAATGGTTGCGAACACGTTCAGCCATGTGACGATACGGAATTTTCCGTTCGACATTTATCGGTTCTATCGATATGGTGGCCACTTTCCTATTTTTCAAAGAATGATACGTTGGAAAAACAAAAGAAAATTCCAAACAATCAAGTGTTTTCAGGTATTATTAAAACTTGGTTTTTACAACATTTTTTTACCTACCGAGAAAGTACCGATTACAAAAAACTATGGATGGGTTATACCTATGATATAACCGCAAGGTTGACGTATGACTGCCGTTGGCTTAGTAATCAATTGTATTTCTTCAATTAGTAATAATCCCACATTGAATTTTCCTCATTGGGTACGATATCGCTGCTGCGCAGAGCTATCTTCTGTGTGTATTGATTAAATTATTGATTAAACTAGTGAATGAATGAAACTATTTACGTATTCAATTGCAAACAAATCACAATTTAAGTGAATTCACGCATTATGGTAGTACCGTTCTGAATCATATTTCGGACGCTTAAGGCATTTGATGCAGAAAACAGATCTAAACTTTATGCACAAGTACTATGTGGTTGATATTTTTACTAAATTAGTTCAATAAACTTTTAAGCTTTCTACTTTGGTGCCTATTTGATAAAAAACATCAACAATTATTGAATAAAATGTTTTTCAATTGAGGCGGATAAGAATCAAATTTCGGACACTATTTATGAAAAAAAAATCAAATTTCGGACAGAGTGAATTCAAATTTCGGACACTCTGTTTGCATAACGGTTTCTTGTGGTTTTTCTGTACAATTACTAATGCAATAAAATGATCAAACATGAGAAAAACGAAGTGTTCGGGTATTTTGGTTATTGTTTAAGGTATATTTGAAGATGTTTTCTTCATTTTTTGAGTGGACGAATAATCGGTACCTTCATGGTGGTATCGGTTCTGAAGCAATGGCGTGTCGCAGAACAAATTCCTAAGAATATTTTGAAGCTTCAGGACAACACCTAAAGCGTTACCTAGGGGTTTTTCAAAATTCGAAAAAAATCCAAAATGGCTAAATCGGTCGATTACTTCCTTAGATATCGATACCACCAGCTGAAAAAACATGGTTTCGGGAAAAAAAAGCGTTCAAAAATTCGTACAACAATACTATATCTTAGAGGGTGATCTCATACTTTTGACTGTAACATTCCAACGAAATCGAATATCGAAAAATCATTTTAGGAAAAAATTTCTGAGGGCATAAGCTTCCCAAAAATGCAAAAAAAAATCGATTTTTTCGACCTTCCTGACCGGGGCCCCTCTTAACCGCAGTAGAGCCTGTTTTGAAATATATTCTATTACCATTAATTAACCTGATGTTTATTGATATAAGTTATAATATTACTAGTATGTATTTATATATCTCAAATGCGCTCTCATCCACCCGCTTCCATCCGCCCACATCCGCTTTGCATGTTGGCCAACACTGATTCTGAGGATTTCCTGAGAATTTTGGATTTTGGGTTGCAGCAGATGATCCTGCTCCAATGGCATCCAAAGCGTCTTCAACTTTGACCTTGTTGTATTTACGCTTCGCATCCATAATAAACCTGAAAACACACATTGTAGTACCGTTCTGAATCATATTTCGGACAACATCATATTTCGGACACTTTGTTCTAATATCTTGAAATGCTCAATGCACTGATGATATAACTATAAAATTAATATCCCAATTGCTTCTTTAGAGTATTCTCTTGGTTTCACTATCATTTCATATGAGAACTGCATTTGAATGATAACATAATCGGCAAAAATCTGACAACACGTAGAATTTACCCGTTCATAAATATTTAAATTTCATCAGATCTCATCATCGTTAACAGTTTACTGTGATTGCCTGGTACGTGTTCCGCAGTTGACTATAAAATATAATCAAGTGTAATGTAATTTTCGTCCAAAAAATTACAAAATAAAGTGTCCGAAATTTGATTTAGTGTCCGAAGTTTGATTCTTATTCGCTCCATTTGAAAAGCATTTTATTCCATGATTTTTTTTTATGTTTTCAATCAAATAGGTACCAACGTAGAAAGCTTGAAAGCATATTGAACTAATTTATTGAAAATATCAACCAAGTAATACCTGTGCATAAAGTTTAGATCAGTTTTCTGCATCATATGCCTTAAGCGTCCGAAATATGATTCAGAACGGTATTACCAATTTTATTTGTCCGAAATATGAATCGTAGGAAAAAAATTCTAATCAAATTTCGGACATTTCATTTTATAATTTTTTGAAAAAAAATTACAATATACTTCATCATGTTTTATAATCAACTGTGAAACACTTACCAAGCAATAACAGTTAACTGATAACGATGATGATCAGGAATGAAACACGAGAGAAATTGAACTATTAATAAACGGTTATGGTTATATTATACCTGCTCACGCTAAGCGAACGTCAAAACCTAACAATAATGAGTAGTGCTGTTAGATTTTTGCCTGCTATGTTATAAATTAAAAGTAAATCTAATATGAAATGATGGTGAAACCAAGGGGATAATCTAAAGAATCAATTGTGATATTAATTTCACAGTTATATCATCAGGGCATTAAGCATTTCAAGATATTATTACAAAGTGTCCGAAATATGATTCAGAGCGGTAATTATCGCAGCAAATAGATATCAACATTTTGCCTAATCATCAAACGGTATGCGTAGAAGTTCAGTGAGCTGACGGCATGAAGTGATATCTTCTAATGCAGTCTTGAATAATCGAGCCAAAGCGTTGCATTTGTACCCGCTTTCGCATCAATTTTGCAATGTCGACTCCATGATTTTGAAGTCTGTGTTAGGGAAACATTACGATTTCCAGAAACGCAAACGAGTACAAAAGTACCCGCTGCTTGCATCTATTTTGCAATGCCGATTTCCCCTGGCTTCATGGTTTTGAAGTCTGTGTTAGGAAAACATCCATCCATTCCAGCAATCGTAACTCATTCGTTGCGCATTCATAACCGAGTGGATTTCCGAGCGGCACTCGCTTATATACCGATTGGTGGGATTTCAATAGCCTGTTTTGAAAGCAATTTTATGGCTATTGAAACGAGTTTTTGGATCAAAAAGTAACAAGCATATAACGCGTAGACATTTTATCTTCCGAATGATGTGTTTATCATCCCACTCCGTTCAATTGTTTAGGAGCTACAAACGCTCAAAATCTCGTTCTCGGACGTAACGCTTTCGTTATCGAAACATTGAACTTACACCCCAGTATAGCGCCCCCAGTTTGCGGGTACTCTTTGAAAAAAAACAACCAATCCTAATTTTGTTAAAAGTCAAGATAGCGATATAGTGTATTCGACAAAATTTTAGATATTATTAAAATATGAACTTTTGTCGAAGACAGCTTTTTGTTGATCTTATTGTTTTTAAATTAAGATTTTTCGAAAAAAAAAGTTGAAAAACTCAAAATTTAAAAAGAAACCTACAAAAAAATCTATCAGATCTACAAAATTTTAGTCAAAGAATGGAATGTAGAAAATTATTTTGGTTTTCATTAAAAATTACCAAAAAAATTTTTGGAATAAAATTTCATTGAAAAAAAATATTTTGAAAATTAAAATTCATTTTTCTCGAAAACATAAGCTTTTGAAATTCTGAAAACAAACAGATATAAATAGCAACAAGTTGTCCATACATCGGACGATGGGCACATTCACGTGGAAAAACATGTCAAGAACATGTCAAACGTTAGAATTTACACACAAAAATGTTACGAGTAAAACATTTTTTTTTCAAGCCCCCTGAAAAAAAAAAAGTTTTACTCGTAACATTTTTGTGTGTAAATTCTATTTAAATAGTTTTTGGAATATAAAATATTCCAAAAACTATAAAAGATAGAAAGCTGATGTCTTCGACAAAAGTTTATATTTTAACAAGATCTAAAACTTTGTCGAATACATTATATCGCTATCTTGATTTTAAACAATATTAGGATAAATTGAATTTTTTTCAAAGAAAATATGAAAAAGTTGCAATAGGACATCCCATCCGAGCTCCCGTAGCTTCTGGCGGGTCATCAAAGATGTGTGAGGCCGAGCGTTGTCCTGGTGGAAAACAACACCATTCATATTGGTCACTTCTGGTCAATCGCCTGCTTCAAACGGTAAAGCTGCTCACAGTAGAGAACCGAGTTGAGGGTCTGGCCATAGTTGAGCAGCTCATAGTGGATGATTGCCTTCCAATCCCACCAAACACACAGCAAAACCTTCCTGGCCGTCAATCCGGGCTTGGCGATGGTTTGGGCCGGCTCATCGCGCTTCGACCACGACTTTTTTCGCTCTAGGTTGTCATACGTGATCCACTTTTCATCACCAGTCACCATCTTCTTCAAAAATGGGTCGAGTTCGTTCCGTTCCAGCAGTGCATCGCAGGCGTTGATTCGGTCTAAAAGATTTTTTTTTGCGTCAACTCGTGTGGCACCCATACATCCAGCTTTTTTTGGAATCCAATCTTCTGCAAATGGTTCCAAACGGTTTTATGGTCTATACTCAGTTCCTGGCCAATCGAGCGAGTGCTCACATGCCGGTCTACTGATGAAGATGATGATGATGATCATGGTCCCGCCTCCTTCCCCTACAGAGATTTGAGCAAGACGAGTTATCTAAAAAATAATTCATTTATTTTTTCTCAACATTGAAATCAGTTTAGCAAACCAAAAAAAAACGCACTGATTTTATTCACAGATATAAGTTCAAAAAATTGCAATTGCCAAAGACAAGCCAATGCTCAGTCATGTCCGCCACAGAGCCAATACGGTCCCGACGAGGCCCTTGCAGCCAAAGGGACCACCAGAGCACAAGTCCAACCGCCAGCCTTGTTTTGGATTGACAATGAATATCCTCATTCAGAGAAATCGAGAAAATTTCCTTTACGAAAATTTCCTAGACCGGCACTTAAAAATCTTTCAATTTAATATCCTTTATATCTGTGGCACGCGCGCGACGCTCAAACTTTTGTAGACTACTTTTATTTTTTTTTCAACTCATACAACTATAAAAACAACAAAATAAAAATAAAAATAGTCCATCATCACCAGATCATGACAGACATAATAGAGATCAATACAAATTAAAAAAAAAAAGATAATTCAAAAAAATTTAGATAGTCTACATAATATAATCCGTTCAAAAAACTTCGTCAGGTTAATCGAAAACATTGAAAACAAACTACCAAAAATTGTCCACTATAATTACCCGTTCGTATAAAAATTTGTCAATAAAAATCTTCGTCATAAAATAAAAAAAATCGTTCGACTGTTAATAAAACACAGTTTTCACGTGTGAAATACAGTGCCTCTTAAATTCTGTAAGTGTTGTTGCGCATTTGATATGTCTTGGCATCGAATTGAAAACATTTATTCCTTTGAAGTACAACGAATTTTGTGAAGCACATGACAAGAAATTAGGTGTTCTTAATTCATTCGCGTTTCTAGTGTTATATCTATGGAAATCACTTCCTCTTTCAACTCGATCACACAAATATCGAGTGTGTATCTTCGACAGCCACTACACCAGAACGAAATCGATCAAACCAACGCTGTGCTGTGCGAATCGTTACAGTATCGGGTCCATAAACTACACGAATTTTTTCGGCCGCCTTCGTTGCAGTTTTACCTCGCAGGTAGTAAAAACGTAAAATATGGCGAATTTCTTGCTTGGTGGACTCCATCTTTGACGCGCTATAACTTGAGACTGCAAAGGACAATCACAGCACTGTCAAAACGACACATGTAGCACAGATTATCGTCTTTAAATAGCCGTATAGTATGACCCGATGCGATAAGTACAACACAAGATATGTTTAAGTGTTGCCATATATTGACAATATACGACATTTCTTTTTCCCCAACCCAATACAGGTCGGACTCGATTATATATAATCGCAATTTCACTTTCAACGTTAATTTTCGAATCCAATACATAATCGAATAATAAAAAAACTATTTTTCTATCAATGTTTGACATTCTTACGTTAATGAAAAAATTGTTCTCTTGAGATTCGATTATGTTAGGATTTGAAAATAATTGTTGAAAAAAAATGGTCGACTATATATAATGGAGTCCGACCTGTATATATTTTTGGGAATTTTAAAAAAATATGTTTTTAAGAAAAATAAATTTTAATTTTTTAAATAACTTTTTTCTCAGCAATTTTTTTTCCAAAAAATTGATGGTATTTTTTTTGTGAAAATTTCCTACAATTTCCTACATTTCATCCTTTGACAAGAATTTTGTAGGCATCATAGTTTTTAAGTTCATTCTTCGCCGATTGCCCGAAGTAACCAGACGAAGGAGAGTCGCGTCCAAGTTCCGTTATCGGTTACCGCGTGATTGTTGTTTTTTTTGCCGCTGAAGAGTTCATTTCGCTATCTGGATAGTGAGTGAAGTGCCCTGCCTGCAAGTGGATAGAGGCTTTCATCCTCGGAAAGCCAAGCATTGGTTTTTGTTTTGTCGCTGCTTCGCCGACATTGGAGATTTCGCCGAGTCATCGTGCCAACAGTGACAGTGCGGGTAAGCTTTCACCGACGACTGTGTGTAGTGGTGTCGTAGGCACATTCCCACCACCAACGAGCTTTCAGCACGCTCTCGTTCATCTGCACTGGAGTGCGTTCATAGGTGAATAAGATTGAATATAGTGGGAGAAAATATTTATTAATTATAAGTTTTTTTTTTGTTTGTTTTTGTGAATTATTATTATTGTGAAATATTATTTTAAAAAAAATACTTAGAATATAAGTGCCAATTTTAAAATGGCAGAGGGTGGGGGACCTTCGGATATGGAGGTCTCTGACTCTAGTTCCCTCCTAAGTGATAAAAAAAGTCACTCAAACGCGTACCAAATACGGAAGATACTTCTTCTGGGGACGAGTCAGCTAACCCTACCAAGCCTCCCTCCAAAAAACTAGCAAATCTCCCATCTGCCCTTAACAATCCCACTCTACCTTCAACCTCGTCTTCTCCCTCTGTTCTTCCCGCTCCTTCTCAACCTTCGTCTTCCCACTCTCAATCCCCGTCCTCGCCTTCCCCCCCTGTTATTCCCACTCCCCGTGTAAAGGTCTATCCAGAAAATGCGCCCGGAACTGGTCCCTGGGTTGTTTTCTTCAGGCCTAAGCCAAATGGAAAGGCGTTGAGAGTCATGCAGATCGCGAAAGATCTGGCAAGGTATACCTCCGTTTCGGAAATTTCGAAGGTTAGACCAAACAAATTGCGAGTTGTCGTGAATTCCCCGTGAATCTACATTCCCTCTCACATAGTTGAAATTGAGGGTGTGATAACCGAAACGGGCTTGACGTGCGAATACATTACGAGTGAAGGTACCGGCCGTTTTAAAAAACTGCCCTCGACGACTGTTAAGATCTTGGGTTGCCGCCAGCTCGGAACAGTCTCCCATGAAGGAGAAGAAAAGAAATTTACGCCGTCCAACTCGTTTCGAGTCACCTTCGCTGGTTCAGCTCTTCCTGACTACGTGATGGTAGATAAATTGAGGTTAGCCGTGCGACTTTTTATTCCAAAGCCAATGACTTGTCTAAAGTGCAAGTCAGTTGGTCACACGGCTGCTTATTGTGCCAATAAAGAACGATGTGCCACTTGCGGAGAACAACATGAGGGGAAATCCTGCAGTGCGACTGAGCATAAGTGTCCATATTGCGGGGGATTCCCACACGTGCTCTCAGCTTGTGAAACATACAAGGCTCGCTGGGAGAAACAGAAGCGCTCTTTGAGGGAACGCTCTAAACGCACTTTCGCAGAAATTTTGAAGGGCGCTTCTCCACTGGCTCAAGAACAACAACCAATCAATACACACAATGTCTTCGCTACGTTGCCAGTTGACGAAATGTAAGCGGATACAGCTAACGGGGGCACGCCGTTTATTTCTCAAGGGAATCCCCGGCGCAAAAATGTGACCACTCCCAAAGTTCAAGGACATGTCCCTCCGGTGATACCCCCTGTTAGCTTGCCCAAAAAATCGAGTGCAGCGGATAAGCAAATTCAGGTCCCTCCTGGCCTCCGTGGTAATAGTTCACCTTCGAACGACCCAGCACTCGAGGGGACATCAAAAACCCCAACTGTCCCTATTTTTCCGTCAAGTTCAACTTCCCAATCGGGATTTATAAAGTTGTCTGACCTTGTGGATCAAATCTTCACGTGTTTTAATGTTTCCGACTCCATCAGAACCATTGTCACCGCAATGCTTCCAGTACTAAAGACAATTTTGCAGCAATTGATGCAAACATGGCCCCTCCTTGCAATGATTATCTCTCTTGATGTCTAATTTAAATAGAGAGGTCGGAGATATCACTGTTTTACAGTGGAATTGTCGTAGTCTTATCCCTAAATTGGATACATTCAAATTTCTAATTCATAAACTCAATTGTGATGTTTTTGCTCTATCCGAAACCTGGCTTTCTTCTCAAAATGATCTCTCTTTCCACGCGTATTAATATAATACGCTTGGACCGCGATGACAGATACGGAGGGGTACTATTGGGGATCAATAAGTGTCACTCATTTTTTCGAATTGACCTTCCACCTATTGGAGTGATCGAAGCTGTTGCTTGTCATGCAAACATCAGAGGCAAAGACCTCTGTATAGTCAGCTTGTATTGGCCTCCGAGAGCTGCGGTTAGCCGCAAACAACTTGTTGACATGTGCTCACTCCTTCCTGAGCCGCGATTAATCTTGGGAGACTTCAACTCTCACGGAACTGCCTGGGGGGAACCGTACGACGATAATCGTTCATTGTTGATATATGACCTTTGTAACAGCTTCAATATGACCGTTTTGAACACTGGGGAAACAACACGTGTACCTAAACCTCCTGCTAACCCAAGTGCTCTTGACCTCTCGCTTTACTCGAATTCACTATCGTTAGATTGCAAGTGGAATGTAATCCAGGATCCCAACGGTAGTGATCACTTGCCAATCAAAATTTCTATCACCAATGGGTTGAACTCTTCTGAATCAATAAACATGGCATACGACCTCACAAGACACATTGACTGGAAAAAATATGCGGACGCGATTGCTCTAGCCATCAATTCCAGAAATGGTTTGCCTCCATTGGAGGAGTATAACTTCATTTCTCGTTTGATCTATGACAGCGCGGTTCGCGCTCAAACGAAACCCATCCCAGGTTCCACTATTCGTCGAAGGCCTCCCAATCCATGGTGGGATGGCCAGTGTTCCAAGCTTTATGGAGATAAATCGAATGCATTTAAAGCTTTTCGGAAACGTGGAACCATTGAGAATTTTCAAACGTATTTGGACCTTGAAAATCAATTTAAAAACTTGATCAAAGGGAATATATATTGAATAATATGTTATATAACTTGCTTTGTGAGAAACATTTGAACTTTTCTCACGGAGGTTCGGCAGTAAGTCGGGTCTCTTACATGGGACTCCCCCAGGGCTCATGTTTAAGCCCCCTTTTGTACAACTTCTACGTAAGCGACATTGACAATTGCCTTACACAAAATTGCAGCCTAAGACAACTTGCAGATGATGGAGTGGTGTCTGTCGTAGGATCAAACGAATCCGACCTGCAAGAATCCTTACAAGATACTTTGAACAATTTTTCAACCTGGGCCATTGGGCTAGGGATCGAATTCTCCACGGAGAAAACAGAGATGGTGGTTTTTTCTAGGAAGCATAAACCAGCAAAACCAAAGCTTCAACTTTTGGGTAAACCGATCACTCATGCTATGTCATTCAAGTATCTTGGGGTCTGGTTCGACTCTAAATGTACTTGGGGGCCCATATTAGGTATCTGAGTAAAAAATGTCAACAAAGAATAAACTTTCTCCGTACAATTACCGGCACCTGGTGGGGAGCCCATCCCGAAGATCTTATAATGTTGTATCGAACAACTATTCTCTCAGTGATGGAGTATGGCAGTTTCTGTTTTCAATCAGCTGCCAAAACACATCTCATTAAACTCGAGCGAATTCAGTATCTTTGTCTCCGTATTGCGTTGGGATGTATGCCCTCAACGCATACCATGAGTCTCGAGGTTTTGGCAGGCCTACTCCCACTAAAAGATCGCTTCAATTTATTATGTCTTCGGTTCCTCATCCGGTGTAAGGTTATGAACCCATTGGAGATCGAAAATTTTGAGCAGCTTATCGAGCTAAATTTTCATTCTGGATTCATGAGCTCATATCATGAATTCGTCTCCATGCAGGTTAATCCTTCTTCGTATATTCCCAACCGTGTTTGTTTTCCTGACTACATCAATTCCTCTGTGCATTTTGATCTGTCCATGAAGCAGGATATCCATGGAACATCAGACTATCTTCGATCCAGGATCGTTCCAACGATCTTCGATGCAAAGTATGGGGATATCAATTGTGATAATATGTACTTTACTGATGGGTCCTCTATGAATGAGTCCACAGGATTTGGAGTGTTCAACGAATTTTTTAGCACCTCACACAGTCTTCAGAATCCTTGCTCAGTGTATATTGCTGAATTGGCAGCGATACACTGGGCGCTGGACAGCGTCGCCTCACGACCTGTTGAACACTATTACATTGTAACGGATAGTCTTAGCTCTGTCGAAGCTATCCGTTCAGTGAGGCCGGAAAAGCACTCGCCGTACTTCCTTGAGAGAA
This sequence comes from Toxorhynchites rutilus septentrionalis, assembly GCF_029784135.1. Lineage (NCBI taxonomy): Eukaryota > Metazoa > Arthropoda > Insecta > Diptera > Culicidae > Toxorhynchites > Toxorhynchites rutilus. The sequence continues at coordinate 27,763,143 of NC_073746.1, read as the reverse complement.
TACGAGAAATTTTGAGTGCTTTATCCAGACGCTGTTATGTCATTACCTTTGTCTGGGTCCCTTCACATTGCTCAATTCCGGGTAATGAGAGGGCTGACTCATTAGCAAAGGTAGGTGCAATTGAAGGCGATATTTATCAGCGTCAAATCGCCTTCAATGAATTTTATTCTTTAGTCCGCAAAAATACCATAGTTAACTGGCAACGCAAATGGAACGAAGATGAATTGGGCCGGTGGCTCCACTCGATTATCCCTAAGGTTAGCCTCAAACCATGGTTCAAAAGTCTGGACTTGAGTCGGGACTTTATTCGCACCTTCTCCCGACTCATGTCCAATCACTGTTCGTTAGATGCGCTACTCTTTCGTATTAATCTTGCCGACAACAATCTTTGTGTTTGTGGCCAAGGTTACCACGACATCGAGCACGTTGTTTGGTCGTGCGAGCTGTATCTTGTCGCCAGATCGAATTTAGTAGTCACCCTTCGGGCCCGAGGAAGACAGCCCAATGTGCCGGTGAGAGACGTGTTGGCTCGGTTAGACCTTGATTACATGTCCCAAATATATGTATTCCTTAAAGCTATCGATCTTCGTGTGTGATTGTCCTTACACCCTTAGTTTTTCCTTTTCCTTTTCCTTTGTGAGAGATCGGATCCCTTCTTAAGAATAAGATGAAATGTAAAAACATATTAGATATAAGATAGGTTTAAGAATTGAGCGTGATGAGTGTGATTGAGAGTGTGATTGAGAGTGTGAGTGTGATCATTGTCAATATATCCTCATATCCCCTCCTTTTCCTGAAGAAAATATGTCACCCTTCTAAACTCGAGTCGACCGCGAGTAATCGGTTTCCTATATTATTAACATTAGAATTAAGGAAAAATGTTTATATACTAGTAACAATACAGTAAGGAGTTCGGCTCATTTAAACCTATGTAACTGAGCCTGTAAAAATAAACGATTTAAATAAAAAAAAAAATAATTTTTAAGTTATAAATTTTCGTAAAAAATAGGAAAAACAAATTGGCTTTTTCCAAAAAGTAGTTTAATTCTATTTCGAATAGTTCAAGTATGCAAAGTTGCTTAAATGACCTATGTCTTTACACCCACAACTCATGCTGCCAACTACTAAGACGAGTTGAAATTCGTCTATTGTGAAAAAAATTGAAAAATCACAAATCAATGAAAACGATGGCAAAATTACATGAATATGGCAAAATTACTTCGAATTGCTTCCGCGTCCACCGTATCCTCCAGATTTCGCCCACAGCGACTATTTTCTGTTCGCAGACCTGAAGAGAATGCTCGCTGGCAAGAAATTTAAGACCGATGATGGAGTGATTACCGAAACTGAGGCCTATTTTGGAAAAACCGCTGTATCGCCCTCGAAGACAATTATGTTGAATAATAAATTTAAATTTTGCAAAAAAAAATTGTTTTACTATTTTGCCTTATAAACTTTTCAGCCGAACTGTAACTAATAGAAAGCCAAGTAAGCCAAATACTTAATGTTTTTCACAATTATGAGAAGACAAAGTATTGTCAGAGAGTAGCTAAATTTGTGGTAAATATTGCACACAAAAAATGAAAATTGCAGAACACTAAACTTCATGTTCGTTTTTCTCGAATCATGGCACATGGTCCAGTCTGACCTAATTCCGACCATGTTTTAAACTTTATTTCTCTATATTCACAATTAAAGCCAAATTGTTTGACAATTGATATAACAAAACATATTAAAAAAAAAGATACTTACTGAACTATCAAATGCCAACAATCTTATCATATTATACTTTTTTCGGAAGAAAAAAATAGAACCGTCATCCAAGCAATTAAGAATCCAAGAATCTGAAGATTTGAATAAAAAATCAGCATCTTTCACTGTCTCTTCTCAGCTCTCCCGACACTAACGAACGTAACGTGCCTACTTTGAAGGACCAGTCGCCAATAAGCGCCCCGACAGTGCCACCACTTCCAGTGACCCCAGCTATGCCACCACCGAAACTATCCAGCTCAACGCCAACCCATCCACTGCCAGCGCTTTCATCAACGGTGAACTCCGGATCCGGCTCGCGAATTCCACCTGCCGTCCCATCGGCTCGTTTCGAGCACGCGAAACTCAAAGGATTCGAAGAGAAGGATCTGTTCGGCGATGGAGGAGCCGGTTCGGAGGGAAGCACCACCGAAGACTACGCGACCTGCACCGACAACTCGAAGCGCACCGGTTCCACACCGCCCGTTGGAGCCAAAGGTATATTTAAAACCACCCTCGCCATTAGACCAACAACCAAACAAGTAACAGGTTCGAAGCCCATTCTTCAAAGCAAGCATTTGTTCCCCAATTTTGTCTCTCTGCTTTTACGTTGTTGTCAACTTTAAAACACACACACACAAACGCATCACACATATTCCTAACTAATCTCTTTACTCATTAAAGCCATTAAGTTCCCTGTTCCCCCAGAGCCCTCAATGTTATGTTCTCGCGTAGATTGTTGAACATTTATTCAGTTCGCTTTAAATTACGATTGATTATATAATTTGACGTTTTTTGTCATCGTTTATTTTTTTCGCTATAATCGATGTTACGTAAACGAGAGAATTGATGGCTATTTACATATTGATTGGTGTTAATTTAATAACTGTTGAAACCCACAACCCCCAACCAATCTGTTGACACACCCCACTCTCCCCTTCCTCCCACACACACACACACAAACCAACACACTTTCCCCATAATTCCTGCTAGCTGCTATTCCCCAAACACACGGTCGGAAATTCATTGCGCACCGTATTATTCCTAGAGTTACCATCGCTAGTGTTATTATCGGTTCGATTCAGGCACGGTCTGTTGGCATTCACACGCGCGCATACAATAGAGCTAATTGAGTACTATAAATAAACCCAAACCCCCCCCTTCAATTGGCTGGATCTGACCAACCTGACCTCACCCTCACCCAGCTTGAAAGTGCCATTTGCATACTTCCGAGCACTCACTCTTGGTCAATGGGGACTGGCACCAACCGCAACCAACGCCAAGATACAAAATATCGCTCGTTGGCGATCGAATAATAATTGGCTTAACATTGTGTGCGCAACATTAAAGCATTCTCCCCTCCGGGGGGTGTGACCGAATGTGACGAAGATTGAAAATTAATGTTCGATTAAATTCCAATTGGTTTATCTCTGGGCTCTCCATTCACTTCGTTGCGTTGATAGCGAAAACCCTCCCTTAGAATAATACACCTCTTCCACCTTGTTATGAAGCAGCTTGTTAGTTAATGTACGATTAGTTAGTGTTGAGTTAAATTCATGATTTGAGCCAAAAGCCAAAAATACTTGTGCAATGGTCATGTCCCAAGCGCACCCAACTCCACGCCACCGCTAACCTCCCCCATTTATTGTGAATCCAGCAAACGCCGTGCAGGAAGGATCATCCTTCGAGAGTGCCTCCTCGTTGTACAGTCTGGCCCGCGTCGATGCCATCTGTGAGGATACTCCACCGGTCGAGGAGAACACGGCCACGCCACAAATTCCCCCACTGCCGAAACCATCGCCAGCCCATTCGCTCAGCAGCAGCTCGAGCGGAAGCTACAATATGGCCACCAAGACGCGAAGGAGTTCACCATCGCGCACAGTTGTGCCAAAGCCACTGCCAGCCAAGGTGAAAATAAAGCCCGAGTCCATTTCGGATGACGAGAGGAGCGAGAAACGTTACTCGTCATCCCACGACGAGAAGGACATTCGAGGAACGCTGACCAGACCTGCGCGGAAGGGACGCGATTGGAACGAAGAGGAACGACGCAGGAAAAAGAGCGCCTTCAAGCTGGAGTTCGACAAAGATTCACTCAAAACTTACACAACACCGATGCTGCGACAGCCAAGTCCCGGATTCAAGAAGCTCTCCCCGGAGGACAAGAGTGCGTTGAATGTTCTGGATGGGGCGAGCCCAAGCAGCAAGCAGAAACGATTCCGACCCAAGACTCGGAAGTCACCACGAACTCGAACTGCCACCAGCGATGATGTCACCAGCACACCGATGCGACGAAGCAAAACACCTCTTATTAAAAGCCCTGAAAAACCTGCGATTCATACTCCGACTCCAATACCTAAACTGAGTCCAGTCCAGTATTACTCGCAAATCAAAAGCCCACCGAATCAGGAATCACCCAAGAAGCAAAAAATATCACCCGAACAACGACTGAAGGCCATCTCGACGGAATCACTTCGGTCGGTTTCGCCCGGATCGGACTCGGTGTTCTACAGCGAAGCGGACGCCCTCTCCCAATGCGAGCAGCAAGTATGTTTACCGACAGCGTTGAGACTGTATTTTTTGTAAGAATTAAAATGAACACTTTCCAAAGGTCCACTGCCATCACTGTGGTAAGGAGGTTGAGGCTATCAGCATCCCTGGCGAACTGGAGGGATCCCTAGCTACGCTTTCGCTTGACTCGACGGACGCTGATCGGCCGGATATCGTCCAGCCCCCGGAAGGGTTCGCCGACTCACCGCAGTGCACCAAGACGACCCACCGGCTGTACAAGAAGATGGACAAGCGATTTCGCTCCGAAGATCGACACGCCGACCGGCGCCACTTCAAGTCAAGGCAGGAGTACCGGGCGAAAGTGAGTCAACACCCAGTCAAATTTCTGGTGATCAAAAAGAACTGTGTTTATTTCTGTTATTATTCTTAATTTAGAGCGAGGAACGAGGAAAGGACGACAGTGAGCAGAGTAATCTACGATCCGCAGGATCTTCACCTTGTGTCGCGCCTGTAGCTCCGTACGGTGAACACCAAGCCGAACCGGAGCAGGGTATCTACCGGGGTAACTACCGAGCCGGAACGTGGATTTGTATCGCCGACCGGGACGCATTTCGGCGGTACGATTTGTCCAGCGATGGGAGCTTCGAACGACCTACGCGAACCGTAGCCGAGCGCCGGGGATCAACGGATTCCGAGAAAGATTTCTACAAGCGGTACCAAGCGATCAGTCATCGGCTGGTGCATCGCAGGTCCTGTGTGGAGCTCTACCGGCGGCAGAATACTACCAACTTCGGTATGGTGAAACCGGTTTGTTGATTTCGTTCCTAACTCATGAAGATCATTTCTTCTTCAGAACCAGACAAAATAGTGGTGGTTAGCCGGAAATCGGGTGAATTTGGCTTCCGTATCCACGGGTCCCGACCGGTGGTGGTCTCGGCTATCGAACCTGACACTCCGGCGGAAACCTCCGGACTAGAAGTTGGAGATATCGTACTTTCCGTCAACGGGATTTCGGTGATCGATAAGAGCCACTCGGAAGTGGTCAAAGTTGCCCACGCCGGCAGTGATACCTTAGAGCTTAAGGTATTATTACAGCACACTGTCTTACTTGTTTTCGTTGATGGTGATTTCATGATTTCGTTCCAACAGATCGTTCGAACTATTGGGGTACATTCACCGCTGGAAGATAACACTCCGGTGGTGGCAATTTACGCCGGCTTTCTGTGGCGTCACTCTAATTCCTCGAGTAAGAAGTGGGTGCGGAGATGGTTTTCGCTGCGACCAGATCACTGTCTGTACTATTTCAAATCTGAGTTGGTAGGTCATCGATAATGGTTTGAGATGATTGAATTAACCTTTTGTCGAATTGTGGCAGGATATTCATCCAATCGGGGTTGTCATTTTAACGAATCACAAGGTGGAACGGTTATCGGCGGAGGTTGGAGGTCGTCCATTTTCATTCACCATAGACACCGGGGAGAACACCAAAGTGCAACTAGCAGGGGATAACGACGAAGCTGCCAGCCGATGGATTGCCGTAATCAGTCATGCGGCGCAGCAGGGTGATCCCTGGCTGGATAATAGGTAAAAGATTCGATTGACAGTGATCCGAAATTGAGTATGTTTCCAACCAATAATTTCTCAATACAGCGCTCGAAATCTACGGATTCCGGCGAGTTGTGTACCCAAACCGGACTGCGTTGGTCCGCTGACAAAACTGGGGAGCAAGTGGCGTTCGTGGACCAAGCGGTACTGCGTGCTGAAGGATGCCGTCCTTTACTTCTACCACGAAGCAAGCAGCAAGAGTGCTTTCGGTAAGTGGCTCTTGTAATTTCAAGAAGACAAATATTATTTTTTGTTGTGCAATTGCTAATCGTTCTACAGGAATGGCATGTCTGCAAGGATATCGCATACAACCATCCTCTGCCGGGGGTAAGAAATACGCCTTCGAGATTGTCCCACCGGAACTGACCCTTCGTCATTACTACTTCCACACCGACACAGAGATGGATAAGAGGCGGTGAGTAAAATCATTTTTGTATTAGTTGAGGCCCAAAGAAGCTAAGATGAACAATTGCATATTTCAAATTGAGCACTGAAGTCATTCAGAGAAAAACTATCTATGCGGATAACAGGAGCAATTTATCATTTGAACGATTATCAAAGTCAAACAATACGAAATAATGGATAAAGCATCAAATGGCATAAATTTGCTTCTATAAGTATATGGGGTCGAGCCATGGGCGTTTATAAAGGGTCATCCATTAGCGACTTGACAATTTTGTGTCTTCGTGTTAGCGAACCTTTAAAATATCATAATGATCTGTCAATGTCAAAACGTTAGTCAAAATCAACATTTTCATCATGGTGAAGTATTCGGAGTCGATGGTTGCTCCTAACATACCGGGAGTTCGGGTTCGATTCCCGTTCTGGTCGGGTGAATTTTTCGACAAAGAAACTTCCTCCGACTTGCACTATGATCACGCGTCTAGATTTAGTGCTTGCCACTCAGAATACATTCAAGGCGTGTTTTTTGGCACAGAAATCTCAACTAAGTACTAATAAAAATGACGCAAGTAATACTACGTTGAGACGGCGAAGTTGCTCTAGGAACGTTAGTGCTATTTAAGAAGAAGAAGAAGACTGCAACTGGAAGAGTGCTTACTCCAATATTCGCACGTAATAACCGTCCCAGCCTGCAGGGTTGTTTATAGTTTAGTGGCCAAATTTGATTCTACTTTTGTGAATCCCTCCGAAATTACCCAAATCAGTCAATTGGACGGCGTTCTCAAGAATTGGGCGAATTTCATTCTTAAAATGTAATAGTTAAACTACAACCGGAATAAATTTTGATTCAATGTCTCGTAGAACCTGTGTTTTATTTAAAAAAAAAGTTGAAAATCCCTTAATGAAAGACCCGTTCATTTACCGAAATATTTTTCCATGGCTACAATGGCTACAAGTACTGAAAGAATTGTAATTGCGGATTTTTGAAAAAAAAAACTAAATTAAAAAAATGTCCCGTACAAAATGTTCGCTACAAAATGGCGGACTACATATTTCCTCAAAAACCCATCAATTTGGGTATGCTGGGGGTCTTCGTAGCCACATTGGTTGCGCGTTCGTTGAGTGAGCGATCGTTCGTGAGTTCAAACTCAGAGCCCTCAATTGACCATCTTTGTGTTGTTAAAGAAGAACTACGTCCACGCAATAGTCATCAGCGATGGAGATCGATCCACGGTCGAAATAAGATCGATTCATCCATACAACTGATCTGCTCTGCAAGAAACATTGGGCTGTTGTGCTATAAATAAAACAACAATGATCATATCAACTGTCACCGCTGTCCGGTGCAAACTAACAGTCGCAGCGGTCCAATGTTCCTACAGAAAAAGAAATGTATATATATCTCATGTCATTGCCGCAACATCTCGCCTTTTAGATATGATTATAGGTTGAAAATCTTCGCTGTCTGGAAGACCGACGTGGTATGGTGTGTTGTATGGTCGGTGTGCTAGCAGCAGCCGACTCGAAACTGGAAGATTTTGTGCTTGAAAACGAGGATGACAGATCGGCGTTCATGCCCGGACCAGCAGGTGGTGATAACGAGGGAGTCCGGGCCATGTCGCTTGCGTTCGCAGTTGTAGCTGTTACTTCGCTGCTTGAATCACTGATTGGCGATATATTCCAAGCATCAAGGAGCACATCCAAGGGAAGTTGCTTCTGCCTTGGCGATGTGCTTACTTCAGGAACATGATCAAAACTAGATGATGATCGGCTTTTCAGTTGGTTTAGATGTGAGCGAACTAAGCTCTTTTTCGATTATCTTGCCGGGAACCCAATTCCAGACGTTCTTGGTATAAATCTTGACGTAGACAGGGTCACTGACATTGAAGGATCTTATGTTGAACTTCTTCTGGTCGACAGGTGGCGTTACTGATGGTGGACATTCAGTTGGCGGACGTAGAAGTTCGAAACAGGTGCGTATCCGCCGTCCGAACATTATTTCCGATGGTGATAGACCCTCAGGTGCTGACCGGTTCGGTCTGCTTCGGTAAGCCAACAAGAACGTTTCCAATGCTTCAATGGTTGACTCTCGCCCTTTTTCGAGTTTCTTCATCGCCAGCTTGAATGTATCGACGAACCGTTCCACCTGGCCATTGGATTGTGGGTTACATGGTCGATTCTGTTTGTTGAACAGAACCAAACTCGTGAATTGGGTGCCGTTGTCTGACACAACCGTTTCCGGCATACCTAGACGTGCAAAAATATTGCGTAGGATGTCGATAGTTGCGGATGCCGTGATGCGACGTGTACGGATAACCTCCGGCCATTTTGAGAAAGCATCCACGGCGAGTAAATAATAATCACCGTCAATGGGGCCGGCATAGTCCATATGGACACGTTGCCAAGGGCGAGTTAGTTTGGGCCACGGTACAGGTGTGACTGCGGCGGTTGACTTCCCTGTTGTAGCACATGGTGAGCACGTCTTTACGTAATCGGCGATCTCGTTGTCCAGCGACGGTCAATAAACGTAGCTGCGCGAAAGAGCCTTCATCCGCTGGTTCTCTGAGTGTCCTCTGTGGAGTTTCACAAGGCATCGCTTACGTAGCGGAGACGGAATCACAAGTAAAGGGTGTGTCACATCAAATTGCATCACGGAAAAAACGCTGTAGAAATTCGCCCAGTAGACCGATCCTTTTGAAAATTTTAGACAGTAAAATAAAAGCTATTGAACAACTTTTGGCATTTTCTTTTTATTCATACTTCGAGCCCAAGCCCGTATGCTCGCACCTTCCTCTTTACCCCGTCCATAAGGTTCTGTACAACGTCAGGTTGTAGTTTTTTTTGAACAGAAATCCATTTTCTTTTGAAGTCCGCCTCCGATTTGACAACTTTTGGGTTCTTCCGGAGGGCCTGCTTCATAATCGCCCAATATTTCTCTATTGGGCGAAGCTCCGGCGCGTTGGGCGGGTCCATTTCCTTTGGCACGAAGGTGACCCCGTTGGCTTCGTACCACTCCAACACGTCCTTTGAATAGTGGCACGAAGCGAGATCCGGCCAGAAGATGGTCGGGCCCTCGTGCTGCTTCAATAGTGGTAGTAAGCGCTTCTGTAGGCACTCCTTTAGGTAAACCTGCCCGTTTACCGTGCCGGTCATCACGAAGGATGCGATCCGCTTTCCGCTAGAGCAGATCGTTTGCCACACCATGTACTTTTTGGCAAACTTGGATAGTTTCTGCTTGCGAATCTCCTCCGGAACGCTGAATTTGTCCTCTGCGGAGAAGAACAACAGGCCCGGCAGCTGACGAAAGTCCGCTTTGACGTAGGTTTCGTCGTCCATTACCAGGCAATGTAGCTTCGTCAGCATTTCGGTGTACAGCTTCCGGGCTCGCGTCTTCCCCACCATGTTTTGCCTTTCGTCGCGGTTAGGAGCCTTCTGAACCTTGTATGTACGCAGGTCCTCCTACTGCTTGGTCCGCTGGACGAATGAACTTGACAAATTCAGCTTATTGACGACATCCCGGACCGAACTTTTCGGATCACGTCTAAACTGCTTAACTACGCGCTTGTGATCTTTTTCACTGACGGAGCATCCATTTTTGCCGTTCTTCACCTTCCGGTCGATGGTTAGGTTCTCGAAGTATCGTTTTAGTACTCTGCTGACCGTGGATTGGACGATTCCCAGCATCTTACCGATGTCCCGATGTGACAACTCCGGATTCTCGAAATGAGTGCACAGGATTAATTCACGACGCTCTTTTTCATTCGACGACATTTTTCCAAATTTACGAAAAATTGACAGTGAACCATGGCCAACGTGATATATACACTCTTATCTGATTGTAAGCGAAAGCTGAAGATATAATTCCTAAAATTTAAATTTCTACAGCGTTTTTTCCGTGATGCATTTTGATGTGATACACCCTTTAGAAAGCGATTCACGGCGTTTGAAAAAACTGAGAAATTCTCGGTCAGTATTACTGGCTAGGGAATTCGGCCAGCCATCCTGGATGTACCGATAAACTTTCTTGAGCACCTGGTCCGATTTAGTATCTTGTTGTACTGCTTTAAAACTCAAGGGGAACACGTTAAAAGTATTATATACAACTGACCTCATATCACTCTCCAGCGTAACGGAAGCGATTACGAAATCTTCATCGGGTCTCGCATGTCGACTAATGAGTCGGGAAAGGATGTCTGCATGACCGAACTTTTCTGTTGGCACGTATTCAATGGTGAAATCGTAGGATAGTAAAGTAAGGGCCCAGCGTTGCAAACGGTTAGCGGTGTAGACCGGGATGCCCTTTTTGCTACCGAAAATGCGCAGTAATGGCTGATGATCAGTTTGAAGCAGGAACTTGCGACCATAAACCATGCGGTGAAATCTTGTTACCGCATATATGATGGGCATTCCTTCCCGATCGGTCTGGCTGTAATTGCGCTCGGCGGGTGCCAAGGCACTCGACGCGTGTTGAACTACTTTAATTGATCCATCAGGAAAGCGATGGCTGATGGTTGCTCCCAAACCGACAGATGAAGCATCGGCTGAAATGATGATGCCCATTTTTGGATTATAATGGGTAAAGAGCAGGTCCGACGAAAGGGTGGTTTTGAATTCGTCGAATGCTCGCTGACACTGTGGCGTCCAGACAAATTTGGCTCTCGCTTTCAGCAGATCATTCATAGGGCTACGCAGGGCACGCATATTCGGCACAAATTTCCCGTAAAAGTTTACGGCTTCGAGAAACGACCGAACTTCCGACACATCCTTGTGTGCCGGCATTAACCTGATTGCCTCTATCTTCTCTGGATCGGGACGAATTTCGTTTTGATCAATCACATGTGCAAGGTACTTTATGTGCTTGCGACCAAACGAACACTTTTCCATACTGACCGTGGACCCGAACTCTTTCAGTCGTTGGAAAAGCGCGTTTAAGTTCTGCCAATGTTCTCCCCCAGTTTCTCCACCCACGATTACATAATCAATATAACCGCAAGTGTTCTTTAATCCCGTCAACATGGTGTCGACGAGTTGTTGAAACGCTCCCGGTGTAGCTTTTACTCCAGGTGCCAGACGATTCACTTTATAGAGGCCCCGGTGGGCGTTGATAGCGAGGAGCATATTCGTTGATTCGCTGACGCTGACGCTGAGGTATCACTCCGACATGTCGACTATGACAATGACTATGACTATGACGACTATTGACAAAAATGTCTTTGGGTAACGCCAACGGATATTGATGCGGCTGAAGGGCATCATTCGAACCTGTCGAATAATCACCGCAAATCCTTATTGTGCCGCTTGCCTTCCGTATGATCTATAAACGCTCGAGACGGTCCAGTTCTTCATCGACGGTTTGAAGCATGGCGTAAGCAACAGGGCTTTGAGGACGAAAAACTGGTCGTTGTCCTGGCTTGAGGTCTAACTTTACTGTTGCTCTGGTGCTCCAACCAAGAGTGCTACTGAAAACTTGTGGGTAAGCAGCTTTGAGTCGCTTAACCATGGACGAAGAGAAGTTGTTTACTTGGCGGCAGAAAACGTTCATGGGAATGGTACCTCCATGCGTTTTTCAGCTGCTCTAAACAGTCCTTTTAACTTAGTGACAGTTTCGTGGAAGGTAAAATCCTTCGAGGTTTTCGGCAGAATATAACTGCTGTAGCGCTCGTGTTCTGTGATACCTAGTTTTCGCATCAGCAACCTAACCATTGCTGGGTCATCAAGTCGTGCAGCATCATTAGCAAACAGCTCTTCGTACCACGAAAACCATGACGGAAAAGTTACATTGTTCTCGGCGTCATACCGAAACTTTTTCACATTCGATGCCAACGAGTCAAGAATCGCCTCGGAATTCGCTGTTGCTGGATGAACACGCGCTGTTGCTCGTTGGACTGCTGCTGGCTGCGGAGGAGCTCGTTCGTAACAAGCTGCTGCTGTTGAAGCTGTCTCAGCACTTGGAGGATGAGCGTGTCAGTGGACATTGACGACGGCTGCTGAATGTTCTCATTCGACATCTCGAAATCGTTTTCAGAAGATGATGGAAGCTTGCGCTTCTTCCGCGTGGGTGGCGCGACTTTTCGGTTTTTCACTTATTACTCCGCGAAAACGACATAAAATTCGCGCATCCGAGTCGTCACTGTTACGTCACGTTATGTGAGGTGGCCGTGATATAATCACATCGAGAGGAAATAAAAAAAACGTGATCGTAAACGTACTAACTCTTTACTAAAAACACGCATTATACATAATACAATAGGCAAATATCTGAATAGTCGAGCACTACTGACTCGGCTTCCGGTTTAGCTTCTGACGTCTATCGTGTGACAGCATGTAGCTGTCACCGATGAGCCCAGCAAGAAAGTGATGGGGCTGCACGCAGTGCTCCCAGCACTTCTGTTCCATTGCCGCAACAGTTCTAGGAGAGGAGATTCTAGGAGAGATGAACAGGTATTTTGTTCAATATTAGTTATTAACTCACATAGAAATTACTTTGATGTTTGGGGGCAAAGTAGAGAGTGGTGGATAATGACTTACAATATTCTGTTAACTGAATCTGAATTATCACATTCTGCTCTTAAAGGGGTCCCTTTTGTGGCTTTGACCCAGGAAAAATATGCCAAGAAATGTATAAGAAAATTTAAATTACAACTCTAGGTGAATAGGCCAAGCTTACTTTATACATGTTCGTACTATTTCAATAATGATTTAAACAAATTTGGACGAAAAACACATTACTCTATCCCTTTAGCATGATATATACGAGTGACCATTTTGCCCCCAACAGGTGATCACTTTACCCCCTGGTCAAAAAAAAGTTCGATTTTTCAACTTTTTTCCTAATGACGAAAAATGTACTATTTTAAATTTTTATAGTAAAAATCGCTTGCTATCTTAAACAACAATAAGTTGAACTACCATATACTTCCAACAACGGGGAAAGAAGCAGTATGTGGGCGCAGGAAATGGGCATAATCCTTAGGGTGACCACTTTGCCCCCACTTCCCCTACGTTAACACACAATTGTTGAAAAATGGCTTCGAATTTTCAAATATTCCATCCGGTAATTTGAAGAAAATGGTAGAATTCGTATCGTGCTTGCCAGGCTTAAATGCTCTGACTGAGCGAATTTTTCTTAGGCGTAAACAAAATTTGTACCACCGAAAAATTACAACTATGAGTCGATACGTTGAAAGAAATAATACAGATCAGGTTTAATTGCAAGGACACATGTTAAAAATTTCATGAATAAATCGCTAAACTATGACTTATGTCAACATAACGTATATACATAAAGTTTTTTTTATGTGTCCCGCGTTAGACCTCTGACCATCTGGTAACTTTACACTAGGACTTATTTTACCTTCTTCGGCACGGGTTTAAACAGCCATTGCCTATACGCCTTCGCCTGTGGTGTTTACCTGAACTAATTAAATGTCTCTAAATTAATTCAATGTAATTGTTACAAACATCACCGCAGGGAACACGATTAGCCCTCTCGGAAAACAGAGGTTCTTAGACGTCAAATAGTGGGCGAGTCAAAAAACGAGCTACGACTGACTCTCGGACTAGCAAGTTGTCAAATAAGTAGAAAACATTGAAACATTATGGTGAAAAGTACGAGTTAAAAACACGAGTTACGAGATGATAGACAATTATTCCTAAATTTATTATACTAGCTAAAATAATATTTACAAGCGAATTTATTGAGCTATAGCCATGAGTAATTATATACACAACTTGAATATTTTATCTAATTAAAATGATAAACACTGGACACAAAACGGATTAAATCGAACAGTTCTTTTTCAGAAACTGCTTTTTCCTGTAATTTCGTGGGTTGAAATTACAGAAAAAGGCAGTTTCTGAAAAAGAACATTCCAGCCGTATGGCACCCGTCATGTTTTTGGTGCCAACATTTCAAACGTCAGAAGTATTTGTTTTCTTAAAAACAGCGATCCGCGTTGACGGCAGTGAGCTTCGTTTACTAGTTTAGGGGAGCGTCAAAGAATAGCTGATTTTCAGTCGGAATGAACGTTTTCAAAATTAAAATTATGAATGAAAATTAGCTTTTCCATATAAAATTAGTATTCTGTTTAAATAAAAACATTTTTGTTTGCAGGTGGGAAAAAAGTATCATACGAAAATTGTTTATGAAGACAATTTTATATTATAAAGAAAAAAAATCAGCAACAATGTTGGAATTGTATGACCATATGGTTAAATGAAAGTCAGAAATACGTGTTTCTAATAATTAAACAACATAATGTGAAAATTTTCATTCAAATTTTAAAATTTGAAAACCGGCTCCGTGTCTTCTAATCTGGTAGAGATTACACTAACGATTTTGGGACCCAAATTATGGCTCTAACTTGAAGTCGCCACCAGACGTCGACGTCATCGCGAATTACCAATTTACCACCATCTGACATATCGTGATGTCGATGATGAACTTTGGCAGCAGAGGGATAGTGAGATAGGCGGTGACGGTAGGTAGAGTGAGATAGCTATAATCGTGTCATACACCTGGAACATTCATTGAAAGAGGAAGGAAAACTTATTATAAAAGAGTAACAAATAAGAAAAATGAATTTATCTAATATAATTCTATATCTAAAATAATTATATTTGTAGCTTTGATCTACAAACTGCGAAGTTGATTCAAGGAATTTCTTTCCGTAATCCGAACAGTAATTTTACCATCAGTTCAACGGAAATCTTAGTTTAATATAAAAAATAAATTGGAAATGGATGCTACGGAGAAAAAAATACTTCAATAATTGACGTTTTTTATTACGCCTGCCTAGACTGTTAATTGAGGGGCTTAGAATGAAAGGGGTGTAAGTGATTTGATCGATTTCTCTACATCGACTCTCTCTCTTCTGGTCATAACTTAGCTGCAAATACATTCCCAGTTGTATTTAACAATGTGGAAGATAGGTCTGAACCTCATCTATCGGATTCTATAGCGAACTTAAATTGGAACTTTTTTGTAGTTGAGTTAATAACTCAACTACAAAAAGGTTCCAATTTAAGTTTATAAAGAGAAATCGATCAAGTCACTTACACTCCTTGCATTCTAAGGCCCTCAATTGGTGAACAACGGAATTTTCTACAGTCTATTAGATTTCAGCGTGGTTCAAACAAGTCTTATACATCGATTTGTTGCAATCGGATGTTGTTTGCTACAAATATATTAGGCTGTCAAAAAAGTCCTGCGGTATTTTTTTTGAATTTTCATTTGTTCATAAAATTAGTTACAATCATCTGTTTTAAGTCAAATATGCGCCGTTTTGTTCGATGACTTGTTCCCAACGAGATGCCAACTTCATAATACCCCTGTTATAGAAACTCGCTTCCTTATTGGCAAAAAACTCGGATAGCCAATTTTCACAGGCCTCTTTTGTGGCTAACTTCTGACTACCTAGCTCGTTCGCCATGGACAAAAACAGGTGGTAGTCACTTGGTGCAAGGTCCGGACTATACGGCGGATGCAAAAGAACCTCCCATCCGAGCTCCCGGAGCTTCTGGCGCGTCACCAAAGAAATGTGTGGCCTGGCGTTGTCCTGATGGAAGACAATGCGGCCTCTGTTTATCAAAGATGGCCTCTTCTTCATGAGTGCTACCTTCAAGCGGTCCAGTTGTTGGCAGTACAGGTCCGAATTGAGCGTTTGGCCATAGGGAAGTAGCTCATAATAGATTATTCCTTGACAATCCCACCAAACACACAGCAGAACCTTCCTGGCCGTTAATGAGGGCTTGGCCACCGTCTGAGCCGCTTCAGCGGCCTTCGACCACGACCGTTTGCGCTTCACGTTGTCGTAAGTGACCCACTTTTCATCGCCAGTCACCATCCGCTTCAGAAACGGGTCGATTTTGTTGCGATTCAGCAGCGATTCACATGCGTCGATACGGTCAAAGATGTTTTTTTGCGTCAACGTGTTTGGCACCCATACATCGAGCTTCTTTGTGAATCCAAGCTTCTTCAAATGGTTAATAACGGTTTGATGACTTATCTCCAGCTCTTGGCCGATGCTACGGCTGCTACTATGCCGGTCTTTCTCGGCTAATTCAGCGATTTTGTCGCAATTTTCGACGACAGGCCTTCCGGAGCGTGGCGCATCTTCGACGACCTCTGCACCAGAACGAAAACGTTGAAACCATCGTTGTGCGGTGGAAATGGAAACTGTATCGGGTCCATAAACTGCACATTTTTTTTTTTTTTGCAGCTTGAGATGCATTTTTGCCTTTATCATAGTAGTACTGTAAAATATGTCGGATTTTCTCTTTAGTTTGCTCCATATTTGCGACACTATAACTCACGAACGACTTAACCAAACAAAACACTGTCAAGGACTATATTATAGCGCGCAAAAATACCTTTCCAAGCTATAGTATGACTCGATACAATGAATATAACTAGAACTACGCGCTTACAACGACACCTCGCGGAAATACCACAGGACTTTTTTGACAGCCTAATATAATGGAACTTTTATTTTTTTTCTATTTAGCTCTACATAATTCTTAGTGGGTAAAATTCCATCCATTATTTCCTTTCTTAGTCTGTTCCTAATCTTTGTTTTATTAAGATAATTTAATAAAATCGTTCTACCAAATGCTGAGGAATGTAAAAGAACTAATAATCATGGTTTAAGCCCATTCCGTAAGTGGAGAAGCTAGTGTTTCACCTGATCTTTTGATCGTTTATATTTTTTCCCAAAAACCTAACCTAAAGTCAATTGCAGAAAAATCAGAGAAATTCAGAGAATTTTTTTCTGAATTCATCGTCCATGCTTTGAAATGAATCTTTGTTCAACAAATTAGGAAAGCATATCAGCTTGTTTAATTTTCCTAATTTTCATGTTATTTGATTCGGATATAGATATATTTACCATAGTCCCAGAATTCAAAAATTTTCTCTCGAGTAATGTTACAATCTGAAACGTTCTCCTACATCAATAACTCTGGGATTACATCTACATACACATTATCCTCAATAAAGCAATGTTGTTCCTCAAAGTTAATCTCGATATAATTTCATAAATTCGTCGGATAATTTGATGTCATGAAATTTTCTAGCGCTGTTTCGAAAAGCCTCGAAACATTTGAGTATAGAGATAAAGAAAAGTAAAGTATAGCTTCGTATCAAGAAAATTTAAATTAATGTAAGCTTTATAGAAGTGGAGAGCTATTGCGACAATTCTCATTTCCAACTTAAAAAAACTTTGACATGGAAACCAGTATATTCATCACGGATATTTTTTTCCGATAAAGTAAAAAGAACAAAAATCAGGTACATTTCAGAAAAATCTGGCAAGTCTAGTTTTTGTCAGATAAGTTGGTATCTCTCTGGTGATACCTTCGAGTACTAGTTCACTAACATAATATAATATATAATAAATTAGAATTTTATTTCCTCAAGTACACTCTGCTCATTCTCAATATAAACAAAAATAGTCTCGTTATTTTAAAATGGACCACTTAGATAACTGTATGAAAATCTCACTTGAATGACACTCTCAATTGTATGTATCTAAAGCAATGAAATCAGTCGACAGTCATTGCTTCAGCTAACTAATCGACTATTTCCTTCCAGGGATTGGGAATTGAAAAACTAACCTTCTCTTTTCTCTTCTCTTTTTCTTTCACGCCATCAATCCGTCCTTCGAATGCGCCACAGCTGGGTGACCGCTCTGGAATACTCGATAGACCGCTGGATGAAGGCCGGCTGAAATACGTTGAAACGATACGAGCAGCTCGTATAGTACACATTTAGGCGCAGAAAAACCATCTTCATTCATTTCCTCTTTTCACTTCCGACGTTTCTCGAATGCACACCAACACCCACGCGTCTCGTCCTTGATTCGTTTCACTCGATCAGTGGTGGCAGTACAAGTCGAACGCTATTACAATTCTTCCTCTTCCCTCTCTGAAACCTCTACACTATCCACAGCCGGCGCACCGACTCTACGCATTTTCACAACAATAGCATAGCGGGGAAAATCATTGTGAAACGGTGCATTTAGGTGCACCCATCCTTTTGGAGCGAACGAACGAACGAACGGATGCTGTGCATGATGACAGAGGCTAGCCACCGATTTATGGTGTGGCAGAGTGTTGAAAGTTAGAAGGAGCACATAAAAAACAAGAAGCCATTTGTGTGAGTATTTAGGTTTAAAGCTGATGCTCAACATTTTTTTAGCAGCGTCGGTAAAATTTTATACGCGCGTTGGTTGTTTTTTGGGACCCAAAGCATCGATGATGCTTTTTAATTCGACCGCCCATGGTTGGGAATCGCACCGTGCGAAACTTGAATTCAACGAACTGAAACAAGCAAATGTAGTTGTACTAAATAAATCGTATTCACAGTCAAATAGAAATGTTTGATGATGATAAAAAGTAAAAAATAACGCACACTACCGCGAGGAAAAACAAACAAAACCCATTTTCAGGCTAGATGTACTGAAAGGATATAAATGTAACGGCAAGAAACTAGAACTATATCAATGTAATGTATTCTAAAAAAAACTATTTCGGCTAACGTGTTGTATGTGGCAATAGTTGAAAATTGACTTCTAGGAAACCCGTTGACTACATAGAATAGAGTTTAAAATTTGCAGTAAATCTATGTGAACCAGCGCAATGTGTATCGAATCGAACAGGAGTAATCGTTGTGGCAAATTAGACGATGTATACCTTATGTTACCGTTTCAGGCAATCGTCTTAAACTGACTGCAATGTTTAGAAGTCCTTGTGAAAATTGATAAATTTTCAAAAAAGTCCATGCATGCTCAAAATTGATATTATTTCTCATGGCAAAACATTTGGAATCCGTTTTAGCCAACCGTTACTGTCATTTGCTTAATTCGTGTATCGTGAAACGACAGTATTAAATCGAATTCTACACCAAAATAAACCATTCCACAGACCCAACACTAACGAGAATACAAATTTAAAAAAAGTCTCTCAAAACAGCGGCCAAAAAACACTTGGAAGTGTTCTGTACCTCGTTCGGTAGCTTCAGCCTTTATGTTTCAACCGAACTCATTCCAGACTGATATCGATACGGGTGATTTCGAAACTAGAAAATATAATACCAACGTTAAAATAAAAGTCAAGTACATCGTCAACGCATCGTTTACCATCGGAACCCATTTTTACTAGGAGCTACCAGAACCAAGAAGTGCAGAACACTTTCGCAGTGTCTGGTTAATTAAGGATAATGAAAATGAAAGTGCTTTGGCAATTCGTGGCTCAATTCCGTACACTGCGGGACCCTTTTGCTTCAACTACTTTCCCAAACTCACCTCTTGTTGACTCACTGTCAGACCAAATATCAAGTACCCTTAAACGGCAATTTGCAGTATCATGACAATAACTGTAAAATTTTCGCGCGAATGTCTGATGTTTCCTGAAACCCTGTCTATTCTTCATTTGCTTCAGCTTCAGCACTCTTCTCTGTGAATGCTTTCCCAGTGTTAGCTTTAAGGGTTATCAAATTCAACAACTACAAAAAAAAACTGTTGGACAAATGCCAAGACAAAACAAAAATAGGGGGGGGAAACCACGATATTCCACATAAAAGAAGCCAAAATAAATGAAACACGGATGACCTTAAACAAAGTGAATTAAATTGAGTTTATAAATAACGAGTAGATAAACGAAAAAACAAAATGCGATTAAAGTTGGTTTTTTAAACAACACAAGGGTATAGAGAAATTAATCTATAAATAAAAGCTATGACAAAATTATAGTATAGTTGAATTTTATAAGGATTATATGAAGCGCAACCGGAAGATTGATTCATCCAAGTGCGTTTGAAGTGAACGTTCAAACTAGAGTATTTATTAGAAAATATAAAAAAAACAAAGTTTAAGATCAGAAAAGAGAACAGCGCAATATTCAAAGTTTTATTTGGATGAAAGTTTAGAATATATAATGCATGAAAATCGAATATTTCACAACACACACACACACATACACAAACACACATACTCTAAAAACTACTTGGCACTCATCTAACCATTTGATAACAAATATCAATTATCGACTAATCGTATTGTATCGAAACCCTAAAGAGATTAGACAGAAAAAGAAGATGAAAATACAATGAAAGCAGCTTGAGATAATATTGCGAAACACAAATAATAACTATGAAAATCCAAGAGGAAACCGCGAATCAGAAATTACCAACCAAAGCTAGAAGCTGTAAGCACTGCCAATTGAACATGAGAGAAAATAGATTACTTCGAAAGCGTAAATCGTTTCCCGGATGACACTGATAGACGGTTAGCAGTTGCTGTTGGTTTTTGCGAGGCGAAAATTGTGGGCGAGAACAGTTGCGGGAAATAGTAGAAAAAAAAACCATGGTGCGATATAGACCAAAATCTAGAACCAATTGTGAGATTATTACTAATAGAATAATATAAACAGACACTGTTTACGCGGAGGACTTTGCTATCGAACAAATATCACAATCCTTCCAGCTTTTTGTTTCAAATATTAAATTTTATACTTAAATTCAATTATATCTGGCATATACGACGGTTCAATCAATTCGTCCGTTGAGTCACTTTTTCGATAATATACACCACACACTTTTGCAATGGTTTTCTTGTTGAAATCATATTCCTGTAGCATACATTTAGGCGTTTGACCTTAAATCGCAACTCTATGGAAACACTGATGAAATATTTCCTTCCTTATAGGCAGACAAGTAACGCATTGAAAATTATTTGAAGATATAGATGCCAGGTTTTTAACATTTTCATACGGCTTAGAAAAAAGTGTCCGATCAACATTAAAATTGGTATGTAGGAGTTTTTGGGGCCGGGGAAGGTTTTCGTGATAGTATGAGACCCCTCCCCCTCTCTAAGGGGGGCTCCAAACAAATTCAACACGAATTTCTGCATTACTCGAGAATTAATCAAGCAAATGAAACCAAATTAGGCATATTGAGGTTTTAGGGAGCAATAAATTTTTGACGTAGAACTACGTCTTTCATTAAGGGTGCCAAATCAGAAAACAGGTCACGTTTTTATGAAATAAAGTTAACGTTAATAACTATTTTTACAGCGAACGGATTTTGGCGATTTACATATTTTTTACATTTGTTTGATATGCTATACATTCGAATCCCCTGGTTTGTAAATGGTTAAAATTCATGAAAACTTTAAGCGTTTCCATCTTCCTATACATTTGTTCTGTCCATTTGTGTGCTTTCCCGAACAGAGCTGTCAATAACGAGCAACGAAGGGGAAATCGTAGGAATTAAAGTCTCCGTGAGCATTGGAAAAGAAGAAGAATGAAGGGGAACACTTGCCTAGAGTATAAACAGTGGATCTCGCTGAGGCAAACTTTCATTCGGCATCGGACTGTTGAGCGATCCAGTTCACTTTGCTTTCGCTGCGCTTCGATCTAAGTTTGGACCCCACCAGTGGTAATCCAACATGGATATCGTCGTGTGGTTTTTTCAGTTTGTTTTTCGCGCTATTCGTACCGTGTGTTTTTCTTTCCGCGTCATAAATAAGACGCTTCGCGTAATGTGTGATGAGCAAGAAGAAGAGGAAGGCAGGCTCGAGCCCTGCAAAAAACGGACGCATTGGGGCAATAAAATATCGAGGCCAGCATCATCTAATGATGCACGCGATGTTGGTGCAGTGAAAAGCGCTCGCACTGAACCGAGCCTTCGCGAGTGCGACACCACATCGAACAACAGCGAAGTTGGTGACTTCAACGCCTCAGTCAAAAATATAATGCGCTAAACTTGATCATAATGAAGCAATGCTACTGTTTTCGAGGTTGTTGATATTCACAAAAAGAGTTTATTTTGCTTGTTTAGTCACCAAGAAGAAAGTAAATGTCGTTCTAAAATTTTGTATGTGATTAGGTTTCGCTTGCCGCTAGCAAAACTTCCTCCACTAAGGGTGACAGCTGTGCTTATCTCGAGCATGAGAAAATAAGCAGCTTTTTTCGAGGCCAGTAATATTAACAGAAGTGCTCCCGTGGCCGAGTGGTTAGCGTCCCACACTATCATGCCGGGGGTTCGGGTTCGATTCCCGTTCTGGCCGGGGGATTTTTCATTAAAGAAAATTCTTCCGGGTTGCACTGTGGTCACGCGTATTCCAGAGCTTGCCACTCCAGAGTGCATTTAAGGCGTGTTATTCGGCATAGAAATCTCAACCAAGTATTACTAATAAAAATGACGCAAGTAATGCTACGTTGAGAAGGCAAAAGTTCCACTGGAACGTTAGTGCCATCCAAGAAGAAGAAGAATATTAACAGAAGCGTTTCTTTTGAGAATAGCGCAAAATGATGAGAAGTGTTTATATTCCTAGTAGTTTCAAGCCACCAATGTATGGCTCTCTATGTCTATGTTAATTGCGAAAATTCTATGTCAATTGCCGAAAAAGGCCACCGGAATAGCGTTCGAGGTAAATTTACAATGCATTTACATGAAATAAATTGCGACATAAGATCAGCTAGTGTATTGTTCTGTGAGGGCAAGAATAACTGACGTCAACTGATTCTACAATGAAAAAACCACTTCAGAGATTATTCAACTATGCAGTTGTTTCTAAAATTTCACAGCATTATAGAATAATATCCGAAGGTATAAACAAGCGACATATATGAAATAACAGCGTAGTTCTACGTCAATAATGTGGTCGTATCTTGTACACAACCTCCTATCGGTAATCGGTAATGAATTAGAGAGACTTTAAACTCTGAGAGTTCATTCGTCTCTACAACCTCCTATAATTTTTAGCGTTTTTATTTATAGTGAGACTAGCTAACCCGGCAAACTTCGTCCCGCCCATTTACTTGATTAATTCTCGAGTAATGCAGAAATTTGTGTTTTATTTGTATGGCAGCCACCCCTAAGAGAGGGGGGAGGGGTATCTAACCACCATAGAAACATTCATTGCACCCTAAAGTTTCCATATGCCTAATTTGGTTTAATTTGCTTGATTAATTCTCGGGTAATGCAAAAATTTGTGTTTCATTTGTACGGCAGCCCCCTCTAAGAGAGGGGGAAGGAGTATCTTAACACCATAGAAACATTTATTGCATCCTAAAACCTCCACATGCCAAATTTGGTTTCATTTGCTTGATTAATTCTCGAGTAATGCAGAAATTTGTGTTTCATTTGTATGGCAGCCCCCCCTTTGAGTGGGGGAAGGACTGTCTAACCATCATAGAAACATTTATTGCACCCTAAAACTTTCACATGCCAACTTTGGTTTCGTTTGATTGATTAATTTCCGAGTAATGCAAAAAATTGTGTTTCATTTGTATGGCAGCCCCCTCTAAGAGAGGGGGAAGGAGTATCTTATCACCATAGAAACATTTATTGCATCCTAAAACCTCCACATGCCAAATTTGGTTTCATTTGCTTGATTAATTCTCGAGTAATGCAGAAATTTGTGTTTCATTTGTATGGCAGCCCCCCCTTTGAGTGGGGGAAGGACTGTCTAACCATCATGGAAACATTTATTGCACCCTAAAACTTTCACATGCCAACTTTGGTTTCTTTTGCTTGGTTAATTTCCGAGTAATGCAGAAATTTGTGTTTCATTTGTATGGCAGCCCCCCTTAGAGAGGGGGGAGGGGTCTCAAAATATCACGAAAACCTTCCCCGGCCCCAAAAATCCCTACATACCAATTTTCATGTCGATCGGTTCAGTAGTTTCCGAGTCTATAAGAATCAGACAGACAGACAGACATCACTCCATTTTTATATAGTGAGATAATCATATATGATACATGCAGCGATATATGCTCTTTCAAGGGAAATTGATTCCGATCAGTACGACACCCAAATGAAAATTTAATACGACCACAAAGGGTTAATACGTATTCACACTGGCATCTCTGGTGAACCATTCACTTGGCTTTGCATACATTTAGGCGTATGGCCTCATTTCGTATGATGATTGAAATATTTCATTCAAGATAAATTAGGAAACAGTAACGCATAGTGTAACTAAAGCTGACTCTTCAAAATTTCATTATTATTAACTTTGTAATCAATTATGCCGCATGTGAGCTTATGACATTATTTTAAATACAGAGATTCGCCTTTAATTGGACAGACATGTAATGCGACACGAATAATTGGTATTTTGAACCGAGATTGGACATTTTTGTAATCATCTTTTGTGCAAGTTTCACCAACACGATGAATTTTTAGGAGTTTTTTCAATCATTTTCCAACCATTTTACTAGATTAGGTATTTTACACACTTTTCGAATCGTTATTTGTTGGATTTTAAATGATTTTCCTGTTTTAACTTGTTCTTCACATTGCGTTGTGTTTGTTTATGTGTCCAATTAGAGATTACATTCGCCATTAATGCGACACTGAGTGGTGCATCGGTGTGTCCAATTAGAGACAAATTTCTGTACCTTTGACCTGCAGTGAAGGCATTTAATTTTTTAAGACATCTTGAAGACGTTCATAGAATTCAGCGTAGAGATACATTGAGTCGAAAATTTCGAAAACAAAGGCTTTTTTTCTTCTTAGTTCACTTTTCATTTAATAAATCCGTCAATCCGTCAAGGTTTTGTTTATATCAGAAACAACATAAAGTATATGTTGTTTGGATATTGATTCCATTTCATGACATGAACAGTATATAGAACGTTCGATAAAATGCGAATAAAAGTATTTCTTTTAACTGTTACCGACAGATTAGGGACAGATTTTGGGTTGGCGGTGTAATTCCGCTATGTTTCTTAACTCATCATGATTAATGATATTTAAATATAAAGGAGCCGTACATCCACAGACTCTTCAGAATTCTTCGAAGAACATCGTCGAGGTTCCAAAATTGATTGAATCTTCTAATACACATTGGGACTGATACTGCCTATGAATATGTTTCTTCCAATACAGCTTAGTCAGTGATATAGTATGTACCCAACAAAATCACATTATGATTAACATAATAATAAATTGTTAATTGACTGTGACTCGAGAAATAGATGGAACGTGAAGACGTCGTGGAGGTCGTACCTTCCCAAACCAGCCATCCATCAATAGGAAAGTGCTACTAGAATGTTCTTCTTTAAAATTCCTCACACAATATTTTGAAGCTGAATGGGATTGGAAAGTTTCAGACAAGGAAGATTTCAAACTAAATTTAATACGACAAATTATGTAATTAAAAAAATGAATTAGGAAAAAAAGAACATTAACTTTTTTAATTATGAAAGCAGCTTAACGTTATTCGCATTCAGTATGTACATCACCGAACGTCATTCTGGAGCATCGCAGCAGAAGCGGACGAGGAACGAACTTTTCCTTGCACAACATTACCGTAGAAGCAGCGGCATCGAATGCTCTGTATTCGAACCGACAGCAGTTCATCGGGGAAATGCAACCGATTGAGCAACGGGGGCTCACTTATCCTTCACCTTCGACGCCCACACGCTGTGCAGGGTCAAAAGCATCATCCCCCGCGCCTTCGCACTGTCTTCCCATCACGCATCCCACCAAAGGTTTGAGAGAAAAAAAATGAAGGAAATGCCCTTGCAGTTGGTCCATTGCGCATACACACACGAGATTGAGACGTTGGTAATCCTCTTAAAAAATCAACCGACAGATTGAGCAGAAAGTATTTTTGTTTTGTTTCGATTTCTTGGGCGTGAAACATCCATTTCACTGGCTGACAGTCACATGTCTTCTCGCCTTTTGGTGCTGTCCTCGGGAGCGAAGCACTGTTGAGACTTTAGCAATCCGAGCCCTGTTGTCGCCCCTTTGTCCAACCATCTTAGATGAATAATTAGTGTTGCCCTCCTCAACACAAACTTTAACTAAATCCCCTAACGGCCCGAACAATGGACGGTTAAACCAGTTACTGGGTCCATACCCTGCTTTCACCATCCCAGTATCCCCAGCCTATTGAACTATTAGCTGACGAATAAAAACCTTCGTCAACCCGTTTTCTCCTGCTGCTGCTGCCGTTCGATCGTTGTCTCTCGAATATCTCCTCCTCGGGTGCTCATAATTTAATATCGGCGCAGTCGGATACCGATTATTAATAAAATGGCTGCTGCTGTTGCTGTTTCATACTGTGTAGTGCCCGGCTACCTGGCTTTTCCCGAACGGCACCGAAACAGGATTCTGGTTTAAAACAAACACCCGACACACTACCAGACGCTAATGCAGATGCGGAAATGTGGCGGTGGACCTGTTTGTCATAATTGATTAGGGTATTTTACGATTAGGTTACGAGCGAGCGCAACTGATTTGGTTCGGATGAAGAATGCAAGTGATTTAAACTTGATGAGTTTTGATAATATATTGCTGTGGAATCACTAATACTTATCTACTAAATGGTTTTTCGGCTCAGTTCGATTTAAAATATGCTTAAGTTATTCAGATGTTATTATAGTTGTTAAGTTTTCAGATTATTGGATGAGCTAGAAGCTCATGCTGAGCATTTCGAATACTTAACATCGTCTACCAGAAAAGAGCTAACTATACCCACGTCGATAGTTTGCTATACCACTCTTTTTTGTCAATCTATCTTCTATCTCCTATGTATATATATAAAAATGGATTTCTGTCTGATCGACATGAAAATTGATATGTAGGGGTTTTTGGGGCCGGGGAAGGTTTTCTTGATAGTTTGAGACCCCTCCCCCCTCTCTAAAGGGGGGCTGCCATACAAATGAAACACAAATTTCAACATAACTCGAGAATTAATCAAGCAAGTGCAACCAAATTAGGCATCTGGAGGTTTTAGGGTGAAATAAATGATTCTATGGTGGTTGGACACTCCACCCCCCTCTCTACGGGGGTACTGCCATACGAATGAAACACAAATTTCTGCATTATTCGAGAATTAATCAAGCAAATGAAACCAAATTTGGCATGTGAAAATTTTAGCGGGCACGAAACGTTTCTATGGTGAATAGACACTCCTCACCGTCCAAGCCAGCCCACCCCCTCTAAAGGGAGAAAAGGGAAGAGGTCTGTCTTTTTTCTTTCATATTTTCTGTATCAAACATTTAGTCCATGTAACGGAGAAACATGTGATTCGCAAGTGATTGATAAATCTTGAACGATAATTGTGTCTGAAAACAATCTGATACAGTCAACTCTCCCTGACTCGATGTTCTGTATCTCGATATTTTCCCTAACTCGATGGATTTCATGGCACCTTCGATTTTACAAGCATTCTTCTCTCCATAACACGATACCTCCCTAACTCGATGCCTCTCTTACTCGATGTTTTTTGATTCATTTTTCCATGGATTTTCACCTCCCTAACTCGATTGATTTTCGCGTACATGTTTTTGTGCGTTATTACCTCAGATTTCAATTGCCCTTGAAAGTGAAGACGGAGTGTTCGTGTCATCAAACAATTTCTTTTCAAGTATGGAAAACCACGAGAAACCTTTCAAGCGAACAATCAAAACGCTAACCATTGCGCAAGGTTTGAGCATCATCGAGCAGGTCGAAAAATATGGACGGAAGGGGTCTGAAGCTGCAAATAATTTCAGTATTGCACAAAGTGCGGTATCAACACTACTCAAACTAAAGTAAAAATGGAATCGGAATGGAAAATTGTATCTAAACCAAAAGCATATAAGGTTGGTCAGAATCGAGAAGCTGGAGCGGTCAATGAATTTTTGTCTTGTCAAGCTAGACAAAATAATTTACCCCTCTTCTATTCTTCTATTCTTCTATTCTTCTATTCTATTCTTTGTCCAGAAACTGGGAAATCCTAACTTTAAAGCACAACCAACATGGACGGGAGTGATATTCCGCTGGCATAATTAATGTGTCGTGAGCGATGTCGACGGTACAATATCGTTCGATTGCTCAATGTCTTTTAATAATTAGTGCAAAAAGGACCAAAACGTGATTTGCTGTGATCTGATGCCAGATACCGATATACTAGAAAGTGTTGAAAAACCAGAGAAAAACGCTGAAGGTAGTAGTTCTATTGAGATGTTAATTCGAACGTTAAATCAAACCTGAAGAATATGTCCGGAATATTGAAATCAACTGAAAATGTTCCTGTGAAACTATTCGAACATTTCTTTGTGATTGAACAGTTCCTGCGTGATCGTTACAATTCAGTTTGAGTAACATACTTAATCAATATTTTCTTTGTTAACCTAGTGCCTTGTGCAAGTCGGACTCGATTATATACAAACTCGATTATATATGATTCGACTATGTAAAATTTAGGACTCGATTGTATACAGTTTGAAAAAAAAAGTTTTTTTTTATAATTCAAATATGAATAATTTCAAGAAAAAAAATTAACCTTTCAGCATTAAGGTGAAATTTAAGTGGCTTTTATAAGTACAGTGGGTTAAAAATCGCGATTTTTGAAGATTTTGATTGAATCTTCACCAGGAATTGTTTATATCGATATTGCAGCGAAATTAAGAGAGATAGAAGTTGGGCGTCAAAGAACAAATTGTAGAGAGGTTAGAGAGCTTTAATTTAATTGATAGAAACAATCAAGTTTAGTATGAATTTTTAGGATAAAATTAATAATTACAAATAAAAAAAACTTTTAAATTTTCCACTTCAAAAATGTTATTTTAATCCACTAATTTAGATGTTCCACTACTATATCCTGTACTAAATTTTCTCATCTTTCAAATGAAAGCAACAAAATCGGATTACGTAGCATACATTGAAAAGTAGAGTCAGTTTGAGCCAACAGAATCCGAAACAAAGAAAAAGTTCTATAAGTCTGTCATCGTTGGAATTCTAACAATGCGTAGAAGGATTTTTTTTCGTGAAATATAACCGTCTATCACCTCCTGAAAGATTCTGGAAAAAATATTTTTTTTATATGAGAAAGGTGTTTTTTCACTTAAAGGGAATGAATCAAAAATTCAAATTAATACCATAATTGGGACACTTACCCTAATATATGACAATTTAAGATATAAAAAAATTAGGAAAAAAAATTCTGTGTCTCGATACCTCCCTAACTCGATGGTCCCTTTGGATATCGAGTTAGGGAGAGTTGACTGTATTATAATGATGAGTTTTGGTAGAAGTTCTAGATTTTTTTTAGTAAAAGGTAAATTCAACGGGGTCGATTAAAAGATCAATCAATGAACAGTTCTGCGATTGGACTCATGAACTTGCGCTTAGTAAGAAAACATGAATGTTTGAAGGTATCACAAACAAAATAACAATAACAAAAAACAAAAGTTCGGGCGGAACTAAGTTTCCCGGGTCAGCTAATTTTTTATGTATATAAAAATGGATTTCTGTCTGTCCATCTGTCTGATTCTTATGGACTCGGAAACTACCGAACCGATCGACATGAAAATTGGTATGTAGGGGTTTTTGGGGCCGGGGAAGGTTTTCTTGATAGTTTGAGACCCCTCCCCTCTCTCTAAGGGGGAGCTGCCATACAGATGAAACACAAATTTCTGCATTACTCGAAAATTAATCAAGAAAATGAAACCAAATTTGGCATGTGGAGGTTTTAGGGGGCAAGAAACGTTTCTATGGTGAATAGATACTTCACCCCTTTCTCTTAGGGGGGCTGCCATACAACTGCATTACTCGAAAATAATCAAGCAAACGAAATCAAATAAGGCGTATGGGGGTTTTGGGGTGCAGTAAATGTTTCTATGGTGAACAGATACTCCTCTCCCCTCTCTAAGGGGGGCTACCATACAAATGAAACACAAATTTTTGCATTACTCGAAAATCAATCAAGCAAATGAAACCAAATTAGCCATGTGGAGGGTTTAGGGTGCAATAAATGTTTTTATGTTGAACAGAGATTCCACCTCTCTTGGGGGGGGACTCGAGAACTAATCAAGCAAATGAAGCCAAATTTGGGATGTGAGGGTTCTTGGGTACGAGAAATGTTTATATGATAGTATAACAACCCTCCATCCTCTGGAATGGAGAGTGGGTCCCATAAAAATAATACATATATTTCAACAAAACAATTGAAAATTTTCGGAAAACTTTGAAGGAAAATGGAAAAATTTGAAAAATTCAATTCGCATATATTCTACAATTACATATTGACAAGCGTTGTTAGTTCATTTGATGTTTGCGCTAACGAAACCGATATTCGTTCGAAAGTGTAAATGGATTTTATTGTGATTGCATTGCATTCCTATATCGTCTTCTATCTATATAAATAAAAATG
Organism: Toxorhynchites rutilus septentrionalis; assembly: GCF_029784135.1. Classification (NCBI taxonomy): domain Eukaryota; kingdom Metazoa; phylum Arthropoda; class Insecta; order Diptera; family Culicidae; genus Toxorhynchites; species Toxorhynchites rutilus. The sequence continues at coordinate 27,732,730 of NC_073746.1, read as the reverse complement.
GATCACTGAATGTGTTGATGAGAGCAAAACTCGAGTAAGGAATTGTTCGATTTAGGGCTGTCTTTATTCTATCATATTTTCTGTATCAAACATTTATTCCATGTAACGGTGAAACATGTTATTTGCAAGTCGTTGAAAAATCTTGAACGAGAATTGTGTCTGAAAATAAACTGATGGTACTATAAATTTTAGAGTGAAAGGTAATTTTAGAGGGTAGATTAGAAGATCAATCGATGAACAGTTCTGCGATTGGACCCATGAACGAGCGCGTAGTAAGGAAACGTGGATGTGATAACGAAAAAATAAATTTTGGGCGGGACGAAGTTTGCCGGGTCAGCTAATGAGATATAAAAAGCCACAAATCACAAACTTATTTTCCCACCTGGCGGCAGGTTTATTTCAGGATCTATTCGACCGATTTGACTGGAATAGGTTTTCAGCATGTAAAAATTGATTAACTATCGAGAAGCGATGTTTTGTTTTTTTACTGATTTTATGGGTTTAGAAAAAAAGATTTTAAAAATCATTTAGCCGCCATTTGGCAGTTTTTAAAATTTCTAAAAACGTCATTGAGGCATTGGCTACGCACAAAAATACCAGCGCTTTAATCAACAATATACAAGCACAGTACATGGCAGAATTAATAATTATTATAATAATAATTGTGGCAGAAATAATAATAAGTATAGTTAACATTCAATTTTTAAATGTTCTAAAATTAGAGTTATTCTTTATTTTTTCCTAAAAAAAATTATTACTTGGTCTGTTGTTTTGATCATCCAAATGAATGCTCTCAAGCTGCTCTGCAGTGGTAGACATTCGTTTAGCCGCACCCTATTTTTCCTCAATATTTTCAAAAATAAGTCAATTATTTGTACAATTTTGCTCATAAGAGACGATTATTGTTTATTTTCATCGAATTCATTCTAAAAAAAAGTATAGATTCACTTTTTGTTCTCTAAGTAATTCAAATATGTGGAATCAGGGTGGACATTCGTTTAGCCGCATCCTAAAGTTTCAATAAAAAAAATTTGTGCGGCAAATTTCGAGTCCAATCGGTAGCTAATATTTAGTATGTCCACCTCCATTTCGGATTACTTTGAAAACGCGATTTGGCATCGAGTCAGACAGCTTTTCAAGTGTTGCCATATTGATTATAGCCTAGCATTCCTGAATTACTGCCTTGAGACTGGAAATGTTGTCAAATTGTAATCCGTTTGCATAGACCATCTCGGTCAAGATTCTCCATAGGCTCTATGGGTTTGCAATCGACTGGCAGCAGATCATTCAAGAAGCTGAATGTCCCTCTTGGCAAACCATGCCTTCGATTGCTTGGAATCGTGGATATATGCATAATCCTGCTGAAAAAACAACATCCTCGGTAGCGTTATTCTCAATATGGCCAATCAAAACGTCCTCGAGTTATTGAAGATACTTTTCGGAGTTCATTTGGGTGAAAATGAAACAAATGAGAAGCTTGCTGTGATAGGAAACGGCTCCCCACACTGTCAAACTTTCGACCCCAAAGTTTCGCTTCGAACTCACGACATGCCGATGACTTAAATTGTACCAATAGCAACTGTAACAGTCTGGACCATCCAAATTGAACTTTTTTCGCCGGAAAATACAACATTTTTCCATTCTAGTTTCCATTCCATCTATTGTCGGGCGAAAATGAGATGGTTCTGCTAATGGCTGGCGGTCAGTTTCGGCTTCCCTTGAAGTTTCTTCCACATGATGTTTGGTGACTCATTCAAGATGCGCGCAATATGTCTCTTCGTTACTGGAACAACCGATTCTGCCTTAATGTATGAGCAGGACATCGTTTCCTGGTTGCTTCGTGTCTTATTCGACCTTTGAGACGCAAAGTAACTTTGGTGTTCCCATTTGTTGGTCGTTATATATCATATTTCTGGCACTATTTAAAGAAATTCCGTATACCACTTTCTCAGATAGACCAACTTTTGTTACGATCGAGCGATTAGAAAACTTTTGTTCACTGAATATCTTTATTATTTTCCGCCCCTCTTCCAACAATAGAATACCTTTCGCCATTCCTTCAAATTCTACGTAAATCACTAATCTGACCAACTTCTTACTTTGCACATCTAATATTTATCTTGTAAATTGAACATTTCCAAGCATTTTAAAAAAAAAACACAGATAAAGGCATGGTGATTATGCGAAAACTCGATTTTTGTGCCCTGCGGCTAAATGAATGTCTCGGGAAAAAAAGACGTTTGAATGTTTATATCAACCGATGCCGCCTTGTGTTTGTGTGTGTGTGATTGTGAAGCCCCTTTCAATTAAAGTGACTTGAACATACTATCACTACAGCAAATAAGTATCCCGATAAAAAGAACATTCCTAATTGTTTTGTAAGTGTTTCAAGTTTTTTTCAAGTGCGGCTAAACGAATGTCTATCACTGTATTATTCGCTTTTAGGCTCTTATTATCGCTTCTATTCCAATTCAATATCAATACTTTTCATCAACTGTCCACGCGGACACAGTATTGTAAAACTCAAGTTTTTCTCAAATTATTCGAGAAACTGCTGCGAAAGTAATAGAGATAGCAATTGAGAGCTCCCGAGCGAATCGTAGAGCAATTGAAAAGGGGTAAATTTGGTTTATTGAAACAACAATCTCATTATGAATTTTTGGGGATAAAAATAGACAACAACTTTAAAAAGGAAAATGTTCAGAAACTTCACAATGGGGGTCTTCGTAGCCACATCGGTTGCGCGTTCGCTTAGTAAGCGATCGTTCGGGAGTTCAAAACTCAGGGCCCTCATTATCTTTGTGTTGTTACATAATTACTACGTCCACGCAATAAAATCATCAGCGATGGAGATCGATTCAGTGTCGGAGACCTGGCCTCTCTCTATCCATATGCAAGCTCTGCTTGCAACAAGAAAAACATCGGGCTGTTGGGCTGTGAATAACACAATAATGATCATATCAGCTGTATCCGCTGTCTGGTTGTCTAACTGGATAATGGAAGGACAGAAAGAATACTCTTACGCCTAAATGGCTATTATGTAATGTACCATATAGTATAGAAGGATTTCTCTCACGCCTAAAAATGGCAACTGTGTAATGTTGCCATTATTTATAGATATGATAAACATGTGACATGTACACGATCGAAATTCGGCTCTGTTACAGCTAAAATGCTAATGAGCCTAATATAAAACAAAAGGGATAAGTTTCCTTTAGTACTAAAATTTTTGATGAATTAATTTTTTTTTTTTGATAATTTTTCTTGATACAAGTAAACTTCGATATAACGTACATTTCACTTCCAAAATTGTACGTTATATCGAAGCATAATAAAGTACTCACAAACGTAGTCTATAATACATTATTGTGTTTCTGTTTTAGTAAAGTTAAATAATAACTTGAATCAGAAGTTGAAGCCAGCCTTTCTCATGATGTTTCCCTTCGTACTGTTGATTAAAGCTTGATTCATTTAAAATCCGGCATCACAAAACCAGCTGTATTTCGGGATTGATTGAAGGCACAAAACTTGTTTTAGCATATCAATACAGATAATTCATTGTTCTATCAAAAAAAAAATATTGAAAAAAAATTTCCTTTACACTTTGGAAATGTGTACGTTATATCGAGTGACGTTATATCGAGGGCACGTTAAAACGAAGGTATGTTATATCGAAGTTTCCCTATACACCATAGTAAGATGCACATTCAGTATTTTTTTCAAATTTTTATCTCGAATCTTTTGAGGATGGCGTGAGATAAACGTAAAAGAACGTTTTTCACTATAGATCCTATGTTAAACCACATAGGGGTTCAAATAAACCGTCAAAATTTCTTATTTAATATCCTATGCAATATTTGTCATACAGCTAGTGATTTGGTTTGGGGGCACTTTTTACTCCCTTACCCGGCCAGGCCCTTTGTGGGGTTTACTTTTGACAAACTCAAATGCAATGCATAATGCTTATGTTGTAGGGAAATATACAAATCGGACTCAGTTGCACACCGGTTGTTTAACTGTTTTGAATATCAGATCAACCTCACTCAAGGAAAAAACGTCAAAAGTCAATCCAAACACTTATATTCTTACCCTCAGCTTACAAACCTCCCACAAATAAATATTCATTCTCGAGTACCGAAATGCGGGGAAAAAAAGAACAAAACAACAAAAACAATCAGACTGCATAATCCATTACGACAAAATCAGCAGTTATTTGTTTTGGCCTTGGGCCCGAGCTGGGACGCAAAGATTGCCCCTGGATTATCACTTCATTTGTTTGAAAAGGATTTCACTCCGGTCGTGTCCATTAACAGGTAGCAAGCCAGAGAGTGCTAAAGTTGCCCAGCCAATCATCATCAACCGACGTGATTCTTCCTGAAAACTGTTCGTGCACTTCACTGCCGTCGTCGTCGTCTCTTTCTCAACTTGACACTTTGCGCCGAATGGGCCAGGAAGAAGGAAGCCTTCCATTCGAGCATCGCTCGGAATGATGGAAAAGGACTCCTGGGCGGCTGGCCGATCCGCTGAGGTGATGCGAGGGACGAAATGGAAAGTGTAATTCATTTTTGCTGCCCCGAACAAAGACTCGACTGGCTCGGGTCCGGGATGCTTTATGATGGTAACCTATTTCTCACGTTCCCTGTATTGTCCTTCACGTTCCGAACCCGGTACTATTTAAGCCGTGCTGTGTTGGCTGCTGGATTGTGTCTGCTGGCACATCGGACGCACCGTAATAAAAGGTGAAATATAACAAATTTCAGTGTAAAGTGTGTGGGCACAACAACAGAGGGAAAAAAGGAGGAAGGCGATTCGCCTTTGATTTCGTACACAGCACAGAAGCCAGCGGGAGCTAGAAAACTAATTAAACGGGCTTCCTTTTTCCAGGGCTCGGCTGTTGTTCATCATGCTAGGAAGGTGGATTGATTTACTTGGTGATTCACCGAGGGTCGTGAAGGACAGCGAAAAGGCCGCTGAAGAAATATTGAAAATGCACGCAAAGACTTGAACGAATTAAAGTGATGAACCTCCGTGTCTCGCAAAGAATCCGGCGGATGTAATATATTATTCCTCCCAAGAAAAAAAAAACAAGACGATACTATCAGAACTATTAAAATATTACCATGTTGATATCCCGAAAAACGAGTCGACGTCAGTCGTGTTATCTAGAAACGGGTAACTTATCTTAATGTAGAGTTAAAACTTCGTCATCACCCGCCCCTTCCCGTCGGAAAAAGGTGCGAAGCTTGGGAGGAGAAAGCTTTAACAAACAAATATGCTGCTAGTGGAAGACCTGACCGAGAAGAAGCTAACGTTACCTAAGAACACAATCTGGAGAAAAAAGAAGCGAAGTAAGCGAAGAAGTCAGAACCTGAACCACGGCGGGAGAACAACGAAGAACCGGAGAAGTAAACACAGCATCCGAACGAGCGACCGGGCAACGAACGGATCGTCGACCACTTTGGATTGTCCAAAACACACAACAGCATCATGCCGAGATGACGATGCTGCGCTCGAGAGCTGCAGATCACGAACCACCGCTCCGACAATAATAGCAACGTTAGACTCCAACAGCATCAACCGGGCAAGAGCGAAAGATTAAAAAACTGTCTGAACATTTTTTTTCTGCCCTTCTGCTTTTCCATCTTCCTTTCATGTTCCTACCTTGCGGGCAGTTCTTCGTTTCCTCCATTCCGATGCATGTGTCGAACAGACTTTATTTTTATTTTCTTGTTTTACCTTTTCACTCCTTTGACCGGCTTAGTCAAATTTCTTTCACTTTTTCTTCATCTTGGCGTCACCTTTGATTCGATTCTACGAGAGAAAAATAACTTTTATAAACACATTACCATCCCGACTTGGGACCTCTTTCCTTGGTTTTACCATTCTCACAAAGAACTGATTTTTTGCTTCGTAGAAAACGGAAGGTCTTTTTACAAAATGACACAATTATCATTACTTTATGATGTTTTTTTTTTTTATCATCAATGTGCCTGGGTCATTTGAAGGTCGAACATCATATTAAAATACTCAGTATTGGATTCCGAATCCCCCTCAAAAATTCCGCTAGGTGACTTGATCACGTCGCCTTTTATCGATGTTGTGTTGCCGCCGGTGCTGGTTACTGGTGGCTGCTGTGGCTGCTAAGCAACGATCGCGAAGACACACCACAGCACCGTCAGCACCGTCGTGGACCCGAAACGGACGCGCGCGCTCGTCTCTCGTTCTCCTTGCCACTCCCGTCCCACTCCTATCCAGCGGTCCGGACGCTGCGATCACGCGGCGAAAGGTGCTTGCTGAAGTAGCAGAAACATCGAAGAGAAGAACTCTTTTACCTACTACTACTTCTACTACTACTATCACCACTACCACCAATCCAATACCACATGGGGCATGGCAGGGGATTCCACTGTTAGAGGGCAGCAATTTTTTTGTTTTGTATCTCTCTTCTGTTGGCCCGGAATGATCGATGCTGCCATTCAGTGTGCTAGGAATGGATCGACAGGCGGCCCATCGTATCGTTCCCCCTTCGGCTGCTTGGGGGCTTTTGTGGGTCTCCGCAAAACGTAGGTTGTATTGTCTGAAGAGAAAAAAACGAGGCAGACAACGGTGGGGCTGACACTGAGATTGGTGGCTTTGAAACTTGCTTTTTTTTGCTGGCTGTTGTTTTATCCCGCGCGGCGGATCGTAGTTCTCCGAAGGTACCATGCCGATAGTCTGCAGACAATAGCGGGAACATGGTACTATTGGGGCCAGAAAATTTACTTATAACAGAATCATTTATGGACTCGTTCACAACATTTTTAAATCGTAAATTGTCGAATGGTTTCGTTTTACCTCGATCAATGATCAATTCCAAATCTAGAACACTGAATCATTCCCTTTTCAAAATAGTTATTGGGCGAGTGCAAAAAATGCGTCCATGATAATAGATCATAAAAGTAAAACTTCACCATGCATGTCAAAAATCTAACGATTAAAAAAATAAGAATATTCGTGACATTCAACAATTAGTAATATTGTGTACTGAAACTGGATGCGTACAGAAAGTTAAAATTATAAAATCTGCTATGAAAGTTTGATAACTCAAGTTAACTATTTGATAAATCAATCTAAAGTTATTAATGATAAATTTGAAGTGGATTTAACTAGTAAACAGTGATATCAACATTTCAAATATACATTACAGTTACAAAGAAGCAATTCCAAATGAAATCGACAAATGCCAAGCATCAATGCAAAATTATGCCAAGTACCGAACCGTGCCACTTAGGAATTATTATGTGCGACTAAACAATGCATACAAGCGAGCTACTCAATCGTGTTATCGTAGTTACATAACTAACATGCAGCTGAAACTGAAATCAAATCCTAAGTCTTTTTGGAAGTTCGTAAACGAGCAAAGGAATGAGTCCGGTCTACCTTCTACAATGGAGTACAATGGGCGCTGGAGTTCTGACACACAAACGATATGTGACCTATTTGCTGATAAATTTGGAAGCGTGTTTCCGGATGAGTCGATAACACCCGAGCAAATTGAATCTGCTGCTGGAAACGTACCTTTTCTCGGCCAGTCTTGCTCCCATATCGAGGTTGACGAGCCAATGGTACAATCTGCTATGAACAAACTCAAGGCGTCTTGCTCAGTTGGTCCTGATGGTATTCCGTCTATTATATTGAAGAAATGCGCAGCTAATCTGATGATTCCTCTTTGTCGCATTTTCCGCTTATCGTTGATTAGTGGAAAATTTCCAACTTCCTGGAAGTCGGCGTTTTTGATTCCTGTACATAAAAAGGGTGCCAAGACTCAAATCGATAACTACCGAGGAATTTCCGCACTAAGCTCGGTCGCCAAACTGCTTGAGCTTGTTGTCTTGGAACCGATCTTTAGTTTCTGCCAGCATTACATTGTAGAAGACCAACATGGATTTATGCCTAAGAGATCTACTGTAACCAATCTGTTGACTTTCACGGCTTATATAACGGAAGGTTTCAATAGCGCCAAACAAACAGATGCGATATATTTCGACCTGACAGCAGCGTTTGACAGCATTAATCACGAAATTGCGATTTCTAAAATGGAGAATTTGGGGTTTGGCGGCAGAATAATCAGTTGGCTGCGGTCATACCTAATCGGTCGCCAGCTAGCAGTAAAAATTGGTGATCATTTCTCGCGCAAATTCGACGCGCCATCTGGGATTCCTCAAGGCAGCCACCTGGGGCCGTTGATTTTCCTCTTGTACTTCAATGACGTCAATTTTAAGCTGAACCTTCCGCGCTTGTCATTCGCCGACGATATGAAAATTTATTTTATAATCAACTCGACTGCCGATGCCTGCCTACTTCAGCAACAGCTGGATAGTTTTGCCGAATGGTGTATTGCTAATTGCATGAAGGTGAACCCAAGTAAATCTGCTATTATCACCTATTCAAGAAAAAAGGAACCGATCTTGTTCGATTATAAACTCGTGGATACTTCCATCGAGAGAACCAACTGTATCAAAGATCTAGGGGTACTTCTAGACAGCAAACTATCGTTCCAGCAGCACATTTCATATATTGTGGGCAAAGCTTCCAGAAGTCTGGGCTTTTTGTTTCGAATCGGTAAAGATTTCAATGACATATATTGCTTGAAGTCTTTGTACTGCTCGCTGGTACGTTCGACTCTTGAGTACGGCTGTCAAGTTTGGAGTCCTTACTACCAAAATGGTGTCGACAGAATTGAAGCTGTACAGCGCAGGTTTGTGCGCTTTTCTCTTCGACGCTTGCCGTGGAGGGATCCTTTTCGGCTACCCAGCTATGATAGTAGATGCCTTCTCATCAATTTAGACACCTTAGCTGTTCGCCGCAATGTCGCCCGTGCTATGCTAGTGTCTGATGTCCTGACGTCGAAAACAGAGTGTCCGGCGTTGCTCCGTTCATTCCAACTACAGGTGCCTCCAAGAAGTCTGCGGAACCAAAATTTGCTGCGTATACCGGTCCGGCGAACAAATTACGCGACCTACGGTAGTATATCCGGTCTGCTCAGAATGTTCAACAGAGTTGCAGAGGGCTTTGATTTCAATTTATGTAAGGTAGCTATTAAACGTAATTTTAAGAGAATATTAACCCATTTAAATATCATTAGGGCATAGATTCTGCCTGTTGATTATTGTAATAAATAAAGTGACAAATGACAAAACATGAGTATTTTCGATTCGAATGAAAGTTTGTATTCCGTTTGGGTTGAAAGAAATATGAGTTTTCCTCAGCAATTGGGATTTTTTTGACTCAAGCGCAACTTTTGAAAAGGGCGTATCGATTTTAGTAGGAGAAATCTTTGATAATTTATATCCCAAAAACTATAAGTCGTACCGAAATAGTGTCTTAGAAAGGGTTATAGAGTATTGATGTCTAAACATGAAAAAAATATACACTGAGAAAAAAAAAATACTACTCTTTTTTTTATTTACAAAAAAAAACTTAAAGTTGCAATATCCAAAATACATATTTTTTAATTTTTTTTAAATTTTTTCAAATAAAATAGAAGTCATGTAGAAAATTAAAAAAAATGGTCCAAGATGGTAAAACTATTTTTGACAAACTTTATGGAACATCGAATTCTTATGAATTTTCGAAACTTCGAATTTTTGTATGTTGACAGTCATTTTTAGCCACAAATTATGATTCCTGTTGTAATTTAAAACAAAAAAGCTCATTATAAATCTCATTTTAATATGTTTGTCGTGTTATACCGTCATGTTCATGAAATTTTATGAATTTGCTTATAATTTCCAACAACTTTACCAAATACATCATCATGGTAAAAATATATGTTTAGGAGTTACGTTGAAAATCATTTGAACACATGTGGGTTAATATAAAACGTAGCGATATTAAAAAATGTTTTTTTTAAATTTCAATACAAACTTTTAACATGTTATACATGTTGCGCCAACAGAACACAACATTTATAAAAGGAAAAAATATAATTCCCTACAATTTGGTCAAATAACTCCTATATTTATCGGAGTTTAAGAGATACTAATAATAACACTAGAATTTTTAGCATTTATTTTTTATCAACATTTATTTTTATCAACTAACAATTCTGTTGTATATAATTTATGTTTTTCATTATTTTCTTATATTTCTATACACATTATGATAACTTGCTGCATTGTCGTTAGAGTACAACTTTACTGCTACTTCATTCTCGGATACATGCACAAAAGAATGATACTTTTGGGTACATAGAATTTGTTTGGTGTTATCATACATGCTACTCAACTCTTCCACACCCTGATCATATTTTTCTTGTGACATATATGAAAATGACAATTTTGTAAGATAGACATGAATTTTATTCTTTTTACCTGCATTTGTTGTTTCAAAAATGTTACCAATTTAGAAATAAATACTTGCACAGCTATTGTGTCATGACTTAAAACTTCAGTCATAACTACAAAGCTTAAATTTGTCAGAGAACCTTTTCATCTCTATAATAAACAACGAATGGATGGATTGTAGCTTGATCATTGTTCCAGTGTTCCAGCTTTGAACTTCATCTTGAAGCACAAATGAATATTTTTTTTAAATTCGACAATACACCTTTTTCATTTGCCAGTTTTTTGGCTTGAATTGCCATATATTTATTAACGCTAAATTCTTCTTCCATTTTTTGCACGGACCAAGACTTAGGCAAAACTGTTAAAATTCTAACTTTTTCTGATTTTGTTGTTTCTGTGTGGTCAAATTTCACTTTGAGCTGATTGATAATTTCATCAAACTCTTTTGCCTTTTGTTTAAAGTTCGACTCTTCGTCTTCTTCATGCGAAAAGGAAAATAGATTTCTTTTTATACCTTTAGAAATTTCTTTGAATTTTTGTTCGGGGTAACTAGCCTGTCCAAGTCTTTTCGTCATTATTGGTGAAACGTTAATACAGGCGATTCCCTCGTTGAATAGCTCAATGTTGTATGTTCGGGAATACTCTGGTATATTGCTGTTTTGGGAATCTTGCGAAGATGCTGAAACGACTGAAACTATTGATGGTACTTCTTCTAAAGTATTTCCTACTGCTGTACTGATCTGCTCCTCAGTATTGCACTGCATTGGTTTGGAAGGTATACAGATAAACGGCATGATCCGCAAATTTTTAAAGATGTATCTAAAAGGATATTGCATCCCATTGACTTAAGTTTCTCAATCATTGACATGGTTAAGAAACGTTTTTCAGATAAACATTCCTTACCGTTTTCCGGAAACGGTCTACAACACGAAAACAAAATTTGTAGTCCGTTGTGGTATACTGTTATTCACTTTCTCATTGATTTGAAACTGCATTTATTAAAACAAAGGATATAACCTTATAATTTCTCATATTTTGCGTGACACCTTCACCCATGTGATACGGAACAAGGAAGCGGGGGTCCACAAAATAAACCTTTGAATTTCCCTAAAAAGAAATATCAAGCGAAATACACTGCGTTTCATAACTATAGAGCCACTCATTTTTTCTGAGTTTCCAGAGATATGTAAGAAGTCGGTTGAATTGAAGGTTATAGTGTAGAATACAATAACTATCTTCATTTAAGAGACTGGCCATTTGAACTTTATTGTTGTGTTCAGGCACAAAAAATTCAAAAAACTAAAATCATAACTACAGAACCAGATGAAAAAAACTCTCACTTCTTCACAAAATTAACGTCGGTTTTTTTCATTTTTTTTTTTATTCAGTCTTCGCCAAGAAATTGACGGACAGACTAAAATTCAATTATTGAATCCTTATAACAAACACATTTCTGGACATATCGAATTCAAACAAATGATACACTTCATTGAACCGTTGGCAACAAACATCCAAGGGATTATTCTGTCCGTATAGAGTACGATGTGCTGCTTGCCGGAAGAAAACAAATTGTCTGGTTGTTCTACCTGGAGCGTTGATTCGAAGCTTGCCCAAAACTTCAGCACAGTCAAGATTGTTGTTAAGAAGGTCGAAAATCAGCAGTCTCTGGAGAAATTCTCGTCGTTTCTGCAGTGTCGGTAAGTGAATCAGTGCGCAGCGTTCTTCATATGTGGTCAGATGTTGGTCGTTGCGCCAGGGGAGATGACGAAGAGCATATCGGATAAAACTTTTCTGCACACGTTCCAGACGAGCGATGTGAACAGCGTGGTATGGGGCCCAAACAGTAACACCGTATTCCAATATACTGCGTATGAGCGACACATACAATGCTTTGAGGCAATAGACATCTCTAAATGCCTGAGTGTGGCGTCTAATGAACCCAAGAACGGTGAAAGCCTTAGCGGTGACCGTTGCAATATGCTGCGTAAATTTTAGCTTGTTGTCGAGCACGATACCCAGGTCTTTGACGGCTGCAACTCTTTCCACTTCGGTCGACCCCATCGTATATTCAAATGTGATTGGTGAGCAAAGTCGCGAAAATGTTATCGCATGACATTTCCTAATATTCACCTCCATGCCATTTATTGAGCACCATCCCAGCAGAGTATCTACATCCATTTGACGAGCACAGCAGTCCATACTTGATGTTACTACACGAAACAATTTCAGATCGTCTGCATACATCAACTTAGGCGATTTGAGAACAGCGCAAATATCGTGAATAAAGAGTACGAAGAGCAGAGGACCCAAGTGACTGCCCTGCGGCACGCCAGAGGTGACAGAAAAGGGCGATGAAACTGACGAGCCAATCCGTACGTGTGCACTACGATCAGTCAAATACGAATTAATCCAATTGGTTAGCCAAAGTGGAAACCCGTATCGCTTCAGTTTTTCCACAGCAAGGGCGTGAGGAACGCGGTCGAAAGCTTTCGAAAAGTCCACGTAAATGGCGTCAACCTGCTGCCTTTTCTCAATTTTGTCAATCAGTAGAGAAACGTAGCTCATGAGATTTGATGTAGTAGACCGTTTTTTGACAAACCCATGTTGTTCGTTTGCGATGATGTGGCGGACAGATGGGTATATGAGATCCATCAGCATACTTTCAAAAACTTTCGGCATGCAGCTCAGAATCGATATTCCTCTGTAATTTTGCACATCGTGGACGTCACCTGATTTATGAATAGGGATTATTGATGCAGTTTTCCATAATGCGGGAAACTGCCCTTCTCTCAGCGAACGGTTGAAAAGCAAAGTAGACGGCAAAGCCAACGAGGAGCTGCATGCCTTGATGAAAGAAGGTTGCAACTTATCCGGTCCGGCTCCCTTCGAGGCTTCGAGACGGCTCAGCTTCCTGTAGACGTCCTCTTCGGTGAATGAAATAAACCGCAAGTTCAGGTCATATGACTGCAGATTACTCAAGTAACGTTCAGACAAAGGTGGTGAGTTATTACTTAACACACTTCGAAAGAAGGACGAGAATAAGTTAGCTGAGTCAACTGATGATGACGATGTACTGCCTTTGTAGAAAACGTTCTGAGGAATTCCATTGGACGATAAATGTAGTTTGATGTGTCTCCAAAGCTGTTGTGGTTTGGTCCTGACGTCACTCTGCACACGACTTATGTAAGATCTAAAGCATGCTTGGTTCAAAGAGTTGAATTGGCGCTCTAATTCCCGCACAACAGTCTTTTGATCATCGCCTCTCAGTTGGAAATACCGCTTTCGTGCCTTCCTAAGTCGATTTCGAAGATTCCCCAAATCTCTGTTCCACCACGGTTGTTTACCCTTCGGTTGAACAAACCTTTTGCGCAAAGGTAAAGGGTGTGTCACATCAAATTGCATCACGGAAAAAGCGCTGTAAAATTCGCCCAGTAGACCGATCCTTTTGAAAATTTTAGACAGTAAAATAAAAACTATTAAACAACTTTTGGCATTTTCTTTTTATTCATACTTCGAGCCCAAGCCCGTATGCTCGCACTTTCCTCTTTACCCCGTCCATAAGGTTCTGTACAACGTCAGGTTGTAGTTTTTTTTAGACAGAAATCCATTTTCTCTTGTCCGCCTCCGATTTGACAACTTTTGGGTACTTCCGGAGGGCCTGCTTCATAATCGCCCAATATTTCTCTATTGGGCGAAGCTCCGGCGCGTTGGGCGGGTTCATTTCCTTTGGCACGAAGGTGACCCCGTTGGCTTCGTACCACTCCAACACGTCCTTTGAATAGTGGCACGAAGCGAGATCCGGCCAGAAGATGGTCGGGCCCTCGTGCTGCTTCAATAGTGGTAGTAAGCGCTTCTGTAGGCACTCCTTAAGGTAAACCTGCCCGTTTACCGTGCCGGTCATCACGAAGGGGGCGCTCCGCTTTCCGCAAGAGCAGATCGCTTGCCACACCATGTACTTTTTGTAAACTTGGATAGTTACTGCTTGCGAATCTCCTCCGGAACGCTGAATTTGTCCTCTGCGGAGAAGAACAACAGGCCCGGCAGCTGACGAAAGTCCGCTTTGACGTAGGTTTCGTCGTCCATTACCAGGCAATGCGGCTTCGTCAGCATTTCGGTGTACAGCTTCCGGGCTCGCGTCTTCCCCACCATGTTTTGCCTTTCGTCGCGGTTAGGAGCCTTCTGAACCTTGTATGTACGCTCCCGCTGCTTGGTCCGCTGGACGAATGAACTTGACAAATTCAGCTTATTTGCGACATCCCGGACCGAACTTCTCGGATCACGTCAAAACTGCTTAACTACACGCTTGTGATCTTTTTCACTGACGGAGCATTCATTTTTGCCGTTCTTCACCTTCCGGTCGATGGTTAGGTTCTCGAAGTATCGTTTTAGTACTCTGCTGACCGTGGATTGGACGATTCCCAGCATCTTACCGATGTCCCGATGTGACAACTCCGGATTCTCGAAATGAGTGCACAGGATTAATTCACGACGCTCTTTTTCGTTCGACGACATTTTTCCAAATTTACGAAAAACTGACAGTGAAGCATGGCCAACGTGATCTATACACTCTTATCTGATTATAAGCGAAAGCTGAAGATATAATTCCTAAAAATTAAATTTCTACAGCGTTTTTTCCGTGATGCAATTTGATGTGACACACCCTTTACGCTCCCATTCATGGTTTCCCATGAATAACAATAAGTTTCTAATTCGTAGGTCATCTTAAGTTCTCAATCAATTCAAATAATCTATTCGGGGAGGTTTCGACCAAGTTGTGCCATGTTGTAGTGTGTATCTCGTTCTACGTTGAAGATACTGCTCGTTTGAGCTCTTCAAGTCACTCATGCTGCTTGCAAGCTGTATCGTACAATCACTCCTCATAATACCTCATAATACCAGATAGGATTTTGATCTGGTAAACAAACTGACCAGTGCAGAATCTGAAGATCCTATTCATTAAACCATGCCATGACCTTCAGGATTTAACGAATTGATGCCAAAATACCCAATTGTCACATTGTGTTGATGCAAAAATAGCAGTGAATGATTCTGAAGTACTTTCTTGCACCTCTGACTGTGCATTCGTGTTGAGAAAAAGCCATCTGAACCAGGCCTTTTTGAAAATATTGTATATATAAATATTGCGAAGTCGTGAGGAAAAAGTGTATAGATTTTGTGCAATAGAATATGCATTTTTTTCCAAAATATATATTTTTATCAAGGCTCATATGGCGTTAGCCTCACGGGGCCGGGAGTTCAATACTTTGACAATTTTTCTTATTATCTATGTTAGTAATATGTAACCGATTACTAGCGGTTGGCTCGAGGTTAGTATTACAAGTGTTCTCATAATTGGTATGTTGCAGTCTTCGATGCTCTGTACGTGTGCCCGACACGGGATACTTCCTATTGGGATGCAGCTGACCATTAATCAGCAACGCCCCCCTAGTCTGTACCCCATATCTAGCGTGGTGCGTCTTTCTCGACTCGAGGAATCCAGGATAGAATGGTCACTAGCCGGCGCAATCATCAGTTCGTGTAGAGTTATCATGAGCGGTACAACCTTTGGCTCTTGTTGAATGATCAGTGGACTGCACAACCTTTGGCCCGTGTATCTGTAAAGAGTGTGAGTATGTATTGCCGCGACTAAGTAAAAGTTTATCGATCGGATAAGAGGGATATGAAACGGGGACACAACGAAGGAAACATCATTAAACGTTGACATCGGCGTTTCTGAGGAACAGGTATAGATGAAGCAGAAGATCAGGATCACGGCTACCTAAGATATCCTGTCATATATATATAGGTAGCCATATATAGAATATGCATTTGTCGATAACGATAAGGGACTGTGCTATGGAATGTGTTTGCCATTTCTCTCAGTTGATTTGAGAATCGATTCCACACAAGGGATGGATAGAGTCACGTTACATCGAACGAGAGGTATAAATTATCCGGTCTCTGGTTTCAAGTTTTAGCAGTAAAAACTTTTCGGCAGCCATACAGGTAGTAAGCAGTCGACGGCGGCTAGGGCGTCCAAATGGTCTTTCTAAAGGCCGAGAGATAAGTAGTGTTTAGGTTCAGGTTTGCGTCCGATTTAAAGAACGATAAGCTTCACGCAGACAGATTCTTCGGACAATGTATTGTAGATTGATTGAAATTGTATGGAATTGGAATTGTATCAGCGTCCAAGAACCCTGAATTTGTGCTGATTGTTCTTAATAATCTTCCAATTATGCTATCCATCATAAGTTCTTCTATGGCGCGTACTTCAAAAACACCGCTCACGGAATATTTTGTGGGCGCTATACATGGGTGTTAAATATAGTTAAATCTAAAGGCGGAATTTCATCTATTCAACATGCTACATGCTACAAGTCAATGGTTTTTGTTTATTGGATAGTCTCTTTTTACGACATAATTGGTCTTGTCGAGCAATGCTGGCCTTATCCAATGGCCTGCGGATCGGTGCGACGTGTGCAGCACGACAATATTGGAGCAACTACGTCATTTATCGATGATTATCATAACTCACCACAATAATGGAACAACAGAACGTTTGATCATAAAAACAAAAACATCAGAACAGATATGTTGGAGCAGTGAGCGTTCGCATACTGCTTTGTAGTGGCTGAGGTGGATACATAATAAAAAGTTGTGCAAATATCACATCCAATGTTGTTTATCATTGACTTGTAGCATGTAGCATGTTGAATAGATGGAATGCCGCCTTAACAATTTTACATTTCTTGAATCTTGAATCTCGGATTTTCGACGTGGATGTTAATTTGTCCAAAATGTTCAAATGCCCAGAATCAATTTATTTCTTTGCCTTCCATCTGTCATTACTTTTTAAATCTGATTGCAGTGCAAAAAAACACTCACCACCGAAACAGGAAAACTTACCAAACCATCTGCTGTCGAAACATTCTAGAATCGACCAGTAAGAACGCAATAGTATAATAAACAACCGAATCTAAATGAACAAAATGGAAAGAAGAAGCATCTGTATTTTTCGAAGAGGAAAATTTACGGCCTAAAACAGTCGATGCGACTCTGCAGAGTATTTATACTTTTCTTCGGAGCTTGAGTTTTAAACAAAGTCGATTGGATTATTACTTATATATGAAGGTCATCAACAAGAAAAGCCATTCCACGCCGACAGCTTCGAGAAGTCGCACGCGCTCTGTGGACGTTCCCGTTAGCGTGATCGAATACCGTTAGTGCAGTTGTTTTTTCCCGCATTGGTGCTTATTGGTGTCGCGCGTGAATTAAAAATAGTTTCCGCGATAGCATAAGCAGAAGAAAAGCTCGCCTCAGCTAAGACTATCAAATCAGCTGAATTTTGGTTTTCACCAAATCATCGCCATTACTATTGGCATCGGATACCAGTGTTCAATCAGTGTGATTCGTCGCTCACTGACGAAAACGTGAAGAAGCACTTCTTGGTAGTGGTGGTGTAGGATTACGATCTCCCTTGTGCCGAGCGCCCAGCACGCAATCAACCGAGCGACAAGTTCAGCTGCACCGGTGGGTGCGTTTAGGTATTTAAGAATTATTAGTTTTTAAGATTGGATAGTTTTAAGATTTGAAAAAAAATATTGTTTTTTTTTAACTGCCGCTTAATCATGGCAGAAGGGGGAAGAGAGTTTCCTGATATGGAAACCTCTGACTCCGAAACTAACACCCCTTCAGTTGTGCAAACGGCAGGAGGAAAATCGCTCAAGCGAAATACCACTTCGGAAGATGTTACTTCCGAAGAAGAGTCATCCCACCTCAAGAAGCCCCCCTCGAAAAAACTCGCAACCCTCTCTTCTCAAACCCTGGAACCATCCACTTTACCTCAACCCCCGATCTCGCATCCCTCATCTGTTGCTTCCGATCCCCCTCAACCATCCACCTCCTCTTCCCCCTCTATCGCCAACGTTCCCGCTCAACCATCGACCTCGTCTTCCCCCTCCGCTGTCTCCGCTCCCCGTGTCAAGGTCTATCCGGAAGATGCTCCTGATAATGGCTCGTGGGTTGTTTTCTTCCGGCCCAAACCAAACGGGAAATCGCTCAATGTAATTCAGATCATGAAAGATCTGTCAAAAAATTATTCCTCCGTGGTCGAAATTCGCAAAGTTAGACCGAACAAACTGCGTGTTGTCGTGGCTGATCGGAAGCAAGCTAACGAGATTGTTGTCGACAAGCGGTTCATTTTAGAATATCGCACATACGTGCCCTGCCATAACGTAGAAATCTCGGGGGTGATTACAGAAACGGGTCGAGCGAATTAATAAAAAACGGAGATGGCAGATTTAAAAAGCTCCCTTCGATGCTAGTTAAAATTTTGGACTGCCATCAACTAGGTAAAGTTTACCAGGATGGGGAAAAACCAAAATTCACGCCGTCCGACTCGTTTCGAGTAAATTTTGCTGGTTCCGCCCTCCCTGACTACGTTATGGTGGACAAATTGAGGCTTCCAGTACGACTCTTCGTGCCAAAGCCCATGACTTGCAACAAATGCAAGTCAGTTGGTCATACAGCAGATTATTGCGCCAACAAGGAGCGCTGTGCCATTTGCGGAGAGCAACATGTGGGGAAATCGTGCAGTGCGACTGAGCATAAGTGTCCTTATTGTGGGCGATCCCCACACGTGCTCTCAGTTTGTGAAACTTACAAGAGTCGCTGGGAGAAACAGAAGCGCTCTTTAAAGGAACGCTCGAAACGCACTTTTGCGGAAATTTTAAAGGGCGCTTCTCCACAGGCCCAACAGCAACAACATCCAATCTCCTCCCACAATATCTTTTCCACGTTGCCAGTTGACGAAATGGAAGCGGACACAGCTAACGGGGGCACACCGTTTAATTCCCAAGGGAATCCCCGGCGCAAAAATGTGACCACTGCCAAAATTCAATCACAAGTCCCTCCGGTGATATCCCCTGTTAGCTAAAAAATCGAATGCAGCGGACAAGCAAAATCAGGTTCCTCCAGGCTTCCGTGGGAATAGTTCATCTTCGAACGACCCAGCACTCGAGGGGACATCAAAAACCCCAACTGTCCCTATTTTTCCGTCCAGTTCAACTTCCCAATCGGGATTTATAAAATTGACTGATCTTGTGGCTCAAATCTTCACGTGTTTTAATGTTTCCGACTCCATCAGAACCATTGTCATCTCAATGCTTCCAGTATTAAAGACAATTTTGCAACAATTGATGCAAACATGGCCCCTCCTTGCAATGATTATCTCTCTTGATGTCTAATTCAAATAGAGAGGTCGGAGATATCACTGTTTTACAGTGGAATTGTCGTAGTCTTATCCCTTAGTTGGATACATTCAAATTTTTAATTCATAAGTTCAATTGTGATATTTTTGCTCTGTCCGAAACTTGGCTTTCTTCGCGAGATGATCTATCTTTCCACGATTTTAATATTATACGCTTGGACCGTGTTGACAGATACTGAGGGGTACTATTGGGGATCAATAAGTACCACTCATTTTTTCGAATTGACCTTCCACCTATTGGAGGGATTGAAGCTGTTGCTTGTCATGCAAACATCAGAGGCAAAGACCTCTGTATTGTCAGCCTGTATTGGCCTCCGAGAGCTGCGGATAGCCGCAAACAACTTGTTGACATGTGCTCACTCCTTCCTGAGCCACGATTGATCTTGGGAGACTTCAACTCTCACGGAACTGCCTGGGGGGAACAGTACGACGACAATCGTTCATCGTTGATATATGACCTTTGTAACAGCTTCAAAATGACTGTTTTGAACACTTGGGAAACAACACGTGTACCTAAACCTTCTGCTAACCCAAGTGCTCTTGACCTCTCGCTTTGCTCGAATTCACTATCGTTAGATTGCAAGTGGAATGTAATCCAGGACCCCAACGGTAGTGATCACTTGCCAATCAAAATTTCCATCACCATTGGGTCGAATTCTTCTGAATCTATAAACATGGCATATGACCTCACAAGACACATTGACTGGAAAAAATATACGGACGCGATTGCTCTAGCCAGAGATGGTTTACCTCCATTGGAGGAGTATAACTTCCTTTCTCGTTTGATCTATGACAGCGCGGTTCGCGCTCAAACGAAACCCATCCCAGGTTCCACTATTCGTCGAATCTATCTATGGTGGGATAGCATATGTTCCAAGCTTTATGTAGAAAAATCGAATGCATTTAAAGCTTTTCGGAAACGTGGAACTCCTGAAAATTTTCAAACGTATTTAGCCCTTGAGAATCAGTTCAAAAATTTGATCAAAGGGAAAAAACGTGCTTATTGGCGAAATTTCGAGGGAGGTTTGTCACGAGAATCAATGAAAAAACTATGGAAAGTGGCTCGAAACATGAGTGACTCTTCAACGAATGAAAGCGAAGAATATTCACATCGATGGATATTTAATTTTGCACGGAAGGTTTGTCCCGATTCCGCTCCCGTGCAAAAAATTATTCGAGATATACCACAAGATAGTTGCGATCTTGATTCTGAGTTTTCGATGGTAGAATTCTCTATTGCTCTCCTTTCATGTAACAATTCTGCTCCGGGATCGGACCCAATTAAGTTCAACTTGCTGAAAAACCTCCCTGATGTGGCGAAACATCGCTTGTTGAACTTGTTCAATCGGTTTCTGGAGCATAATATTGTTCCAGATGATTGGAGACAAGTGCGAATTATAGCTATTCAAAAACCCGGAAAACCCGCGTCCGACTTCAATTCGTACCGCCCAATAGCAATGCTGTCTTGTATACGGAAATTGTTGGAGAAAATGATCTTGTTTCGCCTTGATCGATGGGTTGAAACGAATGGCCTACTCTCAGATACACAATATGGGTTCCGCAGGGGCAAGGGGACGAATGATTGTCTAGCGTTGCTTTCTTCAGAAATTCAAATGGCTTACGCCGAAAAAAACAAATGGCTTCAGTATTCTTGGACATAAAGGGGGCCTTTGATTCAGTTTCAATAGAGGTCCTGTCAGACAAATTACACTCTCGGGGTCTGCCGGCTCTATTGAATAATAATATAATTTGCTTTGTGAGAAACATTTGAATTTTTCTCACGGGGATTCGACAGTAAGTCGGGTCTCCTACATGGGCCTCCCCCAGGGCTCATGTTTAAGCCCCCTTTTGTACAACTTCTATGTAAGCGACATCGACAATTGCCTTACACAAAATTGCAGCCTAAGACAACTTGCAGATGATGGAGTGGTGTCTGTCGTAGGATCAAACGAATCCGACCTGCAAGAATCCTTACAAGATACTTTGAACAATTTTTCAACCTGGGCCATTGGGCTAGGGATCGAATTCTCCACGGAGAAAACAGAGATGGTGGTTTTTTCTAGGAAGCATAGACCAGCAAAACCAAAGCTTCAACTTTTGGGTAAACCGATCACTCATGCTATGTCATTCAAGTATCTTGGGGTCTGGTTCGACTCCAAATGTACTTGGGGGGCCCATATTAGGTATCTGAGTAAAAAATGCCAACAAAGAATAAACTTTCTCCGTACAATTACCGGCACCGGCACACACCTCATTGAACTCGAGCGAATTCAGTATCTTTGTCTCCGTATTGCATTGGGATGTATGCCCTCAACGCATACCACGAGTCTCGAGGTTTTGGCAGGCCTACTCCCACTAAAAGATCGCTTCAATTTATTATCTCTTCGGTTCTTCATCCGGTGTAAGGTCATGAACCCATTGGTGATCGCAAATTTTGAGCAGCTGATCGAGCTAAATTTTCACTCCGGATTCATGAGTTCATATCATGAATTCATCTCCATGCAGGTTGATCCTTCTTCGTATATTCCCAACCGTGTTTGTTTTCCTGACTACATCAATTCCTCTGTGCATTTTGATCTGTCCATGAAGCAGGATATCCATGGAATTCCAGATTATCATCGATCGGGGATCGTTCCTACGATTTTCGAAGCAAAGTATGGGCGTGTCAATTGTGATAATATGTACTTTACTGATGGGTCCTCTATGAATGAGTCCACAGGATTTGGAGTGTTCAACAAATTTTTTAGCACCTCACACAGTCTTCAGTATCCTTGCTCAGTGTATATTGCTGAATTGGCAGCAGTACACTGGGCGCTGGGCAGCGTCGCCTCACGACCTGTTGAACACTATTACAGTGTAACCGATAGTCTTAGCTATCCGTTCAGTGAGGCCGGAAAAGCACTCGCCGTACTTCCTTGAGAGAATACGAGAAATTATGAGTGCTTTATCCAGACGCTGTTATGTCATTACCTTTGTCTGGGTCCCTTCACATTGCTCAATTCCGGGTAATGAGAGGGCTGACTCATTAGCAAAGGTAGGTGCAATTGAAGGCGATATTTATCAGCGTCAAATCGCCTTCAATGAATTTTATTCTTTAGTTCGTAGAAATACCATCGCTAACTGGCATCGCAAATGGAACGAAGATGAATTGGGCCGGTGGCTCCACTCGATTATCCCTAAGGTTAGCCTCAATCCGTGGTTCAAAAGTCTGGACTTGAGTCGGGACTTTATTCGCACCTTCTCCCGACTCATGTCTAATCACTATTCGTTAGACGCGCTGCTTTTTCGTTTTAATCTTGCCGACAGCAATCTCTGCGGTTGTGGCCATGGTTAGCACGACGTCGAACACGTTGTTTGGTCGTGCGAGTTGTATCTTGTCGCCAGATCGAATTTAGAAAACTCCCTTCGGGCTGGAGGAAAGCAGTCCAATGTGCCGGTGAGAGATGTGTTGGCTCGGTTAGACCTTGATTACATGTCCCAAATATATGTTTTCCTTAAAGCTATCGATCTTCGAGTGTGATTGTTCATACATCCTTTCCCCCCCCCTTTTCGCCCTTCGCGAGCTATCGGTTCCCTTCCTACTAACATTAGAATAAGTTAAATTGTAAATACATATTAGATGTAAGGATAGTTTTAAGAATTGAGTCTGAAGTGTCAGTGTGAATGAGAATGTGAATGTGAATGTGAGTGCGAGTGCGAGTGTAAACACACATCTCCTTACATCCCATCCTTTTCCTAATGAAAATGTGTCACCCTTCTAAACTCGAGTCGACCGCGAGTAATCGGTTTCCTATTTCATTAACCATAGAATTAAGGAAACAACATGTTGATATATGCTAGTTGAAATATAGTTAAGAGTTTGGCTCCATTAAACTTATATAACTGAGCCGGTAAAAATAAACGGATTGATAAAAAAAAAAACAAGAAAAGTGAATATTTGCTTGCGTATGTAGATGACATAATGGCGACTCGTAAAAGTGAAGTATGAAAAGAACATGTTCAAACTTTAAGGGAGGCGATCTGGCGTAGTGGTAACATCCATGCCTATCACGCTAAAGGTCACGAGTTCAATTCTCACTCCCGACATTCTTCCAAAAATGGAAGTAAAAGTGACGAACCAGCCAAATGAGTTGAAAGTCACTATAATACAGATAAAAAAAAAAAATGTTCAAACTTTCGAAATTAAAAAAAAAATTGAAAATGTCAATTCACAATAAGTAAAATGTTTACCATTCGCTGTAGAATGCTAACAGGGTCAAATAAAAAACTTTTTGGGTCTTGAAATTTGAAGAATCCCCAGAAACGATTATAAGATATTCCGATGCAAATTGACAAAAGATTTGAGGTCTACACAATAAACTGCAAGTTTTATTCCATTCAATTGTGTAACACGAGAAATAAAATATTTAAAATAAGGTCCAGATAGATCAGGGTCCGATGGAAGCATAATATATATAGAAGTTATTATATTTCGTATTCGGGGTATTACAACAGACTGATCCAAAGTTTGATATGAACCTGTTTCCACTCGACAAATCCGAGATGAGCAAAAGCATGACTGAAAGCTTTATTTGGAAATAATCATTAATTCTCCAAACCATACATTTCAACTGGAATCTGAACAAGAGATAGACGAAAAAGTTGATGAGTTCATATAGGGACAGATTCAAACTCAAAGACAATTTGATATGAACTCAATCCCTAATTGGAATAACAACGTATAACAATAAGACAAATACATCGTTATTCACTCATCAAAATATAAAAATGAATCAAAACATGCGAGCTGCGAAAGACTTTTACTTCCACTCAGTTCAAATTCTGATGATGCAAACTTTCCAACAATTCTTATTTGAATGAAAGCCACATTCAACTGAAAGTATATCATCAGCAACAATAAATCAATAACAATCCACAAAAACCACTTCGAATCGGCATTGTTCGGAAGTCGGACTTGTCGAGGATCCGAAACCGACGCTGAACTAGCAATAGTCCAAAGCGCTCCTTTAAACGGCGAAGAAAACAAAAGCCTCAGCCAAAGTGGTTACGTGTGAGTGTATGTGTATGTGTGTCTGTATGTGTGCATGAAAACCAAAAAGAGACGGAATCGAAGCTGTTCCAAGATCGGACCAAGAAACGAATCGAAAACCGGCTTGACTTGTTCTCCTTTTGCTCTGTCTCGCTCACTGCAAACTAAGCGCTATGTTGACTTGTTTTGTTTACCTCACTCAACTTCATTCCATCGGTTTCACGTTTGAGTTGATCTTATCTCGGCCGTCTTCCACATAGTTTCTCGCAGCCAACATCGGACCGAAGAAAATTCTCTCCGCGCGGAAGTTCGAAACAGTGGACATAGAGCTCCTTCACGCGATGAGTCCGGCCGGGGGTTTGTTTAGGGTCACCCGAAGTGTAAGCGCAAACGTAACCCGATCTACAACTCTCAAACGCAGAGCTTTTCTTGTCCGGGGGGAGGTGATTGTGTAGTGGTGCAAGCATGGCCCATTCGGGACAAACACAAGCGGAAAAATTGAGAAAAGGCAACAACAAGTGAGTGCTCAGTCCTTTACTGTTGTTCTCTCTCCCCCATAAGCTCTAGCTCTCGCTTGTTGGAGAGTCCGTGTGTGCGCTCGATGAACTTGTTGTGCAACGCGCAGTCCGTTCAGTCTGAGAGAGTTAACCGTGGTTGAACGACGCACCTGTGACCGTGTCCGTGACAATTGTTCAGCGCAAATCCGGGAGTTTAATCGAAGATCCTTGGCGAAAAGTGTGCGAGAGAGAGAGAGAGAGCGCGTGCAGATCCTTGTACGCAATCAAGTGTTGAAAGAATTTCAATCCGGGCACAATATGACAGACGAAGAAGGAAAACGATGATGGAATTCGCTCAAAGTGGAGGAAAAATATTTGAGCGGTGTTGAAAAACAACAACAACAGAAAAAATGGTACAAGTGGTCTTGTGAAGCTGCTTAAGCAGCCAAGATGGAGGCTGCTGTTTAGGGTCGTTGCCGCGAAATGTTTATCAGGGATTAAATCGTTCAACTGACTCGCGGATTGAGGTTAAGTGTGTACACGCGTAGTGACGACTGGTTGGAGTTGGATAAACGCGAGAGAAAAATTAAAATTCAAGTGAATGAGTACGATTCGACGGGTGTCGTTTGCGATTTCGTCGGTGAAAAAGTTTAAGTGTCACCCCAAAAGTGGTAAAAGCTTAACAGCAATAAAAGTTTATTGAATTTTGTGGTCATCGCCCCAAGCGGGAGTGATTGTTTGCTCAAATTCAAAATCAGAAAGGATTAAAGCCTGAAATCGGTGAGTGGTTATAATTGTGGCACCCCCATCAGAGCAAAAAACCGCGGATACTGTTTAATAGCGTTGTGCAGTATTAGTTTCAAAGTGAAAAATTGTGAAACAAAAAACGGTGCCTCTGACCAAGTGATACGCATGTACAAACAAGAGGATTGGTCAGGCCAAATTGAAATTAATCATTCCCAATTCGGATTACAATTATTGGATTACCTGCCACCCGATCGCAACTCCTACACTGTGTGGGGATGTTTCCTGAGGGGATCGCCGATGGTAGTGCAAGTGTACAGCAGTGTCTGCTAGCGCTGCGCTGTTAGCGACTCGAGTGGCCCCTTGACCTGTCCCTAATCGGACTAATAAGACAGACAGCAATAGCGACGGCGATTTAGTGAGATAGAGAGGGAGATAGCGCAGTTCAACCGTAATACAGAGCGAACAAACCGGCCATTTAACCAGTCGACCCAGTTTAGGAGCTGACACAAGCAGAGAAAGGTAAAAATCTAGTTTGCATTCCATATGTGGAGACATTCGTATTGTTAACATGGAGTAATTGAAACAAGTAATGGATGTAGAGGCGTATAACCATCGGGTTCTACTTATCGATTGTCGGAGTTAATCGTAGTCAATTTATAGACACCCTCGAGAATTCTAATCAGTCGGATTTTCAAGTGCTATTCTGCCGTTCCACGCATAGTTGTCCCATGTTACTTTTTTCACTTTTCTTCATAAAACGATGTTTTATGCCTTATCTTGCGTAAGAACACAAAAAAAGTTTTTGTATGTTCCCAGCTTTTAAAAAACAACATCAAGCTCACTTGTCCCATGTTCATATTCTAGGCATAACTGTCCCACCATGTATTTTTTGTGGATCCATAATAAATGAATCGGTTCAAGTACAAGAATTTTATGCCACCCTTCCAGCAGGACTAAAGCGCCCATTTCTGGTTTGAAAGAAAACACTAATTCTCAAACAAATAGAAAAAAGTTTAGCTGAACACTTGTACACCTTATTAGCGAATGCCTAATAACAATGAGATTCATATTCTGCAAAACTGTTGCAGATTACTCTCTTCTCCATAAAACGACGTTTTTTATGCATAATCTTTCGGAAAAAAAAACAAAAAACAAAAACAACATCAAGTTCAATTGTCCCATGTTGATATGTTCATATGTTGATATGTTAGGCATATCTGTCCCACCATGAGTTTTGAAACTTATAATAAAGCTTAATTGATTCGAGTGAGGGGAACTTTTCAACATTCATTAGACAATAGTTTACTGCTGCTTAAAGCTTCTGATAGACAAACATGCTAAAAAACTTTGATTGTGTTTTTCTCAGTTGCTGATTTTGGAACATGGGACAACTACGCGTAGAACGGCAGTATTCTTCTGTATCATTTAGTTAAGCTTTTCACACTGAATGATTTTTTTCTTACGAATAATGCATTCCAAACGCTTTCGTTCGATACAAGATGCAATTGTGTTGTATTTCCTCTTATGTAGTCTTCAAGAAAAGAATTCACACTGAGTACTGACTAAGAACGATACGTTAAATATATTTGACTCTTGATAGGGGAAGGAGAAGATTGTTCGAATATATTCTACAAACATCGACTGTTAATTGATTTGAATCCTTTATTCACAACCATCCGCCGTTCGTAATGGTTTTAGCTTAAGATGGCTAACAGATCTTTTGCTAAAAACATCACGAACGGCGACCTCGTCCGAAAAAAAAAGATATGGTCAAAATTATACGAAAAACGTTTAAATGCGTTTTTTGTCAACTAAACATTTCATCAGAATCGTTTATACAATCAATGATAACTGCACGTAATGTATCTGATGATTTTGACGTAGGAATACGTCTTTGATTTCTATATAGAAGGGTCACTTTACAAAAAAACGAACATTTATTAAGAGTTTTCATATGCATATTACGCAGAATCGTTCTTACGATATATGTCATAATATATACCATTAGACGGAAAATTTATCCACCATTTTTTTCGCCTGAGACATCAACAGTGGAAATAATAAAACAAGTGAGCAATTTAACAAATAAAAGAGCTATGTTTTGCGAGCGGATGCGAAGGTAAATCATGTATTATGCATTCTTTCTTCCAATTTTGTTCCCATGAATGTTGTATGTAACACAAAATTGCGTGCAATAATTCGTTCTATCTAACAAATTAGCAAGCTGTTGAAGTAATCAGATGCAAGATTTAATGCTTCACTCAAACTTCATGCATGATTTCATCGAAGCAACGAGGTAAATGTCACCCATACAGTGATCGTTCATTAATTAGGAGGAGACCGCCATTATCATGTAAAGACTTGAGATCGGCATTACATCGCATCACAAAAATGAAACGAAATGAAATATTAATAGACGGAAACTCATATTCCTTCTATGATAGATTGAGCAGTAGAACCAATACGACTTGATTGTGAAAGACTGCAAACGAACATTATTACACCGAAAAAGCTACTGCTTCCGATGCCTAATAATAGGAATAAGACAATGGAAAAAAAAATGATACCATAGCTATCCATTTAAAACAAAGCAACTTCATCATTTCATTTGTATTTTACCTCAAAATATTACGAAATCGTGAGTAGTTTCAACTTGTTTTTTCGTTTCTTCCCCATAAATTTCATATTCAATGTAATCACTTTTAATTGAACTTCCTGCCAGAAGCTTATTGTCTTTCTTTGTTCGGTATAAACCGTTTTAGTACATACAACAAACGGCCATTTTAAGGGCTACTATTTAGAGTTTCAAAAAAGTCAAACTAACAGTTTTCTGAACAATCAAAAGACTTACATCTAAAATAACCAAGTGTTCTGAACAATCACAGTCCTACGTCAAACTTCCGTCCGTGCCCCTAGGCTCAGACCCTTCTACATCTTTTCTTAATATTACACGTGTATTTTGATTTATATCTATTAACTTACTGACCCGGCAAACTTCGTCCCACCCAAAATGCATTTTTGATATGTATTCTTTCGACCATTCACGTTTTCATGCTAAGCGAACGTTTGTGGTTTTAATCCCAAAACTATTCAATGATTGATCTTATAATTGGCATTTATCAATTATATAGACGGATGGATCTTGTAGTTCGAAGCCTCTATAACACTTTGGAACAAAGGTCAATTGTGTTAGCGCAAACATCGAAAGGACTAACAGCGCTTATCATGTTTTCATGTTATATTAAATTATAAGTTCATGCGATATGACGCCACCAATTTTTTTAAGGATTCTATCCACATCGAATGACACAACTATAATTAATATTTTATTGAATTTATTATTGAATTTTCTAATTTTAAAATCATTATATGGATGCATTCGGCAAAACTTGAAATTATGTTTAAATATGGACTTTTTCCGAAGACGTCAACATTACATCTCTCATAGCTTTTATGTAGCATTTTTGCAGGGAGACGGGATTTACATGTTATTATCATGTTTCTAAATAAGGCAACATTTGCAGAACATGTAACATGGGCATTTCTACAAGGAAAAGATTTTTTCCGACAACTTTTTTATGTTTTTTTATCACATGTCACAACGTGTCAATCGCGAGAATTTACACACAATAATGTTACGAGTTAATTGTTTAACTCATAACAATTGTTCAACTCATAACATTTTTGTGTGTGAATTCTCACGATTGACATGTTGTGACATGTGACAAAAAACATGAAAAAGTTGTCGGAAAAAATATTTTCGTGTTGAAATGCCCATGTTTTTATGCATAGATGATTAGGTTATTGAATGAGCCATTCATATATTATCTTCAGAATTAGAAAAATACATTTTTTAAAAAAAGGCCAATTTGAAATCTAGTGCTAGTGCTCTTTTTTCGAGTTGCTAGTCTCATTTGCATTTGCTTGTCACACAACATGCAGGAAAAAATGAAAGATTTCGAATGCTTATAACTCGAACATTTCGCAATAGATAAATAGATCGGTAAGATGTTTGCATCAAATGATAGGAAATATTTCTACGCAACTACATATCACAATAAATACAATGTTATTTTTCATGAGAATTCAGAATTTCAAAATCAATGTATCTGGGGGAATCAGCTTTGCAAATAAATGCAAGTAGGGAGGGAGGATTTCTGTTCCCACCGAAATGTATTCCCTAACACAGCCATCAAAACATACACAACAAATATGTTGAATTTAGTTGAATTCGGAAATTGTTTCATTCAATCAGTAATTTAATCAATACAAACAAATGATTACTAAGCCAACGGTTGTCCCACATCAACCTTGCGGTTGTATCGTAGATATAACCCACCCATTTTTGTCTGTACCCTTTATGTGTATGTAAATGTATATTAAAGCATTTGTTAATTTGTATGCCAATGTAAAAATAAATATTTTTGTTAAAGTTTGTTTGTTTTATGTTCGTATGTTTTTGCCGATCTAACAAAAGGATAAATAAAATGAATGGTTTAAATACATACAAAACATCCTTTTTTGAGTTGACATCATGTTGTCTAAAAAATTTAATACTATTATACCGTGGAGGCGATCCGGCGTAGTGGTAACATCCTCTCACGCTCAAGGTTCAGTTCTCACTCCCGACATTCTTTCAAAAATGGAAGTTAAAGTGACGAACCAGTGTTGAAAGTCACTATAATACAGAAAAAAAATGATACTATTATGAGAACCAAATCACATTCCCATTAGAATATTCCGTACTTACCTTGATAATTGCATTCCATTTCAGTTGATTTGATGGCACACAAGATTTGACTTTTAAAAAAGTGGAAATCGGTTTGAAATTTTTCAAAAAACTTCGCATGCAACAATCTCGCCAGAAGTTCACAGTTCAGCTGGTTTTACTAGTAGTTGTGGTGCTTTATCTAGCTTACCAATACTTATTCACATAGTTTCCGGCAAACATAACCAAGTATTGGTGCATTGGACACAAAAAAAATGATTTTCGTCCACTATAATACTATTCCAGATTTATTTGCGAGAGAGCATAACACTTAAGTTGTGTTTTCGATTTGCCCATTGTTCATATACGACCCGAGTAGGATCTCTGTCTTTTTTTTAACTCACAACACAGTGAGTTAAGAATATGTTAATTTTCTAAGTAATTCTTTGCTAAAACTTTTTATTTTATCAGAAACAATTAAATTTACTGAATTTAAATCTGAATCAATTAGGTAGGTTAAATTCACTCTATGTTTTGTGAGTGGTATAGTTTTTTTGATTTCGTTAGTACAGCTTTAAGGAGGTAGTACACTATAGAAACAATCTCAGAAATTTTAAAGACAAGCTTACGAAAAAATGTTTTTTTTTTGTTATTTCACATTTGTAGATGAGGATGAAGAATTATATCAGGTAATTCATTTGTAATTTCCCTATTATCCCGAATATCTTTGTTTTCTTTTCTGTTTAGGTTAAAGTTCTCCACCGTGAAGAATGTAATCTAATGCAACGCAACACAACACAACACTACGAAATAAGCGAGGAATGGTTCAAACCAAGGCGCCTAGAAGTATATCGTAAGGTGGGTCAACATGCTAAAACCACTCTTCAGCCATCTTGGAAGTCTACTGTGTTTTGTTTGTAAATACGCTAGTGCCGAAGCTCGCTCGTGATCAGTCTGTCTCTTTCACGCTACAAGCAAATAATTCCCCTTCTGTTTTCTTCCGTACTGTTTTCATATATCGCTCCCCTAAACAACTAATTGACGAAACGGCCTCACCTTAGGATATACTACTAGGCGCCTTGGTTCAAACCAGTGCCGTGCTACCGCCTATTTCTCCCTATATGCTAGGATGACGCCAACATGTCAGGGTTCAAAACTATAGAAGTGTTTGCAGCTCAGCTAACACAACTGTCAATAGGGCTCAAAACGTGTTCAAAACCGCATAAATCTCAACTGTTTTGTTCTCGGGCTCAAAAACATGGCCACCTAGGACGGGGCTGGTTCAAACCTATCATCAGAGCCCGCCGTCATTCATTTTCTTCAAGTGCGACGGAGTCAAAAACGCAGTCATCTATGCATGAAGCGATCGCTACTACTAATGCGTCGCCTAGCGTAGAAATGACATTTGATTCAAAGTTTTCTGCTGAACGAAGTCGATGGAAACGATAGACAACACACACACACACACACACACACACACACACACACACACACACACACATCATTGATGATTGAACAGGCTCACTTTGTCACGCGTCGCCTCTGTATCAATTCTAATCAAAACCTCTCTTTTGACGTAGGACTACGTCTTTCATTTTTGTACCGGGGTGTGAACGAGAGAGTGACGCTTGGAGTGCAAGGTTTTGAACGTTAATAACTCTTAGCCGGCTGAATGGAGTTGTATTATAATCATTTCATTCGAAAGATAAAATATCCAAGAATTTTATGATTATAATTATTGTAATTATTGATCCGAAAACTTGTTTCAATAGCTTTAAAATTGATTTGAAAACAGGCTATCGAAATCACATAATTCCGTATATAAGCTAGCGCACACTCCATTGTATTGCGATTTGAGATGCGGAAGGTCAAGCTCACACGCCTATGCATTATCCTGTGTTTACCATATCGAAGAAATCACATTTATGAAAGCAGCGTTATAAAATTATTTGTTTGCGTATGCCGCAATCGGTCGTCGTTTCCAATTGTTAGGAAGAGGGGCTTAGAGGAATCCATTCCTTCTCAAGCGTTAAAAATCCTGCTCCGGATCAACGGTGATTCCAACTGTCGGGGCTTGGGGAGGAGGTACTATTCGCGCTGGGTAGGAATCGATTCCTCCTTTGAGCGTTAATAATTTTCCGGCTAAACTAAGTGGTATGATAATCACTTTATTTGAAAGATGAAATGTCTATAAATTATATGATTGTTACTTATTAATTGCTAAGGCAACGTTTGTCCTACGTCCACCTTGTGGTTATAACACAGATATAACCCACTTCTAGTTTTATGACGTAAGAACATGGAGACTGGTGAAATGACGACATTATTGTGAATTCAAGAAAATGAACGCATTTTACATTAGTTTATCAAATTTTCTCCCATATGGGAACTATATATTGGTTATTGTTTATAGTTAACGTTATGTTACGTTACCTTACGACCTCGTTTCTTTAATTTTTATTTGACTTAGAACTGTATCTTTGTAGAATCTTGCTACAAAAACTCTCATTTCAATACATTGACACGCCGTAATATGATGTCCGGTGAAGAGTCAATAAAATTCGTTCCAAAGAGGAGAATATCCAACGGCTCGTTAGTCTGTAGTGGTGTTTAGGTGGTTGTTTATCTTGACCATTATCCGTTCAGTCTTTTTTCGAGGTCCCATTTGACAGCATGGTTCATGCAAATTCACATACGTCGAGAGATCGCTGCTCTTAGATGGAATGACTGTCCGGCATTCATGTGAGCACTGCTAGATAATCTGGTTTTCTCCGCCCAGCGTGTGATTAGAAAAGAAATTTCACCCTTAGCCACAGCGCGCGCTAATAACCTGTAAATTTTACGACCTTTCCGGGTACCACCTTCGTCCGGTGCCGGGCAACAACGACGACGATGAGGACGACCGATAGTTTCTAATAAAAAAGCAGCCAAAATTAACAATATATGTATTTAATAGAGTAATAAAATTTACCATAAAATTATATGAATTGAATCTGATTTGAAATATATTCCATTTGGGGGTCCGCTGTTCAGAGGCAACGGCAACGCGTTGAAACAGAAGGCACTCGGACGGAACGGACCTGCTTCTGGGACCATCCCCAAGTGCGCTCAGCTCGTAGCAATTTCGTGGTGAACAGTGCGCGCGGAACGGAGCGAAACATGGTTTAAGGTTGTTCGGTCGGTTTCTTGGGACCCACCGATGGCGGACGCCGGAGCGGGCGTAAATTTATGACTGCAGACAGGCAGCGTGAAAACAAAACGAAATAACAGTAGTGTGTAATAACAATAGACCCATGATGTTCGGTTGGGCGAGTTGAAGTTAGTGAGCATGTTTAATTCATGCCAAGCCGTCGCCGCTGATTTACGTGTGCTGCTGCAAGTTCTTCTGACAACAAAGAGCCCGCGCAAAAATCGGGAGCTCCTCTGATGAAGCTTTATTGTAATGGACGGGGGCACAAAATTAGCTTCTCGAATCACGAATAATCAGTCACTCGGATTCGGGTGACGGAACCCAGCGGCTTTCCCGGGGCTCTAGTGAGGCTTGTCTTGGCGAAGTAGTAGGCGCTCATTAACAAGTGTGAACAAATCAGAGAATAGCCGCGTGTTCAGTAGCTTAAGCTCGACCGTGGGTCGCACTCTAATTGGATGACGGGAGGAGAAATGGTGGGGTGCGTGAGCGTTAATCAGTTCTTTGGCTAATGAACAGGAAGCGTAAATTATGCAGAAAGTACAGCCTATATCATGTCTAATATCTCTTTACATTTTTTCCAACGAATGAGTTGGAAAATGGGAGAAAAACTCATTACCACCCCCCGCACACACACACATAATCACAACCATGCCAATAACTCGTTTATCTGCGGATAACCACCGGTTAAAATAACTCGTAAAGCTAATTAAATCGAAACATACATTTTAATCGCCCGAAGTCCAATTTATGCGAGCTCAACTGTTCACAGGTTATTTGCCGGAATGTTAAGTGACATATCCTCTCGCTCTGCTCTTTTAACCGCTGCCGGGCGGCTTCATGTCAATATGTAACGGAGGTGGGCGGTTAAAATTTGTTTTTTTTTTCAGCCAGACCTATTTGCTGTACATGATTTCATTCTCTTTCAGGTTTGACGAGGGTGAACCGTAAAAAAAATCACACGCACATAAAAAAGACGATCCCGAAAACCATATCCCCAGGCCATATCACTTCAATTAATGGCACCAACGGTTTCTCCTCGATAGGTTCAACCCATCATGATGGTAATCAACGCATCAGAACAATGTGCACTTATCGTGCAAACTGTTCGCACAAGATGCGTTTCGTTTCCCCGCTAATGACATTCGCTTAAGCCTTACGCCTCAAATTGGGACATTACTGTCGCTAGTTGAAACCGTCTCGAATGACATCGAATGGTGTTTAGTTAGAATTTGCCCCACATCTGAGCGGGAGAGATGGGGCGCGGTGGACCATGTTTCGGTTTGAAAACGCTGGCGTTATTATGCATACAAGCATTACGGCAGCCGTGTGGTGGCGTTATGGCAGATTTCCGAGGCTCGTTAAGGCGATAAATAAATTAATGTGACATGCGACTAATCTCGCATTCAGCGCACGGAGCAGCGGCGCTGGCTGGTACCTCTCTCTACTTGCTAGCTTAATCGTTTCTGGGTCCGATGATTGGAACGAAGG
This sequence comes from Toxorhynchites rutilus septentrionalis, assembly GCF_029784135.1. NCBI lineage: Eukaryota > Metazoa > Arthropoda > Insecta > Diptera > Culicidae > Toxorhynchites > Toxorhynchites rutilus. Next base: position 27,697,478 of record NC_073746.1, on the reverse strand, counting down.
AACAGTAGCGTTCTTGTACTTGTACTACCCATGGCCCAAGCCCAGTTGTGATTATGACACATGCCGCTTGGTTAGTGAGCAAACGCGCGTGTGTTGTTTGTTTCGTAGGAGACAAGCATGCAGATAAGGATGGTCATGTTGTAAGTAGCACTGGCCCGGAAAGGCAACCCATTAAACGGTAGTGCCGTTGTAATTATGGAAAGCTTCTGAGAAACACCACCACCACACAGCAGGCAGGAAGTTGGGTGGCCAAACTGCTGATAAGCGTGTCTTGTGATCTTCTTTATGATGATGTTATTTTGATGGAATTTTTCGGAGCTCCATTTATCAGAACGGTCTCAATTCCAGTTACCATAGTATTAAGAAACTAACAACAACTGAATAGACCAACAATTCATCTTTAAATTAGTTGTTAATCAGAGCGGACTAAGTTTTAAATAAAAAGTATAGAAAAATATCAATAATGTTAGTTAGGTATTTTCCATATCAGGTTTGATAAATAACGTAACTTTATAAGATGTAACTAATGTTGATACAACGTCGGCCGTCGATAAACCGTCCATAACTTTCTAACTACTTTTTTGCACCAGAAATCAAGTTTTCGTTTCCTTTATATAGATGTAAAAAGAAGATTGTGTACGCGGGTAACAAGATTCATGTCAGGGGGAGTATACGAGGTATGGTAATAACGAGACTGGTTACGAAAAATGGTTATATTTTTAAAATTACGGTTCAACGATATGCTCCCCTTCAATATACTCCCCTTGGCTCTTCACACACCTTTCCAAACTTTTTTCCCATTGTTCGAAGTAGTGCTGAAACTCTTCTTTTGTGATGGCGTTCAAAAGCCGCTTCGCTTTTTCCTTCGCCTCTTCTACGGACTGAAATCGGGTACCTTTCAACAGGGATTTGATCTTGGGGAATAGAAAAAAGTCGCATGGGGCTAGATCTGGCGAGTACGGGGCATGTCCGAGCACTGGAATGCCCTTATCGGCTAAAATTTGCTTCACAGACAGCGCGTTATGGGCAGGCGCGTTGTTGTTCGTGTTTTTCGTCACACATGATTTCCGACGCGCACTACAAACCACGTTCCATTCAAACCAGTGCTGCTCGCAAACTACTATATTAACAAAAACATGTTTTCGTACGTTTATAGCAGACACTTCAAGCTACCTAACGCACTATTCGTTTTATGAAATATGAAATATCCATAAGTATTTCCTCCTGCTTTTTTTTTGGGGAAAAATACATAGTACAGGTCGGATTCGATTATCTGGAGACTCGATCATCCGGGATTCGATTATCAGGAATTTTAGACTCGATTATCCGGAGTACTTTATTTCGGAAATCGGAAATTTTGAATAATTTGCATAATAATTCCATATTGAATAATAAAAATGGGTATCTTTCATTTGATACCCATATTGATTATTCAATATGGAGTTGACTAGCAGAACACAATTATTTATGAAAAATGCAAATCCAAAATGGCCGCCACCACAAGATGGTGCCATATTTATTTATTTTCTCAACCCCATCAATATGGGCATCAAATGAAATGGCTTGACTAATAGAACACAGTTATTCATGAAAAACGTAAGTCCAAGAATGAGTTGAGTATACGGCCACTACAAAATGGCGGATTACACATTTTATCAGAACCTCATCAACATGGATATCAAATGAAAGGGATTGACTAGTAGAACACAGTTATTTATGAAAAATGCAAACCCAAAATGGCCGCCAACACAAAATGGCGCCATATTTTTTTCAAAGTCCTATCAATATGGTTATCAAATGAAAGAGCTTGACTAGCAGAACACAGTTATTTATGAAAAAATCAAATCCAAAATGGCCACCACCACAAATTGGCACCATATTTGTTTTAAAGGCCCATCAATATGGGCATCAAATGAAAGTGCTCGACTGGTAGAACACAGATCATGAAAAATCCAAATCCAAGATGGCCGCAGTTCCCAAATAAACAATTACTTTTTAATGGTTCCATTCAGCTTATCCTGTACGTATGTTAGAGTGTTTGACCCCGTTCCTGATCATTGGTTGATCTGAAATTTGGAACACATCTTTAATTATACTGTCATTGTAAAACTGTGTATTCCAAATGAAACATTCAATTTGGCCGCCGCAAATGCAAATTACAAATTGATGAGGTTTTGCAAAAAAATTTTTATGGCACCATTCTGTGATGGCGGCCATTTTGGATTTGCATTTCTCATAAATAATTGTGTTCTAATCCCTTTCATTTGATATCCATATTGATAAGGTTGTGAGAAAATATGTATTCCGCCATTTTGTAGCAGCAGCCATCTGGGATTTTCATTTTCCATAAATAACTGTGTTCTACTGGTCAAGTCCCCTTCATTCGATACCCATATTGATGGTATTTTGAGAAAATGTGTACATAATCCACCATTTTATAGCGGCCGCCATCTTGGATTTTCAAAATCATGAAATACGCAGTTTTATAATGACACCAGAGATGAAGATGTGTTCCAAATGTTAGATCAATCGGTCGACAAGAAGGGGGTTAAATTTCTATTAATGTGATACAGCGGTATAGACAAAGTTACAAAGTTACAAAATCACAAACATACAAACGGATCAAGCTAGATAAAACCGTTAATAAATAAGTGCAAATCATAATTATTTACGTTTACCGAGAGAAAACTCGTTTTTTATGATTCGATTATCCGGAGTGAAAAATAAACGCTGTAGTGTAAATGCATTTATGCAAAGTATGCATTATCTCTTTTTATTACAAACTATGCGTCAAATAGAAGAGTTTAGATCATGCGTAATATCAATGCTATTTAGAACTAATAATATTAATGCTATTTTGAACTAAAAATTTGAGTGGCGATAATAATCTATTTGTAAACCATTGCACAATGGTCCAGGAGATGCATTTGAGTGGAAATTAGCATTTATAGCTTGACAGTCATTCTCTAGACAAAAACTATCTTAGACAAAATTGTTACTCATGATAGAGCGCTCGTTTTATATTGTCAAAACTAGGGTAAACAAAATTGTCGATGAAATAAAAAATGTAACTTCCTTATTTTTAGAGATAGAGGTAAACATAGTTCGACAATGTTGTAGCTCCAATTATTTGAGACATCTTCGTAGAACAAAGTTTTTCTCTATCATTTGAAATAACCGATATAGCGCCTTTTTTCTATGTTACGTTAGGTTCATCATGAAAAAAACTTTTTTGCTCTAACTTTTATATTTCTAATTTCACATGCAAACTGTCTTCGAAAGACTTTTAGAGCTTGCTAATACAAACATTTTTCGATGCAGAACTTGTTAATATCTCAACTTTACTCAAAGTTATTTATACTTCTTCTGAAAAAAAAAGCCTAAATGCAACTCAGATAGAAAGCTAAAAACAACTTTGTGGGAGATATTTATTGTTCAGACAAAAACTGTCTTAGACAAAGTTGTTACATATGATAGAGCGCTAATTTTTATGTTATCAAAAATAGGGTGACCGAAATTGTCGATGAAATGAAAAATCTAACTTTCTTGTCTTTATAGATAGAGATAAACATAGTTTAACAATGTTGTAGCCCCAGTTATTTTAAACAACTTTGTAGAACAAAGCTTTTTTCTATCTTTTAAAATAATCGATTTAGCGCTTTTTTCTAAGTTGCATTAGGGTGACCATGAAAAAACATGTTTTTTCTGCTTTAACATTTATATTTCAAATTCTACATCCAAACTGTCTTTGTACGACTTTTATAGCTTATCGATACCAACATTTTACGATGCAGAACTTGTCTACATCTTAATCCTACTCAAAGTTATTGATGGTTTTTTACCCAAAAACTCATGATTTCAATTTTAATTTACTCAAACTCGAAAAATAACATAGTTTTGAAAATTATGTATTATGTAGAGTGAAATATGCTCTTTTAAATGAGACCAATAAACTTTGCTTACGCTTGCCCCAGAAAGAATGACAAACAATTGAAGAGAGCGTATTTTTTGGGAAGAAATATCAATAACTTTGAGTGAAGTTGAGATATCGACAAGTTCTGCATCGAAAAATGTTTGTATTAGTAAGCTCTAAAAGTCTTTCGAAGACAGTTAGCATGTAAAATTTGAAATATAAAAGTTAGAGCGAAAAAATAGTTTTTTGTTTTCATGATGACCCTAACGTAACATAGAAAAAAGGCGCTATATAGATTATTTTAAGAGATAGGGATAAACTATGTTCTACAAAGATGTCTTAAATGACTGGGACTACAACATTGTCGAACTATGTTTACCTCTATCTCTAAAGATAAGAAAGTTATATTTTTTATTTCATCGACAATTCTGGTCACCCTATTTTTGATAACATAAAAATGAGCGCTCTATCATTTGTAACAACTTTGTCTAAGACAGTTTTTGTCTAGAGGATAACTGTCACTTGGATTTATTAAAGTTAATGATGCACATTGACTCTATGATCTTCTGAACTTCAAAATGATTTGGAGGACCTATTGCATCTGATATTCTTATAACTTAATTTAAAAAATTTCATTAACTGAACTTAAGAGTGTTTTGGAGAACTTGTTCGTGACGCAGTTACATCGTACTTCAAAAAGTTAGACGCTGCGCACTTCGCGCTCGGAATAGAAAAACTCGTGCCACGCTATGAAAAATTCCTCGAACGTTACGGCGATTATGTAGAAAAATATTTGTTTTTTGCCCTAACTTTATTTTTACGTGATTTCTGAGGCACTGAAACTTATTTTTTGAACGACCCTCGTATTTTGGTGTGTTTGCCCAACGAACCATTTTAATTCTCCTTCAAACTTCCTATCTTTGTATCATTAGAATTCAACTACAGAAAAGATGATCTCGAAGATAATACAAATACTCTGTTAAAAGGAGTACTTCCAGAGCAATAAATTAGCTTGCCAATGACCTTGTTTCATTCGATGATTATGCTAATGGCTCTTCGAAGTTACATCGTATCACTTAGGCTACATGATCGGAATGAAACATTATCGATAGACTGTGGGATCATCGTTGGTCATATTGTTCGTGCTTATAATAATATAAATTATAATAAGTAACCCCGAGATAAGAGAAAAAAGAATCGTATCTCCATACTGTTGTATTTCCCCGACACAGCAGCACCACAACCGTCGAAAGTCGCAAAACCAGTTATACAGCCGGGGTCTAATTTTCTCAGGAGAAAAACAACGCTTGGTAGGCAGGCCACAATAATAAAGCAATCGAAAACCTTTTTTTTCCTTTTTTTGGTTTTTTATATGCAACATATTTCGAGTGGGATTCTTCCCATCAATCTTCATTAATCTACTGTGTCGTAAAAAATCAAACGTTTATTTTATTATAGCCCAGATTGATGGATAGAAGCCCGGGTCAAACTTACGAAAACTGAAACTGAAACAACACTCACTCATTCATTCCGACAAGTGTCCCCACGAAACTGGAACTCGGGGCCATAAAAGCCCAATGAGGGCAGCGCACGAAAAAAAAAGTGGGAAGAAGGCAATCATGAGAAATCACACTCCCCGGTGCTTAAGGAAAGGTCGTTGAAGAGTGATGGGTCAGTATAGTAAATAATTTCGTTCGAGCAGCGTTTTATTGCCACCTCTCGAAAGAATCTCCGATGTCCATAATATTTCGTTTAATGACGATGAAAATCGCTCCTATCCTCAGAGGTGCAATTTTGGGCCCCATTGTGAGGCATGAGTGATTGATAGAATAAAGTGTTACGGTTCCCGTTTTTACGTAATTCAACGGTTACCACCGAAAACGGTACTCGCAGCGAAAATTGAAACGTGCAATAGGCAAAAACCGAACAATTAATTTTTGCGCAAGTTATAATAAATTATAATTAAAAAGAGTCATCGCAGACAATCGCTTTTTGAAGTCCGTGTGCGTTTCGAGCGATAGCGAACCAAGAAAAACGAGCGAGAAGCCAACAGGGGAGATCGAGATGCTGCGATAACCGACCGCGGCGGCTTGCTCGGGATACAAAGTCCAAACTGTTGCCTCTTGGCCAGAGAGATCGGTTGAACGGAACAGCGAAGGAAAGATCGAAACCCTTGTGATTTCTCACCTTCTTCTCTCTAGATTCTACTGCCGCCTCGCCGCAGCCGACGCCGTCTTCGCCACGCTCCCGAACAGCTTTGAAGACACTTTGTTATGCTTATCCTCTCATCCACAACCGGTTCCGTACAACGGCCACAGCCCCGTCCGGAGTTGATATGAAGAAAATAAAACCGATTGTTAAGTTAACATTTTTCAATTTATTACCGCGCTCCATCGGTATGCCGCGAGTGCCTCCCACCGGTGTCCCTTCTCCCTTCCAGCAGCATCTGCTGCGTCAGCAAAGTTTCTTTTGTTGCTTTGAAATTCCTCATCGAGATAGAATCCTAGCGCTGGGGGAATAATAGATCCCTCAGATCGAGAAGATAAGCGCGAGATTTCGCCCAACCGCCCGCCCCCTCTCGGAGGCTGCAGCAAATGAAGCTGAACGATGGCGAATGCCCTCAACCGCCACCATTTTGTGAAGAGTATTGCTGTTACACTTATTCGCGGTGCGCGGGCTAACAAATGTCGCCCCAGTTTAAGCCCCTAATATACTCGCTAATTTGACAGCGACCACTCTAAAGCGACATCTGTGGAGCGCTGCGCTCTCGCCTCTTGCGGAATTAATTAATCGCCGCTCCCGGCTCTGCCAAAGACTGCGAATATTATGTCCACCCAAGTCAATGTCATAGAAAGCCGCAGACAGCTAGAGGAGCCACGGCACCCGGAGAGGTAACAAGCGATCGAAATGTTTCAGAAGTGAACAGTATAATTTTTTATAATTTTATGATGTCGTAAAAATTAAAGTAGGAAGGCGCGTAGCGAACACCGCAGCACAGTTGGGTGCTAACTGGGCTCATACACACACACACCCGAGCGCGTGATGGGACGGAAGTGTTAGCAGGAAGGAGAGGTGGAGGATCGTAAAAATATGGACTCTCTGCGCCGAGATTAGAGCCCCAATCGCATCAGGTTCGGTGGTGGCACGGAGCGGACTAGTTGAAATGTTGGAGCCCCCTAATTATAGACCCGTGGACTATCTCCCGTTCTCCCAATCTCCCTGTCCAGAGCCGCGAGCCTTCCGAAGACGGCGGTTTTATCCGCGCAGCGTTTGTTTGCGATAGATAAAGGTGGGCGGAAGATTTTACGAGCTGGAAACTGGTGGTTATGTCGAGTATTGCTGTTTTTACTTCTCTTTCACGAATTACGCCAAGGAAGTGTACCGCGCAAAAGGAAAGTGATCGATTGCATGGGGTGCGCTGTATCAAGAGATATTACGACTTTCCCGGCCACAGTTTCAAGACGGCTTTCCAAACCGATTTGTTTTGCAGTAGCGAAAACGATGTGAAACATCGGTACTTCGCCAAACTAGTTTTGAAATAAAATACAATGATACAGTGTTATCGCAAAGCATGAACGAAACATGTATTGGAAAAGTTTTTGCGTTAGTTCAAGCTTGTGAACAAAGTTTATGGGGGGCAAGTCGTCTTTGGTCACCAATTTGTTACAAGAATGTTCAGTTCAAGTGGAAATTTATACAGTCAACACTGTTCACTATTATTTTATTCACCTTTTAAATCCTTATTATAGTTGAACTAATTACATCAAAAATCTTCGTGAGGTAGAGGCTATACCCAGTGTTGCCACATTTTCATCTGTACTTTTTCTTCTAAAAATCTGTACCATCGGAAATATTCATGGTAGAGAAAAATCATGTTTTAGCATTGAAAAAATCTCATTAATTAACTAAGAATACTACATTTACAGTGGCAAGTGATGCTATTTCAAATTTTCAAAAATTCAAAAGCTGCCACCACGATGTTTAATCAAATCTTTTGTTTCTAAAATAGATTTTGAAGCTTATTTTTGTTTTGATTATATTAGACTAACGTTGACTTAGAAATCAATAAGTAACAAGCATATAAATCTTAGACGTTTCATCTTTCGAATAAAGTGATTATCATACCACTTCGTTCAGCCGGAAAAGAATTATTAACGTTCAAATCGATTCCTCCTCGGAAATACCCAGCGCAAATAGTACCCACTCCCCAAGCCCCGAAAATTGGAATCATCGTTGATCCGGAGCAGGATTATTAACGCTTGAGAAAGAATGGATTTCTCCTCGGAATTACACAGCGAAAATAAGACCCCCTTCCCAACAATTCCAACTTCCCAATAACAACGATCGATTGCAGCATTCGTAAACAAATAAATTTATAACGCTGCTTTGCTAAATGTGATTTCTTCGATATGTAATATAATATCCACTTCGATCATATCCACTACACCGTATCATACCATATCAAATCCATAGTCAATCCGAGTAAAATAGTACCCGCTGCTTACATCTAATTTGCTATGCCAATTTCCTTTGATGATGATGATGATGATGACCCACCTCATACCCCTACAAAGGTTTGAACTGGCCGATTTATCTAATAGATAATATTTATATTTAACCAAATTAAGATATCAGTGTTATAAAACAAAACAGCGAACTGACTCTGTTGCAGGCATGAATTTCTATTAAAGGGTGTGTCACATCAAATTGCATCACGGAAAAAACGCTGTAGAAATTCGCCCAGTAGACCGATCCTTTTGAAAATTTTAGACAGTAAAATAAAAACTTTTAAACAACTTTTGGCATTTTCTTTTTATTCATACTTCGAGCACAAGCCCGTATGCTCGCACCTTCCTCTTTACCCCGTCCATAAGGTTCTGTACAACGTCAGGTTGTAGTTTTTTTTTAACAGAAATCCATTTTCTCTTGAAGTCCGCCTCCGATTTGACAACTTTTGGGTTCTTCCGGAGGGCCTGCTTCATAATCGCCCAATATTTCTCTATTGGGCGAAGCTCCGGCGCGTTGGGCGACTTCATTTCCTTTGGCACGAAGGTGACCCCGTTGGCTCCGTACCACTCCAACACGTCCTTTGAATAGTGGCACGAAGCGAGATCCGGCCAGAAGATGGTCGGGCCCTCGTGCTGCTTCAATAGTGGTAGTAAGCGCTTCTGAAGACACTCCTTAAGGTAAACCTGCCCGTTTACCGTACCGGTCATCACGGAGGGGGCGCTCCGCTTTCCGCAAGAGCAGATCGCTTGCCACACCATGTACTTTTTGGCAAACTTGGATAGTTTCTGCTTGCGAATCTCCTCCGGAACGCTGAATTTGTCCTCTGCGGAGAAGAACAACAGGCCCGGCAGCTGACGAAAGTCCGCTTTGACGTAGGTTTCGTCGTCCATTACCAGGCGATGCGGCTTCGTCAGCATTTCGGTGTACAGCTTCCGGGCTCGCGTCTTCCTCACCATGTTTTGCCTTTCGTCGCGGTTAGGAGCCTTCTGAACCTTGTATGTACGCAGGCCCTCCCGCTGCTTGGTCCGCTGGACGAATGAACTTGACAAAATCAGCTTATTGGCGACATCCCGGACCGAACTTCGCGGATCACGTCTAAACTGCTTAACTACGCGCTTGTGATCTTTTTCACTTTTTTCAGCATCCATTTTTGCCGTTCTTCACCTCCCGGTCGATGGTTAGGTTCTCGAAGTATCGTTTTAGTACTCTGCTGACCGTGGATTGGACGATTCCCAGCATCTTACCGATGTCCCGATGTGACAAATTCGGATTCTCGAAATGAGTGCACAGGATTAATTCACGACGCTCTTTTTCGTTCGACGACATTTTTCCAAATTTACGAAAAATTTACAGTGAAGCATGGCCAACGTGATCTATACACTCTTATCTGATTATAAGCGAAAGCTGAAGATATAATTCCTAAAAATTAAATTTCTACAGCGTTTTTTCCGTGATGCAATTTGATGTGACACACCCTTTAATCGAACATCATAAATAGGCAAAAACTTTAAAAGAAAAACAATGGTCCTATCCTTATCGACATTATCATAATGATAATCCCAACTTCAGACCCAAAGTTTTTTTAAGGCATGTCAAGAAAATTTCCAACCCGGGAAGATCCTTGACAGATTGGGAATCGAACCCAATATCTAAAAGTGTCTACTTAGAACATGATAGAGATCTGCCACATTCACAAATACTCGATATAACCGTCTTATGATAAGATAGTTTAAGACAATTCTGAATGAGCTATCCCCATTCCAGTTTCCACTTCAGACCCACATAAAAATTTCATTATGTATCAGTGTTCTGCCAGTGTTCCATTAACATAGTCCAGGCCGACCAAACGCGCGCGAGGCTCAAACTCTCGTAGACAACGCTTATTACTTTTTTTTTAAAATCATCATCATCAGTACGAACGTGGTAGTTTAACCTGTAAATAAATTTTATTAATTTTTATCAATTGAAAACATAAATGAATGATTTAGGAAAAAAAATTATAAAACCTGTTTACAAAACAGATTTTACATGTGAAATACACATTTTCTTGAACTCTGCCATTGTTGCCGCACGTTTAATTTCTCTGGGCATCGAATTGAAGAAATTTATACCTTTATATAACAACGAGTTCTGCGACCTACTAAACATAAAGTTGGGTGTTCTTGCATCATTCGCGTTTCTTGTATTGTATCTATGAACATCACTTCCTCTTTCAATTCGATCACACAAATATCGAGGCAGCATATCGTTCAAAATTTTGAAGATGAACACCATTGTCAAATAATAAATTCTTTGCTTCACAGATAGCCACTGTAGCGCGTCCATCATCAAACTAGAGGAAGTGTATCTACTACATCTTAAAATCAAACGCATTACTTTATTTTGTAAACGCTGCAATCTCGTTAATTGTGTATTATTTGCAAGGAAGAGGATCGACGAGCAAAAATCTATGTGCGGTGAAATCAATGATTTATACAATTTAATTTTACTGTTTTTTGTTAACTCTTTCTTCAAACGACACAAAACGCCGTACTTCTTGGCAATCTTTTTGATGACATTATTGATGTGAGACTTGAAAGTTAACGTGTCACCAATAATAACTCCTAAGTATTTGATTTCTTTCACGCGTTCTAATATCTCACCATTTATTTCAAAATTTACGTCAAAACTGGAGTTTGCTGCAGAAATGAGCATGTATTTTGTTTTGCCATCATTTAACTTTAATTGTTTAAATTTAAGCCACTGAGCCAGAGAACGCAAATCTTCGTCTATGTGTTCCGCGGTTTCTTTTAAATCCTTAGCTGCGATGAACAGGACAGTATCGTCCGCGAACAAATTAATGTCACAGTATCGTAAAACTCGTCGCAGATCATTTATGTATAAAATAAACAAAATGGGCCCTAAAACACTTCCCTGTGGCACCCCGAGTGAGTTGCCAATGGGATCGGAAACAGAATCGTTGAAACGAGTCTTTTGAGTACTATCGCACAAATAGCTTTCAAACCATTTGTACGCCATCCCTACAATTCCAATGCGCTTCAGTGTTTGTAACAATAAGGGCCTAGAAATTGTTTCAAAAGCGCGTTTAAGATCCAGAAATACCGCAAATATAGTCTCTTTCGCCTCGATATTCTCTTTCCATTTTGCTAATACCAGATTCAGCGCGGTTTCACAAGAGTGTCCCTCTCGATATCCCGACTGTTCTAGTATTAGCTAACTGTTATTATCTGTAAAAAGTATCATCTGACCTTTCACAACAAGTTCTAACAGTTTCTCTAATATGTGCAGCATGTTAATAGGGCGGCACTCTTCGGCTTTATCCGTCCCATTAACTTTGGGGATTGGAATCACAAGGGATTCCTTCCAAACCTTTGGCACGTGCCCAGTTCGTAAAGAGTCATTTATCAGGTCCAGCAGATCGTGTCCAATGATGTAAAAGCAATCTTGAATCACTTTCGCGTTGAAATTATCGATAATTTGAAAAGACGTGATCAATTAGAGTTCTACTATGTTTAGAAATTCTAGTAGCTTCGAGAACCGTTTGTTTCAAGTTGAAATATTGCGATAATTGTTTCAATTGAATCGAATTTCGTACATTGAACCAGTCAATATTCAAATCACCAGCAATTACATTTAATTTACTGCAATCAACGATATTTTCCCACCAGTTCTCCAAAATTTCAATAAAGTTAGGTTCAACTGTGTTGCCAGCATTGCTGCACATTTATTTTACGGCCTTTTCAGGTCACAAAAATAGCAAATGGCATAAAGAATAGAATGTATGTTAATTCTTGTAATCCCAAAGATAACGCGAAGAGTTAGTTCGAAAAACAACGTGCGATAATGAATAGAAAGATCAGATTGGTTTTGAAGACGCGTTTTAAGAATCACATCACTTACCGCAGTGAATCCTGATTTTTCTCAACCATTCCCACTAACAACTATCCCTTCCATGATAAACGCTAGGGAACCACGCTATAGAGACGACCCTTCTGGCCTTCGGGCGGCGAATATCATACTAACGTTCCTTCCCTTCCACTGGTGACTGTAAGGACGTGGCCGGCGTCGTTATTGACCATTAAAAGCTCTAATCGCCGAAAATTGCCCAACGAGAATGATTTGCTAGTCCCAGGCGTCATTCTGTGTGTTCTTTGTGCAATTTGGTTGGTTCAAGTCAATCACGGAGAGCTACTACGAATTGTACAGTCTACCCAAGCTCAAGCTCAAACTCAAGCTATGAGTTCATTGGCATTTGGATGTACGTGATCTCTAAAAATACTTTGTACACAGGACCGGTACACAGGACCGACACCGTTCCGACTGAAACAATGTTAATATATCAATACACTTCATTTTCCAATTCATATGAAAACTCACCCCAGACCATCGAACATGTTGGACTCTTGGATCATGGTATCTCGGATTATATCGTCATTCATAGGGTCTTCTACCTTCTACATCTTACCTTGAATCTACCTTCATTAGACCACAATACATTCTCCCAATCATACTTTCAATGTTGGAATCGTTTGGTAAAATTTGAGCAAACCTTCCGGTTACTAAACAAAACAATCTTTGTGTCGTTTTGAAGTTTGTACTGAAAAGCCCCGTGATTTTCAATGAAAATAATAGTTTTTTGGCCAAAGCTGTATTTATTCCTCACCATAGTTTCCATCGAGGACAATACACTTGGTATAGCGAGTTTCCAACATTTCGATTCGCTTTCTGTAGTAAGAAACGTCGAGATCTTCGAAATATGCCTCAGTTTATGCGATGACTTCGATGATGACACATTGATGTGAATCGCTTTCCCTGGAGCCACCGCTTGAGGTTTGGAAACATATAGTAGTCATTTCTGAAGAATATGGTGGGTGATCAACCATTTGGAATCGTGAGTGGTCCAACTTGGTCATCGCTTTTAAGGACGTATGCGACGGTGCGTTATCGTGGTGGTACAGAACATTTTTCTTCGTCATATAGGGCCGATTTTTATTTATTTCGTCGTGTTTGTCCGTGTTTGTCCAATAACGCTGCATAATACCCTCCGGTAATCGTTTTTCCCTTCTGTTTCATCCATTGTCACAAAACGTTAAAAGAAGTCTGCTCGATTGCACTTCAACAAGCTGTTGAATCATCAACGCGCCGCTGTTTTTAGTCGACGGTCAGCAAACGCGGCACCCATCGCGCGGATATTTTTTTTATGTCCAAAATGTATTCCACTCGTTCTTTTGAAATACCAACGGCCTCAACTAACTCGAGTAACTTCAATTTACGATCGTTCAAAACAAGTCGATGCCCTTGTTTTACGATTTCTGGATTCGTAGCCGCTCTTGGGCTTCCAGAGCGAGGTGCATCTGCGGTGCTTGTACGACCCATTTTTGATTCACTAAACCACCGATAAACTTTTGTTCTCGAAGGAGCAGAAGTGGAATAACATTTCGTCAACCACTGCATTGATTGTTCAGAAGTCTTTCCCATCATAAAACATTGTTTTATCAAAATACGTTATTCCTCTTTTTCCATTTTCTATGCTCAGGTAGTTTGTAGTTTGTGAACATATAAATGAAATTTCATGAAACTTCACACATAAGCTAGTGACAGATGAACCCCTCGCAATGAATCTTGTTCATTTTTAGTGTTGCATCTGTTGAAAAAGTGTGTTTAGTGTTTTAGCATCTGTTGAAAAATCCTTTCAGCCCATGTAGTATTTGGCAGATTCTACTACTTGCTCAAGTATCTTGTTCTCACCACTCCAGTTCCGAGAGTGGAATAGGACCTATATTTGCCGCTGCTTTAACTGCTTACTGCTGTCGTTGCTTCTGCAAAGTACAGGGTGGGCCATTTAAAGTGGAAGCATCTGGCAACCCCATAACTTTTGACAGAGATGTCAGATTAACAAATGTCATACCGCGTTGGAAGCGTCATTTCAGTACAATTTTAACCATGGAACAATACACACCTAAACAACGCGCTGAAATTGTTCAGCTGTACATTCAAAATAACTTCTCAATTGTGTTAACTAAACGTGCGTGGAAAAATAAAAATAAAGTTAAAACATCGCCTGGAGACAACACTATACGTCGATTATATGCCAAATTTATATCGTCTGGTAGTGTTGGTAATGCCAGTCATCTGTCCAGACAACGACCAAGACGTTTCGACGAGAATATTGATGCCATTCGAGCCAGTGTTGCAGAGACTCCATCGACATCAGGTCGCCATCGTTCGCAAGAGTTAGGCATCGCTCGAACCACTCTCCGACGCATAATTCGTGTTGATTTGAAAATGTTTCCGTATAAAATTCAAATGGCTCAACAACTTAACCCATCTGACTTACCACGTCGACTTGATTTTGCGAAATGGACCATCGAAATGGCCAAAAATGAACGTAGCTTTTGGCAAAAAATCATAATGTCTGATGAGGCGCATTTCAACTTGAATGGAGGAGTGAATAAACAAAATTGTCGGTTTTATGCTACTGAAAACCCTCAATTCATCGAAACGCAACCTCTTTACGACCAAAAAGTTACTGTGTGGTGTGGCATTTATGCCGATAAAGTCATCGGCCCGTACTTCTTTGAAAACGAAAATAGAGCAACGGTAACCGTGAATGGGGAGCGTTATCGGACAATGATAACCGATTTTTTATTGCCATTTATTCGTGAAAATGAATTGGACAATTACTCGTTCCAACAGGACGGCGCTACATGCCATACAGCGGCTGCCACGACCAAATTATTGCGCGAAATGTTCCCCGGAAGATTAATATCGAAAAACGGCGATTATGACTGGCCACCGAGATCACCTGATTTGACGCCTCCTGACTTTTTTTTATGGGGATATTTAAAATCCAAGGTATACACTGGTAAACCAAGGACCCTGGCTGCGCTGAAAGACAATATCCGACAAGAAATTGCTGCCATATCGGCCGAAACATTGGGCAAAGTGATGGAAAATGCCGAAAAAAGGGCACATTTTGCGGTCAAGGCCAGAGGCGGTCATTTACGAGTTATGAATTTTTGGTCAAAAAATTTTTTGAAAAAGTCATTTTTGGAAAAAATAATGTTATCGAGATGGTCGCCATAGAGAAAAACTAAAAAATATGGATCTAATATTTTACGATAAGAAACAAAACTATCACTTTTCACGAAATTCTGAGAACCACTATATCCGTTTTGGCATGAAATGACTGTATACGGAGAGAAATTTTCGGAAAACTCTGGAGGAAAAAGAGAAAATTCGGAAAGTTGAATTCCCACAAGTTTTACAATGACATCGTGATAAGCATCGTTAGTCCATTCAATGTTTGCGCTAACGAAATTGACCTTTTTTCGAAAGTGGAAATAAATTTTCAGGTGAAATAACGCACTCACATATCCTCTATCTATATTAATAAAAATGGATCGCCTAATGTGTTACTAAGGGAAAAATTCTAAGAAGGAACCGTCCGATTTGAGTTCTCTTCATTTTATTGTATTCGTCGCTGGTCATAGATCAATGTAACGGCGAGCAAAATCGGAAAATCCAAAATTACATCGGGAAAACTTTTTTAGTCTATTCGATACTGCGTTAACGAAATTGTGAGAAAAAAGAAAGTTAATAGATAGAGTAACCACCGTATTTGCCGACAGCCATCGAGAAGTTATCCTTTTTTTTGCATCGCGGCTACAAACAACTAAGTTCATTCGCCTCAGCCTTGAAAAAGGCCAATTTGAGGATCATTGAACGAACAGTTCAGGGATTGAACCCATGATCGTTCGCTTAGTGAGAAAACATTGAATCACTCAATGCAAATATTTGTTTATCAACTGTTAACCTTGACCCTTCAACAATGTAAATCTTGAGTCAAACGGCATTTTTCGAAAATGAGTCAAAAAAGTCGCATAGTGAAATAGAAAGATTGTTTTCTACCGAGGAAGAAAAGTCTTGCCTGTCTACCAATCTGCATAAAGTAAAACTATTGATATTTGAAAGCACGATGAACTACTCACGTCATTCTCCAGGTCCATAAGAATTAGTTACCCCATACTGCGCGCTGTCAAATTAAAGACCCACGACGACAGGGAAAGTTTATCTGGAGAGACGAATGGCGGCCACGATTTTTATCATCCACGAGTTTAGCAGCTATCGGCTTTCAAAGAGCTAGCGACTAGCGACTGGCTAGCTAGCCGTATACCTCCAGCTAGCAAATCACCGTTTTGTAGATGCGCCGGCTTCCGAATCAGTTCTGCGGGAAAAAAAACTCCGGTAGTCTCCGCCGAACCGAGCCCCACTCTAATCCACGCCCCCTAATCACCAATCGAATGGTCCCCATCGCAGGAATTATCATGAAAGGTCCATAACTCAAATCTAAAACCGCGCCCGAGCGTTCAACCCCGAGTGCCAAAAGACCAACTGTTTCTGCACGATTTTCGAATCCCACTCAGAAAGCGGCGACGAAAACGAAAAAAAATATAAAGACACGATCAAAAATAAGACAACAAAACGGTAATCCACCCCAACGGCAGCAGCCATCAGGTTTGACAAACGCCTCATGAGTATACGCCCACCAGCGGTCTGCGGCTTGTTGTTGGTGTTGGCGGGGTCTCGGTGCGATGTTTCGGGGCCCAATCTCCGTCCCAAACGTTGCGTCGGAATATCTCACCGACGCGCAGCACGGCGGTTGCAAGCGTTCGACCATTTCGAGCTGACATTCGATGTGGCTCCCGAACGCTTAAGCCAGTCGCTTAAGCCGCTGACGACACGCGGATGCCATGTGTGTGTGTGTGTGTGCTGGCGCGCGAAAATCGGACAATTTATTAAAAACGAATCAAACGGACATCGACGGACGATCGATCCTTTAGTCGAACTTGATCGGATGGTGGCGGAGGGGATAGGGGATTAATTTATTCATTGGCTGTCAATCGAGAAGCAGCGCAGATGAGAAAGAGAGGGCAGCGTTTCTTAAAGTTGTGAATTCATAATGAACCAGAGCTAAATTCGCGCGCCGTGTCGCGGCCGTCGTAAATACTACTGGTTGGTCGCCCCCCTTGGGTGCGTCTATAATTTGGTACGACTTTTACGACGGTTTCGTTTAATTGTGTGTGTGGCTGTGTGCGGAGGAATTTTTTATCGCTTCATTTTATTCTGCAAGTTAACTAGCACCCGCAGGTACCAGCCGGACAACCAAACAGAAGCTCAAAGTAGCTCGTTGAAAACATTGGATTAATTATCAGAATTTCCTGAGTTGCGTCGTTGTTCGGGGCTTAAGTAGAGGGTACAATGACAAGTGGTTTACTCATTATTGGGTTAAACAAGTAAAAACAAGTTTTTTTTTTGTCGGATTGTAAAACCTGTTCAGCGGCCTCTCGACAATCGTTTGGTGATTGAAACACATAGTATAGCCCAAGGTCCCAACTCACTTTGTTATTTGGTGACCTGTTGCCTGTTGTGGCACGACATCCAACGAGATTTCATTCATAAGTCTCGGCTTACGAGCGTTGTTCGTTTCAATATTTTCCACATAACTTTTATTTTATGAGCAATACGCACCTCGCACCATCGCATCGGCGATTCGAGCAGGAGTGAGAGGTGAACCGAGGTCAAGCCTTCGTCGACGGGGCGATGTCGGCAAACGTTCGCCGTGTGGTATTAATAATGGACCGTGGAGATTCCTTGGTCTGAGGGTTGTGTGTGTCCAGGCACGATGTAGAATGGAGTCGAGTCAGAGTCTCTGATAATGAGGGACGAGAAGGGCAGACAAGCAGCTACCCGATCGTGCAGCGTGCAACAACGATGCTGTGCGCACACGTTTTCAGAACATTTTGATTTCAGAAAGGCGCAGGGAGGGAAGATGAAAGGATGCCGCCCTTGCCGAGGCACAGCGGTGAGGGTGGATACCACGAGTGGCCGTTACAATATTTGCACTGATTGAATTAAATCAATGTAAAACGGTTTCAAACAATCGTTACATTTGTGCGATTCTGTGTGATATCGATCGAAACGAGCATCCGAACCGTTTTTCTGCCCGAGTGACATTATAATTTGCTTACCACGGGTGTTTTTTTATCGTCTGTTTATTTGTTTCAAGCTTCCAGATAGTCGAGCTGAAACTTGTTTATTTATTCTTCTACTCTGCATCGTCCGGTTGTGAAACGAACCAACATTGAAACAAATATGCCCTGTTTCCAGAGAATGTACCATTTTGAAATGGTGTAGACACAAACTACTTCCATTCAAGAATCATTAATTCCGCTGGCTTCTTTGGCTTCCATCATATCGCCATTGTTTACATTCCTTAGCATGCAGATAAACGCACGGAACGACGCTGGGCATACCTTCCTCACGTTTACAACAAACATCATTCCTTATCACACAAGATAAACGACTACCCGTTACACTACAGACTGCGCGCGAGCACACTTCTGGAGCCACAAGCAGTGTTGCCACCTTGAAGTCTTTATTCTAGTACCAGAAAAACTTTTTAATCTGTATATTTACAAAAAAAATAATGTGTACATTTGGCACCACCGACCACGATAGCTCTTCTCGGTCACATCGCATCGGGAGAAGCCATTACACATTTTATTGGATTTGCTCGAGATATGCCCCTCACAAAACCCCCGCTTTCATCCTCTCCTCCTGATAAAGCGAAGAAATATTTCTTCACCGGTAGTTACCAGTGACACATGACGTCGCACAATGTCAACCGGCAGTGCTGGCTGGAAGGTTGTGGCATTCTGAAATCCAAAAGTATATCGGTCACGATAGAGACCCAACTCTTCGCTGCAGCAGTGTAGTTGCTCGGGCCAAACAACCTAACATCGCACTGTAAACACGTCCGCAATAGACATGGGTAGTTTTATGGCCTTACTCTATGAGTGCATTGCGTAGCACGTGTGTTACCGTCGATCCAGTTATGTTGTGATATCTTCTTTTTGTTTGAAACCGCCACGCAATAACACCCCAGAGCTGTCCCCCTTAAAACCGTAACAGCCATATCACCAAGGTTGCCAACTGTCATTTTGAAAACTCAAGGAAAAATGTAAATAAAAGTCAAGAAGAAATCAGGAATTTATATTGAGTTGTTCGGAAAGTTCGTGCTGGTTTTTGGAAAAACAGAAGCTTTATTTTTTTATTGGCAAACATACATTTATTCCATTCCATATGCAAAGTATTTTTCTATTCAGTTCCAATCAGTGTCATAGAATATCAACAAATTATCACGAGTAACGAATATGATTTTGTTCCAGTGTAAATGACTTTTTTTTGGCTAAATTCCTGCATTACACTCTGTAATCAAGTTTTAAAACGCTTCAGTTTCAATGATGCTTTGATCAACAACATGACGATAGCTGATCCAATTGATTTCATAAAAGGAAGCATATGTCAGTTGTTATCCTTATTGAAATTCTTGCAAATATTTGCGTTAGAAATTATATTCAGGACATCGATTAATGAATCAAGAGAGCTTGAGCTTGAGCTTGGGTAGACTGTACAATTCGTAGTTGCTCTCCGTGATTGACCTGAGCCAACCAAATTGCACAAAGAACATACAGAATGGCGCTTGGGACTAGCGAATCATTCTCGTTGTGCAATTTTCGGTGATTCGAGCTTTAAATGGGCCATAACGACGCCGGCCACGACCTTACAGAGGAATGTTAGTATGGTATTCGCCGCCCGAAGGGCAGAAGGGTCGCCTCTACAGCGTGGTTCTCTAGCGTTTATCATGGAAGGGATATTTGTTAGCGGGTAGTGTTAAGAATCATGATTCACTGCGGTAAGTGATGTGATTCTTTAAACCTCTCGATGAAACGACCGGACTGACGATATTTTTGAATTCATTGTGTCTCGAAATTTTTCAATTCTTCCCGACAACGGAGGTTATCCTTGAGAAACCTAAGAAGGTCACCGGGGAACACCTCTACCATTAATCAAACTTCAAATATTCCTATGCCTTCTAAATTTTGAAATATTTTCATTCCAAAGACAAAGGATCCATAAGAAAGAAGAAGAGAAGATCACCGTGAAAAACCTCTACCTATAAAGCTAACTTACAATATATTTCGTGAATACTCACGTCGCTACCTTCTAGTTTTCGGAAAATTTTAAAAACAACGACGAAGAATCCATGGGAAATCTTAGGTCTCTGAGAAACACCTCTACAACAAAAACGAAAATCGCTTGCTTTCTGATTTTTTGATTTTTTTTCATAGCCGACAACGGAGGATCCATGAGAAATCCGAGAAGGTCACCGAGAAATACTTCCAAAATAAAACGGACTCATATATGATTATGTGCGCAATTCGTCATACTCTTAATTCTCTCCGGTTAACACGTTGTGCCCCGATTTATTTCTTACTTCGCTTTCCATTCATCCCGCATCAAGAACGTTTGCACAATATCAGGATCGATCCCAGGTCCCAAAGATACTTATTGTATGAATAAAAAATAGTCAAAAATTCGACCAGAAAGTATTCACATTTTGTAAAACATTCGAAAACAAACCGTATGTATAAAGGGTGTGTCACATCAAATTGCATCACGGAAAAAACGCTGTAGAAATTCGCCCAGTAGACCGATCCTTTTGAAAATTTTAGACAGTAAAATAAAAACTATTAAACAACTTTTGGCATTTTCTTTTTATTCATACTTCGAGCCCAAGCCCGTATGCTCGCACCTTCCTCTTTACCCCGTCCATAAGGTTCTGTACAACGTCAGGTTGTAGTTTTTTTTGAACAGAAATCCATTTTCTCTTGAAGTCCGCCTCCGATTTGACAACTTTTGGGGTCTTCCGGAGGGCCTGCTTCATAATCGCCCAATATTTCTCTATTGGGCGAAGCTCCCGCCCAACGCGCCGGTTCATTTCCTTTGGCACGAAGGTGACCCCGTTGGCTTCGTACCACTCCAACACGTCCTTTGAATAGTGGCACGAAGCGAGATCCGGCCAGAAGATGGTCGGGCCCTCGTGCTGCTTCAATAGTGGTAGTAAGCACTTCTGTAGGCACTCCTTAAGGTAAACCTGCCCGTTTACCGTGTCGGTCATCACGAAAGGGGCGCTCCGCTTTCCGCAAGAGCAGATAGCTTGCCACACCATGTACTTTTTGGCAAACTTGGATAGTTTCTGCTTGCGAATCTCCTCCGGAACGCTGAATTTGTCCTCTGCGGAGAAGAACAACAGGCCCGGCTGCTGACGGAAGTCCGCTTTGACGTAGGTTTCGTCGTCCATTACCAGGCAATGCGGCTTCGTCAGCATTTCGGTGTACAGCTTCCGGGCTCGCGTCTTCCCCACCATGTTTTGCCTTTCGTCGCGGTTAGGAGCCTTCTGAACCTTGTATGTACGCAGGCCCTCCCGCTGCTTGGTCCGCTGGACGAATGAACTTGACAAATTCAGCTTATTGGCGACATCCCGGACCGAACTTCTCGGATCACGTCTAAACTGCTTAACTACGCGCAATTAAAAAAAAAAAAAAAGCAATTAAAATCGTTAAGAAAAAGAATGGAAGCTTTTTTGCCCCATGCTTTTTTTTTAATTCCTACTGATATACTATGTTATGATAAATGATTAGAAGACCAGATAGACGATAACCGAAAAAAATATCAAACTTAGCTTTGAAAATTGGGCGCTCTGCATAGCATAGCTAAATCCAATCACGGTGATAATATCGCTGCAGGAAACCAATGTCAAGCCGACAGAAATTCTGGTAACCACCGAGCCTGTTCAATTCGCACACTATTACACATAACTTGCCCCATCGAAGAAAGACATATAAACAAACTCGAACATGAAAACGCACGGATCGATAAACAAAAATATCACTTCACACTATTGCAAATATGCAAATATATAACTTATAGACATTCCCGTAACTACTCGAAGAATCGATTTTTATTTTAATCGTTATTGTCACATCTTCCTAGCTCATACACATAGACACATATCGGGTAAAAGAGAATGCAAAAAACGAGAGAAAACTAACACATTGACACTGGGCAAACGAAGCGGAAAAAATTTTCACCGTTGGCGTTCGAATTTTCTACACAATTTATACTCATTTAGCAAATGAAACCAAATTTGTAACTGGCGTCAATATAAAATTTCGCCAAATAACTTCAGGGAGAACTTCGGGAACAGCGCTTTTCGACCACAACTGGAGTTTTGTCACCACCCACAGAGAAACGAGGAAGAACTACATTTAATCACGGATCAAACGAAGAGCGCGTCTACTCTCGATGACTACTCGTGCGTAGAGATGTGCCATCCGCTCATGAGCTGTTCCGAAGAATCGACTCTTTGAAGTGAGTTGACGCGGAACAGCTCGCAAAAAAAATCAAACAGCTCTTCAGCTCACTTTGATGATGATGAAGGAGAGAAAAGAGCTGTAGAATTGAAGAGAGTGTGTGAGCTGTAAGATTCAAATGAACTGACCGTCTCTCGCTCTTCGTGTTAAGACATCAGTTTAGTTTCATTTGTCCCTCGTCTTTTCAACTGTTATATTCGCGTTGACGGCATTGAGCTTTGTTTACCAGTTTAGGGGGCGCCAAAAATAATAATTGGCTCTCAGGCAGAATGAACACGTTTTCAAAATTCAAATTATTAATGAAAATTAACTTCTGTGTATCAAATGAGTATTCTATTTCAATGAAAAACACTTTGTTTGCAGGCGGTGCAAAAATCTCATAAGATTTTTTTTTTTTGAAGAAAACTTTCTATTGTAATGTAAAGCCTCAGTAAAAATGTCGGAAATGTTGTACTCGCCGAGTCTGTTGTAAATAATAGTCTGGAATACGTGTTTCAAGTAATTAATAATATGGTGTGAAAAATTTCATTTGAATTTTAACATTTTCAAACTGGCTTCGTGGCTATCGAGTTTGGGACCCAAATTGAAAGTCGGCACTGACAACTGAGCTGAAGAGCTGTTCATAAAGAACAGCTCATTTAGATGAGCTGATATGATCAGAGCTGTTCATCATGATGAGCTGATTTGCACACCTCTACTCGTGCGAGACTCCATCGATGAATGAATCAGGAGAGATCCGAAACCTGCTTCTTAACCCTCCTGTACTCGCGTGCAAAATCATAACACGTATACTCGCGCACGGTGTCACAGACCGAAAATTGAACTTCTCTGTAATGTTGCCATTGTGTATTTTTCAGGCTTTATTGGCATTTATTTGAAGAATTTATTTGAATGAAAAAGCTGAAAAAATATGTTTTCTTTGTCCTTATTATGTTTTAATAGTCATCTAATTCAGCCTCCTCAAAACAGAGTAATTTTTGATACTCCAACACAAATAACGAAATTCAAATTTTTCACTGTTATTAATTAAAATTAAGCAACTGAATATAATTAATGGAAGTATAAAGAGTTATAAAATAATATAAAAACGTATTAATCGATTGTGTTTTCATTGGAGTAAGAATCAGAACATAGCATAACCAGATGCTCGAAACCAACATATTTTTTACATTTCATGCAGTTGTTGTGTATTTTGCGGGTCTTTTATCGAAGAGAAGAATTATAACGACCTTCTAGATAATTACCAGATTATCGAATATGAAGTTTGCATATTGTTGGGTACCTAGCCACCTTCGATAGCTATATGAATTTTCAGGCACCCAACATCGAACGGGAAATCCTTTCCCCGTAAAACACAAATCCAAGTGCCGTCGGTAAAAGAAACAATAAACCAATCTCCGTTTACGCAGTGCTGACGGCCAACAATATTGAACACCGAATAGTGGAATATTTTCTGTTCTCAATTAAATAACGCACAGATCTTGTACAAATTACACATTTAATCGATTAACAAACTACATATATTTTTAAATACATTTCACAATTACAACATGCATTGACAATCACTCCATTCAATATCGAATCCATATGGATCCTGTGGTGGACGATCTCGGACTGTCGTCGCTCCGCAGCATCCCAATTTGCTGCGCTCTGTCGATGCCTGTGTTGGTCTTCATCACGTGCGATGTTGTCTGCCGATCGAGCTTCGGCAGAATGCTGATTGTTTCCAACGCTGTGATCGTATACGTAGTGGTGAATGCTAGGATGACCTCACAGCGGTGAACGAAAACCCAATACGAGCGAAAGAATAGTTAGTTGTTTTCGTTCCTTCCTGCTCTGGTACACGTGTGGAGACGCTAATGAGCACAGTTACATTTGTGCCTCATCAGCTGTTACTTCCCGTTAGTTTGTCTACGATGTGTCTGCAAATCTTTGTGTTTTGTGCGACGAAACAGCTGACGTGGGGAATTCCTGGTCAGGGTAGTAGCAGGGTGTTCGTGCTACTCGCAAACACATATACTTTGTCTCTGTATTCTTGGTAAACTGAGAATCAATGCCATTTTATAGACGGGGCATAAAAAGATGATATAAAATGATTTCTATGAACTTCCTTTTCTTTTTCTTGTTTCCTTGTTGATATTGTCTATTATAAAAAAAATATCCCCGAAACTGTAACTGTTAAAAATTACCATAAGCCACCGTTTAATTTACAGTTTACTGTTTACAATTCTTCCACAAGTGAAATTCTTTCACCAGTGTGTATATGTATGACCATTATATTTAGCGAATAACTATACGAAAGTCATACATTTATATTTTGCTTTTGAACGTATGAATCTAACGACGAATATATCGACGAATATCCGTTCAATTCAGTTACAAGAAGGGACTGAAATCAAATAAGAATAGTCCGGTAATGATCTTATGCATTATATTCAACAAATATTCCACGCCACTAACATTAATTTATACATTTCATTCAACAATTGGTGCACCCGTGGCCGAGCGGTTAGCGTCTCACATTATCATGCCGGGTGTTCGGGTTCGATTCCCGTTCTGGCCGGGGGATATTTTCGTCAATGAAATTTCCTTCGACTTACACTGTGGTCACGCGTATTCTAGAGCTTGCCCCACGGAATACATTCAAGGCGTGTTATTTGGCTTTAGAAATCTCAACTAAAGTATTAATAAATGACGCTAGTTAATGCATACGTTGAGACGGCAAAAGTTCCACAGGGAACGTTAACGCCATTCAAGATGAATTTCATTCAACAATATTCTAGAATATAAAAAAAGGCACCTGTCCAAAAATGTTACTCCTATACTCGCGTCGGTGTGTCAGACCGAAAGTGTGAAAAAAGTGGCACACGTCCCCTTTGTACCAACACATGCGATACGCTAAACGATGACGAACGACGAATAACGAAGCTAGAGAGAATCACAAAGTCGTAGTGATGATATTTTCTGAGAAACGAACGAATTATTGATTTCTCGGTCTGACAGACCAATGCGCGAGTATAGGAGTGTTAATGACTTCACTGCAAACATTGAACGATTATTTTCATAATACAATGGGAAATCAAGGAGTAGTACAGGAACCAAAAAATTATGCGCGGAATTATAGCTTCCTAAAATTATGAAGACACGCATAAAGAAAAGTCAGGTATCTATGTGTTTTAGGTATTCAGAAAACAGCAACTTATCATTTTCATTCAAAATATGACGATTTGAAATAACTTTCGGACATGCTATTCTGACATGTCTCTTTTTTCACGCAAACTTCAAGCTTTCAAAAACGCTTCGGAATACATAGATAATAACCGAAAGTAGCGTGAACATGAGAACATTTTATGTAGGCTATTAATGACAGTCCTAATTTCCAACCAAGAAAACTTCACGGATAATTTTATTTCGAAAAAGTAAAATGTAGAGAAAATCAGGAAAAATTAGGATCATTTCTGAAAAATCAGACAAAATTGAGTGTTCATCAGGACATCAGGGAACGTACCTAAAAGTCTAGAACATCCTGAAAAATCAGGAAGGTTGACATCTCTGCATAACACAATCAACGCATTCGTTGACTCAAACATATGTCCCCCTTAAAAAAACACCTCCCCAATTCCGCTTCTCAAGTTACCGGCCGCTCTATCGGCTCTCCATTGACGATCCCACCCGGAATAACTTCCTGACCGTGGCAAATCTAATCTCGCCGTTCTCTCGAATTTTACACCAGCGAGGTCAATAAATCAAACCACCAGCCAGCCAGCTTCACGCGCATCAGCTTTCGATCGGCGGTCTCAGCGCCTGAATCAATCAGATCGCGCGGTTTTTTGTTTTGCTTCCCAATAGGCCCTAACGAGTGCGGGAAGCAAAAAAAAGAGTAGAAGAAAAAAAAGCCAAATCGACTCTCTAGGTGGTCCAACCATGCCTGCCACCCTCACCACCCACTCCGTAAAACTCCTCTTCCGCCTAAATCAACCAAACAAAGGAAAAAAATCCACTTGTTGTGAGAAAAGAGCGCAGCGCGGTGTGATCCAATATGGGCTCCTCAGCAGCCGCCGCCACAGCTCAGCTCTATCGCGATGGCTTCGATGTTTTCTGAAGAGACTTATAGGCGTTGGGGGAAATCTTAATCAGGATTTATTATTTTCGGGTTTGTTTTTTATTGTTTGAAATTTTACAACCACCACCACCAGCACCAGTGAGAGGATAGCTAGGCCGTGCGGGCCAAGTTTTACGATCGTAGGCCTCTTCCGGAGCAGCAGCAGCAGAAGCGCAGATTTCATCGACGCACGATGGATGGCCAAAGTATCACGGCTAACGGAACTGTTGAGGTTTGTTGTTTTTTGTTTGTTTCTTGCTTTCGGTTCAACGGAATGGGGTTGAAAAATATTTACCGGGTTCAGAGTGCTGGGTAGCGCAGAGTAGCGAAATATTTGAAGCTTGAGAGGAATTTTTGTGTTAAAAACGGAAGACGTGGCATTCATTTAGAGATGATTATACCCCAGATCATATAAACTTTGCGACTATTTCAACTTTCAATTATAAAACATTATGGTTCAATTAACTGTACCGATAGTATCTCATATGATCACATATTGTAATTCTGCTCAGCCATGTCTCAGTACATCTGGTAGTTCTTTTCTGCATACCATTCGGATCTGTTTTCAGCTAGCTCGAACTTATGACTGTTGGAATTCGAATTTCACAGAGCAAATTTTTTCGACCTGTTTCGACCTCTATGGTTCTTGGTGGAAATAGCTCAGTTTCATGAAGTAATCTAGATCTGTTTGCAAATTATTTTTCTAACGTATTCGAGCCACATTACTGTTCAAACTATGGGCCAGGCAAAAGAGAATGTTCCCGGAATTGTTATTGAGATTAGAAATTTGAAATTTATGGAACAAACATGGAACCGCTCGAATGGAATGGAATTTCCTACCCCGTGTTCATCAGATTTCTTCCCAACCAATTACCATATGGTCCGATTAATGATGCATGGTCCCACTAAGTAGCGATTACTGTAGCGCCCAGAATCCTATGTATCCTCAACTGTCTTGTTTCATTTGTCGACATGGGTATCAAATGCATACTTATATGCAGTGCTGGCAGAAAAAAAACGCAAATGCTCAGAAAAAAATTATTCAATATCAACCATACTTTTTGGAGCGCGCAACACTCATTGCATCCACCTTGAAAATGTCACAGCTTGTTTTTTGTGTCGTTACTTTAAAAATGTTGCAGAATACATTTGTTGACTCAACTATGTCGAAAACACGGATGTATGAATGGTATAAGGCATTCAAAGATGGCTGAGAAGAGATGATCGATTTTGCACGTCAAGGACGATCACCATCCTCTTCAACAGATGAGAACATCAACAAAATAAAAGCAATGGTGCTTTTTTTATCCCATTTAGCTCATTGGGATTTTAGCTGTAACAGAGCCGGGTTTTAATCGTGTATACCCTTAGAAAAATCCTCGGTCGAAAACTACTAAATACATTTGGTAATGCAAAATTAGTAGAATGTACAAATTTTTTGTACATATTGTCAACAAACCCGCATCCCTACCAGAGATTAGTATATTTTACTCGATAACATTAGTAAGCTTGGATATTGTCATATCTGAAAATTGGTGAGAAAAGCGCGTATTAACCATTTTCATTGTTCCCATAAGGCAATACGGAGGTATAATAAGGATATAATTCTGATACGTGCATTTTCAGCGAGAAAATGTAGCCGATATTGGGCTTCCGAATCATGGTTCTGCTTGACATATGTGTTTATTAGTACGGTCGAAAATGACTATAGATTGGTAGTATTTACCAAAAAATTCGTAATATTTACTAATTATTTCTCTCAGTGTATGTACATATGTTTATGTTTCTTCTTCTTCTTCTTGTTCTTCTTCAATGGCACTAACGTTCCTAGAGGAACTTCGCCGTCTCAACGTAGTATTACTTGCGTCATTTTTATTAGTACTTAGTTGAGATTTCTATGCCAAATAACACGCCTTGAATGCATTCTGAGTGGCAAGCTCTAGAATACGCGTGATCACAGTGCAAGTCGGAGGAAATTTCTTTGACGAAAAATTCCCCCGACCAGAACGGGAATCGAACCCGAACACCCGGCATGTTAGTTATGACGCTAACCACTCGGCCAAGGGAGCACAATGTTTCTATATGTTTCTATATGTTTCTGTTATGTTTCTATAAATTGAAAATTACACAGCAGTTAGTAGTAGCCATTTAGGCGTTAAGTTTTTGTGTTCTATTACATTATGGTAAATTACACAGTGGAAGCCATTTAGGCGTAGGGGTATTCTTTCTGTTCTTCCATTGTTCAGCAGACCGGACAGCGGAGACAGTTGATATTGATCATTGTTGGGTTATTTATAGAACAGCAGCCCGATATTTCTTGCAGAGCAGAGCAGTTGTATGGATGAATTGATCTTTGTTCCACCGTCGATCGATTTCCATCGCTGATGATGGTTGCGTGGACGTAGTTATTCTATAACAACACAAAGATGGTCAATTGAGGGCCCTGAGTTTGAACTCACGATCGATCGCTTGGTAAGCGAACGCGTATCGAAGTGGCTACGAAGACCCCCCTTGGAATGGTGCTTTGGAATCGTCTATCAAGTTTGAGAGCGCTAGACTGTGAATAAAATATCCCTCACGAGACCGTTCGTCATATTTTGGTTCATGTTTTGGGCATAGGAAAAGTCGCAACACGGCTAGTGCCGAAAGAGCCTCAATTTTCTTCCAAAATTCCATCGCCATCAAGTAACTGAAGACATGCTTGAACGATCAATTTCTGATACCACGTTCATCCAAACTATAATTAGGGGAAAAGGGGGGCTAATATTTCCAAACCAATACGGTCTAAATAAAAAAATGTCACATTGTATAGTAAGCTACACTTGTTTTCTCTCGATCAATAATGTTTAATAATTCTATCAAGCTTTAAACTACCAAATATGTCATAAAATAAAAGAGATGATATTTAGACATTAAAATTTGATGCGGGGTGATTTGGTCCAGTGGGTGTTTCATCGATAAAAACATACTTATGTTTATGTAAAGTATTTTGAAATAATGTTACAATCAGTAACAGTGTTATGGGATCGATACCTGGTGTCTTGGTCATATTCCAGAAAAAATGAATTGAGGCCATCTCGGATTCTGCATGGATTTGTTCACTGTTGTTCGAGCATTATCAGACAATTTCGATGCTATGCTTGGTCAAAGAAAATCCGTTCTTGATGGCCTGCGTTGCTCTTTCAGGCTCCTCCTTCTTCCAACGTTGTCTGTCCATCCTCTTTTTGTAATTCAGCGGCATCTGGAATCAATTAGACCTCAAATCTGTAGGACCAATTTACCCCACAAAAACGTGTCCATGTCACCCCACACAACATGTAAAAATTAAAATGCAATTAATTTCATTTATTGTTGTCAAACTTACGGTTTCGCTGCTTCAAATTGTTCCTCTTCTGTAGGCGAATAAAACCTTACTGCACAATACACGAAAAGTTTTTTTAATCAGCGAGAAAAACCTTAAAACCGCGATCGGAAAATTCACATTTTTTGACAATCAAAGTGCTTGCTGTGTTCATGCTACCATTTCCTTCCACCTGTCGAATTTTACCAATGTTTTTTTACGTTAGTTACACACGGTTCTTTAATAAATGAATATGACATTATGAAAAATACAAGCTGAGCCGTACTTTTTAAGATAATGGGGTAGTCCAAATCATCCCGTATGTCCAACTCACCCCGTGTTACCCTACTGGCGACTGAAGAAAATTCCTGAATACAGCTATAAAAATTGTTCCCATGATTATTCGGTGAAAAAGTGTAATGCTTCAGATGGGGCCTATTTCTAAGATGATAATAAAAATTTAGATGATAAACGAAGCTTTTTTTTTCAACGCATTATTTGACAGTATGTATAGAATAATCATAAAAAACATGAGAATAAATGTTTTATACTACACCCACAGGGTATTAAAAAAATATTATTTGAATCAAGAGAAAGAGAAAGAGAGCAAGAAAAAAAGAGATCGAGAGAGATGGACTAAGAAAGAAGAAGAGAAGGAGAAAGCGAAAGAGTAAGAGAAAGGAGAGAAAGAGAGAGAAAAAGATAGAGAGAGACAGCCTGAAAAAATAATGTATTTTATTTTCGTAATTATTGATTGTAGTCGTTTTTCATTGTTTTGAAGGCTTTGCACTAGAGGACGCTATATTTTTTAAATATTTTTTCTTGATAGGATTTTTACATAACGTATCTCAATATCACAGAGGCTTTTTCTTCGTTTTCGAGATATGATTTTTCAAAGTTTTCCGGGGGTCCGAAAAATCATTTTTCCGTTTTTATCCAAAAATGTCTTTTGGCCACAATTCATAACAAAATATTGAACTCCCGGCCCCGTCAGGCTAACGCCATATGGGCCTTAATAAAATATATATATTTTGGAAAAAAAAATCACAAAATCAAATATCACACTTGCGGGAAGATCGGATTCTTGTCGCATTGGTCTAGTTTAGTCACATAGGAATATTGAACGAAGACTTAAAACATGTTAAATTTGCAAAATAATAATTCAAAAACGAAAAATAATACCTCTCTGATTTTCGGATATATTATGTAAAAAATCTCAGCTTTTCAGAAAAAATATTTAAAAAATAGCGCCCCCTATCTTTAACCGAGAAAAATATGAAAAATTAACTCAATCAATAATCACCAAAACGAAAATCCAAATTTTTCGCAAAGGTGACGCTTTTGCAATGAAA
Source organism: Toxorhynchites rutilus septentrionalis (assembly GCF_029784135.1). NCBI lineage: Eukaryota > Metazoa > Arthropoda > Insecta > Diptera > Culicidae > Toxorhynchites > Toxorhynchites rutilus. The sequence continues at coordinate 27,665,983 of NC_073746.1, read as the reverse complement.
ATTAACACATAAGCTTCAATTTGATATGCCGATCAATAGACTCGGTCCAGTAGTTCAAAAGTTATGAATTTTTGTAGTGGAAGAATTGTTTTTGAAAACTATCGGGAAAATGGTCCTTGCATCTGTCCTGAATAGGTTTTGATCAGAGATCGAAATACTCGCTCAGCTGCGAGATAAGTAGAAATTTTTGTCTCTTCCTTTTCACAGGACAATCTCGAGAATGCTTTTTCGTCTCTCATTTAGTTCTGAAAATATGGAGTGAAAAATCAAAGCTAACTTTACCAACATTAGCTTTTTCAGACAGCGTCAAGAAGACCTGCATTTGGATAGCGTCTGAATTGTACAAATATTAACCCATATCATGTTCACTTCTCGATAAAACCCAATATTACCGCATGTTTTCAGCTGTACTGAAGAAGTGAAAAACCATTATCGGCATCAAGAAGTCGAAGTGAGCGTATAACATCCTCTCGCCTCCCACATTCCTAACTATCTTTCTCTGTGGATGAAAACGGATGTTTTTTTTTCTCAAATCGGTGAGCATTTCGATCTCTGGTTTTGACTGATGTGATGATCTCAGAGTCACGTTCGATTCTTATATTGTTGTTCGCCCAGTGAAAGAACTTGGGTCTCCAAAACATTTTCAATTAGAAGTTAATGTTAATGTGATTTTAACGATGAAGTCTCGGAAGACAATCTAAAATCCAAATTTGCGCCGAAGGTATCTGAAACATTTGCTGCGTACACTCGATCATCGTACCGGTTATGATGATTTTCTCAGTTCCAAAATACCGAAGTGTCCGAAATATGATTCGTAACGGTACCTTGTATGGATGACTGATTTGATAATGATTTTAACGAATCCGCTGTTTAACTACGTTCACCGCATGCATGGTTCTGACAGACTGCTTCAGTCCAGGTTTTGGTTGAATGTCCCATGAACCGTTCTCCTTCGACCGTTTTATGGTGCGAAGAATAATCTTCTGTTCACTCCGAGCACTTTCACATTTATATATCCTGCGGTAGTTCGTTTTTAATAATCATTTTCATGACTACTTAACTTTTCACCTCCATGACGCCTCAAGCACGCAAACGAATGAGTTTTCAATACATTCACTTAAAAATAATAGCAATTTTAGCCGTAAGAGTATTCCTATCTTATCGATTCACATTTTTATTTATTACACAGTAGTCATTTAGGCATAAGAGTATTCCTATTCGGTGCTCCCGTGGTCGAGTGGTTAGCGTCACACCTAACATTCGTGTTCGATTCCAGTTCTTCCTATTCTATCGATACACATGTCGCCTTTTTCGGCGTAAGAATAATATTCCTATTGTTCGAATGCTCACAATTAGGCTATATACAGGGGGACTGTTGATATGAGGCTTCCATTGTTGTGTTATTAATAGTACCAATTACCGATGCAGCAGACCTTAATGTGATAGATAGATAGTAGTCGAACGGTAGTAATCCAGCCAATAAAATAACAAATCAATCAAGGAAGGCAAAAATAACACTACGGTTGAACAGCATGGAATCTTTTATCTGATTAGGCTTCCGCATTGATTAGTAGACTTTGTAATCAAATTAAAAGCTATACGTTTTAAATATAAATTAATACATCACCACCTATAAGAACCGACTGAATTTTTTGGAAAACCTGATAAACTATTGTACTGACGATTGTTTGGCTCCTTACACCTTTATCGTTCTGGATCCATGCGATGGCTAATGTAATTCAAGAATTCGACTTCATCTTCCAACCCGTTCACAGCCAATTTGCAAACAAAAGTGAACAATCAGTGAGCCAGAAGTCCTCGGCTGCAACTCATCGTGCGCACCTCTCAGATCATGCCGCTACTGAGTTGCGCTGCGCCACTCAGTTCCATCTGATAAATCAAGTCTCAATTACAAAGCCGCTCATTAGAGCCTAAACAAAACAACAAAACGGCAGCTACCAGTGTTGAACTCAACGCGCGCCCGTTTTCCATTCATCTTTTTCGCACCCATCCAAGCCAGGCTCTGCCAAAAGTCAGGCCAGTCATACCCGAGAGGCTCCCTTACCGACGAGTTGGGTGAAAATATAATTTTTCCGACGCGTATATATTAGCAATTAGCTCGCGGGCAATAATTCGTTCGAAACTCCCGATAAATCATTCTTCTAGATGTCTGCGGTGGCAGAGGATTGGACCCACAGAGGCGGAACGGCGGGTGAATATGACACGGCGAACGTGTCTGTATTCGGGTGCCACTTAGTATTCATCGAAGTTATGCTCCTGTGTTATGAGATGATGGGGTGACTGGATGAAGTTTATTCCTTACGATGAAGAAAGTCTATCCTTCTCCCATTGTTGACTGGATTCTCGCTATGCGAGACGCAGCCTCAATTGCTGTTTGGATAAGTCTGTTACCCAGAAATTTCATTCAAAATACATTCTTAGTTTGCATTAAGAGTATGGAAATGGGTATACACAGGCGGGCAAAAGTTATCTGGGCTAGTTACGAGGTTCTTCATAGCGCACCTTCTCAACACCGTCTTTCACCATAGTTGATAGACCTTCACCGAAGCTGGGATTCGTTCCGTTTTATTTATTTATTAAAATGTATTCAAGATAAAGTAGAACATAGCAAAAACGTTGCCGGGGAAAGGTTTGAACTACTGGTCCGCATAGAAGCTCACGCTCGCTTTTCGGGCAAACAACCATCATCGGGGTAGCGAGAGCGTCGGAAGACCGAGAGGCTGAAAAGGGGGAAAACATGTTTCCCACTTTCAAATACACGCATTCGTACCTCGAGTAAAGTAGATTGCATTGTAATGTAATATTACTTTTTTTTCTCTTTTTCGTTTTGGTTGGCGGGCCGTCCCTTCGTGTCAACTTGGGGGTCGCTTATCTTGTTTGAACACTTCTGGGATACGCGCCAAACCAGACGACGGTGGGACGCAGGGGCATCTTAGAAGAGCGGGAAGTGCTTCGCTGTAATAAAATGGATGGCTGCTGCTGCTGGCCCTGCAACTGTTCAAATGATGAAAAAAAAAGAATAATAATAAAGAGACTTTATGCATCAATGTATCGATTTCAGTAGCAGCAGCCACAGCAATGCAATCGTAAAAAGTTAATCTTCATCATATTCTGGCTGCTACCAGGCTTCCATATGTGTTATACCATGAAAGGAATATCAGTTTACCACCGAAGTGCATGCATGTGCGGTTATGATGGTCTCTTGCATTCGTGACAGTGGAATCATTATGCAGATAATGTAGAGCTTGGTGATAGAAAAATACTTGTTTAGTGCGCAAATGAAGTCATGGCGGTGTGGTGTTAATCCTATCGATAGCCATCTGAATATTATGTTGTGTAGAAAAAATATTCTCATATGTTCCCATATAAAAATGAGTGCACTGTTTTATTAAGCCTGCTCAGACATTGCCCAAGACTAGACTTGCCAGACAGTGATGAAATTCCAAGTTAGTTTTATTTGTTCAAGATATTCAAGAAAGAAATATATGTAATACAACTAAACAATATGAATGACCAATATCATAAATCGTATCGATAATAAAGTTAGAGACACAAAATTTTTCTATGACAATGAAACTATATTTCATACAGACTGAATACAAACCAGCAAAATAATTTTGGAAAAAAAATCAAGAAACTGGTGTCAAAATTCATCGTAGACACAAACACAAACTGTTTTAAAATTTATTTTTTGTCTCTATTGTTTTCTTTAATTTCCGTCATAGTTAGAACGATCCAAAATATTTTTTTTCTGAATGTTTTAAATTTTTTTTTAATTTTCCTTTTTTCCTGATTTTTAACCGATTTTTTTTTAAATTCTCTTCTTCCTAATTTTCTTTAGTTTTTGAATTGTTCTTCTGTTTTTTTTCAAATTTCCTTTGTTTATTCCTTTTTCGAATTTCCTTTTTTTTCAATTTTATTTATTTATAAATTTCTGAATTTCTTATAAATTTATTTCCTAATTTTTTTTTTCTTTATTATATTACTAGCTAACCCGGCAAACTTCGTCCCGCCCATTTACTTGATTAATTCTCGAGTAATGCAGAAATTTGTGTTTTATTTGTATGGCAGCCACCCCTAAGAGAGGGGGGAGGGGTATCTAACCACCATAGAAACATTCATTGCACCCTAAAGTTTCCATATGCCTAATTTGGTTTAATTTGCTTGATTAATTCTCGGGTAATGCAAAAATTTGTGTTTCATTTGTACGGCAGCCCCCTCTAAGAGAGGGGGAAGGAGTATCTTAACACCATAGAAACATTTATTGCATCCTAAAACCTCCACATGCCAAATTTGGTTTCATTTGCTTGATTAATTCTCGAGTAATGCAGAAATTTGTGTTTCATTTGTATGGCAGCCCCCCCTTTGAGTAGGGGAAGGACTGTCTAACCATCATAGAAACATTTATTGCACCCTAAAACTTTCACATGCCAACTTTGGTTTCGTTTGATTGATTAATTTCCGAGTAATGCAAAAAATTGTGTTTCATTTGTATGGCAGCCCCCTCTAAGAGAAGGGGAAGGAGTATCTTATCACCATAGAAACATTTATTGCATCCTAAAACCTCCACATGCCAAATTTGGTTTCATTTGCTTGATTAATTCTCGAGTAATGCAGAAATTTGTGTTTCATTTGTATGGCAGCCCCTCCTTTGAGTGGGGGAAGGACTGTCTAACCATCATAGAAACATTTATTGCACCCTAAAACTTTCACATGCCAACTTTGGTTTCGTTTGCTTGGTTAATTTCCGAGTAATGCAGAAATTTGTGTTTCATTTGTATGGCAGCCCCCCCTTAGAGAGGGGGGAGGGGTCTCAAAATATCACGAAAACCTTCCCCGGCCCCAAAAACCCCTACATACCAATTTTCATGTCGATCGGTTCAATAGTTTCCGAGTCTATAAGAATCAGACAGACAGACAGACATCACTCCATTTTTATATATATATAGATAGTGACTTTTAACACTTTTGGCTGGTTCGTAACTGACGAATTTCATGCCACCTCGACTGGTCGTTGGCAGCACCATTCCAGATAGCAGTGAAACGTTGTGGGTGTTAAGACATGGGTCGTTTAAGCAGCTTTGCATACTTGAAATATTCGAAAAATAATTAGATTACTTTTTGGAAAAAGCCTATTTTTTTCTTAATTTTTTACAAAAATTTATAACATAAAAACTATGATACCTACAAAATTCATGTCAAAGGATGAAATGTAGGAAATTGTTCAAATTTTCAAAAAAAAACAAACATTTTTATATTCCAAAAACTATAAAAGATAGGAAGTTGATGTCTTCGACAAAAGTTTATATTATAACAAGATCTAAAGCTTTGTCGAATGCATTATATCGCTATCTTGACTTTAAACAAAATTAAGAAATTTTTTTTTTTAAAGAAAATATGAAAAAGTTGTTGTTCGAAATACTTTTTCCCTGTAAAAGTTCCCGTCTTCCGTCTTCCGACGACTTGTTGGAAATTGTAAGGGCTATTCATATGTATACTTTTGGGAATTTAAAAAAAAATACGTTTTTGAGAAAAATGAAATTTAATTTTTTAAATAAAATTTTTTGTCAGCAAAATTTTTTTTCCAAAAATTTTTCGGTATTTTTTGTAAAAAGTTTTTTTTCTACATTTCTACATTTCATCCTTTGACATGAATGTTGTAGGTATCATAGTTTTTAAGTTTCCATATGCCTATGTATGTTATGAATTTTTGTAAAAATTAAGAACAAAAATTTGGCTTTTTCCAAAAAGTAGTCTAATTTTTTTCGAGTATTTCAAGTATTTCAAGTTGCTTAAATGACCCATATCTTTACACCCACAACGTTTCACTGCTATCTGAGATGGTGCTGCCAACTCCTAAGACGAGTTGGCATGAAATTCATCAACTGTTGCTTCCATTTTGGAAGATGATTATGTGAATAAAATGGTTTTTCTGTTTTTTCCCAAACTATTCTTTCCTTTTGGCAGACTTATCTCACTTCTTAACTAGGCGAACCTAGCCAGAATTTTCACCTGCCCCCGGGCTTCTGAATGCCAAAGGGGGACTAGGCTCTGCGGAATGCACGTATCTGCATGCTCGTGCTGTTTTAGTCCTGACCGAGGAATTGTCGGACAATCGCGCAGGTGCTAAGGATGACCGACTTTTGGATGCCGGCCAATTCCTTCTCGATGTTCAACACCTTTAGCGCTTCCAGAAGTGTCTTCGGGATAATTCCAGTTCCAGAGAGAACGACTGGAACAATTCTTGGGACCTCCCTTAGCCCCCACAGTTCCTTGAGCTCCACGGCCAATGGTCGGTACTTGCAGATTTTGCGACCGTGGGTCTCCTCCAGATTCTGGTTCAGTGGAATAGCGACATCGATGATGGTGACTTTGCGGTCGCTCTTGTCGTAAACCATTATATCTGGGCGGTTGTGGTGGATCGAGAGGTCGGTCAGAACAGTGCGATCCCAGTACAGCTTGAAACGGTCATTTTCCAGGACAGGTGCAGGCAGGTACCGGTAGTTTGGTACGTTGTCTTCCAGTAGAGCACATTGGAGCGCCAGTTGTCGATGAACAATACGGGCCACGTTGTTGTGGCGCTCGGTGTAGGCTGCGTTGGCCAAAACGGGACAGCCTCCCATAATGTGCTCTATGTTTTCACCTGGTTGATGGCACATCCGGCAAATGTCATCAACGTCTTGATGCCAGACGTACCGCCTGCAGTTTCTCGTCGGCATTATCCTGTCCTGGATGGCTATCATGTCGGCTTCTACTACTGAAGAGAGTTCACCACGCGTTAGCCACAGATTAGATGCGGCCTTGTCGACGTGTGGCCGGTCCAGTTGATGGGGGTGGGCACCATGCAATGCCTTCTGCTTCCAAGCTGCAATCTTCTCCTCCACTGTCTGCAGATTGCAGTTGAGTTGGTACTCCGCTTGCGCCAAGTGCAGAGCGCTGTATCCTCTGTCGGCGGCGCAGACAGCCCGGTATAGCGCGTTTTGGTTGGCGCGTTCTGCGAAGTACTCGCGCAGTTGTCGTACCTGGGCAACACACAGTGCAGAAATGTCGACGATTCCAAGTCCCCCTTCTTTGCGTGGTAGTGAAACTCTCTCCAGTGCCGATTGAGGATGGTGCATTCCGGCCTCTTTGAATGCTTTCCTCATCCTCCTCTCAAGGTCCTCAGGTTAGTTTTGCTCCATTTGACTACACCAAAACTGAAGGTCAGCAGGGGAACCGCGAATGTGTTGATCGCGCGTACCTTGTTCCCCGCGTTGAGGAAAGTCCTCAGGACACAGTTCACTCGACTCAAGAACTTGTCTCGCAGCTCCGTCTTGATGTCGGAGTGGCGAATCCCGGTGAGCTGTCGGAATCCAAGATATTTATAGGATTCGCCACGAACCATGTCTCTTATAAACTCGCCGTCATAGACCTCGTAGCCTCCGGATTCGGTAAGTTGTCCTTTCAGCAGGTGGGCACAGCGACACTTGTCGAGGCCGAACTCCATACAGATGTCCCTGCTTATGTCTTCGACAACCCGGATAGCTACACCTAGACGCTGACGTGAATCAGCGTAGACCTTGAGATCGTCCATGTAAAAAGTATGGGTCACTTCTTCGTGGGCGCCGTCGCCATACCTTATTTTATAGCCATGACCGTTTCTATTGAGCGTCCTACTGAGGGGGTTCAGTGCCAGACAAAACCAAAGCGGGCTGAAAGAGTCGCCTTGGAATATCCCCCTCTTTATCTGCAGCGTTCTAGACTGCAACACATTTTCCCCATCACTAAGGTGCAGAGACGTGCTCCACTGCCTCATCGCATGCTGCAGGAACCTAACGACGACGGGATCAATTTTGTAGAGCTCCAATACCCGGACGAGAAACGAGTGAGGTATGGAGTCATAAGCCTTCCTGTAATCGATATAGGCCATGCTTAGGTTCCGCTGATTATAAATTTTTAATTTTCCTTTTTTCCTGATTTTTAACCGATTTTTTTTTAAATTCTCTTCTTCCTAATTTTCTTTAGTTTTTGAATTGTTCTTCTGTTTTTTTCAAATTTCCTTTGTTTATTCCTTTTTCGAATTTCCTTTTTTTTCAATTTTATTTATTTATAAATTTCTGAATTTCTTATAAATTTATTTCCTATTTTTTTTTCTTTATTATATTACTAGCTAACCCGGCAAACTTCGTCCCGCCCATTTACTTGATTAATTCTCGAGTAATGCAGAAATTTGTGTTTTATTTGTATGGCAGCCACCCCTAAGAGAGGGGGGAGGGGTATCTAACCACCATAGAAACATTCATTGCACCCTAAAGTTTCCATATGCCTAATTTGGTTTAATTTGCTTGATTAATTCTCGGGTAATGCAAAAATTTGTGTTTCATTTGTACGGCAGCCCCCTCTAAGAGAGGGGGAAGGAGTATCTTAACACCATAGAAACATTTATTGCATCCTAAAACCTCCACATGCCAAATTTGGTTTCATTTGCTTGATTAATTCTCGAGTAATGCAGAAATTTGTGTTTCATTTGTATGGCAGCCCCCCCTTTGAGTAGGGGAAGGACTGTCTAACCATCATAGAAACATTTATTGCACCCTAAAACTTTCACATGCCAACTTTGGTTTCGTTTGATTGATTAATTTCCGAGTAATGCAAAAAATTGTGTTTCATTTGTATGGCAGCCCCCTCTAAGAGATGGGGAAGGAGTATCTTATCACCATAGAAACATTTATTGCATCCTAAAACCTCCACATGCCAAATTTGGTTTCATTTGCTTGATTAATTCTCGAGTAATGCAGAAATTTGTGTTTCATTTGTATGGCAGCCCCTCCTTTGAGTGGGGGAAGGACTGTCTAACCATCATAGAAACATTTATTGCACCCTAAAACTTTCACATGCCAACTTTGGTTTCGTTTGCTTGGTTAATTTCCGAGTAATGCAGAAATTTGTGTTTCATTTGTATGGCAGCCCCCCCTTAGAGAGGGGGGAGGGGTCTCAAAATATCACGAAAACCTTCCCCGGCCCCAAAAACCCCTACATACCAATTTTCATGTCGATCGGTTCAGTAGTTTCCGAGTCTATAAGAATCAGACAGACAGACAGACATCACTCCATTTTTATATATATAGATAGTGACTTTTAACACTTTTGGCTGGTTCGTAACTGACGAATTTCATGCCACCTCGACTGGTCGTTGGCAGCACCATTCCAGATAGCAGTGAAACGTTGTGGGTGTTAAGACATGGGTCGTTTAAGCAGCTTTGCATACTTGAAATATTCGAAAAATAATTAGACTACTTTTTGGAAAAAGCCTATTTTTTTCTTAATTTTTTACAAAAATTTATAACATAAAAACTATGATACCTACAAAATTCATGTCAAAGGATGAAATGTAGGAAATTGTTCAAATTTTCAAAAAAAAAAACCAAACATTTTTATATTCCAAAAACTATAAAAGATAGGAAGTTGATGTCTTCGACAAAAGTTTATATTATAACAAGATCTAAAACTTTGTCGAATGCATTATATCGCTATCTTGACTTTAAACAAAATTAAGAATTTTTTTTTTTTAAAGAAAATATGAAAAAGTTGTTGTTCGAAATACTTTTTCCCTGAAAAAGTTCCCGTCTTCCGATGTATAGACGACTTGTTGGAAATTGTAAGGGCTATTCATATGTATACTTTTGGGAATTTTAAAAAAAATACGTTTTTGAGAAAAATGAAATTTAATTTTTTAAATAAAATTTTTTGTCAGCAAAATTTTTTTTCCAAAAATTTTTCGGTATTTTTTGTAAAAAGTTTTTTTTCTACATTTCTACATTTCATCCTTTGACATGAATGTTGTAGGTATCATAGTTTTTAAGTTATGAATTTTTGTAAAAATTAAGAACAAAAATTTGGCTTTTTCCAAAAAGTAGTCTAATTTTTTTCGAGTATTTCAAGTATTTCAAGTTGCTTAAATGACCCATATCTTTACACCCACAACGTTTCACTGCTATCTGAGATGGTGCTGCCAACTCCTAAGACGAGTTGGCATGAAATTCATCAACTGTTGCTTCCATTTTGGAAGATGATTATGTGAATAAAATGGTTTTTCTGTTTTTTCCCAAACTATTCTTTCCTTTTTATTTGGCAGACTTATCTCACTTCTTAACTAGGCGAACCTAGCCAGAATTTTCACCTGCCCCCGGGCTTCTGAATGCCAAAGGGGGACTAGGCTCTGCGGAATGCACGTATCTGCATGCTCGTGCTGTTTTAGTCCTGACCGAGGAATTGTCGGACAATCGCGCAGGTGCTAAGGATGACCGACTTTTGGATGCCGGCCAATTCCTTCTCGATGTTCAACACCTTTAGCGCTTCCAGAAGTGTCTTCGGGATAATTCCAGTTCCAGAGAGAACGACTGGAACAATTCTTGGGACCTCCCTTAGCCCCCACAGTTCCTTGAGCTCCACGGCCAATGGTCGGTACTTGCAGATTTTGCGACCGTGGGTCTCCTCCAGATTCTGGTTCAGTGGAATAGCGACATCGATGATGGTGACTTTGCGGTCGCTCTTGTCGTAAACCATTATATCTGGGCGGTTGTGGTGGATCGAGAGGTCGGTCAGAACAGTGCGATCCCAGTACAGCTTGAAACGGTCATTTTCCAGGACAGGTGCAGGCAGGTACCGGTAGTTTGGTACGTTGTCTTCCAGTAGAGCACATTGGAGCGCCAGTTGTCGATGAACAATACGGGCCACGTTGTTGTGGCGCTCGGTGTAGGCTGCGTTGGCCAAAACGGGACAGCCTCCCATAATGTGCTCTATGTTTTCACCTGGTTGATGGCACATCCGGCAAATGTCATCAACGTCTTGATGCCAGACGTACCGCCTGCAGTTTCTCGTCGGCATTATCCTGTCCTGGATGGCTATCATGTCGGCTTCTACTACTGAAGAGAGTTCACCACGCGTTAGCCACAGATTAGATGCGGCCTTGTCGACGTGTGGCCGGTCCAGTTGATGGGGGTGGGCACCATGCACTGCCTTCTGCTTCCAAGCTGCAATCTTCTCCTCCACTGTCTGCAGATTGCAGTTGAGTTGGTACTCCGCTTGCGCCAAGTGCAGAGCGCTGTATCCTCTGTCGGCGGCGCAGACAGCCCGGTATAGCGCGTTTTGGTTGGCGCGTTCTGCGAAGTACTCGCGCAGTTGTCGTACCTGGGCAACACACAGTGCAGAAATGTCGACGATTCCAAGTCCCCCTTCTTTGCGTGGTAGTGAAACTCTCTCCAGTGCCGATTGAGGATGGTGCATTCCGGCCTCTTTGAATGCTTTCCTCATCCTCCTCTCAAGGTCCTCTAGGTTAGTTTTGCTCCATTTGACTACACCAAAACTGAAGGTCAGCAGGGGAACCGCGAATGTGTTGATCGCGCGTACCTTGTTCCCCGCGTTGAGGAAAGTCCTCAGGACACAGTTCACTCGACTCAAGAACTTGTCTCGCAGCTCCGTCTTGATGTCGGAGTGGCGAATCCCGGTGAGCTGTCGGAATCCAAGATATTTATAGGATTCGCCACGAATCATGTCTCTTATAAACTCGCCGTCATAGACCTCGTAGCCTCCGGATTCGGTAAGTTGTCCTTTCAGCAGGTGGGCACAGCGACACTTGTCGAGGCCGAACTCCATACAGATGTCCCTGCTTATGTCTTCGACAACCCGGATAGCTACACCTAGACGCTGACGTGAATCAGCGTAGACCTTGAGATCGTCCATGTAAAAAGTATGGGTCACTTCTTCGTGGGCGCCGTCGCCATACCTTATTTTATAGCCATGACCGTTTCTATTGAGCGTCCTACTGAGGGGGTTCAGTGCCAGACAAAACCAAAGCGGGCTGAAAGAGTCGCCTTGGAATATCCCCCTCTTTATCTGCAGCGTTCTAGACTGCAACACATTTTCCCCATCACTGAGGTGCAGAGACGTACTCCACTGCCTCATCGCATGCTGCAGGAACCTAACGACGACGGGATCAATTTTGTAGAGCTCCAATACCCGGACGAGAAACGAGTGAGGTATGGAGTCATAAGCCTTCCTGTAATCGATGTAGGCCATACTTAGGTTCCGCTGGTTATATACCGCCTGGCCGACTATGGCTGCGTCGATGATGGCCTGGTCTTTGCAGCCATGCGTATTTTTCCTGCATCCTTTCTGCTCTTCTGCGATGATGTGATGCTGTTCGCAGTGAGCAGAAACTTTGGCGGTAATTATGCTGCTCAGTATTTTGTACAGACTCGATAGGCACGTTATCGGTCTGTACTTTGATGGGTTCAATGTGTTGCTGTCTTTCGGGAGGAGGAAGGTGACGCCACGGGTGGCGAATTCAGGAAGGTTGTGTGGGTCACGTAGCACCTTGTTGAAGCACTCAGCTATCTTTGGATGTGCGACGGTCAGCTTCTTGTGCCAAAAGTTCTGGACACCATCGGGGCCCGGTGCTGCCCAGTTCCTCAGGTACCGCGAGGCTTCGCGGACATCGTTCTCTCCGACGATGATAGCTGGCATCTCTCCAATTTCACCACAACTCTCCTCCTCCCGTCTTAACCACATTTGCCCGTCGCGATGTTGTACTGGGGTCTCCCAAATACCAGCCCAGAAGTTCGTCACATCGCTAATATCTGGCAAACCTTCGCGGTAGTCGGGCTTCTCGTCGCTAATGTGGTCGTAGAACGCCTTTTCGTTATCTCTGAACATCCGATTTTGTTCCTGGCGCTTTGCAGAGTCAGAGTAACGTTTCAGCCGTTTAGTTAGGACGCTCAATTGCTGTACCAGTGTGTCGAGTTTTTCCGTCAGCTGGTGAGCTCCCAGCTGGCGAAGTTCAGTAGGCCGCACGATCACAGCAACTTGGCGACATAATTTCGCCGATCTGCTGCCTCTTTTGTACGCCATCAGTCTTCCAATTGCGGCGCGCTTGTTTAGGATCCGTTGCTCCAATCTCCTTCGCCATGGAGGCTCACGCCTTTCACGGAGATGTTGGAGCAGTCCGCCTCTTGGCCTAATACGGTATCCTAAACTTTTGGCGGTCGCCACAGCAGCACAGTAAACTTTCAGTTGCAGCTCCTCCATGTTCTCAGCATCAACCAAGTGCAGCGGAAGAACGTGCTCGTTCATGAGCTTTACTGCACTTGTCAGCCTGCGGGAATGCTGCAACTTCGGGATCCTGGGGCGCGACAAAGGGTCCGTGTCGCGGAACTGTGAGATCGCCTCGTCGTAATGGAAGACCAGATCGCGTAGTAGTTGTTGATCTGGCTGTGGATCTTCCGGCTCAGGGGGTTGTTGTACTGTGGCCTCCACTGGTGCTGATTCGCGTGCCCCACTCGCGAATGAATTGCTCAGCCGTACTGAACTTCGTCTCGACACATCGCTTGCTCTGCTTGTTCTGGAGCTTAGTTCTCTCTGCACCTGCTGCTTGATCTCGTCGACTTGCGTTTGGGAGAGCATATTGTTGCGTACAATCGCTCTACGCCTCGCGTTCATCGCGTTTTGGTCAAGCCTCCCGACGAACTCTGGATACGCTTCCTCGAACATTGCGAGTATTCGAGGGCGACCGCTCATGTCCGTCTCCAAAGCAGTGCAGATGTAATAGGCGCGGATCACGAATTCATTCATTTCATGTGTCCACATGATCCGTCGCCTAGTAGTACCCACAAGTGTGGACGACTGTCGTCTGACAGTCGCAACACGCCTCGTAGGCGCAGCGTTTCGTTGGTGATGTCGATGGCTGCTGTTTCCGTGTGGCGGTAGCTCTTCGGGTTGAACCCGGCTGGTGGCCCGCTCTTGCACATCGCCCTCCAGCCGCTGGCCGCTCGCTCTTACGCCCGTTCCAGGACCAGCTCCAGTTCGGGGACCCTCCTCGGGCGATCGCATTCTGAGTATTCTTCGTGAACGTAGCTCCATTTTCTGGGTGTATCTCCTTTGCCCGGGAGACAGCGGGTTGGCAAGGCCTCCATGACCCGGGAGGCCTTCCCCGGGAGAGATATAGCGCTCTGACTCGCTCGCACCCCCTCACTTAGCCACTTTCGACACCCGTTCTCGGAGCCAAGACCAGGTGTGTGTTTCCAGTTCACGCCCGATCTAAAAATGTCGTCATATGATCTTCGTGGAGGCGTGAGATAGGAACATTTGAGACCAACAGGTAGGCTCCTACCCTAGTGTTGATCCCCATTTGAGAACCTTTCCTTTATTTTCTTCGTTTTCTTTTGTTTTGTTTTTTTAATTTAATGTTTTGAAATTTTTCAAATTTTCCTGTTTTTTTTCCAAAATATGATTTTTTTTGTTTAGTTTAGTTTTTTGCTGAACTCTGTTCTCTATTTTCATTATCTCCCAAACATGTTTTTGTAGTAATATAATATATATTACTACAATAATATTTTAATTTTTTTTTTATTTCATGACTTTTCTATTTTTCCCTAAATTTGTTTTTTTGATCATAGTTAGAATGATCCGATATAATTTTTTTTCTGAATGTTTTATTTTTTTTATTGAATTTTGGTTTATCTCTTTTTTTTCCATAACTTTTTGCCAATTTGCTTTTTAATGTTCTTTATTTTATATTTTTTCAGTTTTTGAACTTTTTTATTTTTTCTTCCAGAATTCTCTCCTTCTTGATGTTTTTTTAGATTTAGAACTGTTCTGATTTTTTTCCTTTTTCGAATTCCATTCATTTATATAGGGGAGAGGGGGGCACATTCGGACACTTTTTTTCCTTGATTTTTAATATTTTTTGTAAACTTAAAAAAAATCCTGAATTCACCCTGGTTGTCATTTGGACACCAATGTATCATATGAGCGTATTAAAGGTGTGCGTTGATGCGATTACAAATGGTTTATTCGAATTTTTGAAAATTGCCTTTTTATCCGAATGTGCCCCATGTGTGGGGCAGTTTCGGACAGTAGTGAGGAAGTTTCGTTTCCTCTTATTTCCAGCATATTCTGCATTTTTCTGTTTATCAGTATTTTTCTGAAAGGAAACTTGGTGGATCACACCATTGAGGATAATGGCGGTTCCTTCGGCTGAAGGAGGCCTGGGTTGATAACTCAGATTTACGGGAACACTCTTTGGATTTATACACTTGGGAAAATTAAACACTTTGGAGTACTTCTACACACGGATTTATTACGCGATGTTCTTCGGTAAATGGTTGGAATTGAAATGGAAAATAAACGTTTTGGCTATGGATATATTCGTATGCTATTTGCTTGTATGCGTTCTGTTCCTGTTCGGCATCGGGATATGCTGTTGTCGTAGTGTCGCACACCACACATTGCATTTTGAATGGGGGGGAGTGATTTGGATAGGAAAAAGGATAGGACACAAACTTCGCGCTTTGGTCGCGAACAAAACTGCTTACTATGAGAGTCAGTAATAATGCGTGATTTTGCTTTCTTCCGTTTTCGAGTGGCGATTTTCCGCGGTGAAGTTTTTGGAAAAGGTTCAACATTTTCCGGGGACAAAGTTGCCAAAGTAAAATCTATCTGTGCTGTAGACGCAATGTTTTGCAGCATTGTTGTATTACCCGATGAGTCAGTTGCTACCTCCGCTCCAGTATGTGAAATCATTTGAGCATTCAAAATCTTTGTCCGAAAAAACCTTTCTTGAGAATGGATAGCCTGTCATTTTGAATCCAGCTAGGATATTACTCAGATTGAAAGAAGCATTATAAGCCGATACAACTATACCTGAAAGGTCGTGTATAGAAATAGTTTTTCCAGGATGTTTGAGTAACCAATCGTTCTGGAAAACAGAGAGCTTTTGCTTCAAAGGGACCATAACTGAAACATTCAGCAGTTGTAATCAATTTGTGACATATGGTGTAAAAGATACATGAATTTTGCAATTTTCTATTTTTTTAATTGTTTCCAAAGTGCAATGATGTTTTGATTGAATTTCGATTTTTTGAAATTGATTCGTTTACGTTGCTTTTTGCTACCTTTTTCAAATGTTCCAGAACTTTGAGAAACAGTTTTCCCGTTATGCAATCGTTAGTTGGGAAATTAGCAAAGACAATGAACCCAGTTGGACCACCTGAGAGCTAGAATCATTAAAACGTTCTATTCGAAACTAGTTCGATAGCTCTTTCCATCTCATCTTCGTTGATGCTGGCTGTAGCGGTTTTATTTTTGTAGTTTCGAATCATCATTAGGTCTGAGAATCAGACGAAATTGATGTTTGTTAGTAAACAACAATCAGATACAAGATTTATGAGGTATTGAACAGTGTCCGAATGTGCCCCACCACCATCCGAAGACAAATCATAATTTTATTTAATAAACCTTTATTTCCCCGTTGTACGTTTTTTTCATTTCATATTAGTTACTAACTAAGGTGGTGTACTTAAAATTCTAAATCAAACAAAGCTCAAGTTTCAAAACCAGCTCAAAAGTTTCAAGACGTGTATGAAAAAGGGCACTGTGTTATTTTCGTAATTAATAAACGATCAGGAGATGTCAAACCATATGACAGCTGTTGGTGTAATGGCTGTTAACTTACTTATATTTTTAATTTGGTTGAAAATTGTACCACTTAATTTTTACAAGCTTTGTCCGAAGCTGCCCCCGTCCGAAACTGCCCCCCTTTCCCCTATATATAATTTTTACTTCTGAGTTTCTTCCCTGATTTTTTTTTTCTAATAAAATGGTGAAAAAATAATATTTACTGAATTTCTATAACGAATTTATCATTTTCCTTTTTTTTTATTCGTTTTATAAATTTTCTTTTGTTTAGTTTTTGTGGAAGTGGATGTGAAGATATTTTTTAAATTTTTTTTCTAATTCTAATGTTTTTTTTTTCAAAATTTCATTAAATTTCCTATTTTTATTTATCTGTTTTTTTTTGCTGAATTCACTTATTATTTCCTAGACTTGTTTTTGTAGAATAGTTTTTTTCATATTCGATAACTTCTAGCTATTTTGAAGGTGAGCTGATTTATTATGAAAACACATAAAAACTATCGTCCCCATTGTTAAGAAAATGGAACAATACCATTTTCCCATCCTTATCTTGATGCCAATGTCCTCTCACCGAAAGAGATTTGCAATACAAGGAAAAGATGGTTATCGTTCAGTGCCGATGGTGAGTGCTTTCAAAATTTTCAAACGAAGTTCCCAAGCTTCTTTATTAATGTTTGTGGCCTGATGTGATCCTGGTGAACCATATCTTTGCACGTGTTCAACTGTTTCAATATCGGGACCACCAACACCATTCACACTTTTAGTCTCCTGACATGGGTTTTCGCTTTATCAATAAAAAAAAAACTATAAAACGTACCGAGTTTTGTTTTTGTTGGCTTCCATTATTAACACACCAATAGAATAAAAATAATAAAAAAATAATAGATTTTTTTTTGTGAGAAATGCATACTTTCTACACTTTACGAGATGTGCATCACCATCAAATGGAAAATAATTGATTTCATTTCCCCAACCTCAAACTTGGAATCACGAGGCATTGATCGAAATTATACAATTTGCCATAGTTCAAATTCAAGAAAAAACATGCGCTGTCAAAGGGCATCTACAACTTGAGAAGTTTCCGTGCATTATTCGAAACATATTTGTAGGAGATTACAAACAAATTATTAAAAACAACAGTGACCGCAAAATGACGCAGTCGAAAACGGCAACAGGTGCAGTAAAACCTGTTTTTGTGCGGTTTTTTTTTGCGCAAATTTTTTCGCGCTAAAAAAACGAGCCACTGAACTATCGAAAGAATTGTACAGCTTTTTCTCTAATACAGAATATAATACATACTGGAATACGATCCCTGAAATAGAATATGTATCACAACCAATTCACTCGATTCCACAAGATCGCCAAGGCTTGATGGCTTTTCGATCACTGTTCCGAAAATAATATCTCAGTATTAATTCGAATATTCTTGTTAAGGGACTTTTATATCGGATTACCTTAAGATTCCCTGCCTAGTTATTATTTTTAAAGAAAATCTTCAATATTTCAAATACTGTAGATCTATCTCAATTATATCGGTAACGCATTTAAAAACATCTTCGCTAGTTGATTTACCGTTTTGCAAAAACTCTTCATGACATTGAATTACGATATTTTTCTTAGATGAAGTTATTTATAACCTATGATTTCGGGATCTTATTTTTATGGTCGTTTGGTTCTTTACCACAGACAACAATAAGAGATAATAAACACCTGTAAATTTGCAAACAGATGGATTTATATTGAATTTTAATCTGAAAGTAACATTTTTTTTTATTCTTTATTTTTGAGATTTTCAACCTCCTGGGCTGGTTCGTCTCAGCGAAAGTAACATAACAAAACATATCAATTTGTCTTTCATTATTCAATGCTCACTCTTTATTCAGTGGAAATATGGAAATAAAATTAACAACTATGTACTGCGCGAATAAAATTTTATCAAATTGATTGGTCAAAATATCATGAAACACTATGTTCATTTGTTTGCAAACCTAGGAATTAATCCTCTCATAGTCTTCGAGTGCAACAAACGTAAGTCGATGTAAGAGCAAAATATGACGTCTAATTCCAATACGTCCATGTTCAAAATTTGTACAATTTGTCTGCGTACGGAATCAGAAGAGCACAATGAATAAACCCCCTTTCTCAGTGTCGGACTATGCAATATTCCTACGCCTTTCAGCCATTTGTTCAACCCATCCGGAGATGTTTATTCAGACCCAGCTTAAGGTTGACTGTTTGTTTCCCTCCGAACATTATTGACGATACTTCCTAACCCAATGGCTTATCACCTCCCGCACCTCACTTCGTGCACTGCCTCCTGCTTCCAAGTCCAGACGCCAGAGTGGAAACCAAGACACAGACCCATAAACGAAAAAGCTGTAATTCAATATTTGCTTCGCCAACAGGAATATAAACACAAAGTAAAAAACGAACACCAACAATAACAACAGTATTATTACCAAGGGAAGCGGGAATGTAAGCAAAAGCCTTTTGCTCCCTTCCCACTCCCCGTAACCGTTTTTGTTGTGACTGTAAATCATATTTATTCGGCCATACTCACGTATCCTGCATCTTCGTCTGGTGGCACAAAGATGATCGCACGTTTCGAGCCAACAGCACAATAAACTGTGTATATTTTAACTCATTCATATTTTTTTTCTTCCGTTTCTCCTCCCCCAGAATGCCTGCCGAAGGCTCACTCGACGACCATGGCATCACGACAATGTCACGTTCGTCTCGGATCGACCAGTTCCTAGCGGGTGGAAATCCTCCCTCGTCTCCAACGATTCGCGGTTCCTCCAGCGGAGGTGCCTCTGGCTCCTCGTCTGCCAGCGGGAGTGGCGGCGGTCGGACTCCATCCTCCTCGGGCAGTGGGTACGATGGTCAGCTGGGGGGATATCAGCCGCACATGATGAATCCCGCAGCGCAACATCACGGCCGGGAGAGTTCGGCCTTCGTACCGGTGCTACCGTCCCGGTCACTCAGACCAAGTCTCTATCCGGGCATGCTGGATGGACCGGACGGGATGTCCAAGGAGGGAGTCCCCAAGAGAGGCTCCAGCTACGAGCTGATGGCAATGATGGCGGACAAACGGAAAGAACTTGCACTCAGGGAAGCGGCCGCGGCGATGTTACTGCCCAGACACGGCGGACAGCCGGTGCAATCTCCCGGAGGAATATATCCACCACCAGGGGCGTTTCTTGGTGGACCTGGTCCATCTCCCACATCGGCCGGAACGTTTACATTCCCTCCCGGCGGTGTTGGCCTGTATCCCCCGGGAGTTCCCCCCGGAATGCACGCGGGTCTTGATCGACGATTGCTACGAGCGCCTGGCCGCGCCTCTCGGCCGAAGAAACAATTCATCTGCAAGTTCTGCAGCCGCCAGTTCACCAAGTCCTACAATCTGCTAATCCACGAGCGAACGCACACCGACGAGCGGCCATATTCATGTGATATTTGTGGGAAAGCCTTCCGGCGGCAAGACCATCTACGAGACCACAGGTAATTAGTCAACCCCGAAAAAAAAATCATTGCGGTTTTTCAACCTTATTTAGACCCCTGCTGAAAACTTTAAAATTACAACAGTCTCACCACTCCCCTCCTGAGAGGCCCCACGCTTGGTTTGGGGAAAATAAAAAGTGGACTTCAGAGAGGTTCCCAACCACAGTCCGCCATAGACGAACCACGTCATAAAAGTGTACCCCATTGCTATTTAGTTATAATTCCTGATTTATACTTCATTTTCAATTTTCTACACACCACCGTTTGTGGTGGAGTCGGCTCCAACCTTTCAGTTCATCGGTTTCGCTCGCATCATTCAACACCGCCTGTTTTTGGGAGCATCGTGTCCAGTCACGTACCTTATCTCTCAAGCTGTGCGATCGTTCCGCCCGCTTTCGTAGCGGTGTGCCAAACGGGGAGGCATCGATCAATCTTGGGTTTTGTTATGATTTTGTGGTGTATTCGGCGTTCCCCCCTGCTCGGCCCCAGTGGATCAGCTTAAGAAAAAAAAACGCTGTCCTTCTAGTTGGATCGCTCTCTCTCCACCCCTTCACACCCCCTAATCCTGACCAGAATCAATCAACTTCTCCACAAAGAGATCTATTCATTCCATTTTTCTCCCGCTGTTGCCGATTTAGCACGCACGCAAGAGCTTTAATCAGCCGCCCGATCTGGATCTATCAATCTGGATCGAAATTCTTTCCGCACAGAACCCGTGGATCGAAATAGCTGGCTGGATGGGGCCATTGTTCGACACGGATATTCCCTTTCCTCCCATTAATTACGGCTTGCCGATACAACAAGTCCGCTCCTCCGCTCGCCACCCCCTTCTGTGCGCGCCTTAGGTTAACATTGACGGTGTGTCTTCCGCAGATAATTGCTAGCCATGGCACGTCATCTCATCCTGGGTCTCGGTGAGACGAGGTGGATGTGGACGGAGCAGGTTTACATTGGATGATGAACTTGGTTCATTTACTGTGGTGGTTGGAGAGGGTGGTGGTAGTGACACACATCATCTAGCCGTGTTCCCACGATAAGCTCCTTCTTCTGGTTAACTTCGTGCCACCCTTTTTTTCGGTGAAGAATTCATTATGTAGAGCTGCACTTTAATTGGAGTAATGTTGAACCGACGGATGATGGCGTGTGCTCATGTAAGTGTCTTTTCGATTACACTGCGTGAGACGTGAGCCAGGGTTCCAACGTTCGTTGTTTGCCGTGGAAGATTGTTTGATGTGATTTCACTTCTGCACGGGTTTTCTATCCTCTTCCGACAGAACGGGTGTTTCTGGTACAACAGCATAACGGAAAGTATGCTGTAATTTACATTCCCTACGCTTACATCGAACCCAAATTCTCCACTCGAACCTCAGTTAACATAAGTGACAAAAGTTCTGTCAGTCGTTTGAAAATTCATAACTCGACAGACAGAATGACATAAAAAGTTAATATCTTCACTGAAGGTTGGTAGGTTTGCTGTTAGCTACGTTGTTAAACCATTTTTGGAGTTTCTTGCATCGTTTCAATTGTATTTGCCTCAATAAGTGGCAATAAATAGCACACATCGCATACACATTGTGTCTAATATACCCTATGATCAGAAAGTACAGGGCATTTAAAAAATACAAAATAGAGTTAAATTTCAGGCAAATTTATTTTATCTCCTTCAAAATATGATCCATCAGAAAGCAACACACATGTGCCAACGCTTGACCTACTCATCAATGCATCACTGGTATGCCGACGAAGGGATGGCCTTTAGTTCCCTCGTCGTATTCTCTTTGATCTACTGAATCGACTGAAATCTCAAAGTGGCAATTTCAACTTGGGAAACAAAAAAAATCTCATGGGGCCATATCAGGTGAATACGGTGCTTGCTCGAGGGATTTTTTTTAAGTTTGGTCTAATAATTCAGTACAATCCGGGCTTGGTGCGATGGTGCGTTATCATCATGCAAAATCCTAGAATTGTCGGCAGAAACTAAGTCGTACCAACATAAGGGGTAAAAACGGTTCCCGCATGCACGGTATGTTTAAATAAATAATTCCCGGTACTTTCTGATCATAGTGTATACCGGAATTTTGTAATTTGAAATCTTCACGCTAAACATTTTTCAATTGTTTTTAAGTTGGTTCTACTGTCAGTGGTCTTAAAGACAGTTTTGAAAACGATCTGCCATTTAGTTTGTTTATAGCATCATTAAAAACAAGTTAACTTTTTTGCCCGGTGATTTTTGATATGAATAAATCTATTTGTCAAAGATATTTTTTCCAATTCATTTATTTGTAAGGCTCAATCGCATAAGCTTTGCGAAGCCACTAATCCATGGTTTGCTTATACAAAGTTTCAACTAATTGCTATGTTTGGTAGTATTCGACCGAATACTCGCGGTTTACTCGAGGTTAAAAGGGCAACAATTTTTGTGGGACAGGAGAGGCTAGGGATTAGGATAAGGGGTACCGTTGTCTCAACCGAGGGTTTCCGCACGCACTGTAGCATTGTGCGTAATGACCAGGGATAGCATCTGGTGTTCGACGAGCTGTCGAGGGTGGGCGACGGTGAGATGAGGGGACAATACAAACAAACTAATAACGGAAAAGAAAAACACAAAAGCATTAAATACATATCCTATACCGTTTCACAAACATATAGATCAACTGCATATAGCAGATGGCGCGAGTTCCCAACATTCAAATTGCAGCGAATTTCAGCCTACCTTGTATTGATAACCTACTGTTCAAGCGAGAGTCGATAAATATGAAACAACACTATCAATTAATACCAATGGAATGAACCTCAACATCAGCTTGACGTGAAGTTCATTTGCTTCTTCATATTCGTCATGATATTCGAAACGACGAAATGACGAGAATGAAGAAGCGTGTTAGTGAAAATCAAAGTATAAAATTCAACGTCATCCAGTTGGTAAAGAAATCGATTAATTGTAAAGGATGGCCATTCATCACACAACATTCTTGTTTTCCAATTATATGGGCAATGTGTTTAATCTTGTTTTGATTTAAGGTTCAATGATGCTGGCTCTAAATGACAAGCAATAATATAAAACCCATCGCTAAACGTCGCTCAACCGCACAACAGTTAACGCTCAACGAAACTAATGTTGCCTTTTCCAGGAATCCGGTCCTTCCTTTTTTCTAAATATGGAAATCTAACACGTTTTCGATAAAAATTCGTTGCAAGCGAAGAAGTTCGACTTAACGTTCGTGATAATCACCTGAAATTATTGACAGTAATTAAAGAGCCTGAAAGCAGGTTTTTCGAAATTCATTCATGCTGTTTTCGTTTAATACTCAATACTGTTATACTCATTATGACAGACATGGTGTTGAGTTTCAACAGAAGGAAATTCATCCAACACTGGGAGGAAGTTAATTTCTTCATTCGTGAATAAATTTTGATAATTTGCGGCACTGGTCTGCAGGCTTGTTGGAGATCCTCCCCAATGCGAAGTCGATTGCTGCCAGCTCAGCAACATAAACGGAACAAGGTTTCTGCAGTTTACGGAAGGCGCTCGAATTTTCATTGAAAACACCGAAACCAGTGGATCCATTTTGCGAGACCCACCAGTGAAGTATCTTTTCATGCAACTGACTTTTTCGTACTTTCGGTTAAAAATATGGGGAATGAAAGTTGGTCGAACCTGATCGTAAATTCCAAGTATTGCTTGTTTCATCGACAGATTGTATTTAATTGAGGAACTGCGGATGGAGAAGTGAGCACGGTCTGGAGTAAACGATGGAAGACAAATATCTGATGAAATATAGTGATGATAAATTCTCATAAACCGAGATTGTATATTTAGATAAAGAATTTTTTCAAAGTTTACAAATCACAAGTGTGTTCGTGAGTCCGCATTCCACCAGTATTCTGAGAGAAAGCTTCCAGAATCGGTTCTGCAGAGGAGTTACTCCTGCCAGAACCTCGGGGCTCATGTTACGCGTTGAGTGCATACAGCCGAGAGCTATACGCAGACAAATTCGTTCCAATTTTAGAAGGTGACTTTTAGTTGCTGAGAGAAAGCAGAAAGAGCCATACTCCAGAATAGATAGAATAGTTGTTTTATAAAGCGCTATGAGATCTTCCGGATGAACTCCCCACCACGTAGCGCAAATCGAACGAAGAAAGTTGACCCTTTTTTGGCATTTTTGCTCCAAATACGTAATGTGGGTATTCTAAGTGCATTTTGTATCAAACCAGACAACAAGGTATTTGAACGTCAATGATTGGGTAAAGTTTCTTCCCAAAAGCTTAAGTTGCAATTAGGCTGGGGATCGCTTTCGAGTAAACACCACCAGTTTAGATTTCTGCGGCGAAAATTCGATCCCTAAGTTCCTTGCCCAAGAAGACATGTTATCTAGGGAATTTTGCAATAGTCAATTTAAAAACTAATCTCAGCTTCCGGTTTTCAGAATTTGGAAAGCCTCACTGTCGTCCGATCGCTGGATGACTGATGAATCGTAAATGTTGTGATCTGAAATCGCAAATTGATTGTTTATACTCAATAAATGTAAAACGGGTGGAGCTTAAATTGCAATATTGCGAGCGATCGTTTCATGTAGGCCGGATTCGCAGAGCAAATGGGCCAAACAAATGTATGTATAGGAACATAGGAATATTTCCATTTTTCTGCAATTTAAAACAATTACGAAATAGGGAATCGTAATGTAGAGCATATCAAACAAATCATAGAAAATTTCCGATTCGATTGATATACAGATTATCAGAATATGGTCGCAGCAGAAATAGTTATTAATGTAAAAACTTTCATTTCTCAAAAATGTACCCTGTTTCCTTCATTGACGCCATTACTGAGCGATTAGTCCTACGCCGAAAATAGGTAATGTTTTCTTAGGTTTTCGCGATTATTACACATACGAGGGTCACTATTTATATTTCGGGAATTGGCAACACTGATGTCATGTGAGTCCATCTGACGGTTCCATCGTAAAGTTTAACATTTTTGACGATATACGTACTCAGAACATTTTGTCATACGGACGCTATTTGTTTATTTTATATTTAGTTGAAAGTTTGGTCTCGGCAAAAAAATGGAACTGAATCGTGAACATTTTCGTGCGATGATTTTTCACGACTTTCGACGTGGATTATCACAACAAGAGTGCGTCAATCAACTTAATTTGACTTTTGGCGATGAAGCTCCATCAAGAACCACTGTGTATCGCTGGTATGTGCTCCCGTGGCCGAGTGGTTAGCGTCATAACTAACATGCCGGGTGTTCGGGTTCGATTCCCGTTCTGGTCGGGGGAATTTTTCGTCAAAGAAATTTCCTCCGACTTGCACTGTGATCACGCGTATTCTAGAGCTTGCCACTCAGAATGCATTCAAGGCGTGTTATTTGGCATAGAAATCTCAACTAAGTACTAATAAAATGACGCAAGTAATACTACGTTGAGACGGCGAAGTTCCTCTAGGAACGTTAGTGCCATTGAAGAAGAAGAAGAAGAAGTATCGCTGGTATAGTGAATTCAATCGTGGTCGTAGTTCGCTGTCCGACGAGTTTCGTGAAGGTCGTCCAAAATCGACTGTAGTGCCAGAAAACATCGATTCTTTGCACGAAATGATTAAGCAAGATCGTCATGTAACCAATTGTGAGATTGAGGCATCCCTAAGCATTAGTTCCACCATCATATATGCGATTTTACATGAACACTTAGTTGTGCGAAAATTATGTTCACGTTGGATCCCACATAATTTGACAATCGCTCAAAAAAAAAGGCTCGTGTCGATAATATATGCTTTGAAAATTGGTTTAAGCGCATGCAAAAGTGTATCGATCATCGTGGCGAGTACTTTGAAAAACAATAAAAATATATTCGCAGCTTAACTATTTGTTTTTGTTCCTATTCCCGGAATATAAATAGTGACCCTCGTACAAAATGGTGAAAAATAAAGTAACACCAGGTGGGCTAACCAGAAGAGACCCGCAGGCCGCTGGTTGAGGATCTACTGTATGATTAGGGAAAAAGGGGGAACCACCTAAGCAAATCGCCTAATATTTCCAAACCAATACGGTCTGAATAAAAAATGTCACATTGTATACTAAGCTACACTTGTTTTCTCTCAATCAATAATGTTTAATCATTATATCAAGCTTTAAACTACCAAATATATCATTAAATAAAAGAGATGATTTTTGATTTTTTAAATTTGATGTGGGATGATTTGGACCATCTGTGGGGTGATTGGGTCCAGTGTGTGTTTGATCGGAAAAAACATAAAACATGTTTATGTAAAGTATTTTGGAATAATGTTACAATCAGTAACAGTGTTCTGGGATCGATACCTGGTGTCTTGGCCATATTCCAGACCGAAAAATTGGATTGAGACCATCTCGAATTCTGCATGTTTTTTTTTTCACTGTTGTTCGAGCATTTTCAAACAGTTTCGATGCTTGGTCAAAGAAAGTCCGTTCTTGATGGCCTGCGTTGCTCTTTCAAGCTCCTCCTTCTTCCAACGTTGTCTGCCCATCCTCTTTTTTGTAATTCAGCGGCATCTGAAATCAAATAGACCAAAGAAAAACCTCAAATCTGTAGGACCAATTCACCCCACAGAAACGTGTCCATGTCACCCCACACAACATGAAAAAATTAAAATGCAATTAATTTCATTTAGTGTTATCAAACTTACAGTTTCGCTGCATCAAATTGTTGTTCTTCTGTAGGCGAACAGAACTTTACTGCACAATACACAAAAAGTTTATTTAAACAGCGGGAAAAACCTTAAAACAAAACCACGATCGGCTTGCTGTGTTCATGCTACCATTTCCTTCCACCTGCCGAATTTTACCAAAGTTTTTTTTTACATTAGTTACATACGGTTCATTAATGAAAGAAGATGGCATTATAGAAAAATCCAAGTTGAACCGTACTTTTTGAGATGATGAGGTGGTCCAAATCACCCCGTGTTACCCTATATTGATGTTTGCATCATGAACAGCGAACATACATAACCTCTCTTTTTTCTCTCTACGTAGGCACTTTTCCTTTCAGAGTTTTGTAAACTTTTCGTTCATAAAACTTGAAATGATGAAAACAAATAAGTGGTCTTATAATAGACAATGTATTCATTGACATCGCGCGCGGACACACCTACACACATATATAAAAACCATGCATTACATTCTTATCATCAATCCAAACACATCTTCTTCGATGACATTAATATTCCTAGAGGAACTTCGCCGTCTAAATCTAAATCTAAATCTAAATTACTTGCGCTTTTTTCTTTAGTTTTTAGTTGAGATTTTTATGTCAAATAACCCGCTTTGAATGTATTCTAAGCAGCAAGCTCTAGGATACGCGTATCCACAGTGCAAGTCGGAGATTTTTTTTTCGAGAAAAATCTCCCGTTCTGGCCGGGAATCGAAATCAAACCAAACACATCTTAGTTATAAATTGATATCGTCTCATGTGGCAGATGAGAGGTAAAATATAGTTTGGCTCATAGAAATTAAAATAGAGTGTATAACTTCAATCAATATTATTTTCATTTTTCATCGAAAACTCTTTTTCAGAAGCTTTCAAAATTTGGGGGATTATAAACCTTGAACAACATCAATTTTCCAATCTGGATCACTATCTCTGCGGAAATGATGGTGTTTGAACAAAGTGGAAACTTGAAGCACACACCAAACTCTTCTTTTGAAAATTAAAGTAAGTGCTCTGGAAGAAAAACTTTCAACCGCATCTTTTCGTCGCCGTCTGCCGATGAATATTTCTCTACCGCACGCACAGCCCAGCCCCCGGAGGTAAGCGCAAGTTCCTCGCGTTGTTCAAAGATTTCTTATCTTGCTCAAAGAATCGATATGCGGTGCTTTCAAACATCTCTCGCATTCGTCCCCTTCGAGCTACACACACACACACACACCAGACACAATCACCCCTCTCACCGCTTTTTCGCTAACGGAAAGTCGGTTAATGGCACCCCGAAGAATACCTTGCCTGGCAGTGGCGCATCCAATCCAAAGACGAGACCTCTGAAAAAGCAGCAAGCATCTGCATGTCTGCAGAGTGCCTCCGGGAGGTTGTTGTCAGTGAAACTGGTTCCTGGCTCGCATGTGTGTTGTTGTGTTATTACCGGAGCGCAAAATCTCGGAAGATGCACTTTGAATGGGCGCCGAGGCACACATGATGAAGTATCATTATTGTATTGCGCCCCGTTGTAAGATGAAGTACGTTGTAATTCCCAACGAATTTGGTGCAATTATTTTATAACTCAGCCCGAAATTTTCGCTGCGGTCTGGGTGTGACACGTGTTGTTGCTGGAACTAATTGCAACCTTGACAAGGGAAACACTTGCGTAAAAAGTCAGTCACAAAGTTCCTTCCACCAGCGATGAACGACAAGCTTTTTGATGAAGAGCTGCCACGTACTTTCCCGACTCAGGGAGCAACAATGTTGGTTTTATGCACTTTCCATAGTTCGTGCTGCCAGTGCAAAGTTGCATTGCAAGTCGCTCTGGGATGGGTTCCAACAAAGTTTGCCCTTGAAGTCGGAAAGTTCCACTTCCGCGTATTGCAACAAAATTTGAAATTAAAGATCTTCCGCTCTTACGTTCGATTATGTTTTTCCCGAGGTTCCATTCGAAGGGATGGTGAGAGTGTAAAGGGCAAACTTTTCCCAGACTCCCCGTTCCTGTGGCAAGACTTCTGCCAAATTCTGAACATGTAACATCGCAGAAGCTAGGGCTCATATCAACGGAGAGGTAAAAACTGGGCTCAGAAGGGAACGAATGGAACTACGACACCACGGAACAAAAGTGGAGGAGAAAATTTATTGCCAGTTTCGACAAATTTGCGATCATCAGTGGTATTAAATATTAATAGAGCACAAATTCACGGCACTTCGTTTGAAATTCATTGACTGTCTGTGTGAGTGCGCCAGGGAAGTAAATTCGTATGATTTGTAACATTTGGATTCGTACGGAATCAGCGAAAGCAGAGGGGGGGGGGGCAGTGTTTTCGAATCTTTGCATCTTTGAAAGCTTTCAAAATAGATTAAATTGTGATGAATCAAGGGAATCTGTGAGTGCCTTTTTGCTATCACCTATCCAACATCTGAGTAACGCTAATGGACGTTTCGGATTTGTGCTGGCTCATCTTTAAAGTGCTTCGAGTCCACCTTGTCACCTTGCTTTTGATATTGTGTTAGCCCTTAATTATTTGTTCGCCACGGTCCCAGGTAAGACCTACCGCTCTATCGGTTAAAGACAACAAGCAACCGGCATCTATTCCCTTCCAGAACGGGAAGCAAGAGCGATGCCAAATTTCATTAGCCTTTCTTCTCGAACATGCAAATTTATTCTGCAGAAAAACCGAAGGAAACGAACAAAACTGTAGTCGTTATCATCATCGTCTCGTCTTTGGTCCTCTTGCGGACGGATTCCGGGTATTGCAGATGTTGGCAGGCAGGCAGGCAGATAAGTGGGGTGTGAAATTCGTCTTCCATTGCCGCCGCCGCCACTGCTGTTGCTCCTGACGAGTTGCCCGGTGCCATTAAAATTCAGCACAGATCATTAAAAAGTAATCACGTTCAAGGAGTTTGTTTCCTTATGTGTGAGATACATCCCAGAAGTTGTTTTCCTTCTCCTATCCTCATCGCACACATGTGTGTGACCTTTGCAAGAATCGAAAAAGTTCATTATTGACTTAGGCGGAATTAGCATACTTTTGACGGGCTGAAGCTGCGGAAAACCCCCGCTCCGACGAAACGTTTTTCGGGATAAAAGGAAACAAGTACGTGTAAATTTGAATAATTTATTCCGAAACAGGGCGCGTTTGAGGTACTGCAAACCAAAAAATTGTTGTCATTTTCCATTCGCATATCGGCAGCACGGAAACCTGAGCCAGAGTACCACTGGCTCAGCCTTTTGAATTACACACGTAACCTCCAATCGTCGGCCCAGAGACAGAGGGACGAGAGATTAATTAGTATAATGTTGCTATATTCATCACATTCCTTCTCGTCTCGGACTGAGTAAGGGGGTAATCCATTTGTTCGTTCGTTCTTCTCAAACAAAAACTACGGCACCACAACTCCAAAAGAGACCCGTTTGATGTTGTTTCAATTTATTTTTACGAGGCACTCGGAAGGTGTTAATGATGGCCCCAACATCGGCTAGTTTATTGGGTTGAATTCCACCGAATAAGGGGTTCCTGCTTGGGAATGGCAGTGAATGCCCGGGGGTTACAAGTTTAACGACCGCAGTTACAAGTCCCTCCAGAATGACTTGTTATGATTAACTGAACATTCGGTTCATTTGAATGTTGGAAGGTTTGCCTTCTGAGTCTGAGAATAAAGTGAAGCATAGTTAAAATTCACTTGACGTCGAAGCAATTATGTTTTGAAACTACTGTTTATTCATTTTATTCAAAACCTAATACCTCTCAACAGATTCCTTAAAATATCAGTTGAAGCAGTGTCACGATAAGCTGATCAGGTTATACTGTTCTCCCAATTAGAGAATAAAATTAAACCCCCGAAAATATTTCTTCGTTGACAAAAAAAAATCCACGATTAATATATTTCAAACGCATTAAAAATAAATTGTTTTTACACTGGACAAAAAAAATAGAGTAAAAAAAAAATGTTCGATACACATTTAAAAAAAAAAACTTTTTTTGTGCGGTAGATAGGGACCGCATGAAAAAAGTTTCCCCCAAGAAAATTACTCAAAGCCACGCCGTTCACCTTCAATTTCCTTTTGTTTCCCTGCTTTGTGAAGTGACGTTCATGATCAGGCCCGATGTGAGAGAATGTGCAGTACTCCAACTTTCAATTGAAAGCAGTGATCGTCCTTTCACATGCGAAGTTGAAAGTAACATATACCTCATTCAAATGGTATTGAATAGGGAAAATACCAATCGTCAAGTGAAAGTGTCTGCTTCAAATTCAAAGCCAACGACAGCAGAACGGAAACGGAATTGAAGAATCGATATTTAAGTGTGCGTAGTGAATGCACACAATCGAAATTAAAATTGGCTGAACAGAAAGGAAGAAGTAAAAAAAGTCATTTTCATCTTTTAGTTTCAAAATTGTCAAGCCCTGGTTGCACACGTGGGTGACGTCCAAATTGAACCTCTAACTCACAGGAGTCAACATATTAGGGTGGTAGCGAAAATGGTTTTCTAACCTGTGCTAAGTTTCAGCTCAATCGGACATGATTTAGAGGTGCCTCAAAGCGCTCAAAGTTTTGATTTTTTGATCCTCGAAAATCTTCCAAGGGGGGAAAAGGAAATTTGGAAAATCGAATTTTTTTTGATGCCAAAAGACTTTTAAATGCATTAAAAGTCGAGATCCAGTGACATCCCAAAAAAGAATTTTCGGCCGAAAATCTACCTTTTGGAACTTAGCGTGAGAGGCAATGAAGGTATGAAAAAAAATATCGAATTTAAGAACCGACCATGTACATTTTGTTTATTGGCACAAAAAATGACCTGTGCAAAATTTCAACTCAATCGGACATCATTTAGGGGTGCTTCGAAGCTCTCAAAGTTTGGAAGGTTTTCCATACATCCATTGCCACCCTAATACACGTGCATCGGTGGCGAGGAATGAAGTGGATGTGGTGTAATATACATATGAGAAATGAATTCCAAACAGACATTCAGTCTGAGAGAATAAGAAGTCATTTTACTCTCCAGCACACGAAAAAGCATCTTTTCTGCCAACGCTAGTTTTGGTGTACAGGCAAACCTTTTGTTGTGCGGGGGATAGGAACCGCACAAAAAAAGTCGCATAAAAAAATTGTGCCAATCTTCACCAGTAGCTTTAAAAAATCGTGTTCGGTACAAAATTTGAAAAAAACTTTTTTTGTGCGGTAGATAGGGACCGCATAAAAAAAGTTTCGCCTAAAAAAATAACTCAAATCCACGCTGTTCACGGTTCGATTTCCTTTTGTTTCCCTGCTTTGCGATGGGACAGTTTGCGTATTCGATTGCGCGTGGCTGTGTTGAAAGAATGGAAATTGGGATGGCAATGGAATGGGATTGTAAAATTCGATGTAAACTTGCTCTTTTCACACTGTCAGTTGCAAACAAACTGAATTTTACGCTTTGAAATAAATCTTATCGCAATGGTCCTGAATCATGAAAGCTTAGAATGTGGACATCATCAAAATTAAAACACACGTTTTATTTTTTCTTTGCTTTACTAAGCGGTCCCACTTGCGCAGATCAGGAAATCAACTATTTTCTCCATTCAAGAAGCTCCTACTTACACGTTGAAACAAACAAAATTGGCTGACACAGTACCTCTTTACTGCAATGAAATAAATATCAATAATCGAAAACAAAATAAATGCTAAATGTCCAATAATTTAGTCATATATGATCATTTTCATATACCGCACACAAAAGGTGCACAAAAACAGGATTGACTGTATTTTCGTCATTTGCAGGAATCTATTTCTACCAATGTCTCGTATCACAATAGGCGCGAAACATTTCGATTTGAAAACGAACAAAATGTTTGCTCTCCATAAAAGCCGTTTTCCCATTTCATGTTTATGCACGGCGAGGTTGCCGACGATGCACATCTTTTCCGCTCGAATTCCGCAAACGTTGCGGAGTTTGTCGGCCATCGTTCAAAACCCGGACACTGACATGACTTGCGAACTTGGAGCTCCTGCTGCTGCCGCCATCGGAAGCCGTTGCCGTTGTCTGTCGGAACGGAGTTACAACAAGCTGTCAGGGGGGAGAAAAACGGATAACCTGGGGAAGCTTTGTAATGCCTGCAAATATTGATAAATTGGCAAGATAAGCGATATCGTGAGCGAAATAAAGCACACAAAAAAAAGGCCGCGTCTACCCAATCGCTTTCAGGTGTACATACCACATCCCTGCAACAACAGCACAGGGTTCGAGGCCTTGTCGAGCTGCATTTGCATATTAATGAGCGCGAGGATACCCATACTAAGGAAGAGAGTGGGGTTCGGCTTCTGTCTGTTGCCGTTGCAGCAGTTCATGTTCGGATTCAAAGAAGGAAACTCAATTAAAGCCATTCGGGAAAGCGATCCTCCGTACCCGGGTAAGTTAATTGGCAGTTTTTAGCGGACTCCAAAAACGAACACGACAAGCGGCGAGCAAGCCGATTGGAAAGGATGGCGAAATGAACGCGTGTGACTCGATCTGACCTCCCGATTGGCACGCAAAAGACAGAAAAATAAATATACAAAGATCGCTCGGAAGAAAGTTAAAATAACATTCGCATGATTATGGCCGAGGGGTCCTTGTGGCGTTTGCTGTTCGGAAAATTAATGCCTCCAGCTGCAATCGATAATTAGGTTGCGCAAATTAATAAATGTCTGCGTCTGCAAGAGTTTAAATGCTGCAGGTTGCACCATTTTTCTCTCCTGTGTACACGTTAAACACCGGAGCGAAAAGATTACAATCGACTAGTAGTTTATCGATGCATTTCCATTGCTCGGAGCGCAAAAAAAACCGCAAACATGAACGCACGAATGGGAAGCTCATCACCATTTTCAGGCAGTAGTAGTGAGTCTCGCAGTGCAATTTGAGCTAATTTCGATGCCTCGGCAATCAGCAGGATGTGCTAAAATTACAACCTTCGTAGATCGAGCGAGCGAAAAGTTGGTTAGGGTCACTTACCCGGCAGACA
The DNA here is from genome assembly GCF_029784135.1 of Toxorhynchites rutilus septentrionalis. Lineage (NCBI taxonomy): Eukaryota > Metazoa > Arthropoda > Insecta > Diptera > Culicidae > Toxorhynchites > Toxorhynchites rutilus. The sequence goes on along the minus strand of NC_073746.1, from coordinate 27,632,357 downwards.
GCTCGCTTCGGTCCCTCGGCCCAAAGAGGGATACCCTTCCGCGCACCGCGGGACCAGGAACAACCACCTGTTACGCTAATGGTCTTCTGCCACTTTGCTGCCCCGCTGCTGGGGTGGAGAGGGAAAAACTCACCTTTTCAAAAGATCCGTGTTACGCTTGGTAGAACGAACAAAAGGCCTCCAGATTCTGTGGGGGGTTTACAGCGCTCTTCCCATTCATTCGATTTGGTTGCAAATTTGCCTGCAATGGTGGTGGCGCGATAGTAGCCCCAGTTTAATTGAAGAGTTCTTGGTTGTTGTTTTTTTTTTGTTTCGCGTGCTATTCTTCATTCTCCCACCAGTCGGTAATTATGCAAGCTGCCTGGAGGTGAGCGAATAAAAACCGAAACGGGGTGCGCTGAATGCAAATATCTTCGGTTGCGGAGTTGATTGCTTTGTTACTTCTTGGAATTAAATTCCGGAGCTGTGCTGGGAGCAACATCAAAACCAGTGTATACTGTCGCAGGAATCAGCTTTTTAATTTTTTCATCACCATGCGCATTTTTTCCTGACGTGATAAACACTGTTAAAATATGATAAGTCCGGCGATGAGCTTCCCTTATTACGCTCTTCACGTGTTGAGCTGGATAAGAAAAAAAATCAGATGTAAATTCTAGTCCAACATATCTCTGGATTTATGGAAATTGCTACATGCAAATTATACTTAAAGTCATGAAATGGAAGTGAACTACAACTGCAAAACTGCATTACATTTGAATGTTTCTTCTTAATTAACACATCTATATATATAAAAATCGATTTGTGTCTGTCTGTCTGATTCTTATGGACCCGGAAACTACTGAACCGATCAACATGAGAATTGGAATGTAGGGGTTTTTGGGGCCGGGGAAGGTTTTCGTGATAGTTTGAGACCCCTCCCCCTCTCTAAGGGAGGACTGCCATACAAATGAAACACAAATTTCTACATTACTCGAGAATAAATCAAGCAAATGACCAAATTTGGCATGTGGAGGTTTTATGGTGCACTAAATGTTTCTATGGTGGCAAGACTCTCCACCCCCCTCTCTTAGGGGAAGCGGCCATACAAATGAAACACAAATTTCTGCATTACTTGAGAATTATTCAAGCAAATTAAACCAAATTAGGCATATGGAGGTTTTAGGGTGCGATAAATGTTTCTATGGTGGTTAGACTCTGCACCCCCCTCTCTAAGGGGGGTTGCCATACAAATGAAACACAAATTGCTGCATTAATCGAGAATTAATCAAGCAAATGAAACTTAATTTGGCATGTGGAGGTTTTAGGGTGCAATGAATGTCCTTACGGTGGTTAGATACTCCTCCCGCTTTCTAAGGGTGGGCTGTCATACGAATGAAACACGAATTTCTGCATAACTCGAAAACTAATCAAGTACATGGAGCCGAATTGGGCATGTGAAGGTTTTACGGGGCACGAAACGTTTCTATGGTGAATTTACTCCTCCCCCTCTCTAAGGGGATAAACTTCTGCATAACTCGAGAACTTATCAAGCACAATTTCGGATGTGAGGGTTTTTGGGTATGAGAAATGTTTCTATGATGGTATGACACCCCTCCCTCCTTTGGAATGGAGAGGGGGTCCCATAAAATTATTACATATTTCAACCAAAAATATTCCAACCAAACATGAAAAATATTCCAACCAAACATGACAAAAATATTCCAAAAAAATTCCATGAAAAATTTTCGGAAAACCTTGGAGTAAAAAGGGAAAATTCTGAAAATTAAATTGTTCGAAATTGCAAATGGAATTTAATGTGACGAAACGCACTCCTATATCTTCTTCCATCTATCCGATTTAGGGCTGTCTTTATTCTATCATATTTTCTGTATAAAACATTTATTCCATATAACGGAGAAACATGTTATTTGCAAGTGGTTGAAAAATCTTGAACGTGAATTGTGTCTGAAAACAATCTGATATTATAATGATGAGTTTTGTTAGAAATACTAGGAATTTTATAGTAAAAGGTAAATTCAACGGTGTTGATTAGGAGATCAATCAATGAACAGTTCTGCGAGTGGACCCATGAACTTGCTCATAGTAAGAAAACGGGAATGTTTGAAGGTATTGATAACAAAAAAAAACAAATATTGGGCGGGACGAAGTTTACCGGGTCAACTAGTGGGATATATTTAAATGCTCCACACAAATCATGACTGTCCTCACATTGTTGCAAAACAATAAGACCATTACTTATTGAAACAAATCGAAGAGGCATACTAGTAAAAATCCCAAATCATTCATTTTTCATCATGTAAAGTTAGTTCTTTATTATCGTAGAGAGAAATAATACACTAAAATGTTATAAAAGCATTCCGGGAAAAATTACCCTTACAGCATCTGTAATTGCAAAGATTGAACGTGAAAAAATTAGACCACATGTTGTTCTATTCAAGAAAAAACAGGAAGTGGGTTATATTAATGGTATAACCGCAAGCGTGACGTAGGACTATCGTTGATTTAGAGATCATTTGTTTGAAGTTGAATCTAAATCCATTCAGAATGAATGAATAAATGAATATTTGGGAGACTTCGAAAACGAGAGCGTTACGTTGAAGGCACAAGGTTTTATGCATCCAATATAGGATACGAAAAACCTTGTTCTGAAGAATAATCTTCAGAAGCTAACCTGCTAACTGTACTTGATTGACAAATCACAAACCCAAATGTATTATATGGATATTTTATGGATAGAAAACATTAAAATAAACTCTTTCACATGAATCTAATTTTAAATTCCCAGAGGAACTGGCAGATTATTTTCAGTAACGATTAGATATTTCCACATTTTCCTCGATACTGGAAGCCCACCAGTGGTTAATGCCAACTCGATAACCACCTGTTAATAGCCGCGCGTGTATGTGTGTGTAGCGATGTCTTCCCAGGGAACCGTTTGTGGCATCACTCTCCTCCTGATAGATTCCCTTCTGGCCTAGGGTGCACAAACAGGCTCTTGGTGACACCGTTCATCCGCGCTTTCATGATAAATAAAGAGCTTCACCGCAACAGCGACAACATGCTCCAATCGCTGTTCAATTAGAACTGAGTGGATTTCCGAGCGCCGCTCGCTTATATACCGATTGGTGATTTCAATAGCCTGTTTTGAAAGCAATTTTAAGACTATTGAAACAAGTTTTCGGATCAAAAAGTAACAAGTTTATAACGCGTAGACATTTTATCTTTCGAATGAAGTGTTTATCATACCATTTCGTTCAGTTGTTTAGGAGCTATTAACGCTCAAAATCTCGGTCTCCGGCGTAACGCTTTCGTTTTCGAAACTTTGATTTTACACCCCGGTATAGAAATGAAAGACGTAGTCCTACGTCAAAAATTCCCTAATCTGCAACCATCAATATTTGAATTCCTTGATTTCACAGAGTTCATGGACTTCTTGACAATCTGACACAGATTTTCTGTCGAACTTTGATCGAGGGACTAGAATGCATAACATCAAGCTTATGATCTTGAAATCACTTCTTCACAGAACATTCTTGCATAAAAGACAAGATAGTTTTAACGGCCTTTCCCATTAAACATTACGATTGTCATGATCCCAGCATAAAAGTGTTGGTTCTTGTATCTTCTTTATCCAGAAAATTGGATTAACTTTGGGAGACATATCCCCAGACCATGGTATCTCCTCCTCCATGTTTTTATGTTTCGGTTGTGTTTTATAACTCGGAACGAACAAGCTTAAATCGTCTGCTGAACTGAATGGATCGATGTACGAAGGTCGTTTGATGTGATCAAGGACTTCAAAGTCACTCTCATTGACAAATCGTCGCTCAATAATGAAATTACTGCATTCTAAAGGGTGTGTCACATCAAATTGCATCACGGAAAAAACGCTGTAGAAATTCGCCCAGTAGACCGATCCTTTTGAAAATTTTAGACAGTAAAATAAAAACTATTAAACAACTTTTGGCATTTTCTTTTTATTCATACTTCGAGCCCAAGCCCGTATGCTCGCACCTTCCTCTTTACCCCGTCCATAAGGTTCTGTACAACGTCAGGTTGTAGTTTTTTTGAACAAAAATCCATTTTCTCTTGAAGTCCGCCTCCGATTTGACAACTTTTGGGTTCTGCCGGAGGGCTTGCTTCATAATCGCCCAATATTTCTCTATTGGGCGAAGCTCCGGCGCGTTGGGCGGGTTCATTTCCTTTGGCACGAAGGTGACCCCGTTGGCTTCGTACCACTCCAACACGTCCTTTGAATAGTGGCACGAAGCGAGATCCGGCCAGAAGATGGTCGGTCCCTCGTGCTGCTTCAATAGTGGTAGTAAGCGCTTCTGTAGGCACTCCTTAAGGTAAACCTGCCTGCGTTCTTCACCTTCCGGTCGATGGTTAGGTTCTCAAAGTATCGTTTTAGTACTCTGCTGAACGTGGATTGGACGATTCCCAGCATCTTACCGATGTCCCGATGTGACAACTCCGGGTTCTCGAAATGAGTGCACAGGATTAATTCACGACGCTCTTTTTCGTTCGACGACATTTTTCCAAATTTACGATAAATTGACAGTGAAGCATGCCCAACGTGATCTATACATTCTTATCTGATTATAAGCGAAAGCTGAAGATATAATTCCTAAAAATTAAATTTCTACAGCGTTTTTTCCGTGATGCAATTTGATGTGACACACCCTTTATTTTACACCTCGTTCACGCTGGCATAATATATTGCTGCCCTCTGTAGTGTGTACTGAGTCGTGCTAAGTGCGAGGAATCATTGCTGAAGACACTTTGCTCCTGGTCGAAATTTTGAGTAGCCTAAGACACTTCGATGAACTTCGACAACTTCGAAATGAAACGACACTTGAGAAATAGCTCTAGTAAATTCCTTTGAAGTTCTGACTGGTATTCAAACGACGAATATTAGTCGATTGCATATTGCGAATCCTCGAATAAAGTAAATGGTACATCGATCATAATTTGGTCAACTTAAATTTGTCATTTTTATTTTGAGTGTGCATTTCAAAAACCTAAACACCCTTCATTTCGTAAGAGCAGTGTGCGTGTAGAATTCTCTTATTCCTTTGTTTTGGGTTCTATCGTTTGCTCTTCAGAGCAATGCTTGAAAACTTTGCTCACGCAACGCAAAATTCCATGCTTCTCGCAGTTCTTAAAATCAGCCTTCAAGCATCTTTAGGGAAACGAGTTTTACACGGTGCCGAGTATGGAAAAATATGGCGAAAACCTTGAAGATCACGAAACAATCCAAACTATCTATCCTGGTTTTGGCAGTCCATCTGCATCTATCTTTTCTGAACAAAACACGACAAAACCCGTTCTGTATCGGTCTGATTCGGCACCCTGTCATTATGTAGAGAAGGCGATGGAATGATATGCCGAGTATATTGGGCCATCTTTAAGTGGTGGTAGCAGTAGACTAGACACAAAAAATTAAAGATGGGTTTTCCTAAGAAGAAATTGTTTCGGTCAGTTTGCTTGATAAAACTTCGATATCGTATCAGAGTGAAACGAAATTTGAGAATTCTAGGTATTCTTTTTAGGTTTTCTTTCTTGAGAAATGTACCCAAAAACACCCAGAAAAACGTCTCTAAAGAAATAACCACGCAAACGAAGCGATATAAACACAATACAAAATGAGAAGTCTAATGCAATTTGCAATGAGAATCAGAATAAACTTTATACGATTTTTCCAATATTGTTTGAAAAATTGAGTCATGAATCCTCTATTTTTGTCGTGGAGTCATTCGAGAAAATTATCTAGCACCCCTGGTAGACATGACGATCCAATATATTGCCACATACAGGCAAACCTTTTTTTGTGTGGAGGATAGGGACCGCACAAAAAAAGTTGCATAAAAAAATTGTGCAAAACTTCACCAGCAGCTTTAAAAAATCGTGTTCGGTACCTATTTTGAAAAAAAAAACTTTTTTTGTGCGGTAAATAGGGACCGCATAATAAAAGTTTCCCCCAATAAAATAACTCAAATCCACCGTTCCGTTCCGTTCGCACCGTTCCATTCACCGTTCAATTTCCTTTTGTTTCCCTGCTTTGCGATGGGACCCTTCGCCTTTTCGGTTGCGCGTGGCTGTTTTGTGCTTTTAATTGCATGTCGAAACGTGTTGCTGTTAGAAATCATGTCATTCAAAAACTTAGAAAAACATAGAGCATTCGATGAGAAAAGGGGAATGATTTCAGAAGTGGATAATTGAGACGCAAATATGCTTTTCTCGCACTGAAATGCGTATAAAGCATTGAAAAAAAACTAAAAGGACGATAACTTCGTCAAATATGCTTCTTTTCATACACCGCACAAAAAAAAACACACAAGAACAGAAATTCGCACAAAAAGGGTACAAAAAAAAACCGCACAACAACAGGTTTTACTGTATTGTTATTTGGGTTACCAGAGCAGCAAATGAGTTGTCCACTCGCGTCCAAAGCTCGAAGGGACACGAGGCGCTTATGATTACACGAAAAAAAAACAGAAACAATAGATGCTCGCTGCTTTGTGTGTGTTCATTTACGTTGTTTATATTATCTTCGCAAATCTGTGAGAAAATGGGGACACTTACAGTTTTCAACAAATTGAACCATATTCAGACTGGGAACCATATTATATGGCTCATAAATGAATATCAGGAAATTTCTCATTCGATTAGTATGCAAATAACTAAAATTCGTTCACAGTGAGCTATCAATGATAACATGATTTAATAAAATCGTTACCTGTTTTCTAATTTGACATCCTTTATGAAACACGTTGTCCTACGTCAAAAACGGTGGGAAGCGAAAGTCAGTGCAAAGCTGTTGGTATTCTGCGTCGAACAAAGTCGATGAGGCAGTTGAGTGATATTGTCAAGCCCCCTTCTCTTGTTTGACCGCCATTTTGAGGGATGAACTTTAAAATCAGAATAAAGGAAATATTCTACACGCAATGTAAGTTGGCCAAATTTTGATTGCTCCAACCTTTACAGAAGAAATATGAACCGAACCCACAAATAGTCCGTTGAAATGTATATTTCTGATTTTATATCATTTATATGAATTCAAGGTACACTAAAGACAATCAATCAAATTCCATTCAACTTTAATTTTTACTTTAATAAGAAAGAACGGAAAATTCATAAAAAAAAAGAATTTTACCAAATATTCTAATACTAAATAAAATCAGTTCAATAGAGAGTGGAAGAGTAGTGCATTTAAAAGAAGAAAAAAACATCCTGAGATTATAAGATTTTATTATTTATATAATTTTACAGTTAAAGAAGTGAGGGTATAATAAAATGTAACATTTTTTCTTCTCAATTCTCTTAAAATTTGCAAGCCGGTCGTGTTCTTTGATTCTTTTCTGTCGAAGTCAACTTGAAATTAGTTAATTTTGAACTGATAAAAAGGAAGGAAAAATTGTGGTACACTATTCTTCATCTTAATTCTCCAGTTTACTTCGTTTTTAGGAGCTTTTACGTTGGGTTAAGTATATTTACAAATCATAATCTGATTTTTCGGAATTTCTCTTCTTCTTCAATCGGGTAAACGTTACTCAAGGCAAAACCCGTCACATTCGGGTGAATGACATTCGAATGAACGTTACATTCGGGTCAATGTATTCTCGTTTGTACGCAAACAAAGTTTAGAAGAATGAATCGAAATCTCTCCTAGCCATTGAAAGATTGAAAATTTACTGGAAGTAACACAAAAAAAGTCACAGGAGGGTTGTGTCCGAGACACGACCGCATAGTTGACGTAGGATTCCGTTAGGCTATCTGTTGGTTTTGGATATGTTTAAAGAATTGCATCGTTAAACCCTTTGATAATGATTTGGTTGTCCTGAAAAGAGCCTTTTTGTTTGGTTGTTGGGTATTGTTTATTCACTCCACCAGTGTTTACCGAGTGAATATGACAGAAGGATGGTAAATAGTCGTTGATGTCGCGTATCAGATAAAAGATACCGAAGTGGAACGAGATATGATGAAAATCGCCCTCTGTGATCCTCTGTGATCCTGCCTCCTGTGTAATGTATGGATGAAATAAAGAGAAAAAAAAACTCACCAATGTAATATGAAATAATCACCAATACCGAACACAATAATAATTTTTTCTCATCATTAAAAACATAATACTTGAATATAGAGAAAAAAATATTTGAAATAGAAAAGGTAATTTTATTTTATAATTTTAACTTTCTGAGTGTTTATTCAACTCAATGGGAATTTTAATGGGACTAACAACACTTAATACTATATGTAGAGTATATGGGAAATCACTACCCTCCTCTAATTTTCTTCACTTTTCCATTATTTCTCGCCGTATAAACTTTCCTTGGGTGAAAATGAACACAACAAAACAGACGGCTCAAACCAAACGACTCGTTCTCGAGCCGAAACACACCTTGGTTTTTACTTATGAAAATTGAAATAAATCGTTTCATATATCAAGTCATTTTTAACACAACTCTACCATATACAATTTTACGCTTACACTTGTGCTAAATTTTTCACAGTACACGATCGGTCATTGATATGAAATTTCACGAAGCGACCAACATTAAAGTTCCAAATTTAAATTTTATTTGCTAGAATTAATCGTATCACTCACCTTACTTGCAATATAAAAATGCCCCCGACTTCAATTGTTCGATGATTAGTTTCATGACATATATTTTTCTCTTCAATATAAAAAATTGTTATGGAGTGCCGAAATCGATTGACGCGAAAATTTCATCAATCCATCATGAAATGACTGAGCAATAAGCGATGTGCTCACGATGTGCTCGATTGTCGACTTTCAATTTGTACCCCAATATGTTCCCGGAAGACGTAATCCTACGTCAAAAACTCGTCTCCCCCTCTCTTAGGGGGCGCTGCCATACAAATGAACCACAAATTTCTGCATTACTTGAGAATTAATCAAGCAAATGAAACCAAATTTGGCATGTGGAGATTTTAGGGGGCAAGAAACATTTTTAAGGTGGTTCAACACTCCTCCCACCTTTCTAAGGGGAGTGGGTTGCCATAGAAACGAAACACAAATTTCTGCATAACTTGAGAACTAATCAAACAAATGGAACCAAACTTAGCATATAGAGGTTTTAGGGATTGATAAACGTTTCTATGGTAGTTCGACACTTCTCCCACCTCTCTAAAGGGCTCCCATACAAATAAAACACTAACTTCTGCATATCTCGAGAAATATTCAAGCAAATGGAGCCACATTTGGGATGTAAGGGTTTTTGGTTACGAGAAATGTTTCTATGATGGTATGACACCCTTTCTTCCTCTGGAAAGGAGAGGGTATTCCATAAAAATGATGCACATATTTCAACCAAACATGACAATTGAAAATTTTCGGAAAACTCTGAAGGAAAATGGAAAAATTCGAAAAATTCAATTCGCATGTGTTCTACATTACCATATTGACAAGCGTTGCTAGTCCATTTGATGTTTACTGAATTGATGAATTTTAATGCGATAAAACGCACTCCTATATCGTCTTCTATCTATACTGGAGAAAGGAATTGTCCGGTTTAGGGCTGTCTTCATTCTATCATATTTTCTGTATTAAACATTTATTCCATGTAACGCAGAAATCTTTTTTTTGGAAAGTGTATGAAAAATCTTGCACGAGAATTGTGTATGAAAATAATCTGATATTATAATGTCGAATTTTGGTAGAAGTACGGAAATTTTATAAGGGGTAAGGTAAGGTATTGTATTATAGAGACTTTAAACTTTTTCAGTTTATTTGTCTCTAGGGAAATTTTATAGAAAACAAATAATTTTAAAGGGTAGATCAGAAGATCAATCAATGAACAGTTCTGCGATTGGACCCATGAACTTGCGCATAGTGGGAAAACGTGGATGTGATAACAAAAAATGAATTTTGGGCGGGACGAAGTTTACTTACCGGGTCAGCTAGTAAAAAACCTAGCAGCTAGCTAGGTTTTGCATCGAGTAATGCTATACTTGTGAATATTAAAAGTGATTTGGTAGCTTTTTCGAAACTCTCCTTGTGTCATTGAATTTACCTTCAGATCAGGGGAAACACTTTCGACGCAGGTCTCCCCCGCTCAAAGCAAGCAAACGACGCGCGGCAAGTGACGAGATGCCTAGGCCACTTGAGATTGACGTTGGTTGACACTGTTGTTGGTTTCGTCATCGGAATAAACAGTCGGCAAATTGAGACGCCGAGAGTAATCGACAAATGTTTGATCACGGCGGCACTCGGATCCTTTCATGTACCCATCGCGGATCCCATCGAAGATGCTGTGGAGGCACTGCGGACACTGCGCACTGCGTCAATACGTTGAGTCAGATCTTGGGCAAACATCCCACACAAACTGACACTCCACGAAGTTCTCGAAATGCTTCGCTAGACTTTTAGGGGACATCTCGGATACCGACGCACACACAGGTGCCGGGCACTCTAGCGGTACAACGCGCACAATTCAAACAAAGACAAAGCCAGGAGAAAAAACATATTTGTTTGGGTTTTTCTGAGCGGGGAAAACCCCTTTACCGTTTGCTTACCCGAAGTTGACACACAAATCAATATTCAATTCAAAACCGGCCCGAAAGTTTTCCCATCCGTGCGTGACCGGTTGTTTGACCATGATTACAGTTTTAAGTGATTTTTGTTATTCTGGTCATGGGAGACTGATCGTACCCTACCGTAGCCAACTGAACCTCTGGCAAGAAAGGTTCAAAACAGCCAGGATGTTTTCTTAGTTCTCGATTGCATTCTTGACTGTATACGTTAACTGTGTACTATTAACAAAAGCACATAAAATATAATATCCGCGCGAAATTCATTCAAGTGGAATCGTAAAAAGCAAGCGAATCTTGAAAGGCAGACGCATCTCTCACTACTGAAGGAATCCCGACCCCGACGGTCGAAGCGGAAGTTATTTGCAGTTAAGTTACAATGCACCGATTGGAGTGCTCATTATTTACTCTGGCTGGTAGAGCATCGACCGATAAAGCTAGGAAATAAATGTGTTTTAATCAAAGCAATTTAGGGGGAAATCGTGCCAAGGAGTTATAAAATCGTCCCTCTCATTCTCAGAGCTGTTTTCTCGACCCGGGAGACCGGTTTTTATTCAGAACAGCCAAACTTCTGCTGAATGGGCTGCGGTGAAGTCATAAAAATCTACACAAAACAACGCCGATTTTGCGCGCGGTTTTCTGCTTGGTTAAAAATCGTAATAAAGTTGAATATTTTACACTTTCGGTTCGCTAGCACAGACAGGACAGGATTCTGCGCGGTAAGATAAACTTTGAGAAAGATTGATCGTAATAGTGCCACAATCTGTGCACATTGAACAAAATCAATCATATCAGAACCTTGTGCGCATAGACGTCAGGGCAGCAGAGGATCAAGTGCGACAAGCCTTCCGTTCCGAGCGGTGCTGTGACACCGGCCCGAGTCGTCTGACTCCGTCTCATAATATTCGCGCACGTCTCAATTCAAGGAGCAATTTGCAATCAGCCCGGATTTCCATTGGCACCGCGCGTTGAGTTCTACATCCACAAACAATCCCACCACAAGCCATGATCACACACACTCAATTCATCATCTCAGCTCGCGCTGGCGGCTTTGGCTCCCAGGTCAATTGAATGCAATGAACAGCAGCTTGCACAGTTCATTAATGCATTCCGTCCCCACGTAGCCCCCGCGTTCGTTCATGGCCACCATCGTGTCTCTTCCCGCCACCGCGATTGGAATTCGAGAGGTTGAGCGGGGAGGAGGGGGTATGTAAACCACTTTGTGTGCATCATACGAGCACGTTCGAACGAGAGCGAACGAATATATCAGTTGCATTCAATCGATTATTGAATGCCATAAGTTCGAGACGGAGGATATAAATCTTCTCCGCTGTGCATCGAATGTACATCTTTTTATCGCCCCTAGACACAGAGGGTGAGACGGGGGTTGAAGAGGAGCAACCGAGGGTGACAACAAAGATTCGAGTGGAAACCGTATATGTATAAATGCATTCATTCTATCTGGAACCCACGATAAGATATGTGAGTGGCGACGACGACGACTTCGCCGCAAAGTGGCGATGCCTTTGACAGCATCTCGATACCTTTTGGATGGCACGATTTGCTACAATGTTGCACTGTCGATTCAGTTGCATAAACCCCAGTTGCGATAGATCTTTTCTGAATGGAAGAAGAGTGCATTGCCGTGAAACGTGTTCAGATAAAGTGGTCAATGGATTGTGTTCTTTTTTTTTTTTGTGGGGTACGGATGTTTCTCTCTGATTTTATATTTGTGCACAGAGGTGATCGAAAATTATGCAATTACTGTGTATAAACCTAGCTAAAAAAGATTAGAAGTCTCATAAGAGTTTCTTTTTTTTTAAGAGAATCCAACAAGATTGTTCAGTAGTGATTCTAATCAACATGATATGAGCTAGTCTTCTTTGAAAAAACATTTTAAAAAAAGGGTTTTTTTTCGTAATTGTTGATTGTATTTGTTTTTTTATAGTTTAAATGGCTTTGGACTCGATTGTTTTATATTTTTTACTTAGCATACCTTAAAATCAGAGAGGTGTTTTTTTCGTTTTTGAGTTATGATTTTTCAAAGTTAACGTGTTTCGGTTGCGTAGGTTGTTTAATAAAAAATATTACTGATAAACTAATTTTATTCCGAACATGCCATGTGCATAGCTACCAAGGTATTGCTAAGATGGCCGCCTTTTAGTAGCCAGCATAGAAAATCATGAGCATAGAAATCATAACCTAAAATTAAAAATGAAGTGCTCCGCGCGATTCTTCAGCAGTGATTTTAATTGCAAATCGTCAAGAAAGCTTCCGGATGGGTATCCAAACATCGCTTGCCAAAAGAAACTATCCAACGTAATCAAATATTAACATATATGACTCCAAACATTAAACAATACGTGAGCCCTGTTTTATGTTGCCTACGCTCAATTTGAATTGGATGGGATAGGGTTGCCAGAGCCCCGATAGCTACACCCAAATTAGCGTTGACAGAAAACATTCCATCTTCAGCTTTTTCGTGTGTTGAAGGGTGGAATGAACAAGTAAAAACACCTTTTTCAAAAGCTTTGAAATGTTCGTATGTATGGGAGCAGATGTCTTTTTCTCTCTCAGACCGAACGTCAGCTTCGGAATGTACCCGAAAAAAAATTCAAACGATGTCAATAGGGATCGAACCAAGGCTGGCTAGAATGCGAGGCTGTTTACACGATAACGCTATCCACATAGCCACTGGTACTGTTGTATAAATGCGTGATAATGTTACACCTCATTATAAAATGAAGTAAGAAAGTGTTTTCTAAGAGTAAAAAGAAGAGCATAAACGTGAATCTATATCCTTTTCGCTTTGGACCTTGTATTTGACAAATTATGCGAATGCGTGTTTATTTGCAATGTGTCTCTTGTTTCGACCGCTCATATTGCTTATATATTGCTAAAGCATATACCTATATTGTACAATTGCTATACCAGTATTTGAGAGTAGCACATTTTCTGTTATTTTAAGCTCATTTAATGTAATAAATCGGGATGCCAAAACATGCGTTAAAAATTGTTTTTGGGGGATTGTCTGTCCAAGATTGTCTTTAAATTATAGGATAAGATTATAGCAAAAAACAAATATGATGAATAGTAACGAGAACGAAATCCAAATTTCATACCAAGTGTAATATTTTTTTAAGAGAGACTAGCTTTTGGATTCAGTTTGATATGTCGATGATCTGAATCGGTTCAAAAGTTATGAATTTTTGATAAAAGTAATTTTTGGAAAAAAGAAATCTTCTCGTGCCCGAGTGGCCGGGAATTTTTCGTCAAAGAAATTTCTTCCGGCTTGCACAGTGGTCAGTAGTCTAGACTCTAGGAGCTTGCCGCTCCAGAGTACATTCAAGGCGTGTTGTTCGGCACAGAAATCTCAACCAAGTACTATTAATGAAAATGACGCAAGTAAAGCTACGTTGAAAAGGCAAAAGTTCTACTGGAACGTTAGTGCGCCATCCAAGAAAAAAAATTTGGAAAAAATGGCTGAGTTAAATCTAAGATATAACCGCAAGGTTGACGTGGGACTACCTTAGCTTAGCAGGCATATGTTTGTATTGATCAAATTTTTGATTGAATGAAACAATTTCCGAATTCAATTGAATCCAATATATTTGCCTTGTGAGTAAAAAGATTGTATGATACCATGTAAGGTCAATTCATGAATTGTGATAGATTATGTTCTTCATTACAAGTAAATTTAAGACTGTCATCCTTTTACGTTTGGTATGATGGCATCTTGGTTTTGAAGACTATGTTAGGCAAACACATTTCAGTCGGTACAAAAATGCCCCCGATTTTCATGAATTTGCAATGCCAATTTCCCCAGGCACCTTGGTTCTGAAGTCTGTGTTAGGAAAACACATTCCAGTCGGAACAAAAATGCCCCCGACTCACATGTATTTGCAATGCTGATTTCCCCAAGGCTGCTTGGTATTGATGGCTGTGTTGGGGAAACCGTAAATCGGGCCAATCAAAACAAAGCAGTTAGAGCGTTTAGATAACACTTAACATTTTACAGTTACTCAATTGTTTCTCTAATGAAAAATAACATTTTATTAATTGCGATAGAAGCATAGAAATATTCCCTATCAATTGATGCAAACATCTTTCCGATCCAGTAAGAAATGTTCGAGTTATAAGCATTCGGAATCTTTCAGTTTTCCCTGCATGTTCTGTGTTTAGGTTTTCATTTTACCCCCCATATACTCCGGTTAGACGTAGTCCCACGTCAAAAGGGGAAAAATGATTTTTTGGACCACTCTAAAATGGAAATTAAATGAAAAAAAAATGGGGTTTAATATTTTGCGATAAGAAAAAAAACTATCACTTTTCACAGAAATCTGAGAACCACTAAATCGGTTTGACATGGAATGACTGATAGATAATAATGAAATTATCAATTATATATTATGATCATAAAATACAATACTTAATTTATTGAATACTGTTGAAATAAGATCTTCTCATGGTTCCCGATCTTTCCTCATACATGTGTGCAGATAACAAGGCGTTCCTAGCATGGACTACGAAATCGGGCACCATGATGGAATCTCCACTGATGAAGCTACCTACGGAACTTTTGCACCAGAGCGAGACAGTATAAAAGAGTTCGCCACTAGTGGGTTGTAGTCAATACTGCAATTGCGGCGTGTTTTTTACAATGATATTCAAAATCCACATGTAGCGAAAATCGTTACGTAATCCTACGTCAATTATGCGGCTGTGCCTCGGATACAACGCTCTTTTCAAAAACTCGTGACTTGGAAACTTCTTGTGGTGTCGAAATATGTCGACACAAGTTATCATAAAAATCTATGAGCTGCACAATAGAAAAATCTAAGATTAAATGTTTAAAACAATACGCAAATTAATATTTCATATTGAAAATGATTATCTGGACTATATTTGAAGGGCTCAAAATGAAAGGGGTGTAAGTGATTTGATCGATTTCTCTACATCGGCTCTCTCTCTTTTGGTTATAACTTAGTTGCAAACTCATTCCCAACTGTATTTGACAATGTGGAAGATAAGTCAGAACCTCATCTATCAGATTCTATAGCAAACTCAAATTGGAAGGTTTTGGCGGTTGAATAATTAATCATGTAGCGGTCAGTACTATAAATCACGTTTAGGGCAAAACATACTCTAATATGTATTTGCCCTAAGGTAGACAACGACGCAAATGGGCTGAGCTGATCATTATACAGCGTAAAGCGTACTAGTTTTAGTTCGGGAGAGAGTCCGGGAGAGATTTCCGCGAGACAAGGTTCAGGGATGCTGCTTTGTATGGAAGGGGAGAGGGAAGGCTGGAAGATGGAAGAAACCAGAATGATTCGGCCAATGACAATCCTCAGATTTCCGAGGACAGCCGACGAGATTTGGGAAATGACGTACTTCCTGTAAGTACGTTTGACTCCACTTTCCCTGATCTGAGGATTACTAAGTTTGCTCACTTTGTTCGTGACTGCAGAAAATAGTGGAAGTGCGCGTGCTCGTTTCACTAATTCTAAAGGTAGTTTAAATTTAAAGCAGCATAAGTTACGTTCATGTTGTTAATAGTTTTCTTTTCGTTAGGTCATAGTAAAACTGTAAAGTAGTAAACCAAAGGTAGCGTGTTGTGCGTGTGTGTGTTCGAGTTACAGGTGATATAGACATTACAAAAATCATCGATCACAGTGCTAATTTCCACTTGCACAGTTACCCGTTCTCCCGCAGGCAATTCGGAAAAGCCGCTTTATATGCCAATATATTTCGCCGCTCAAAGAGCTCGTATTCAACATCCGCAGCACGAACAGCAAAATCACCCGTAGAGCCGGTCATCAGCAGCAGCCAACAAATCTGAACCAATAGCTGGTGAGTCCGTTCCAAGCTTTTTTTTTGTGCGGTGGGTAACGTCCGGTGAGGACGTCACGGAGTTTTTTATATATTGCCCTAAGTCGGGATGAAACGGACGGCGTGGAAAGTTCGCGTCCGAGATAACCATTAAAAGGTGAACTGCAATTGCCGAGCGTCATTGTCGACGTCGCCATACAATGCGCTCAATAGATAAATAAAAGACCCCGGTAACAAAAGCTCGAATAAGCACACACTTACCTTAGAAAGCTTTCAAACTAGAATTCAAATGGAAAGGAATAGGATAGCAGGAGTTAGGAAACAAATGTGAATTCGAATAAATTATATGTTACTTGTTCAATGAAACTGGTACTTTACGCAAATATATGTTGATGTCGGTGACCGGAATAAATCGCCACAGTAAACAACTGCAACAGAAACAACCGCTTAGAAAAAGTGTAGTAGGCTAGAAATATTTGGCGCGGGAAAAACATCATGTGCCTCACATTTCTATTATAAATTTATTCTCTTGTTCTCGTTTTTCGAAATTTATTCTGAGGACAATGTAATGGGGACGAAGTCCCCATTTGGCGAGGATAAGGAATCGAGGCGGCCCATGCCGCCAAGATGACGCAATCCGAGTCCACCGCCGACCCGCCGTCGGAAGCGGCGGTGTCTCGCACGTAAACCTGGGATCCACTGATTGCCCGGTTAGTTTGAAACATAGGATACGATCCTTTAGCAATGTCCGACCGAGCTCTAGCGAGCGTCGGACGGTATACGTCTGCCCGGGGCGTTACGTTTGCCTGGGGCGATACGTTTGCCCGGTTAATTCTTGTTTTGAAATACAATACCGCGCCACAATATTTATAGCCTACTACACATTTTATAAGCGGTGGTTTCTGTTGCAGTCGTTTTCTGTGGCGATTTATTCCGGGAACCGTTGATGTCGAATGCTAGCAAGGAAGGAAGCTTTGATAACGTGAATGCATTTTTATGTTGCATATTATGAATTGTGTCGTGATCGTTTCGTTCTGTCTGTGGCGAATGAGATTTTCCATTGTTTGCGCTTTCTCTGGACGGGTAGCGGCCTGGCCCATGATGAGCGTTATTCAGGCATGAGTGGAGTCTACTGAATTCTTTGAGGTTTAAATCTGTTTGATGGGGGTTTAATTGAAAGTCTTGTTTTGGTTAGAATTCCGTGGCCTGGCTGGAGCGATCCGTACTTTCATTACGGAAGTAGTGTACTTGAACTCGCCCTAAAAGGGAGTCTCAACCGGGCAACTTTAATCTTGGCGGGCAGTCTCCTTCGGGAGTGGCGCTTAAGCTGCACGCTTGTAGAGGATCGGCCAGCCCACGGCTACAATCAAAGAAAAAGTTGACGAAGAGAAATCGATCAAGTCACTAACACCCCTTGCATTCTAAGCCCCTCATTTGTATTTTTGTATTCATCTCATTTAACTGAAAAATACTGGCTGTATTTCCCGAAGTAAGATGTTTACTAGCAATACAATGTTAGATTTCCAAGATTGAAAACTCATGAGATGGAGTTATTTTTTCAAAATTTTAAACGCTAAATGTGAATCTTTTAAGAGGAGCAGTACATTCAACATAATCTACAAATCTTCCTACTACCAACCGATTTTCGACGAAAACAACTTTAGTATTTATATATTCAAATTTCAAAAATATTAAAAATATATGAATCTGTAAACAACAATAATTCATTTAAAATGCGATCGTTTTCGCGATATAATTTTAGTTCAGACTGCTCGTAATTACAATTTAATTAGAATTTAAAGTATTCTGTAATACAATGAATGCCAGAATACATATTGAATGATATTATGAACATATAAATCTCAACAAAATACTCATTTAAAAACAACATAATAATATTACGTTGAGAAGACGAAGATAATTCGAAAACGTCCAAGCCATTCAAGAAAAGGAGAGAAATTCACTGATATAAACATAATAACTCTTCACACATAAAGGGTGAGTCGCGACATTGCGACATTTTAGATTGATCCGTAAATCGACTATATTTATCGAAATAGAGTCAAATTTCTACAGTTGTTCCGTATATGTATTTATGTTAGCTTAGTAAAATACTCAACATTTGCGAATGACGCTCTCCTTCGCTCTACAAACGTTTTCGGTACATTTCTCTCATTTTGTTCCACTCCCTCATCACTTCCTTATCGTCCTTTTCCTTTTTTGGTTATCCGAAGTTCGCCCTTCGTCATGTCCCAATAGGTTTCGGAGTTAATTTCAAAGTCCTACCTTAACAATGCGGTAGTGCCTTGTTTTTTAGAAGAAAAATTGTTGGAAGCTGTGCAAAAAGATCCTCGCCGACCAAAGAGAAGTGGAACGATTTCAGAATGCTTCAGATGGAGTTCAGGATAGTTTGATGGGGTCATGTCTTTCTGCCCCAAATCCACGAAACCAGCCGCATACCACTCCTTCACGGTTTTGGAAAAGTCAAATGTAACCTAATCGGGCAGAAACGACGGCTTTTACGTTTTCAATGCGAAACCTTGCATGGCACTCTGGACGAAACATCATGTTTTTTTGGCCAAGTCTCGCGTAAAATGTTCCGATTCCACTTGATATACGGCGGCTTTCACGTTTTCAATCCGTCTCAATCGTTGCTTGACAATCAGAAGAAAACTTCGCAAAACATCAAGTTTGTTTTGACCAAGTCCCGCTTAAATATATGATATGAGCGATCACCGCTCTAATTTTTATTTTGCGCATCATTCCCAGTTGTAGGCCGGCTCTTGGGCCACTGTCATCCCTTCCTGGATGCTTTGGAGGACCCTTAAGACGGTCGAAAGATATATATTCATAAATTTTCCTAAGGCACGGTGCGACAACCTGCAAGTGGATGAACAAAATCCTTTCGCGAACGGTTTGCTGATTTTCTTTCATCTCGACCGGAATCTCACTGCCACCTGAAAACTGAACGGATGTAAACATACACTCTCAAGAGAAACTTGGGAAAATTAGATAATTTCCGGTAAAGTATGAAAGTCACGCAAGTATAAAAAATACACAAGTTTGAAAGTATCGCAATAATTACTGACTCACATTACACGGATAGTAATTCGCAATGGTTCTCATGCGTTCTATTGATATTGTCGTGTTTATCGATAAACACTGAAAAATGACAAAGGTTTAAAAGAAAAAAAGTCTACTGTTTTTGGACATTAAGCACTAATCAATATGCCTGAATCAGCACCATATTTGCTATTTTATTTGTATACTAGCTAACCCGGCAAACTTCGTCCCGCCCAAAATTTGGCACCATTTGCTTGATTCCTTCTCGATTTATGCAGAAGTATATGTATCATTTGTATGGGAGCCCCCTTCCCCTTAGAGAGAGGGTAGCTGTGCCAAACCACCATAGAAACATTTATTGCTCCCTGAAACCTCCATATGCCAAATTTGGTTCAATTTGCTTGATTAGTTCTCGAGTTATGCAACACCTCCTCCTCCTTCCTCCTCTAAATAGAGAGGAGGAGCGTCGAACCACCATAAAAACATTTCGTGCCCTCTAAAACCTTTACACGCCAAATTTGGTTCCGTTAGCTTGATTGACTCTCATGTTATGCAGACAGATGAAATATCGACTTTCCTTCGATGGATCTTGCTCCCCAAGCCATCACATCTGAAGCATTCTGAAATCGTTCCACGTTTTGTCGGCGGCGATTATTTTGCATGTTGAAGTCAGCTTCTAACAATTTTTCATCCGAAAAAACCACTACACTACCGCATTGTTAAGGTAGGACTATGAAATTAATTCCGGCAAGAACATACATAGTTTAAATCTAAGAATTAAGTACTCTTTAGAACAAGTATCTGGTAGCTCTAACAAAGGTAACTCAGCTGACATGCGATGTTCAGACCGGAAGCAAAATAGAAACGGATTGGTCAGGAAGATGCTTCCGACTAACAGCGAGAACATGTCTTCAAAGCACTTTTTGAGCAACGACCATTGCTGCAGTCCGCACGCCCCGTTTTTAACATAGATAGTCTGATTAATCAACTTTTCAACTTTCGATTTTCCCCGACACATCCATTTTAGAAAATTTGTTCCTTCTGAACCGCAGGAGCGATATTTGATTCATCACATCATTAGGGGAATTTTGGAACTTTTCCAAGAATAGTCTACTTTCAGGCTAGATAATAAAAAAAATATGGTGTCGATGCCGAAAAAACCTCACTTTCGGAAAGTTATGACATTTCAACATGCAACATAAAAATTTCGGAAACGCTTATAGTTTTTTAGATGTTTTTATTTCCTAAATTTGCGATAGATTTTATGCTGATTCAAATGAATATAATGATTTTTAAAAAAGACGGATGGGTAATGTCGGGGACATAACCGGAGTGACGTAGGACTATACAAAGGGGACAGCTTTTGTTAAATATATATTTTAAATATATTGTTTTATTTTCTTCTCCTACGTGAATACCTACCTATCTACCTGAAAAATGGATTAGTTTACTGTTTACTCTTTATGAATATGTTGATGGTTCTGAAAAGAACCTTTGGTGTTGTGTTTTTGTTATCACTCGATATTTCCATCTTATTCGGTTAAACCTTCCTGTTTAGCTATTGCGTTTGCCACTCGCCACAGCTTTCACAGTTGGAAAATTTCTTCCCATCCAGCTTGTGACATGTTGTTCAGTAAATTACATTTAATGCGACGTGCCGGAGAAACACTTTGCCACTCACTGAAACTAATTGTTGCCTTGATGAGCGCCGAACCGAAGCTGCTCTGTTCTTGATGCGGGTTTTCTGATTGTCGTGAGCAGCTTTGCAAGCCAACTCGAGCACTCCGACGGCCGAAACTCTATAATCGCTGTTAGGTATACTGGTGATCCGGCACCAATCCGTTCGGCCTAGTTACCCTTGCGGAGCAATCAGTGAATGCGACCAACAGTGAACTGGAGACCTGCACGGTTCGAGTGAGACTTTGCCTTTCCCTTAACTTGTCCTCCTTTGTTACGTCCACGATGCCGATGCCGTACAACCACACGGGTTTACGGTTTGAAAGAAAATAAGATATTTTTTGGGGTCCGCGTGTTTTATACTCTAGCGGTACACACTCACAGTATAGAGACAAATCGGCAGACTCAGCCAGAGGGGCGAGTCCAGTGAGACGAACGAATGAGCGTTAAAAGGGAGCGATGGCAAAAAAATACATTCATTACGATTTGTTCGCTCGTTGGATTCACATGCAGGCTAAAAAGGGTCCTTTTCAGGATCACAAAATTATCTTCAATCTAAAGAATTTATTGTTTTGTTATCACTCGATATCCCCATCTTGTTCGGCTAAACCTTTCTGTTTAGCGATTGCATTTGCCACTCGCCACAGCTTTCACAGTTGGAAAATTTCTTCCCATCCAGCTTGTGACATATTTTACAGTAAATTACATTCAATGGTACGTCGCATTACCACCACTCAGTATCGGATTGGAGGTAATTTTAACCTGTGATTGAACATTTACGATGACAGTGGTACAGTGTCGACTTTCAATGTGGGGTCATAATTTGGACCCCGAACTCTATGTTTACAAAACTGTCCAACTAAATATGTCACATTACAGGTCCGTCCAATTAGCTAAATGTCGAGATAAGAGTAAATTACTGTACTTTCAATCTAGAAGCAATTTAAGAATTGATGAAAATCAATAAGCTCAGAACAACTTTTGAAAAAATCAATTTGTGTTTTATTATTATGTTGGATAATGTTTTAGAAAGCATTGAACTGTATTTCCTAAACTCTTTTTTGGAAGGTTTAATGGCCCTGAAAAGCGCCTTGTTTTATGGAATGGTTCCAATTTAGAAAACTTAGTACTCGTGGTTTTGAAAAAAACCACGAGTACTAAGTTTTGTTCTGGATTTGCCACCAAAGCAGTTTGTATAAAGAACAAACTTTTTTCTTCTGCTACCTGATGCCGTTTTGCGATTGCGTTTGCCACTCGCCACTTGCTGCAACTGCCTGTTGTCTTGATGTCCACCGAACCGAATGTGTTCTGTTCCGAATGCGGGTTTTCTTATCGTCGCGAGCAGCTTTGCCAGCTAACTCGATCACTTCGGCGGCCGAAACTATATAACGCCGGCTAGGTGGACTGGTGCACTGGTACTAACGCGCTCGGCCTAGCTACCCTTGCGGGGAACTCCAGATCAACACGGTTCGAGCGGGATTTTGCCTTTCCCTTCACTTTTCCTCCTTTACCATGTCCAGACATGGCTGCTTGGGTTGGTTTGTTGATTTGTTGTGATGCGAACCGATGTGGTGTACGGTTTGAATGAGAATGATCGTTACGGAAGGAAGGAAGGTCTTGTATTATAGAGACTTTAAACTTTTGCAGTTCATTCGTCTCTAGCCTTGAGAAAGGCCCTTTGAAAACTTTACTCCAGCGCTGCCACCTCCACCCTCTTGCCTTGAGAAAGGCACTCGATCCCTCGCCGTCCAGCTCGTCCAGCAACGATGTTGTCCAGTCGGTGTCCACACAAAGAATGATCGTTACGGCAGCGGAGCGGGGATTTTTAAGCTGACTGGCTGGCTCGAGAATTACGCATGTGTGAGACTGCGACCAATGTTTCGTTCATTTTTTTCTTTTTCCTTTCCAATCGTGCTTCATTGTATTTCGCTGCTGCTCTGGTTGCCCGTTTTGGTCGGTACGATTTGAGAAGCACAAAATGGACCAATTAAAAATGGGCACATAGTGCATTTTGACAATGCTTGATATTTCACAATTATTCAATTATTTATCTCAAGAAAAATGAAATGTTATTCGTTATGATAGATGCGTGGATATATTTCCTATCAATTGATGCAAAAACCTTTGCGATCTATTGAGAAATGCTCGAGTTATAAGCGTTCCAAATCTTGCATTTTTTCCTACTTGTTCAGTGCCTAGATTTCCATTTCACCCCCTATATCTTCCGGTTAGACGTAGTCCTACGTCAAAATACAACATTTTTGAAGAGTATTGTTTCCTAACTTTTCATTTGATTTCTGGAAAACTGGGACTTTCATTCATAACAAAACAAAAACATTATAAAAAGCAAAGGTTTTTTGGTCTCAACACCGAATTTCCCACCAACACCAAAGTTCACCCTAAGGGCTTTGCACAAAGAAAAACAAACATTTCTGAAATAACCACACACAGGTATTAAACATTAATTCAAAGTTCCTCTATAAAGAATAGCATTTTTCTCGCAAAAGTTGTAGATTTGGCCTGCATTCCAGACCCCAAAAATATCGGAGTGTCAGTCTGCTTTGTCCATCAATCCAAACCTTGCGTAAAGCAAACACACACACGCTCAAAACTCCAACCAACGAAGCAAATGAACGCGAGAAAGCACGAAAAGGGGGTTAATAATTATAATTACAGTTGGCCGCAAGTGATTCTCCATAAATCAAAATGCAGGTGGTTTTGTGGTGTTGGACACGAGAATCTTGAAGCATAAACATAAAGAGTCCCGACACAAACCAACTTCTTGGGATGCGCTGATGCTGTTGTCAGTCGCGTCGCGTCGCCACGGAAGATTTTTCTGTTGAACGAGAGAGATGAGAAAGATTTCTATCCATCTTCTTTTATGCTGGATGCGCATGATAAATTACTGTACACGAATTCCGGAGAGATGTTTACAATGCACTCAACAGTCACACTTATTGTGTGCGAAGAATGTTAAATTACATCGATGGAATTCTTGAAACTCGGAGATGTGAATTGACCACAAAACGAATTTCGTATGAAATTTGAATATTTCATCCTCTACATGCAATTTATATTTTTTTCAACCGAAATCGGCAAACATCGCGGGAATGGAAAATCAAACTGCGCCCATAACCGAGAAGATTATGATATAAATATAGGTTGTAAAATTATAATTATATAGATTGATTTTTCGTCTGGGATGAGACTTTGAGGTCTGATGAAATGGTGTTCGAGTGAGGACAAAAAAAGCACCGATCACACATTTCAAGCAGCGCGAGTGCCATTCGCCGAAACCTCTTCATTTTTGCTGACCAAACATTCATTATCTCGGGGAAGGGCAGGATACTTTCCGCCCTGGTCGAACCCACTCCCGAGTGGACGCGCATTGTCATCATAATGAGTTCTTCATTCACCCCTATAATCATTGCTCTTCGCGCGGTTCCGCGGCTGTGTTCTTCTCGGATGGTTTTCAGAATTGCACGCACGCAGCATATAAAAAAACTTGTTTCACGCATAATTTACTCGCCTGATTGGGCAGCCTCCCGAAGCCCGAGCCCGAGCGTGTCGCATAACGAATCTTTCATCGTCCGGTGGATTCGATATGCTCCGTTTACCACCCACCAAACACCCTCTGCTCGAAAGAAAAAAAAATAAGAAAACCACGATTCCCACCGCGAAACTCAGCCGTCTGGGTAGTGATTAATTTTAATTTCAGATTGGAATCTCCCATCTTCAGGGACCGCGCGTATATCGACACTGAAAGAGGCAGCAACTGACATGAGAGCAAAGAGAAAAACTCTGCTGTAATTACTCCTCCTGGTGGTGGATAAACTAGTTTTCCCGTGTATGCGATAGCTCCGCGCGGCCTCAGCCATTCAGCCATCTTGGAATCTGCTGCCCTCATTCACAAACGATGAACCTCTTGTGCGCGCGGTCTCATTAGGATTCAATTATCGATTCTCAACAGTTCACACTTGAGCGCCGGGTACAAAAATGAGTTTGTGATAAGAGCCGGTATTTCCTTACAGAGCCCCCCCAATTTGTTGCAAATGTACCGTAACGATGCTTATTTTCAGCGCCATTTCGGATTAATTGAGGGTGGAACGTTTATTCACAGTACGGTACTTTTTATTAACCAAAACTCAAATTCTTATTTGACAGCACCAAATCTCGGTTTGCAACCGAACATCGCACGCGCTCACATCAACGAGGTGCATGATGCAGCTTGCAGCCTGTCTCATACAACTCCACGGATCAGAAGGCGATTATCATTTCACGCCAATACGAGCCGGTTGACTGGATGATGGCTGAGAAGCAAGCAAATAAAATGGCAGCTACTAAAAACAACTTCCGTCCGCTTCTGGTGTTCAACAGCACGAGCAAAAAAAAACCCGATAGCTGAACGCATCCAACGCTGTAAAAGGTAGCCGGAATGGAACGTTCGGTTAACAATAAATTATACTTTTATCTGTGAAGCCTGTCACCCGGTTTGGGTTGCCGCGGGGCGCTGTATGCATCCAAGTGAGTGCCGGAACCGGTCGAATGCGCCGCAGTTGTACAACCGATAATAACTCGCGATAATTCCGCCGTAGTCCACTGTGAATCGTTGAATCAGCGGGGAGATTCAAAAATAGTATTTACCCATAGATTCAAACGTGTCGTACGCTGTTTTCGGTGGGATTAGCACCGATTGGATTTATGACAAAGCTCTATAGCGCCGAGGCGGATTCTGAGGATCCCGTAACCATTTCGTTTGATAAATTGAAGGCTTTACGAAGCTGCCAAAATTGAATAATAACACAGATCTGCCACTAAAAATCTGTTTGACTATTTTAATCTAATTCCATGCGTGCCGAAACAAAAAAAAACTATGGTTGGGTTATACCTAAGATATAACCGCAAGGTTGACGTAGGACTACCGTTGGCTTAGTTGACTTAGTACTGATTAAATTATTGATTAAACCAGTGATTGAATGAAACAATTTTCGAATTCAATTGCGAACAAAAATCTCAATTTAGGCAATTCATGCATCGTGATGGATAACGTTCTTCGTTGCAAGTCTGATGTATGGCAAGTTGTCTTGTTCATTACATTTATTTACCGTGGATTTCCAAAATATTTGAACGGAAGAATGGCTCAATGTATTTTACGTTTCCCTCTGAAATTATTGCATCTTCCTATGATGAACTTCAGGTACTCAGTTTTGATTTTGACATGTTAGTTGAACGCATATTGTTTATTTTTTTTATTTCTTGATTTCGTCAAACTATAGTAGACAATAATTACATACATTATATTACAATTACAATATACTTAATGAATAATTTAAAGCTATATTTAAGAAAATCTATTATTAGAGGTATCATGTATTTTGTATTAATAATAAATTGCGAAACGCAACGCAGCAAACATATATGACAAAACTGTTATTCACGAATACAATGATCTTTCAGTCAATGACTTTTTCAATAATTTCTTCGTCATTTCACATCAATTACATTACTGTACTTATTGTATGTTCTCATCATTCTATTAAGTGAACCATTCATAGTATATAAAGTTCGAAATGAAGTTGGTTTAAACAAATTCCGTGCTCGCAAGGCTCGTGTTGGTGCATAAAAATTTAGATTTTCAAGTAAGTTTTCAGAACTAATCCTGTGTGAAACCAAGTCAATCAAACATGAAATTGTGGCATTTTCTCTGCGTTTCTCAAGTGTTTCAATATTTATTAACATACAACGATCTTCATACGAGGGAAGGGGAGATGTTGTCCAGCCTAACTTTCTCAGGGCAAATAGTAAAAATTGTTTTTGTACTGATTCTATTCGATTGGAGTGCAGTCCCATACAACACTGCCATATTCTAAAATAGATCTTACAAAACTTATATACAATGTTTTCATTGTGCATGGATCCCTGAAATTGTAACTAAATCTTTTTGTGAAACCGAGCATACTATTTGCTATATTGATCATTGTATTGCCAAAAGTGAGTTTCGAATCAAGAATTATACCTAAATCTCTAATTTTGACGCATCTCTCTACAGTTTCCTCCTAGAGAACATATAAAGTCATAAGTTTCATGTTTTCGGGTATACGATATAATATTACATTTTTTCACATTAATATCTAAAAGACTTTTCACGCACCATTCGAAGAAAACATTTATTTCTTAATGGATAATCACAAGGTCACTACATTTGGTTACTTCTATGTACAATTTCATATCATCAGCATATATTAGAATGTTGAGGTTAGTTAGTACTAGTGACACATCATTCACGAATGTGATGAAAAGTAGAGGGCCTAAATGAGAACCTTGTGGAACTCCGGATGTGACATTCACTGGACTAGAGATTTTTCCTCTAAAGCGAACAAACTGTATTCTATTGGTGTTCTAAGAGTCTCGACAAATTCTAACAGATTTGTGACAGTGGATCTTCCTTTGAAAAACCATGTTAATTCGGTGAAATATAATGTCTTAACTGATTGAACATTTTAGTATTGACAATGGATTCAAATAATTTGGAAATACAAGATAATATGGCGATGCCACGATAGTTATTTATGTCAGAACGGTTACCCAATTTGAATATGGGTAGTAGGAATGATTTTTTCCGGACAGAAGGAAATATTGCGAATTTTAGCGATAAATTCAAAAGCCAGGACAAAGGATGAACGAAAACCGATGCCATCTTTTTCAACAACATTGGATGGATACCATCCCGGGACCTTTAGATGATCCTCCAGCGCGATATGAAGTTCGTTAGCGGTAATATTATCAATTGAGACCGACTTTGCACACTCGGATAAAAACGGGCGAATTGATTACTAATGTCACTGTCATTTGATCACACGTATTCTCCAAATTTCATACTTGATGTGAAATTATTATATTTCATCTTATCGCTGGCAAAATTGAAAAATTTCTTAGGATCGGATTTAATATTATTTTCTATCCTCGTAAAATAGCTTTCAAAATGTAGTGATATTTCCGCATCAAGGTTTTTACAAATATCTTTGTATATTGTTAAATTATCCAAAGTTTCGCTTGCTTTGTATCTTTTATGAGCTTTTTGTTTTTTTTGTTTTTGTGATTTTTAATATCACGGGTGAACCATACTGGTGTTTTTGAAATTTGTATTAAGTTTTTTTTTTCTTGTTGGAACATGTTCGCTTATGATTCTATACAGATTATCATCAAAAATTTCAACAGTTTTGTCTATGTTCCTTTCATCTTTAAGTAGAAATGACCAATTTATATTATTAAGCTTACAATTAATTTGCTCGTAGTCTGCCTTTTTGAAATCAAAATTTATCTCAAAATCACAATCGGCGGGGCGTGTATTTGTGCTATCGATAAAAAAAGAGTATTCTATAGCGGTGTGGAATTTTTCATTTTTCCAAAGAGGACATTCAGCTTTCGAAACATGGAAATCTTCTGTGCAATTAGTAAAAAACAAGTCTGGAAAAAATTTAGTTCATTTGGAATAGGATTAATTTGACATAGACCTAGTTGGCTTGTTTTATCGAAAATAAGTTACAATGTCTCATTTTCGCCTACAATCGGGAGTAAGATAGATTCGTTCTCCTCGTCTACAATGAAATCAATTGTATTTTGATTGAAGTTCCCGTAAATATGGATTTTAATTTTAGGGTCGAGTTTATCAATTAGTGACTGCGATATTTAAAAATTTCTCATAAGAATGTTTTTTTGGCAAAATTACGAGGGAAATAGATAGATACAAAAACATGTGTTTGGCCATTAATACTTTCACCCACACATCATCAAATTCTTTATGTTGTTCACTAGGAATACGAAGTGCATTTAACAGGGCATTAACAGCAATGAGTACACCACCCCCGATTTTTTATCACACAATGACCAATCTCGATCACACCTAAACACGTTAAAATGGCTATCAAATAATTCTTCACTTTTCACTGTGTCGTTCCAACTGGTTTCAGTGGCCAGTATTACATTGTACAGGCAAGCAATAACTGTTTTATATTTTTATATTATTGTTTCATTTTCGCCGCACTACGCATTTTTTTTAAATTTTGGCAATAAATTAATATTT